>NC_143013.1:121466734-122666734 GCF_055824585.1 Amblyomma mixtum
GTTTCACTCCTAAAAAGCCGCGCCAGCCTAAACTATTGATGGACACGCTACATTGACACCGGCCTCATTGCCGCCAGAGGCTCCAAGCGGTCGACGATCGTAGGCATGGAGTTTTTTTTTTTTTTTTTTCCTCCAAGATCGTAGACGATCCAGCTTCGGGCAACCGCTTGATTCACGGGCGCCCTCTGTCGTCGCTGCGGCGCACCATCTGCGCGATGAAGCCGGGGGCGCCCGTCGACCGCGCTGTGTGCGGAGCAGACGAGGGAACGCTTTTGTTCTTCGCTTGCTAACACACCGCACGCTAAGAAAAGCCGCGTCTTCCACAGCGCGCGACAGGTGGCGGGGGCGATCCTGGCGTTTTTTTTTTCCCTTGCTTTCTTTCTTTCCCTCGTTTTCGTTCTTTCTTTTTTCCTTTTCATTCTTCCTTTCTCTTTCCCAGATTTTCCTTTTGCTGCCGCAAATAAATGTTCGAGCGAGGACCTCTGAGGCAGTGAAGAAATTCCAAACAGTTTTGCCGCTTCGTTTCTTTTTTATTACTTTTTCTAGAATACTGCAGGCAGCTAAGCTACCCAAGCAGGGGAGCGCTGCAGTGCCTGAATAACAATTCTTCGAATTCGTTCACATTTCAGCACTCAACAATACAGGAAGACAGAGAATTCCACTGCTTAATCGTGATAAGGAAAACCGATTTCTGTAAAAGTGCTGACCTGGAAAAGTAGAGGCCGTATTGTTGCGGAATGATTTAACTTCAGGGGTGGCGAAAAACATTGGCAGTATTAGTTTAATATTAGTTATTAAGTATTAGGTTATTATTACAAAATTACAAAAAAGGAAGAATGTTTCAAGCCGAAGAATTTGCTACCGAATACCTTCAGCACCCGAGCTACGGCCGGTGTAAATACAGGGTGTTTTTTTAGAAGGTCCAAAATTTTTAAAGAAAGGTAAATTCTTTTAGATTTATTTTAATCCTGGAGCTATACTGAGGGCTACGGCGGACACCAGGTAAGAGGCAAACTACTTTAATTAGTTCGCTAATTAACTGAATACGTTAATTAACTTTTATAATTTTTATTTTAGGGGATATGTTGTATTAGGAGAATTGGAGATCGTCTTCCAAACAGTCCAGCCAAGAAAAAATATTTTCATGAAAAAAATTTTTGCGCGCGTAACGAAGCGAAAAAAAGTCACCCTTGTAGGCAGCTTCACACTGTAACACAGCGTCTGTGAGCGCCTGTGACGTAGCTCGCTCCGCCCTGCACTTTGTGTCAATGCGTTTTTCTTCCAGCGCGGCATTCCGTGAGGCCGCGGAGCGAAGCGAGATAAGCAGCGATAGCGCAGGCCGCCAGTCCGGGACGCGTGACGCAAAGCGCAGGGCGGAGTGAACTACGTCAGAGGCGCTCCCGCCGCTGCGTTGCGGTGTGAAGATGCCTACCAGGGTGAATTTTTCGCGCCTCGTAACGTGCGTGAAAAATTTTTAATTGAAACTGTTTTTTCTCGGTTGGACTGTTTAGAGGACGATCTCCAATTCTGCGAATACAACATATCCCCTAAAACAAAAATTAGGAAAGGTAATTAACATATTTAGTTAATCAGCGAACTAATTAAAGCAGTTTTCCTCTTGCCTGCCGCCCGCCGTAGCCTCCAGTATAGCCCCAGTGCTAAAATAAATCTAAAGCAATTTTCCTTTTTTAAAAAATTTTGGACCTTCTAAAAAAAACACCCGGTATAAAGTGACAGGGAGAGGATAGCACGAAGTACAGAGGAAAGCGATAGCGAGAACGGACAAGGAGAGTTTTATAACCTGTTTAAATTATTTCCAGAAATAGAAAAAAGGGGGCGGGCCAGTTTTCTTACGGTGCACTAAATTGATCAAGCAACTTTAGACTGGGGATTGTGGCCGCACATGCAGGGCTTCTAATTTTGGCTCGTTTAGCATCTGGAAGCGAGACTCTTAATGCGCTCCACCTAAGTAATGACTTTAGCGAAATAAATCCCCATCAGCCGTCCGTTACGAAGAAGCGAAAGAAGTTTGACATGTCAAAACACGTGACGAAAATACTCTTTCAAGAATCGGTCTCACGTTGCATTTCAGGAATGCAAGTGGGGTAGTACGCATTCGCAAACAGGAAGAGTAACTTTAAAGGATGCGGTAGCTGTCACTAAAACGCATGCTCTAGTTAGCGCAGTTAGTTTAGCCTCGACACGAGCGGCCTACACTCTAAACAGAGAGGAATAAAAAGGGACTAAGCTGTCCTCTAATGCACTTCCTTTTATGAAAGGGAATGCGTTAGAGGACAGCTTAGTCTCCACATAGGAATATCTTTGTTTACAGCGTACAGTCTTTGCCAGAAGTAACCAGGCTGTACGGTTTGCTCCTCAGTCGTATATTAAAGCTATTATGCCAGCCCTCGAGTTATAAATCTCTGTATGGTAAAGAGAACCCCTGTCTTTACGTTCAAAGAACTTTTTAATCTTTAGGGAAGTCTTGAGGACTCTGCTATGCGGATCAGAAGCAAACCATGCAGCGTGGTTACTTTTGACCAAGACAGTACGTATTTATAAAAAAAAAGAAACAGCCAAAAATACGGGGACAAAGGAGAGACGAGGCACACACAACGACTGGACTAACAACTGCGCTTTATTGAAAAACAGCCAGTCTCCCAGGAAACCTAACAGAGCATGCGCATCTCAACGGCACCGCAAAACCAGTTGCCGTTGAGCTGCGCATGCTCTGTTAGGTTTCCTGGGAGACTGGCTGTTTTTCAATAAAGCGCAGTTGTTAGTCCAGTCGCAGTGTGTGCCTCGTCTCTCCTTTGTCCCCGTCTTTTTGGCTGGTTTTTTCGTAAATATGTACCAACTAACCCATATTTCAGCTCTCCTGTACTTATACCCATTTCTACATCCACTGTACACACGCTGTCCCAGTGTCACGGTGTAATAACAGCAGCCTAAATTCCTCATACCCTGGTGCGAAACCTGGGATCGAAAAAAAAAAAGATATAGCTAACTTTAAGAATCCACTTCGTGCGCGTCGTTGTGCAAGCAAAACATTTTAAGCCCAAACCCAAGGCCACGGCGACTGCAGTGCTCCTGCAGGGTACCGCATATCAGGTGGCACCATCTGATGACACACACAGAAGAGGAACTGAGCTGTGAAAGCGTGGGAGGCATAAAGAAATAGATGCTGCGCGAAATTGGAGGTGTCCTTCAACGCGTAGGCAGGCGCGGCGATTGAAAGGCGAGACGGCGCTATCCTAGGCAAGCGCGAGTGCAAGAAGACAGGAAAAGAAGTCGTCTTCTCCCTGGCGATGCCTCAGAAGGGGCCTCGATATTTTAGATCGCGACACGCTGTCAGGCTAACTGTCACTGGAGACTGTGCGCAGAAAGCCCCCTCTCAACGGTAGGGAGATAGCCAGAGTGTGTGACGGCACCTAAGAGACCACACAACGCAAGAAAGACGGGCGCCTCGCCAATAGTCGCGGTTACAGTTCACCTTGAAAACTATCTAGCGCCAAGCTGATCGAAGAGCCAGTTATTTACTTATTTGTGTATTTGTTTTCATTTATTTATATCAGACGTCCCAAGAGCCCTTTGCAGGCACTACACTGGGAAAGGTAATGATTTATCGAATGAAAACCGAACGGATTCATAGAACAGAACTCAGAGTACTACTAAAAGTAATAGGCAAAGAAACAATGCACGTAACATAGGCGTTAAAAAATCGCTCAGAAAAGACTTAATAAACAGACAAAAATATACGTGAATGTTAAGAGGAGCTCCCACAACACAACGAGTTTAAGGAAGTACAGTCAAAAATGAAACAACAAGAAATCATGTCAGGGGCTAACATTGCTCACATGGGCTAACATGACCTTGCATGACATGCAAGCATGTAAGGGGGCTAACATAGCGGTTAATGGCGGTCTTTCGTGCGGCAACAGGAAAAAAAAACTTAATGGCAGTCCACGACCACCCACCGCACGCATTTCGTCACGCCGATGATAATTTGCTAGAGCACGTACAAGACCTGAACTGGAAGAAATAACGTGTCTGTTCGGTAAAGGCAGAATTCGATAGAAGCATCGCAGCCAAGGTGGCCATTCATAAGGATCCCTAACGTGCTATGCTTTAATTCACTTCACGTCTGCGTTTTCGCCTTGGCGCATTTGTTGCCAGGTTAATAAAGCACAGCCGAATCGACCGTTATTACCGGTGGGTATAAGGGAAGAAAATAATGGTTCCCTGTCAATCCATTAGTGACCAATGTGGAGCTGAGAGTTATCCCTTTTCTCTTGATTGAACTTGAGGGAACGTTGAGGGAACCGAATTTTAGACTGCGGTCCAAAAATGGTCTATAGAGTTTCTAGAGACTTTCTATAGATTTCTTATAGATTCTATTGCCTTCCTGTATTTTTCTTTAGTCTATTTAAAGCCTATGCACTGTGTATAGAAAAAGTCTATACTAAAAATGTATGGATATAAATCTATTGAGTATCTATAGTATTTTCTGTAGACTAGTATATATAGGATTTCTCTATAGAAAGTCTGCAGACTTTATAGACAGAAGTCTACGGAGAAATTGTTGAGTGCGCAGGAAGATAGAGGACAGCAGCTCCGAATATCCAACTCTCCCTCACGTCCCCAACTGCCCTGTTCGGAACATCGGCCTGTTCAGTATTCTACAAGACCAAATAGATACGCATAGATAAGAAGATAGAGAGAGAGGAGAAGCTAGTAGTCTAGGAAAATGGGCATCAGACTCGACACGTGCCGATCGACACACCTTTGGGATGACATACCTAGGCTCTCTTTTGTTCGCCCAATTTCCACCGACATGTCACCAGCCGGACTTCAATAGAGGACAAACCATAGCATCCAAAGAACAGAGGGCTTAAAATAACTATCGCACGATCCCGTACTTTAAGCATCGCGCCATGCAATGGATGATTCGGAGACCCGGATCGAAATCTATCCATGACACTAAGGTGTGCCGATATTTTAGATGCCTGCTTTCCTGATATCGTGGCCACTGCTAACACAATCACATGCAAAGCCTTTCTATTCGCGTCGGTAGCCGAGAAGCCCACCGTGCACTCAAACGCCTTTATTTACCTGCGGATGTGCCGCAAAAGCCTTGAGAAAACACTTCCAAATATATGACACTTAGCAGCTGCAGGTGGTCGTCAAGTAGGAGACTGGACACCCAGGACTAATAGCCAGTTTTGAAAGCTCACAAACTGTGCGGCGAAAATGGTGAACAGGGAAGTCGTATCGTTAGAGTGGGAGACGTGAACCACCCTTGAGGTTACTCTAACGTTTCATATACCAGTGGCCATATATTCAACTATGAGCTGCATGCCCATTCATCAAATAGCAGCATTTGTTATTTTGCTGTCGCTAATATTATTACTAATAGCATTCGTAGAACTAAAACTAATGCTGACCATACTAACACTTGCAGCCCTAACAGCCGCGTGTTCTTAAGAATGCGTCGCGAGACTCATGCTATAGGTTGCGTGATTCACGCCGGCATTATCATTCACCGGTTGCTCCATCGAGTCTACCTCTTTCATAGCGAACCATTCCAGGCTTGCGCCACTCTTAAAACAATCAATGCCAAGGCAGGAACGAGCTGGGCTAGACACATGGTTGAATGCGCTCAATGCGGGCGCTGCAAAAATTCCACGTCAGGAAACGTTCTAGGCAGCGCATGTACAAAAAAGCTCCCCACCGTCGCCGTCACGAAAGCAAGCCATCTTTCGTGGAAGGAACGCGTTTCGCCACCCAAAGTGCTCCTTTATCTTTTTCGCTGAAATCTTTAAAAACCTAATCGCTTTCCTTCCGTGCGCTGCACCCGCGCTACGAAGAAACACCGCAGCGCTAAACTATACAGAGCGACGTGCGGCACCGGACGAATTTCGCGGAAACGGGCACGTGTCACGCTTTGCGCATTCCAGCTTCCGCTTTCGATAAAGACAGCCCCATTTCGAACAGAGGGCACGGATGGGGTACAACGCGTTGCCATCACCGGGCACGCTTTCAACTCCCGTACACAGTTTTAAAAAGATAGCTGACATTTTGCCGGGGAGGGAAAAACGTCCGGAAACGCGAGAAGTGAAAGCAAGGGGTGACATTATAGGGCATGGCCGTGAGCCAATCGCAAGATGCAAAACGGTAACGTAGAGAGTTCTCAGAATCGTATTCCGCAACGCCGCTGAACTGTCGTTTGCCGGCGTCGAAGGGTACTGTGCCCACAGAAGCACTAAGCTAACAACTCCCAATGTCCCGCCGATGTACTACACGACCTTCAATGTGACTTTTCAGTGTAATAACTCTGCATAGAACTCCAGTAGGGCAAGTATCAAAATATGCAACTGCAAATTTGATCGCAAAAGTAAGAAAAAAAAGATGCCCAGGCTTAGCTTGGTTAAGCCAAGAATGCGTTGCATATTGCGCGGTCTTTTTGCGCGAGGTATTGCTTGGCGGCGCTCCATTTTCTCAGCAGCTTTTCCTCCGTGACGTATGAATGGATGGATAGGAGCGCCCCCTTTGAAACGGGGCGGTGGCAACCGCCACCATGCTCAGGCGTCTTTTTTTTTCTTCTTTTTTTTTCTTTTTTTTTTCACGTGGTTTGGTGGCTGCCCGGCCGCGCCCAAGGGCTGAACTGAGTGATTGCAATATGCTACGCATAAAAGCGGGGGAGGGGGAACCAAGTTATTTTTCCCAGGGATAGAAGGTGCATTTCTTTGTGTCTTAGTGAATTGTAGAAGCGTAGCTTGTTGGGCCAGCTGGTGCATAGTTTTCAATTGTGTCTCCAGCCGTGTGAATTCTTCCACTTGTGTACGCGTCCTGCTCTGCTGGTTCCTCTCCCCAGTTTTTGCCTAACATTCCGCGTTCAAAAGCGGGGCTTTTGACGTCAGGCGCGATCGCAAACTGGCTGCAATATGAGCTCTGACCTTCCCACTGCCTTTTCTATACTTTATTGACAAAAAAAATCTTGCTGCCACTGCGAAATATTCCAGAAACGTATCGGCGGCACAGGAGTAGTGCCCTCAGGCAGGTGTCAGAAGGCGTAGGCAGATCAGTAAAGACGCCAGCGCTACGCGTGGTTATATTTTTCAGCTACTCGAACCTTTCTTTCTCCTCCTCCACTAGTGGTGTCAAAAGTCCTGCCACCCACGAATATCGGCACAGGAATTTTTGTGAAGCAGATCAGGACGAAATCCGCCCACAGGCATCCTGCGCCAGCAAAAAAGCGCTACTTTCTACTTTCGCCCCCTTTCTCAGAAGACCGTGTTGCCGCCAAGTCGTGCTCAATGCTTGAGTCAATGCCTACGGTGCAGAGCGTAGGAATAATACATATTTTCCCCCTATTCTTCTCGGCGACAACTAAAAATAGAGCCATACATGCCCCTTTAACACCGCCGTACACAGAGAGCACTGAACAAGCATAACTATAATATCTAAGTTAGTCTATTGTTGTTGCGCTGCTCCAAACTAAAGGGCACCAACGGCCAGGTCCAAAGAGCTTTCCGGAAGGTTACAGGCACTGAGGTAGCGGAAGCCATCCCAACTTGGCAGAGAAGGCCAACCTGCAGCCCCGTTCCATGCTAAGTTTTCGCAACCACTTTCTACGCCGACTGTGTTCGTTAGCAAAAATTTAAGAAGCCACATCACGTGACTACCCACCTCATCAGTGACGTCATAGCCCCTTTGTTTCCAACATGCGTTGGTTGGTTGGTTTATGGGGTTTAACGTCCCAAAGCGACTAAGGCTATGAGAGACGCCGTAGTGGAGGGCTCCGGAAATTTCGACCACCTGGGGTTCTTTAACGTGCACTGACATCGCACAGTACACGGGCCTCTAGAATTTCTCCTCCAAAGAAATTCCAGCCGCCGCGGCCGGGATCGAACCCGCGTCCTTCGGGTCAGCAGCCGAGCACCATAGCCACTGAGCCACCGCGGCGGCACCAACATGCGTTCCCTTACAAGCAATTCAAGGTAAAGCCGCTATAGACCTTTGCATCGGGCGATGGAGTTTGTCGAAACACCTCCTCTCCGGGATAGTGCAAACCGGTTAGTCCAGCCAGCAATATGGCCGCCACTGCGCTGACGTCACCTGCACTCAACAGCCTAGCAAGCAATATGGTCTCGCCCAGGGAGCCCTTATTGGAGCTCTTGCCGCACAACGCATTCAGTGGTGTGAACCGCGGGGACTTTGACGTGGAGAGGGAGAACAGTAAGGTAGGAAACGGAGTGGAGAGAGAGATAGAGAGGGCGGGAGCAAAAAAGGAAAGGCATTAATTGTTTCCCCCCAGGTGCGCCTCTCGGCTCAGCCTAAAGACTCGTCGCCGTCGTCATCTCCTGGCACAGGTAGACATTCCGGCTCCGCCCCTGCGCCCCCCAAATCGCATTTAACCGAGACAATGCCCAGCACCTCATCAAAAGCGGCCAAGCAACGACGTCATCAAAAGGCCTCCTTGCATCGTTTTGTCTCTCTCCCTATACCTCGCTTAGGGAGGCATCGCAAGGGTACGCAGGACGAACCCGGCAGCGCCGCACATTCCAGCCGGGACGGAAGAGGCATTCGCCGCGTCCCGTTCCGAAATAGCCCCGAGAGCGCGTGCTCGCTCAGCGAAGCGTGCCAAGGTAAGCGACCGTGCGGCGGCGACGGCGTCTCACTACGACCAGAGCCCGCCGCCGGTGCGAGAGCCTGCTGCATCTCGTCCGCGCCGTCTCGGTTTGTTTTGGCTGCTCGAGCCGAAGGGGCTCAAAGCGGACGCGGCTGCTGCGCTGGGGGGCGCTGGCGTTGACCCCGCATCAGCGGAAGGATCGGCCTCGACGGTGTCGGGGAGTCACAGTTGGCGAAATCCATCACGGTCCTCTCTCGCTCCAGCAGAACCGCGAAGCGAGAAGTTTTTGGTGCTGCTTCGTGCCGTTTATCTTAACGCTTTTTGAAAAGTGACCGCATTATGGCTTGAATTCCGACAAAGGAAGAGAAAAAAAACTTATCAGGACCTAGCTGCTCTCTTCTGCACCTCGGAGCTGCACTGGCGTCACTCGAGCGTTGTCACAGAGTGTCTGCATTTCGGGTGCTAATGCGCAGTCAACGTGTCAAAAGCGCGCGGTTACCTCATTAACAGTGCGTTCGGAGCTTAACGGCAATTTATTTTGAATTTTAAGAGAGGGACCGGAAATGCCGTCATGTCAAAAAATGGCGTTCCGGTACAAGGCAGTGCGTGTCGTGCAAGATAGCCGGATGTACTCAGCTGAAGGTTCTATGAGAACTGTAAAGGAGAGATGGCCGCGGAAAAATTATCCGAATATCCCGACCTTTTTCTCCACACATTAAACCTTCAGGCGTAATTAACCTCAGCATACAGATGTGGTTCGAACGCAAACGAAGTTTTCTCAACAGTAGGTACCCCTCTCGATGGGGAATTGTGGGTTTTTATTTTTGTTTATTTTTTCCCCACCACGCATTTGACTGCGACTGTCCGTGGCCACAACAGTCGACTGCCATCAAGGCTTATAAGGCACTCTTTTGGTTTTTTACGAGAGACTGCCTTGATTGACAGATTATGACTGTGTTTTCCGTTCCTTCCCTCTTCCCTCTTTAATCCTCTCCTTCCCTTCCCCAGTGCAGGGTAGCCAACCGGAAACCTTTCTGGTTAACATCCCTGCCTTTCCCCCTCTCTGTATCTCTCTCTGTTCACTGACCTAAACTCGTGATCCGTTATGCCCAATTTCGCATCACGTGGGCGTTTCCTTTTTTTGGGCGCCAATATATTTTTAAATTTCTCCATTTTCTTACCTCAGACTAGACCATTTATGAGGGGAACGCTGCGTGTATGACGTCACAAGATGCACGCTTGTCGATACTGGCTCTGCATTAGCAGAAGGGAAAAAATCGCGCTCTTTTTTGGGCATTTCAGCAAATTGATGAATTTTGAAGTGTCAGCTGCCGTAGCCAGTTTCTTGCCAGTCAACGCGCACACGTGACGTTTTACGACAGCATCCGTGGCGTCATTCGTCGGTCGAAGTTCTGATTCAGTTTCAGTTTACTGTTTGTTTTGTATACTTTATAGTCGTTGTCCTCATTACTGCTAAACACTCCTCACCTGAAGTAAGACGGAGAGATGTGAAAGTCAAATCAAAATATTCAAAAATCGTGAGCAACTGCCTTTTCACTGCGCGAAAGAGACTACCCTTGGTGGCAGCACCTTGATGGCAGCATCACACTCGAAGCACCCTTGCGTCTTCAAAATTTGCCTCAATACAGGCAAACGTCGTTCTTTCTTCTGAGACCTCGCGACTGCACCGCCGGACACCACTTTCTGCTCGCAAACTATGGACATGTTACGGGTTTCACCAATAAACGAACAAAGTGGAACAACTTTTTGTTCTCTTCGCTTTTCGGTCTTCAGCTTCCTTTCAATGGACGTATTAAGTGGTCCTATACGCGGTCACAATGCCACTATACATTGTTCGCGAATGATCGGGGTCAGTGCCGTACAGCCTTTGTCAATATATAAATAAAAAAAAACGTCCGCTCCTCGCCCGTGCAGCGCAGCCTGCTTTGCATCCCTCGAGAGTGCAAAACAGGTCGCACTGCCGTATCACTCAAGAATAAGGGAGATTCTCGTCTTGATCCCTCCTTAGCTTAAGGCTTAGAAGGCTAAAAGTCTTCTTAGAAGCAAGCCCTCTGGACTGTTCATTTCTGGCAAATGGGACACACAGCACTCAGGACTGTTCACTGCAATGCCACGCCCTTTAATTACAGGGTATCTGCGTCGTGTTCAAGCAGAAGCCAGGTCGGCATACGCGATTGTTCTCCACTCTGGAGACCGCAAAGTCGTTATGGGTACAAGTTCGCCTAAGTAACACAAGAGTTTGCTATAACTGCTTGCTTGCACTGAATCCTAAATGTTTTCCGTTCTAACCTGTTGCCAGCTTAAGCCGCAGCAGTGGCTCAGTGGTAATGGCCCTCGCCTGCTGTCCCGAAAGACGACGGTTCGATACTGGCCGCGGAGGTCGCATTTCGATGGAAGTGAAATGTTCGTCGCCCGTGTACCGTGCTCTGTCAGTGCACGATCAAGAACCACAGGTGGCCGAAATTTCCGGAGCCCTCCACTACGGCGTCCCTCATAGCCTCAGCCGACCTGGGACGTTAAACCCTATAAAACCACATTGACAATTCAAACGGAGAGCACTGGCGTATGGCCTGTACACCTTCCTTCCTTCGGTGCCTTTTTCTTTTCTTTTTTTTCTTCTCCCCGCCGCGGTGGCTCAGTGGTTACGGCGCTTGGCTGCTGACTCGAAAGACGCGGGTTCGATCCCGGCCGCGGCGGCTGAATTTCGACGAAGGCGAAATTCTAGAGGCCCGTGTGCTGTGCGATGTCAGCGTACGTCAAAGAACCCCAGGTGGTCGAAATTTCCGGAGCCCTTCACTACGGCGTCCCTCATAGCCTGAGTTGTTTTGGGACGCTAAACCCCAATAAACCAAACCAAACTTTTTATTTCTCTTTTAGCGCCAGTTATTATGCGTTAAATGTGGAGCCATCAAATATAGCACCCTGCTATTGTTAGCCCACACACTGTCCAACTCATCGCCGTCCCTTCGTGACAATACGCAACGCGTTCCTTATTCTGCCATAACGCAACGTAACGCGACGGGCACCTGTGTAGCAGAAGCACTATAACGCAACAAGAGACGTGTAGTCGGCGTACGCCAACACGTCTGCGGAGGCCCGCGGGGCGTATCCCGTGAACCCCGCCGCTTCGGCCCTGACCGCTACCGCGTGGCGTGACTCGGGAAGAGGAGAGAACCCCGACGGCGGGGCCGGCGAGCTCTGCCGGATCACGGCAGCGGCCACGCGTCGCTCATTCATTAGCGCCGCCTACTGGTGCGGCAGAGCTTTCGCGCTTGCTTTGGCCGCTTTCCTTCATTTCCGGCCTCGGAGGCACACGTGCATCGCCACCGTTTCGTCACCGCTTCACAAGACAGCGCGAACGTCCCACGCCATAGGACGTCGCAAAGGCGCGACTCCTGCACGTTCCTGCGTGCGCTCAAAAGTGAAAATGCATGCCGAACATGAAGGTCGTTCGGGTTAACTGTGGTACGCACTCGTGGCACAACGTAAAGTTCCCTTCTGTGGAATGGTTTGGTTTGGTTTGGTTTACTGGGGTTTAACATCCCAAGGGGACTCAGGCTATAAGGGACGCCGTAGTGAAGGGATCCGGAAATTTCGACCACCTGGGGTTAAAGAACCCGGGGTGGTCGAAATTTCCGGAGCCCTTCACTACGGCTTCTACTAGGTAAAGTTCCTTTTTGCTCGAATGGTACTACATATAGAGCTCCCCTTCGTACAATCGCATTATGCAGTTTTTCCCTTTTCGAGTAATGGGTGTTCGGAGATGACTCCTTTCATTAGCAGTATTATGTAAAGTTCCCCTTTTGCCGAGTGGTACTGGTAAGCTTCCCGTTTGGTCAAATGGTAGTAGGTTTAAGTTGCTCCTTTCTTGATCCGTTCGGAGATTTTTAGCCTCTGCCGGCCACTTGTGGTTGACCATCGCGACGCCATTTTTACGAGGAAATGGAGTTCTGTCCAATCGCGGATACGGTCGGTTGAAAAAAATACAGAAAAGTTTTTGCTCCGATAACTGCAGGCAAGTCTTATGTTTCACGTTACATCGCCCCATACTGCTGAGAAGCGATACTGTGATGCTCGCTGACAATTAGTACATCCATATATCCGGTCGAGTGTGTGCGTGTGTGTGTGTGTGGGGGGGGGGGGGTGTTTAAGGAGTCCTGTAAAATGAAAGGGCCGATGTGGCTTTCCGGGAAAAGATTTCTCGCTTTTAAGGCTCCATGGTCGCTTAGTTATGCCGCACTAATGGTTTCGTTATGGCTCTTCGCCAGACAGAATTTTCACTGCAGGTTATTGCTACACGAGTTTCGCAATGTATAGCCACACAATCAATTTGGCATGTGTGCCTCACATCAGGTGTTGAAAAAAACTTTTAAGTGAGAAAACGACACAGCTTTAAACCGAGGAAACGCTGTTTGACATCAGCACTCCCAAAAGCCGTGCTAAGAAGGATTTGTTTCATTCGTATTTATTTATTTAATTAGGCTTTCTCTGCCTGTGTCCTCCAATGAGCCGTATTCAACTGAATCAAGTAGCTGCATGTGTACTAAACTGAGTTTCTGCCAAATCGCTGTTTACTACGCAGCCACGGAGCCCGCACAAGAAACTAATTTTGAACGCCAGGTTCCTCGTTAAAGTTAAGGCTCGTTGCCAAAGCATTTGCCCTCGGACGCGTTTGAGTTGTTTTAAGCGACTACGACCATTCACCTGAGCAGCAAGCCTGTAATGCCCAATTAGCCCGGTCAGCTAGGCCTGCGTGTATCAAGCACGACGTATGCAAGATCGGGGAATTCACTTGCTCTCTGCACCTCCATGCTTCTTCTTCCAGGTGCTCTAAGCAAAACAAACACGCAGAATTTGTGGGCTCCGATATTGGTCTGTAAGCGACCTATTGTCTTCGCATATCTACATTACGAAAATATAAATACCTGCCTGCCTGCGCACACGCCAAAAAAAGAAAAGAAAGATATGGAAGCAGATTTGGAGCACCCAAACTTGAACTATGACTGCATTCACAGTCACAATAAATACAACAAAGAGACCATGAATATAGTGCATGCTTCCGCCAAAGCCAAGTGATGGCTAGCGGTAAAGGAAAATTCGTTTTGTTTTTTACGTCGTACAACCCACATAAACCGTGCAATCTCTACGTCCCTTGAGCAGCATCTACGAAACACATGGCCAACGTGACGAGCATAGGAAGCTGAAGGAAAGACCAAGGAGGCACCGGATATTTGTCTCGGGCACGCGCGCTAGCTGACGTCATGCAGGCGAGGCTCCAGCGTGCCTCTCATACAAACATAGCGGGCTAACTCACATCCAGATGACAGACGTCCGGCTGCTCAGGCGTGCGCCGCTAGGACGACGCAGAACGAAGGCGCAAGAAAAGGAGCTGCTTGTGGCGTTCCGGGCAGGTAATTCCGCAAGAAGCGAGCCGACGATTCGAGTCGTTCGGGAGCACGTTTCGCAGCAATGCAGGAAACCGAAATAAACGAAGCACACACCCCCGGCCGAGCCTGTGGAAGCAAGCAGCTAGCCCAACCGTAGCTGCGTAACGAAGAAGACCCCGACCTCAAGCCGGAGCCCGGACTTCGCGGTTCGGTGCCCAACCTGCCCCTCGGGCAGAACCCTCCCCCTTCGTACCCCCCTCGCCCCTCGCCAGTTGTTCTGGTCGCGTGCCCCTTCCTCGGAGCTACCCTTCCTTCGTCGCCTCGGCTCATCGGCAGCTCCCTCGCCCGTCATTCGCGCGTCACGGCCGCTTACAACGTTTCCGTCGCTACGCTGCCCTCCTCCTCCTCCCCAGCCTCCTCTCCACCGCACCTCTTCTTTCACAAATCCTTCACTCGCTTCCGCCGCTCGCCTGCATTGCTCCGGGTGCCCCAGGCGACGCCCCACAACTCCCCCTCCGCGGCAGCCGCTTCTTCGCACCACTAGCGACGGCCCAGCTTTCCTTTTTCGGGCGTAGCCGATGGCCCGTCGACGTCGTGTTGTATTCCCTCTACCTCTTGTGTCCGCTCCCTCCTCGGCCTCCGTAACGGCGTGCCCGCCGCTGCTCAAAGCCCACCCAACCGCCACTGGGCTTCCCCCTTCGAGCGCCTCACTGATGGGCTTGATGAGCTACCGACGCTTCGCCGAGACGGCTTGCGGCCAAGGAAGCGGCGGAAGAAGGAGGAATTAAGAGAAATGGGAAGGGGGGGGGGGGGGGGTTGCAAGTAAACCTTCAGCTCCTTCGTTATGACCCACTGGTTACACAAATTACGGAGGCACTGACAGCAAGAGCTTCGTGCTGATGGATGTAGCTCCCGGATATTTTCTCCTCCTAACAGCGGCCTCCGAGTACACATTGGACGAGGGCCGCATTCAGCAACCTACGTTGGATTTTCTGCTCTTTCCAACGAGTTACGTTGCCACGATTTCCCAACATATGCGCTTTTTTCAGCCATCTCACAGGATGGCGCGAAAGGCACTGCATTAGTTTTTCTTCTGCTCTCCACCCTTCCCTCTGCTTGGTGCAGAATATCGCGCACTTTCACGCAGAAGGTAGAATGAGTGCGCCGGAATGTTTCAAACTGCATTCAATATTTTAATATTTACGAAAGCGAAAATTCGCTCACCTATCCCAATGTAACGAAATTACACTGCTTTGACAATGCGACAAAATTGAATGTTTCGAGAGCTTCATCGTTTCTTGCTAGTCAATCAAGATGTTTTTTATCCTCAAACTACGCAAGCGCTTTAAGGACATGACAGTATTCACGATATATCAACGGGTGGAAGGTGAATGCGGGCAGCGTTTATTAGGCGAAAGCCTTTAATGACTCATACTGTCGTCCGTTAACGAAGCGAGTCATACGCGTTTAACTCGGGAACTAAAACAGACAGAAGAAAACCAATGGTTGTTTCAGATAGGGGAGGAAAACATGAACCTTGAAGCCGAGTTTGATGAGTGTGGATTAATTAGTTAATTAATTATAGGCAAAAATGTCGAAATAGCGCGGGCGTCGATGTAGCAACGAGAGCGGTGTGACGTCACATCCACCTGAAGTCGTCACCGCATAGCGACAATTCTCACAGAATGGTCGGAAAAACGTCACATTTGTGTCAGATTAGATGGAAAAATGTGTAATTAAACATAATTAACACCTAAGAACCCCAAAAGATGTATAATTTGGGTATCAATATAGCCACGAGAACGGTGTGACGTCACATCCACCGGAAGTCTTCACGGCATAGTGTCCTCGGCTTTCGCCTCTGAACCTTTTAGTTGCCAAAGTGTCCTCGCAATTTTTATGCGACGGCACAGAAGTCTCGCTGGAGCGTAAACCCATCGTCGTTACACCTGCCACTTGACCACCGTCCTCTGCCCCTGTCGCCTGTCTCCCCCTTCCCCTCCACCCTCTCCCTCTACGGTTGTAGGGGAGAGGACGGAGATGCCGGATTAAGAATGACTGAGTTCATATGAAAACGACTAAGACTGACGCAGCAAAACTCAACAAAGTGAGCGATCATAATAGAATCGGAGTCGGAACAGAATCAGGAGCGCAGCAAACCAAAATGTAATCAGAATAGGCGAGTGAAAGGATAATACTAGACATTACGACTGCATCACTCCAATTGATCGGCCCTAACTTTTATGTTCACTTATTCAACTCACACCTCAGTTTGGCACCAATTTCTCACATAATGCGAAATAAAGTGTGCTTAAAACTGTCTAGATTGTAGACTGCGTGAAAAGCTATAATATATTCGGTGCAATAGCCTCTCCACAGATTGTACGACTAGAACAGGCACTCCCACGCACCCGAACTGCTTTCCACGAAGGGTAACAAGTGTGCTGTCCGGAACAGTACTCACCTGCGGGCTGAAGATAGAACAAAAAAAAAACAACAATCAAAAGATCGGCGAACACCGAAACAACACCGCGAACGACCTCTCCGCGACCCGGCGACCCCGCATCGAGCAACGACTTTTCACGGAACAGCATCGCTGCATGCCTTTCATTTATTCCTTTCTTTTTTTCCGACCTTTAAAACAACGCCGTTTAAAGGAGCAGCCGAACGTGCGGACCGACAGCCCGACGTCCGGCTGAGTAATTACGCAAATGTGCCAACACAGCGGTCAGCCTCTGTCGGCCTTTGAGCGAACGCCGCGAACAATAGACGAAGAGAAGCAGTGGAAAGGCGAACCGTGCGCCGCAGATTATCGTGGATCGTTAATATGCTAATGGTGCGCACGCGCGCACACAATAAAAGTGGAGCGTGGGTGAGCATCACAAAGCACTGGACGTTAAAAAGCAGCCCTTAAGCCTAATCGAAGCTCAATACGGAGTCCGGTCGGCGGGAGGCAGCGAACGGGCGCTAATTGTGCGCGTAGGGAAGAAAAGAGCGAAAGTGAATAAAGCGCACAGCGATGCCCTCTCTCGGACAATTTCATAAGTGAAGTACGTGCTGCGTAAACCTCCATTTCTGATGCATTAAAAAAGCGTTCAGTTAAAATTCTACCTGTCGACCTCTGCTGACCCCTTCGGAGTCGATATTTCTATGGCAAGTGCTTCAATTGATTTATAGGACTCTTTGTAAGAGTTCTCTGGTAAACAAATGAAATGATACAGCGTGAAACCCCGTGCGCGCTATTGAAAAGTTTTCACCCCAGATTTGCTTCCCGTGCTGCTCCCTTCGTTCTTCTGAATGACACTTACTTTTACTTTATAGCAACCGCGCCGCCTAAGTAGTCAAACAGGGTGATGTGCTCCATATAAAAGTGCGGCTAAATTTGTCGGTATATACATGGTCTGTCCTGAAAGTAGTAGGACTCATTTTTTTAACAAAATTTATTCAAGAGAATAGTGCAAACGATTACAATTTTTCAAGGTAGCACCCTTCCGCACCTACACCCTGCTGCCAATGAGTTTTACAGTTTTCGTGTGCCTCCAAAAAATCCTGGACCGGAATGCTGTTTAGCTCCCTCGTCACGGCCTGTTGAACCGCCTCTACCGATCCGTGATGTTCCCCCTTGAGCGTCGATTTTATTCTCTGGAATGAAAAAAAGTCTGGCGGGGCCAAGTCGAGGCTTTAGGGGGGCTGAGGCAGCGTCGCCGCCATGTGCTGGGCAAAAAATCGGGGTCCTCATTCACATGATGAAGAAGATCCTACCGGTTGGCCTTTTCCTCCTCTGACAACACTCCCGGAACCAACTTCGCGCACGCTTTCCTCATGGATAAGTTTTCTGTCACGATCTAAAAACTTCGATTTGAGGAATGCTCAAGTCATCAGCAATCATTCAGATACTTATTCTACGATCGCTATCTCGTAAATGTTTCAGTCGCTACACATTTTCGTTGGTCTTGCTGCTCGAAGGGCGTCTGGAGCGGTCGTCTTCCTCCACTCTTTCCTTACCTTCTCGGAACAGCTTATGACACTCAAAAAACACCTGATCTACCCATGGAAGCATCACCGTAGGCTTCCTTAATCATGTTGTGAGTCTCTTTGCCCGTTTTACCAAGGTTTACTCAAAATTTGATCGCGTATCGCTGATCCAGTAAACGCTCGATGATTCTGCGTGACGAGACGTTTCGACAGGGGTTCACAGTACAAGGGACCTCCTCTCTTCAACGGCCGAGAGCCGACTGCCGATTTTCCCCAACATTCCCAATATCCCAAGTTCAACGATCCTGCACGCGCAAACCACCTCTCGTCCGCCCGTTCGCCGAGGAAAAAAACCAGTCCTACTACTTTCAGAACAGACCCTGTATAACTGGGCTACCACATGGATCAGTGTGCCACGTTATGTTGCCTTTGTATGAGCCACCAACGCTCTCTGTACATCAAACGGACTTAAAATTCAGGGGGGCACTTCGCTGGCCTAAAGTGCAGTGAGGCGAAAGCCTTAAAGGGCCACTGACCGCCATCGGGTCGCAAACACTCTCTACCGCTCTTGGAGCGAGCCTTCTCTCCTTCCGTTCCCTCCTCGAGATTTTTCTCTCCCGCTCCTCGTCGAGTAGGCTCGGCAAGGCAAAATCACCCCTTCGTTCTCCGATGTAAGCCGGAGGCGTGGTGTCTGTGGAGTGCGTCACATATGTCTACGTCATGGCCCCGCCTTCAATAGAATTCTTTTCTTGGTTTTTGCATTTCCTCCGCACACTGAACGATCGAGAGGCCCGATCAGCTCAACCACCTAGACTTGTTAGCGAGCGCATCCTTTCATACATCTGTTTGTCATTCCCGGTTAGCGAGCCACCTTTTCATTTTTTTTAGGCCTCCCCACCGTTTCACGAGCGGAGGGCGGAAGTCGGTTGTGTTGGAAACACACGGCAAAGCGCGGACCGGGCAACCGCCCGTTTGATTTTCTCTATGCGTGTTTGGGTACTGTGTGTTTGTGTCTTTTCTCCGCTCCAAAGCCCATGTCATTCATTGGAGTCAAGACGCACGCAAAATGCACGAAGGATAAGCGGTGTGTGTGCGGAGCGGTCAAGTGGGCGAGCGAGGGAAAGGCTCTGCTGCACTAGTAATTAAAACCTTGTTTTGGGGGGCTTGCATAGAAGAAAAAAAACTGAGAAGGGAGCGCGCACGCAGAGCGTCTCGTGACGTGATTACGGCGGGGGGCGAACCAACTCACTCAGTTTTACAATTTTTTACTTTTTATGGCTAGGGTTCAAGGCTGTCGCCGTACGCTCCCTCCGCAGTTTTTTTTTGTTGTTGTTCCTTCATGCGGGTTTCTAGGCATGTGCCAAAACAGAAGACGCTGCGGAAAGCGTTGTACAAACGACGCGACGCAAAGGCTACGCCCAACCTTCTCCCGTCAGTCGGAACGATGCACCAATGGAGTGCCTTTAGCGAAAGTAACCCCCCATGACGTCAACGGGGTTCAGAGTAGTGGGGCGGGGCCGTTTTTGTTGAAGGAAAGAACAAGCGGGCTTTGATTTGAATTTTTGCAGCCTTTCGGGGCGCCCATGGCTCTAGTATTTTGCAGAGGTTATCTTCGATGCCTCATCTATGCAGTGGGCTTGTTTTTCAAAAATGTCCGGACCCTGGTCAGTGGCCCTT
Organism: Amblyomma mixtum; assembly: GCF_055824585.1. Lineage (NCBI taxonomy): Eukaryota > Metazoa > Arthropoda > Arachnida > Ixodida > Ixodidae > Amblyomma > Amblyomma mixtum. The sequence continues at coordinate 121,486,427 of NC_143013.1, forward strand.
TAGGCGCTGTGTTGCTCCTTGTGTCACTGATGTGTAGTTAAGATGTTAAGCTTCGCCTCTGAGTGTGGAACGCGACAGCGTCTTGCAACGCTGCCAGCGAATCCACAGAACGCCATCGCTCGTTCGGCTCTACGCCTTGCTCGTCAGTAAATTGGTTTTTGAGGAAAGGAAATGTATCTGTCTCGCATATCTCGGTGGACACCTGAACCTCGCTGTAAGGGAAGGCCGGAAGATGGGAGTGAACGAAGACACCGTATTCACTAGACGCGCCTTTGTTCATTCGAAACCATCGAGCTGGCATGGTGGAGTGGTTGCCGTGCTCGTCTCGCACTCCGGAGACCCTGGTTCTATTCCCCAACTCGACCAATTTCCTACTCGGTCTTATTTATTCTTCTAGTCTGACTAGAAAGGTCAATTAGGCTAACTGATTAATTAACTCGTTAACTAAGTCGCACTTACTTGGAGTATCACTATATCATCCCTTTAATTTGTTCCAGGGTTACTACCCAAAGTACAATTGGCCCCGTTTGAAATTCGCGCACTGTGACGTCACGGCCATTCGACCAACTGAAAAGCGTGACATTTCTGTCGACAACTCCTGCTTACAACGATGAGGCATTAAAGGCTTCCGCCTTAGCAGGGACATATTTCACTCTCGACACTCAAAGGGAGCCATGCACCTCTCGTTTTAGTGCCCTGTCATTGCGGAACGCCATTAAAAATTCGTTGGAGGCCCTTAGATATTTCTTAAATGCGGGAAGACGAAACCCGTTTACGACTCATTGCACTGATTTGAATTTGCCACGCTTGAATTAATTCCAAGACAGAGAAGAAGAGCGTGGCGAGAGGAAGCGGTGACGTCACGCTGCGCATGCGCAGCGCGTCGGCGGTTGTTGCTTGGCGGCGGATCTCACTGCTTGGACGTCCTTTCGTCTGATGTGACGTCACCATGCACTTTTCCTCGTTTATGAGCAATTTTTGCCCAAATTATAGATATTTCGGTGATCTGAAGTAGTAATTACGCTTAATTGCACATTTTTCAATCTAATTTGACAGAAATCCGCCGTTTTCCCATCTATTCTGTGATGCTGTGACGACTTCGGATGGATGTGACGTCACATCGTTCCCGTCGCTATATCGACGTCCGCGCTATATCGACGTCTGCGCTATATCGAGGCATTTCGTTGTTTTCTTTGTTTTTTTTTGCTATAATAGGCTACAATTACTTAACCAATCACTTTACAGTCATCAAACTTGGTGTAGGGGTTACATTTTTTCACGTCTATCTGACAATACCATTCGTTTTCTCCTATCCTGATTAGTTGCCGCGTTATTTGTGGGAGACTGCGTTACATCGGACGTGACCTTGGCCGCGAGTATGAGCCATAAGAGGCTTTCGCCTTAATTCTAGCGAACTAAAACCGTCAAGACCGCTCCCACGCAGTTCGTGCTCTTGCACTAAAGATCAGCAAAAGCGCGTCAAGTGTAAATGCGAGCGCACGGGAACTCCTACCGACGCGCGGCAAAGGATAACAGTTTATTTCACACGTGGAGCCTCCGAGATCCGACACGGTCGTGCCGCGCGTCTCCAAGTGCTACAACACGGCGCGTCCGCGTTCAAGGGCTCCACTCTATCACCGTCAGGGACCGCCGCATCCCGTGACAAGTGCTAGGCCTACGCGCCGGTGCGTGCAATTAGTACGACGGAGCACATGCCGCACGGCCGAGGCGACAGCAGCATCCTTGGCGCGCCTGAGGCACAGAGACGGGGGGATTAAAAGTAGGGACTCAGAGCCGGCGCCGCGCCTCGACCCACCAGGGCGGCTATTTCGGGGAGGGTCGTCACCGGAGGCCCCACTTCCGCGGAGCCCTGTGCTCGCGTCCGAGGCCGTGCCCTATACCAAGGGCAGACGGGCCGGCGAAATCCGGCCGTTATCGAGCTGGCTGGCTTCGAATCAAGGGGATCGCAGGTTGCTGCTATTTGAGTTCGGACCGGTGTCGAATGAAAGCGTCTAGAGTGTGCTGGGATCTGTCAGTGCACGAAGCCGGTGCCGAATGAAACCGTCTAAGGTGTCCGCAGTTCTGCCAGCGCACGCTCACGCGATCCAACCTGAAGGCTGAATAAAATATAAGGGAGTGGTCGAAAAAGAGAGGTGGAGATGGGACCTAAGCAAATGCAAGTCGAAAGAATTTTGGGCCGCTATATACGAGAGTGCTGTATTTCTTAAGAGCAGAAATTGGTCGGGGAGTATGCGAAATTTCGCAAGTGCGCTTTTCCACATAAGAGTGTTTCCCAAGACAAGATCGCAGAGTTCTGTCTAAAAGAACTGTGAGGGCTATAGGAGAGGCGTTAATGGTGCAGAAGGAATGCATGAAACGTATTTTGGAAGACTCGAAGAAAAAAAAATCTTGCCATTATCGCGTTGATTCAGCTGGAAACGCGTGGTGGGCCGTCTACTGGCCAATATTGTTGCGTGGGAAAGCGCCCTTGCGGAATTTCGCATACCCCCCTTTTACTTGTTTCTTTCAAAGATTAGACTGAATTAGAAACTGGTAGGCAATGTGCCATCGGGTACCGCAAGATTCGTGGCGGTCTCGCTTGCGTGCGACACTAAAGCTTGGTATGCAGTTTATAGCTTTATACTGCTTCTTTCCAGAAATGAACTTTTCTTCCTTAATTGTCGTATATGGCGCTGAGCCAGCGTATGGAGAGCAATGCGGGGAGGGAAGGGGGGGGGGGGATGTCTTGAGGTTGAGGTTATCGCTGGCTACAGGTGGGAGTACTTTTACGATTTCTGGCGGCAAATGCGACGCCGTAATGACACTTCAATACAAAGAAACTTCCCCATTCGCGGCAAAGTCGAGTGTGTTTCATGTGTAGTGAGAACGACTAGAAACAAGACTTTCTAGCTGCCACTCTTCCCACTCGCTTCTGAGGCCCGTGCCGCGGAGAAATAGGAAAATAAGTCAGTAATCCTTCTTCCCTGACACCGCAGTGCTTCAGTATACATGGTGTACATGACAACGGTCGTTAATTCTATTTAAAGGATAGTTTTACAGCCTTCGTACACGGTTCTTTTTTTCTGAGCGTGTTCCTGTAATTGCAAAGATTGCCACTTCATAGCTTCAGTATGTTTGCCTCTATATCTCAACCGGTATGCGGAGCCTGCAAGAAACGCAAAAAAAAAACCTCGAAACTTTTTGGTTCCCTCTGTCAAGACGAAATTAAACTGTCATTTAGGTGGAGGATAGACCTAATTAGTATAACTGCGGATGACCAGGGGTCTCCGTCGCAACAGCGATAACCTGCATGAAATGATAACATTATGTGACGCCCTACTAGCAAAACCTTCAGACCCATATAGCCGATGAATCGAGAGGCCATGGACTGACGTGGGGCCGGCTGTTCGCGACTGCCCCGTCTATTTCTGCATGGCTTCACTCCAGCCGCTGCCTGGACGACATCAACGCTAGCCATTCTGGGGCAGCGCCAGCGGCTGCAACGAAAACAAAACGCCGAAGTACTCAGCGTCGGTGGAACCTTGATTGCGGGCCAAGCTGCTTTTTGTAACGCGTCTACTTTTGGAACGGCTTAACTGGCATCGAAACCGTCAGGCCGGAAGCTTAACTGCCGCTAAATCGCGCCGTTTGAAAGACTGTAGCGCACGAAGGGCAGGCGCCGGAAATGAAGCTGTCGTGCTATACCTATACGGAACGACTCTTCTAGGGTTGGCTCTCGCGAAAGCTTACAACTCGCACACTTGCATCGACAACACTCGACGGTCCCGAAAGCGTCATGCCACTTTAAACTTCAGGAACACCAGGGCAGAACTAGACTCGTAAAAAGAGCTTTCTATGAAGTTTCATGCCTAAAGAACTTCCCCACGACATGGGAGGAAATATCATTTGCAACAGAAACACAAGCGGCCATGTAAGTACAGCCCCCGCCAAAAGTATACAACCCAAGGGGTTTGCTTCTAAGATGTTTAGTGAGGCCCCCATGGCACGTCAAGCAGTTCAATGCGAGGGAAAGGGCGCAAAGACGTTCTTTTTTGGACAGATTACGGTTGTTGAGGATGCAAAGGCAGGCTGCAGGCCTCACAAGCAAACTCCTTCGGTTGTATACCTTTCACGGGGGTGTACATGGTGTCATTAAATGTGCTGCCCATTTAACTGTAACTGCAGAAACACCTCTGCTGTCATCAATGTAACAAATTGCCGTAAATCTTTCAGAGTAAACATATAGACTATCACGCTTTCTGCATTGAAGCTTGACGTCGTGCCTCTTTTAGTTTTGTAATAAGGGAGTAATTACACATTATCATGCACCCGAGCTCAGCAGGGATACTAATGAGCGGATGCTAATGAGCAATTACTCCCTCATTACAAAACTACTCAGCCTTGATGAATGCCTTAATCGCTGGGCTCTTCGATTTTTGCCTTCCAGCTAACACAGAAATGGAATAAAAGTTGCACTTACAAAGAGCTATGAATTTGTGATGCTGCATTCAATCGCTCTGTGCTTATCGAGCGGAAGCAGTGAATTTAGTTAAGCTCATGTTTTACACAACAAGCTCCCATTAAAACATATAGATGTTTCAGATGCTTCACTCCACTGATCTTCGTTTATGAAAGCGTTTGTTGTTGTTTTTTCACCGCAACCTGTAATTCGTGTGGGAACGATGAAAGATCAAAGCCGGCCAGAAATAATTGTCAAAATACGCAGCATGGTAATGTACCCGTTCTAAGGACGAAGCAGGAGGAACCAGCAACATTTAAAAACCATTCGCCATATTTTAGTGCAAAAGCACTGCTTAACACGGTTGTAACGAAAAATCTTGCGTGAAGCTTCGGAGTAACTCGGGTAAGCTCGGGTTAGTTCGGGGAAGCGTCGCGCCTGCTGTAGCCAATAGGAGGATGACCTTGAGGGTGACCTTGGAACCCTTAAGGTACCTCGCTTTCGCACTTTTACTCGGTTTAGCTACGTTAAAACCCTACTACTTTTTTCCCCTGGCAGGCGCACAGACCTGCAAGCCCAGCCACACAAAATTTAGACAGGGCACTCAAAAAAGAAAAAAATATATATATACTATTGCCCAGCCAGCCCAGGCGCACAAAAGAGCACGATGAAGTCATAAAACATATAAAACAAAATTGCTTTCTCCCGAACCGCAGCCCAAGACGCACTGGCTGCACAGCGGGACACACAAGCACCGGCACACGCAATGCAAGCACGGGCCTTTAAAACCTGTTCGCGGTCCCAAAGTGTTATGGCCGAGCTTCGGAATTTCAAGGGGAAGCGCTGGGCGAAACGCGCTAGTAAACACAGATGTCACGGGCAGGCGTCCCGCGGGTTCCTGGAGAGAATGCCGGCCTTTTGAGCCCGACCGGAGGCTCCGAACGCGGCAGAGACTGCCGGCGGCAGAAGCAACAGCCATTTATCTTCCAGCGACACTTTCACTGCCGCGTTGGGCGCCGCATACTCGAAGCCGCTGCCAGGGCAACCATGTTGCGTTTCCACCCTAGCGTCTCAGCAATTTTCGAGAGGGGAGCAAGACGGAGCTGTCGTTCTCTGCATGACGAGGATCTATTTTTTGACGCCGCAGCGTTAACGGTCCCGTTCTGAGGAGGATCCGGCGTCATCGTCGTCGTCGCCGTCTCTTCGGAGAGGCAACCTAGCTGAGCCACCTAGGTCACGTGACATTGCGGCGTCATAACAACCTGCCCACCGGATAGCGAGCAATCTAACCACCGTGGCAGATGGCACTTCAATTAATGATTAATAAACAGATTCACACAGCGCTACGAAACGCGGATGAGAAGGAACACAAAACAGAGGACGGGCGCTGACTAGTCACGGGCGCTGAGTCAGCGCCCGTCCTGTGTTTCGTGTTCCTTCTCGACCTCGTTCCGTAGCGCTGTGTGAATCTGTTTATTAAGCATGAACCAACTAGCCCACACCAGAATCCCCTCAATTAATGATTCGTCCCGAGTGGTTGCTCGACAAAGAGCAACTTGTGTCTCACAATCCCCAGCTGCAGCATCTGCTATCGTTGGCAGCACCTGCCATCGCAGCAGGGAAGTGGCGCATTGCTTAACCGCTGCACCACTGCGCCAGGGGTGGTATGTGAACTCCCAGCAATCTATGAATGTAAAGTAATGGAAGACAAATTCCGCATATATTAGGGCACTGACCCACTAAAGCTATCGCGTCACATCCTTAAGGCGGAGCTTAAGCGTCCCCTTCAATTTTTGAGAAAACCATGGAGGAAGGAAAAAGAGAGGAGAGGCCGTCACGTGACATTTTGTGAAGCCGGAAACCAGCTCGGCGCCATCTTGTCCGGGCTGACGTCATCGCATAAGTCCCGCCCTCGACTACTGCGCGCGCGTTTCAAAGCCAACGAAGGAGCGTGCTACCGCAGGGGCACAGATCCCCGCGCTGGTGGCGCTTGGCTGCTTACCGGCCGGTTTAGGGCGCCCTATGCCGGTGTTCGTCAGCGGAAAAGTTAACAAAGCGGAAATACCCGTGTGAGACAGGCGACTACTTTCAGTTACTGCTTCGTACTGCGTCGTCTCCGCGCCGTCTCCAACTGCTCGGCCCTGGTCACAATTAGTAGCAGCCGAGAAAAATACTTATCACAGCTCTTGCAAGCGCGGGAAGTGACCTTCGCTTTCAATTATTGCGGTGGCCCATCTTGCGGTGGCCCCCCTTTGGCAACGCCCATCCCTGGGACTCTGAAGTTGAAGGCTGCATTCGATGAAACTAGTATACTTGCTTGTTTAGCTCAGCGCTCGAAATTAGCCTTCACCGGGTGAGGTGAAGGACACGCGAGAAACGTGGGCCCCTCGTCGCGCAAAACCACACGACGGCCACCGATGCCCGGGAAGGGCATTTGTGCGGTATCGAAAATCTCCTCCCTGTTCCTCAACTCTTGTAAGCACGGGAAGTGACCGTCGCTTTCAATTACTGCGGTGGGCGAAGGACAACTAAGCACACGCGAGAAACGCGGGCCCCTAGCCGCGCGAATTCCACACGAGCAGTGGTGTAGCCAGAAATTTTGTTCGAGGGGGGCACATGTTTTATTTATTTATTGGAAACGAAAATAATGGAAACGAAAATAAATGTGGAAACGAAATGTGGAAACGAAAATAAGAGTGCCCAGTTATTCTTCACCGTCGCACGGCGTATGGCACTCCTTTTAATTCTAGGCACAGTTCACCCCATTATTAACAGACCTTTTTACGTCACTTTACTTTTTAATCCTTTGCATTCTCCTCAAACGAAGGTATCGCGAAAATAAAAAAGTGCTTTTTTTTTTAAAGGATCTGCAGCCGAGCGCAGGTTTGCGTATGGGGTTGAAGTTTTGACAAATGTCATTTGTTTGCAGTTGATGACTTTGTTATAGAGCAGAAGCTTTTATGTTGTTGTATATGATGTGAAGATATTGTAAATAGCCACGTTTTTTCGTGCGAGTTGTTTTTTGTGAGAAAATAAATGTTTTTTACAAATGAAGTTCTCGGCATCCTGTGTGCATTCGTATCTTTATGTAGATATTGCAGTGAACAAAACTAACCCTTCGCCTTTATTAAAGAAAAAAAAATCTCTAAGGTATTGTTTAAGCGCAGGGTCTCTTTCTTTTCATTTTTACCGGCGGCGTATAACAGGGGCGTGCAAGCATGCAAAGCGAGCGCAGCGGCTTCCTTTAAAATATCGCCCTCCACCGATGTCATGGCCCCCGCTGCTCACACAAGCGCAATCGCGAAAAACGAAAATAGTTACACTAACACCAGTAACGATCACTAGAGCGTTGCAAGAGCACGCCTAATAGCAACGAGGTTTCACTGCCGATGGAAACGGGAGCGCGAATGGCACACGCACACTGCACGCACAGGACGCGAAACGTCCGCGCAATACGCCGACGACCTCTCTAGCGCACGGCGTATTGAATCACTGGTAAACGAACAGCGCGAGTGCTCCTCAGTAAGCAGCGGCGGTCTCCCGACGGCTCCGAGCAGTGACGCAGTTGACGAAATGCCCGTGCGATCGTGGTCGAGCACGCTGAAATGAATGCACGCAACAACGAGAGCTTTGCAGCGAATTCCGCCTGAGATATGAGTGAACGGCGCCAACGCAAGCTTGCGAGCACGATCAAAAACAAACTCGAGCAGTTGAGAAAAGTACGCCGCACCGCAACTGCTACGCCGCGGTCGTCTGCTACCGCCCGGCTTGCAAGCAGCAACTACGACGCCGTTGCTAAGCTGCCCGGACAAGATGGCCTCCCGATCGCGAAAAAAACCACGTGATTTCCTCCACATTTTTCTCCCATGGTGTTGTGTGGAAAGGGCCTCTCCTCTCTTTTTCCTTCCTCCATGGAGAAAACCGACAGTCGCTGATTGATTCGTCGACCGCTCCACCTGCGGAACCAGAAGCAACGGAGTGGCTCCCTGTGCTGTGCCATTAAGGGGACCATGTTAGGAAGAATGCACACAATACGCATCCGTTGCTCAGATACAGATTGAGAAAGTAAAAAAAAATGGTTGTCGTTAATTCGAGCCCACTTAATTCGAAGAGCCGGTTCATTCGAATTGACACTTCTAAGTCCCGTCCGTGCCAAGGGAATTAAAAAATTCAGGTGGCACTTTGGCTCTCTAAAGTGCTGCAAGGCAACAGCCTTTCCTGGCGCACTGTTTGGCACTGACTGCGAGACTGTTCGTGCTGTACTAGTGCTTTATTTGATTACATACTTTGACTACCCATTACAGCTACACACTCTGACTGCCGACTTTGGTTCTTTAGCACGACTCTCTCTCTGCTTCGATTAGTTCGGTTGCATCAATGGCTCTGTTCGCAGTAATGTGGTCACCCACGGACGCCTTACGCCCGCTGTCGGAGCAGAAGACAACTATTTTTTATTAGTTGTCGTGTGCTTCAAAAGGGGGCGTCAGACGTCCGTGGGTGACCTCATTACTTCGAATCCGCGCACTCTGACGTCGCAACCATTTCGAACAACCGAAAAGCGTGACACCTCTGCTGACAACCATCTGTCGACAACGATGAGGCATTAAAGGCTTTAGCCTTAAAAGTGTTCTCGTTAATTTGAACTTCGCGTAATTCGAACACATTTTCCGGTTCCTGCTGCGAATCAGAACAACCCAGCGTCGGCAATGGTTGCTTCTTTCTTTCCCCCAAAAAATAAAAGGGAGCAAGCGCAGACTATAGTGATGCTGTACTCATGACATTGTTTCAAGTCATCAAATACAACACTGCAACCTGTCATTAAAGTGCAAGGTGCAGAACACTCAGCGCCACCTGGTGCTAAGAAAACCAAACCGGATGGGGCGACGCGTGATCCGGTGCAAAAATGTCCTCGAAACAGCTCTCGCTGAAGACGAGCGGAATTGTCCGAGCTGACAGACTAGCACTAAGCAAGCACCAGGGACTCGTGAGGCGCGTAATGATTCAGACCCAAACATGGCTCGTTCCGTGCTCCGCGGATTAACATATGTGGAGGAAACCGGCGAGAGTTGCCTGGTTTTAAGGCGAAAGCCTTTAATGCCTCATACTGTCGTTAGCAGACGCTGTCGGCAGCCGTGTCGACAGACGCGTCGGTAGATTTGTCCGCCTTTCGGCGTCACTGCCTAAAAAGAAACTGCGCCGAGGGTGGGAATCGAACCAGAGCCTCTGGCATTTGAAGCGGAGACGTTAACACTCCGCCACGAAGGCTCAAGGTTCGAGCATGAATAAAGGCGCATCTAGTGAATGCATGGGTTTCATAAATAAAATAAAGAGAATAAAGTGAAGGAAAGGAACAATAAAAATACGAAAATAAACAAATATAAAAACAAAATAAAAATAAGGTATGAAAATAACAATAAAACAATAAAAATGAGAAAAAGAAGAAAAACAGAAAACAAAAAAAAAAACAAAACATTAAAAATAAAAAATAAATAAAAACAAACAGTGCGCCAGGAAACGCTTTCGCCTTGCAGCACTTTAGAGAGCCAAAGTGCCCCCTGAATCTTTTTTTATTCGTACCGTAGCTCGACGTGAGATGCACACTTGCAGAAAAGCCGGGATACTGAAAATCCGTAGCATGGGGAAAAAAGAAAATAACACGGTATCAAACAAGCCTGAAGGTAAAAATAGCCGGCTCGAATTGGTTGGTACCCCTCATAACGATCACAGTTGGTTACTACGAGTAACTGTGTCTCTTAGTTCACCACAACATTATTGAGACCCGCATTCGCAACGTTCTGAAGACTGCGTCTTGGCTTTGCTAAACTCACGTTGAAGCTTCATGCGAACGCCACATGCGCGTGTGGAGACAACCACGCGAAGGAAAAGGCCGGTGATGGTTTCCTGTGTTGTTTATCCTCTGTGCGGCCGCAGAGCCGCTGCAGAATGCACAATAATTGGGGACAATATTCATAGCACGTTTATCAAGGCGCTATGCAGGAGAAAGCTTGCTTTTGCTTATAAACACCGTGGGATGCACGTGCTGGCATGAGCTAATACATAACCGCTGCCACATATACAAAATGAGCTAACTTAGAGGAGCGCTTCTCTCCCACTTGATTTGTGCTGCCCTCTGTCCCCAAACAAAAAAAAATGCTTTGCACGAGTTCATCTCGCCTCAAACGAGAGAAAGGGTGTCAGAAAACACACGACAAGCGAGACTCGCTATGAACTAGAAATGACAGTCGGCGAGTAAGGTGCATGCGTGCAATGAGAACACGGAATAAAACGACTCCAACAAAGACTTTTTGGTGCCTGCATGACTTCAGTTCTCCTAAACGGGGTTTTCCAAGGTAGTTGGCTGTGCTATTGCTCATACCCCGTATCCTGCGATTTACATTTCAGTTTAGCATTCACTACATGCATTCGTTTGGGACATGTTTGCTTTTATTGTCCATTGCAAGCCTCTGAAGCGCACGCTCTTTTTCATGGCGCCTTAGTAGAGGCTTCTAACAAAGTTTTGTTTTTTTCCTCCACGTATCACAGTGTTATCCTTTTTCTTTTTCTTCTTTAGCCTCAGTAAAAATGGTACATACCCGCACGGGGGGATTGGCCAATATGCACGGTGGTGAATGCCAACGAGGTATATGTGCGAGAAAAAAAAAACTGAGTAGAATAGTAGAATGACTCAAACTAGAAAAATATATTAATAGTTGAAATTTTTAAATAAACTCGACAAACTAGAAGTACCAGGAATAAAACGGGTCCCACCCTTCGTTTTCCTTTCGCAGTGCCTTTGACCTGGGGTTCTCGCGGGAGCGCATGCACTCGTTCAGTGCAATGACGCAGGCCTGCAAAGCCGAGCGTCGGCTCTACTCTCCAGCCCATCCCTCCCTCGACCATTATCATCAGACACTTTGGAGGCGACTCCAAACACGCACTTTGCCCTCCCCCTATATACGCTCGCGATATCACGAAGTCTTCACAAACCCCTCCTGTATCTCTGCCACCACCCCAAAGCCACTCTAGACCATATCCTTTTGCTCTGCCCGGCGGATCCTCCCCCGCGGGGCCTGAAGCACCTTACCACTTGGGAGGCTTGGGAGACCCTACTGCGTTCTGAGGATCCGGCCAAGCAAGCCATCGCCGTAGGCCGGGCTGCCAGCGTCATGAGCCTCCGGGACATGAACGTTTGAGTGCAGTGGGGTCGTGCGGGGGCCCACGGACCTGTGCGTCCCAAACTCCCCAGTCGTAAATAGTTTTCACCACCACCTTTGTTCGATGTCTCCTGTTAAGTGTTTGACTGCAGCTCAGACGACGGAGCGATGACCACCAACTACCAGGGGCGCCGTGCAACGACGGAAACAGGAACAGGAAGAGACTCGTACGACACTGAGGTCTGTCGCGTGGCAGGCGGAAAGCGCGCATGCGCAGATGGAAGGGGGCCACCCTCACCTCGTCGCAGGCTGCGCACCGGGGCTTGAGTGTCTCGGCGTAGTGTCGCTCGCAGTAGAGCTTTCCGTCCTTGGCGCAGTAGGTCAGGTCGACCAGCAGCTCGTGGCAGGCGCTGCAGACGAAGCAGGCCGGGTGCCAGGCGACCATCTCGCCGAACTTGGGCGCGATCACGGCCAGCTCGCCGCCCGGAAGCACGCCGCCGCACTTGTGGCACTCCTGGGGCACCGGGAACGAGGGAAAGAAGAAGAAAAGAAATAGGAACTATATAACGGGACTGCCGTAGAACCGCGCGATATGCGGAGGGAACGAAGGCGAAAAAAGGAAAGACATAGGAAATAGGAAACTTTTAGTATTGCAAAAGAAAATTTTTCGAATAATCGCCAAGATTGATCACATGACTACGACCAAGTACGCCTTCCAAGCACATAACATTCTCCGCGTTGATTTTTTTTTATAATTTTAAGTTATCGCAAAAAATGTATTTTTCCACGGCATCAATTGTCAATTTTTGCTCTGCCCTAGCATCTTTGGACACGCGTCGTGCTAACATATATGCAAGAAGCACTAACTCATGGAACATACCACGTTTTCGCACTGATTATAAATTACAAATGTTGCCTTATAACCTGCCCCATGTTTTAAACACATATCAACATACAAAGGGATATAAAAAGGCTGAGCTGCGGAAATATTTCGTTCAAATCTGATTCTATGCCTCCACTTCTTGATTGTTGGACGTTTGGTCCAGTGTTAACGTATTTGTTTTCAGCATATCTATGACTATTTCAGTGTTCTCATCTTTTTTTGCATTATTCGAATCAGTGTATATATGTGTCGAGTGTTTTCTATATTTAATATACTACTGTATGTGTGACTGGATTTGGAAAATTTCCTGTACCGCTCGTGTGCTACTGCTTGTAGGGGTTTCCTGGACCCAGTCAAGCTGCACAGGCAGCTTTTAGCCAGGAAACCCTCCAGTTGAACCTGGAAAATAAACTTATTGACTATTGAAGAAAAAAAGTTTTGCAGGACGCTCACTTTAAAAATCATACCATGAAAGCTTTCTGTTGCAAACAGGAAGACCGGCCAGACTGAAATGAAGCGTGGATATTGCCTCTTGAATATCGGCGAAATAATGGTGACAAATAAAGATATTACATATAATATATATTATCGTGCCTACAGTAGCACGCGCCGAATCACAATTATGATTGATGATGCTGGCGCAAGGGCATCTCAGGCCCAAAAAAAAAAAAAAGAAAAACCGGGAAGTGACATGGAATGACCTCGAGAGGATGTAGAAATTGATGTTGAGTGACTGCGATTACATAACAGGAATATATAAAAAAACAAGAACAAAGGTACAAAGCCTAAAAAAAGCGACAAAAACGGTGCTGGTGCAGGTTAACATAAAAGTTGAGGACTGGTGTTGGTTACTTACTTCAATGAAGCGGATTACTATAAAACAAGTGCGGGTTGTTGGTCGTGTGCACGAAATATTTTGGGGCGAAGTGGAATGCATAACTTGCACACTTCAAGGCAATATGCTCTCCGGCCGCTCTCATGCCCACCACACGCATTGAGAACATGTACACTTTACTCCCCCATGCATCACATGTAAGGTGAGGCAATGAGACGAGACGGTATACGTGCGTCTGATAAGCTTGGCCTATTCTCAACTACCGAAAGTGGCTTCCTTGGGTGTTCCGGAACAGTTGAACTCGACGCTCCGTGTATCTTTGAAGCTGGCACCCAGAAAATGACGATGTGCTGCATGCATCTCTCGCTAAGTCTTTTTTCGCAGATGCTCCACAGTGCACGTGGTGCGCTCGTACGTGTGCAGACACGCCAATGCTTTCACAAGAAGCACACAATACAATACACAAAATGTTCGCATATGGACAGGCATTTGTGCTCAATTAGACAAGCACTACCGGCGACGGATGCCGCTACGGCATTTAGAAATAAATAACATCACTGACATATAGTACAGAGCGCAAAACGGACGTCTAGGACGACCGAGCTGTGTGTTCCGCAGCTCCCAAAGCCGCTGCGATGGGGAAGACAAAAAATGACGATGAAATCTTATGAGTTTAAAGGCCCATGCTCACATGCAGACCATTTTTAACCAAATTTCATCGCTAGATATCGCGCGTTCATCCCGAAACACACCAATAACGTGTTCTAGACAAACGTTTTGCCCTCTCTACATCCGTGCACCGTTTCTCTCCAGTGCCATCGTACTTTTCTTTTTCACTTTAATTAAAAACAACTCGCAATGGCATGTAAATACGGTTTTCTAAGTTTCGCCAAACGAAAGTAAAAAAGTGGCTTGCCTTGAAGCGGACTACGCTCCCCATTAAACATGATCAAGTTAAGAGGCGGACACGCGAAGGTGACGAAAACCAATGCTTTGTCATGAGTCGTGGGCATCAGATTTCATGGCGCTTCGCGTGTCGACGAGCGTTACATGACAGACCGGAGCACGAGTGCTAGCCATTCGCGGTGGCCAACTAGTTAGAGATACGCCGACCAATCACTAAACATACTTACGCAGCGCAAGTTTCGTGAACCCCACCCGCGATCGTCATTTTTAATATCTCGCAGGCGTGGCACGCTTTGTTGGGCCAGTTGACAGCTCCTGAGTTCCCCGCGACGCTCATCGACACCACCCTGCCTACTCCTCCGAAAAGCAAGGGATTAAAAAAAGCAGTCCCCTGAAGCATATAACGGGCGAATGAGTTTTAAGATCGATTGCCTTCTAGCCTCCTCTCCATCCAAACTACTTCTTCCACACTGCCTACCAGCTTATTTCCCGAGCGATTTTATGCTTCGGTCGTCCCAAGGCAGTCGTGGTAGCTCCGCAAGCCGCGACGCGAGATGGCGCGCATGGTAGCTGGAAGCAACGAACGATCGATCACTATTGAAGGTCGTCGGCCTTGCGCAGGGATGCCAGTGCGATCACTGGGTCCATATTGAAGGTAATGGCTCCGTAGCAGTCCTCAGAGAGCGGCCTCTCTTTGTCGTATTTAGTTATTGCCTTTGTACATTATTTCTAACGGAGACAAATGTTTCCCGCCTCCCATTCCTCCCTTACAATCCCACCGTCTCCTCGCAAGATCACATGGTGAAACGCTCTGAGAAAGAACTAGCCACTGTCTTCAGGTTTAAAAGGAGAACTGAAATTGCTTCCGCGCGAAGCAGAGTCGGGGGATTGAAAACGCGTTACGTCATCTTTGGCACATTTGGCGCGCAAGATGGTCTCCAGTTTCAAACAACACAGTTCCGAATATTTTGAAACTAATTTTTTTTAATGTTCCGGCAATTTACCGTACATTTGTTCAACTTACAGAACGGTGCGCTACCAGAAAGGAGAGATAAGATAAATGGGAGGAAGTCAGTCATTGTTAGCAACGATGCGTGTAGGAAAGGGAGAAATAGGGATAGGGAGAGGAGAACGAGTGAGATCAGAAGCAAGGCTAGCGCATCTTTCCTCATTTGAATGTATAATGGCGCTAGATCCAGCAGCGGTGTCGACACTGTACACTTGAAGGCCATGGCTAGTTCCCTACTTACACTTTCTTCCTTGCAGAGTGTAAGACGAAGGCAGGTGTGCATCACTGCGGGGCTTGCTTTTGCTAAATTTCGCCAAACTAAAAGTGACAAATAAACTGTAAATTGTAAATTGCGGGGTGCACCGTCTCTGAAGCTGCACACGCGCTATGAGAGACACCAAGGTGCAGAGCTCGACATTAATATCGCCCACTTGGTATTTTTTTTTAACGTGCGCTGACATCGCACAGCACACGGGCGTCTTTTTATGTTTAAATCAAAACGCGGGCCCCGCTCAAGTGTGCCCCGCTCAGGTGGTCGAAATTTCCGGAGCCCCTCACTACGGCGAACCTCATAGCCTGAGTCGCTTTAGGACGGTAAACCCCAATAAACCGAACCAAACTATCAACCACGATTGAAGCAGCGTGATGTCCAACCAGAACGTAAGACGCGTAGAGAAAGTGTTGCGCAAGACGGGAGACGCACGGTTGATTTATATTGTTGTTCTGCATCATCGTCTGCCCCTGACATTCCTTTCTTCACGGCAAAATACTGCAGTCCAAACAGTCATAAATTATAACTACTAACAACTGCTAGAAACCCAGACGCAGGAGCCCACTCTGTAGTTTGAGTAGCGCTTAAAGTCGGGGGGTGCCGTGTGCCTCGAGCCGCCCACCAGTCTTGACAAGGGATCTGAGAACTCCGTACCAGGATGACTGCATGCATGAATGCGAAGCAAAAAGCCATATTTTATTCTTTTCAGTGGTGGTCGGAACATTTCTTCTGAGTCGTTTCGACAATTTCGCTGTGATTTTTAGAAACAATCATTAAAATCTTTTCTAAAACCCGAGACGGAGAAAAATCAGCAGTTGGCAGCACTACACAAAGGGTGGAAGAACTGGGAAACCCGCGGCCTGACATCACAAGTAAGTCCACAGCTGGCCGCTGAGTTCCAAGGCACCAACAACAAGCACACTGGCAAAGTGTGGCGATCGTTTGTTTCAGCCCTGTTCCATAAACTGAGGACCTTTAAAAAATGATATCTCCCCTTTGTACGAAACAATGTGTAAAAGAGGCAGGCCACTTTCACTCTCTCACTCCTTACACCTTATTTGCCTCCCCACCTGTGCTCGAACCACTAAAGACCCCATTCGATGGAGCCAGACTTGCACTGGGGTTAAGGATCCTCAGAGCTTTATAGGCGACCAGACGCGGCCTCCGCAGAGCAAAGACGCTTATGTCCCAACCGTGGTCCTCACCTATGCTATAACTAGAGACCGGATTTTAGGCAAATGCCTATTTTTTTCAACGCTTCGTAGGCGCACCATTTTTACATATGAGCACGAATTAGGTGTTGACAATATGTTTAATACTCTTTTTATAGTGCCTATAAATGCTTATTTTGGGTGTCAGTGCCTATAAATGCCTATTTCCGACGTCGGTGCCTAAAATACCCTATTTTGCAGAAAAGGGGCCTGAAATACGCTGTGGTTTTGCTTTCAGATTCTGTTTGCTTTCGAATCCATTTCGGTTTTGAGTAGAACACACACGTGGCAACATTAGATGACCTCGTCAGTTGGCTGTGGTGAACACTGCACCTACGCCGGCTACACAATACCAACCACGTCAGCCGAAAATATCGAAGCAACCTTTTTCCTGTTTTCTGCCATTTTATTGTGGCAGCTTGTTGATGATGACTTTGGCTGTTAAAGTGGTAGTTGGCCAGTATGGCACCACATTTCGGAAAGCATACGGAGTAAGTTATAGGTTCGTCCAAATATTTCCCAGTAGGTCCCATTTGAAACCAACTGTAAAATGTTCCATAAACTTGCTGGAAACAGTTTAACTGATTAAAATTTCCGCCTGGGTAACCTGCCTTATTTTCGTTCCTTGTGCCCCAGCCGCATGCCATCTTCATCACATGGTATTTGGCGGTAATCTTGGTGGAGCAGGCCACACTAGACAGCCGGCAGTCGAGCGTACATACGAAAACGCATTCGTGCACTCAAACCATTGAGTAAATGACTCAAACAAAAAAAAACGGCTTCTAATGTTCACACCTTGCTTAAGGTCCCAAATAATTCCCGCTGTGTTTTTGTTTTATTTTACGGCAGATATTGCGCGCTGAAGTTCGGAACTGTGTGCACTTTTGATAAAGTGTATAGTGCCTATTTTTCTCCGTTATGTGCCTAAAATGCAATTTTAGC
Source organism: Amblyomma mixtum (assembly GCF_055824585.1). Lineage (NCBI taxonomy): Eukaryota > Metazoa > Arthropoda > Arachnida > Ixodida > Ixodidae > Amblyomma > Amblyomma mixtum. Next base: position 121,504,097 of record NC_143013.1, read on the forward strand.
CGCCTATTTATGGCGCCTAAAACGTGTTTTTTAGTGCCTAAAAATCCGGCCTCTAGCTATAACCTTGCTCCGCAGCACCGCTGTGGAGCCGCCTCGAAGTTTCTTCCTTCGGTCGCTAGGGTATGTGTTAGGGCGCTGCCGTCGGCTTGGAAAACGTCACTGCCGTGGAGCGTTGAAGTTTTGGTGTCAGTACCGGAGTTGCCATGCGCGGGTGAAGCTCGCGTCAGTCGCACGCAGTAACAACGTCGTAGATGATGGGGCGAAGGACGCGACGAGTAAACGAACGGTCAGCTGGCCGTCGTGTACGCCTCAGCGTTCGCGCCTGGAGCAATGGGCCGAGAGGAAACGTAAGGCGCGTGGGAACCAGTATGGCAGGCGCGCCGAATGCACTCGCTAAATAACGAATCCCATAACTACCAATCGCAAAACAATTATACCCAGAAAAAGCTGCTGGCGCTGATTATCCAAATTTTCCCGATTGGATAATCGCCCATCAATTTTCTTTTCTCCTAATATGAATTCAAACGCAGCTCGAACTCAATAATATTCTATGGCTTTACCTGATAAGAGAGAAGTTTTACCGGGAGAAGGAAATGGAATAATTAATAGCAAACGTCAACAATACTTCTCCAGGAGTGCAATTCTCCATGCACACTTGCATTTTCATTCAACGAAACTATCTGCGAAAGGTGAACTAGCCTGATAAGCAACAATACCTTACAGAAAATTCTCTAACTCAGTTATCTCGATTTTATGTTTCCTTTAACGTGTCATGTTGTGAAAACGTCTTAAAGCGGCTGCCACTAGCCACTACCGTATTCGTAACCGCAATGCCAAGCCCACAGCCAAGCCGCACCCGCAGCGGCAAGTGCTGGCGCGCGTTCTCGGTGAGGCAAAAATAAGCGAGACACACAGCGAAGGAGAACAGAAGGAAGAAGAAAGAGAAGAAAAAAAGAAGAAAACAAAAGCACTATAAGCTTCGCCGCCACGGCAAGAGAGAGCGCCACTGCCTTGGCGCACACAGACGCACACGCTGGCGCCACGTGGCGGATCAGCATGGAACTAAAACTGGCGCGGTTTATGAACGGCGACTCGCGCAGCCGCCTTACATTCGGAAATGTGGAAGTAAAGCTTTTGTGTCGCTTCCTGAACAAAAGCCAAATAAGTTCGTTGTGACGTCCATCTAGATAAGCACGCGTTCAATCCTGTAGGACCAAGGCAATCAAAATACTGCATTGGAAGACATGAACTTGGAATATCTCGTCGTTATGACGCCTAAAATGCTTAAACACAAAAGCAGACGGAAAGAAAAACTGGTAGAATTGTTAACCGCGGCCTTTAGCGTACCGAAAAAACTGGCAGATTTAAGTCGTGAAGCATGGCTACTACATAATTCTATTTACCAAATCAAGCTAATTGCAAGTCGTCCAAAAACGATCCAACAGTGCAATATTCACGAAAAAATTTAATCATTGGCCCCCCAATTCATGCATCCTAGAATACACATGTGCAGCCTAACTGTGATTTTGCGAATTGCACTGTGCACCAACAAGCATGGACCATTATGCTTCAGATTTAAAGAAATAAATTTTTTTTTACGAAGTCGCCTTCCATTTACATTTGACGGCCAGTGTACAATAAATCAACAGTGAATATCAAAATTAGTCCATCACATGCTCGTGCAGTAGTACACCCCAATAAAATTTTAGCTTGTCCATGTAGTTGGGTTGGAGTTTGCTACGAATCATCTTACAGCAGGACTCCTGCATTTCTAGCAGCTTCCACATTGTTTTGATAAATGTGTAGGCAAATGCTGTTTACCGATAGTGTGCGAATTTGAAATGCTTTTGAACGAAACTCAATACCATTTGTAAAGCCCGTACCGAAGGAGATATGACGGGCATGGAAAGGTTGGCGGTAGTATTTATTTGACGCCCAGTTACAAGCTCTTGCCATTTTTGTAACAAAGGCAAACAGGAAGGATAAACATTTTCTCTTATTTTGCTGACAGCAAAAAAGAGCAGTGAAAATTAACACTTCATTTAGGCAAGCACAGGGAGTCTACTTGAGCGGTTACTATTTCAGCACTTAAAAGCGAAAAAATCACCTCCTTGGTCAATCACGTACAACTTATTGCGGTGTGACCAATTGTATTTAACATAGCAGGTTCCTATCTATACCAAGTGCTGTAAAAGAATAAACACCTATTGAAACACTAAATATTTATTTCAAACAAAAGAAGTCACAGAATTTCAAGACTGACTTTATTAACCTGTAATAAAATCTACCACTTCCTTAGACTGCACCCATTGAAGCGCTGAGGTTCTCGAATTTCAGATTTATTTCGGTATATGCCTTCATGGCACGCATAAAGCTAAATGTAAAACTCCTCCCAACAGAGTAATTTGTGGCGTTCCTTTGTTTTGGTTTACAAGCAGTAGTAAGCTTATTTTACGGAGTTCTTGTTTCATCGTGCGGCAAAACATGAAAATCCCAAACATATTATTTTCCTGTGCCCGCCCTACCAATATGTGAAAACCTTAAACGTTCTGCCTCACTAGATAATTCATAGCTGAAGGATTTAAGCTACCTAATTATCTTTTTACTGCTGTCAAAGTTAATGCGACGAGTGACACACACACGCACACGCACACACACTAGCGCACGCACACACACACACGCACGCACGCGCGCACACACACATACACGAACACACACACACACACACGCACGCGCGCGCGCGCATACACACACACACACACGCACGCACGCACACGCACTCACACACGCGCGCACGCACACGCACACACACACACACACACACACACACACACACACACACACACACACACACACACACATACACATACACACACACACACACACACACACACACACACACACACACACACACAATGCAGAAATAAGTTCAGTGTTCAGAAATAAGGTCGTGCAAGAAGCGATATCGAATTACATGACCCGAATTTGAAATTGTTTCAGAAACAGCATACAGCACAGCGAAATTTCAGAAATTTTTATATAACGAGAAAATCACGGTTCCACAAAGTTATTAATCGATCTGAGAGCAATTCCATTCGTCAAATAGGCGAACATTTCAACTTTTCTGTGATAGTGTTTTTAAAAAATGCTTTTAAAAGACTTACAGAAACTCGTTACAAGCGCTAGAGCTGTGCTGTTGTTTCGCGTATAATGCTGATCCAACCGTCAGAGAGCGGCATCGCCTCTTACTTTGATAAAAAAAACAATGATATCCTATTAATGAATAACCACTAAAAGAGATAAGCTGCTGTCCCGAAGGCAAAACCAGCAACCCCCCATTTCGACCCCGACGAAAACATAGGTTATTCGCATGCATGCAGCGGTATCTAATCTACCAAAGTTCATAAGTGTGCGAAGGAGTTTACAGCCTCTGCCGAAGTGGTTAGACTGGTAGTTATCTTCATCGGTGCAAACACTGGGCGGGTGTATTCTGCGAGACCTGTCCAACTGCACCGCTATACTCCTGAGCGGGCAAAAACAAGTGACTCGCAGTTCATACAGCTATTTTTCCAACATTAAATTGACTTTAAATATACCTGTAAGGATGGTGGTGATGATTTTTTGTCGCACAAAGAGTGTCGGGATACGGTATTTTCGTCTACACAATGTGGGGTCAAAGACCGATTTGCCAACCATTCAACCCAAGATAAGGTGACCACTGGGAAGGAGAAGGGTTGTATCCACTGTATCGGAAGCGGTCACCCGGAGGCACTAGGGATCGAACCCCACACCTTCAGCATGCAAGGCGGATACTTACCACTAGGCCACTCTGCGATAATCGGTTTTAATCGGAACTTCGCAAATGCTAATGCAAGAATCAATGTTGCCACTTATGCTAAACCTCGCTTCTTCTTCATGCAAAGCACGAGGCATTTTCTAAATTACACATTTGATACCCAACTTCCCTATCCATTTTTCCCGGCCTTAAAAGCACGAGCACACCATGATGTTTAGCTAAGCTGACCATGAATCGTGGACTAAAGGAAATACTTATGGACGGAACAAACGAGGAATATTGGCGCAACACGCTTGAGATTGAATTCTCCGCGAATCAGTTCTCTCTACCATCTGCGTGTTGTGGACGCGCATATTGATGAAAAAGATATAAAACGTAGCTCTTCACTAAAGAACACAAAGAGCTCGAGAAACAACAAAACAACCTCTCCGAAAAGTCTCCACAGCAATAAAACAAATGAAGTTCTCTATTTCCTTGCACAAGTGTGTTGACCTAACTTTGGAAAGATTCCGCAAGTACGTAGGGAATGCACATGTACTTTCGACATCATGACGTTCTGCAAACGTCAGAACAACAGCTTAATCGCGTAATAACAGCGTCTCTTTCTTTCCTTTCTTTGACAAGTAATGTGATACAGCTTACGCAAGCAACTTCGCGGGGGAAATTTCTCCACGTCCTTAGGCTCTCCTCACATCGATTACAAGTGAAATTATAATCTTCCAGAGGGGGAAAAAAGTCCGCAGTTGTCAAGTATTTAAGACCACGATACAGTCAAATACAAATCGCTGAAAATTCGGTGTGCAAAGAAGAAAAAATATATCAAACACTAAAGCTAGAAGATGCTAAAAGCGTTCGCAGCTTCTAATTATTAGCGAATGAAAAAGCAAAAGAAGTCATACGGATTTAACTCCAGGCATCGCGAGAAAAGGAAGCAGGGAAGCTGAGAAATTTGAGCATTGTTGATACGCATGCTGTTGGTGTGTACCCAGTTAGTGCGCAAGTCAAGGGCGGTGAATACTTCACGTCAAGGAGATTTTAATACTCGTAACAAGTTGACTCATATTTTCGATTCGTAAAGCGACACCTTGGAAGCTGTGATAACTTTTTTCCTTCCGATTACAAGGTCACTGGAATCCCCTCTTCGTTCAGCATCGCGACGTTCTTCAAGACACGACACGGCAAGAACTTGTAACCAAAGCCAAATTCGCGCTTTGTATTTGTTCTCAGCAAGACTTTCTTGTAATGCGTACGTTTATGATCACGATGAGTATCAATTACATAACAGGCAGGAAACCTTCATATTGCAGTGTGGCAAACAGAAACTTATCCCTGCGACAACTGAGTGCACCAAAGTTTTCTAGCATGGTGTTCCAGATCTAACTTGCACTTCGAGGCTCCCCGAGCGTCATGCTGCAACGCTCAGTACAACCAGTAGCACTCGCAACCATCTTCCACAGTGTCAGAAGGTTACGGCAGCTACAGCGCGTGCGATGTCAGTGTACGTTAAAGAACCCCAGGTGGTCGAAATTTCCGGAGCCCTTCACTACGGCGCCTCTCGTAGCCTGAGTTGCATTGGGACATTAAACCCCAATAAACCAAACCAAACCAAACCATATGGCACAGTTTGGCAAGACAACTTTTTTCTTGCAAGGGTTGATCTCAGATTCGTGGTTGCTTCATTATTAAATATGGGCAGTATTGGGTTCATTATAGTGTGAATTGGGAATCATTTATTTATCATTTATTATATGCTTAAACTCCGAATGGCTTTACATAAGGGGGAATGGTAGGAAATACAGGAAATGGCACATGCATGTTACCTAACGTCACAAGCTATTAGCTCACAAATAAAGAAATATTAGCTTTTAGATGTGCTCTACATCTTTTTTCTTTCGAATCTCTACGCGCCATTGCTGTGTAGCCATACAAATCCGACTAATGGCTCCATCTGTTGCGTCAAAGGAAAATTAAAAGTGCTCGTTAGAAAATGTGGCGGCATTCAGTTCAACTCATCAGAAAAACTGATGACTGTTCCCACGATGAGATGCAACAAATCTGCGCAAGCAGTATACTGGTTTTGCCTTTCACTTTTCAATTCCGCTTTTACAATGATAGCCCTTCATTTCGTCTTCGAGATGGATTTCACCATCTGTTTTTCGTTCCACTTCAGAGATGGATTTCACCATCTGTTTTTCGTTCCACTCCAGAGATGGATTTCACCATCTGTTTTTCGTTCCACTTCAGGTCGGGTTATAATAAGTGAAGGCTTCTGGAAGGGGGGCATGGGTACACAGGTGGGAGGTGAAAAGTGGGTAGAGGTGGGTGGAAGCTCGATTTCGCCCTCGCTATGAAGGGTGCTAATGGGTAGGTGGGTGGAGGCTCGTAGGTGGAAAATGAATTTTTACCGGTAGGTGCGGAAAGGTGCACCCAATGGAGTTGCTCCAAAGGGTGTTCCTCTATGGTGGAGACCTCTCTCTCTCTTGCACATGTACACATGGCGCGGAGAGAGCGATAGGTAGAGAGAAAGGGGATTTTTTCGCCAGAACAGGGCTACACCGCTAAGGCAGTAAAAAAGTGCGAAAAAAGGCGGAAACAAACAAAAAATCATGACCTCGGGCACAATGATCTCATCGCGGACCACAGCGGGAGCTAAAAGGGGTCGCTGGCGGCGTTAAATATGGCGCTTGTTGGGCGTGGTCGCGGGCACGTTGCCCTCATCCCGTCGTCACGCTGAGTCCCGATTCGTCCTCCACCTGGCCGTTCCCGGAGCCGCCGTAAAACGACCGTCCGAACGCAAACATTGCTCTCATTCACGCAACCAGTCTGCAGAAGGGAAGCCGACGGCAAGCACAGTGCAAATAACACTGCCCAGCGCGTCCCATTTCGGCGCGTCGACCTCGAGGTGCCGCCCACCTTGTCTGCAAGGCCTTTGCGCGGACTCGAAGCCTATTAATGTATTTATGGGCATGACTGGGACGAGACCAATGTTTGCCGCAGCCTGACAGGCACGTATATGCATCCTCGCCGCACAGTTCGCGGTTGCTTACAAATGTACACCTGCTTGGTTTCTCACCGCGTTTAACATTTCAGCCTCTGACCGCGTTTCCGTATTTGTTTCTCAATTTATTCTTACTTCTGCAAATTTTCAGGGCACTAATTTTGATTTATATCTGGCATTTAATTTGCTTCATTTTTAGTGCCACCTTGTCCTCACTCTGTTAGTCCTTAGTCTGTTAGTCGCATAAGCAAACGGAACACTAAGTTACTGGCTTATTTCTGTTTCCATAGCGCGATCGAAGATGGAATATGGGCCTTTCACTGGGAGTGCTCACCAGACGCACCTTACTGACAAGACATAATTACTGCAAAGCAAAGACTGCAAAGGCTGCTACACTTATTTCAGGTAAACATTCAACAGACGAATGTAAATTAAGCGAGATATCGGCACTATTTCATGAGAACCTAGAAGGAAAACAGTCCGCCTTCTATTTTTTCTATAGCATGTAACATAGTCCCACTACGTACATTTCAGAAGTTACAAAACTTGTGACGCATACTTTCACGAATCGATCACGCCTGCAAAGTCAAGCAGCCTTTTCCCGTACTGACTACGCGTTTTTTCTGCGCTAGGCCATTAATGAATGGAACCACCTTCCCTAACTCATCGCAAACGTTAGTGACCACATCCGCTTGATTAACGCCTCAGAATTCACTTAGTTGTAAACTAAATATTCCTTCCCATTTTTACATTGAAACATTTTTACTAAAACTAATTATGTTGATGCCGTTTGTATAGCTTTCATCGTATGTTTTCATACATTTTCGAAACATGAGATAATGTTATCTGTCATCTTAGTGAATTATCTTTCCTATGCATGCTCGTTTTGCTTGCTTGATGTACCTACCTATATGCACATTGCAACATTTCTCACAACGTGTTGCCTGAGATTGTACGTTTTCATGTCAAAGTAATATTCACAGAGATTTTATATCAGTCCTCCCCCCCCCTCCACCTTTACGTAATGCCCTGAAAATCAATGGCCTTCAGGGTAGATAATAATATAAAGGTAAAATAATAAGGATTGTAGTAAGCATAATAAGGCTAAAAAATTAATAGTGTCGCACTAAAACCGTCCCGCTGCATGTCCACAAATCAAAACTGGAAGTGAAAGGCGACAGCGTGTTGCAGGTGGTGGTGGTGTGAACGAACGCATTTTTTAAATTTTTTGTTTTCAACTGTTTTAACAAATTAATTTTTGAATTACCCAGCCTAAATTTTCCTATTACCATCATCAAGCATTGGCTTTTAAATCTGCGCATTTCGACACAGTTGAAGCCCTCTTTTTCCAACTTCCTCATTTTTCTTCATTTCTTTAATTAATTAATTACTGAATTCATAACAATGATTTCATTAACCCCTCATCGCCTGTCACACACCAATCAATCATAAATCACTAGAGCCCCAAGTTAGCATGATACGTATTTTTTACGCAGCCCTAGATTATTTCTGACACGCGGTGTCGACTAGGCTACTACTGTGCCCATGGCTTTTCGACCGAACGAGCAGTACACGCTGTCGCGTAAAAAGTGGAGTTTACTTCATTTTTGCCTCTAAGAAATTTCTCCCACTTAGACGGCTAAAATAAAGGCTAAGACTTAGCCTGCAGTCATATGCTCTGCCCTTTACATCTGACATAGAAAGCAATGCACCGTTAGATGCAAAAATATTAGTGCAAATCGCAGACACGTCTGGTGCACCTTCGTCTCACAAGATGTTTGCAGCACTACGGAAGGCATTGCTCTCTCGTCCAATCAGGGCTGCAGGAACACAAAAAATAGTCCGTCGAATATTTCAGCAGTGTAGGACTATTAATCAAACAATAAGCACAGCAATTGAAAACATAGTTTGGACAGGTAGATTTAGATGGTATAGATTGTATCAATCACTTGTGAAATTTACAGACAAAGCCCGTACGAACACAGCTCTGCGGAGGCTTGCTGCGAGGTGGTGATGCGTTGCCATTTTCCAACATGGCGCCGGCTGAGTCGGTTGTGTCGTTTCTGTGCCCTACACCGACAGTGCGCCGTTTTTCCAAGCAGGTGATCTCAGTGGGCTTCTTGAAGTGCTTCGCGTCGAGAAGGGGGGCAGTTCAAGTACGAATGCGCTCATCAAGAGGACGGCAAAACTCACCCAGGTGAGCGAGCGAACGCTTTACCAGTGGACAACGCAGACGTTGAAGGCGGGCCGAATGTTGTCCCGAAGAAGCCGGCAGCGTTACAGTGATGGAAAACGCTCCACATCGTTCTGTGAAGCAGGATAAAGTGCGGTCGATGGCCTCAAAAAAGGACATAGAGACTTGGCCGTCCAGAAATGGTGTCGCGTGGAGAAGCGACATGGTGAAGGCCGAGCTCATGAAGCTTGTCAACAACGTGAACACAGGTGTGGACCGATACCGTGTGGACTGCATCGCCGAAGCTGCTGGCCGTCTCGTTGCGCGCTTGCCACCCTACCACTGCCAAGTGAACCCGATAGAGCTTGTTTGGAGTGATGTCAAGGGTTTCGTTCCCAGTCGAACCAAGACGTTTAATCTCCAAGACGTGGAGCCTCTGGTTTGGCAAAGCATCATGCAAGTGACTGCTGAGAAATGGAAGAATTACGTGCAACATGTTATTAGTGAGGAAGATGTGATGAGGAAACTGGACCACTTCATCGACGATGTTGTTTACTAAGGACCAGTTATTGTTGTCAACCTGGAGGACGACACAACCAGCAGAGCTGAATGGAGTTGTGATGACGATGAGATGAGCCCCATTGACCTGCTAACGTGCGCGCAAAAGTCGGGACCATTCAGTACTGTCGCAGTGAAAGTAAATCGTCTCTCATGAGATATGGCAATGGCTGTTGTGGACGGTTCCGGATTAATATTGACCGCGTGTGCGTTGACTTTCGAGCAGCGCATGTGGTTGTTTTGCATTTCTCCACCATCGACATTCGGCTGTCCCGGCCTGCATTCGACCCAGCTTAATAGTGTAGTCACCATGTAGGAATAAATAAATTCATATACACATGACAGGAAGACTGAAAATAACTGTAACGTTACTACAGAGGAACTGATACGAACAAGTGACGACAAAAAAGAAAAAGTGGGGCCAGTCCCATTGTAACGGGCGTCCGCCTGTCCAAAAACAAACAGATGAAAGAATAAAAAGACATCAAGCGCCACCTGCTGGAGGTAAAAAGAAGCTAACTACTAGTACGCCTTCTTTCACCATGATGGAGCCACCTGTCAATAACTGGCGGTGCGACAGGCGCGTAGGAACACACTAATGTAGTGCGCGCCATCCTGATTGGACGAGAGAGCTCGTACCTTTCGTAGTGCTGCAAACATCTTGTGAGACGAAGTATAGTTCGTCTTAATAGAATGCCTTTAAACTAATCCATAACAAAATTCTTTTCAGCGATGAGCCGAAGCACGCCGAGGCCTAGCAAACTAATCCGAGGCTTAGGAATGCGCGCTGGCTTAAAGAGGCAGGGCAAGACAGAAGTATCACACGTAAATGCACACGATTGATGGGTAGCTTGCAACCAAACGTCGCATGCGTGCTTTCCCCACAGCTCTTCTTTTGCACCTTTTTTTAAATTTTTCGTTTATTACTTTTTTCCTTAGATCTATAAAGGCAGGTAAGCACACATTAAGCCTTTGGTTGCAAGAAGCTTTTCATCGATGTCTTTGTGTCGTCCTTCCGTGATGTCATGCTTCGTTAAGACATGCGCAGCGCAGTTCGAACATGACGCAATCACATCAACTAGCCCCGTTTCGGGCTTGGCAAAATAATGCAGCTCTTCGGGCCCCGCCTTACAAGCTCACTCGCCGATGGAACGCTTTTATTAACCCTCGCAAACCACTTTCCACGCGACCGTAAACGCTTCACCTCAAACGTCTCCGCGCTTCCAACAGCTGCTGAAACGACCATCGAAAGACGTGTCCGCAGAACGAGATACATTAGCAGTAACCGACGGTTATCTTGTGACAACTTCGTGGTAGTTATAGCTGCGACATCGGTAGCCCGTTCCCCTGGAAGCCGTGCGACAGGCGACTCTAATCGATAACCCCCGCCTTGCCATCGAGGAAAGGACACACGCGTCCTGCCGTATACGTGTTTTTCTTGACGCCGCACCATCTGTTTCCACCCACACTGGCATTCGCCACGCCCCGCTTCCTGCCACTGTCGTCCCGTAGTTTGGCGCGAAATAGCCTCTATATCGCCCTTAGAAGCCGCAGGCAGAATTGCCTTTACAGCACGCCGCACTACCCTGGGGAGCTACACGTCACGTTGTTTGTGCCAAAGAGAAAACGGACGTGTGTGTTATAGGATGCCGAAACCATCGCTGTTTCAGTACGACGGCAGAATAACTTCACAATATCGCGTCATATGATGATGCCTTTTCTTTTCATCTCCCATCACATATCTTTGAATCAATAAGCTTTCAAACGCCTCCCTAAGCAGCACAGGTGATCAGCAAAATGTTGGCAACGTATTGGCAAAGGCAGGTACTAAAAAGGACTTGCCTCACCTTTCCCTGCAGCTTCTTTCCCATCGCAGGTCAATAGCTTCATTATGTATGTTAACGTAGAAGCCTACGGCGCCGGTAGGTAATTCCCCCGTACCGTGTCGTCTCAAGTCAGGAGGGGTTGACAATGATGACAGCGCGTCGCGCGCTTCGGACGCTGTTCAAGCTAGAGATGTAAAATTTCAAGAAATTTTGAATGGCATGAAAAAAAAACCGTTTTTTCAAGGTTTTTTTCATGAAAAATTGGAAATTTTGCAAAACGTGACAAAAACAGATTTATTTGCAACCGCACAACGATCAATAATAATGCTCCGAAGTTCAGTCGCATATGCAGTTACAGATGTCATATTGTGAAACGAGCTTCTTGTTCTATTGCACCGAGAAGATAAATAATGATTTGCACTTCAGGCGAATATGGAGATATAAATATCATATTTGTGGAACGAACTTCTTGTTCTATTGCACTGAGAATGAGAACATGAAAACTGATCTATAATTCACTCTATAAGTCACTCCACGTTTCTCCACTGAAGTCACTCCACATTTTGTTAGATGGCAGTGCGAGTCCATCACGCTTGGTCTCGTTGAGTATTACCAGAGTTTCAGGTGTTATTGTGTAGCCGTCCTACCCAGTCTCTGTCGCCAAGAAGCTGGGCGTATTTGGCTAAAACCGCTTAGGTGCACAGCAGCCTATGTTATTTATGCCGTGTGTGTCGCACTGTAGAATTTGCAGTCGTTTTGTTCTACTTCAGCCATGAGTTCAAGTATTAATGTGTTTTTAACTCATGTCTGGGTCTTATATGTGACCTGGCCTTCAACCCGCTTACTCGCAGCCCGAACATTTTAAAAGCACTACCTGGCACCGGCGATGACAACTGCTCTCCACTCATTCAACGATGCACGCTGTAATGGTTTTCAAACCAAAAACAAAAACCCAAACTGAAAGCAAGCAATCCTAAAACCTTGACATTGCATTGTGAAATTTTAGATGTTTTTTTTCCATTTTTTCTCGTCTGAAAAAAACTAAAAAAAAAACGTTTTTTTTTCCAAAATTGCAGTGTTTTTTTCAGGCCTTCACATCTCTAGTCCAAGCCCGCGGGGATTGGGGAGAAAGACCGCGAACAGCCTTGTCCGGGCCGCAAGGCGCCGACGACCATTCCCGTTGAAAGGAAGTGGCTGGGGGGTGAGTAATGTCGGCGACTTCTGAAATAGCTAAGCAGTGGACTTACTGGCGCCTCTAGAGTCGGGCTCTGGCGAGCACTGGGCCCCACCCACTTGTATGTAGAGTTGCAGCGGTATTGGTTGGAATTGGGCGAGAGCAGGCTTAATAAAGCTCCGCCCAATTATCGAGGGGATAAAAACCGCTGCAAGCAAAGAGCGGGTCGAGCGCGCCGAGTCCCAGTCTCGGCCGCTTTCTTACGGCCCTTCTTTTTAAAAGCCCTTTTTTAGCCCGCCTTTTTCTCCATGTTCTTGTATTCGGTCCCGTCTTCAATAAATCAGTTTTGTCTCAAGAAGTTAGGAGTTGCTGCCCCAACCGGCAATGTGTCGCCGGACGAGCGTACGAAGACGTGAAGTGCTTTCGATCAGACCAACCGGCCATTCAGACCATTTAACTATGTACTTTTCACAAAATTTATCATAATCCTTGTCTTAAAGAGAAGTTATTAAAAACACCACCCTATATTTCAGCACGCATTGATCACCGTCACAAAGTTTCGATCCCCCTTTGTTGTACAAGATGTTTTCACGATTCATTCATACCCAGAACTTGTGTCAGCTGGAATCACCTTCCCCACAATATTGCTGTAATTACTGATACTGCTGCATTTCGTAACGCTGTTATTCATTTTATATAAGTATGTGTCTATAACTTTGTTAATTTATTAGCTGCTGTTTTCTTTTGTGTTTTGTTTTGTGAAATGCTGCCTTTTGTTAATTCTGTTATTCATTTTATACCAGTGTGTGCTGTAACTATATTCAATTTTTCTAGCTGCTGTTTTGTTTTTTGTACTTGCATGTTACTCCCACTCCCCTCTGTAACGCCTAACGGCCCTGAGGGTAATTAAATAAAAATAAAATAAAAAGAACCCCGCCGTGGTGGCTCAGTGGTTGCGGCGCTCGGCTGCTGACCCGAAAGACGCGTGTTCGATCCCGGCCGCGGCGGTTGAACTTCTTTGGAGGAGAAATTCTAGAGGCCCGTTTACTGTGCGATGTGAGTGCACGTTAAAGAACCCCAGGTGGTCGAAATTTCCGGAGCCCTTCACTACGGCGTCCCTCATAGCCTGAGTTGCTTCGGGACATTAAATCCCCCTAAACCAAGCCAACAAGCTTTCAAGGATATATCATAAAACATACTTCTGTTCAGTTCTAGTTCTTCAATAAAAAGTGGACAAGCAACTCGTCATTGACTCCCTTCACTGAACATATATGTTTACGTGTATCGTAGCCTTGGCAGATTGCAAAGATATCCCTTCCAAATATTTTGTTCTGCTTCCTTGTGTCAGATCTGTCAGTAATTTCCAGCGGGATTCACACAAATCCATTGACGCTGTTCAGCACTTCGCGTATTTGTAAACTGCCGGGTTGGGTTCCAGTAAGGAAATGATACGTTGAGTAGAGTCCGGTCTTGACGTATTTCGAGCTACAACGGGAGTAGTGAGTATTTCAGCTGAAGTACTTCTTTTCTCCTGCGATACTCACTCCGCGTTGCAAAATGCCACTGTCAGCACTAATCCGAAGTTCTCCTTCCTGCAATTAGCTGAAACTAAGGAGAGATCCCACGGTACAAAAGACGAAGTAAAACAACTGAAATTCCGGAGGAAACTAACATTAGGGGTTCCTGGCGAATGGATAGCCGTCCTACCTTGGTCATCATATTCTTCAGGAGATAATAGTTTTCTCGACAAAGAAAAAGTAGCACATGCAATACCTGCGCGTGGAGTGCTTTTCTTTCCTTTTTTGTGTGCATATGAAGCCCCTTTCAGACGTTTCCAGGTTGCTGAGGGTTGATTCTAGATTACTGTACACAAGAATGGCTAGTGTGACATCCTCAGGTTCCAAATTTGTAGAGGCTAGTATAAGTTTTTTTTTCTGTATAACTAGGCCTAAGTTGCGCTAAATACCCTGTACATGGCTCAGAAATCGCAGAACTACAAACTTTTGAAGAAAAAAAATATTAAACTAAAAAAAGGTTGGAAGTCACTGAGAGTAAAATTACTTGCAAGTCCGGAGACTCAAGACGAAAGTACCTTATCTGAGCAGTACAATATACACTACCATTTTCAGCGCCACTTTTTCGATGCTTTCGATAAGAGGGAGCCGAAGAACCTAAACGCGATAACTGATATGCCTGCTAATGAGAACGGTACCCCATCTGGCTGTCTAACCACAGACGCTCCCTTTATGTGGCGGTACAATGCAGTAGCGGGCTGTATTCGAATAATGACGGTATTAAACCTACCGATCCTTCTAACCAAACAATCAGTGCAAATGTAAGTTTCATTCAGTACAAACAGTGCGAAACTCGGTTACGCGCACCGCCCAAGGCAAAACACATGGCACAGGTCAATGTAGGAGTAAGAAATGCCATGCCAGAACGCACATTAGTGCGAAAGCACTCATACGCTCACCAACACCAACCAACAACACACTAAATCAGATAACAATGCCATTGAAAGTGTCAAGAGAAGAGCGATAAGATTAATCTATAACGCGTATGGCAGGCATATATCTGTTAGTAATCTTAGGGACAGAAACGGCATTCCAACACTCGAAACAAGACGTACGGTTCATCGGCTGCAGATGCTTCATAACATAATCAACAATAGAACAAAAATGGATGTTAACACCTACATACAGTTTAACAGAACCAGATTAACCAGATGGAAACATGAGAAAACAATGGTTATGCCACTAACTAGAACTAACGCGCACCGCTTCTCCTTCTTTCCGCGAACCATAGCAGAATGGAATGCACTGCCACCTGAAATAGTGAGCATGCCATCAATCGCCTCATTTTTAACTGCTCTAAAAAATCATGTCACATAACGCGCCATATCGTTGCTTCATTTTTCGCGCACATAAGCATTGCAGAAAGTGCTCCTTCCGATAGCTGGCAAAGCGATGCCTAGCACTCTACTGTACCTTTTGTCTTTTTTTTTGTGCATGTGTTTTCTTCGTGCGTCATCACAATTCTTGCTGCTCATATCTGCTCTCCCCACAGCATATCTACCATGTACTGCTTAACTTCTTTTGATGTTGTTCTTTTGATTATGAAGTGTTCATTTTGTAACTTCATGTGAACGCCAAGAGTATTTTTTATTATCTTTTGTTTGTACCCTCTCCTGCCTCGGCCGCCGAAGGGCAGCCGGCAGTATTTGATAAATAAAAATAAATAATAAATAAATAAAAAGAATCTTATCACCGTACGTATGATCTAGTACCGCTGCCTAACCCGAGTTACTACCCGAGCTTACCCGAGTTACTCGGGTATTTTCGGGCAGTAATTCGGGTAAGCTCGGGTAATTTCGGAGGAGCGTCGCGCCACCTGTGCGAGAGGTTGTTCGGCAAGATCACGATTGGTCGCACAGTCCCCACCGGTGGCTGTGATAGAAACACCCACCTGCCAGTACAGTGGCGCATCGCTTAACCGCTGCGCCACTGCGCTGGTTGTGGTATGAGTACTCGCTGCCATTTCTGAATGTTAAGTAGAGAATGAACACTTCGGCATTTGTGGGCATTGACTAACTAAAGATATCTAAGCAAACAAGGGAAGGGAAATGAGGGGCTCGTTATAGATATGACAGAAGCCAACAGCCACAGAAACCAAGGGGCACAGGGGATTTTAACTGATTTATTTGTGTTGTGGTGTTGATCAATTTAGAATATTACTGAATATGTTACCGCTTAAAGCTAATTGATTAGAAAAGCAGAAAAAAAACAACCACACGCCGCCGGTGGGATCCGAACCCACGACCTCCGAATTACGCGTCCGGTGCTCTACCTCTGAGCTACGGCTACGGCTGTCAAATCTTCTGCTTTCGGGGGTATTTATGTTTACAAGTAACCTAACCTTGAGAGTGATCATCAGCGCCACCCACGTTCATAAGCGGCGGACGTAGAACGTCCTGAGTACCGCAGGTGTGACGTAGAACGTCATCGAACGGAGAGGGTGGAAGCTGTGTGAGAACCCTCTTATAGTCATACACTTTAATGCGCAGCTTATGTGCCCACACCAAATTAAGAACGAACACCTGCTTGCGAACGCCTCCTAGGTTTAACTACGTTAACCCCTACCAATATTATACGATACGACAAGTAGCAAAATGTTGTCACGACGCATTCTCGAAACAAGAAGCCATATGGCGACATTAATCGCTTGTTTGTGTCACTCTTTCATCTTTCCCGTTCTTCTTGCGCTGTGAACAAAACCATGAATACTTACAAACCCGCCCAAATTTCCGCCCTGCTGGACATTAATCTGCCCCAGAAAAAAAGTGTGCGGACACTTTGGCAACTAAAGTGTTCAGAGTCGAAAGCAAAGGACACTGCCGTGACGACTTCCGGTGGATGTGACGTTACACCGTTCCCGTGGCTATATCGATACCCAAATTGTGCATCTTTCGGGGACCTTAAGTGTTAATTACGCTTAATTACAGATTTTTCCATCTAATTTGACACAAATCCGACGTTGTTCCGACCATTCTGTGACAATTTTCACTATGCCATGACGACTTCCGGTGGTTGTGACGTCACATCGTTCCCGTGGCTATATCGACGTCCGCGCTATTTCGACGCGATTTCGACGTTTTGCCTGTAATTAATTAATTACTCCACAGTCATCAAACCTGACTTCTAGGTTCATTGTTTCCTCCTCTGTCTGAAGCAACCATTGCGTTTCTTGTATCTTTTTCAGTTCCAGAGTTGAACGCGTGTGACACGCTTTGTTAACGGACAACAGTGTCAGTCATTAGAGGCTTTCGCCTTAAAAGTGTGTGGGAGGGGGGGGGGGGAGTCCTTAGCAGTGCCCAGCTATCTCGCAGCACGAAAGCCCCTCAGCTTGCACAAACAGGCGGTTCGAATGTATGGCCCCCGTACCAGCGTCTTGTCGAGGGCCTCCCTGACGTAACCGATGTCGAGGGCGATCTCGTTGCGAGCGTTGACGAAGTCCTCGAAGGCCCGGTGGCACTCCCGCTCCAGGAACTTGCAGTAGGCCAGCGCCAGGTCCTGCTTGGGCAGCTGCACGATGAGCTGCCGGTCGCGGTACTTCTCGCCGGGGCTGCCCAGGCGGGGGACCTTGTGGTTGGGCAGCTGGGCGAAGTACTCCTCGATCTGCGACGGGGAAAGCGAGACCGGTGCAGGGGGCGCTGCAAGCGCCAGCTCGTGGTCTTCCTAATGAGCTTGCATTTCATTCTCGCAATACTCGAGCAAATATGACTGTTCTGGCGAAAGTAACTGTTGTAGGAAGAAGGTTGCGGATACCGGAAGCTGTTGGCGGCACCAAAATTCTCACTAGGCTCTTACTTTTTTTTAAAATCCTATTTCGCGCAGTCAGAGACAGTTGGGCAGAATTTTTTGACGTAGAGCAATGAAGTGTGGCTGGCTTATTGGGAAGCATAGTACCTATGAAACACAGCGCTGGTGGACAACGGACGAGAATGAAGGCACACAGAAAACACACAGTGCGCTTGTGTGTCTTCATTCCCGTCCGTTGTCCGCCACAGCTGTGTTTCAAAAGAATGCTCTACCAACTCGCCCAGCATCATACCTTATTGGGCAGCCACTGAAAACTTAAAATACCAATTTTCACTTAAATATCTAAAGTAGTTTTCAATTTCAAATTTTTGTATGCTTCGTTGTTATATAAAACTTGAAGAAAGCCCGGCGTCACAACCAAATATGGTAGGAGCCTGCAGTCGCTGTTAGGTTTTTGCCCACACGAATGGTTAATGCAGTGACATTCTTCATATATTTTGAGCAGCCTGACTTTTTTCTACACATAATCTCACATCCACGCTTACAAATGCGCTCATTATCGTCACGTTAAGTAAGTGAGAGAGTGAAAAATTAGAACTTTAAGATATATTGGAAATTCAGTGCATAAAGAATTTATCAACCGACAGAATGCAACAGAAAGCACGAAAATCGGTGAAGTCGTCATGCTGCGCTTTCTGCAAGCAGAGAAGTCAGGACATAATCACTATTCAGAAAACTAACATTTTCGCGGAGATTTCAGCCAGTTTTTCGACGCCTACGGATACAAGAACATTTTTTAATGTCACTTGTGGGCTACTGTCCGGAATATTTTTCGAGATAAAATTACAAAGACCTTAAAGATACCAAATCAGTTGCCTTCAAAATTTTTTTTTGATTTTCGGCACCTAATCACCGCGTCCCCACCTAAATCTTGGAAGTACTTCAAAGAAAGTATCCTATGTAAACTAAATGAAGCCTCTAGTGCGCAATCTGTGTCACCGAGAAAAAGAAGGGCGCAAGAAAGCACGCGAAAAGCCGTGGCTTGTTGTTGGCCTAATTCCAAAAAACTGGCGTGATTTCCACGATGTGTATAGAATTGAAAGGAGATTCTGCGTTGTCTCCTAAAAGAATAACCAGCAAGTCCCGAATCTAGCTTAAATCCGTTGTTGGGCTTGTCGCTAAGCAGCGAATTTCTCGTGCATCCGACATTTCTTCCCAACTAGCAAACCTCAGAAGGTTGCGTCATAGTCAGTGTCATAACATCGAAAGTGTCTATGCCGTATCATTTTAATTCTTCAATAGGCAAGTAAACCATCATCGTCATTATCAGCCTGACTACGCCCACTGCATAGGAAAGGATCAGGCTGCTCCCATATATCTCCAATTAACCCTGTCCTGTGCCAGCTGCGGTCACCCTATAATAATAAACTTCTTAATCTCATCCGCCCACTTAACTTTATGCCGCCCCCTGCTACGCTTGCCTTCTCTTGGAATCCAGTCCGTAAACCTCAAGGGCTAGCGGTTATCCTGCCTTCGCATTACATGCCCTGCCCAAGCCCATTTCTTTCTCTTGATTTCGACTAGGATGTCATTAACCCGCATTTCTTCCCTCACCCACTCTACCCTCTTCCTGTCTCTTAAAGTTAGAGCTACCATTTTCCTTTCCATAGCTCTCCGCGTGGTCCTCAAGTTGACACCTTTTCGTTACCCTCCACGTATCTGCTCGAGAGGTGAGTACCGGTAGGATACAGCTGTTGTATACTTTTCTCTTGAGGGATATTGGAAAACTGTCATTCATGATCTGAGAGCATGCCAAATGCGCCCCCCCCCCCATTCTTATTTTTCTAGTTATTTGCTCTCGTGATTAGGATCCGCAGTCGCTACCTGCCCTAAATAGGCATATTACGCAAGTCACCATGCTCTCGGATGAAGTGGGCAGTATGCCATAAGATAGTGAAGATTACAAAAAAAAACAGAAAAAAGATAAAATTTCTCCCGAAGCTGCGGGGAATTGAAACAAGGACCTTCAGATTGCTGGGCACGCACGCAACCCATAGGACGCAGAACCGCGTTGCATCAAGGGAAGAAAGGTGAAACTAGTGTTTGGCCCGGAAACGGTGTTAGTAGGTCTGCTGCGGTTCATAGCACAACTTCGCACCGGGGGTACCAAGCTACTTGCTGGCGATTTTGCTTGCAGGCGACAAGAGACGTGACCGTAACTAGAACTACGATCACTCCAAGGCACTAGCCTCCCCTGGAGATCTGTACGTAGTATTCTTTACGCAGGCTCTGTATTCGCTTCAGACACCAAATTGCCGGCCTGGTCGTTCCTTTATTCTTTATTCCTTTTCCTGCCTTCTGTCCTGCCTCTACACACTTGCGCCAGTGATCTAGCTTTCTCGACACGACATCCTTCAACAGCCATTCCAAGCACCAACACCCGTCTGGTTAACCGAGTGGTTAGCGTTGCATTCAAGGGTGACCTACGCCGAAGGATTGTTCTTCGCCCTGATTTAGCATGTTATAACTATCGTAATCAAATTTCTTGTCATCTGAAACAGTTCCTCAACTTGATGTCGCATAAAGAACTAAGACTTAGTTACTGTGGCGAATTTGCGCACTTGTAGTCGCCATTTACCGTTTGTTTTCTTTTTTTTATTCTTAGCCTACTGAATCAATCACTCAACGCGCGTACTATGCCACCGTGGCTATCGCGCACCTGTTGCTGCGCATACCTTGGCGCTAGACAGGCCCGGGGGCACCCAGGAGTAGCCTTCCTGCAGGGTCTTCTCCTTGGAGGTGTGCTGCGAAGGGTCCGACGCCTTGATGCCGATGCGGTCCCGCACGTTGACGAACTCCTCGTGGTACACATCGTGGGACTCCCGAGGGCACTTGCAGTTGTTGCACACTTTCCTGCATAGCACAACAGAAAACTCCATCTAAGTTCAGCGTCCCGCTTCACGAGAGCGAAAAATAGGCAAATAGGCCCCGCGAGTGCAAATGGGATAAGAGAGGTAAAGAGTACAGTGCAGCAAAAAATGTTCTGTCAGATTCCAGGCCAGAACGCGCCATTATTGGTCCGACATATATATCCTAAAGTTAAGTACTCTTCGCCGCAGTCGTGTGTTGACGTTACTTTCACTTTTTAACGATCGATCTCTTGCCTTAGCCATCACAGGCATTGCCTTAAAATTGAAAGTTAATTAAAGCCCAAAGCTACTTTCGAAATTGAAATACTCCTTCAGTCCAAAAAATCTTGCTGCTTGTTCACATGTTCACACATAAAGAACAATTTGAGCGCGAAAGTAACAAACTCATAGTAAACAAACAAATCTAGGTACAACGACGGCTCATGACATATTATTTCTTCAAAAAATAACACTTATAGAAAGGCACACCACCTCGCCAGGCGCCGATTAACCGAGGATTCCCGGAAAACTCCGTTTTCCTCAAAATGGTGCGCCCACATAATCTCTTAGTCCAGTGTCTTATGGCCGCATTTGGAAAGTTCTATATTTCCCGAATACGTACTGCACCCAATTACTCAGGCCGGATATCAAAGTTCCCTCTTTACACACTGTATATGAATAATATAGTCACGGACTAAAAGGCGACAAAGTCTGCAGTGGCGCGGCACGGTGCGCTCGCGCTAGGCCCGACGCCATTAAATCGTTCCATCCTCATATGTCATGCAGTCCTAGTCTTCATCGGCTTGCCGTCAATCTTAAGTAATTTCAATCACGCATATATTTCCGTCAGTGATTAAGAACAGTGTTGCCAGTTACGGAAAAGAAAAATGATATTTATAACGATAAGGGAGAAATGGAGCAACAGGAATACCCGAGAAAATGACGCGTAGAAGGAATGGCAAAGATTTAAGGTAGAAAGAGGAAGCCAGGAAATTCAGCCCATTACAGAGCAGCCACGAATAGCGCAGGACAGCGGCATTTAAAAGTCAGTGGCACAGGCATTTGTCATGCAGCAATGTACGAAACCCGACTGACGGCAGGCAATATTTTTCCAACACCCCAAAAAAATAGTGCCCACAACTTGAGCTCACGCTTATTCAGTGAACAATGCCACATTCCTCGTAATGAAGGATCTGTTCTACCGCCGCGGCGGCCTATTGACTTGAGCATCCGCGGGGAGGTGCTAGGTTCGATCCCCGGCGCCGCCGGATGCCCACAGGTTTTCCAGAGGATACAAGCTTTCCCTTAGCCTTAGCAGGTGCAACGCTTAGAAAAGGGGTTTTTGACCCAACATTGCGCACACCAACTCCATGTGACACGCCGCTCTTTGACCAAGCTTCCCAATTGCGCCGATAAAAAGATTAATGATAATGATCATTGGGGGTTCCATATCAGGTGCCGCGTTATGTACGCTTTCTAGTCACCTGCTTAAAGAACTTATGGGCTTTCTTTAAGCTCTGCACGGTGAACTTAAGCGCGGATGCCCTTGTCTTACATATTTGATGTTTGTCGGGTAGGATCGGCTGGAATTCAAAGCAGAGTGAAAAGACAGCCAGCGTAAACTGCGCGCATAAACGTTTAAAACGCCTAAAAGAAATTTAAGATTTTGCCCGATCGCCACGAACAACGCGAGACACCCGTGTTCTGCGGCTGGGAATAACGCAGGCGGTGGGAATTATTTATCCGAATATCCGCTACAATCAACGCATAAAAATGAACGAAAGGAGGTCGTCCATCTTTTTTTTTTTTTTTGCAACCGTCTAATGCCGCCGAAAGATATCGATGACAGTGGACCAGTTGAAACAGACATTGGTGCAGTGTTGAGCCCGCTGTATGAGCGTTTAAAGTCAGTTATTCAAAGTTCTCCTTTGTAACAACTGTGCTTCAAGCAATACAGAAATGGAATCACGTCCAGCATTCTTGGGAAAAGAATTTAAATATCGGAATACTGTAAGGTAGTGTTATGCTAATACTGAAGTAATGGTCGATTCTTCCGATGCATAGCAAAACCTTTAAAGTTTTTTTTCATCACTGACATCGAACAGTTCAGAGTGAAATAGAAAACCAATGCAGAATGCTTTTGACGAGAGAAGAAACGTCAATAGCAAAGCAATGAAGCCTGCCGATGGGGGATCTGCGGATATATTGATTGTTACAGTGAAATCTTACAATTCATAAAATAATTGCGTTCTTAAACTCTTTCCCATTAAAAAAATGCTTTTGTCCATAATCGCTGGGTATGCACGCATGCAAGGTAGTTCATTTACGCAAGTCAGGAATTTTCGTGCTGTAACTTTTGGTACCTACGGGGCTGGTATCTCAATCCTTCCTCCCCCACCCCCCCCCCCCCCCCTTTTTTTTTCCATTGCCTCGTGAAAAGAAGTGCAGCAGTGATTAGTTCGCAAAACCTGAGAGTAGGCTATATCGTGAGACGCACGAGAAAGAGGACAAGCTTAAAAGCACTCTGCGGCTAAAGCATAGGCATAGGAAGCGAAATACGGATTTGAAACACACAGTGCTGTGTGCACCGCATTCATTTCTTTGCCTGCTGCCCATGTATTTTTTTGCACTATGTCTTGAAGATAGAACGACAAACCAACTGGCTTGCCAGAAAGCACTCCTAGAGAAAAGGCCAAGCCATCAGAGCAACACGCCACAGCTCTCTGCTTACTCTCACGAGACGAATGAAACACGACTCAAAGCTCGAAGTCCCATTTTTTAAAAGGGAAAGCCCGAACTAAATCGACGATTGAGCACAGAGAATAGTTTGCTCCAGTCAAGGTATGCTCGCCAATACCTTCAGGTGGAAGTACCGGTGGAGGCTCAAGTTACGAGCGTCAGTGCGGAGAAAAGGGCAATGAGGAAGAACTGCCGAAATAGGCTATTTCTAAAAGAAGACCCCTGCAAGCACCCTTCGCCGGGATAAGCAATTTCAAAGGAGGGAATCATAAAAAACACTTTGGGCCTAATCCCGCCCCACCTTCACGCTCCATGAGCTTCTACCGTATCTTGAACTTGCATCCTTTACAGAGCAACCGCCGAGCGCGAACTATGAATTTCTTCTCTGCAAGCACCAGTTTCAGTTACAAGCGTCGCTCCGCTGTTGGCATATTACAGACACTGGCGATTCAAGATCCCACCTCTCACAAACACTTCGGAGCCCTTACGCCTTCTCCACGCGTTCCCTTAAAAAGAAGCGTGCCAACTACTAGGCCACTTCACAGTCGTAAGGCACAAACGTAACTGCCGTTATGTAAAGTGTTCACAAAATGAACAAGGGAGGGGAAAACCTCAGTTTGCTAGAGCCAACGTTTCGACAAGGGGACTTGACGAAGACAAGTCCCCTTGTCGAAACGTTGGCTCTAGCAAACTGAGGTTTTCCCCTCCCTTGTTCATTTTGTGATCGCCAAGGACCATCTACCGCACCCTCTCTCTACCATGGACTTATGTAAAGTGTGGTGGATAGCGGTAAAGGAGCAGTATGGCGTTCGGCGGTCGAAGTTGTTTTGCTGCGTCACCGACGCATCGCTTTTTTCTACTT
This sequence comes from Amblyomma mixtum, assembly GCF_055824585.1. Taxonomy (NCBI): domain Eukaryota; kingdom Metazoa; phylum Arthropoda; class Arachnida; order Ixodida; family Ixodidae; genus Amblyomma; species Amblyomma mixtum. The sequence goes on from NC_143013.1 coordinate 121,528,450, forward strand.
CGTACAAAAGATGATAAGATTACGCCAAGGCTACATATTAGCGCTCCTGTCCTTGGCCGTGGCTGGCAGCGCGCACTTCATTCCACGACCTTGTGCTGTTGTCTTTGGGCGCATCTTAGATACACACCCCTCCGTATTGCTTATTAAAGCGGATCTACTCGCGCCCTCAGCGTGTGCAGCCAGCGAACCAAAAGAAGCAGCTGAGGTTTCTTTTGGTTCGCTGCCACTAGCTCTCAACTTAGGCGCCAGGTGTGCAATGTTCTCACGCCTGTTTCTTTTCTTCTAGAAGCAGTTTAAATCCTCAAAACTGTTTTCTTCCTTTGGCACTATTTCGTCCCATACTGCAAATGCTCGACGACTGGCAGAGTTAGAGCAGCCTCCTTTGGGCTGGCCTTCAGCTCAAGGACCGCCAAGTGCGCGCTTAGCATCCGAAATGCCCTGGGCAACCTGTTCTAGCCAGAAGCTGCCGCTAATGCAATCGGGAGCGCAGCGATTTGTTTTCGGCCGTTCAAGATAACCACGCGTGGATGCTTCGCACGGAGCGACACCAGCAAAAAGAGAATCCGGCTAGAGCATTCAACGTAAGCTCAGTACAAGAAGCTGCACTGTAGGAATAATAAAAATAGAGACCTTAAGGAGCCATTTCTATTCAGGGGACCTGGTGCGGTTTTGGAGTGTGGCAGCGCTTTGCAATTTCGAGTGCCATTATCGGGCAGCGCGGCTCCTCGCGCGGCGTTCAAATGCGAGACGGCCCCTGTGCAGACCCCGAAACCCCGTTTCCGTTCGCTCGGAGCCGGACGACTCTTCCTCGGGCTGCCACTCGAGCCGGCCCTGTCGCACAGCGACCACTTGTTGCCCCGGCACACACTGTTGTCGGCGGCATCGTAAAAAGAAAGAGGCCTCTCCTACGACCCCGTTCCCGAGATTATCTCCGCGCGCGGGATTACTCGCCATCCTCGAAACCTAATGAAGCGCGGCCGTGTTCGCTGAAGCATTTGTGACGGCCAAGGCCGAAACTGGAACTGCCTGCTTCCAGTGGCAGCTGGGAGCTAAATATAGTTGCGGATATGCGCACAGTGGCCGTGAACGTAGGTGCTATAGAGGCTAGAAGGTTTGGCAACTCTGTGACGGCGTTATTAAGGCGAAATCCTTTAATGTCCCATCGTTATCGACAGAAGGTTGTCGGCAGAAGGTTGTCAGCAGAGCTGTCACGCTTTTTGTAGTCAGACCAGAAAAGAATCTTTGCGCACGATGGGAATCGAACCACCACCCTTCCGTTCCGCAGCCGAGCGTGCTAATGGCTTCGCTACTTCCTGCCAACGCATATGTAGTTCTCCTTGTCTAGGACGCTGGAGAGTGTTTGCAGAAAGGCGTCGAATCAGACGGATACCTCCCAAGCGCCCTCCAGTGTCTCCAGCACCTCAGATTCACAAACAATTGTGTACTTAATTAACATCTTAATCACACATCAGTGACGCAAGCAGCAACACTGCGCTAAAGGCTTTTGCCTCACCGCACTTTAGGTCAACAAAGTGCCCCCCCCCCCCCCCCCCCTGAATTTTTTCACGTCGGAATTAGCAAGCTCGCAATACATCGTCCCAGACAGCGTCAAGTGAGACGTATAGCCAAGCTTATATTGGCTATAACGCACCCTAGACACGCCTTCGTAACGTATCATGGTACCCCGCGATCATAATGTCAAGGCGCCCACAGCAGGCATCGTTGATGCTACAGCGAGGCAAGATGAAACCCCGGTGGAATGCGCACGAACACACAACTAGATTACTGCCATGTTACTAGTTAGATCACATCATTAATGAGCGTTGACACGTATTTCAAGGCTGTTTAAAGATTAATATGATGGTCACTTGCTCTACTGAGTTAGCAGCGTTTATTATTCACCTAAGCGCGGCCTACAGAAGGAGCGGAAAGCGTAAACGAACGGGCTCGCTGCCCCAGCTCGGCTTCTCTTGAACTTATCAAGATGGTCCCGTTAATCACGTTACAGCAAAATTGAATTCTCGGCCGAATTGGCACAGCGACAAGCGATATTTAACTGACACCGTTTTCTTTCTTTCCAACACACAACCAAAAGCAGCCGTGGCGAAATTATGTTGTTTTGCGTTGAGTAGGGTTCCTGGAGAACATTTTTATAATTTAGTACGAGTTTGTCAAGAAGGCTTGTTTCTTGTAAAAATCCGCGAACACATGACAATTCAAAAAGAGGATTTTCTGTTTGCAGCTAAATGGGGCGGAATGGAATGCCTTCATCATTAAGTCGTCATATATGAAATGCTGGCTTATTTCGTGTATAAATCAAGGAAACGCGGTATTTGCCGTCTGAAATAATCGTGGGGAACAAGCGAGGTGAATTTTAAACAAAGCTGTTTTGAAGGAAACTCAGCTGGACTTATACTACAGAAACGGTGCTGCACAAAAGTCAATAAGAATACTTTTTTGCCAGGGGTTTCTGATATCGTAGATTTAGAGAGCGCTTAAGAACAGTTAAACTGCCCTCAGTCACCCTTGATCGTTTTATAGTAAAGAAAAAAACAACACAGATAAGCAAATTGTAACAGGCTCTGAATTCAAAGTTGTTTTCCTTATTTATAACTTCTTTCTTGTGTGTGTGGGCTCACGAATCGTGCGGAATATTGCGCAGTATGTTTCAGTGTCGCAGTTGGGGACTAGTGTACATTTCTGAAATGACTACTTGGTCTTTTACGACGCCCGTTCCCTATTGCTCTCTTTCTCACGTCCTTTCCCGCGCTGGTCCTCGCAGCAGATGCAGCGTCAGCATTTCCACCACACAATATATACAGGTTTAAAAAATTAAATTGTAGCCTAGCTCGTCGGCGAGAGTAAGCGTAACCACGAAATCCATGGTAGGAAAGGCGCTGCATATCCTAGGACGGCTCGTAGACGGTGGTAGTCGCACACCTATATACCGGCGTGCGACCACCATACTTCCATCTTAATTCTTTCTCTCCCTTCTTTATCCCTTCTTTCATTCACGTCACGGTTGTGGTGTCTGCCGAGACTGAACGGGACTGAGCCAATTCCTGTACGCCTTTCCTTGCCTGATACGAACTTATCAATTCCCTAGGAGAAGCTGAAATAGTCCCTGTTTGTCCACTTTATCCTCGTCCCCTTCCCTCTCTAACAAAGCAACGTTCAGAAGCGCACTCGAGACATGCACAATTATAAGGAAGTGACACAAACGTTGACTTCCAGTTGAACCCGCTGGCCCAGGAACTATCCCAAACTATCCCGAAGCTCCCTGACTAATCCCCGAATGGGAGGAAGCTGCGGTAGAGATATCCCTTCATTTTTTATCCTCGCCAGAAAAGGGAATAAGTGTTGTATCCCTTATCTTTATTTTTTTGTAAATTGAAAGGAGCGCACGAGTGCAAAGGGGCGGCTAGATGCGCAAAAACATGAAGGCCGTTTTTCCCCTTACACGCGCGCAAACAATTTTCCAACTGTAAGCCGACTTGTAAACTCACACATTTGTTGCACGCCGGCAGAGTAACTGGAGCTTTAACTGGCAACCGCAGAGGAGGCAAACGCACTGCGCACTGCAAGCGCAGAACCGAGAAACTGCCGAGGTTATCTTTTTGCACGCGAACTCTTAATTGAGATTTACTCCTAAGCAATACCATGCAAATGCGCCCCATGAGAGTCTTGGGCGACGTGCTCCTCCGGTAGTGTTGTAGTATGTTCTGGTAGTATTCTCAATGTTTTGTTTGCTCTTTTTTTTTCAGTTGCTGTCTTTCGCTTCATGCTTCACTCGACTCCCAGGTAATGGCCGAGACGCCCTAGAGCATGCCTTTAACCGTGCGCGCTCCGAGACGCTAGCGGTGGGGATCAGTTTAGTCGCCGGGAGAGGAGCCCGTAGAACGGTCCGCACGGGCCCTTCCCACTCCCCTGCTGTCGGGGCAACAGTGCGGGGAACGTGCACTGACTCCTCGACCGAGAGCAGCAGCGTCAAAAATGCATGGCAGCGAACGACAGAGCAGAGCTCTTTTCTGAGGTAGCTGCAGTCCATGTAATATGCACGAGCCTGCATCAGCCGACGTTGAATGTCTGAGGCTTCCCACACTCTAAACAGAAAAGGAGTAAAAAAAGCAGTAAGCTGACATCCAGCGCACTCACCTGTTATAAAAGGGGAGTGCTCCAGAGGACAACTTACTCCTTTTTTTACTCCCACATAGGCGTATTTGTATTTACAGTGTATGAACGAACCCGTACGCAACACCGTGCACCTCCGTACACGCAATAACAAACGAATACAAGGTCTGCGGCGTTTTCCGAGGCACGGCTAAAACATAAAACATATGATAATGCTTCTTGGGGCAGCCAAGACTTAGTTTTAAAGAACTTGCATCTTTACTGCCTCTGTTGCTAAGAGTCCAGCCTGAAATAAGCAGAAAAAAATCTACGTAAAGGACAGCGAAAAGAATGCTGGAGACGCTTTTATCTAGAGGCAATGTTGAATTAGCCGGTGCAGAGTTTGGGTAAAAGAGATGGGCAAGGCACTGACTTTGCCAAAAGTTTAGAGGCCAGGAGTAGTTGGGGGGTGGGGGGGGGGGGGAGTAGAGAGGGGATCTTTTAAGCCCTGTAGTGAGAGGAGCTTAAATGTAGTGAGTCCCTAGTAGCATCCGTGGAAGACCTAGCTTTCGGAAGGTGGAGGGTTAGAGCTCTCTCTACCTTCGAGAGATCTAGGACGCTGGGGATGCATAATGATGGTTTGGTTTGGTTTGTGGGGTTTAATGTCCCAAAGTGACTAAGGCTATGAGAGACGCCGTAGTGGAGGGCTCCGGAAATTTCGACCACCTGGGGTTCCTTAACGTGCACTGACATCGCAGAGTACACGGGCCTCTAGAATTTCTCCTCCAAAGAAGGATGTATAATGAGACACAGGGTGTGGGCAAGGAGAAATACTCCGTGGGCCTTAAACTTAAGACAAAAGGCGTGCTTCCACGAAATGCAGGCTTTACTATGATATGGTATACTATTGTAATGTGTGCGTGCGCGTACGAGCCCGCCCGTGATCATGCAGACACCATGTATCATGCGACTTAGTTTCACGGTTATTCAACAGGCGTCAGACTTCAACGGTTTCAAGTGAAATGCAAAAAGAAAAAATAATTCGCACTCGAAATGATCAAGCACTTGTATACGCTGATTCCACTTATTAAGGCGCAAGCTTTTCTTGGCTCATGAGTGGCGTGGAAGGAAGTTGCGGAGGGAAGTTGCCCGCACGAACTGTCAATCGTAAGTTGTACGGAGAATAAAATAAAAAGTCAAAATTCAGGGAAAGGCCTCGGCATTTCCGCTCTTAAGCAGACTTAAGTGCCATCCTGTCATTTTTCCTCCTAGCCTTTACAAAAAAAGTTTTAGACAGTCTATAGAGTGTCTATACACTTCTGTCTATAAAGTCTATAAGCTGTCTGAACACAAATCCTAGAGAACAGTCTACAGGCAATACAAATGCCAAACACAGTCGATAGACAATCTATAGATTTATGTTCATACACTTATAGTAAACTTTACTCTATAGACAGTCTATAGACTATGAATAGACAAAAAGTAGAATCTATAGGAAGTCAATAGAGTCAATAAGAAGTCTATAAACTGTCTATAGACCATTCTTATAAGTAAAAAGCTGCCGCCGTCGCTCATATAGCGCTACAGAATGCGTGGCGGGTCAGTTATCAGAAATAAAGCTACGTCAACGAGAGTACGAGGGTTTTATTATTTTGTGAGTCCACAGCAAAACACGCGAATGAGAGATGTCAGGGACAGAGCTGAGACTAGTCGCTTGAAAAGGAACATAGCATTAAAATATGAAATGACTTGATTAAGTATAGCGCAACTGAAGATGAGGAATACAAATGAAGAACGAAAACACCCCGGCGCTTTACCGCTCTCCTTGTATTCAGTTGCGCTATATTTTCGAAGTCGCGTCAGACCAACTCGCCCAAACTCAGTTATAAAGTGCGCTGCATCCTGTACAGTCTTCACCAAAAATATACAGCCCAAGGGATTTGTTTTCAAGCCATCTAGCGGGCTCTTAAGCACATCTGACAGTCCTAAGCTTGGGAGGGTTGAGGACTTAAGCTGCTCCCGCCTTCCTGAGATTAGGGACCCTGGGTATGCAAGAGTAGCCGCGCTGCAGAGCTGAGAAGCAGACCCCTCGGACTGTATACTTTTCGCAAAGACTGTACATTAACGTGTAACGTGTTATTTATTCATTTATTTATTTATTTATTTGATCATACTGTTAACCCTCCAATGAGGGTCGTTACAGGGAGGGAACAAAAACAAATACATTTCATAAGCACTTCAATGAGCAGTCATGAGTCAGAATTCACAATTTGTACACCATTTCTCAAAAACATATCAACATCTAGCTCAAATTGTTGCACGTTCGCACTTTCCACAACATCAGTTCGTTCCATATTTCAATTACATCAGGGAAGAAGGAATACCGGTACGCATCCGTACGTGTGTTAATAAGCTGTAGTACCCTGCTGTGGGTTTTTCGGGAACCACGTTTTAAAGGGGCTTTTACATAATGTTCCTTATTTATTTTAATGCCCCTTGCAGTATCTGGAAGGAAGTTTGAGTCGATGTTTTATTCCTCTAATTTCCAGCGTTTCCAATTCACACTGCTGTATCATCTTTGTAACCGAGTCAGTACGGCGATACTTTGAACATATAAAACGTGCCGAAATCCGCTATATTTTTCCCACCTTCTTTTTTAAGCATTTTTGGTGGGGGCTCCACACAGCATTCGCATATTCCAGATCGCAGATGCTCCGGCAGGCTGTGTGTTCGTCACAACTGTGCGCTTAGTTGACGCTCACGAACAGCGCGGTGATCATCTGTGGGCAAGCCTACACGGGCGGCTTCGAAGCGACGTCATCGAGCGAAGCACGGCACAGCGGACAGTTTCCGGCTCCATTAGACTCATTGCAGGCGTCTGCATGACGGACGGTCAAGGCGGCTGGACGGCGAAGACAGGCGAAGCGCGACGCCCCCTGCCGCTGTCAACCCGAATTAGTCTCGTACGACACACCGGTCTTTGGCGGACGCTGTTCCACGAATATAACGAAAGAAAAGCTTGCGCGGCCGCAGCGGACTTGTCTGCGTCCTCATTTTTGCCGTAATAAATTGGTCCTCCCTACTTTAATTAATTATTCATTACATTTTGTTCTTGTTGCGGACGGCTTCTGTTGGCTGTCTCTGATGAAACCCGGCCGTGACGGTAATAGGTACGCCACCGCGGCTTGGAAAGTTTGTATAAGGGTAAAGAGGCAGGGTACTTCACTTGTCTTGCTTTAATAGCGAAAAATTGATAAACTTATCTTAAAAAGTGGGCATGATTACACAAAACGACGCCATCTGAACGCATCAAAAATTCAACGGTAAGCTGTCGTCAGGTCTTGTACAATCACAAAGGTAGATTAACTATGGAAATCAGCGAAGCATTTCAAAGCCACAAAAACCGCGACACATGCGTAAGCACCCCATCTGTCCTCGTTCATGACTGTGAAATATCGTATCTTGACCATCATGACTGATTTTGGCATCTTATCAGTGTTTTGGGGGATGATCATGCGTGCTCCTGTTTGTTAAGAGAGTATTTTTTGTGTTCCTTGCAATAAACCTTCAGTTGCTAGTCAGCGCCTGTCCCGTCTTCTCTCTTCCCTGTTGCTGGGCCGTTTTCTTGAAGCTAGACCTGAGCTTAACACTGAGCTCCTGATACTTATACATAGTGCAAATCTGGGTCACAATGCTCCACCCCACTAAGCACCACCAAACTGCACTGTATTAGTGGGCCGTTTGGTTCCTCATGATTCGTGGTGTTATAAAAATAATAAGAACTCGTCAGCTGTGAAAGCGGATAAAACCTGTAGCGATACACGTCATAATTGCAAACGACCTCGCGGTAAGAGGGAAGAAATCTTCATTCCGCGCGTTTTGCCGTTCTACTTTGGCAGAGTTTTTCTCTTTTTTTTTTTCCTTTTAAGGCCTTGCGCCACGGAAACACTTTTAAAAGTCGACTCCCCGATTCGCGTCCGACAACTATACATACAGGGTGCACGTCATTGGCGGTTGCCAGAGTTTATGCAACTTGTTTATCGGCATCGTCGAGGCTTGAATAAAGGTTCAGAAACCTTGTCTATAGGATTGCTTAGGGAGCACAATCGACCACTAGAGTTCAGCGCCTCTGTAGTATGCATCAAAATCGCCAGCATTTCCTGCGCGTTTAAGCCCGCTTTAGTTAATCTGGAAGAAGCCTGCGGCACAGCATTAATGAGCGAATTAGCGCCTGTGCCCAGCGTGTAAGGAGGTCGCATAGGTGCGAGATAAAAAAAATTCACAGGTACGCGAATTTATATTATCTGTTAGAAATTACATAGTATTAGAAGCTGTTGATGTCTTCCCCGGAAGTGTCGTCTCTTATGATCTGATGACATCACTTTCCTTCCGCCAGTGAGAATTATCCGGTCTGGTGACGTCATTTCCCTCCAGCCAATGAGCGAATTTTGTGAGCGAGGAGACATTTTTTTTCTCCGATGAGGCTTTTAATGCTCTCGCATTAATAATGCATTTCGCAGTGCCCGAGGACTAAGTTTATTACTGCCATGAAAAATATTCTAATAAAAGATGAAGTGTTGTTTCTCCTTTTTCAGGAACTCGTATCCTATGAACATGCACGCCATAACATCCCGGGTGAACACGAGAGTGTTCGCTCCAAAAAACACACAGAATTCTCGCTCTAAACCGTACCGCACTAGATACCCACTCTGCGCTTAGAAGAAACGGTGAGGAACATAAGAAAATAAAAATAAATGTGAAGCCAATTAGGAACTTCTGCGTGGAGGTGCAGGAGGTATTGGCTGTGGTGGCCGAGCTGCATTGCTAATGGCGGTGAATATGGCGATGGTAGTGCGATGGCAGTGCACGTTAAAGAACCCCAAGTGGTCGAAATTTCCGGAGCCCTCCACTATGGCGTCTCTCATAGCCTGAGTCGCTTTGGGACGTTAAACCTCCATAAACCAAACCAACCAGCAGAATAAACCAGCGCGGACGGGAGCCACTTGCATTGCTAGAGACCTTTCTCATCTGTAGCGCGAAAAACGACTGGCTTCGCGTAAATCGTTTGTCATCTCAGATTAGTGCGGCAGAAAAAAAGGCTTGCTAGGAAGTCCACTTGGTTCCATCCTGTCGACTGCTATCATAACAAACGCAAACACATAGTAATCCGAAAGTGTTAAATATTTTTAGTTCTTCTGGAGAGCAGTTGTTGCAGTGACCTCAGGGTGTTACTAAGCAATCCGATTTTCACTCGGTTCGCTACCAAAACAGAACACTCGGCTTCCTCCATATCCTTATTTTTATTTATTATTTACGAGAAGATAGACTGAACAATAACATTTTGACAGATTTGCCTGTCTGGATGGGTCAGAAGACTTCTAATAAACTCTAACATATCTCCAATCAAAACTTTAATTTGAAACGCAACGTTTCGGGTCGACTCGGATCCTTCTTCAGGGGTGACTTTAAAGCGCGTTGAAGGTGCAAAGGCTACAACGTCTGACGAGGCGTCTGTCCTCCTTCTGCTCAGCATAGTGCATGTACAAAATGAAAACACGATACATCTTATTAAACTAAGAAAAAAGTAATGATTTCAGCGCACGCGCAAATGGACAGTGAATATTATCTGAAACGTAATTACGACCTTTATCCCAAGTTCTACCTATATAAGGAGAGACGCGTAAGAGGGGGCATATATTATTAGCCCGCTTCACCGCCCCAAACAAATCAGCAAAAATGCAAACACAAAAATATATAGATCGGAGCAAAAAAAAGAAAGACCGCCCGGGACGATGTCCGTTCCCCCCCTGACAACGAAAGAGGGAAGAGCTCGAAACAAACACACGCATTCGATGCGGGCCTGGCGTCCTATCTTTCCGGTGGCGGTAAAATGCTCGGTCGGACCTTGGAGATACAAGGTTGATACGCGGATGACCCGACCGACGTTAAAGCCCCCCCCCCCCCCCCCCCCCCCCCCCTCCAAGCTAAGCCAGTGCCGAACGAGACTGGGTCACCCAATAAAAGAGGGCCAGCTACGACGACCGACAAGCGATGGGCGCACAAGCACACGGGCGCGCAATACGTTCGTGTCCCTCCGAGTCGCGATTGCACGCCATGTTTTAGTTCTCAGCGCTTGGATGCTCCATCGAAGCCTTGCGTGTGCTTTTGGTTTTCTTTATCCTGTATAACATCCCCAGCAAGCTGCGGCTTCGAGCCTAACGCGGCTTATGGCAACCGTTGCAGACTTAATGGCTGCTGCTGCTGCTGCTGCTGCTGCTGCTGCTGCTGCTGCTTTTCTGGGGGTTCGCACGAGAGCGCGGGTATTAGACCGGGTCGGTGCCGTCGTGATAGCGTACAGTCAATCCGTTTATCAAAGGCTTGCGCAAAATTTGCCGCTGCGAGTCAATCTGGGCCGCGGGATCTGGATCGGCCGTCCATCCGGGGTTCGCCGCCGCAAGAACGAAGGTCAAACAAACGCGGAAAGGCCGATTGGGAAAAGCCTCCGCTCTCCGAGGGTTATAAACAGCCAGTTACGGGACAGTTGGCCGCTTTTCCGGGTGTCAGCTGAAGGGGGTGATTTGTCTCTAACGTGGCAGTAGTAGAGTTCCGTGCGGCACTTGGTTTTCATTTTCTCACGGGAGCTTTCCTGTATGATCGTATTTTGTTTTTCGGCCGCTTACACAGTGAGCACAAAGAAAACACGTTAGGTTTGCTATAAGTGTAGGAAGATTTCCATTTCGTTCTGGCGATCCTTTCTCTTTCAGCGTTAAACAGACTTTTTTGCCTTTTGCTGAAGAAGTAAAGCAGACAAAAAATAAGCTAGCAGAAACGACGTCGCTACGATGAGGTACGCGTAATCTACAAATTATATTTTCAGACAGTGCTATCAGTAAATGCGAAGCTAGCAATCGCTGCAGACCTGCTCACGTCGGTTCCGGTACTTAACAGTGATGCGTACAACCTCTGATTACGATTATCTACAGGCTTTCGTAAGGCACTAAGCGCGTGTGCGATACGTTCCGTGGGTTACATTATACAGAGGGTGTTGCTTTAAAAGCTTGCTCAAACCGAACAACAAAAAAAATAGTTAGGGGTGTTTTGTTATTTCTTTCTTTACTGGTCATGTTGGTCCCGACAGCAAGGCGCACACGTGTAAAAGCCAAGATTATAGTATCCCCACTATGACTGTGCATTCCGCTTTCCCTGCTTAACTAAAATTCGCGCGCCAACGATCAGTTTAAGATGAAAGAGAGAGAAATAACATTTATTTGCACCAGTCAAAACAGAGGAGGAGAAGGCTTTAGCCTAAACCCCCATGCATTCCCCTAACCGTCGGCCGGAATCCCTTCCAACGTGGCGGCGGTCAAGTCGAGACCGATGACTTCGCGTTGTTCTTCTGCTTCGTGGTTGAGTAATAAAGTCTCTCAGGATTCTACATTTCTATTCTGGTCGTTATTGGCAGGTCCACACCGTGTGCACTGGTTCTGCAATGCTATTGCAGTGCGTATATCAAGGATTAAAGACTTCCGGAAGCTATTTACTGTACAGTTAAGGGTTTGTGAACACCCCACCCCAGTTTGCAATTTCCTTCACATGATATCTTCTTTTAGGCTGAGCTGTTTATCCGCTCCTTGATAGGCCTTACGACCAAGCTTATAATGAGAAATGATTCCATGGATTGTCATAAGAACAATAAATAACTGCGCAAAAAGGACAAGACAAGGGAGAAGAAGCACACGGGACAGGCGAAGATTTTTTTTTTTCTCTTAACCAGCTTCGAATGGACGAGTCAAAGGGCAGGAGTGCCTCTTTTGATCTAGGCATGTACGCCCAGCAGAGGTGATCAGGATCGTTAAAAAACAGTTTTAAATCTAAGAATTGCCACCATGTTTTATCGGGAAGTTGAAAGGAAAAATTAAAACGGGCAAATGTGGACTTCAAAGATGCTAAAACCTCCTTCATAACCTGTGTCAAGTTATCGTTGTGGTCAGTATTTAAAAGGATTAAAAAGTCATCGACGTATCTGAACACCCGTACGATACGGTCGTCAGATAGTACCCGCGATAGCGAGCGGTAAATTACAGCTAAAAGGTGGTGGTTAAAATATTTTAATGAAATAGTTTAAGAGGTCGTAACGGCGGTTGGAGCTCCATTGGTGTAGGCTGCTGTCGGGGCTCTTTCCATGAGTTGCTTTTGACTCATTTCGTCCCAGCTGGTCGGAGCTGCCTCCCAACCCTCCTGCGTTGGCTGTAGACCCGGATTCATTTGACTCACAATGCAAATTCTGCGGGGAGAAGGCGGACCTGTACCATATGGTATTGGCCTGCCAACGAAATCAGGCGATCACTGTTAATAACCAGCTAAAAGGATCTGAGATAAAACAGGAGCGACACACAACCCGACACAGATGCCGCGTTTCTGCACGTAAAATTTATCCTGATAACTCACAATCGTCGAGGTAAGATATACCTTCTCTCTCTCTTCTTCTTCTTCCTCTTCTCTTCTCCTTCTACTTCTCTCGTAATTTCCGCCCTGTTACACCACTTTGGAGGAATTTTATGATAAGGCTGGCACAGAGAAACACTTGCAACTCATTAGATAACTACTAACGATTTGTGCCAGGTGCTAAGAGCGGCTTTAACCGCAGTGATCAATGAAAGGCTGCCCCTGGCAACAACTTCGCGTATCGCCCTCAGAATCGCTCGGTGGAAGCGACTGCACCACCGGCAAAGCCGTACAATATGTCAGTAAATTCAGACGGTGGCAAACAGACACAAGCTGTTTGCAAAGCGACGGAGCCGGATGCCTTACAACTGAAGGACGGAGCCTGACGCGGACGGAATTCCTGCGATGATCGTCGCAGATATCGGGTGTTACGCAAACTGCTTCTTCACTCGAGACCGACCGGCGTGCCGAGCACATTGCAAATATGCACACTTAAGTGCACAGGGACATCGTACCATGAGCGGGAAACTTGAAGCGGAGACCGCAATCACTGCGCAATGCATTCGACAACAGCGGCTCCTGTCACCAATGCTGTTCTCACCGCACCTGCTCGAGACGTCCGCAACGTGGGCGCAGCTCCAACGCCAGCGTTTCGCAAAAAATCACAGGATTCCACTTAAGTCTGCTTTACAGCGTAAATGCGAAAGCCGTTCCCTGTGGTCTCGTCCTCGCTCCATTTTTTATTATTATTCTTTTTGTTTCCATTGTTACTTTTATTCTTTTTTATTTGCCTTCATTTTATTTCTCTTTTATTTAGCTTGTTTTTATTATTGTTATTTTTCTCTTTTTCATTTCATTTTCTATTTTTTCTTTGTTTTCAATTACTGATTATTAGTGAGCCAATGTATGGATTGTATGTGGCTAGTGTTGGATTGGCTACTGATCTGTCTTGTCGGACGAGCGCCACTGATGAGACAATAAACTCTTTCGCATTAAAAGGTGAAGCGGTGGGTGAAATACTACTTCACCCAGAATGACGAACAGTGCACCAAAGCGTCTACTATTACCTTCCTTTTGCGCTGCACGGCGTCGACCGAACAACGGCCGAGAGCAGCCTAATTTACGTTCAACCGTAATGTTTAGGCATGCATGTGGTACCGCAGCATCTTTATTCAAACAGAAGCGTTACGTTTCGGGAAGTCGGAAGGGACAAAGTAACGCAACTTACACGCGCAAAGGGCGTCTTGCGTACGTCTGGGCGTTCACATCATCCCGTCCAGTTTATGACGCTCAAGTGGGAAGAATAAGTCAACAGCGTGACGCCACTGTGCTGTTCTCTTTGCTTCTAAGAGAGAAAATAGCCGGGCCAGTTGGTACATGACTGAAAATTACCATCATCATCAACCTGACTACGCCCACTGCAGGACAAAGGCCTCTCCCATGTCTCTCCAATTAACCCTGTCCTTCGCCAGTTGCGGCCACCGTATCCCCGCAAACTTCTTAATCTCGTCCGCCCACCTAACTTTCTGCCGCCCCTGCTACGCTTGCCTTCTCTTGGAATCCACTCCGTTACCCTTAAGGACCAGCGGTTATCTTGCCTTGGCATTACATGTCCTGCCCAAGCCCACTTCTTCCTCTTGATTTCAACTAGGATATCATTAACCTGCATCTGTTCCCTCACCCACTCCGCCCTCTTCCGATCTCTTAAAATTAGCGCAGGTAATTTCACGCTTGGCTTTGCTTGTAGCCGACCTCGTTGAATAAAACGCCGTAGGACAAAGGTAATCCTGTCATTCCCGGGCACTGCCTAACAAAAACAGCGTGCAAACGTTACACTTAACTGCGAAAATGTCAAAACACCAACATAAGCAAAGAGTTCAACCTTATCCTTGTGGTTACTGCAAAGGCTGACATCCGTAAAGAAACGACTGCTCGACAGAGAAAAGCGTCCCGATTCCCCTTCCCTTTTCTCGTAACTGCACTGGCAGGCCGATGAGACGCCACACGCGAGCCGAGGTCGGATTGCGCACGGCCGACCCGAGCCCAGCATTGATTCCCCTCGCATCTTGTCCAGCAGTTGGCTGTCCCGCGGAGCAGCCGCATTCCGCATAATGCCGCCGACTACGGGCGCGTCCTTGGTCACTTATTCACGACCGCCGGCTGTCCGACAAAACATGGGGGAAAGCGACGACCACGGTACATGCAGGGTAAAAAAACAAACATAAAATAAATGAGCGAGAGGAATCGAAAGACAAAAAGAGAGGGGACAAACCAGCAGCAGCTGGTCTCCTGTCCTCACCGTGCCCCCGACGTAGACACGTCGTAAAAAATAATGCACGCAACAAGGGGCGAGGGGGAAAGGCGAGCAGTAAAAGGGCACCGTACCAGCGACGAGCGCAACGTCCCTATATGGCGGCCGCCATGATTTCCTGGGCGCGGCGGCCCATACGACGTCCCTTTTCGTTACTTCGTCGTCCGCGGTATCTTCATAAGGTGCACTGATAGTTTTTTCTTTCCGTCGTCTTTTTCCCAACCTTCTTTCCTTCTTTTTTTCCTTTTCTGGATATGGGCTTCGGCGACGGCTGGACACAACCCCGAGGCTCCCACAGCGTGCTAGGCTCGGGCTCCTATGGCTATGGCCGACCCATGGTCGTCGTCGAGGCTGCACGCTAACGGACAACCAGGGTTTTCTCGGCGGTGTCAGCGACTGTGGAGGTCGAGAAAAAAGTGTGTGTGTGTGTGTGTGTGTTTGGGGGGGGGGGGGGGGGGGGGGGGGGGCACGGCGAATAACTAGGCTTAATCTGTTCATGGCATTCACAGTGGCTGTATGGCGGCCAGGAGCCGTTTAGCGACTGTGGAGGTCGAGAATAAAAAAAAAAAAGGCCGCACGGCGAAGAACTAGGCCTAATCTGTTCATGGCAGTGGCTGTCCGGTGGCCAGGAGCCATTTCCCGAACCGTCATGGTGGAAAACAGTGCATTCTTGTGCTCCAAATAACAGCACTCCGATTATTGGAAGGAGCTATTGAGCAAGTCTTGTACTTAAACGCATGTCTACTTGCAGCAGTTAATGAAGAGAAAAACTTGACAGTTTTTAACGCGATAGCATTTTGGGTGCCCTTAAGTGGAAAACGCGACGTCATCGACGTCGTGTTCTGGGGCGGCGGCGACCCTGAGAAGAAGGTGGCCCACCTGGCACTTAGGGCATCTGACAATGTGACGTCATCACGGCCTGCCAACTTGTATGTAAGCCAACTGCCCACCATGGCAGTTTGCTCACATACAGCTAAATTTAATGATTCGTCGCGAAAGGTTGCAAGGGAAGAGCATGTCTACTATGAGTCTCAAAAGCCCATATTTCACAACCACAGAATAAAAAGAAAAAACAGTGAACAACCTCTGGCGTCCCTTCGCATTTTAAAAGTCAAACCTATGGTGTTCTCTGTTGTTTATGCAGATGTGCCTCACGTATCAATATTTGCTTTTCACAAATTAAGTCCGTTTTAAGTGTGTGGCAGAAACGCTGTATAACGGCTGCGACGATAAATCTAGGTTAGACACGTGCAACTGATAGCGATGGGCAAAGCAACTCAATATTATGCTTCTCACATTTCGTGAATTGATTCGAAGGAAAAATATATACTGAATATGAAGATATTGAAACGACCGTACGCCGTCCGGAGGCCTATTTATATGGTTATGCTCTGAACCACCAAATGTTTCTCTTCAGCGTTACACGACCAATATGAAGCGCCCATACGGGTGACGAACCGTTAAATGACATGTCACAGCGCAGTGAACCCTTTCAAGTAAACAAAGGCTGAATTCCCGAATGCTTATCGCGGCAGCTTCAGACCAAGGGCGCCTGTTATCTGGACCCCTAAATACAGTGCATTCACTTTCATTACCTGTGTTTTGAGCGAAATTCTTTCGTGAGTAAAAATATGCGTCATTTGAGCCCATGTTCCGAGAAGTTGCGAGCAGTTCGTTTCGCAACCGCATGGTGCCTCCTCGTGGAAAACGTCGCCAGGCTGATAACCAAACCCACAACGCAAAAATATTTGTTTATTAGGGTTTAACGTCCCAACGCGACTCAGGCTACGAGGGACGCCGTACTGAAGGGCTCCGGAAATTTGGACCACCTGGGGTTCTTTAACGTGCACTGACATCGCACAGTACACGGGC
The DNA here is from genome assembly GCF_055824585.1 of Amblyomma mixtum. NCBI lineage: Eukaryota > Metazoa > Arthropoda > Arachnida > Ixodida > Ixodidae > Amblyomma > Amblyomma mixtum. Next base: position 121,545,188 of record NC_143013.1, read on the forward strand.
CTCTAGAATTTCGCCTCCATCGAAATAAGACCGCCGCGGCCGGGATCGAACCCGCGTCTTTCCGGTCAGCTGCCGAGTGCCATAACCACTGAGCCACCGCGGCGGCCCTACAACGCAAGAATAAGTGAACACCAATCTCCACACCTGACTGCACTGCGCTGCAACGGAGAGACGCTTTAACGCGTGTGCAAACAGCTTTCCTTCAGGCCAGAAGGCCAAGATGCAGTACGAAAGCTCATTCTGATTAGCACTCCGGTGACAATAATATCGAAATAGCAAGCCTGCTGAACCAAATTAGCCGGAATGTTTAATCAAGCCCAAGCTGCAGACCAGCGCAACCCACACAAGCGTGTTCCGAAATTCCCCAGATAACAACACTTTCGCGTTCTTGAGCCTCAGGATTACAATCGCTGCAGTACGCTCACAGCAAAGATTTTTCTCCTCAACCCAGCTTCACCTAGTGAAGAGGGCCTGGCGGACACCAACCTCCCTTGGACTCCCCGATTTGGGAGAACCACCCCCTTAATCTGAAAAGACGAATTAAATGTTTTCTCTCTATCTGTCTACTTTCTACACAAAAGCCTGGACGCAACAAACCCAGCACTACCGCGGTTCACTGGTGCTTCAAGGTATAACGAAGGTATGATTATATCTGGCCCCATAAAGCGACATTTGCGCACGCTAAAGTCGCACAGCGGGAGGTGTCGCAGTGATTTCAAATACGGGATATTTGAACACGTGTCAAAAATTCCCAAGAAAGAGTCTTTCCGTATTTCACCTCCAGTGAAGCCCACGAGCTCGTGCTCACGGGTGAAAATAGCCGGAACTGACGCACCACGGCGGGCATATCCAGAAAACAAGTGACTGGAGATAAGAGTGCCTAGTGAAATACCTTTTTCCCCTGTCCTCATTTACCTATCCCTAGTCTCTTTTTCCACCTTTTCCTTGCCAGGGTTTCAGGACAACAGAATGATAAAAAAATTGATCGGTAGGAACGGAATTAAACGCTCATTGCGAAAAGGTAGTACAATGTCCTCTCCATTACAGGGTCCGGACAATACTATGGCCCACTTCAAAACTTCTACTTGTTCAGCAGCGTCCGGGCTTTTGTGCACAGGATAAAGAGCGTAAGATTCACAAAGTGGACATATTATTTGCGCAAGAAACCAGGCAGGAACGACAAGTTGTGCAGAATACCACCCGGCCCATTTCCCGCTCTCTTCACAGGCAGCATTTATCAGTAACAACAAAATTTATACCACCTGCACAAATATCAATGGAAATATTGAAATATTCGCACTCCGTTCTTCCGAAACACAAAAATGTACTACACAAAGCGCGATTAGTTCATCGACAGTGGCAGTGGAACCGTAAAACGAATGGCGGCACCGGTGTATAGGTCTTGTAGTACCGTCGGAACCAACCATACGAACTACCTGCAAGTCCACATCCAAGAAAGTAGGCCGCGATATACATGGTCTGTTCTGAAAGTAGTAGGACTGGTTTTTTCCTGGGCGAACGGGCGGACGAGAGGTGATCTGCGCGTGCAGGATCGTTGAAGGGGGATATTGGGAATGCTGGGGAAAATCGGCAGTCGGCTCTCGGCCGTTTAAGAGAGCAAGTCGCTTGTACTGTGAACCCCTGTCGAAACGTCTCGTCACGCAGAATCGTTGAGCGTTTACTGGATCAGCGATACGTGATCAAATTTTGAGTAAATCTTAGTAAAATGGGCAAAGAGAATCACAACATCATTAAGGAGGCCTACGGTGACGCTTCCATGGGTAGATCAGGTGTTTTTTGAGTGGCACAAGCTGTTCCGAGAAGGTAAGGAAAGAGTGGAGGAAGACAACCGCTCCAGACGCCCTTCGACCAGCAAGACCAAAGAAAATGTGTAGCGAGTGAAACATTCACTTAACAGTGATCGTTAAATGAGTATCAGAGATTTGCTGATGACTTCAGCATTCCTCAAACACAAGTTTTTGAGATCGTGACAGAAAACTTATCCATGAAGAAAGCGTGCGCGAAGTTGGTGCCGGGAGTGTTGTCAGAGGAGGAAAAGGCCGACCGGTAGGATCTTCATCATGTGAATGAGGACCCAGATTTTTTGCCCAGCACAAGGCGGCAACGCTGCCTCAGCCCCCCTACAGCCTCGAGTTGGCCCCGCCAGACTTTTTTCTATTCCCAAGAATAAAATCGACGCTCGAGGGGAAACATCACGGATCGGTAGAGGTGGTTCAACAGGCCGTGACGAGGCAGCTAAACAGCATTCCGGTCCAGGCGTTCCTGGAGGCGTACAAAAAATGTAAAACTCATAGGCAGCAGCGTGTAGGTGCGGAAGGGTGCTACCTTGAAAAATGGTAATCGTTTGTAGTATTCACTTGAAAAAATTTTGTTTAAAAAAATCAGTCCTACTACTTTCAGAACAGACCATGTACCATAACATGGAATGCGTGCAGGCCATCGCCCGTTTCATTAAGAAGCTTGTAACACATCGATTACAGCCAAGCATGTGCACCATTGTTCAAAAGTCCCCAGGCCACAGGACCTGTACTTGTAGCTGGGCATTGGCGACAACCTCAAAGCGGAATATCTGTGTACGTTTTGTAGGAACCTTGCATTCACACATGAGGACCTCACTAGCTTTAGAGGTGTCAGAACTGCCCGGCTATACTATAGCACGGAGGTTGACCCTATCCATTGGGGACCTCTGGCCAACTCCGTACGTACAGAAGCCGCGTGCAAAACTTACTAACGCAGTTCGGAACGATAAGAAATGTCCCCCCCCCCCCAAAAAAAAAAAAAAATCCTATTCCTACTCAAAAATCAGGCAGCCGCTTCGGCGACCTGCGGTGCCGCTTAAAACGCGCACACCGGATTGCCGCAATTACTCAGGCCTGAACCGCAATGTGTCACGAGCGGCATCCCAACCCCGAACTCAGAGCCAAGACGCAAGCTTCACATCGACGACGACCGGGCCGGAGCCAAGAACGGGCGCCAGCGGCGACGTCGAGGAGAGTACCAGGTGACAACAGGGAAGGGGGCGGGGGTTACAACACCGCAGGTGACGTCGACGCAACAAATCACATTCGGCCGGTGTGAGGTAAGCACTTCGTCACAACCTTGGCGACGGCGATGGGCGAAAGCCACAAGAAAAAAAACTCAAATAAGCGAAGGATTCATTTCAGAGAAAGAAAGAACGAAAGCAAGAAAGAAAGAGGGAAAGAAAGAAGGAAAGAAAGAAACAAACAAACAAAGAAAGAAAGAAAGAAAGAAAGAAAGAAAGAAAGCAAGAAAGAAAGGAAGAAAGAAAGAAAGAAAGAAAGAAAGAAGGAAAGAAAGAAAGAAAGAAAGAAAGAAAGAAAGAAAGAAAGAAAGAAAGAAAGAAAGAAAGAAAGAAAGAAAGAAAGAAAGAAAGAAAGAAAGAAAGGAAGGAAGAAAGAAAGAAAGAAAGCGAGAGTAGAGAGATAAGCAGTCATGCTAGTTCGGTGCGGTGGAAACGCCGTCGATTTTGAATAGATACCGCGTATACAACACCATAGAGTAGGGGAAATCACTGCCAGGGGATTACAGCTCTTCCTCATCAAGGGGTCCAAACATGAGCGAGAGGATGGGAACAAGTAGATAGGAGTAAAATAGAGAGAAAGAGGGCCAAGTGTGAGGGAGCGCGGGGGGGGGGGAGAGGAGGAGGATGGAGAATCGAGTGAGAGGAGGATGCCGTTTGACGGCCCCCGCTTTCCATTTCGTTCTTTTTTACCTCCGTTCCGGCGTCTGCGTGCTCGCGACGGCAACCTTGGGCCGCGGCCTAGAACCCGAACGGCGGGCGACGTTGGCGCTGGTCGCAGTGGTCGCTCGGGCTCCCTGCTGCTGCATGACGCCTCGAGCAACGCCGTCCGACGTCCAAACCGGAGCGGAATCAGAGACCAGCCGGAGCCGTGACGTGTCGACGACGGTGACAGCGTTCGTGGGCTTCGTCGTCGAATCTCTCTTCTCAGAACGCGAGAAGGCGGTAGCGGAGGCAGCGCGACCGACCGTCCGTCGGTGCGCGGGCCCGGGTCGCTTCTTCGTCGGCCCGGCGCGCGGACACCGCTTGCACATAGCCGCAGCCCCCCCCCCCCCCCCCTTCCTTCGCGTCGGAACACGCCCTCCCTCCCTCTCTTCCCACGCGTCCCGTACCATCGCGCACGGCCGCTCGCGTCTTTTCTTCCCCCACACGCCTTTCTGCTCGTCCCTTTTTTCCCGTAGTGCACAACATTGCCCCTCTTTTTTTTTCTTCTCCTTCTTGTTTCCTGCACCAATGTCCTTTTCTCCAGCGCCTTTTTTTTTGTCATTGCCGTTATTTATGTCGGCGTGCGCGGTTTCCCTTCTGTGCTCCGTTCCTGAACCTTCAGCCCCGCGCAGTATGAGTGGGGAAAAAAGGGATGAGTTTTTTTTCCTTCCCCCGGGGGGAAGTTGCGGGAAGTAGTGGATATCAGGAAGCGCACGCGCGTGCAAATATATTTCCGGTAGCGTGACAAAAACGCTCACAGCGATTCCCAGTTCCTCAATGGTGTGCGCAAGCCACATAAAAGCGGTTCACGATTTCGTACCTGGATACACGTAAACTATACATGCACTATCAGCGTCAAATTAAACGCGAACCTCAAAACTGGAAGATATTATACTAGGCACGCAGTATACAAGAATGCTTTATTTTCGCCTCTAAGGCGTAAAGATCTCTCTGTGAAAGCGTAAAAAAAAGAAACGCGAGTATTTGGTTTCCGACCGGTGATATTTTTCACTGTTTGTGCTCGCAGTTGGTTTGACGATAACGGTACTCTGCTGCATACTTTGCCTCCGACGCAACCAAGGCGCTTGCACTCAAAATTAGCGCTATCCCCAGTCCGTTCCCTAAGGATACAGCACACCTTTATTAGTTCGAAGCGAGGAACTGGAAATTTCGCCCTGTGAGACCAAGCAACAAATTAACGCATCGTAATCAACCCGAAACAGAATGCTTGCTGCGATTTCTGCCTTTTTATTTATAATCCGCCAGCTTTTTCTTAATCCCACCTCTCGAGCTGCGTTTTTATGCGTCTTCAGATAACACTGTGGCGCCCGTGGCGCCAGCTGCATCACAGACCTCTGTCAATCACCGACGTGGCGCTAAGGACGTACGCAATGCCCGACTTTTGTTACTCCCGCATGGACTTCAGTGTGCAAAGGAATACATAAAAAAAAGTTTGAGATCACTGCGGGGACCGACATGGAAGCAATGCGAATGCAAAACGTCCGCATACTATATCTACGTCCGTGGTTGTTCTGACGTCCATGTACTACATCGACGTCCCTAGCTATTTTAACGTCTAAGCGTATTTTTCGCGTTTAATTAATCAACTAATCGCACCTCATGAACGAATTTTTTCCTGCGGCAACATTTTATCGCACACTAACTGTCACAATCGCAATTTTGCACATTTATCTTCATAGAATGACGTAATCGTGCGGACAAAATATGCGGACATTTTTTTCTCCCGCGGCAGAGCCATGCAAAGCTCTCGCATTAATAAATAGGACAGAATAAAAACTTCCGCATGAAATGAAAAATGCAGCCGCTCGTTGCTGTTATCCGGTCTGTCCGACCGCTCACCGAGCTTGCACAGAAGCTCGTAATTACTTTCATCGTGTGAAAAACAAAAATTATCGGTACTTTGGGGGGTTTAGTTTGCGTTGAGATTTGGTAACATTAGGACGAACTCTGAACGACTGAAACTTGTTTTTTTGCTAGTTAGTTGGCTATCTTGCGAATAGCTTCAAAATTTCTTTCCTACTGCTGATTTTCGCTTTCACCCTCGTTGCAGGTAGCTTCTTCGCGTGCACCGGTGTGCAGTGGCAAAAACTCCAGCGTCAATGCAAGGCTCGGCACGAGAGAATACAAAGAGCGTTGAATGAACGCGACACACAAGCACAAAGCAACACTACACCGGAACCATCCTGAAACCAAAAAAATTACAACATGCGTCGCGAACTCTATATAGGCCGCAAACGGAGAGGCATAAAAAAGGAAGAGAACAAAAAGAGGAAGATGGAACTGATGCGAAATAACAGGACGGCGCATTAGGCGCAGCGCACGCCCGCTACTTCTGTCGAAACAGTTAGTTTCTTTACCCATCACAAGCACGTATGAAGCGCTCAGTCAGTGCATCTGGTTGTTCGGTTGGTAAATAAAGAAACGATAAATCTTTCTAGCCAGGAGTGGGCATCCACATTCTCTTATAGGGCGCCTACGGCGTCTGTCTTGTTCGATTTCTAGTTGGTTGGTTGGTTGGTTGGCCTCAAGTAGAATGGCACATACCCACTACGGGGGAGTGGCCAAGACACAGGCGGTGAACTGATGGAATGATTAGGAGCTTTAGAGGAAAAGGAGTATTAATAGGGCATATGCTGACAGATTGGACGACGCAACGAAAGGGGTCCTGTTAGCTGGGAGATCGAAGATGGGACTACGGTTTTATGTGCAAATTTGAATGCATCATATGGAATGGTTCAGTTATGTATTGACTGAAAGAGAAACAGAAAAATAAAATAAAATAAAATAAATAATAATAATAATAAATGAACTGTCTGATAATCAGAAAAATGAAAATAAATAGATTTCTAGTTTTATTTCCTTCTTCCCTCAAGTTTTCTTCTTTCATCTTTCTTCCTCGAACTACGGTAGCGGCATACTTAGAGATTTCCTCTTTAGGGCAGAGTCTCTGTTATCTCATTCCTATTTCGTGTATATTCTATTTAGTAGCGTTGCTTGCATTTGAATCCTGTACCGAGTCGGCCAAACAAACCCTTCGTCGCAGCTCACGCTAACCTACTTTACATGTTTCTCACAAAATGTTTCCAACAGAGTGGGAAGACAGAAATAGGAAGAGAGAGATACAGTACAACACCTCGAAAGAAGTTCCCTGCATTTAGGCTTTGCTGTCCTCCTCGTACAAACAATGACTACTTTTTTTTCCTTATGAAACAACAGCGCGAAGAAGACGGTGACAAGAGTGGAGACGACAAAATGAGCGCTGAAACGACGAAGCGCTGGTTTTGTCGTCTCCACTGTTGTCCCCGTCTTCTTCGCGCTGTCGTTTCATGATGAACCGGTACCAACTCGCTCTTCCACAAATTTTTTTTTTTTTTTGCATGATGACACCTGTCATGTCCATCAATTCAAGGTGGGCAAGACTTCGAGGCTCAATCTTGTAGTTTTCTTGAGTGCGTGTAAAGTACGAGCTGCGACACGCTGCGCTCGTATTTCTGCTATCATCTCCGTAATTCGCGGTGCGGACGACATATCCCGCGTCGTAAAATATAGGGAGAATGTACTGACTTCATTGTGCTACATATTGCTTACGTAGAGTTCCTCAAACGAAAACACAGGATGACGCATATTCCACTTCTCCATCCCAGCACTAAGAAAAGAAACATGCAATGCAAGCAAGCAAACAAGGGAAGGGGAATGAGGGGCTCGTTATAAACATGAAAGAAGCCAACAGCCACAGAAACCAAGGGGCACAGGGGATTTTTTTTTTTAATTGATTTATTTATTTTGTGGTGTTGATCAATTTAGAATATTGCTGAATATGTTATCGCTTAAATCTAATTGATTAGAAAAGCAGAAGAAAAAACAACCGTAGCTCAGAGGTAGAGCACCGGACGCGTAATTCGGAGGTCGTGGGTTCGGATCCCACCGGCGGCAGTGGTTGTTTTTTCTTCTGCTTTTCTAATCAATTAGATTTAAGCGATAACATATTCAGCAATATTCTAAATTGATCAACACCACAAAATAAATAAATCAATTAAAAAAAAAAAATCCCCTGTGCCCCTTGGTTTCTGTGGCTGTTGGCTTCTTTCATGTTTATAACGAGCCCCTCATTCCCCTTCCCTTGTTTGCTTAATTGCTTAGCGAGGGCCTCGGTTCTGGCAGCCTTGACGCCATAGGAAGCATAAGAGGGTTCTCACGCAGCTTCCACCCTCTTCGTTCGATGACGTTCTACGTCACACCTGCGGTGACTCAGGACGTTCTACGTCCGCCGCTTATGAACGTGGGTGGCGCTGATGAACACTCTCAAGGTTAGGTTTCTTCTAAACATAAATACCCCAGAAAGCAGAAGATTTGACAGCCGTCGCCGTAGCTCAGAGGTAGAGCACCGGACGCGTAATTCGGAGGTCGTGGGTTCGGATCCCACCGGCGGCAGTGGTTGTTTTTTCTTCTGCTTTTCTAATCAATTAGATTTAAGCGATAACATATTCAGCAATATTCTAAATTGATCAACACCACAAAATAAATAAATCAATTAAAAAAAAAAAAAATCCCCTGTGCCCCTTGGTTTCTGTGGCTGTTGGCTTCTTTCATGTTTATAACGAGCCCCTCATTCCCCTTCCCTTGTTTGCTTAATTGCTTAGCGAGGGCCTCGGTTCTGGCAGCCTTGACGCCATAGGAAGCATAAGAGGGTTCTCACGCAGCTTCCACCCTCTTCGTTCGATGACGTTCTACGTCACACCTGCGGTGACTCAGGACGTTCTACGTCCGCCGCTTATGAACGTGGGTGGCGCTGATGAACACTCTCAAGGTTAGGTTTCTTCTAAACATAAATACCCCAGAAAGCAGAAGATTTGACAGCCGTCGCCGTAGCTCAGAGGTAGAGCACCGGACGCGTAATTCGGAGGTCGTGGGTTCGGATCCCACCGGCGGCAGTGGTTGTTTTTTCTTCTGCTTTTCTAATCAATTAGATTTAAGCGATAACATATTCAGCAATATTCTAAATTGATCAACACCACAAAATAAATAAATCAATTAAAAAAAAAAATCCCCTGTGCCCCTTGGTTTCTGTGGCTGTTGGCTTCTTTCATGTTTATAACGAGCCCCTCATTCCCCTTCCCTTGTTTGCTTAATTGCTTAGCGAGGGCCTCGGTTCTGGCAGCCTTGACGCCATAGGAAGCATAAGAGGGTTCTCACGCAGCTTCCACCCTCTTCGTTCGATGACGTTCTACGTCACACCTGCGGTGACTCAGGACGTTCTACGTCCGCCGCTTATGAACGTGGGTGGCGCTGATGAACACTCTCAAGGTTAGGTTTCTTCTAAACATAAATACCCCAGAAAGCAGAAGATTTGACAGCCGTCGCCGTAGCTCAGAGGTAGAGCACCGGACGCGTAATTCGGAGGTCGTGGGTTCGGATCCCACCGGCGGCAGTGGTTGTTTTTTCTTCTGCTTTTCTAATCAATTAGATTTAAGCGATAACATATTCAGCAATATTCTAAATTGATCAACACCACAAAATAAATAAATCAATTAAAAAAAAAAAATCCCCTGTGCCCCTTGGTTTCTGTGGCTGTTGGCTTCTTTCATGTTTATAACGAGCCCCTCATTCCCCTTCCCTTGTTTGCTTAATTGCTTAGCGAGGGCCTCGGTTCTGGCAGCCTTGACGCCATAGGAAGCATAAGAGGGTTCTCACGCAGCTTCCACCCTCTTCGTTCGATGACGTTCTACGTCACACCTGCGGTGACTCAGGACGTTCTACGTCCGCCGCTTATGAACGTGGGTGGCGCTGATGAACACTCTCAAGGTTAGGTTTCTTCTAAACATAAATACCCCAGAAAGCAGAAGATTTGACAGCCGTCGCCGTAGCTCAGAGGTAGAGCACCGGACGCGTAATTCGGAGGTCGTGGGTTCGGATCCCACCGGCGGCAGTGGTTGTTTTTTCTTCTGCTTTTCTAATCAATTAGATTTAAGCGATAACATATTCAGCAATATTCTAAATTGATCAACACCACAAAATAAATAAATCAATTAAAAAAAAAAAAATCCCCTGTGCCCCTTGGTTTCTGTGGCTGTTGGCTTCTTTCATGTTTATAACGAGCCCCTCATTCCCCTTCCCTTGTTTGCTTAATTGCTTAGCGAGGGCCTCGGTTCTGGCAGCCTTGACGCCATAGGAAGCATAAGAGGGTTCTCACGCAGCTTCCACCCTCTTCGTTCGATGACGTTCTACGTCACACCTGCGGTGACTCAGGACGTTCTACGTCCGCCGCTTATGAACGTGGGTGGCGCTGATGAACACTCTCAAGGTTAGGTTTCTTCTAAACATAAATACCCCAGAAAGCAGAAGATTTGACAGCCGTCGCCGTAGCTCAGAGGTAGAGCACCGGACGCGTAATTCGGAGGTCGTGGGTTCGGATCCCACCGGCGGCAGTGGTTGTTTTTTCTTCTGCTTTTCTAATCAATTAGATTTAAGCGATAACATATTCAGCAATATTCTAAATTGATCAACACCACAAAATAAATAAATCAATTAAAAAAAAAAATCCCCTGTGCCCCTTGGTTTCTGTGGCTGTTGGCTTCTTTCATGCAATGCAAGCATTTCTCGTAATAATAGAAAACTAAGGACACAACTCACGTTTTGCACATTAAAGTATTGTTTGATAGTGCAAATAAATGAGGGAAGAATAGACTATTCAAATACAGGACTGCTTTCTATCGTCCAGTGTTACTATAGACGGCGTAAGCTTGTACTCACATCTCTTTACAGAGCGCTTCTCCTGTCCCGTTTCGTGACTCATTCTTTGAATGCCGTTAGAAATTTTAACACAAAACAAATTGGCCTTGTTTCTGCCCTATGATAGAGAAGCATTACTCCGATTTCCGTGTTTAAGAAAGTAAAAAGCGTGCCGTGTTGTGTACTGCGCTAAAGACATCCGGTCTAACACGGCTTGTTTTCGAATTTGGAAGCCCCTCAGAGTAAGCAAGGTTACCAGCATCCTCGCCCTTGTCGTGCATACTCCCTTCCACAGTGACTCATTCGCTCTGAGTTCACGGGCCCATGCGTTCTGTCTCACTTCTGGCAGCGTTGAGAAAAAACGCACACTAAAAATGCGTCCCAACCGCCCTCAGTGGTGAGGTCACCACAATGACACCTCGCGCCGCCTGCTTGCTGAGGTGCCGACAAAGCGGTGACCTGTCGCCGCATGAGTGACAGCAAGACCCCCCGCTCGCGTCCTGGGTAGTTCGGTTGCCCCGCTGGCGCACCGGTAACGTGCGCACCGGTTCGGGTTGCGTGCACTCCAAACACACACCGAGCAACACGCGAATAACATCCTTCGGGAAGCGAGTGCAGTCTGGCGCAAACGTCACGTGTTTGTTCAAGAAACTCGCGCTTCGAATGCGCGTTTCTGAGCGCCCGAATAGACCGAAACGACGACGGAACAAAGGCGGCGGCGGCGGCGTGTCTTCGTATAGGGCGACACGGAGGCGGAAAGAGACCACGGCCACACACCAGCCGCTATTTCGGGTCGAGATCACCGGGATCTCGCGTGTCGGGGGTAGCTCTGATGACGCGGCGCGACAAATTTAAACGGGTGCGTCCCCCTGGGCATATGGGCGAAGAGGTCGCTAGAGCGCTCCGCAGCAGAATGCGACGCCAGGTGCGGGAAGTTCTTGGAAGTGCCGGCAACGCACAACACAGCCGGATACGCCGTTTTAAGGCGAAAGCCTTTAATGGCTCATAGTGTCGTCCGTTAACAAAGCGTGTCACACGCATTTAACTCGGAAACTAAGAAAGATAGAAGAAAACCAACAATTGCTTCAAATAGAGGAAAAAAAATGAACCTAGAAGCCAAGTTTGATTACTGCGGGTTAATTAATTAATTATAGGCAAAAATGGCGAAATTACGTCGAAAGAGCGCGGACGTCGATATGGCCACGGGGACTATGTGACGTCACAGCCACCGGAAGAAGTCGTCACGGCATAGTGAAAATTATTAGTGAAAATTCCCAGAATGGTTGGGGAAAACGTCAGATTTGCGTCAAATTAGATGGAAAAATGTGTAGTTAAGCGTAATTAACACTTAAGATCCCCGAAAGATGTATAATTTGGTCATCGATATAGCCACGGGAACGGTGTGACGTCACATCCACCGGAAATTCTTCACCGCATAGTGTCCTCGGCTTTCGCCTCTCAACACTTTAGTTGCCAAAGTGTCCTCGAAATTTGTCAAATCGTCTCGAGGTTTCCAGTAACGCGCATTGCCAGTGGTGTCTTTATTGAACCGCCAGAGTGGCGCCAGCCATTAGGGAAAGGAGGAAACTGCTTTTTCTGGCACATCACTTTGGTGCGAAAGCACTGCTTGGCGGGATCAAACCCAACCAAATATCTTGTGTGAAGCCTGGCAGTAACTCCAATAAGCTCGCTTTAGTTCGGAGGACCGTCGCGCCAGCTGCAACCAAGTGGAGAGAAGGTGCGAAGATGCAGAGCGAGAAACGCGGTTGCATGCACATGCAGATGCTAGAAAGAAGAGGCGTAGAATGGACGCATGCTTTCGCGCGTCTACTCGGTTTAACTAGGTTAAAACCCTACGACCCCCAATTTTATTTTGTTTCAGTAAAAAACGCTTGCAACCTGCTCGTGCTGCAGCTACTGCTTGTCACGCAAACGAACAAAAACAGGCCAGAACTTACGCACTATAGGGGAAAACGTTTTCTCCCAGTGCATCGAACGTCAGTTTCTTTAGTCATGTGACCTCTCACAGCTTTGATTTGCCTCAATCATAGTCATACGCAGGTGCTGAAAGAGACATCGGCTATCCATCCTTCTATACTGCTTAAATAACGCGTGCCATTAGAACACACGCAAGTGACGCTGCATACACAGGCAAAAAAATTCAGGGGGCACTTTGGCTCTCTAAAGTGCTGCAAGGCGGAAGTGTTTCCTGGCCCACTGTTTCTTTCTTTTTTAATTTTCATATTTTATTTTCTTCATTTTATTTTTGTTTCTTTTCTTATTTTATTTTTATTTCTTTTATTTTATTTATGAAGGCCATGCATTCACTAGATGCGCCTTTATTCATGCTCAAACCCTGACGCTTCGTGGCGAAGTGGTGGCGTCTCCACTTCAATTGCCAAAGCCCAGCCTCGACACAGTTCTTCTTCAAGTAGTGACGCCGAAACGCGGACAAATCTGCCGACACGGATTGCTAACGACAGTATGAAGCATTAAAAGCTCTCGCCTTAATACTTCACGTGTTCAGTGCACGTTGCCAGACCCACACAGCTCGGCTGCTCCCGCTAACCATCCTCATTTACTTTCTACGCAAAACGTACGAGCCGCACTCGTTAGAGGAATCACATACAACACCGGCTGCTGTCCATGCAGCCTCAAATTTAATGGCGTGTATGCTGTTTATTTAGGAAGCAAAGCAGCCTGTATATTAAGTTGCGTAAGAATTCAGTAGACCTACTGAGTTGATTCGCTGATTCGCCTAGTTGAATGCGCACACGCAGAAGCCAAACTCAGTGCGTCTGCTTTTCTGGAACTGGCATTTAAGCAATCTCCGGGAGCTATAAATACGAACGTCCTCCGCAGCACTTCCGCGATTTCCGCTTTTCAAAATTATAAGCTATTGCTGCAAGCGTCCGTGCTGTCATCCACGGTTATTCATAAGTTTTTTTCGTCGTATTCAAAAATGCGCGGTGCCGCATTAAGCCCAAGCCAGGCAGCCATATAAGCAATAGGTTGCGTTCATTTAAAGCTTCTTTCGTTTGTAACCAGTACGAATAGAGTGCAGAGGTGGCCACAGTTTCCGGTTAGGAAATTGGATCTCGTTTTCCAACTTCTGCACAAACTGCACTTTTCAAAATAAAAGCAAATGCTGTAAACGTAGGAACTTCCTGTAAGACTATCCACTGCACGAGCATACCTCACTGGTAAAAAAGAACAAAAATTTCCATGCGCGTACTGCTGGGTTTGCAGGGGTTCAGTTGATGCTGAATTCTGGAAATGAGTAATTATATCCAGTCGAATATACGTTCTCAATTGCCTTATTTTTACCTCAGTCATCCGCTAAACTTTTTAACTGTAACTGCGCAGTGCCAATACACTTCCCGATTTAAAAAAAAACCGGTTCTTTTTTTATTTTTTGGGATCTACATCACAGAACGGGCAATATAGGAAGCTTCGAATATTCATCCGATAGTTTGATTGACTGACAGTGAGGTTGTCTTCTTCATTTCTTGGGGTTGCGTACTTATTTATTACATTACCTGCGAAAGCACAGATTCCTAGTTACTTATACTATATGTTGCAGCATCAAGGAACATATCTAGAAACCGGGCTTCGTATCTTGCTTGGGAAAAATATATCCGTAACAACAAAATCAATCTCTCGGTTCGCATGTTGTCGCCTTGAGTCAACTACCCTGCCTTCATTTCAGTGTAAATGTAAATTGAGGGGATTATTGTCCGGAAGTGGCGCATGAGTCATGAGTGGCTCCGTAGTGGACGGCCCCGGAATAATTCAGACCACCTGGGGATCTTTAACGTGCCTTGACATCGCACGGCCCACGGGCATTTTTGCATTTCGCCTCCGTCGTAACGCAGCCGTGGGGTGAGCAGCCGACCATCAAAGCCAGCTGAGCCATCGTTTTATTGTAATCAGGATATCGGAACGTAAAATTAAATATCCACCCCTGTAACCTCCACGCGCAAAGAGAACTTTCGTTGTTACTGTTGCATGGTTTATCTGGCGTATAAACAACTCATGCTATCATGCGCCTAACACGGGGTTTGAATGGGCTTCTTATCTGCGTCCAAAAAAAAAAAATGTTGTTGACCCTTTCTTAATGAAAAAACAAGGACAGAATCACTCGAAGAATAGAACAAAATATTTTGTACTTTTGTCGCAACGACAGATTTTTCTGCTGTTTCGTAGTATTTCTTTCGTGTACTGTGGTTATTTTTGTAGTAATTTTTTATAGTCTGCAGTTCTGTAGTAAGTACACAGTAACTACAGTAACTGTGTAGCTTACTATCTTTACACAGTAAATATAGGTTTGGTTTATGGGGTTTAAAGTCGCAAAGCGACTCAGGCTACGAGAGAAGCACACAGTAAATATTGTAACTACACAAAATTATGCTGTAACTACAAAAATTACTGCTGTTACTACAAGTGGTTGGACAAGACATTACAAAAAATCAGTTGCGAAGAGGAACTTTTCTGTTGTTTTTCGACTGGGAAACTTAAATAGCTCGCGTCGCTTACAAAGCGAAAACCAACAGAATGCCCTAAAAGTCCATCCTGAAGAAGCAGCAAGAAGGGACGAAAGGAAATAATACGTTTATAAAAAGGCTGAAAATGTTTTTTCCCTTGGTACCCTGCCGCGCTGGTTTAAAGGTTTTCGCTTTCGGCGGCTGCGCCCAAAGACGCGGGATAGAATCCCAGTCGCGGCGGCAGCATTTCGATGGAGGCCGGGGTGCACGGCGAAGTCAGTGCACGTTCGAGAACCCCAGCTTGCAGCAATTGATCCGGAGCCCTCTTCTACGGCGTCTCTCATACCTCACGCGCAGCTTCGAAATGTTAAATCCCACTGCCATACCATTTTCCTTCTGGGCCACAGCTTTATTGCACGACAGTAAGGTATGCTTTCAGTCAACAGGTATTCGCAGTAATCGCGCATCAGTTTCCCTTTCCTCAATAGGTTAAAGTAATGCGCACACACAGTGTGCGTGTCCAGTAGCTATAGGCGGCACCGAAGCGCTCATGGTGCGAGCCTTATTTCTGTACTCATAAAAATAGTCTTCACATTTTGGTTCCGTGTTTGCTTCATTATCATATTTATTTGCCATTTTTGTCTGAGCTTGTACAGTATATATGATTTATGCTGTTCTTTCAGGGCACATTCACTCCTTCGCTAACAATGCCATGAGCTCGTGCCGCCCATTCAGCTGCTCTATTATTCCCCACTCATCCATTCTACACCGTACTCAACATTGCCCTTTTCAAAAATCTGCAAAAACCCAAGCGATCTTCACACGAACGTCGAGCTTAGAGAAGTCCTTTTTTTTTTTTTTCAGAGGCTTTCTGAACACTGTTGATACTGAACATGGGGCTATTAAAAACGCTTCCTATGCATTAATAACCGGTTTTCTTCTGCTTAGGCCCTAAGCAGATACTGTTCAGGGCGCTTGTTCAATGGGCCAATTTTCACGAGGATCATACGGCGAGAAAGCTGAGTAAAACTTAGGACGGCGTAAGCGCCGGTATTGTTTTATTTTCAATTAAACTCGTATCCTTTTCTCCTTCCTAACTATCCAGTCGTATAACCGTGAGGACAGGAAGATATATAGTAAATACTGAGAAAAAATTATATCTATAGATCTAATTTATTTCCCAGTATTTACAAAAGATACGCCATTAAAAATCGTCAGTGTGCCTAGCAGGTCAAATGAACTTCCTTGGCTTTACCGCCTAAACATCCCAAACAATCTGTTGGACAATGTTCGGCCGATGAGACGCTTCGAATACTTGTACGTTCTGTGAATGGGCCTAGAGAGCGTTGCCCTGCTCGCTAAATTATCCTGCGCCCAATTTTTCTTCGAGGAGCGGATCGCCTACCCGTTTGCCGCATATGCTATCACAGACAGTTTAGACGCGGAGCTAAGTGCAGAAACCTTCTTTGCGACTCTTACGACTTGCCATACGACATACAAATTGAGTTTGATCACGTAGCCGAAGTCTGCCGAGTCGAATTTATTCGCGAGGAACCAATGGGACTTAATCCCAAGTTGTCAAATTCTGAAATTAAGAACACGGGGACGTAATAATTTACACCAATTTTATTTTCCCCCATCGCCATCATTAAGGAGGGTGAACTTCAGGTTTAATTTAAAGTTAGCGCGACTGAAAATACTGATGCAGCAGTCCACCCGCTCAAGAAGTTTTGCTCTAAACAAGGTCATTTCCAACAACGTCTGTCTCTAAACAATGATGCTTTAATACGGGAGGCCACAAGTGGCCAACAGCTGCACGTGTAACACTGGTTTTTGTAGGTGTTTATCTTTCATAAGCACTTTTTTGTACGCAAAGAAGTGTTATAACTCACAGCTAAGAATGCAGATTACTAGGCTCCGGACAACAGTGCGTAAGAACTTCCCACCAAGTAGTTCTGATGTCCACATCACCACACCAGCATGGAAAGAGTAAAGAGAAGGACCATCGATATAAACAAAGTTTCGAGACGCAGTGTTTCATTAAGCTTACAAAAGCAAAGCAGGACGGTGGATATATTTGAGATCAGTGAGCGAGTTAAACATTTAAGATCACGGAAACTTAATGCACACCTCCAATTAGGCTCTCGCACAGTGTCTTCATCTGTTTAGTCTCCACGGTACACCTGAAGATTTCCTACACTGCGACACCGGTAAACGCAACGTATGTCCCATCGCAATACGTCTCTCCAGGGGCGCCTATACGAGACAAAACAGGACGCCACTAACGGCAAAGACGCCCGTACCTTGGCAAACGAGTGGGCCCTGTGGGCGAGGTCATCGCACCGCGAGGGACAAACAGGTGCTGCGGACGAGCATATTGTTTCACCGGCGGGGTCAACATGTGCGCCGACGACCATACACACAGGGCCGGCAGGAACAAAGACAAACAAACGAGTGGTGCGAGCTGCAGACGGAGCCACAAGAAGAAGGCCGCAGAAGCAGAAAAGGAACGCGCGGCCAGGATAAGCGGCAAGCGGGTCCAATTTGTGCAGAGGAAATGACTCCATTTCCGATGCATCGAGCTCCACCGCAGGCTGCGGCAGAAAAGGGGGGGGGGGGGGCGAAGCGGAAGACCGTTTGTCAACTCGAAGCACGGGGCGCCACGGTCAGAGAGATACGCCTTGCCGACGCCCGCCCTCGTGCCGTTTTTGCTCCGAGAAATGGTGCCGAGGTCGAGGTTGAGATCCGTGGACTCATTACGGAATATTCGCACGACGAAAGCAGGTTCTTAAAGAGAGAAAGGAAGGAATGTTAAGACCCTATTTTTTATTTATTGCTTCCTCGTTTGTTGCTAACGTTGACGTAGTCCAGGGTGCAGCTGTTGGCCGCCCAACCCTTAGAAAAAAGTTTTAGAAAGTTTATAGAGTATCCACAGACTTCTGTCTATAAAGTCTATAGACTCTCTATAGACAAATTCTAAAGAACAGTCTATAGGCAATACAAATGCCATAGACAGTCTATAGACAATCTATAGATTCATGGCCATACACTTTTAGTAGACTTTTGGCTGTAGACAGTCTATGGACAATGAATAGACAAAAAGCAATATCTATAGGAAGTCAATAGAATCAATACGAAGTCTATAGAGTATCTATAGACCATTTTTATAAGGGAAGTCTCATTTCTGTTTTTGTGCTTGATAAGGAAAGAGACGAATCATAAGTGTAAACACTGCAGTGGTAAAAATTGACGGCCAGTTTCTTTCGACCCTTTGTTAACAAACTCTAATTCAAAACAGTGATTCATCACTCGACAACGATTACTTTCGATTGCAAAGACCTAAACAGGAGGAAACTTGACAAGGTTACTGTTTGTAACATGAGAGCCGAATTATTTACTGTCCTCCATATTTGCGGCAAACAAATGTCAGTGGAGAGGCGAGAAAACACTGGAATTAAAGCCCTTTTCAATTACATTTTCAGGCACAAGAAATGTTTAGGTATAGGTTTACGGGGCTTTAACGTCCCAAAGCGACTCAGGCTACGTGGGACGCGTGTCCCAAAATACGATAAAAGATTTCTGTAGTTTGGTGCTAACGACAACTTTTGGCCGCGTTAATAACAACTAGCGTCGCACTGGACGTCTGCTGATGTAATGGGATCTAGTCCCAAAAACAGAAATTTGGACGGTGTACGGCAGAGTCAGTTTCTAATTACTACAAAGACCGTATGCAATAGCGCAGACTCTGCTGCCTTGCGACAAAAATTTTCATCGCTGTGTTGAATCTGCATCCCAAAATGCTGTCTGAATGTCTGCTTTAACAGTATAAAGAATTACTATTTTTAGTGAGCTCTCTCTCGGCGGAAAGTCGAAAACAGCTTGAAGCGCACTTCGGCTTCTGCTGCAGTTGAAACTTAATCATGACAGTACGGTATTCGACTATGCACGCTACGCATCAGGTGAGCTCCGAATGCAACGACAGTTCACTGAGACATCGCAACACGTTACTTCTCATTTCCTCAATTTAGAGCTCGCAAAGACCGACAATGTTTAACATCCTGCGCTATACAGAGGCGGCGCGGGCACCCTTGCGCATAGCTAGCCGTTAACCCCAGCAAAAAATTGCGAAGACACTTTGGCAACCAAAGTGTTGAGAGGCGAAAGCCGAGGACACTATGCCGTGACGACTTCCGGTGGATGTAACGCACCGTTCCCGTGGCTATATAGACGTCTCCGCTATTTCGACGGAATTTCAACATTTGTGCCTATAATTAAATAACTAATTAACCTAGTGTCATCAAACTTGGCTCATAGGTTCATTTTTTCCTCCTCTATCTAAAGCAAGCATTCGTTTTTTCATATCTGTTTTAGTTCCCGAGTCAACACGAGTTAAAAAGGTGTGACACCCTCTGCTAACGGACGACAGTATGAGCCATTAAAGGCTCTCGCCTTAAAAACCCCATGCAGGCTTCCCGAACTGCTCTGCGGCCTGGTTGGCATTTTTTTCAAAATGTAGAAGTGAGTCAGCGTCTGTGGCTTCCGGTCTTTCTAACATTTCGCACCATTTCACCCCATTTTTATGCTATGCACCACTTCACAGCTATTATTTCAGTTCCTTTTTTTAATGGTACGCTTGAAGGACGCCCATCACATACGAAATTCCACTTCGTCCAGCGGTTAATCCTCTACCCCTCCGCTATTATATAAAGCACAGTTAATACGAATAACGCTCATAAGCACTGCTTAGACATCGATAGCTGGAAGTTATACGCAGAACTGAGCCAGTTCGATCCTTTCTTTTTCTTGCGAGGGGAGGATCTTTTTACATCGCAGGGAACCGGTGAGACACGTAATTCTGTCCATTAGGTTTGTTTCACTTTTGGAACCATTCTCACAAATTTTCACGAAAGCTAGGTGCCTTCGGAGGCAGTACATAGCGACGACCTTTCAGCCCACGCTAATCCCTTTGCGTGTTTTGCACGTAAAATTAAACCGGGCTCGCGGAGAGGTCAGCTGCCAATTGGGAAACGAGAACTCGTGGACTTATTCGAGAAGATCTTATAAAGTTCCGCTCTGACATCGTTCACACCGCTGTTTCATCGCCGCCTTGATGGAGCAGCCTAATAGCAGCCGCTACACGTGTCATCGCCGTAATCCGCTCTGTAGAGCAAAAGCCGCCGCTAAAACCCACGCGCTGCAAGCTTCCGTTTCTTCTAAGCGTGCACGCGGTAGAGTGGTCTTCGCTTCCGCACTGGCAGAAGCCCAACAGCCGTTATACCGCGTCCCGCGCGCAGTACGTACAATTCGTCTCGGCCGGTAATGTGGGCGTACTGTTCATACACGTTTCGTCAGACACGCTTCGCGATGAAATTTCCACACTCAGTTAAGGGCTGAATGACTCGAGTCTCCCTTGGCTCCTATTAACGCCTTTTTCGTTATTTGTAAAAGAAATACAATAAGAAGTACAGCATAAGGAGTTCATTTTGACAAGTTTCAAGTCCAATGTTGTCCACTATGCACGCACTACGCGATGAGGGAAATAGTGTCTATTGTACGACTGACACTTATTGAAACTTCCAAATCGTGTTAGGAATGCGCGCAATTGGGTAGTTATTGCATTACGGCCATAGTGAACATGTTTTCTCGGTGTTCACAATTTCTTTCCGGCCCAAAACTCCACGTTCGTGGTGTGTGAGCTATAGTTACTAATCTTTATGGGCTGACAGGCTCTGCGATTCAGTATATACACGTGGAACAGGCTGTACATGGCGTCAATCCACATTCCACCAGTTCACGTGTCAATGAAGCATACAGTTCTCCCGAGTACTTTAAGCCCTCAAAAACCCAAACAGCTCCATTGGACAAGCGTTATTTTCGCTCGTTAGATTAGCAGTCACGACAAGTCGTAAACAATACTTATTTTCTTCGCAATAATTGTCCGAGGTCTAAACGTGAACTAGTCATGATTTGCGACAGCTGCAACCTCACCGGGTGTGGCACTCCCGGAAACAAGTTACCCAGCAAAGTTGTCTTTCGGCATTGAAATTTAGTAATTGGACATGTCAGACAGCGAGAACTGTGGACAATTTCGGAAAACCTTAGTTACGAAAATACCATTCATTAAGAAAGAGTTCACTAACATTACAAAATGAATGCATCCGGTATTCACCTCTTGGCAAACACTACAGCTGGGCAAAAATAACTAATTACGTTGTTGATTTTAACTGAATTTAATCGTTACAAACGCGTCCAAAGTGGCCATTTTGCGTACTAAGCCCCTGCAAAGTTGCTTTGCTCATATGCATATGCCAAATGTTCACGTCCCGTGTGTGCTCTATATCAATGTACTAGTCTCGCAGTGTTGTTGCGCAAAGTCGACAGTAATCACAGAAAGGGCACCGTTCATCTACAGGGTTCAGCACGCGAGCGTCAGCTATTTACGCAGCTGTGTTAAATATTACAAGCCACAAATACGTATTGCAACATGTGTGCATTGCAACATTAGTGGTAGGTATGCTGGATGTGTAAAATATAGAGAACTCCCGCCAAAATAATGCACTGCATTGCATTTGCGGCATTTTCGAGAACGGTTTTATACGTGAGTTCATTTTTGGTTTCGGTTTTACGGATATTAAAGTCCGAAACCCACTCAGGTAATGTACTCTAGTAGAGGGGCTCCGGATAATTTCAGACACCTGGGGTTCTTTAACACGCTCTTACATCGCAAAGTACATGGGCCTCTAGCATTCCGCCTCCATTGAAATATGACCGCCGCGGCCGGGACCGAACCCGCGTTTATCGGGTCAGGAGCCGAGCACCATAACCACTGAGCCACCGCGCCGGCAGCCCATTTTCGGGATATTGGCTATTCTAATTCAAGTACTGTGCAACTTCAATATTTCTAATCTACGAAGCAAATGTTCCGGTAAACACCGAAAAACAAAAGGCGCATTCCACCCTTTCCAACCGGACATCCTGTCCCAGGCCTACTATTTTCAGCGCGTATGTAGCTCCACAGAGTCGTGACGATATACAGCAGAGGCCTCTTGTGGTGCTCTTTAGCACTACCATAGACTCGTGACCCTGAGACGCTGGCTGGAGCAGCCATAAGAAACAGCGGCGGCTTGCAACAACAACACATCGCGAAGATCACAAGACGCAGCGCGGACAGTTGGGACCGCGAGGGCAGACCAGAAGGCCAAGGGTTAATCAGGCATGCCTAATGACGCGCTGTCGTCACACAAGAGCGCGACAGATGCGTTAAAGAGGCGCCTTGAGCGGCTGCAGCCCGCCAAGACCGCCGAGGGCGGTGCGGTTCGAGCCATAAAGCAGTTCGTCAGTGGCTGCCACGTGCTTCGATCAGGCGCGAGAGGACTGGCTTCGCCACCAGCTTCGCCGCGCCACTCAAGCTGTATAGTGTCTCGGTGGCTGTAGTATGCAGCTGACGGGCTAAAACTGCGAGCTTAACGGCGAAAGCGCGAGTTTCCTAGCTACTTAAACCGTTTCGCTTTGAGTTATTACAGCACTACTGATGAAAAGTGAATATTTCAACTAAAGGAATTGTGTTGGATAGCCTTCTTTAGCTTTGGTCACCTTCCTGCTGCGAAGAAGGATGGGGTTCTGCACACTAGTACGTTTGGCTAGCAGCCATAGGAATTTACCTCAGGAAAAATACCAAATGCGAAGAACCAATCCACAGATCACTCGTCCACGTGTTACTGAAGTTAAGTAAAGAAAGTTTGAGAAGCACAATAAGAAATGTAAAGTATGTATTTGAAATATTACCCCTTAGTTGCAAGTCGCGGACTGTCCTATCTCCGTGTGTGTTTATGTTACCAACTAACTTCGCTGCAGGGTGTGAGCCAAAAACAACATGCATAGCCTAAACTCGTGGTTAAAAACAACAGCATGGTCGCAACTGGGTTTTGTTTCAGAGTGACCTCCGAGCAACGGTACAAACAAACATCGACCACAATGGACGCCTGCAGAAATAGTGCGTATGAACAGCGGCTGAGGTCAAATCTGTCTCCTCGCCATCTACCCAACGTTCCTTCTCCTGCCAAGTTTCGGTCTGCGGGTGTGGCAAGAAGTCGACTGGCAGCCGTGCGGTTGAGAGCAAAATATGCACAGTATGGAAGACATGAGGCCAGGTACCGCAACGGACAGGCTTATGTCCGTTATGCTAATGTGCACATATTGCCATCATCATCATCAGCCTTATTACGTCCAGTGCTTATACTCGCCACTTCTCACTGTACTACTCAAGCAACGGCCACCTCGGTCCCGCAAACCTCCTAATCTAATCTCTAGTCCTGATCCTCGGATAGGGTACCCTCGCCTTGGAATCTTCTCCGTTACCCTAACGGAGGATCATTTCCTAGTTCGCCTCATTAGTCGTTACACCTCCCTGCTAACTTCCCTGATATTTATTGCTGCTTTACACCTCCCTTCTCTTTATTTCGTCTAGGATATGACAAGCAGGAGTTCGTTCTCAACTCCACGGTACTTTTGTTCCGTCCCACAACATTACCCCCCTCATCTCCCATTCCACAGCGCGCTGTGTTGTCCCCGGTTTATTCTCGAGCTCATCATTTGTTAGCCGACAACTCAAGTACATTTCTTTACAAAAACGTCCGTAAGATATGCCGTTCTTTATTTGAGAACTAGCCCGACCAAATGCACTCCGACCTATCATTATACAATTAATGATCTCTTTGTCCTGGTCCCAATCTGTGGTCACTATTTGGCCTAAATAAATGCCCTCCCACATTACGTCGAATCACTCGCAACATATCGTACAGTGCTGCTTCCTTAGCACACCTTTCAAGATTACTTAAGTTTCCTCCATATTAATAATAATCCTACCTGCCCACTTGGTCTGAAGAAGAATAAAAAATACTAAAAGACGGACGCGCACGCGAGAAAAGCCTCCTGATAAACATAGAAACAATGGTTCCTCAACGCAAGTCGGTTCTAAAAAGACCACTACTACACTCTACTAAGTCCAAGACAGCCAGCATTCGCCCGTCTACCCCAATTCACCCCACAGCGAACATCGGGGAGCCTGTGGATGCTATAACGTATAGCCGGTGCGAGCACGGCCCAGCACTAAAGGATAACCCCATTCCCCCCCTGGCCTCTCCTTCGCCTTCGGCCAAAGCATGCACTCCGCCCACTCGCAAACCCTGCCTGGCAAGCAGAACAAAGTGGGCCCATCACGCCGGGGGCAGTACTGAGACAAAGGAAAGCTTCTCTCCGGAACCGCTTCATTCTTCTTCTTGTCTTCACTGCCCTTCCCGGTCTGACTTCTACGGGCACGCTGCTTCTCCCTTATCACCTGGAACATTTTATATTCGTATACACGGACGTGGCGCTCGCCCTTGTAAACACACACGCACAGCCACCGCACTTCGAGAAAGGCCACGCAGAAGAAGGAGAGCCGCTGGCGGCAAGTGTGGGAGATGAGAGATTAGCCCCAGAAGCGCATGGCGCCGGGGGCGTGTGGGCGGCTAGAGAGGGAATAAACAGAAAAATAATAATTCAAAACTGGACGGGAAGAAGAAGAAACAAAACCGTAAAGCGGCGCAGCACAAGAGGAGAGCGCGCGCATACGCGGGCGAACTCGCTGCCGCCTAAAATAGCGCCCCAGAACTGTCTCTGTGACGGCACCGCCCTCCACTCCCCCCTCCCCCCCTCTCCTCGGCATCTTTCTATAACTCTACGAGCAGCCACCGCCGGGTGGTTTGTTTATGCACGTGCACGCACACCGAGCGAGTGTATTACGCCTCGAATCTCTCGCGTGGGCAGTGGATAAGACCTCTGCGCCTTACCGGGAGCGCGATGGCATGATGATATAAAGCGAGCCGCAAGATTCGCTTTGACAGTGATCGACACTGCGACAGCACGTGGCCGATGCAGCGGCATCGCGAATGCAGCCGCAGCATATATACTTTCTAAGCTCACGATTCGAGACTCTGGACCTTACGAAATTTGAGTCGTACCGTGAACGAGGTGAAATTCATTGCGTGAGCTGCTGTGCCGCAATGGCCGACGCCAACTCAAGAATTATGGGCCAGTTTAGGAACATGGGTTTCCTTTCGTTTCCGGCCTTTTATTTCCTGTTTCCCCCTACGTAAAGGTGGTAGAAGGACTGAGAGACCCTACAAGCGCACTGCTTACTTTTCCTGTCAGGGGTGGATATAGTCCGCCTCCAAGACGAGACATCTTATGCGATAGCGTAGAAGCCTCGTAAGAGCGAAAACCCGGGGACCGGCGTCGTCACATCAGGCAGGTGGCCACACCTGCCACTTGCCAACCGTCCTCCTCTCTCCTCCCGCCAACTCTCTCCACACAAGCGTCTTCTTTACACTTGTAAGGGAGAGGAGAGAGCGAGCTAGTGGACTAAGAATGACTAATGTCTCAGCTATATCGTACCGGCCCTCACCTATGGGGCAGAAACGTGGACGCTAACGAAAAAAGTTAAAACTTAAGGACAATGCAGCGAGTTATGGGAAGGAAAATGATAGGTGTAGTTGTCATGTATGCTCAAAGATATCCGGCCCCTCTGTTTACAGTTCACGCCAAGTTTAAACACATGGTCAAAAAATGGCTGGAAGTTTAGCATTGCTAAGCACGAAATACCGGAATATTGTAAGAAAGAACTGTTGTTTTTTTTGCCCGTGGACACCACTGCCAGGTACCTGAAAGCGCGAATAAAGTGTCCACTGACCCATGGAGCCAGCCGTGCGCGTCCTGAACTTTTTCATTCTCGATGCCAATTTACCCAATATACACCGGTGGCCTATGGTCCAGTGAAGCGTTTCTGCAGCAACCTTGCCAACTCGTATTGCTACAGTGCCGTGTTTCTGCTACGGCGTTGTTCACGCCAACGCATGCGCAGCACATCTCTCTGTCACTCCTACCACATAGATCAAAGCGCGATTATTAGTTTGATAGTATTAGTTGATGAAGACGACCATGTGCAATGCACAGCGCGAGAGTGTGTTGGCGATGGTCTAGTGCTCACGGGCGATGACCAGCGAAGATGATCCGTCCGCGCAGCTGTGGGTTCGAATCCCAGTCACGGATATTTGATTCTTGTGTTCATTTCACTTGGCACGAACTCACAAACATCGCAAGATCTTGCTCGGGGTTTATTCATCAGAGTAGTGGTTTCGCAATAAAAGTCCTGAGGCCGCACGGTCAGTTTTTAACCTGTCTGCTGGGGTAGTCACGGTGCTTGCGGAGCTAGGAAAGCCTTGAGGGGTGAGGGCGACCCTCCTCCTCACCCTGCTGATACCGAGCCTTATGGGTGTCGTAAATGCTCCACACTACTAGCCTCAGAAGCAGACCTTGTCGCCTGATGAATTTAGACCTCGGCTGTGCCTGTTCTGTTGAAATACTAAGCTCTAAGCGCCGCCGCGGTGGCTCAGTGGTTATGGTGCTCGGCTGCTGACCCGAAAGACGCGGGTTTGATCCCGGCCGCGGCGGTCGAATTACTTTGGAGGAGAAATTTTAGAGGCCCGTGTACTGTGCGATGTCAGTGCCCGTTAAAGAACCCCAGGTGGTCGAAATTTCCCGAGTCCTCCACTACGGCGTCTCTCATAGCCTGAGTCGCTTTGGGACGTTAAACCCCATAAACCAAACCAACTAAGCTCTAAGCATACGCCTAGCCCTGAAGCTACCCACAGCCCGACACACCTCCCGTAAGCAAAGCGGCAAGCTCCAAGGAGCGACACGGTGTACGCAAACACAAACAAAGCGAAACTACGCCGTTGCAAGAAGCTTTCTTCGAATGCAAACAAACCGAAAAAAAAAATACGTGGTCGCCAAGACGCCGCCCACGTCGCCGAGGGGGGTTCTTCCCGCTAGCGAGCCGGCGGCTGCGCGTCCACTGCCAAGACCGATCGGCATAAATCCTTCCGAGTCTGCTTGTTGACACGCCGGGAGCAATAATAATCACTCACTCCGGCAGCTACCCCCTTTCCCTCTCTCTCTCAACCTCGTATTTCTCAGTGTCGCGGGTGAATGCGAGCTGCGAAGGCAAAATAACGTGCGAATGTCCTTCGCCTTCGGCAACATACGTCTTCACTTTTGCAGTTGGCTTCAGTTGCCACGAGCAAGTGGGCACTCGAATACAAAAGAAATGCTATGGATCCGAAATAACTTGTCGTCACGAAGAGGCACTTGACCCTCATGGTTACCGACAAAAGAACACACTTTTGTTGCTAGCGGACCTCAAGTGAGGATATTTTTATTGTCCGATGACTGCTAAAGACAAAGATTTGGCTTTGTTTTACAGTACCTGAGCGCAGGTTTACGTAGTCTGTTCACTGCCTCGTGCAAGAACAACCAACCCACCCGTTCGTAAACTGCACCACACAAAAAAAAAAGCAGCCGTAGTTTCGTTTACCCGAGTCGCGTTTTCACTGGCATACAGCATCACATCGCTATTAGAAACGTAAAAACGAGACAAGAAGATAGTAGCACACTAAGCTGACACTATCAGTGCCAGCTCTTTGTGTGCTAGCTGCTGTCTCTTAAGCTCCAAGCGTGCATTAATCCCAGGAATAGATCTCGCTCGTAACGAGCCACTGGTTAATTAACTACATGCTGTGACCATGAAGGCGGCTAATATGAGTTGATTTAACCTGTGTTTGGCGCATGATAGCCTCAGTCGTGTATGCATAACACATGCAAATATGAGTGCCAGCATAAACCCTAACCTTCTGTCTCCTTTGATTGTGTAGCTCCCGACACTAACGAAACAGTGAACTAGTAACACACATATGATTTTGCTTTTCCCAACTGCGTGCGACCTTTGGATGACACTTGAGAAGGAAATGTCAGCAAAAATATTAAAACAAAAGTGTACTGGTAGTCTATACTGATCCTATTCAGAGGCGCTAAGAACTGTATTAGCTTCCAATAAGGAAGTCATGCAGCTCTAACGTGGGCACGATTCTAGTACGTCGAACGAAGCACAGATACACAGACCTCGCTGAGTGCAATGAGGAACTGGATCTTTCCGCTGTGTTCCATGTGTGCAGTAAAGCTCGGCTGAAGTCAAGCGTTCACGATCTCTCCTCGTCTCAATTCCCGCGCCCTTTAAATGTGCCGTTAATCATGAATTTCTGAAAGCAGCAGAATAAGGTTTAAATTTGGGCGGAGGCTTCTAATTGACTTATTTGCCTCAAGGCAGATCGAGAACAGACACAAACAGAGAAAAAAGACAGGGAGTAAAAGAAAGCATATAATTTAGGACAGAAGAAAAAGAAAGAACAGGATGAGAAAGGAGAGACTTCAAAGACAGCGCCCGCGCCAGTCGGGCAGTGGCATGCAGGAAAACACGGTGAGACAAGCACCATGTAAATGAACCCTGCGGCCAGCAAAGAGAAAGGCTGCGCCAAGGAATTTGTTTGCCAAGTCTTTATTCTCCAACGCGGGCCGTTGACACGTGCGTCATGAAGGGACGCTCACTTGGCGTCGACGCTTAGCTCGCTGGCCGTTGCTATCTTTGCCGGCGACACCTGGCTCGGAAAGAGAGCTCACTGACCGCGTCCTACCCGCGCACGTTCCTCATTCTTCAATCAAAGGCGGCGAGAAGGACCGCTGCCAAAATTTAGCACTGCTTCCGCGCGGACACACTGCCTTTTGGGGTTTGTAAGACAGAAAGACCTACAGAAAGAGAAAAGAACCATGGTCGATGCAGGATCAACGTTCGATGAAGGAGCTTCTGCGTCATCAGGCAGTTTTATTTTGTCTACCATTATTACTGAGTTCTACGCAGCTCTAAGAAGACCTCGAATTTTTGCATTTTAGGATCATTCGGCTCCGGAACCAGCGTCATTACCCCGCCTCCGTCCTCCTACAGTATACAGGCATGGCATCTCTGGAGCAAAGTGAATGCGCAGAATGAAGATGGCAACAGGAACACGTAAAAGACGTTAATACTAAGTGGAATAACAGCGAGCAACGGAAAAAGGGCAAGAATTGTCAACAACCAAGAAGGTACAAGCGCGGCACTGTTTCAAGTGATACGCCAAAACCAATTAGTTTACCGGAATCTCCCAACTTTTAGTGCATTTTATGAAATAAGGGAATAGTTATTCATTAGCAGTCACCCAAGCCTCGCTACATGTAGGAAGCGAGGGTAAAGATTCCCGTTTCAATACAGAAAGGTGGCGCAAAAATTACCAAGGAAATTACCTTACGTGTTGGCAATGTGATAGCATTAGAAACTGCTGATGCCTTTACCGGAAGTGGCGTCATTTCCGGTCTGGTGGCGTCCCTGCAGCTAGTAAGAATTACCCGCACCGGTGACGTCACTTCTTTCCAGCCAATAGGTGAAAGTCATTACCGATGACACATTTTTCTTTCCCGATTAGCCTTTTAATAGCACCGGAGAACTACCGCGTACAGAAGCCTTTGTGAGAGGACAGACGGCAGCAGAATGCGTAGAAGAAAACTCGAGGAAAACGAAACGCAAGAGTTCGATCCCCTCGAAAGATCTTGAACTACGTAGCGCCTTCCCTGGCTCCTTTCTTCCTGCCATTCTTTTCCGTGGCACTGCTTTCTTCCCAGCGCGTTTTTCTTCGCGCTTCGCCAGTGATAAATAGCGAGCAGGGGGTTCCACGTGCGGGTTGAACCCCCGCGAGGAATGCCGCGCTTGTTTACCCGAAGCAACTCTCGCGGTCGCGGTGACAGTCCGGATTGAGTCACGGGCGCCAGGTTGAATCACCTTCGTCCCAACGAGCAAGGAACCCCGAACGGTGGAGAGGATGCTTGCACGCACGGTCAAAAACCGTCACCACGCAGGAAAACACCAGCACTGCATCCTTTTTAGGCCTACCGGATGCCGCACGTTATTGCATTTCAAAGCAAATATACGTATATTAACGCGACAGCGTAATACTTTTACGTTTATTCGGGTTTAACGTCCCAAAGCGACTGAGGCTATGAGAGACGCCGTAGTGGAGGGCTGCGGAAACACTGACATCGCACAGTACACGGGCCTCTAGAATTTCTCCTCCAAAGAAATTCTAGCCGCCGCGGCCGGGATCGACCCCGGTCTTTCGGAACAGCAGTGGAGCACCATAACCGCTGAGCCACCGCGGCGGCTACACGATAGCGTTAGAGGCCCCGTTACGCAGAAAATCCGGCGTCGACGTTGTCGGTGTAGTCGTTGTCGTCGTTTTGAGGGGTAAATAGGGTGGCGTACGGTGGGCCAGGCATCCACCGGTGGAGAAGCAATCCAGATGGGCAACCTAGGTCATGTGACCTTGTGATCACAACCATAACCTACCCACCGGATTGTGAGAAAACTAACCACACTCGCAGGTGACAGTTGAATTAATGATGGATCGCGAGAGGTTGCTCGGGAAGAGCAACCTGGGTCGCACAATCCCCACCGGTGGCAGCACCTGCCATCAAAGGTCACTGGCGCATCCCTTAATCC
Source organism: Amblyomma mixtum (assembly GCF_055824585.1). Taxonomy (NCBI): domain Eukaryota; kingdom Metazoa; phylum Arthropoda; class Arachnida; order Ixodida; family Ixodidae; genus Amblyomma; species Amblyomma mixtum. The sequence continues at coordinate 121,575,645 of NC_143013.1, forward strand.
CTGCACAATTGTGCAAGGTGGTATGAGGACTCCCAGGTCGCCCCGGGTGATGTGGCGAATAAGACGAAGCTGGCAGTGCCGCGGAACGGAGCGCTCACGCTATAGGCCGGCGCCCATTAAAACATCCCACCACGGGTATGTGCCATCGTTTTTGAGGCAGCAAGAACATCTCTTGTCCATCTTTCACCGCGCCTCATTCTACGGCTCGCCGCCACGTAACATTATGAATGCAGAGTTGAGAATGACCAGATCTGCATATATTTATTTATTTATTCTACCACGTCATATCCTTAAGGCGGAGCTTATGTGTCCCTGTTAATTGGTCATTCTCAACTCTGCATTGATGTGTCCCTTGGAGTCCTCCTACCACTCCTTGCGCAGTGGTGCAGCGGTTAAGCGATGCGCCACTGCCCTGCGATGGCAGGTGCTGACAGGTCGGTCGGGAAGAGCAACTTCTCAGCGATCAACCATTAGTTTGACTCTCACCTGCCTGTGTGTGGTTAATTTTCTCCCAATCCGGTGGGCATGTTGTAGTCGTGACCACAATGCCACGTGACCCAGGTTGCCCACCTAGGTTGCCTCTCCGGGAGTGGCTGCCTGCCCCCCCCCCCCCCCCCCCCGCCCCCCCGCCCCTACGCCACCCTATTTATCGCTAACAACGCTTATAACGCCGACGCCTGATTTTACGGGGCGAGCACTCTTGTCTTTTTTTTTTTGTAACAGAAATGTCAAAAATTTTGTTCGATGAGCCAGAATGGTCGGAAATTGTAAAATCGGAATTTCCGGATTTGTCATACAAATAACCGACATATCGTGGAACCATTTTCTGTTTCGAAGACGAAAATGACGTGAGAGTTTTTTTTTTTTTTTGCACGTATTACTGGTGCCAAAAAATTTATACACTCCAGCTCTACCTTAAGGGTATGACGCGATAGTGTTGACGGGTTAATGCCGATATACGCCGAATTCGCCAGCCTCTGCTTTCCATCCATAGATCCCTGGGAGTCCTCATACCCCTCTTGGCGGAGTGGTGCAGCCGTTAAGCGATGCGCCACTGATTTGAGACGGCAGGCGCTGCTACCGGTGGAACTTGTGCGATCAAGGTTGCTCATAATTTAACTGCCACCTGAAACGGTGGCCAGGTTGCGATGACGCCACAAGGTCACGTGACCTAGGTGGCCCACCTGGCTCCTAGGTTGCTTCCCTGGGGATTTTTCGTGGATTTTTCGTTCACAGTCAATGACGCCGACGACTACGCCGGATTTTCTGCGACACGAGTCCCTTAGCACTATCGCGCGAAAATCTGCCTGCCCGTAAATGGCGAAGGGGCGTGCTACCAAGCTCAATGTTTTGCGAAACAATAGAGCGCTCGCTAGTTGTCTTCAAAAAGATACTAATTTTCGATACGAAGGATGCTAAATTCGCTTGAAAGATAAAAATTCTGGCTAGGTGTAGCAAAATCTAGTAAAAAGACGCGAGTTTTCTGTGTACAGAGCTGTGTATACTGCTCCTTAAAGCAACGGCCTTTAATAATGGCATTTAGGCGCGACCTTGAAGAGTAGCCTCTAAGCATAGGCGATGTCATCAAGGTTCTAGCCCTGTACCCCCAAAGTCTTCCGACAGGATCAATCGCTGGCCATCAGGTAATTAAATTATATAACCAAAGCCATGCGACGCCTTGTAGAGGCGGCAATTGACCTCTCCACTCCAGTGCACGTGCTCTATGATTAACCGAAGAATTATTTTTGTTATCGATTTTGTTATCGGCTTCGAGAGCACCCTCGCGCCCCCGTTGAGACTTCACTGATAACATTTTCCGCGAAAACGCAATCTACAATAGCTCAAATTTCCTCAGTGTACCCTAATGAAGTGAAGAAACCTCCAACAATTAGTACCTGAGTAAAAATACATTTCCAAACAACAATAGCCATGAAATAGAAATACACCGATCTGACCTTATCACCTTGCCTTATCACTCATGCCAAAGTGCACGGGAGCCTATCAGAATGTCACACCGTGTTACGGGTAAGGTCACTTTTGCTCGAGGAGAAACAAATGTCGCGGGATTGAGCAGATGGTTCAGCGCCAGCGTACGCAACAGGGAGCTAATGCGCTATAGGGGAGCTCTGCAGCTACGAAGACAAAGGTAACGATGGCGATGGTAATGAACGCTCATTTTGTGAGCACTACGCACGCTGATGGCAGCTGCAGTTTCAAGCCACAGCGTGCTTGGTTATGCTGCCGGAAACGAAAACGCCTGCAGTTTTCCGTTGACCTGGCAAGAAAACCGAGAACTTGTGGTTAGCGGCGCCGCGTCGACGGTCGTTATTTTCTGCACAGGCGCAGAAAATGCCGTCGAATGGCGTCGGCTCGAAGCGCAGGCCTCCACACTGAGCCCCTCTAACACCTACACTGTGAGGTGCACAGCACGAGCAGAGCAGGGGGAAAATACCACGTATCTTCGGCTTGATGCCACTCGAATATGGTTCATTCGTCTATCTAGAGCAAAGAAGCTTGTGTTTGTGTTGTATTGGGTTTAATGGCGCATAAGCAGCTAAGGCTATCGTGCGCTGAAGCTATAGGAAAATTGTTTTCTGTAGATTTTTACAAATATGTGAAAGGAACGTAGTAGTGTAGAGAGCTTAATAAGTTAGTTTCTTCTACCTAGTATTAAGAGAGGAAAGAAATGTTATAACTGGCCAACAGTGAAAACTTTAAAGGTGGTCGGGAAACTCAGCAGCCGTCCTTGGTTGGGGAAGGATCTGGATGCTCCTAACAAGTAAAATCAAAGACCTCAGCCTTTTTTCTCGCGGGTAAAAAAGTGGCTGAGGTGTATTAAAATTCCGTCAGACAAGTGGGTAAAAAGTTTACAGTTTCTCAAGAAGACCTGTTTCTTTTAAAAAGCTGAAAACAAATGACATGTCAACAATTGCATAATCACCTAAGAGCAGTGCTGAGTGAACAGGAATGCATTTATTATAAAACTGAGCAAAAGTAATTTTTGTTTTTCGAGTTGTGAGCATGAGTATAAAATTTGATTTCTTGTAAGTTGATCACCACATTTTTTTCGCAAACTGGTTTCTCTTGTTTTGTCAGTGAGAAGCTGTGTGTAAGATGTGCGTGTAAAATGCGGCCACGACAAAGAAGCGTCTTCATGCAAAAAGTCCTGTTTTATTCAGTCACGTTTTTAACTAACTTCCACGTCATGCTCTCGCCGGCTGGAGTCAATCACTCAGTCACATCGTTGCGTTACACTACACAGACGGTCGAAGCAGTTATAATACTCTGGGTATACAGCTTTCCCCATTCTGTAATTCTTCTGCCGTTCATTACTCGAACATGAAGCGTAGTGTTCGACTGCTACCTATCGTTATTATAGAGATGGCAAGGTGGTTTTCACCATTTTGGTCAAGGCCAATTTTCTGCGCTGCCACACACGATCTCGATGGCACGTTTTATTCAACTACGTCCGCTTTACGGACGTACAACCACTTGTATTCGCGCTGTTGTTCAACTTTAGGTCTCATCGCGTTCTGACTTGAGCCCAGGAGATTGCCGCATCCAGATTTCATGTGGTCCCCGACGTCCAGTGTGAAAGGTGTGGTTAAAAATATAAGAGGGTGGGGGGTCTTATTTGCTGTACGAGTATACGATGTGTTAGCATTCGAAGCCTTTGTGCACTATGTAGCGATTTCTGTAGCTGCTAAGCTTCTGGGCGGAATTCACGTACTTGTCGGAATGCTTCAGGTTTTTTTATAGCCACACAGCTGCATAGTCAAACGCGGCGTTTATGAGAACTTTCCCCGCCGCGGTGGCTCAGTGGCTATGGTGCTCGGCTGCTGGCCCGAAAGACGCGGGTTCGATCCCGGCCGCGGCGGCAGAATTTCTTTGGAGGAGAAATTCTAGAGGCCCGTGTACTGTGCGATGTCAGTGCACGTTAAAGAACCCCAGGTGGGCGAAATTTTCGGAGCCCTCCACTACGGCGTCCCTCATAGCCTGAGTCGCTTTGGGACGTTAAACCCCATAAACCAAACCAAACCAACTTTCACAAAGGTACCATGAGGCAGGGAGGAGACTTAGTTTTTATTGTAGCTATTTTACATGACGAAAGGTCGTGGACCTTGTAAGGGTTTGATCACGACTAGAGGTTCATTCTTCTTAGTCATTCCTCGTCAATTTCATTTTTGCTGAGTCATTCTTAGTCATTATTCATTTTACACTGCCATTTCTTCAATCACATTTTAACGCCACAGCGTTAAACGCCCCTCTCACCAGAAAATCCGGTGTGGGCGTCCTAAGCAAAAAAATTACGGGCATGGCTCAGGCAGGTGGTCCCCTGAGAGCAACCTAGGAGGAAGGTGCGCCACCTGTGTCACGTGACCTTGCGGTGTCACCACAGTCTGTCCGCCGTTTGCAGGTGGTAGTTAAATAAATGATCGGCCTCTCGGGAAGAGCAGCCTGGGCCGCGCAGGGCCCACCGCTGGGAGCACCAGCCATCGCAGGGCGGTGGAGCATCGCCGCTTAATCGCTGCACCACTGCGCCAGCAGGTGTATGAGACATCTATGAATGTGAAGCAGAGAATGACCTGCTGCATACAACCCATTACGCTACTGCGTCATACCCTTAAAGGAGATGTTAAGTGTAACCTCCATTTTTTTTTCCATAAGGGCGTCCTTCCTGTGGCTTCCAGCATACGGCCTCTCCCTCCTCTTTCCCTCAAGCGAGAAGGGGGACTCCTTCTCTCCACAGTGCCACCTGACAACCGTGACAAGCAGCTGGTGGCTGTTATGTGTACAAAGCCTTGACTCTACACAATCTTATATAAGCCGACAGCGGTGGGTGCTCACAATGAGGCTTCTAATTCTGACGCATTCAAAAAAGATCTGTGCCCTGGCCATACATTGGTGACAGTCTAATCCGGTGACCAAAACAAAAACATGCAGGGATTTTGGTACCGACAGTGGAGTTGAAATTCTGCAAGAGGGAACGCATAGGGACATGTGAAGGAAACCAAAATTGCTAAAATTAGCGCGAATGAACCGAAGTGCCGCACGTCCCACTGCCAGTTTTGAAGCGAGAAATCCGTACATGGCTGCTGTATCATCTGCCCACGCTACGGGTTGATTTTCCCAAAATATCTTCCACTGAACTGCATGTACTGCTGTAGTTGTCAAGCATCTGCGTTCGGAAAAAGAGAGATTGAGAAAAAACTTCAAATGATTAGCAGAGTTAGCGCCCAGAGCGCCATCTGCATTACGAGGCTGCACGCAGCGCCAGGCTGCGACAAAAACTACATGACCAGTTCGGAATAGTGAATGAATAACCACAAGATTTTCTTGACGGCGAATGATTTCTTTGCAGCTACTGCTTACCTACTTGTTGGAACAGCTTTCAGAAAGTGGTTCTTTTTCAAATCAATGACTCTAGACTATTTATACTTTCGAAAAACAACATAACCATCAACATTCATCAGCGCCCATGTTTACTTTGAACTCAATATCCTACCTTCACCCACACGCTTGTTTGCTCATGTGTTACTAGCAGGTGCCACCAATTTGAGAGAAAAAACGGCAGTCTATTAAAAAGCAGCTTAAAATCCCCTCTCCATGAAAATTTAAAATGGGACAACAGGCAATATATATAGCTCAGAATAACAACGCGGTCTACTTTTAGCCCAAGCCTTTTTTTTTCACTTTAGTTTTCGGTATGACGGAAGCCAGCCCCAAAAATTTGCGAACTGCGGCGAATTTCTGAGGCCCCTGACGCAGAGCACGAAAGAGTGCACCTACGACGTCAGTAACACGAAGGACCACCTCATAATTCTCCTAATTGCTTAGAAGACGCATAATACGCTTCCCCCTCTATCCTCCCGCTACGCAAGGAAAAAGGTTTAACTTACATGTGCTAATTAAGACTTAAGCAGCTAAAACGGAAAGCATGTACGGTCGAAACTCTTTATAACGAAACAGTTTAGAAGGGAGTAATGGACATAACGTAGGAATGACGATTCTCCTTGGAACCTAGGTCAACACAGGCTATAACGAAGTAATAGCCGGGCCCCTTCAACATCGTCATAACCAGGTCCAACTGTATGTGCGTGTGTAAAATTTTGTGTAATAATATTGCGCATATAAATTATGAAGCTTCCGATGAATATAAATTACGAACTGCATAGAACACTAATGGGAAGACACAGCACCTGGCCGCAATGGGTCTCCCGCCGAACAGTCCGTCCTCATATATTGCTTGGACGCACGGGCTACACCATAGCTCCCTCATCACTTTTATTAAATCGGACAACATTGTTTCATTAATTTATCCCCCCCCCCCAAAAAAAAAAAAAAGAAGCACAGCAATTGGCCTAGTACTGAAAATGTATTGGCTAAGGCCAGGTACTACAAGGGACCAGTGTAAAACCATCCATTTCTAATAATGAGCCCATTTCCTGTCCTGCTTGCCCCTCCCTCCTCCCCTTTCTTTTTTTTTCCTTAACAGCAACCTATACGCCGTGAGACAATAAACAACGCTATAAAAAAAAAACACTCGGCTCACAAGCGGCTTAGCTGCGAGGTACTGTGCGTGCAGGCTTACAGTACTGCACCACCAGCACAGAGGCATATGGGTGCCACATACGAGTTAATACTTTTTGAAGAAATACGGTTCCTACATCACACCTTGTTCTGTTTAGTTTTCACCTTACTGGTTATGTAAACGAACACTGAGCTGCACAATTAATGACGTCGGTGCAGCCCGACGCAGCTAATTGTGTATTATATGCATGCATAAAGGGGCGCCTCACTAGACTCGAGACACGTAATAAAATACTCATGATTATGAATTTTAACCACGCTGTATTGGCCAATGAGCGTCACACTACTCACACAATTTCCGAATAAACTCAGGAATACAGGGAAGCTCGAAATTCGGTTAATTTGGAAAACTTGAAATAACGAAACGCTAGTTGTTGCCTTCAATTCATGGCTACCTCACTAGTGATTACTTCCTATCTAGTTTGATTCCAATTCACACTGCCCAAAGTTTGTAATAATACTGCATTCTGTCACTAATTGAAAACATCTTCATTAGGTCAAGGACGCTTTCAGGCTCTCGACTATAATTTAAAGCGTGCTGGCTTGCGCTTCGGCCGTTCCGTGCTTCGCTGTTATTTCGAGAGCCTCGAAACGAGGGCGACACCGCGTCCTGTCAAGCGATCGAGGAGCATCTCACTCTTGACGCGCGCCATTGAGCCGCCAATTGCGGGTCGAGCATTTGGAGGGGGCCCAAGCACCGCCCAGAGATTGGTCGACAACCAAGAAGGAGCCGCCAATGTTTGGCTTGGTTTCCGGCCAGAGCGTTTGCGGCCGCTACTGTATAGCCCGTGCAATTGTGCGACAGTAAGACGACAGAGCGAACGCGGCGCAGTTCGCTAAAGAAGAAAACAAAGGATTCGGGACAGACTCACTGTTTAGACTTCTTTTTCCGGTACCGTGCTTTGACAAGCGACGCCATTTTACGACCCCTGATGGCCGCAAAGTCCGGAAGAAGGAGACGCGTTCGCAGGTGCAGCCGTTTCCACCTCGAGAAGCTGGTGAGACGGGGCAGATACTTCTACGGCACTCGGGAACTCGGAGCGTCCCGTCACAAGACAAACTCCTCAAAGTCCTGTGCTTCTGGCTCCGGATTCAGAGAGAGAGAGTACGCTGATATCTTCTTTCGCTGTTGTCCACTTGCAGGCCCCGACCTTCTAAAGCACAGTCTTTATAACACCAAAATTTTCACTGCTTCCACTCGCTAGTTCGTGCATGCAGCATGCCTTCGCAAGCAGGCCACAATATCTGTACATTTGTCCGCAGTAGACGCAAACGTTACTGCACAAATACAGCTTCACCTTGCGAACGCCACCTCATAGGCGAGCAATAAAGCGCGATAACGATGGCCTTCAGCGTGCGATTCACAGTCCGAGTGTTGCACCTGGTGCCACCTATCTATAGTTCAATTGCAGACGAATCGAGTGATAGAGAGTTGCAGCTCGCTAGCGCAGCAGAACGGCCATATCAGTTTTTATCACCTCAGCCCTTTCTACTCAACAGTGAGCGTCGGTGGAGTCCACTTTTATTTGGATCGTCTGGCGACACACACACGCAGATGCTGTTGTCACACCCTGTTTAACAGTTCGCAGCCAGCTCGCTTCACGGTTGGCGTCGAAAATAAGTCGCACAATGACTCAGGGGCACTCTGTCTTCATTCAGTGCACACACGGTTTTCTTGTACTTGGGAGCTTCTAGGGCTTTTTAGAGTGCGGTGCCGACGATAGTCTGAACACATGCACAAAACAACTGCGAAAAGTTCATGGACGTACTGCACTTCTTGCACCGTATCGCGCCGTGCACTGGTGTCCCGGACGACAAGGCAAAATATTCTTTAACTAACGCGGCTCGGGCACCAGAAAACTGGCGACAAACTAAAATCGAGAGAGTTACCTCACAACATTCAGGGGTCAAGACCTGAGGCTACTACAAAGTGGAGGCGCCAACGCTTACTTCCAGGGACTAGGTAGGTTCCAGTCTGCTTGTCCCTTGCCGGACGGCCTGACGCACTAGATGTCAAGTAGATGACCAGTCCGTTTCGTCGCAACACTGGTCCAGCGACAAACTAAAACGTCTCGGAAGAAGCAAAACCGAGAGAAAGAACTGCAAGAGGAGAAACCGCTGCCTCACTCGGTGAGAGAAGATTGCGAGCCAAGTGCTGAGGCCACCCAAAAAGACCCAGTAAGCGATCCACGTGGGAGCGGCGTGTGCCACACGGACTGGGACGCGTAGGCGCGCTTGCCGCCACTCGGTTCACGACGAGACTAGGAAACACTCTTCGAACTTTTCTTGCGTCACGCTCTTCTGCTTATTTTCGTCAACCGTCCCTCTCACCCACTCTTTCTCCTCCGCTCTCTCGGTGTTGCAGCCTCACGTGCTTTCAGGACAGAACAGGAAGGAGACGTTGACAGAGCAGGCACGACCACGAAGCTGAGCCGCGAAGATCGATGGGCGAGGAAGCGACCGCCAGTCCAGGAGGGTCCGGGACACTGTTCTTCGCCGTGGCAGCGCCCTATAGACCCCTGGCTACCAGGCGGAGACCAGGAGCGAAGACTTTGCCCCTTCGGTGACGGCCGAGGCGACCAGCAAAGCGCACCTTTCGCGCCGAGTCGCGCTCCCGCACGTCCAACCGTCGTCGTCCGTCTTTTCGCTATAGCTCTTGTGTTCAGCCACCCCGGTCTGCCGCGCCGCGAATTTCTCTTCTGTCTTAGTTTTGCCGTTATAGCCTGGCTGTTCTTTCTTGGTCCTCTCCTTTGGAGCTCTGTTACTTTTCTCGGCGTTATCGTTTGGTTGGCGTGTTTGCTCTCCGCGTACCCCTCGAGGAGAGCCGCCCTTCCCCCGCTATCCCCTCGCCGCGAGTTCTAAACATAGGCTCCGAACTGAACTCGGTGCAGCGAACGCAGGGCTCGAGAAGAGGCGGCAGGCAATAAAGAAAAAAGAAAGCGACAATGTCCGCGGAGAGGGCTGCGAGTTGTAAGAAGGGGAAAAGGGAAGAGGGCCAACTTCAGGCCACGGCGGAAGCATAATTGCGAGTCATAAAGGTAGTATCCGGTACTCAAGACGTGGAACAGTAAAGGAAAAAAGGTTCCAGTTTGCCCTATTCCTTATGTGGAAAGGCGACAGCTGGTAAGTCTGTCGTTATGTGACAAGGCTCTTCGCGGCCTTGTAAGTAGAAAGATTGTGTATACCATCAGCTCTTCATGCTTAGTTAGGCGGCTAGCCAAACAAAATTCTGGTGAACTCTCGTATTTCGGAACATAACCAAACAACACTGCTTAACCGAGCCTGACGCGTGGAGACGCGTAACAGGCACGGGTGCAGTGAGTATGGCGTTCCTCTCAACTCAGCCCAGCGTGCCGGACCCCCACCTCCGCAGCGTCTAGCCCGCAGGGGTTTCTGTGTAGTACCGGCCTATGGCGAGGCGGGGACTCCACGGTACCGACCGCCAGGGCGATAGACCTACTTCTGATCAGACGTGGTACCCACTCGACGGGCTCGACACCAGGAGCGCATCGTCAGCTGCCGTACAGCCAGTGCGGCACTGTTCGGAACATCGAAGAGGGGTCAGTTAATTTCGTCAGTAATAATAATTTTTTTTTTCTTCTTTTTCGCTGACTTCCGCAAAACGCGCGGCTAAATTGCCTTCTCAGGGAAATACCCAGATGGCGCAGCTTTCTTTTCCGCCCATGCATTTCCGGCTGCCGTAACATTACAGAGATTTAGCACAGCGCGATCCACGGCGAGCCACTGCGCATGCGCAGATCGTCCTCATGGCACCAGCTGGCGCTACGTGCCGGCCAGCTGCGCGCATGGCTGTACATCGGGACCAATCAGAGCGTGTACACTGGCGGTGTGCGGAAGTGATCGCGGTGGCTAATCGTGCTACGCTAAACCTCTATTAAACCGATCTTATAGTAAAAAGCGGTGTGGTTCGATGGATCCAGATCGAATTTTTATGCCTTGCACGCACTTGTTTTCTTGGCAGAACCATGTGCACTTTCGGAGCACCCCAGGAACGCTACAAGCTTAACATTGTTCACAGCCTTCGTAAAAAAGATTAAATGAAGTTCCCTGAAAAAAAGCGGAAAACTGAAATCGGTTTTTGAGGAAAGGAAATGGCACAGTATCTGTCACGCATATCTCGGCGGACACCTGAACCGCGCCGTAAGGGAAGGGAGGAAGGTGGGAGTGAAAGATGAAAGAGGTGCCGTAGTGAAGGTCTCCGGAATAATTTCGACCACCTGGGGATCCTTAACGTGCACTGACATCGCACAGCACACGGGCACCTCTTGCGCTTCGCCTCCATCGAAACGAGGCCGCTGCGGCCGGGTTCGAACCCGAGCAGGTGCAAAATGCAGAGTCCAAAAAACAATTCGTGGCAAGCTGAAGATGATAATTGATGAGGACATTGCTGCGAGGTGGTCGTTGCTGTTCCTTTAGCGTCTGCAGCAATTACAACACGCAGTCACCTCGCATGACACAAAATCTAACATTGTTGTGCTTCGCTCACCTTCCGTGCATATAGTCAGCTGCCCTGCCCTTGCCCATAATAAATTCCGATTCCTATCATTCATACCGTGAGTGACTCACCAAAAAAGAACCGCACAAGTAGAAAGCAAAACAGGACACGGATGTTACACCTAGTAAGGGCAATAAAGATAAAGGGAGAGATAAACGAAAATGTAGTACACTCAGAGAAGTCTCAATTACCAGCCGCGCCTGCAGACTGGGCGTCAAGACTCTTCTGAGCCCTGAGTCACTTTACATTGCTTGCTGAGGCAGCACGGTTCACTGCCGGCCCGTAGCACTCTCGATATCGTATTAATGGCAAGCATCGGCGCAAAAGTAGCATTTCACACTAACGGTACTGGGAGTTTCGTTCAGACCATAGCGAAGCACTCAGAAAATCGCGTCTAGAGAGCTAGAGCTTACGGGCAAAGTTTCCAGCATAACAAACACTGGTAAACGTGAAATGGCGGTCTAACGAAGCACAGTACTTTAGAAGACGTTCTGAAAACATTCAAGGAACAAACGCTCCGTTGGAACGCGTGGCGCGCTTTTAGCTACCGTTTGGGAACCCTAGATCAAACATCCTTCCTTTACAAAGCGCGGCGAACATATGGCACCAAAACTGAAGAACGGGCGCTAATTTTCGGCCGAAAGTTAGTCACATACGAGAGCAAAATACGAACGACCACTCTAAAAGCTCTGCAAAAGTCAGGGCTGGCGCTGGAACTCTGAGAATCTTTATGATGGACGCTGGTTATTACTTTCTTACACTGGTTCCTACTAAACTATTAAATGACTCAAAAACGTATTACTGTGGTTGAACACCTATTCCGCTGGCTCTCTGCCGGTTCAGTTACTGCTTCGCAGTGACAGAAATGTGCGCGTAATTGCTCTCATAGTGCACTGGCAAGTGAAGACTAGATATATGCAGAGTCAGCATCAAATTAAACCCGAACAAGGCAATAGAAACAGCAACAACAAAACAAGATTAGTTGAGGTAGAATGATACCAGCGCACTTAATTTTCATTTGCATGGAAAGAAGACTGCTGCACGGAAGTGTTAAAGGGACACTGAGGAGACCTTCATACAGTTTCGATTCTTAGAAAAAAGAAATTCTATACCCCTTTCTACCTACGGCAGACACACAGAAAAAACTATTTTTCGCAAGTTAATCCTGCCTCTGGCAAACTTGCACGGAGCAGTTCTGGAGTCGCTAAAGATGTATTGAGCGTCCGAATGTGCAAGGGCTAGGGCGATGGCGGACTCCTCTGCCTCCGTTGATGTTTCTCCGGTGACTGCCTTGCGTTACTGCATTGGATTCATTTCGGAATTGAAAGCCTCTCAATCCACGTCGATCGACTAATTATTTGTGCTTCAAAACCCAGAAATTTCATGAACTGGACCGAACACACGGCGGCGCGACCCCTCATCACATCAGTCCGCCCTCACCGAAGGGTTGAAAATGCTTTTAACAGGCATTGACACGCATTAAGAGCATTAGAGTTCACCTAGCCAGACTGGCGTTTCTTTGTGAGACACGTACCACTCGGACGACAGTAGCCCGTCGCAAGGATAACAAGGATAACAAGGATGCGAAGGATGTTATCCGTCGCAAGGATAACAAGTGGCGGTGAGTTAACGTCACTGATGCTGACTACGTGAAAGCACAGATGGAGACGCGTTCGACGCAACAAAAATGGGATGGGCAAAATCATTATCATCGTCAGCTGTTCCTCTTCATGCCCGGTACGATCACCTTGCGTGGCATATGCACGGCTTCAGCAGTGATGCATCGGCTGACGGGGCTTCATCGTCCGAAAGCTACAAAGCGTGTTCGTAACGTGGAGCCCAAACCGGTTTTGAACACAGCACACGGCACCCCTCAGCCGATTAGGATGCCTGCTCTGTACGAACTCGAGAAGGCAATTGAACGCGTCGCTAACACGTCCACTTGGTTCCGGCTCGCCTATAGCACGTTCTGGTATGGTACGTCGGGTTTTAAGTCCCGAAGCCGAACACGGACTTAGAGGGAAGCTCGAGGCTAATTTAAGCCACCTGGCAGTGTATAACGCACACTGATATTGCACAGCAAATGGACGTTTTTGCATACCGCATTTGTGCAAACGCGGTCGCCGCGCAAGGAGATTTGATCCCGCGTCCTCACGATCAACAGCCGAACACCGCCCTGAACCTGTCGCGGGGCGCACAGGCATAGCACATTGGAGGCTATGGCACAGGCATCGAGGCCCCTTACACCAAGCTAGCATGGAAGCACCTTGCAAGTGAAACATAATTCTCAGGTAGGGCAGGTTCCCAACCTGCTCGAGCATACTAAAAATACTCATTCCGCGCCCTGCTCTTTGCAAGTGGGTCACAGAAGTCAGCAGTGCATGGTGCATATAGCATGCACATATCGTACGTATCAGCGCGGATCTCTACGCGCACTGTTCACAATATGATTTGCTTTAATTGGCGCACTCTTGCGAAAACAGCAACAGCGGCTAACGCACAGATCGGCTGCGTAACTGTTACATGCTTCTCGAGCAACGATATCATGTGCCCACAACGGATGTCACCTCTCAGCCTGTCGGTATTAGCACTGCGATAGGATTGTATGCGTTGGTCGTCATTCATCGCAGCCGGCACAGAGCACTGCGCAAAAAAGGCGATTGTCGCTGGATGAGTGTGAATAACTTTACTCTGGCAACCGCCCGAACGCATTGCGTGTTATGCCTTCTAGAAAGGCTTACAGCCCGGATAATTCAGATAGGTGTACAATAACAAAACAAGCAAATTAGAACAATCCCCACACTACCTGCGAATAAGTATTACCAATACAACGGATTGCCGCGCGTTTTATATGCTCTAGATATCGTCGTAGTGACTCAGTCGCAGAAATGTTAAAAGTAGGTGGGTTAGAATTAATGGGAATTACAAGACAAAAGCACAGATTGAAACGTTGCCCACGAAAAAACCACAGTAGGGCAACACACTCCATGATTACACGTACCGATGTGTACCGGTTTTCACTTTTCCCAGATGGGATTGAAATTGCCTAGTGATGCTGTTGAGCCGATTGATGTAGAACAATTTCCGCCAGGAGTGCAGACGTTCTTGCGGGCAATTGTAATTCTGTTTTTTCTTAATGCATTTCTTGCAATCGGAGTTGCATTTGTAATTGTAGTTGTGTGTTTTCCCTCCCTGTGATAACCCTCATTAGAGGGTTAACAGCAGGAAAATAAATAAAATGAATAAAAATAAACAAAATATGCGTTGCCACCAAGAGGTTAACGTGTTTTCACGCATGTTTTCTGAACGCGCGTCTACCTCGTGAGTGTATCCGGTACAACAAGGCTCTGAGATCATTCTGTGCTGCTGGACGAGACTGCTGCACAAATAAATGCACCAGCATCTCCTCCCCAGAATGCAAAGCGCAACAAAGCGTCCCTCTTTCTGTAACTGCCTTCTACTCCCCCTGAGTCTAACTGATACCGAAAAACTTTACTAGCCAACGCCTCCTATAGGTAAAACTGCTGTATGTCCGTCTGAGGAGTTGTTCGCAGCACAGCAGAAGCAAAATGAGAGCGAGGCTACGGCTACCAGACTTGTCAGTTTGGCTCGCGACCACGTGAGAAAAGAGAAAAGCACTCTTGTGCAAGCCATTAGTTTCCACTTCACTGCGCACAACTTGTGAGCTAAGAGCACCGAGATGGGAGAACGTCGTGCTAGTCGCTGCCTGCTTTGCAACAGTACGCACGAATGCTGCCGAGCTTTTCTTCTCATAAACGTCTCACATCGCGTTTCCGACACCGAAGACACGAAGCCAGCTTCCCTGCAACGTACCGGACGACACACTCGTATGCTTACACCGTCGCAAATGCTCTATGTGCAGTACCCTCTCGCCAAAAGTAACCGTGCGCCCCGCCGCGGTGGCTCAGTGTTTACGGCGCTCGGTTGCTGGCCCGAAAGACGAGGGTTCGATCCAGGCCGCGGCGGCTGAATTTCGATGGAGGCGAAATTCTAGAGGCCCGTGTACTGTGCGATGTCAGTGCAAGTTAAAGAACCCCGGGTGGTCGAAATTTCCGGAGCCCTTCACTACGGCGTCCCTCATAGCCTGAGTTGCTTTGGGACTTTAAAACCCAATAAACTTAAACCAAAAGTAACCGAGCAACATGTTTTTGTTTATCAACCGTATAACAGAACCGTCGCGGCACCCCCAAAGACCGAAAGGTGTCTAAACGTCAGGACAAGGGCTCATCTTACTGTACACAGATTCATAGCATAAGGACTGTCATAAGTGCTTCGCTACGCGGCTAAGAAACGAACCAGCGTTGCCCCGTTACTTTCGGCAAAGACTGCACAGTAGATATCCAGCAACAGATCGCTGTCGCCCTAGCATTATTCGCACTTATGGTAGTCTATAATCGCCGGGGACAAAAACAGGAAATGAACGGCAACCATTTTGCCTCATCGTCGAACCGCTACATTTTCGCCAAGTGCGGGGACGCCTGAGTCGGATACCGGGCTTATCAACCTGATAAAGATTAGTCGAGTTCTATTCAACAGCATTCCCCTACGCTTAACCACGTCATATTTCCGGGAAAGGAAGTGCATTGTGAGTCAAGTCCGATATGAATGAAGCGAAAAAAAAATGGCTGAGGCTTAACTTGGTTAAGCCTGGAGAATGCGAAGCATCATCGTGTCGCGTAATTTGGAGGCGCACAACCACAGCGACGGCGCGAGGTGGGCCCCCGTTTCTCCACTGCCGTGACGTCATCGTGTCACGTGGTGTGACGTCATGTATCACGTGATTTGGAGGCGCACAACCACAGCGACGGCGCGAGGTGGGCCCCCGTTTCTCTACTGTCGTGACGTCATCGTGTCACGTGGTGTGACGTCATGTATCACGTGATTTGGAGGCGCACAACCACAGCGACGGCGCGAGGTGGGCCCCCGTTTCTCCACTGCCGTGACGTCATCGTGTCACGTGGTGTGGCATCATCGTGTCACGTGATTTGGAGGCGCACAACCACAGCGACGGCGCGAGATGGGCCCCCGTTTCTCCACTGTCGTGACGTCATCGTGTCACGTGGTGTGACGTCATGTATCACGTGATTTGGAGGTGCACAACCACAGCGACGGCGCGAGGTGGGCCCCCGTTTCTCTACTGTCGTGACGTCTTCGTGTCACGTGGTGTGACGTCATGTATCACGTGATTTGGAGGCGCATAACCACGGTGAAGGGCTGAAGTGGTAGCTAAAGTAGCATGCTTCGCATAAAAAAAAAGTCCACACTTGCTTTCATCCCGCCGACGCGCTAAGTCGACGTGTTTCGCCTACCGCACAGACGCATATTCACACGCACAGTAGCGTTAGCGGAGATAAAAATCACGTGGTGGCCATGCACACAACACACTTCATCATTCAGCGAAAGAAAAAAATTGCAGGATTCCACTTAAGTCTGCTTACGAGCGGAAATGCGAAAGCCTTTCCCTGTCCTCTCTTCCCTCTCCGTTTCCCTTTTTTTTATTGTTTTTCTGTTATATATTTTTACTTTGTATTTCTACTTTTTCATTTACTCTTATTTTCTTATTTTTCATTTGTTTTTTTATTTAATTCCATACACGTTGCTTAATCAACTTTTACATTTTATTTTATTTACCATACAACTTCTGATTGACACTTAGTGCGGTCAACTTCCGTATACACAACTTCCGTCTACGCCACTCATGAGCCAAGAAAGATAGCGAATTTTTGGCCAATGGATTTACAGACCTGCGATACGTATTGCTAGCCACATTAGTGATCCCTGTGGGCTTCTCGACTGCACTGGTCCACGGAGACACTTCGGCAACCTGTTTAGACAAGGAACGCAAAGCTCTGCTCGATCACGCGGTAGTGTGTGAAATTGAGAGTACGCACATACATCTAGGTAACTGTCAATCTGCCGCCTCTATATGTAGCGCAAGATGCGGATGAATTTAAAATGAGGAAACACCCGCTAAGGATTCAATTTCCTCTCGAAATTCCAAATGAATTCCAAGTAAAACGAGCGCTTGAGCAAGTTGCGGTGATTTTCACAACTATAAGGCGGGAAACACGGCATTCGCAAAATACAACGCATATAACAAGGACGGACGCTGTACTCACACCTGTTCGTTGCTCGAAAGCACGCCTGAATGTATGACCTCTGTTGCACTTCCGGGAAAAAAAAAAATAATAATAAAGCGATTTTCAGGCGTGCTTTAGAGCAACGAACAGTTGTGAGCGCAGCGTCTATGCTTGTATGGTGCGCTCTATTTGGCGTGCACGGCGCAGTTATGTTTGGAAAAGAAAAAAAAGGCGAATGCTACTACGCCAACTTTGGCGCGGTGAAAAAAAAAAAAAAAAACTCTAATTCAACCGATAACCGCACGGAACCGAAATCCAACTCACTCGATGATGCTTTCCACGAGCGGAGATGTCTGAAACGTGTCCACGTCCTCCATCACAAGAAACGTAGCAGCGTCCACCACCAGCCTTCTGCACTTCACGTCCTCAATCACCTCACGCAGGAACTGTCTTCACACGGCGTCGACCCGAACCGCCAAAAAACACCACTCAGCTTCGACGGCGCAACCACAACGCATTCAAGGCCACGGCTCACGACGACAAACGCGGATGCGTAGTCGAAGTTACGTAACTCCACGAGACGCCTGGGACGACGACTGGACGGAGCCTAGCCCCAGTTGACGACGTCCTCCCGCTGTCAATCCAAACTACGCGTCCACTCTTACGAACACACACACGAAAGCACTACGCGCACGTGAAAAATCGAGTGCCACACTAGGCCAAACAGAAACATGTACACACCAGAACGCACATTCACGACGCACGCACAGGAGGCGGTAAATGCAGCGGCCCGCAGTGAAGTCCTCTCGTACACCAGCAAAGCAAAAAGAAATCACGACATAGTCACAAGCAAGGACCCTAATTGCACAGCCCACGAAAGGGTCCTAAGACCCACACTTGTTGCAGAGGACCGCGCTTGAAGCGTTCAAAGCGCTCCTCCAGGTGGACAGTGAACACAATGGGCGTCTCGTGACGGCGCTCGCATACCGGCCTGCACGTGCTGCAATGCGATGCGCGTGCATACATCCCAGTCGCTCGCCGCGTGGTACACCGACTGACGTCGCCGCCGCGGGAACCAGTGCGCGGCAGAGGCGCCGCACAGATGCAGGAAGGCAGGCGCGGAAACAGGCTGTCGCCGGCCACGGTGCATGCGTCTCCACGCCCGGCCGGGGTCGGAAAAAGCGTAGGCGTCGCACCGCAGCGCCGACATAATCGCGCCGCGGGAAACGGATGACAAAAGATACGTGGCAATCGCCGGGGAATACACTGGCATCCGTTTTTCCAGCCCGCGCGCTCTATTCTCCGACTGGCTTCGTGCTGCACGCAGCCCCGCGTTCGGTCGACGACAACCTGCTGCTTCTCCGGCGGTGCACCTTGCGCGGATAACGACTGCAGACAGCGACCGCTCTGGGAGAGTTTACAAATGCTGATAGCAGGTAAAGTCGGCCAATAGAATGAGAGTGACTGAAGGGCCCTCCCTCAAAACACACTCCTCGACCTGTGCCCATGTTTTTCTCAGTCTCTCGCCGATCTTCCGGGCTTGTCTCGCGTCACGGAGGCTTAGGTTTGCTTGACTCAATATGAAACGATGCAGTTGGTCTATTTCTTTGTACGAGATAAGAATAGAGTGCAGGGGGAAAGGGAAGGCCGCGACTACGAGTATATTTTGGAGGAGGCGAAAAAAAAGGGGGCTGGCGCTTTAGCATTGCTAAATACAAAATAACATATGAACGCACGGTTCCTTACAAGTGGACACCAACACATTGCTGTGCCCAACAGCACTAAAACACTTCGACCCCTCTTTTAGCGGCAACTGCCCGCACTGTAGTGCGGTGTCTTCTGACACTTATGACATGGTATGGGCCTGTGCCCCTCCAACCCGGCTATTCCCTCATCCCCAATCCAACTCGGGAGAACTGGGAGGCGACCCTGCTCGGCTGCCACGACTTACAGGCCCAACAAGCCTTAGTCGGGCGCGCCCGGGCGGCGGCCACCGCCACTGGGGTCCCAAACTAGGGACCTTACGGGCTGATCCGAGCATACCTTCTGTCCCTTCCTAATAAATGCTTTCACCACCACCGCCACGTAATTAAAAGCGTGATTGAGTTATCCACAGACCTAATGAGCCAGTTATGCGCCTTTTCTCAAAAAATTGTGCGTCGGAAAGGCGCACAAATCCTTTCCTCAAAACCAATTTTCCACTCCCTGCCTCTACGTGCGCACCTGTCCGACGTGGACTGCACTAACGGGCGGCAAATTCTTGACGGCGCCCAATTCTCAGCCCTTATGTATCCTATGGACAAGACCCAATAAGCCCCACTTCGGCATCATCGTCCCTGAGCGGCAGGTGGCCATATATCAGATGGTGTTTGCGACGTACTAAGACGTAGACGCCGCTAGCCTCGAAAGAAGTGCCTCATGTAACCGTGGCTGCAGAACAGCAGGATGGTCTTTCTTTTTAGCAGCCCGGCAATCACCAAAGAAACTGGGATTCAGACGATACTGACTTCCAGGCACGTCATACGGATAGTGAACAGTCAGTACCAAGCTAAGGCTAGAAATGTTCGCCCGGGATTTTTCGTCGGCACCGTCGGACTATATCAGTGGAGACGGGAAACCCTGCACAGCGCTAAGAGCTGCCCTCGGGCAGTCCTACGTTTACAATACACAAGAAGATGTTTAACTAAACTGATGTGCTTAGATCAAATCGCTATCCTGAGGTTTTTTTAGTTTCGGCTTGCTTGAAACTTATAAACGTAAAGTAGAATATTCGACTGCTAGAGAACAAGAGCAGTGAATCGACAAGAACAACTGGGAACGTAGTAGTGTATATAATGCATATGCGCGGAATCTCACAACTTGCAGAAATGAGGCGCAAGGTTTGAGACCGATATTGCATCTTTGACGAAGGTTATATCTTGCGGCTGCCATATGAAAGGCGGTAGAAAACCAGTCTAGCAGCCCAGATCGTCCAGATAACGTTTCCTGTGAACTTAACGAGAGCATAACATTCGTCCCAAATCCGTAAGGGGTAGTGTGAGAGTTGCCATTTCCATGTGTGAGCTAAGACTAAGGGACAACACAGTGATCGCTAAACAGAGCAGAGCAGGCAGATCATGACAACAAGGTTAGTCTAGCGAGCGCGTAACATTAATAAGAAAAATGCCGTGACTTCCATCCATTGCTGGAGTTCTCTACCGCTAAAGTTAATCTTTTCGCCCCCTTAGTAAGTGCTCATGCATACCCGCTTTCACTTCTCGATGCTGGCGATTCGACCATCATTTCTTTTTCTGCAAAAAGGAAAAAAAAAAGCACCCTACTTGTTTTTCAACCATGAAAGATGCGACGCCCGAGCCATAATAAAGGAGCCGAGTTTACTCTGTAGCGTTCGCACTGTCAGGGCAGCAGGGGGTCGTCGAACCCTGCTTACCTGCTTAGTATGTGGCAACGCGCTCTGCATTTGTAACGTCAAACCTTGAGACTTGTTTGTAACCCGCCTTTTCGCAGGCGTCAACATCATCACCTTTCTTTCTTTGTTACCTCTCTCTGTATCGCGAGTCCGAATTCCAGGAGAAAATTCCGTGCTTGGAAACAAAAAAGTACGCAACGTTATCAGCGTAAATATGCTGGTGTATAGAGTGCATGTTATGACTTGACCCGATGGAATATACAGGAGGCCCTCGGAACTAACATTCGTTATGACAGCCAGCTCCCGCGCGCCTTCCCCCCCCCCCCCCCCCGACACCCACCAAAAAAAAAAAGTAAAATAAATTTGACCTCATCGCACCCCCTGTAGCGCAGCGGGGCTTCACCTTTACAGGTGTATTACACTACACGGTTTTACTGATTCATACTGTCAGCTGAAATACGCAAGCGCTGACGGCTTCGCAATACTGTGATTCTGTGGCTATGATCTTTTATCGATAATGATAGTGACTTTTTATGGCGCAAGGGCAGCTTTGGCCAAACAGCGCCATGGCGCAAGGTATCTTCATTTGCTCAAGGTGGGTTCAAAGATCCATTTTCTAAGCATTTCACCCTAAAGAAGCCGAGCACCAGGCCAGAGGAAGCTTGTACCCATTGTATAACCGGTGGGTACCCGGCGGCGCCGGAGATCGAACCCGCACCTCCCACTGCCGTTTTATTGAAAAAAACATCCAAACACTAACATGATGAACAGTATACTTACTATTCTGCTATTTAACACTTGGTAACTTTATACAACCTCGCAGGTAACGAGCTATTTCATGTGTAATTGGCACAGGGTAGATACGGCCATGTATCGTCGGTAGACTGTATCGTAAGCTGACATCTGTAGATCATATATAATACCTATTTTTTGCATCTTACAGCAAACAACATCCTCAGCAATTTCTAAAATAAGCCGGAGTGAAATAAAAGCCCAGGATCACAGTTGGAATATGTTCTCTATGCCATTAAATATTAGGGTGTGGTTCAAAAAAGTCATTTAATATATTTCCGTAGAACCAGTTGTAAAAATTCCATCCAGAAAGACTTGCCTAACATTGCCTTAAGGGACGCTGGCATACGCTAACATGCGACTCAACTTGTCCTGCTAATGTTTCAGCTTTAGTTCAAGAAAACCTATTCAAATTTTGCGGGTCGCTAACAAAGGATTTCTGTTTTCAACAATCAATGGTTCATTTAGAAAACTTTAAGCATGCTGTTCCGAAAAATTACATAATTTTTTTTAACGCAGTGATGCTCCGCTCAGGAAATTTTTCCCTCTTCTGAAAAATTTTGATCTAATACTTAACCTTAAGGGAAAAGGAGATCTTCACGACCTTCAGCGGAACTTCAAAAATAAGCAGAAAATGGGAGCGATTTTTTTTTTCGGCTAGAATAAAGATCCCGACTAGGGCAGGCGAAAACTAGGCTGCAAACACAGCAATAAAATAGAGAGAATAATGGCGTAGTCGACACCAGTATACGGAATCGCCGCGGTGGCCTAGCAGTTTGAGCATCCGCCTCACATGCGGCAGGTGCGGGGTTCGATCGCCAGATCCACCAGGTACAGGCCGGTGCTAAAATGCGTACAAGCTTTATCTTGGGTTCAGGCTCGGCTTATTCAGGGTCAAATGCTTAGAAAATCGGTCCAAACATTGAGTCGACGAAAACAGCTTGTGACATGGCGCTCTGTGCCCGCAGATGCGTTTCGTCATAAAAAATAATTATCATCATCATCGCTGCCAGTACGGAAAGTGTTTCCTTACGGTCGCCTTGTTTCGTTCTTCGATAAATTACCGCCGTTAACGTAAGGATTCGCTGTCGCTACGGCGTTTAGGTTGTGTGCTGACCACTAATAGAACGAAAAGGAAAGGTGGTGCTATCGCTATTCTTCTCCCGCGTTCTCCTGCATATCTCGCGCTTTTATAGACCTCCTGGCACTGACCGTAAATACAGCGCTGTCTTCGGTGATGCCTTCCAGCATTGCTTTGCGATATGCTGCGCAAACCTCTTATTCCGCATTATGGAGGATAGGCACTCCCGCTGGACGACCTGCGCGACATTCTAACTACAACTTCATTTTAACGCGCAAGCCTTTAATGGCTCATACTGTCGTCCGTTAACAAAGCGTACCACACGCGTTTAACTCGGAAACTAAGTAAGATAGAAGAAAACCAATGGCTGCTGCAGATAGAGGAGGAAAAAATGAACCTTGAAGTCAAGTTTGATGACTGTGGATTAATTAATTAATTATAGGCAGAAATGTCGAAAGTGCGTCGAAATAGCGCGGACATCGATATAGCCAGGGGAACAGTGTGACGTCACAGCCACCGGAAGTCGTCACGGCATACTGAAAATTTTCACAGAATGGTCGGAAAAACATCAGATTTGTGTCAAATTAGGTGGAGAAATGTGTAATTAATCGCAATTAATACTGAAGATCCCCGAAAGAGGTACAGTTTGGGTATCGATATAGCCACGGGAACGGTGTGACGTCACACCCGCCGGAAGTCGTCACGGCATAGTGTACTCAGCTTTCGCCTCTCAACAATTTAGTTGCCAAAGTGTCCACGCAATTTTTTTTTTTTTTTTGCAGTTCCAGAACTGGAGTGTCGACCTGTAAAGAGGATCGGCCGCTTCAGGCTAAATACGATAACCAAGTACCAGATACGCACGCGCCATATACGCGCTATCTTTGCTTCTATTACGAAGTGAATTCTGACTGGTAAGGTTCAAAAGTGGACTCCTAAGTTTATGTTTTAACACGTAGCCTTAGACAGGCATGGCGCCCAGCTTTCCTGCGTTCCGCCCCTTATTGATTTAGGGGGTGACCCATGCGAAAACAAAACACAAACACGCTCATAGAGTAGTGTCTCGCAAAGCCCTGCACATCGGCCTATATTACCTGGGACGAACGGCAAGAAAAAAAGAAAAAAAAACGAATAAAATAACATTTAAAAAACACAGGAATTTTCCAAGCTGCTATAGAGAAGGGCCCAAAATCATAATTTCTGATGTCCTAGAAAGACAATATTTGCTTAAGGCATGGAACATTACACTGTGTTAGCGATATGCATTCAAGCTACAGCATTGAGACTGCTGCAGCGGTTCCCCACCTCAGGGGCCTCCATTTGAACCAGAATAATGATGCTTGTTTCATGGCTTCCTGGAAATAAATTTTTAAGTGCCGTTTGAGCACATCTCGTGCCTGCTGGCAACACGAATTTATTTCCAAATTAAAAGCGAGGAAGAATTAAATTATCGCCGATTTCCCGCATAGTGCATCAATTGCAGAAGCTTGAGAAATATTTAATTTTCAAAGTCAAGACCGAGAGATGAATTAATAGCGCGATAAGACACTCTAATCTTTAGCGCATAATCTTTACCGCATAATCTTTAGCGCATAATCTTTAGCCGCGTGTTTGCCAATATATGAAGCTCTAGATTGTCAACGTATCATTAAAAAAGGAGAGGTACTGAAAAGAAACTCTTCTTAGACACCTTCGGAAACGTTAATAACCGATAACCCAGTCGGCCTAAAGTAAGCGCCTTGTAAGCGCTCAGAAAAACAGAAAAAAAAACTACATCATCCGCTGCGTCGCCCTGTGTATGGTATTGCTGTAACTTGTGATTCCACGAAACAGCATGCCACCTGCAAATGCATGGCTACAGCGCTGCGTCTGCTTAGCAAAGACATAGTACGACAAGTAGGCACAAGCCAAGACGCTTTAAGAAACAGAACAGCTAAATATGCCATCAAGTCCATTTCAAACGTACTCATATTCTTTGCAGATCAGCCTGTTCAGTATAGGGTGGGGACTTTGCCAATAGAGACGGCAGGTAAATGGAAAAAAAGAGCGAAATGGCAGGTCAATTTCACAGGCAGCGTACGTACCGCCAGCAGTTTGTCCCGACCAGCTGCGCTATAATGCTAACAGAAAAAGCGGCAAACACATGAAGCACACTGCTCAGGTGGCGTGGGGAGCAACATGTGCATGATCTATGTACAACGGCGAGCGCTTTGCACTACGTTGCTTAACCGGTAGTGTGCTTCTAGCCGCAATGCCCCATTTTCTGCATTATGGAGAAGCTGCAACGCGAGCTCAACACTGCGCGGTCCTTCCATGCAGCAGCGTGGCAAAAGTAAACAATTCTCTGCTTCGCCGTGGGGGTTTAGTGGTTATGGCGTTCGCCTGCTGGCCCGAAAGACGCGGGTTCGATCCCGGCCGCGGAGGTCGAATTTCGATTGAGGCGAAATTCTAGAGGCCCGTGTTCTGCGCGATGTCAGTACGCGTTAAAGAACCCCAGGTGGTCGAAATTTCCGGAGCCCTTCACTGCGGCGTCCCTCATAGGCTTAGTTGCTTTGGGACGTTAAATTAAACAATTCTCTCTTCAGACAGCGCAGCGTCAATTTTAATTATGCTTCTTGGACCAAAAGAAACATGATTTGATTCTAGGAAGCAGAGTTTCGATTAAGGCTGTCGAACATTGCTGAACTTTGCGCTCTTGAAGATTTTTGCTAATTTTATAGGTCTGTAAATAAGAGAGCGATTACTGAGTACCATCCATTCAAACACAGAAAAACGGCTACCAAGGAAAGCTGTACAAATTTCACAGAATTATAATGAAAGAAGCAGTAAAAAAAGCTAGATAATACCTGTTACCGTGCCAAAAAACCATCAAATTTTCATTGGTCACTCGTTTGTCATTGTTTCAACAAAAGACATGTAGGAATCACACGTCGCCGATATACGAAGTACCGAAAACTGGCCGGCAAGCATTTTTCCACAATAAAAGCGTAGAGACAATTAGATAATTTCAAAGGGTGAAAAAAAGTTTGTCATTTCGGTGCTGTCAGTGTAAGAAGTACTTGAAACTGGGCTTGTTGGTGCATATTCGCGAAAGACATGAGAGCGCAAAACGGGGACACGGACGAGGAAGGGAACAGGACGCTTGACGCGTATCTGTGAGAGGCGATTGTCTGCGATCAAGAGCATGGATAAGAGCAAAGGCTATTTAAGCGTTCTTCCCTGAATAAATCCTGTTGAAAGTGCAGCGCTCGTCCTGTTCCCTTCCTCGTCCGTGTCCCCGTTTTGCGCTCTCATGTCTGTCAGTGTAACCAGTTCACTGAAAAGCCTGAACCACGATGAGACATAATGCTCCTGACAAAACTTTTAGCGCTTGCAAAAGAGGACGAACATGAAGAAGACAACAAGTGCGTTCGTCCTCGTACGCAAGCGCTAAAAGTTTTGTCACGACATACCAACTCGCTCGAACAGCCACTGCGGTAGCGAGGCACCGCAGCTATCCTTGTCTACTTCTGCGCGTCGGCATCTTGTGAAATTCTGTCCACGAATGCAGACTTCTGTGCGGGACTTACTTTTTGCGGGACTTTTAAGGCGGAAGCCTTTAATGCCTCATCGTTGTAAGCAGGAGTTGTCGATAGAAATGTCACGCTTTTCAGTTGGTCTAACCGGTCTTGACAGTGCACGAATTTCAAACGGGGCCAATTGTACTTTGGCTAGTAACCATGCAACCAATTAAAGGGATCGTATACTGATGCACCAAGTGAGTGGGAATGAGTTCAGTTAATTGCTTAATTACCTAATTAGCCTAATTAACATTTCTGGTCAGGCCAGATAAATAAATAAAACCGAGTAGGAAATTGCCCGAGTTCGGGAATCGAACCCCGGACTACGGAGTGCGAGACGAGCATGCTAACCACTCCGCCATGCCAGCTCGATGGTTCGGAATGAGCAAAGGCGCGTCTAGTGAATACGGTGTCTTCGTTCACTCCCATCTTCCTCCCTTCCCGTTACCGCGAGGTTCAGGTGTCCACTGAGGTATGCGAGACAGATACATTTCCTTACCACAAAAACCAATTTACCGACGAGCAAGGCGTAGAACCGAACGGGCGATGGCGATCTGTGGACTCCCTGGCAGCGTTGCAAGACGCTGCCGTGTTTCACTCTTAGAGGCGAAGCTTAACATATTAACCACACATCACTGAAACAAGCAGCAACACTGCGCTTAAGGCTTTCGCCTCACCGCACTTTACGTCAACAAAGTGCCCCCCTGAATTTTTAGTGTAGCTTTCAGATTGACTTACCTCACGCTAATAGTTTTGCCAGAAGCGGACCGTTAGAATGACCGTCACTGAACAGTTACTTAAAATATCGATTTACTGCAGTCCGTTAAATTCTTCAACTGTCAGCCGTAAAACGTTCAGACGTGAGCAATATGGCAGGGAGCAAACATCTTGCAGAGGTTTGGAATTTTTCAGGTTATTTCTCCACGAAGTTTGAGAGTCAGTTTTGGATATTATACGCAAGAGAAAAACTAGTCAGAAAGGAGAAAAAAATACTGTGTTTGTCACAGATAATTACAGATTATCCAGCCGAAAAACACAGTAAGAAAGTTTCTGTCTGAAGAACAGATTTTCTGTAATGTGTTTGTCAACAACTTATAGTAACAACAGAAATGTTTGTAGCTGCAATATAGTTTCGAGTAGTTGTTGAAGGAACAAATACAGTACGTACCCTAAAAAAATACTACAAAGCAACAGAAAAAGCTGTCGTTACGACAAAACTACAAAGTATTTTGTTGTATTTTTGACATGGTACTGTCTTTTCTTTTTTTTTTCCACAGGTTAATCCGTCAATGACTGCTCATAAACTTTGTTCCCTTTCACAATGCTCACGACTGTACTTCAACTCTTAACGCGGCGCTCGCGCGCCGACCTCTTCGAACTGTTTCATTTTTTTCTCGTTCCACCCCAGGACAGATTTCCGTTTACACGAATCACGCAGCGCTATTCAAAACAAAAAAAAACACAAAAAGCGCTCCGGAGGTTCGGCGCTATGATTCAGTGACAGCTAAGCTGACTCCACTCGCACAAAGAACACCTACACTGACCGTATATTACGTCGGGCTTTGAATTCGCCCTTCCTATTCACGCCAGCAGGGAGATAAAAGCGCTGTGCAATCTTTAACACGTCACGCGCGCACCGACGCTTCATTCAAAGGCTAATAACGGCGCACGCCAATGCAGCGACGAGTCACACTCCGCCGCTGTCGAGTTACACAGCCGCCGCAATTACGTCCAAGCCCAGACAACCGCCGCGTTTAGCCGCGAAGCTCTCGTTCTCCTCACCGACGTGACATCACTCATGCCTTTTTCCGGCCAGATAAAGAGGACCGTGACGGCTACTCACGTTGGAGGCGGCAGCCCATTTGGAAACGTTTCGCCCATGAGATGCGCATCGGCGTCCAGCGAGTGATCGCGGCGAGGCTGTGCGGTCGTGCTCGCCGCGGGTGGCGATGCGACGACGCGGCGAGGAAGAACCGACGACGTCGGGGTCTGACGTCGCGCATGGCTTCCCGGCAAGCAAGCAAAACACACCCGCCCGCCGCTGCTGACCTTCGCCGCTTTGTGAAGTCGAGCGAGAGTGTGTGCGTGCGTGTACGCATCGGTATTGTGGGACGGCGCCGCGAGCGTATTACAGAAGGCAACGGCGGCGCCGAATGCCGTAGCGGACGAGTTGTTGCGCAACCGCGCAGTGGAGTACCAGCCGCGGGGGCTTTCTTTTTTTTTTCTACTTTCCTGTCGTTTTGATTTGTCTTTATTTCATTTTGGCTCTTTCCGCCGCATCATTGGTGAAACATGGGACCTGCGTTTCGCTCTGGCGCGAAACGCAACGGCACGCGCTTTGAAGATAAAACCAAAAGTAACGAATTGGCTCCGTTTTGAGCAGGACTTCTCTTTCTTTTTTTTTTTTTTAAGCAGCGTTCGCGGACATCGTCGCAGCAGGTGGTAAACGACACGTCAGTGGCGCTAGGCCTCGTCGGGGACGAATCTAAAGGAAAGTGCCAAGCTAGCAGCGTCCCAGTCAGTGGCGGCCGTGCCAGCCTGGTTGGACGAGATTTCCATACGAGATGATGTCCCGTCCCTCAGCGATAGCGATTATGGGGTGTTAAGAGCGCTCCGTATTCGCTCTGCTTCAAACTTCCATGGATGTAGAGATATATTTTTTTTTGTGCGTTCAGCTTGGTAGCACTTTCCACGCAGCCCGTTAATTCAAAAAACAAAAAGCGCAAGATGTACGATTGGTTTTGGCAGCAATATTACGGGCCCCGGTGATGCCTACCATCACGGCTTCTGTCAGAGTGTCACACCCCATGCAACTCCTCTACTAAAATAGAAATTATATTAAGCAAGGAAACAACGGAAAACTTATGATCGAAGAAAACGCAGCGAGTGCATGCGAGCTTGCTCATGATACGATATTTTTTCACTTCACCTGCAATCGACTGCAGGTCCGCATGCTTCCAGTCTGCTTTTTGTTTGTTTGTTTGCAATGAGAAACATGCCACGGTGAAATCGTTAAGCGGTGGAACAGGGAGAACTAACGTTGTTCGTTTCAGGCTTCGTTCTAAAAAGAATTATTCTTTTCTCTGCTATTCCCTTTGCATTGGCCATCTTCGGAGAGCAGCAGTGCATATATAGTCGGAACTAGCAAACCGGAACGAATAAACAATTACGTCACAGCTGGCGCACCAAAGAGCTCAGATATCTTAGGGCAATCAGCCTCAGTGTCTGGGACGAAGTCAGCAGAACAGAACCGCCTGCACAGCGCGGCTCCGTAGAGATCTAGAAGTGCCGACAAAAATGAAGTAGGAAGAGAGCGACGTGACCGTCCTTGACCACGGACCGTTAAAGCCGCGCTGAGGGCAAGGCCAAGGATTTCTGGCATCCGGCACCTTGACCGCCCGCCGGTGTGTCCTTCCGGTACCAGACACCCCGTTGGCCCCGCAGTCCTATTACATACCCTCCCCCGCTACACTTGCATAGTCCCGCAGAGCCCGGGGGAAGGGGAAGTGGGGAGGAGAGAGAGACGGTGCCAATGACGACCCTTGTCAAGAGGGAGAGAGAGAGAGCGACTCAAACGGAGGGCGCGCTAATAAGTGGCATCCGCCGAGACACTCCAGACGGCGAGAGCAATAACGAGATGATGGCCGCCTTAGGAAAATGAGCGCGGTGTAATCATGGGCGGAAGCAGGGACGGCCCGGCAACGACTCGACATGGAGCGAGACTGGACTTCGACGCTGGGGGGCTGATTCCTGCTCCAGGAGCTCGCGGCACGGGGCAGGGAGGCTCCGCGTTCAGAGACAACGTGGCTCGAATGCGCCTAGGCCGGAAGTAGTTACACGCTGGCATTCTCCCGGGCGCAATGATTGTCGGTTTAGTTAGGCCTAAGTGGGGTCGGCCTGAAGACGTCGCAAGGGGCGCGCGCCGGTTGTTACAAGGGTAATTTCATTCGTCTACTGAGCTGTTTCCTCAGTGCCTTTGTACTGAGCAGTCGTGCAGTCGTCGATTAAATTTAGCATCGATGGTACGCCTAAAATTTTGTTGCGAACTACCTGCCTTGCGACATGGTCCGCTTAACGCTTTCATTAAATCGGCTTGTTTTACAGCGTGCTCTTGGACACACAGTTTGACCCGTTGTCCTGCCTCCTACTACCGGGCAACCTATGCTCATCTACGCAAAGTTTGCGAGAGTCAGCGTTCCCTCATGCACAGTCTGCATTAGGTCTTCGATTTTCTGCCGATACACGGCCGATTCCATCAGCCCGATGTAGTAACGTAGTATTTCTGATTTTCTTTTCTCCTTGTAGTCCCTAAGCTAACGAATATAAACTATCTAGTGATAACAAACGTGATACCTACCCGCGCCGCTAAACATGTGAGATGGCTCTGTGTTAAAGTGGCAAAAGGTTTTTCTCTTGATTGCTGCTGAATCGCGTAATAGTTGTGCTTAGCGACTGTTTACTAGCCACTTTGTTTTTTAGCTTGGATATGGAGCAGGGAAATTCACGTTACGATTTTTAAGTTCTTGACTCCTTGACGAGGTTTCTCAAACGCACAGTACTCAGGATACTACATACCAAGTTTATGCAGGGCGTGGAATCAGGCACTGACGCCAATTGCATACAAACACGGGATGCTTCATTCTTTTTTAAAGGCGCCGTAGATTTAATTCCAATGATCCTGGCGTTTGCTTCGCAGTGATGCTTCGGCGCCTCGGCGTGAATAAGAGGCGAAACTTACGAAGGAAGTGAAAGGTCGCTTAAGTGCAGAAAACAATAATGGTGCAGTTTGAAGCAGTAAGCGTTACTGTCCAGCAACAAGAATGCAAGTCACTGAACATAGCCTTTGCAGACGACAGCTTCTTAAATTTCTAATGCTCATCATTTCTATTCAGAATGAATGAACACCCAAATAATCTGCCTAGTCCTGATTAAAGCCAAATTTTAGTCGGATACAACTCATGAACGCCGCGGGAAATGCCCCTCAAATAAGGCCCTCCAGTAACTGCCGTTGTCCAATTATCACGACGTCGCGGTTAACCTCCTCGCACTTCCAGCCGCCTGCAATTTCAAACTAGTACGCACAAGGGGATTAACCAGGACATCATATCAGTTTCTCGACGCCATTGGCTAGAGGGACTATCAGAAGGGCATTTGCCGCTACATTCTGGAATGGTATCTGACTGTATAGTTGTGGAACGACGCGGCAAGGTCGCCAAGTTGCACTACGAACCATCAAACGCAGTTCGTCAGATGAAAAGTCGGTGGCGTATACAAAATCATACGTTGTCATAGAAATCATACACAGTCACAAAAGCCAAACATTAGGTAGTCAAGTCGATGCCTAAATGAACAGCTGAGAGAGCACCGTTTGGAAACGGGATGCATATCGGCGGTGGGGAATCTCGCTGATCACAGCAAACGGCATTTTGTCGCACAATACCCTGACGACCCTGACCCTACACCCTGTTCACGTATCTTTCAGGAGATTTGTCTGCTAGCCGCAATGAAAACACAATTAGGACTAGAAATATTTGAAGTCTTGTGTATAGACTAAAGAAGGATCAAATTGTGTCAGCACTCAATCTGTCGGTATGACTAGAAAATAGATATCGTAATTAAGCGCGGCACTACTACTGCAGGTATGTGATTGTCAGCATCTTAAGAAGACTTATATTCCATGTTTTTTTTCCCAATAAATAGCAGTTGGAGACTATCGTCTGTAGTGTACGTGTGTTTTCTTGTGTGCCCCTTGTTTGCAAATAAGCGCTAGCAAATGTTATTTCTAATGTCTTCCAACTAGCACAAGTCTCCGCATGAATAATTACTACACGCAGAAAACCAAAGTAATGTTCAACAGTCCCGCAAGGGAACAGCAGTTCACAAGTGGTAGCGAGGTGCTGGAAGTGGAAAGGGATTTCATCTACTTAGGGCAGGTAGTGACCACTGATCGGAATCATAAGAGGGATTTAATTAGAAGAATAAGAATGGGGTGGAGTGCATTTGGCTGGTTCTCTCAGGTCGTGAATGGCAGTTTACCGATATCCCTCAAGAGGAATGCATACAACAGCTGCATCTTACCGGTGCTCACCTATGGGGCAGGAACGTGGAGGCTAACAAACAGGGTTCAGCTTAAGATAAGGACAACGCAATGAGCTATGGAAAGAAAAATGATATGTGTAACGTTAAGAGATAGAAAGAGGGCAGAGTGGGTGAGGGAAAAAACGTAGGTTAATGACATCATAGTTCAAATCAAGAGGAAGAAATGGGCTTGGGCAGGGCGTTTAATGCGAAGGCAAGATAACCGCTGGTCCTTAAGGGTAACGGAGTGATTACAAGAGAAGGCAAGCGTAGCAGGGGACGGCAGAAAGTCAGGTGGGCGGATCAGATTAAGAAGTTTGCGGGGATATGGTTCCCGCTGCAGGCAAAGGACAGGCTCAATTGGAGAGACATGGGAGAGGTCTTTGCCCTGCAGTGGGCTTAGTCAGGCTGATGATGATGATGATGAGAACCGGCGGCGCCGACAGCCCGCAATGTGTGTGCTACTATGACGATTAGGAACATAGTTCCCTTTTTACTCGAGTACCCGGAACATAACACTTGCAGGGAACGATAAAAGCTTTTCCAGTCTCCCAAAAGCTATTAAGACCACGGCCGACGTGCGCGCTACAAAAATAGAGCTGAAATCATTCCACGAGGACCGCGGCAACCTTCGGCAGTACTAGATGTTACTTGAACTATAAGTTGTCAGTCACTACCTTTTTTTACTCGCGCCTCCACTGCCTTTTCTGGTTAGAATTCCTGTGTTGACATTACCAGTTAACGAGTGCAATGGTTGTCTGACAACCAGTTTTGAGTTTCATCTTCATGTGTGTCCATGATTTCGACGGTCTTCTTACGTCCTTGTACTTGTTGATAATTAGGTTCACAAGTCATTGCTTATTGCGACCTTCTTATATCCCTAGTCTATAGTGCGTTATTTATTTCCTGTGCTTGTTATTCATTAACATTTACTGTGATTATGCCTGGTCATAGCTTAGTTTTTATTTATGATTTGCCATTAATGTTAAGATTTCTGGCGTGTGCTCTTTGCGTCGTGTTGTGCGCATTGTATGTTGTATTTGTATTCTTTTTAGCATTACGCCGTTAGTTCTAGTGCTTTCGTACCCCATGTGAATAGCACTACCTAATGCGACCATTAGGGCCTAGTCTCTCCATCCATACTCGCGGAACTAAAAAAAGAGTGGCCACCGATAGGAAGGCAACGAGACATTCAGAAAATGTCCCCCCCCCCCCCCCAAAAAAAAAAAAAAATGTCCCCCAAATGGCCCACTAAAGTTTTCTTGATGTTATCATGTATGTTTCTTTTGTTTTACTTCACGAGATGGGTATGTATCATGTGTTCTTCTATTAAAGTTTTAGTTGCGAAAAAGCGCTCGGGTTGTGTCTTTTCTTCCACTTTGGTTCTCGTTTTTGGCGCTAACTTCGACATGATTCACAAAATGTTCGCAACGTCGCAGCCACTAAAATTTATTCTTAAGTAGGTGTTGTTGGTGACCGCACCTTATGTTTTCACCTGAATCCACTCTCAAGTAATGAAAGCCATGTGCGCATATCCTACATACAGCGGTTAGCAGCATTAAAGGGAAAAAACTTTTTGCTCAAAATCGCTAATTTTCCTGCTGAATTTAAAACTACTTTTGGATTCTATACGCCTTAAGAGGAAAAAAAAACTACTTACAAAGCAGAAAAAACTGTGCTGGTTGCTTATCATTATGTAGTAATCAATGAATGAATGCTCAGACACTGTTCCTTCCCGTACTGCTCACGTCTGTATGAATACTCGCCGTCATAAGTAAATGGAAGGCGACTTTGTCAAAAAATAATTAATTTCTTTAAATCTGAAGCGTAATAGTACATGTTTGTTGGTGCACAGTGCAATTCGCACAGTCACAATTAGGCTGCACGCATGTATTCAAGAATGCATGAATTGGGGGCGCAATAATTAAATTCTTAATAAGGGATTAATTACTCATTGGCATCCACCAAGCGCAGCCATACGGCTACAAAGGAAAGCTATACAGCTTTCTCAGAAACTTCGTAGTTAAAGAAAAATTCGTCCTGGTCCGGGGTTCGAACCCGGGACCACCGCTTCACCGGAGCAGTCGCTCTACCAACTGAGCTAACCGGGACGGCAAGCTTATGGTAGGGCGAGAGCGAATTAATCAATAACTCGAAGGGGGAACAGTGTTGGTCAAATGTTTAGGGGAATTTACTCCACCGTGGGGGATTCCCCTAAACATTTGACCAATAATTAAATTTTCTGGTTAATATTGCCTTCCATTTACTTCTGACGGCACCTGTACGTTGCTGAGGCATGCATACCAGCCTCCTTTCATGTCTTCGCACTTACGCGTCGTCGGGGCAGTTACCCCAGTGGGCCCCTCCGACGGCCGGGCAGCGTAAACATTTCGAGAGGTGCCAAGGAACGCACGCCGCTTCCGCGACTTCCCCGCCGGAGGCGCGGCACGCGCAGTTATGCAAAGCGGTCTCCTCTTCAGCACGTCTCGCGCGAGGAAGCCCTCCCCCAACCTGCGCCGAGCAGCTGCGACCTTCGCGCGCGGCCCTTGGCACAAGGAGGGGTTCGGCCGGTCGTTTACCCGCTCCCGCAGACGGGCGCATGAGTGAGCACGCCTGGCGCTCTTCTTCTCGCAGGGGCAGATTGGAGCTAGAAGGAAGGATGGCTGCAGAATGTGAGCGAGATCGAAGCGAGCCTCATTAAAGGTCGCAACGATGCGCACCCGCAGTTTGCAGGCGGCCGCCCCTTACGCGGAAGGAAAACTGCTCAAACGAAGCTCGAAACCACAGGCAAAAGAGCAAGCCTAGAAGCCAAACCTTTAGAAAAGATTTTTTAGACAGTCCATATAACTGTCCATAGACTTCTTTCTATAAAGTCTATAGACTCTCTATAGACAAATCCTAGAGAAAAGTACATAGGCAATACAAATGCTATAGACAGTATATAGACAATCTAAAGATTTATACATGCACGTTTAGTACACTTTTGTCTATGGACAGTCGATAGACTATAAATCGACAAAAATAAATAACTATAGGATGGCAATAGAGTCAATAAGAAGACTATAGAATGTCTATAGACCATTTTCATAAGAGATGTGCAGCTGTGTTATGTAAAACCTCTTGTCATTTGTTTTCATTTTTGTTATTGTTGTTATCGTCGGCGTCGTCAATGTCGTAGTCGTCCTTGTTGTTCTTGTTGTTACATAACTTCAAAGCATGTGCCCGAGCACAGAATTTCTCCCCCTTACATTATAGTTTTAATTTCAGTTGATTTCACTTTTTTTTTCTTAAAGCGTGCTTAGGCTTTCTTTTCTAATTTTGCTTTGGTTGGAGCGATTTCTGACAAACGTAGTAATTGTATTCCGTGAGTAAAATACTATACTTGTTTCCAGCCGTCTCGATGCTCCCTTACCCAGTAGGGAACATGGCAACGCTCGCCTTAGCGAGAAATATTCGTGAAAAGTTTTCGTAAATACCTACGAGTAAATCTTGAATGCGCGTAGTATATCTTACCACGCTGTAAATGTCAACACCTGTTCTCTTATACCATCTGATTTATCTCTCTTTTATTTATTTAAGACATCGTTTTAAGGCATCGTCGCAGATCACTTCCATTCCTGGCATAGTAGGCTTTTAACAAAATACTTAATTTGTCAGAAAAATGAACCGAACAAACTCAATCTCAATGTTTCGAGAACACGTCGAGTAAGACGAAGAGCCAGAAGAAACCAGTAACGCCGAAGTTTAAACTTCCATAGTTGCTTCCTTGGGACTTAGTTGCCACGTTATGATTTTTATATGAAACTATTTTTATGCGTACCACCGCTGCTGTAGCTATCTTGTCCCAAAGAAGGGGACAGGTTTTATTTGTATACCTTGAAAGTAGGCAGAAATGACTGCTTCTAGACTAGCCTTCAGTATGAAAGACCTAATTCTCAAAGGAATCAAACCTGTACGCAACAAAATAACGCAACAAATAACTATACGCAACAAATAACTATACGCAACAAAATAACGGCTCAGTTTAAGAGCGTACAGTTGGCCTGGGAGGTAGCGCCGAAAACGTGGCGAAACAAAAATATTGAACACCAAGCTCGAAGAATCGCTTAGCAGCGGCTTTACGACAATGCTTCGAGCAGAAATCCAATTAAATGCGATCTGGTTATTACTCCATGTTATATGCATACGCTGTCTGATTTTGTTTCGCCTTATTTATCAAATGCAATTGGAGGTTGTTAGCGCTGACACAAGGTGCCGGGTTAGCATGCACCGTCTGCTCCTCTACGCTCCTATTTTTTTACCGCCAAAGGGGACGCGGTGGCTTTGTCAGTAATACCATTTATAACCACGTGGTAACGATGGTGGCGGTGCAGGCCGTTGGGTTTAAACAGAGCAATCATACTCCTCATCAAAACAGTTCTGATGTTCTCTCCATACAAGCAGCAGCTCTAAGTTGGGACGCTCTACCATGGACTTGTAAGAACCAGCTTCGTAGCAGGTGTGAGCCCGTGTTTAGTAGTAGAATGTTAATTTCGAAACAGCGCTGCAGCCGACTTTGCTAAAATATTAAAGAATCAGTTTGTCCTGCTGACTACGGGTAAAAAAAAAAGCGTTTGCAAGAACAGCAGACGACTTCGAGGTCGTTTGCGTATACGTCTGAAAGCCTGCCGACGAAGCAACGAGCTTCTGCAAACAAGGCTGAGGGAAAATGATCAGCCCGTCATAGATTGCGAACACACGCCTTCGAAAGTAATCCCGGAGCGACGCTTACTCTGCAAGGCACTAAGGTTTCGTCTGCGTCAGCAAAAAGAAAAGGAATCTGACAAGAATATAAAAGCACCGCGAAAGCTCACCTGCGTAGTAAGCGCTTATGTGTAGCATTTCACTTGAACTAAAAGCCTTGGTAACTATGCGCCGAGAGGTGCAGTCTTGGTCAAAAGTCTTAAGGCCAAACGCTTTTCGCTCCAGCCGAATAAAAGACCCATTACAACACTATAAAAGAACGAATGACCTTGAAATGCTAGCAGAAGGTTTCTTCTGGATGTAGAGAAGCTACCTGCTTGACTTGTGTTTTGAATGATCCGCTACATGGAGCATTCTAGGAACATTCATTTCGCTGCAGCTGAACGACGTGGCCTTAAGACTTTTCACCAAGACTGTACGTACTTATGCTCTGTTCGTGCACGTTCGCCTAAAATCGTTGAGATCGGAATGCGAATGCTTACTATGCGTGTGGAGTATAGCGAACATCTGAATAAACACCGTGCGCTCAGTGTTAATACAGCAGACATTTGATCGTCTGCTAAACCAGAGACACATGCATCACATGGCGACACTATAAGTGGCGTTGTCACCCAAACATCAACGTTTACCACTTCATAAAGGGTATGAACTACGTAAGTATTTCCCAAACTGGTTACTCGAATGATACCATTCAATCAGAAGCTCATGTGGGAAAGCCAACCAATACAACCTTCAAAAGCGCATTTTCTCGTTCCAAATCTCGAACCACAGCGCCGATTCCGGCATACTAAAATTGAGCTCGCATTCGATGCTGGCGGCTTCCAATTTCGCGATACAATCTTGAACGTTAAAACAATAAATTATGCGGTTAAGGTTTATGGGGCTTTAACGCCCCAAAGCGACTAAGGCCATGAGAGACGCCGTAGTGGAGGGCTCCGGAAATTTCGACCACCTGGGGTTCTTTAACGTGCACTGACATTGCACAGCACATCCATCATTTCGCCTGCATCGAAGTTCGACTAAAACGTTGATTCGTTAACTGTAGTCAATTTGATGTTTTTTAATTGCAGATTGTCAGTCAAATAATATTGGGTTCACCTTACAATTCTCATGAATAGACCGCACTCGCGTGCATTTCACGACTTTCAAAAGAAATCGGCTCCTTTTTTCTGGGTTCAGGAGAAATTACCGAAGTAACTGAACATAAATATCTTGGTGTTACATTAACCAACAACTTAAGCTGGAACACTCACATTTATAACACTTGCTCGTCTGCCTTACGAAAACCTTGTTTGTTGCGCCATAAACTAAAAGATTCACCACTTCAGGTTAAGAGACTAGCATACGAAACTTTTATAAGGACTAAATTGAAATATGCGTGCATTGTATGGGACCCGTATACTCTCACTAACAAAAAAGCACTTGAGCGGATCCAAAGGAAAGCTGTGCGATTCATGTTTTCGCAATACTATTAATCGAACTGCTTCCGTCTCTGCGTTAATCCAGTCGAATTCCATACCAACCCTTCAGTCCCGGCGCAAGTTTGTACGGTTGAAATTCTTATTTTTGTTATTTAACCATAAACTTGGAATAAATTCTTCTCCACATCTTAATCTACAGAACACCAGACAAACCCGATACTCCCACCCCCGTTCTCTAACCCCGTACTTTGCAAAGACTAACTTATTTCAGCACTCTTTCTTTCCGCAAACCCTCAATGACTGGAACAGCTTACCAGCTTCGTGTGTACGGTCTCTTGACCTGATAAGTGACCATTGTTAGTTTGTTTTTAGTTTGTTTTGTTAGTTGCTTTTTCTCTTCCATGCCATTTCGCGCTGCTCGTGTTCTGTTTGCACTTTGCTATTATTGCTCAATTTGTAGACAAGGATCTATCCGCTGGAGGAAGTCTAGCTCGTTGCAGACGATAGTGCTGTGTAATTTCTCTGTAGGTCACCATGCGATCCCTCTCTGTAAAGACCACCTCGCTCGGGTCCGCCCGGAAGGAAAAGCCTCGGACGAACTCGTGGGCCGAGATACCAAGCCATCAACTGGCGCTAGTTACAAACTTACACCTTTCCAAACCCGGCCCTCTGGAGTCTTATGTGCCCAGGGCAATTTTCAGACAAATGCGCAAACTGCGAACTTAGGGCCGCCTTGGACCACATACTATGGGAGTGTCCTCATGCCCCCCAGGAGGGACGAGGTATAAACACAAAAGATCAACGGGAGGCCCTGCTACTGAGCTCCGACCAGGCGACTCAGCTACAACTCGTCCGACTGGCCGAAGCCGCCGCCGTGAGTCAAGACCTTTCAGCCGTCGTCTAGGCGGGTAGCCTTCTTGCTACCCTCTTTCTGTTGGACATTAAAAGTTTTCCTATGCTATCCTATATGCTCAATTTGTGATCTGTTTCTATATTCACTCCTGCTTGGGCCTCACGGCCTGCAGTATGTCAGAAATAAATAAATAAATAAATAAATAAATAAATAAATAAATAAATATCCGAATACATTAACCTGAAACAATCGGTACAACAGGCGCGTTTTCCCACTTAAGAGAGGCAGTGATTAGTGCGGCAGCTCACCTCCACAGATGCGGGCTGAAGCCGGGGCATTTGTCCTTGCAGGTCAGGCAGGGTTGTCCCTCGTCGACTTCGTGAACTAGGACACCCTGCAAAGAGAAGAGAAAAACGGCACTGTGTGAACCACTCTATCGCAACTGTGCAACAGAAGAACCAGCTTTTTTTTATTCTTATTGTAAACAGTGGATAGCTCAGAGCGCACGTCTGGGAATCGTGCGCTTGCGTTTGGCGCAAGTTTCAACCTTTCTCAATCGAGCTTTCGCCCGCCAAAGAGTTGTTTTACTGCGAAAGTATTTATACGCTATGTCGTCAGGGTCGTGTCGCCAAAACGTTTCCGCAAAACGCGTTCGCAGCAGTTGTGACGTCCTCAGAGGAGGTAGCATCAAACGAGTGGTTGTAATCGAAAGAGGATGATGCGATAATGCAACGCAAAAAAATTATGTCAATAGGATGATTAGTTAATTATTTGGAGCCAAAACTTTCGAAGGAACTTCGAAATAGCGCGGACGATGATAAAGTGAGTGGACAGGAAAACAGCCGTGAACGGCAAAATAGTGGGAAAATAGGCAGAACAGTGAAAATAAAGCTTGAAATGAATTGAAATGTATTTGATGAGTGATAATTAGTGGAACAAAAAGTTTCATTCACATAGATTAAATAGTTAATCAATTATCAGCAAAAACTATTGGACGGTTGAACAGGTTAGGTGAGCATATAGGATGTGGACGGGAAAGCAACAACGGCACCAAATTTGAAAAACCAAAATGGCTGATTAAGACAAAAAAACATAAAGTCAGAGTAAATACATCGGTCTTTAATTAAATCATAAGACAGTTACACTAATTCAGTAGTTAAGTGACTTATCAAACAAAAAGAAAATGATAAAGAGAGGCAAGGAGAGGCGACGAGTGCCGAGAAGGTGTCAATGGCATTCTCCCAATCCGGTTCGCCGCAGTGATCTCTAATTTTTAAAATCCAGTTTGCCCACGCCACGAGCAACTACTGCAAGGAATCATTATCACACACAATCCCCTCTTTGTTAAATCGGTTAGAGCAAGAGCCGTTTGATACTTTTTGTAATTCGAATTCTACGATTGTTATTTATGTCGCCTTTACCTACATGACGTGTGCAGTACGTTTTGA
The DNA here is from genome assembly GCF_055824585.1 of Amblyomma mixtum. NCBI lineage: Eukaryota > Metazoa > Arthropoda > Arachnida > Ixodida > Ixodidae > Amblyomma > Amblyomma mixtum. The sequence goes on from NC_143013.1 coordinate 121,616,235, forward strand.
CGTTCCCATATCATTTGTTTTCAATGACAACTGTTTACTCATCTGCATTCATTTCCGATACCTGATGTATCTTCAATAACTGCTTAAAATGTTCGTGATACTTGTGCGTTCGCTATTCTTTTTTACTTGTGGAAAACTTGTGCAATAGCGGTATCTATATGAATGCCAATTTGTGAGGGGGCAGTACCGCTTCAAGCCGTTGCCACGGATTTTCGTCCCATCTCCTCCATTGAAAAAAAAATAAATACAAGGATTGAATTGAATTGAATTGAATTGAATCTTGGGGGCTTGTGTCGGACAAAGCAGCTTCCGTATCCACGCCTTGAAGGCTTATCTTTTAGTGGCACGAGGCTGCATAGATTTTATCATCATACCCTTCCAATCGAAGTGATGACTGGAGTCGCCTTGGCAAGCAAATTTAACCCTCGATTCAGTTAATGCGTCGAGTTGAGTGACGTGTTAAGTTCTAATGTCTCCTACAGGCTATTTAAGCCGCAGTAATGAGCTATGTGTGCATAATTTGTTGCGGCATTCAGTCGCATTATGGGCTCTTGGTCTTCTAAGCTATTGTATCCCTACATTCGCAGCATTAAGCGCAGCTCTCAGCCACTGCCGGCAACCCCACCCCGAGTAAGCTTTGCAGAAGTCCGTCTCTGCAATCAACTTTCGAAATGCGAGCTTCGCGTTGAAAACTATCTCCAGAGTTTCCGCAGTCATAATGTTGGCTTAAATAGCTCTGCTCCCTTCGTATGCTATCAAAGTCACAGCGTTGGCACACTCCACTGAAGTCGTCTCGAGGCAAAAATAAAAGTGAAAACAGAGAACGTGCCAGTGCCTCTCTGAAAACACTTACAGCTTCGACCGGTATCCTTCCCCTCGATATTAGCGCGCCATGCTCGACTATAGTTTCACAGGGTTCCTCTCGGGCAAAGTCCGTCCGACGTCTTCATACGAGGTACTCGCCACGGGCGCTATATTATGCATGCGTACACGTAGACATGCATCTCCGAATGCGTAATGCGTCTTCCGGCTTCGAGTAATTGGTCCCTGGCATTCCCCGCCATTCGTCGCCGCGACATCTGACTCGAGTGCGCGGCGATGTTTGCCACGAAATATAGCTGGCTGGTCCTAGAGACGAAATGTAATCGCTCGAGACGTGGCCTGTGGGCTGCCCACGTAGGAACCCATTCGCACGTGGCATACTGTCACCAAAGTTTGGCTGCAGTTCTTCATTCCCGAGAGAAGAACGGACGGGTCATGAACGTGGGCAGCGCGAGCGGAATTCCGATACCGCGAAGTAATATGGCGCGGTAGCGAACCATTTCTCTGCAATCCTCATGCTTTCCTCCCACCAACGACGGTTGAACAATGAACGAGGCAGTGAAGTATCTTGCTCAAATAATCAAATTCCAAGACGCTGAGTGAAGAAAGAAAACGGGATTTCGTACGAAAAAGCAGGCCGGGCAGATTGAAATGAATTGAATTGAATTGAAATTTTATTCCGCAACAGAAAAGGAATGTTGCGAGGAGGGCAGGTAAAAAGCTGAAAAAACAGCTTGAGGAGTCCTGACCTCCCAGCATACACAGTAGCGCAGCAGGGAGTGGCGAAGGCGTACACGTCAACATCAAAGCGAGGAAAGGAAAAAAAAATAAACAGGTTATACAAACCAGGTACGCAATTTCTATGAGGAAATCGCGGAAATGTTATTATTTGTTTCAATAAAAAGATTATTTAAAACCGTCGGGAATGAGTATTTCAACATCTGTTTCCCGTAGTTAGTCCGGCATTTGATGACATTCCAGGGTTCCAAATAACGTACAGTCTTTGTCAAAAGTAAGCAGGCTGCATGGTTTGCTTCTAGCTCGTTCAGTGGAGACCTTCGTGCTTCCCTGAAGCTTAAATGGTCGTTAAAGGTAAGGACCGGGGGCCTTCTTACCTTCCAACACCTTTTGATCTTTAGGAAAGCAACAAGGGTTCCACTATACAAGCTAAAAGCAAACCATGCAGCCTGGTTACTTTTGACAAAGACTGTACGTTATAGGTGGTGGTGTTTATCTGCAATCCTGCTATGTTAGTTAATGCATCATTATTCTTTAGTATTCCTTGTTTATAAAGGCGGGATAGTTTTTAATTGTATAGTGATGTAACAGGAACGATATTGTGTTTTTTAAATAGGTCTGCAGTATGGGAGCGATACGGAACATTGCCGACCAGACGTAGGACCCGTTTCTGTAATATTAACAGTTTGCTAATGTTTGTTGCTGTTGTTGTGAACCATATTAAAAAGGCATAGTTTAATGTGGAGGAAAATAAACAGTTATATAAAAGGATACACTGCTTACTACGTAATTTTTTGGCACAGCCCTTAAAAAAATGTCTTTAAACAGCCTATAGACTGTCCATAGAGATTTGTCTATAATGTCTATGGATTTTCTATGGATAAATCCTATAGAAGAGTCTGTAGACAGTACAAACCGTATAGACAATCTATAGATTTATGGCCATACACTTTTACTGGAGTTGTCTATGACAGTCTACAGAAAGAGACAAAAGGAAATATCTAAATGAAGGTAATGAGACTGTAAGAATTCTATAGGCAGTCTACAAACCACTTTTATAAGGGAGGGGCTAAAGAGGTAGCACAATGAAAGTTGAAAGCCAGGTACTGTATAATATAAATGGCTGAATTCTCATCAGCTTCTCGACTTGAACGGATCGGCTTTTGTAAGAGAGTGACAGCGGCGTACGATCTCTAAAAGAGTGACATGAACGTCACACATCGTGCCTAACGTTTGCAGTTGTAACGTTAGCGTACCTGGGCCGACAGCATGCCGTGAGGAGCTAATTAAACATACGTGAGCCAAGAGCGGGTGGTTCTACCTTTTCCCTTTCACTCCCTGTCGCCTGTGCGGCACTGGAACAAAAGTATCAAGCAAATCCGTTGCGCATGATTAGCTTTAAAATTGTAAATGGCGAACTTTGATCCCCGATACCATCGTAAAGATGCGAGGCATGCAAACACTACTGCCCAACGACCACTGAAAACAACTGTGCTGAAGAAAACGGTTTGGTTTTGGTTTATTGGGGTTTAACGTCCCAAAGCAACTCAGGCTATGAGGGACGCCGTAGTGGAGGGCTCCGTAAATTTCGACCACCTGGGGTTCTTTAACGTGCACTGACATCGCACAGTACACTGTGCTGAAGAAAACGTTTAAAAGTTATTATTGTTGCAAAGCTCGAACAAAAATTCCATATATCCCTGTTTCCGCAAAAAAAAAATTGTCTTTTAGTGTCAGAAACTGGCCTTTGTGGAGAGCATGCAAAATCCAAAATAAATGCCAGTGAACAGCGTCACATCTGACCACGAACGCGAGCTAGGTTCGAAAGCTACGCTTTACACACAACAAAATGCTTTCTTTCTTTTTTTTTTCAATTAAAACCAGCGCCAACTACTGCGTTTTATTGAAATACGTCGCTCTCTGTTCAAAGACAAACATTCAAGACAGGTAAGTCGCAACTAAACCTTTTTCGCGAGTATTAACGCACTCTTACGTGAGAGCTAGTGCAGATAAACCACTTTTGCATTTTTTCGCGTTACTGCGGCCCGAATAAAAACACATACAAATCTTCTAACACAGTGAATTGCCACCGAACAAATGACCGCGGCATCCACTCGCGGTGTTTCTTCAAGTACCGCTTCGAGCGTTCACGGTTTTGCCTCTGGTTTAAATGAACAGGAAATTTCTGGTTTGGAGCCCATCACTTTCAGCATCTGTTTTGGCATCAACAACGCCGTCACTTTGGGATGATGTTCGTGTGAGAGAACCAATAAGGGCAGCTAGAAGCATGTCACGCTTATAATTCATTTTTAGTAATCAGTCCAACGTCAATAACGTGCCAAGGAGTGCGCCTACACGACTCTGCAGTCCTCACCTCCCGTCCTCCTATAGAGCGTTGTTACGTGATTGCAATCCGAAGGATATGACAGCATGAGATAATATGATTGAAATAAAGTGTTCAGACGCGAAAGCCGAGGACACCACGCCGTGACGACTTCCGGTGGACGTAACGTCACACCGTTCCCGTGGCTATATCGATGCCAAAATTATACATCTTTCGGGGATCTTAAGTGTTAATTACGCTTAATTACACATCTTCCCACCTAATTTGACACAACTCCGGCGTTTTTCCGACCATTCTGTGACAATTTTCACTATCGCGTGACGACTTCCGGTGGATGTGACGTCACATCGTTCCCGTGGCTATATCGACGTCTGCATTATTTCGACGCACTTTTGACATTTTTGACTTTAATTAATTAACTAATTACTCTACAGTCATAAAACGTGGCTTCTAGGTTTATTTTTACCTCCTCTATCTGAACCAACCATTCGTTTTCTCCTATCGTTTTTAGTTCCAGAGTTAACACGCTGTCAAAGGTGTGACACCCTCTGTTAACGGACGACAGTATGAGCCATTGAAGGCTTTCGCGTTAATTAGAACTGAATAGGATGTGAGTGATCGGCCAGCGTAGCACGAGCGGTCCGCAACGCGGCGCTCCATGCGAGAAATAGTGAGCGCAGAGTGTGAAGGGAGATGTGCAAGTGCGATACGACCACGGAAGAAACAGTGCTCCAGATTTGCGCGCGGCAACGGGGCAGTCGAGCCAGAGGGATTCAATTGGATTAGAAAGAGGTACAGACTGGCACTGATCTTTCCGGCCCTCGACATCATCATCGGAGGAATTTAATTTGCGTAGACAACACTCATCTTCTCCTCTTTGCTGGCCCTGCACTTTCGTGAGGCAACTCTGACCAGATGGAAGCGGCGGCGCTGTCCGGGACATGACGCCACTACGGCGCAGCACAACCGTGACTGGCTTATCGGACAGCGCGCTATTTCTCGCCCTGAATCCGCCACTGAAAACACGAACGCCACGCGGCGTCGTCTCGCGGTTTAGCGCGTGTAGTACGGCGCGTTGGAGAGCGCTGTAGCGATAAGCGTCGGCTCTCGCCGGTAAACGGCTTATCGCGGCCTCAGGCCGCTCATCTAACACCGACGCCACTTTGGCGGCGGCGCGGTCGCTCTGCGTTTACGCATCTGGAGTTAGATGGAGCCCCGCGGCGCGGCCCAACTCTGCGCAAGCACTCGAGGGGTGCCTTTTTTATGGAGTCGACGACCGTTTGTTTGGCAGAGTTTGCTGCAACGCAGAACTGCGCAATGTTGTTATTGGAAGCAATGCTGTATGCAGTTACGTATGCCTGGTTTCATTGAACCTTCTCCACCCGCGAATGCTAAGTGGAACACGGTTGAGACTTCTTTTTTGAGGCGACAGCCTTTAATGGCTCATACTGTCGTCCGTTAGCAGAGGGTGTCACACCTTTGGCAGCATGTTAACTCGGGAACTAAAAGAACGATAGGAGAAAACGAATAGTTTCTTCAGATAGAGGAGGAAAAAATGAACCTGGGAGCCACGTTTGACGACTGTAGCGCAATTAGTTAATAAATTATAGCCAAAATGTCAAAATTGCGTCGAAATAACGCAGACGTCGATATAGCCACCGAAACGGTGTGACGTCACATCCATCGAAAGTCGTTACGGTATAGTGAAAATTGCCACAGAATGGCCGGGAAAATGTCGAATTTGTGTCGAATTAGATGGAGAAATGTGTAATTAAGCGTAATTAACTCTTATGATCCACGAAAGATGTATAATTTGGGTGTCGATATAGCCACGGGAACGGTGTGACGTCACATCCACCGGAAGTCGTCACGGAATAGTGTCCTCGGCTTACGCCTCTCAACACTTGAGTTGCCGAGGTGTACCTCACAATTTTTCTGTCGTCTCGTTTTAGTACACCTTTTTCTTAAACAAGAGGCTAGTATGATATGTTACGGATACGTGTAAAAGCAAAAAAAAAATGCTAATTTGTGGTTGACGTTACGCATCCGTATGAATGCTGATGCCGCGGACGGCACCGCGAACGCAAGCAACGACAGCTGTAGACATGCAGGCGGGAGAAAGTAGCAAGAGAAAAGGCAGCAACCAGCTACCTAGTAGTACAACACACCCAGGAGACACCGAGGAAAGCGCAATATGCCAGGACTACTCTGAAAGCGGTCATTTTTCTTTTCCTGCACAAGACAAGCAGGATTACGAGTTCAAGGGTATTTGCTTCATTTGTCTTCGGTACCCTTCCTCGCACTTCGTACGAATTTCATGTTCTATTTCCTTATTTTTTATTGATACATAGTCCTTTCTTTATTTCTTTTGTCGAGCTATGGCGCAGGACAAGCCGCTGTCCACAGGTGATCTTTTTTCGTTCCGTGCATTTATTCGCACTCATTGCCAATCTTGGCACCAACAACGGTACACTGCAACGTTTTGGGCGAGTTGGTTACCTACATTCATTATTACAGCGCAACGACGGCACAAAACAAGAGAGGGACACAACAGCGCTGACTGTCAACTAAATTTTATTCGAGATAAGTAGGGTTTTTATACCACCTTGTGATCACAACAGGAAAAAAACACACAAGAATATCTACAGGCATGCGCAAGGGTACAAGAACGGCGGTTAGCCGGCATATCTTATAATCATAGAAGCTTCTATGATTATAAGATAGCAGGACGAGTGCATAAGCGCACCATCAGTGGAATTGACCCAGAAAGAGATCAAATACCTAGAATGTGAAATCTGACACGTGCCGGCTAACCGCCGTACTTGTACCCTTGCGTATTCCTGTAGCTATTCTAGTATGTTTTTTTCCTGTTCTTATCGCCAGGTGGTATAAAAACCCTGCTTATCTCGAATAAAATTTAGTTGACAGTCAGCGCTGTTGTGTCCCCCTCTTGTTCTGTGCCGTCATTGTGCTGTAATAATGAATGAAGAACGGCACACTGCAAACAATAGCAAGGAAACATGAAACATACGGACCAACGCCACTTCTTTGCGTCTACAGTGCTGGCAACAATTTCCGCGAACGAGAGCTGCTTTTCCTCAAAACACATACACTATCACGTCAAACAAATCGTTTTTGCCCGCTTAGCGGAAGAGTAGACCTCCTGATATTACCTTCAATAAATTCCTCTGTTCCTATCTCTCTCTCTCTCTCGAAAAGGACTTTACTGATTCTAAATTCTTAACCGAAGTGCATGCGGGCAATAAAGACGCATTCCTGTATGGTCTCTTCAATTATTTGAAGAAAAAAAAACACTTCATTAAGCGATCGCGCAGTAACAGTGTTTCAGGCAACTCAACTGTTGGAGGTGGTACTATATTGTAAATGCACTGGACCTGGTACTGTTGCGCGAAATATGTTAGAGAATGTCGCTTGCGCCATACGTATTCAAATTTAGTGTTATACTCGCGCTCGTAAACTATCAGATTACTACAGCCACGCATTATGATTTCGCCACTACGAGGTTAAGCGCAAAACAGTTACCTTCGATATAATTAATGTAAAGCATGCCGCCGCGGTGGCTCAGCGGTTATGGTGCTCGGCTGCTGACCCAAAAGACGCGGGTTCGATCCCGGCCGCAGCGGCTAGAATTTCTTTGGAGGAGAAATTCTAGAGGCCCGTGTACTGTGCGATGTCAGTGCACGTTAAAGAACCCCAGGTGGTCGATATTTCCGGAGCCCTCTACTACGGCGTCTCTCATAGCCTTAGTCGCTTTGGGACGTTAAACCCCATAAACCGAACCGAACCGAACCGGAAAGCATGTGTCACAGTGTAGGATAATTAATGATACACAACGTCATCTTCTCATTTCCATCAAGCGCGGCTCTTATCTGATAGGAGTGGCCCCAACCGAATAAAGTGGAGATAGCAAAGCCGTTATCTAGAGTGAGTGCTGCCCCGCGCATGTGGAGCACTCGACGAGGTATCACAAGAGGCGTATAACGCGCCGTGTATAGCGCGCAACTCGTGCGTAGAAGACCGTCCGGTGGCCATGCGAGTGATGGGCGCCTGTGTGGTAGGGTCGTTCATCGCCAAACGCAGGGGCCGCCATGCTTATATTCAAGTGATCTGCTGCAGAATCTAGACACGGAAGATCAAAGCTGTACAGCACCCATCCACCACCATCGTCATCAGCCTAACTACGTCCACAGCAGGAGAAGAAAAGGCCTCTCTCATACCTCTCCAATCAACCCTGTCCTGTGTCAGTTGTGGCCGCCTTATTCCCGGAAGCTTTCTGATCTTATCCGCCCATCTGACTTTCTGCCTCCACTTCCTAGGTTTGGTCTGGTTTGGTTTGTAAGTTGTTGAGGAAAGGAAATGGCGCAGTAACTATCTCACATATCTTGGTGGACTTTTCAACCACTTTAAACTTGGAATAAAACCACACTGACGCAAATAATTTCACATAGACAAAAGAGACGCACGTGGTTGGCGCCTGTCCGTTGTCTCCTCGTCTCTTTTGTCTATGTAAAATTATTTGAGCCAAGGTGGTTTTATTCCAAGTTTCAAGAAGCTAAACCAACTATCCCGGCAACATGCCTTACTGAGATCCCAACCGCGCCGTAAGCGATAGGGATAAAGGAGGGAGTGAGAGAAGAAAGAGAGAAAGAGGTGCCGTAGTGGAGAGCTCCGGAGTAATTTCGACCACCTGGAGATCTTTAGCGTGCACTGACGTCGTGCAGCACACGGGCGCATTTTGCGTTTCACCTCCGCGGTCGGGTTCCAACCCGGGTACCCCGCCTCAGTAGCCGAGCGCGCTAACCACTAAGCTTCCCTTCTCTTAGAATCCACTCTGTTATCCTCAGCTACCTTCCGTTATCTTGCCTCCGGATTATATGCCCTGCCCAAGCCCATTTCTACTTCTCGATTTCTAGTTGGATGTCATTAACTAGCGTTTGCTCCCTGATCAACTCTACTCCTTTGCTGCCGCTAACTTTGAACCTGCCTTTTTCTTTCGAGTAGCTCACAGCACTCTTCGCAGCTTAATTTCAAGCCTTCAAGATTATGCCCCATAGCCTAGGCGAGTAAAGGCGTGATATCACTACTGTATCCGTACGTTAACTTGTTAGCTTGTGTGTGCCGCCTTCACCACCTAGACCGTGTCCCATCTGAACGAAACCGCACAACCCTAAGCTAGTTTCCTAGCACCTGCGAAGGAATGTGTGGAATTGAGAGGAGGAAGTGAAGCAGGTGCAGAGGAATGCAAAAGAATGGCGTGAGGCGAACACGTGGCTGCCACGTGAAACACGTAACCGCGATGAAGTGCGACACGTGACGAGAGAGAGAAGAAGGCTGCGAAGGATTGTGGGCAGTGGGTAAGGCCCCACCTTGAGCCTTGAGGTAAGGCCTTGGGTCGAAACAGAAAAAGTGCCCATCCGTACCGATAGCTTCCCCTCGCAGACAATTAAATTTTTATGCGTCGAAAATCAGAATAAAATCGCTTTATTTACAGCGCACTGCCTGTTTTTCATGGATTGCCCAGCCTTACACTCACAAAAAACAAAAGAATGGCTAGGGTTCAACGTGGCTTGAACCTAGTTATGCGAGCGAAAGCTCTGTTCGGAATAGTCACCACTGTCTCAAATCAAATGTCAAGGTCAAGATCAAGGTCAGAGGTCAAGGGCTGGTACAAAATGGTAATAGTCATATGATCACGTGGTCATACTGCCATAGCTTGGACCGTACCACCACGCACTTAAGTTCGGTTTACCCTTGTGAGGCATTTAAGGTTATTGCCTCATCCACATCGAAATCGAAAAATGTACCCCAGGAGTAGAGTTCTTGCTCTAAAAAAAAAATCAAGCGATAAGGCCAGTCCCGTTGTTGTCTCGTCCTTGTCTCTCTTGCGCTACGTTTAAGAGAAACTAGAACCATCTGGCCCAAGCAAAGCATTTTTTGCGATAGCGTGTTCATATCAGAATTAAAGCTCCCCTGTAAGTGACTGCATTTTCGGGTTTCATATCGTGAACATACACACCTTGTAGGCGTGCCGTACTCCACATTCATAAACAGTTCGATGGGGAGCAGAGCGACAAGTTTTAGTATCCGAATGGCAAACTTCGCTTATTACAAAGCCGCGCATGTTGGCTACAGGGATGTTCCATGTAAAATTTAGAAACCATAAATTCCCAAAACCATTTATAAGGCTCAAGCTTTATGCATGTCTCACATGCATAAAAATGGTAAACGTGCACTAATAAATTCTGCAGAAATTGAGTGACATCAATTTCTAGTTGTTTCAACCATTGGTTTTACAAAAAAAAAAGAGAGGGATAGGCATTTCTAGTAATGAATTCATAAAAAAAATAGGGAAATAAGGTACGTACCCGTACCTCAGTTTTCTTTCTTTTTTCTAAATTACAATAGAATTGAAAATTGCTTGAATAAATACTATGAGGCACTTAACTGAAGGAAAAGGCTGCAAAGCACAACAGTTTTTCAAAGTTTATTCTTCCCAACAAACTAGGCCCTCCCGAACTGTACACCCATGCATAAATAACATATAGAAACCGAGGAGGTCTATTAGCTAAATATAAAAGCACGCTGAATGGTTTGTTTGATAGTTGAATGGCCCTGAGCAAGCAAAAATACGGTGCGTAAGTGCGCCGTTGTCCGTTTGCCGGTACTTCGAGTAAGCGGGAACACGCGTCCCGCTGTCCTATAAAGGGTTAATTTACTTAATAAATCGCTATTTTTTTCCGTAACTTACCCGCCACAGGTTGGAAAATCGCTGACCGTTGCACTGTGTTATACTATTACATTTCTTCACGGAAGACACATGCACATTCATAACAGAGGAACTCAAAGCCGCGAGCGCAATAGTAAACACTGCGTCATAGCCCTCGAAATGGCAAGGAAGGTCCCAGCAAAACGGTTTAGGTGTACACATCCCGAAACATTACGGGGGCAACAGTCTGTATGTATAGTACACGCTACGTAAACTGCGTCCCTGATGTGATCACTACACATGACGAGTGAGCGAAGGAGAGGTAAGAAGCAGACGGGTAAAAGAAGAACATAGGATGGGGCACGAGTGCATGATATACGAGCGATAAAATGTGTGCACACTATTTCCTCAAGTGCATGCGGTCGTCGCGAGCCTTTCACACAATCGCAGCGAGTGCGAGACAAGGACGCGGAGCGCATCGGTCAAACGTGCGCCATTTATGTTGGTCGAACATCAGGAGCGCATGCTAGAACACTTTCGGCATCGGGCCGACCTTGAAGCTTTTTCAACACGGTCGAGATGTCAAAGCGAGGCAAGACAGCGCCTAAGAGGTGCAGAAACAGTATCTACGTGAACTCAAGTGTCGTCTCCATGCCGTGGAATCGACAGCGGTCCGTAGCAAAGAAAGCTGAACGTAATGCCCTTCCTGTCTCGCCACTCCTCAGTACCCCCCCCCCCCCCCCCTCCTCCCTTCCCTCCCTGCGATTGCGCGTAGCTGCCCACTGCGCCCCACGTTGATTATGTGGCCCTTGTCAGCTTTGTGGAGGATCACCCTTCTGCAAGCTTGATTTGACCGTCATTAAAGTGGTCGTTCAATGTTTATTGGACCGCTATGGCTACGCGAGCTTACAGCCATTGAAAGGAAGAAAGCTGAACTCGCTGAGCGCGCACGGCAAATTTAAGAGAGTTTCAAACTGGGCTAGTTGATTGTACTCAATGTCTTTCATTCCTGCGCTTTTGAGAACACTTAAAAACAAGAAGGAAACATGACACTAGCAACAACCTTCTTTGACGTGTGACTATAATAACGTAAATACGGCAACGTGGCAGCCGATCATTCATTTATGTAATACGCGTTGTACGGGAATTAGCAGCGGATATATGCTTCGCTGTGAGAACAAAAGGAGGGTGAAATGCCCTGTTTATACGGAGATGACCACACAATGCGGATTATTGGTTTCCACTGCATTCAATCCTACCGTTGTGTGCAAAGGCTTCTTTCCCTGCCCAAAGTCTCACGGCTCACGGTAGAACAGAGTCTATTGGCCGAGTTACCACGGCATTGCGTGAACAGCCCGTACACGAACGAAGCGAAGACACAGACGGACAGCAACAGCAGTCTGTGCGTTCTACCTTTTTACTAAAGTTGGTGTCCGCGCTGTTCATCAAAGTAGAATTTTTTTTCTTAAGTGGTTATGGTGCTCGGCTGCTGACCCGAAAGACGCGGGTTCGATCCCAGCCGTGGCGGTTGAATTTCGATGAAGACTAAATTCTAGAGGCCCGTGTACTGTGCGAGGTCACTGCAGGTTAAGAACCCCAGGTGGTCGAAATTTCCGGAGCCCTTCACTACGGTGTCCCTCATAGCCTTAGTCGCTTTGGGACGTTAAACCCCAATAAACCAAACCAAACCTTTAAGTGCTCAGAAACTGCACACTGCGATCGCGCCCCAACGCTGCCAACGGTGCGTAGCTCTACACTGACACATAAGGTCGGTACATTAAAGGTGCACTGAAGCGGACTCTGAACTCGCCTTGTTACCGCTGGAACTCGATCTACACGTTCCGCGCATTCTTAGAAACTCCGAACTATTTTCCTATGCAGCCGACTTCCATAATTTAAATCGGATTGAACGTCCCGGCTCCAGCCCTTTTTTCGAACTCATCGCAGACGGTAGGAGGCGTCAACCAACCTTCCAGCCAGTCCCGTGACGGCTTGCTGCTCCGCCATCGGCGTAGTGATACGTAGCGATCGGCGAAAGCAAAGAGTCCACGCGTATATTTATTCCCGTGGGCCTAATTTGCGACTTTGTAGCCTCTGACTGGATCTATTTATTCACGGAAACTTAAAAAACAAAATAAAAGCGAAAGCGAAACCTCCACGCGACTGCCTGAAAGGCATTCCACGCATTAGTTGACTTCTCCTACCGTCTGCGGCGAGTTCAAATAAAAGCGGGAGTCGGGACGCTTAATCCGATTTAAGTTAGGGAAATCGGACGCACAGGACAATAATTCTAAATCTCTAAGAATGCTCGGAGCGTGTACATCCATTTCTCGCGGTGAAAAGACGAGTTCAGGTTCCTCTACAGTGCACCTTTAAACGAAAGCAGCACGAAAGGCCGACACAGCAGTGACCCACAGAGAAGGCAGAAACTACAAACTTCAGCAGTTACCCATCTCTCTCCCCCAGAAAAAAAAAAGTAATAGACAAGACAAGGGTCAGTGGCGTTCGCTCTGATAAGTCTCTGCTCCCGAGCCTCCGCACAGCCCACTGCCCTCGCTTTCACCACGATGCATGGCGCCGGCACACGACCTTACATCAAGCTGGCACTTCTGGTGCGTGATCTCTGCCGTCTGCGCCGCCGCCGGCCGGACCCGTAAAACGTGTTCCTCGCCCACCCGAGGAGAAGCCGTGCCTCCCCCCCGCGTTCGATGGACGAACGCTGCCGCGTAAACAGGAACTCGCCGGCGTCCACAACGCGACGCGCAACAGGCATCGACCACCGCGGCCCGCACGCGGTGGTGGAGACTGCGCGCTGCTCACATGCATGCATGCAACCGAGTCGCTGGCTGGTTCGTCTGCACCGGGAGCAACCTGTTTTTCGCCGACAGCTCGGGCTGATTCGTCTGCGAGCACCATCGCTCGATCATCCCCCGCCTCGTACGCGTGCACTTCGCGCGACAACGAGATATGCCCTCGCTCTCTTTCTGTTTCTAGTGCACGGTTTCTTCTTTCAGTCCCATCTTCATCCCTTTCCTTACGGCGCGGTTGAGGCTTGTTTACGGTTTGTGGTTTACGGGGGTTTAACATTGCATAGCGACTAAGGCTGTGAGGGACGCCGTAGTGAAGTGCTCCGGAAAATTTCGACCACCTGGGGTTCCTTAACGTGCACTGACATCGGACAGTACACGAGCCTCTAGAATTTCGCCACGATCCAAATTCGACTGCCGCGGCCGGTATCGAACCCGCGTCTTTCGGGTCAGCAGCCGAGCGCCGTAACCACTGAGCCACCGCGGCGGCTGCGGTTGAGGCATCCACCGAGAAATGAGACAGTTACTGCACCATTTCCTTTCCTAAAAATAAAATCACTAATCGTTTAAGTGCTGCCATTTCACTCTTAAATACGGGCCTGCGTGGAGGTAGTATGAAGTATGAGCCTGCATGGAGGTAGTATGAAGGACGTCAGTGATACGCCAGCGGAAAATGACTAAATAAATAATGTGGTGTGTAGTGAGACCTGAAGGCCACATTAAACATAAAACATACAGTAGTGATCTGATGGACTTGCTGCTTTTGTCAGCGGTGCTGCAGCCGAATACTGTGTATCGTTGTCTATATCCCTTTTTTGAGCAGCTCACTTATTTTTCGTACGTTTCCTATGGTTCTACCTCTCTGAGATGTTTTAGACACACCAAATAATACTTGATGTTATAAGCTTGCGTCCCTTACAGCGAACCGTACAGCTCCTTAATGAACGTATACCTGACAGTTATAAACGCTACTTCCAACGTTAGCAATCTTTTTGATAGTTCGTCAAAACAAGCTAATCGCGACCTTGAATGCGGTGGACACCACATGGAATATAGCAATATTATGCAGGTATGACACACAGACACCACAACGCACGGGCTTACGGGGCACACTCAGTGCGCACATTCGTACATTGCAGACAGAAGGCACCGAATGAAGGTACCATCAGGATTGTTCAAGACAATTCTTGCACTACTGCGCCATCACTCTTCCTGCAAAAGTGGCCACCCAAGTTCCAGACTAGTCCGTCAGCGAATGCCACACTTCTGCGCCGGCCGGGATGAACTGATGAACTGGGTTGAATCTAGTCCCTTTCTCAATAAAGAAGGCTCCGCTTTCTTTATTTATCAATTTTTTTAAATAAATTTTCAGCGGTATTCTCCGCACCCGCTTATTTGTTTCTGAACTAATATCAAGCCCGGGTGGCCTGTAGGATTTTCTTTTTTTTAAATTAAGAGGACACTTCTAAAACCACGGGTTTTACGGGGTTAAGTGGAAATAGTACCAGCACAAAACTTGCAAGCAAACTTGCAACGCGGCTTCTTGCAAGACGCGAATGTGGCGAATGCTTGGATCTTTGGATCTCCTTGGATCTGCTTGGAAAGCTTTTCTTCGCCTTGTTAAAGGGTCACAAAACAGTGGTTTAGATCTGGTTGAACCTGGAGGATTGCGAAAGCAACGAGGAGAGAGAGAGAGAGGCGATGGAGAGCGCACGGCAGCGGCGGCGGCCCCGGCACGATAGCTATGCGCCGCTACTGCGCATGCGCAACTGGCGAGCGTGACAGCGCCACCTCTGAGTCACCCGCGCAGCGACAGTGGCGGCGCACCAGCTGTGCGCCGTGTGACGTCACTGCTCCTCGCGCATGCGCAGTATGGCCTTTCCTCAGCTCCGCGAAATGGTTCGCCGACTCGCATAGTGTTGCTTTCGCAAAAAAAATAAATACACATGGAGGCCTGATTCCATTATGTGTTGGCAATGCGAGAGCATCAGCAGCGGTTTATGCCATTACTGGAACTAACGTCAGTTCCGGTCTAGTGACAATTCCCTCCAGCCAACAAGAGTGCCCCCGTCTAGTACGTCCCTTCCCTCCAGCCAGCGGCAATGCTCCGCTTTGGTGACGCCGCTACCAATCAGTCAATTGGAGACTTTTATGACCAACGACTCATTTCGGCCCCACGGGGCTTCTAGTTCTAGAGCATTTAAAGAAATGGGCCAGGCATAATCTAAAGATACACAGTGAAAAAAAAAAGAGCAGTTCTTCGCTCCACTCACAGATACAGATGACAGATGGAGAAATGCAGTGTGGTGAAAATTTGAGCGAGATTTTTCGCCAAGATTGCGAAACGATGCGCATATCGTGAACACCAGGGGAATTTGCCCTTCTTTAGCTCAGTGCGCCTAACTCCTCGAGGCATTATGCTACATTCGGCACGCTAAAGGAAAAGTTTTCGGCTCACAACTGAGCCACGTACAGCAAAATAAGCAGCTCTTAGCCGGGAGAAGCTCAACACTAGCTGAGGCTATTTTAACTTGGAAGGCACGAAGACTCTTCTCCAGAAGTGTTAATGAACCTCCCGCGTGTCTCCTCTCCAGAGATAATATTGGTGTGTTCTTGTCTCCATCTCAGTTTTCTTGTTCGCGTTTAATTCGTTGCTGATAGTACAGACATGCGGACTATATGTACGTGTAGAGCCCAATTAATGTACGGCCAGTTAAATAATATTGACTATTTAACTTTTCATTTCTAAATTTAGCACTCAAGGTTTCATTGCGAAATCCAAAGCCGTCAACATTAAAGGCGAGCTCAGCTTTGAAATATTCAGAATCGTTATTGTGCCTCAAAACATCGAGTTTCAAAAATACGCTTTTGAATGCCCCGTTTCGCACAGGTATAAAATGGTGTCTTTCGTGTTTATAATGCCGAAGAAACACAAATGGTGGACGTGTATTCAGTTATGTAGAAGAAATTAACATGATTTTGGCAACGATACCACGCGCAGCATAGCCATTCCATCAACGTCAAACGCAGGAAAGCCAACCCAACGAGCTTTCAAAAGCTTGTTTTTGCTCTCGATACTTCGAACCACAGTGCCAAATCTGAAAATTTAAAAACTGGTTTCAACTTCAGTGTTCAAATTTGATTTGCAATACAATCTTGAGCTTTGAAATAAAAAGTCTATTTTTCAATTTTAATTCATTAGACTTTTATTAATAGAGCTCACTCATGTACATAATGTCCGCCTTGCTATAGAATCCGCCTGCGCAGGCCGCACAGATGTACATCACACTATAAAAATATGTAAACATAAAAAAATCACCCTATATATAAATGTTTGCCAATGAATAATTACTCCCTCATAACAAATTTACTCCTCCTTGGGGGATTCCTTTAAGCATTCGACCAACACTGTTCCCACTTCGAGTTATAGATCATTTCGCTCTCGCCCTACCATAAGCATGTGTCCCGGTTAGCTCAATTGGTAGAGCGACTGCTCCGGTGAAGCGGTGGTCCCGGGTTCGAACCCCGGATCAGGACGAATTCTTCTTTAAGTGCGAAGTTTTTGATATAGCTGAATAGCTTTCCTTTGTAGCCGTATGGTTGCGCTTGGGTGGACGTCAATGAGTAATTAATCCCTTATTACAAATCTACTCCACCTTGGGAGATTCCCCTAAAAACAGTTGACTGAAATCATCATAATCATGAGCCTGACTACACTCACTGCAGGGCAAAGGCTTCTCCCATGTCTCTACAATTAACCCTATCCTTTGCCAATTGCGGGCACCCTATCCCCGCAAACTTCTTGATCTCATCCGCCCACCTAACTTCCTGCTGCCCCTGCTACGCTTGCCTTCTCTTTGAATCAACTCCATTACCCTTGAGGCCCAGCGGTTATCTTGCCTTCGCATTACATGCCTTGCCCAAGCCCATTTCTTCCTCTTGATTTCAACTAAGATGTCATTAACCCGCGTTTGTTCCCTCATCCACTCCGTCCTCTTCCGATCTCTTAACGTTACAGCTCTCATTTTTCTTTCCATACTCGCTGCGTCGTCCTTAACTTAAACTGAACCCTCTTTCTTAGCCTCCACGTTTCTGCCCCATAGGTGAGTACCGGTAAGATACAGCCGTTGTATACTTTTCTCTTGAGGGATATCGCTAAACTGCCATTCATGATCTGAGGGAGCCTGCCATATGCGCTCCACCTAATTCCTATCCTCGTTATTTCCCTCTCAAGATCCGTATCAGCTGTCACTACCTGGCCTGAATAGACATATTCTCTTACTACTTCCAGCACCTCGCTACCAATTGCGAACTGCTGTTCCCTTGCTAGGCTGTTGGACATTGTTAGACTGTCGACCGAAATAAGCTGCAGCAACGCTCCTGGTAATGCCGCATTAATAGCAAGCCAACTGTTACACGAGAAAGAGCCCTCTGCGTAAGCTTCTAAGACCTCTATACCAGGTAACAAAGCGGGTATTGGTGGTACCGCTGCTGCAGCAACCGACGACATCTCTTAGGCGGACAAGGTTCCTGCCATGCACGACTATTCTTTCAATCTATTTCTCTCAACTACCATCTGTCTGCAGGCGGTGGTGATAATGACCCAGTTGGAGACACTCGAAAGGCCTGTGCACTCTCCTCCTCTTTTTTTACCTTTTCCACTTTAGTGCTATTATTTCCTCAACCGCAGTCGGGGTCGCGTCGATGCAAGCAGCCTCGCGCTGCTCCTCCACTTCCAATACTGGAACCTAAAAGGAGTGGGTTCGAATGCTACCCAAACCCGGTAAAAAATCGAGGGTTAAGGAGGTTGCAGCCGGTGTTGGTTGCAAACGCCCCCAGGAAGTGCTGGGAACTATGGAGGAGGCGAAAAAAAAGACAATGCGAAAAGAAGAATAACTAGCGGAGGGGGAGGATACCGAGCAAATTCCGCAGCCACGCTTTCTTCCTCGAGCTGAGGCACCGGCCTCAGTTGCAAGTGTGGAGTCGCTGCTACCGCACAGGGACCAGAGTTCCGGCCTCCGAAAGAATAAATCTTTTTAATTCGATAGTCTCTAGGATGTCGCCTTGCAAAAACCACCTGGTTTCTCCCTAAAAAAATTCCCTCATTGGTCGAGAGTGTCGTGACGACACCAGAACCAGAAACTTTGGAAATCTGAGGAATAGAATGTTCGAGTACCTTCTACTTGATTACCTTAAGGGATTAACTAATCGACCCAGTCTTCCATCTTAAACCATTCAATAATTTCCGATAATGGAACTTAATCAACCCACTAATTCCTACTAATCCACCTTAATGCGCCACTAATCAACTTTAATTCATTCTCAGGGCTGGGTCTACTCGCAAATGTGACAGTTCTTAGGAATATTTGTAGGTGAGAAAACTTACAAATGCTATCACATTTTCTTTTTTAAGAATGTTGTTAAGAAGGCTGAAAGTTGTTTGCGCTTGCTGCTATCTAAAAGCTATGTTCTAAAAATGCTATCTAAAAGCTTGCTGCAATTAAAAGCTGCTATGTTCTTGCTGCTATGCTAAAATAACGACCCTTTGAGGCATATGCGTTGAGTGTTTCCCTGACACGCATAGGGCCCGCGTTCAAAACCCAATGCCAGCGAATTTTTTCATTCAGCTGAATCTTATCGGCATATCTCCGTCACGTTCCTGAGGCCTCCCTGCCAACGCTAAGCCACGGTGACGCCTTTTCGACCGAACGAGCTGTATACGCTATCCCGTGAAAAGCTACTGATGCAACCGATCAACATTCTTGAACCACTCATTTATTGAAATGCGCACTTTGTACAAGCTAACGTTGGTCAAATGTTTAGGGGAATCCCCCAAGGTAGAGTATATTTGTATTAAGGGAGTAATTACTGATTGACATGAACCCAAGCGCAGCCATACGGCTACAAAGGAAAGATATACAGCTTTCTCATGAACTTCGTAGTTAAAGAAAAATTCGTCGTGGTTCAGTCCTGGTTAGCTCAGTTGGTAGAGCGACTGCTCCGGTGAAGTGGTGGTCCCGGGTTCGAACCCTGGACCAGGACGAACTTTTCTTTAACTACGAAGTTTCTGAGAAAGCTGTATAGCTTTCCTTTGCAGCCGTATGGCTGCGCTTGGGTGTACGTCAATGAGTAAATACTCCCTTATTACAAGCTAACGTGACAGCACTATACGTTTCCTATACGTTTCCTTTTCTTTCTTTCCATTTCAGGAACTAAGTTCTTGAGTATCATATTAGTGAGACTATGAAAGCATTACCCTTTCGTTGCATCCTTTCAAAACCTTCTCAAGCCCCAGAAGTATCTTTCAAATTCGTTCGTCTTAACTCTACACAATAAGCCCACAACGCTTCAGCATTGAGCGGCTGGCAGCTAACTTGTCGCCACGAAAGCAGCTGCACTGTTTACACACTGCTCGCCAAATGCGAACCTTGAAATGCTTTCTGTGGCGATGCATTACCAACAAGGACACACACGTGGAGTAAAAGCTTGGCAACCGCCGCATCCGAAACCGCGGCACCGATGTTATCGAAGCGGCGACATTCCGTCTCCTCTAAGAGGCCTTCCCCCCGGCACAAGCTTCCCGCATCTCGATGGTGCAAAGCTCACTCTTAGCTCTGAGGAGGCCGAATGGTGCTGCGGATGCAAGTATTTTCTGCACCGCAACTGCTCAGCCCGATTAAGTGTGTGCAGTGCACAGGCTGGAATTTCTGGAATAGCCTGACATTCGTTTGTGAATATGAAGACAAAAAACCTATGTATGGCATTATTTAAATGCTTAGCAGTCCGCCATCACCATTTCTCCGACGGACGACCACTCAAAATTGCCGATTGGGCGAGTTGGTGGAACATGATTCGAAATGACCAGCGCGAAATCAGACGGTTCATGAAGTTTTCTCTTGAAGTTTTCTCTTACTCACGAGGTTTTCTTATGTTAGCCGGTGCGCATACTTCTCCTCAAGTTTTTGGCGCGGATGGTAATTTGTAATCGTCGAAAATGTGTTTTACATGTGGACTGTTAGTTTTCTGTCAGTGTTTACCTCCTTGCCTTCCTAGCATTGACAAAATTTTGCTCCTTTTTTAGGTTGTGTTCGTTTGTTTTTTTGGCCACTTCTTGTCGCATCTGTAGGATCGTACGACGTTTTATCTGATTTTAGTTTGTGACACTGCTTTTGCTTTGCTTGCTTGGGCCCTTTTCGGCTCGCTCGTTGTTGGTGTTTAAAGGTTCGTAACATCGGCCCTTGGCCACGATTTTTTTTGCCCGCGTTTTTTCCTTGTGTTTTTTATGATGGTTATACTGCTTTTTGATGTAATCATTTCATAAAGTTTTCCGCCCCTCTTTTTTCATGTTTTGTTTTTTCCCGGTTCATGCCTGTGTCGGCTGCCCTATGATGACTCTGCTTTAGGTTGTAATCTTTGGCCCCCCGACTGTCACGTCGTTGAGACATATATTGTTCTGGGTTTTTTTCGAAAATAAGCAGAGTTGTGGCAGTCAGCGCCCGTCCTGTCGTCAGTGTTTCTTCTCTTGACTCCGTCTGTTTTCGCGCTGGTCATTTCGACGGATGAACACTGTCCTGCATGGAGTATTCAGCTTCGACAGGTATCGACAAGACGGCAAACCTACAATCAAGAGGCAGAAAAGTTCAACTATACGCTTCAGCGACGAAGCGCTCAGCCATGTCCGTTGTGCTGATCGTGACTGGCACGGAAGACAAAGAGGAGAAAGGTGTGTGTGTGTGTACGCGCGTGTGTGTGCGTGTGAGTGTGTGTGTGAGTGTGTTTGTGTGTGCGCGCGTGCGTGTGCGTGTGTGTGCGTGTGAGTGTGTGTGTGTGTGTGTATGTGAGTGTGCGAGTGTGTGTGCGCGTGCTTGTGTGTGCGCGTGTGTGTGTGTGTGTGCGCGTGCGTGTGCGTGTATGTGTGTGCGCGCGTGTGTGTGAGTGTGTGTTTGTGTATGTGCGTGTGTACGCGCGTGTGTGCATGTGTGTGTGCATGTGTGTGTGTGCGCGCGCGCGTGTGTGAGTGGGTGTGTGTGTGCGCGTCCGTGTGTGTGTGTGTGCGTGTGAGTGTCTGTGTGTGTGTGTGTGAGTGTGTGTGTGTGAGTGTGTGTGTGTGAGTGTGTACGTGTGTGAGTGTGTGTGCGTGCGTGCGTGCGTGTGTGGGTGAGTGAGTGTGTATGTATGTGTGTGTGTGCGTGCGTGCGTGCGTGCGTGCGCGCGCGTTCGTGTTTGTGTGTACACGTGTGTGCGTGTATGTGTGTGTGTACGAGCGTGCGCGAGAGCGCGCTCATTTTTCACGCATCGCAACCACGCGCCCGTCGAAATGAACGCGCACCTTTTCAAGTATATTTCATGGAAGTGCCACCTCCCCCCCCCCCCCCCCTGCCAACACTTCGCCTACGAGCGTCTCGCATCTCCGGAGCGCGCGTACCTCCATTAGGCGCAACAATGAGGGGCCGACACACGAAGGGTGCACTGGGGCTGGCGTAGTTCCGCTCAAGCGAGCGCGGCAGATGGCCAGATTGCGGGCATTGCAATCTCCGGCTACGCGTCGTCGGTGCGCTGCTACGTAGCCTCCCATCATGCGTCCCAGGCAGCCGCCAAGCCTACCGATGGGAAAGAGAGGAGGCCCACCCTCTCTCGATCTGGTCAGCTAGCGATGGGAAAGAGGGGCGGTTACTGCGAGGTGCGGGAGCGGAAAGAGAACCAAGAAGGACCGCCTGCGTACAAGGTCAAGGAACCTACCTTCTTCGTTCGCTTCTGGTTCCCCGACCGGCCGGTGGAAGCAAAATCAACGCACGGCCGCGTATCGACAAGAAATGATTAAAAAAAAAAAAAACACGCTCACACATACAGAACAAATCTTCGTCCGGGAGGAGAGAGGGGGGATATAAAGGGATTCAGAAAACCTGCTTCGACGCGCCTGTCGGCTTCCTCTAGGCGGTAGCCGCTCGCGACTTCTTCAAGCGTCGGCTGGAGCAGAATACGCGGCGCCTAAGTCCGCGTACAGTAGACCGCTATCCGCTCTGCTGCCCGGCAGCATTTACCTGTAAAACAACGCTGCGCTAATGAGCGTAAGCGCATGGTAAAGACCCCATGGTGAGACCCGGAATGGAGCGGTTAAACTGCAGAGAATGCCAGAATATGGCGTTTTCTGTCGGCGTGTTAAAAGACTGTTAATGGTTTATTGGGGTTTAACGTCGCAAAGTGACTCCGGCTATGAGGGACGCCGTAGTGAAGGGCTCCGGAAATTTCGACCACCTGCGGTTCTTTAACGTGCACTGACAGCGCCCAGTACACGGGCCTCTAGAACTTCGCCTCCATCGAAATTCGACCGCCGTGGCCGGGATCGCACCCGCGTCTTTCGGGTCAGCAGACGAGCGCCGTAACCACTGAGCCACCGCGGCAGCAAGCGTGTTAAAAGAGGCGGAATTCCTTCCCTGGGATAATAACCTTGCTGGATGATGCAGAGTTGTGAACACTCTCGTGGCACTACCTGGAATGAACAAGAACTAGGTCCCTTGGAATAAATACGTTCCGTTCACGCATGCGAACATGTGCAACATTCTAGGACAGAAATTTTGAATATTAGAACATTGTAAGCTACTGTTTGGAAATACTGAAGGCAATGGTCCATTCTTCCAATGTGTAGCAAAATCTTTTATAAAAACGTTTTTCCATCGCTGGAATCGAGCAGTTAACACTGCCATAGAATACCAATAGGGAACGCTTTTGACGATAGCAAAAACGTTCATAGCAAAAAAAAAAAAAAAAAAATTCACGCCTGCTGACGGGAGACCTGGGGATATATTTATTGTTAGAGTGAATTCTTGCAATATATGAAAAAATTGCGCTCATGAACTCTTTCCAGTTCAAAAACGCCTTTGTCCAGAATTGTTGGGCATGAAAAAAAAAAACGTATTGGTTCGATGCGTCGTGCAATTTTCTGCGCGCATTTATTTCACAGTTCGTACTGCTACCTGCCACGCCTCTGTTCATAAATTCGTATGTTCGTCCATTTCTTCATTGACTCCATTGATTTCGTTGCTTTGCTCACTACCGATTCGTCTGGGCGGTGCATTCGTAAAAGCCAAACGCGGGTAATTCAAGTCAATTGTCCAGAGGGCCACTCTACGTAGCTCAAAACTCGAACAACCTCTTCTTACCGTTTTCCTCAAAGGAAGGGAGAATTCTACCCGCACCTCTTGGAGCAGGCACATAACTTTGGGTGAAAGCCCAAGCAGAATACCTTCAAGGTAGACGGCAGAAACAGCGAGCAAGTAAACGGAATAATTTTCGTGGCCTATACGAGGTAATGCTAGCCTCAGGAAGCAGCCGAGCGCTACAGGTAAACTCCTGTGCTTGTATGATTTACTGCGAGTATAATAATTGCCTACGTATTAAATAAATATTTCTTCTTTTAATGTATGGCCATATGGCATGGGAAGTGATGAAAGGGAGCTGTGTCTCAAAGTTTGTTCATGTGTCCTCTGGTTAAAATACAATTGTACTGTGCTAGCACTGAATTTAAAAATACCGAAAAAAATTACATCTCTTCCTGAGCAATGGTAACGACTTGAAGCCTGTAGATAAAGGTGCGCAGTTGCTTTCCGCATTGAACTCAGATAAATGGAATTTCATAAGCAGTGAGAAAAGTTCACGCGAAATCGTTTCGGGGAACAAAAATCAATTTTTATCGTTTGAGGTAGTTCGTAATGGGAACCGTCAAAGCTATTCATAACGTCGTGAATTACTGGCGCACAAGCGACATCCAACATGCGATTTGCAATTTCATAAATTACATGTACAGTATGCGCACCAACGCCGTCGTTGAAAGGCGTGGACGCAACATAGCGAATCCGTTTTACGCATCAGGGTGCATACCCGCTCTTTGCACGCCCTGAAAAACCCTTCCCTGGGGCGACGACGCGAGGCGCCTAAGAAGGACGTGATCTGGCCGGTTACTGCACGCACATCCGCTTTCTCCGCGTGCTCCTCCGAGTCGGGCCTTTTATGGGCGCTTAGCCGCTGGCTACTTTTAACGGCTGCAACAGCGAGAGTAGTAGGCGGTGTTGGTAGCACGGAAAGGAGCTGAAAGGCCTGTTTCTTTAAGAACGCAAAGAGAGGACAAAAAAAAAAAAACACCGATTGGCCTCTCTTTCAACGCAAGCGCTAATAGTAGGTCTGCGAAAGCGTGTATTCTACAAAGCTATACATACATGCAGTCATCCTTTCATGCTTAATGAGTAGCAAAACATGTTTTGCTACTCATTCACTGGATACACATCCGCAGATAAACGCCAAGAGTGCCGGTACGCCGTGGTGCCGATCAGTAGCTAGCCACCGCGTTCGGCGTCTGTTCCGCGCGAGGATTCCGCTGAAGCCTCCGAAGACATGATTCCCCGTCTTCGTATAGGACACCTATATTAGATACCCCTGTGTTTGGCGCATTTCGCAGAGCATTTTTCTGCACAAGCGCCAAAACCAACCAAACAGCCAGCAAAAAATAATCCAGGCACACAATGACGTGGTCTCAGCGCATGCTTTCCACTAGGAACCTGTGTTGTCCTGACGTAGCTGCATTTGGTGAACAGCGCAAGGAAGAAAAAAACTTTTCTAAGAAGCAGCATTGCGCTTCGAGGATATCCCGCGTAACAGTCCCCTAGGCCATCTGATCCGTCAACCGGTCCGAGAAGCTAGCCAGGCCCGCCACTTCGTGGTAGGACGGTATCGATAAGGGGCGATTGGATTGAAACGGGGCATGCGAAAAGGGCATGCTTCAGGACACTTTGGCCATGCAGTTGTTCAGCAGTACATTTGAGGGCAATTGAGGCACGCAAGGCACGCAAGAACTTTCATGGGCAAGGAGTGTATTGAGGTATATGCAGTGAAGAACTCTGTAGCTACGGGGTTGTGAGTGAGGGATTTTGACGGGAACAGGCAGGGTATGAAGAGATACTCTAAAGGCTTCATGACCTCTCCTTTATTTATTACAGTCTCTCTAATGCCTTCACAGCGAATATTAATGGGGCGCATATTAATGGGGAGGATCAAAAAGCATACTACTGGCAGCCTCCATGGGTCACGGCAAAAGCGAGAAGACATTCTGAACTGAACTATGAAAGGTGCGCACCTGTCAGCCTTCCTTGCTGTTGCGTGCCCTATACGTGAACGTATGATGCAGAGGCACGGTATGTGTGGCGGCTTCGGTAGAGCGCGTACAGTCGTGCTTTGACACGCGCTCGGGCTTGGCGTCCAGGTCAAAGCGTTTTCATCCACTCACAGGCTGTGTGAGACGCACTGCGATCGGTATGGAATGTGGAATGCCCACAGCAGGTTCCCTCTAGCTTGGCTAACGGCGTGAGATTCATAAAATTTATAGGTTCCCTCGCCGACCAAGTGAACAACGAAGAAAACTATAAGCAAGAACATGGTGCTTAGTTAATTCGTGATACAAGTCAGCATCCAGCCACCACTACTTATAAAATGTAGACCTTCCGCTAGATGGGGCTTACCGTCCTGAATCTGCAAGTGGGCTACTAGGGACGCCATAGCGGAGGGCTCGGGATTAACTTCCATCAGCTGGTCTCCCTTAACCTGCATTGGTACTACAGGGAGATTTTTGCATTTTACCTGCGACAAAATGCAGCCACCGAGGACAGGATCCCATCCTATGGTGTTGGACTAAGCAGCTGAAAGCCAAAGCTCCTGAGCTAAAACGCGGCAGGCTCATCCCATCATGCCACTGCGACTATGGCGAGACGCCCCGCGATTTCTATGAAGTACGAAATACTGATTTATGCTAATTTCTTTGTCCTCTTGCACAGTGTGTGATAAACTGTGGGAGCTCGGACTGTTCGGTGCCTCACAACACCGGTGATCTCATCACGAGCAAAGACGAAGGAAGTAAGCTCAAAATACAGCGCTGTAACTATAGGTGCTCCCTCTGCCTTTTTCTTATATTTCTTTCCGTCATCTGCAGTTATCCCTGCCCATTCCAAATTTATTAGCTTTCCGTAGTGATGAGGTGGGCTTCAGTGACGCGCAGTACCATCGGTTCGGTCGCGCACCAATTAAACGAGGCTTCTGATAGGTTGTACGGCCATTGGAGCGCAGCAAATTCCGCATACTCTTATGAGTTCAACCATCTTTTTCTTGTTTTCATGATTGGTATGTTTAACAGCGAGAGTTGTATACGATACTTTCAGGAAAATTGGCAGGGGCTTAGCTCGGCTATGCCAGGATATACGTAGCGAAAGGCCTCACCTGTGGTTGCGGCGCACGCGAGCTCTCTTTTTCAAGCCTCCGACATGTTATCACGCATGCGACACAGCTGGCGAAGCGAGCTGAGGCGAGCGTAACGACGAGGCAAGCGGTGTGACGTCATACCAAACGGCGACGGCGGCGGCTCCGCGGCGAGGCGCGCGGTGTGACGTCATGCCAGATGGCACAGCGAGCGCGCGGCGTCCGCTAGCTGCGGCGGTTGCTAGGCAACGGCTCAATGTCGGTCTCTGGGGTCTCTGTGCCTCCTCGGAGCACCTCCTCAGCGAAATCGCAAGTTCGTGGCCAATGTAGCTTTCGCTACAAACCCGCGGCGTCGTCGTAGTCGTCCGCGCTCACCACATCCCGCCACCACCACAGTGGTGCACCCCCTTCCCCCAGAAAAGGTGGTGGAACCACCCCTGTTTCGTATCACTTCGGCTGTGGCTGAAATTTGCAAACGTCCAGTGGTTTTCTTTCTTGGTTTTTCTCAAACTGTTGTCTGTATAATGAGTTTGGCTTTTTTTTTTTCTAAGCATGCCCTACCAAGGAACACAATAGACAATTTTCTGTCACCCAACAGACTTTTATCCTACTTTTGCGCATGAACTCCTAATAACAGAAATTTTTGTAGAAACAACCGAATTTTTTGTGCGATTGTTTTCATTCGTCGCAGGAACAAGACGACAGAAAAGTACCACTGTGCTACAGAAAATTCTGTCTTTCATGGAGAACGACAGAAAATTTGGTCGTATATTGTCAACGATTCTGTAATTTCTTTTTCGACCGGTGAGGCGCACACGTCTCGTCTGTACGTGTCCTTTATACAACTCTGCTACAGCTATGGACCGCAACCTCTCGCTGTTCGCTTACCGCGACCCGTCAACTAAACACACAACAAACAATCGCAACAAAAATACAAAAGCTACGAACGAAAACAAAAACTTGTGAACGTTCTCTACTCGGGCCGTATATCCTGGTCAGCATTTTTGTTTAACAAGTGGCAAAGTCACTGGCGCCCCATCAAGTGCATACGCCACTGTTTAAGCGAACCGGTTACGTCATTCTGAGCCCAGCCCACCTCTGGTTTTTTTATGACAGAGCCTGTCTCTACCTCGCCACTTGTTCTAGCGAAGACTTGGCACGAGGAGCCGAGGCTCCCTATACTTTTCTCTCTCTCTCCCTCTTTCTTTGTTTCTCTTTTTCCTTTGTCTTTCTTTGCAATTTCAGCGCCAGTTCTTAGTCTGCGCTAGTTGTCTGTCTTCTGCTTCTTCTGATTTTCTTCTTCGTCTGTTTTCTACCCGTGTTTCCTTTATGCGTCTGCTAACCTAGTTTCGGTCGCTGTCGCAGCGGTTCATTCTGCTAGGAGTGATTCAGAATTAAGCTTGTTTCGGTACTCTCAGAAGGAATTGAATCTTACTCCTTGCGTAGAGCTCAGTAGCGAGTATCTTGTCTAATTTTGTATCAGTGATTTAACGGACTTTCACAAGCCAAAACTGCAGTGGCAGGGAGGTGCACAATACCGAGACTGGCAGGGAGGTTCAGAATATGAAGACTACCTCTTCGGAGGATCACCTCGCGTTCAAGTAACTCGTAATTTTATCCCACTACGATGTAACGGACTTTCACATGCCAAAACTGCAGTGGCAGGGAGGTACAGAATAGGGAGACTAGCATGGAAGTACAGAATACGGATACTGGCAGAAATGTACACAATACGGTGACTGAAAGGGAAGTGCAGAATACGTATACTGCAGGGAGGTTCAGATACACAGACTGGCAGAGAGGTGCAGAATACGGATACTGGCAGGGAGGTGCAGAATACAGACTGCCAGGGAGGTGCAGAATATGGATACCGGCAGGGAGGTACAGATATGCAGAGTGGCAGGGATGTACAGAATACGAAGACTGGCAGCGATGTACAGAGTATGGAGACTGGCAGGTAGGTGCATGGTACGGATACTGGCAGGGACATACAGATATGCAGACTGGCAGGGATGTACAGAATACGAAGACTGGCAGGTATGTACAGAGTACAGAGACTGGCAGGGATGTACAGAATACGGATACTGGCAGGGAAGAATAGATATGCACACTGGCAGGGATGTACAGAATACAGAGACTGCCAGGGATGTAGAGAGTACAGGGACTGGCAGGGAGGTACAGAATATGGATACTAGCAGGGAGGTACAGATAAGCAGACTGGCAAAGATGTACAGAATACAAAGGCTGGCAGAGATGTACAGAGTAGGGAGACTCGCAGGGAGGTGCAGAATACAGACTGTCAGGGAGGTGCAGAATATGGATACTGGCAGGGTGGTACAGATATGCAGATTGGCTGGGATGTACATATTACGGAGACTGGCAGGGATATACCGAGTATGGAGACTGGCAGGGAGGTACGGATATGCAGACTGTCAGGGATGCACAGAATACAGAGACTGGCAGGGATGTACAGCGTATTAAGACTGACAGGGAGGTACAGAATATTGATACTGGCAGGGAAGTACATATGCAGACTGGCAGGGATGTACAGAGCACAAAGACTGGCAGGGAGGTGAAGAATACAGAGACTGGCAGGGAGATGCAGAACATGGAGACTGGCAAGGAGGTACAGAATATGGATACTGGCGGGGATGCACAGAATATTATGGAGACTGACAGGGATGTACAGAGTATGGAGGCTGGCAGGGAAGTAAAGAATATGGATACTTGCAAGGATGCACAGAATACGCAGATTGGCAGGAATGTGCAGAGTATGGAGACTGGCAGGGAGGTGCAGAATAGAGAGACTGGCAGGGAGGTGCAGAATACCGGGACTGGCATGGAGGTCCAGACACGTAGGCTGGCAGGGATGTACAGAATATGGAGACTGGCAGGAAGGTAGGCACGTAGACTGTGCAGGGATACACATAATACGGAGACTGGCAGAGAGGTACAGAATATGCATACTGGCAGGAAGGTACAGATGTGTAGACTGGCAGGGATGTACAGAGTACGGAGACTGGCAGGGAGGTGAAGAATACAGACTGGCAGGGAGGTTCAGAATACCGAGACTGACAGCGAGGTACAGGCGTATCGACTGGAAAGTATGTACAGAATATGGAGACTGGCAGGGAGGTACAGATAAGCAGACTGACAGGGATGTACAGAATACGGAGTCTGGCAGGGAAGTACAGAGTACGAAGACTGGCAGGGAGGTGCAGAATAGAGAATGGCAGGGAGGTGCACAATACCGAGACTGGCAGGGAGGTTCAGAATATGAAGACTACCTCTTTGGAGGTTCACCTCGTGTTCAAGTAACTCGTAGTTTTATCACACTACGATGTAAAACAATTGTTCTTGTTCTCTGGCAACGTGTAAGAAATACTGTGCTGATTTGAAAATGCAAGCGCGTATTGCAGCATAACTCCGTTATAACAAAGTAAGACAAGTAAGATAAGCTGTGAGCTTGCCGGTGTTCCGCAATCTTATTTTCCACACAAAAAGGAAGTTTTAGTGAAAAGGTAGCTCTGTCTCTCGTCTCGAATTGACGGCTGTGTACTTACAACGGCTCGCATACAAGATTGTGAAGTCAATACGGGAAATGAAAGCAAGAGCGAAAAAATAACACCAGCTCCAAGACATCCCACAATGCGATACCAGCTCCCCAGCAGCACACCGATGTATTCCGCTACAAATGTACGCGTCAGAGTGGCATAAGTGGAGCAGAATTAGGAAACACTGGTTCGGCGCCAAATGCTAATTTCTACACTTTGAACACGAATTAGCCAGTATAGGAGTAAAATGGGAGTAAGGTGTCCCCTGGCACACTACCTTCTAGGGGCAAGGTATGCTGCACAAGCCCTGGAGTAGATTTCCATAACTAAAAATATGGAACACTTAAGATTGGCACAGGAAAGAAATTCCCTCTTCAAACATGGGAAGTTCCAGCAGCTACGAAGGTTTTAACGGAAATCTCAATCAACTCTAAATTTGCTAACATCGAGATCTCCGGTCCCATGTTTAAACCGATCCTGCGGGTATGACGAGGCTATATCCCACTTTCTTTGTGACTGCCCTGCCTGCGTACAGCACCGAAAGGCAGTCTCTCAGCCGTGCGCTGGAGCATCCAGATCCACGCCCACTGAGGGAAATGAAGATTCTCGGCCACTGGCCGCGGCGACCGTCGGCGGTGAAGGCCTCCAAGGCACTGCTACACTTCTTGCGAACTTCTGGCCTGTTATATAGACTGGGACTTTAGCAAATGCTGACTTTTCATAGGAACTTCAGTTTTCTGCTACTCTCTTTTCACTTTCATTTTTTTATCCCCTCACCCCATTTCCCCCGTGTAGGGTATCAAACCGATTATTCTTCCGGTTAACCTCTCTGCCTTTCCTTGTCTTCCTGCTCTTCCTCATTGGCAGCTCCATTAAGTTGGTTGGTTGGTTGGCCTCAAATAAAATGGCACGTACCCCCTACGGGGTAGCGGCCAAGACACTGGCGGTGAACTGACGGAAAGAGGGGCATTTATAGAGAAAAGGGATTAGTAATAGGGTATAGGCTGAAAGAATGGACGACGCAACCACAGGGGACCTGTTAGCTTGGAGATCGAAGACGGGACGATAGCTTTTTGTGCAAATTCGAATGCAATGCATGCAATGGTTCAATCTTGCACTGACTGAAAGAGAGCGAAAAAAAATAATGAAATAAATTTTTGAAAGCACATGAGAAACAATGCTTGCATTTTTTAATCGTCGTCCAGGAACACTGCCAACACAAAGCCATACCGCAATTGATGACCTCCATACATTCCTCTCATCAACTCGCATTGTTAAAGCGAACACTGCGGTTAGTACACTTGCACACAGATATAAAATGAAAATAAGAACAAAAAAAAACGGAAGCTACAATACTTTTCCTTCTCCCCGGAGGCGGAGATATGACAATATAGGAATCACTTACTCTAAGGCCGTCTAGTGTGAGTATCTTGCGAGTTAGTAACCTATGGTGTTCCGAATCACGCTGTGTTTACAGGACGAACCACAACGCTTAGTGAACAGAGAGCTACCTCTCATTCACGTAAAAAAAAAATTGCGCGTCTCATATTTTGCGAAAACATATTCGATTGTCATTTCTGCACTTACTTCTTCATTGAATGTACAGAATTTCATCTTCGCCTCCTTTAGCGTCACCAGTGGCCCGAAAAACTCGCCCCTATATACATAACCACGCCTTAACTTTGTTGAAATGTTGACGCTTTCCAGGTATCATAAATGGGTGGAATTTATTGGCAGCAGCGATTACGCTTGCAGATGAGTTTTAAGAGTCCGTGAGTTGTATATTTTAACAATTCAATATATTTCGGTTCTTTTTTATCAGTTGTGTTATGCCGTGAAATCGAAAATAGATTAACAATAAGCAATTATTCATATTTTTACGTTTGTAGCCCCAACTGTATCGCGTCTTATAAAAGCGTTCTGTGTCCTTCGCCCTTCCTTTTTGGACTACAGAGGTCCATCGATTATGCAAAAAAAAAGGATAACTCCCGTAGAGAAAGTTCGCCACTTGCCATCTCAGTTTCATTGAGCCACAACAGTGCAGCCCGATTCAGAATGCTATATAATCATCAAGGGCTTCTAACCTTATAAAAATGGTCTATAGACTTTCTGCAGGCTTCTTGGAGACTATATATTGCCTTCCTATAGACATTTCCTTTTGTCTATTCATAGTCTATAGACTGTCTATTATTGCCTTCCTATACATAGTTCGTTTTGTCTATTCATAGTGTATAGACTGTCTATTGGCAAAAGCATATGGCTATAAATCTATAAATAATGAACTTGATTTACATAACCAGCGTTTAGAAACACTACTGGTTGGGAACCTGTCCGCTCGGGTGGCCGACGTTGATGGAGGGTAGCACCACCATGGCCACAAAACAAACTTCCACGGAGTCGCATCAAGCAAGGAGCTTCCGCTGGCCTCACGAAGATTGCGTCAGTCAGCTTGTGGCATCAGCGTAGATTTGTTTCAGGCTTTCTTTTCTGCAGGCCTTAGTAAATAGCCTGCTTTAGCGTTACGAAACATGATATATATCTTGCGGTGTTTACCTGCTAAAGACAGAGCCGATTACGATCTACCGCGGTGCTCAACTAGGAAATTCACAAAAAGAACGAAATAAACACTGAATGGGACAAAGATAAGTCGGGCTTTAATGCTGGAATTATGCTTGCTAGAAATGTATTAGCTCATTGCGTAAAGAGCCGGTCACAAAACAAGGAAAATTTTAATCAGCAAGAACATCGCCTCCCAAAATAGCAGCGCTGATTAAATGGCAGGCTCCCGCCTTAAGCTCCATTACAAAAACACTGATTTCTTAAAATGTAAATGCTTTAAATGCAAAAGGAAAGAAAACAGGAACGTAAGCGAAGATTATGGCTGGAATTTTCACAAACCGGAAAAAAGAAGCGAAATACAAACGCGAACAGATAAAAAACCGGTACGGAGGCAGCCCAAAGCGGCTTCCCAGAACTACACGCGCGATGCCATCCGAACAAGATGACTTCATTTCAGGAAGGCGACAACTCAGTTTTCCGGTAAGAACTCTTTCCCAGAAGCTCTGCGGCAACACGCCAAACTTGTATTTAAACAAAAAAAAGAAGCGCTAGGTGGAGTTTCTTGGAGGGACATGGTTTCACTCCTGTATATAAAAAGGTGAATATGCTTCTAGAAAAGAAAACCTGTGTAATGATTTTTCTGTAGATTCAACACCCTTGTTTCGTACAGGCTGTCGCCACATTCCCTTTGCCTCCTTTTTTCACGTATGTATCAAGTATGCGCAATGGGAATCTCTGTTTCCCCGATAAAAAAACAATACAAGGTACCGTGACGAACAAAACATTGCTCAAGAATACAGGGCAAGATCCCCAGCGACAACCATGTGATAACTGTTGGAGTAGCATATAGCATGCAAGGCAAACAGTACGAGTACCGCACCTGCACTCAGAGCGTGTGTCACTGAGCTGTACAAAAGACAATGCGTTTCGTACTTTCTTCCGCTGGCAGAAGTACTGGTTTTCTTTATGTGATTGGACATAACAGTATCCTCAAAATTATAGTTCGCAAAGAGGAAGCGCGCTTACAGACGATGTTAAAGTTGTAAGTTATAAGTCGAATCCGAATGCCTATTCAGTGTGGCCAGTGCCGTTCAAATGTTTAGAAGCAGAGGATCTTACGAGGGCAGCTATAAACCAGCATGGCATAACCGTCGACGTGGAAGCGGCGACGTTCTTCATCGACAAAAAAAAATGGCCTTCAGGGTACGAGAGAATAAAAAAAGGAACCCACCGATCCTCGGCGCCTGTTCCAGGGAAACTTGCCGCAAGACGCCTGAACCCACTGGGCACCGCTGGACAGAGGCACAGAGTAGAGACAGTCTCCGCAGCGCTGGCTCGGTGGTTGCAAAGTGCAGGGCCAGTTGAGACCCTTCTTGGAGCCCACGCCGGTTCCGAGCGGTTCGTCGACGTCTCCTTTGCCCCTGACGTCCTGCTCGCAACACTCCAAGGGCAGCAAGCTGGGAGAAAGCTTGCAGTGGCAACACAGCTCTTGGCCCCCACGAACGGTGTGCTGCTGTTGCAGCTCCGAGAAGCTGTTCTTTGGGGGCGAATGCTTCGGTACGGGCAGCAGCTTGGGCCTAGCACCGCGCAGCGCCTCGACGGAGCTGTCGTCACTCTCGACCTCCAGGGCGTCGAACGATGAGGCCCTTCTGGTGTCCTGGTACGTGCCGTCGACATCATCTCCCCTCCGCGAGTCCGCGTCAGAGCTGAAGTCACTACTTCGGCGGTTCTGGTGGTACTTCCAGAAGTCCGATATCTGGAGGCACTCGTCGCGGCCCTTCGGCCTTGCCGCCTGGTCGTGCCACTTGAATCCGCCGGACCAGATATTGCAGGGCGGTGGCGGGTCGCCCAGAGTGTTCGCTTTGCAGCCTGGTGAAGAGGAGCCCGACGTCGAAGATGAAAGAGACTTCGGGAACAGGCCTTCGCGGGAGTGCTTGCGGGCTCCAGAGGTCACAACGACGCTGGCGTCCGAGAATGGGGAGGAGGACAAGGGCGTGGACAGCGCGGGGGAGTGACCCTCCAGACTGGATGAGCCTGGAGGCGTGGTGGAGCCAGACCATCGGGGAGACGTGGGCGTCGACCACGGAGACAGTCGCGTCGAGTCGAACGAGCTGGCAGGTGACGAAGGCGAGTCGTCTCGACCGCGACGCGCTCCGCCGCCGTGACGCGGAATGGGCTCGCGGATGGTGAGGAAAGAGCGCAGTTCTTCGTCCTCTTCGTCGGAGCTCAGTTGCTGAGGAGACGACGACAGCCTCTGAGACGGAATTTGAGACGTTGGAGCCGCGACACGGATGGCGGGTCCTGCGAAGCGGTTCGCGCTGTTAGCGGAGCACTGGGACGACAGCCTCGGACGCCGCCAGAAGGACTTCGCTTCGCCCGACGATGAGCTCGCAGCGCGTGACATGGCTTTTGCTTACTGCGGATTATCTTTTTTTTCTTCACTGACGGTAGCCGAAAACTGCGCTTCCGGACCAGTGCAGTGAATACCAGGCCTAACAGTGCACTTGAGGTTTAGCTATACCAAGGAGGCTTAGAAGGAACACTGATGAACTGCTGGTCGAGTGGCAGACGACTGCACCGCGATTTAGGGGCTTACAAAGAATTTCATTTAGTAGCACCTTGCTTTGAATTCAACAGAGCTCTTTCAACGCCTACATGTATTAAAGCAAATGCGAGAGCAATGAAAGTTCCTAAATAAGGATAAGCCTCACTCTAATCTGAAGAAAGTAGATTCATCATCAAAATCCAAATAATACGCCACCAGCTCGGGGAACCCGGTGGGTTTAAGCCCTTATTTCAATACCACAGCAAATTCTCTCTCCAAGGGAGAGCTACAAGACTGGGTCCTGTTTCTCTTCCGTAGACTCCGTGAAAGCTACTGGCTAGAAGACAACGCAGAGTAAGCAGTCTATCATAACCACGCGCTTCCTTAACGGGTAGGTACGCTTTTCGCTCTGCTGTTGGCATCAACTCTCAGAACACATCAGGAAGCCAGGTGCTGATGGCCCGTACTGCCCTACACAAAGACAGGCGCTCGTAACGACGACTTCCGCCTCTGGACTGGGGCACGCCGCTGCAATGCTCCTCACGCCACGTCGCACACAGTGAGGCACAGGCACTTCCGATGACGAATGTGACTCGGCACGCACCACAACACAGGATGTAAGCCTAGTTCCGCCTCGAGAACTGCCAGCGAACTCCAGCCACAGTAACACGGCCACCTGCTTGACTCACAAGCGAAGCAAGTAAAACAAAGCACGCAGGAAGCTTGGCTTCAGCACGTCGTAGTTGTCACAAGGCTCACGCAAATAATGCAGTCCCACAGGCGAACGGCTGTGAATCCCGAGTCAACTTCGATTCACGGTCGTCAGGGCGAAGCAGAGCCGAACAGGTGTCGCCAGGACGCGGGGCACGACAGACTATGCAGGCAGACTCGTGACGGCAACCGGTTCACGCCCTGTAAGATGAAGGACGACTTCGAGCGGACAAAGAAAGACTCGTTACGGCAGTCGTCGGGTTCTCCTGGACAATACGAGCTGTTTCTTCTCCGTAGGCGGCTGGATGAAGTAGTGAATGTCACGGCACGGGCATTCGCTAGTATAAATGCTTTTTTGAGTAGCGGGAGGGAGATAACTACTCCCACAAAAGTGACAAAACAGTCGAGACTAGCTGAAATGGCACTTCAGAAGAAACTCTCTCCTTGACGTCTGTCGACGACACAGAGGAAGAGTAAATGAGGAGGCAGGCTGTTATAGGCCGGTTCACCACAACAATAGAGGTTGCACGCGGTACAACTCGCACCACAGCAGATGGATGTCACTGTGTAGCCACAGGTTTTGAGAAATCCGGTCTTCCTTCAGCTTCCAGGCACTGTCAGCGTTGACAACGATCAAAAGACTTCGGCGGGAACAACAACATCGCACACACTCGCGCACTTGTGCCGTCCTCCTTCGCTAAAAACAGTGTGACGCAGGATACACAAGGGAGCAGCTCGCAGGATCAGAAGAGAATAAAAATGCAGGGATAAACCTCACTGCGGAACAGTGGGCGTTCACAATTTTCTCACGCAGAGACGCCGACGCGGCCGGAGTTCCGCAGCAGCAGCAACGACGGTGTCGACGAGGCGCACGACGACACCGGCGACCAGCACATCTGATCGGACACAACTGCTACGCGCCGGCCAACAAACCGATATGACCGTGGACGTTCTGGGGAAGGAAGCCACGGCGGCAGGCAGCTTCCAGAGAGGGTAGACGAGCAAGAGAGCGTCGGGCTAGGTTGAGAGAGAGGAGGGAACACGGCTGCAGCGCTTACACGCGCTGCGTGAGACCAAGTAGAAGAGGACGAGAAGGGGGAGAGAACAAGAGGCAAACGCGGCGCGGCGCGCGCGGTGAAAAAGTGATGCGCTGCACACTGAAGGGCAAGGACGCCAAACAAGAAGACAAAGTCGGCAGGGGAAAGAGTGATTGTAGATGGGGCGGCCGCAGCGAGGCTGCACAAGTCGCCGGTGAAGAGAAGAGAGGAGGCGCCGGCAAACAGTGGCAAAGCAAAGGATAAAACGCGCGGCGCAGGATTCCGGATCGGCAAGGTGGTTGTCGCGGCGGCGGTGGCGTGCGCGCTCGCGCTGTGCGGGGAACCGCCGGCGCAGGGCGGTGCATTTTCCGCTTTGTTTTATGGGGCCGGCCGGCGTGGGCTGGCGGCGCGCGGCTTTGCCCGACACTCGACAGATGGAGCCAGCCGAATGGGTACAAGCTTGCTTTTTCCCATGCGAAGTCCTTCCGCGCAGTTTGAACATGGATACAGCGACATAGTGCTTAAGTAGTACACACCCCGTCGCGGAGCGCAGGCTTCGAAGCCCTGTCTCCGAACGGCACTTTTTGCTGCCCTTAGTGAGCCATGCCTGCTGCTACTAATGAAAATGTCGCGTTTCTAACATCTTGCACATTATC
The DNA here is from genome assembly GCF_055824585.1 of Amblyomma mixtum. Lineage (NCBI taxonomy): Eukaryota > Metazoa > Arthropoda > Arachnida > Ixodida > Ixodidae > Amblyomma > Amblyomma mixtum. The sequence goes on from NC_143013.1 coordinate 121,653,974, forward strand.
TTCAACCGCTGCTGAAATGTACTACAGTCGATCCCGGGTATATCGAATTATCGCTTATATTGAACAGTCAGAACACCCTCGTCAAAACCCCATGTAAAAGTACAGCACTACTATTCGCGTATATCGAACCTGCGTGCAGCGGAGCATTTGATATATTGAACGGCACGCCGCGACCTTACTTTGCCTGACGCCCCTCTTCGCTCACTTTTCGGGCGCGGAGGCGGGGCGACTGCGCGAACTTAGGCACCTTCTGTCAGCGCGTTCAAGAAACCGTACTCGTTTTCCGCGCCAGATCTCTGTCATGCGGTGAAGCCAACCTAACTAACTAATGATTAGCGGCGCTCCCCCCGGCGTGCTTCGCTGCCGGAGGAACTTAGGAAGCCAAGTGTACCTTGAGGAACAATGAAGATGATTATCCAATCATCGTTTTCAGTTAAAATTTATTATTTCGCATTTTCTGCCACTTTTGTCCGACAGCAAAAGACGCATTTATCGGCAAAGAAACTACATTTAAAAATCTTCCCGCTATTAGATTCAAACTCGTGCCGTCCTTTACGAAAAGGACGCGTTGCAACTGTTTTGAAGTGAATGGCCGTGTGGCGTACCAGAAATCGATGTTGACGCACGTATTTTATTTGCAGAAGCGGCAGGTTATGTTGGCATCTGTATTTCGTTTTCTGGCCTTTTCAAACTTATAATTGCTCCGTTTCCGGTGATATTGGTCTCTTTGTGATTAGGACACGGTACCCACTCGGTACAGGTGTACTTCTACAGTAGAACTTCGTTATAACGGGACGATTTACAACGAAATAATGGATATAACGGAGAAGTGATGCTTCCCTTTGGAAGCTCGGTCAACACGAGCTATAATGACGATAAGGATATAATGAAGTAATAGCTGGGCCCTTTGAACTTCGTTATAACGAGGTTCAACTGCATTTTTCCTCAGTGTTTCTTTATTTTGATGATATTATCCTTTTACTAGAAAAAGGATTGGGTATGTTATCATTGGCAGTGGTTAGTTCGAAAGCGCCGTCCGCTGTGGCATCAATGCGAAGCAGGTTAGACCTAGCAATGCCTACCGAGCAGTGCCCTGCCGGCATGCTGGTGTCCGGCACGTCCTTGTAAGTAGCGCCTCACTAGCAAAGTATTCTTCCTTCTGCGTCACAGACAAGTTAATCTACTGCCAGTTTTTGTACGTATAATTATCAATATATCGAACTGTTTCGCGATCCTCCTTCAGGTTCGATATATCCAGATTTCACTGTACCAAGGACAAAAGTCTCCAGAACATCTGCGCCGCAACCTAAACCTGTAGCTCTGTTATTTGCCAATGGCTGGAGGCCACACTTCTGAAGCTGAAAGTTGTACTCACGCACCTCTGCACCAGGATCGCTGCTATGCACCAGGATTGCTTTCTGTGCGTCGTAGAGACTATACTCTCTGGATTGTACCTATCAGTTTCTTGAAAATTCTCCCGGATTGAGAAATGCCTTCTGTAGTAACACAGGTTTTCAACAATTAAAATTAGAAAAAAGAACTATGCACAGCTTTTGTCTAGCAAGGAGCTTAAGTAATCTGCTTCTGCGCCACGGTCTGTGTCTCGCTACACATCACCGGTGTTCGGAATCCTTTGAACATGGGAGGAACTCCCGTTCTCACCGTTCTGAAAGTTAGGACTTTAACCGAGAATACAAGAACTTCACTAAACGGCTCAGCAACGAATGCTTTGGGCTGTTTACTTCTGACAAAGGCTGTATACTCTACAGTGATGCCACTACCAGGTATCACCGAGCGTTAGCATAATGTTAAACGCGGCTTGTTCACAGGGAAAAAGCCAAACGAAGAGCTGGCAAAAGAGCTGGCAGTCCGAGTTCTGTCAACCTACGCTTGGATCTCGTGCCGTGCGCTGGCGATGCGTCTGGTGTCGCTACCGATCTTCCCTTTTACAAGCAATCACTCGCGACTGAAAAGGAAGGCATCCTTGCTATTCACAGAGACAAAACACGCGTCATAGTGCGGCTTGAGGCGGTACACATGTACAGTCTCGCGCCCACATCTCCGTAGGTCTCACACGGGCATCACTGGTTTGATGATGTACCGTCTTTGTCAAAAGTAACCAAGCTTCATGATTTGCTTCTAGCTTATATAGTGGAACCCTTACCGGCTTCCCTGAAGCTGAAATGGTCGCTAAAGGTTATTTCAGTGAAACACTCTCCGGGGCATGTTGGTTCATAGCTGGAAAGAATAAAAGCGCAACAAGACGAGCCTGTCCTGTCCTGTGGTTTTTGCTCCTTCTTTGTGTCGCCTTGTTGCGCTTTTATTCTTGGCGCTAAAGGTTAGGACTGGAGGTCTTCTTACCTCCAACATCTTCCAACATCTTTTGATCTTTAGGAAAGCCACAAGGGCTCCTTTATACAAGCTAGAAGCAAACCATGAAGTCTGGTTGCTTTTGACAAAAACTGTAAGTACTTGAGCGGCGAAACGCGCTCGAGGGCGCGGTAGGAACCATGATACTAGAAGTTTTGGAGGCGCCAGGTGTGGTAAAGGACCCGCGAAACAAGACGAGGGAGTTGGCTACAAATCTGCCAGGAGTGTGTGTGGTGTAGAAGAGGGATTTTTGAGGTCCTTGCTGGGCGTACGTGGACGACCAAGCCAGGTGATGTCACTCCTCAGCGTGTTTGAGAGCTTCGGAGACTATGGTGCATGCATCAGGCTGGTAAGGAAAGGGGGCCATCTGCGTCGAAAGGCGGAAAGGGACAAACCCGTCGCCCCCCTCAGGGTCTACTAACACGACGCTGGCAGCGTGCGGACGAACAGACGACAGCGCGTCGAATACCTGCTCACTAACCGCACTCTGAAGAGTGGGATTCAGGTTAAATGAAGGTCCCTGATTACAGTGAAGAACTGGAAGCCGGCGAGTCACCTTCTTGCACACGCACTTCCTCGAAGCCTTAGATTTGGACCGGCAGCGGGCTGCTGTCGACCGACGTGGAGAGGCTGGAAAGTGATTTATACCCGTGCCACATGGAAAAAATTAATGCCATTACGCTGTTCTCGCAGTAAATACACTCTTCAGCAAACAAAAAAAAATTGACCGAGATCTCTAAATGGTGCATGCCATAGAATGCATGCACAGCCACAATAGCTAACGAGAAAAATTTGCTTATTGTTCATTCACAACTACCACTTACGGGACAACCTTCCTGAATGGCTATAGAAGCTTAAGGCCATGGTGTGAGTGTCTGAGTTGTATGTATCAGCTACATTGTATAGTGCTCAAGTGTAGCACCCATCGCCTATTAAGGCGAAAGCCTTTAATGCCTCATCGTCGTCGACAGAAGGTTGTCAGCAGAAGGTTGTCAGCAGAGGTTTCACGCTTTTCTAGTCAGACCAGAAAAAAAATCTTTGTGCACGATGGGATTCGAACCAGCATTCTTCTCGTTCCGCAGCCGAGCGTGCTAATGGCTACGTTACTTCTTGCCAACGCATATGTAGTTCTCATTGTCTAGGACGCTGGAGAGTGTTTACAGAAAGGCGTCGAATTAGACGGATGGCCCCCAAACGCCCTACAATGTGCTCCCGCCAAATCAGAGCTTCTACATGTCAGGACCAACCACAAGAACAACACGTCTCTACACATATCTCTGTCGGGCGGTCCCATCAGAGAAGTGGCAGAGCTCCGGATCCTGGGTCTGTTCATCAATAACAAACTTACGCCGGACTCTACCATAGCGAAACTCAAGCGCGTAGGTGAACAGGTAGGGCGCATGATCCACCGTGTTTCCAGCAAGCGGGGCGGCCTGTGGGGCAGGGACGCGCTACGGCTTGTCCATGCCTTCGTGACCAGCCGGATCCTCTACGCCGTGCCGTAACTACGCACCACCAAACAACAATACGAGCGCATTGACGCCATCATCAGGAAGGCAACAAAGCGAGCACTGGACCTCCCGGTGGCTACCTCCAACGCCAAACTGAAGGCGTTGGAAGTGGTAAACTCCTATCAGGAGTTGCGGGAGGCCCACCTCGTGAACCAATATACGCGGCTATCGCAGACGGTTCCTGGGCGCCGCCTGCTAAACCGCGTACACATCCAACACACATGCATACCAGAGGGGACGGAGAATATCCCGGTGCTGTGGCGCCACATGCTCTGGGTCGCTCTGCTTCCGCGTAACATGGACATGGCTTCACATGAAGGCAGACGACAAGCGCGGGTTCGCACGCTTGAGAGGCAATATGGATCTAAAGAGGGCGTCTACTACGTGGACATCACAGGGCCGTCGCCCGCGGGATTCTTCACGGCTGCCGTAGTCCACCGGGGAATGAATGTCGATGGGCTATCTTTTCGGGCCCCAAATTCAACACGAGCGGATGAAGTCGCGATAGCTCTCGCTGCCAACGGTCCAAAATCGAGAACGGTTATCAGACTCTCGCCGGGTCTGTGAACATTATCTTGCAGGTGAAATATCACCTCTTGCCTCTCAAATTCTAAGACGCGCTCCCGCCGATCCAACTCGCACAAAAGTGATCTGGGCTCCTGGTCACCAGGGTCTACGAGGCAATGAGGCCGCTGATGCGGCCGCCCGAGAGCTCACACACTGTGCTCCTCTTCCTAGCTTTCCTGGCTCAGAAGCTCATAAACCGCTTCTGCGGTTCCGCGAAATCCTAATTCATCATTGCGACAGCCACCGTCTCTACCCAGCACCTGCTAAGGGGCTGAGTAAGGCGGTGGAGAGAACTCTGCCGCGCCTGCAGAGAGGTACTCTTCTCTGTCCTGCCACAGCAAAACACTTCGATCCGAAGTGTTTTGGCGCTGCCCGCACTGTGGAGAGATCTGCGATATCTTTCACATTGTGTGGGCATGTACTCAGAATCCCCCCTTCCCCCCCCCCCCCCCCCCCCCGAGAGGCATGGGAGACTGCCCTCCTCAACTGCTCAACACTGGAGTCCCAAAGGGCGCGGGCGCGAGACGGGCCTCGTCGTGCGGTGTCCCGGACTAAGGATACCAACCATGTAGCGGGGTCTTCTGATCCCTAAACTCTCTCTGAGTATTAAAAATGTTTTTCACCACCACCAGTGTCTCCAGCATTTAAGATTCTCAAACAACTGTGTACATATTTAACTTCTTAACCACACATCAGTGGCACAAGAAGCAACATCGCGCTAAAGGCGTTCGCCTCATCGCACTTTAGCTCAACAAAGTGTCCCCCTGAATTTTTTTACTCCTTGAAAATTTCTATGCAACTTTTGCTAAAATGGCACAGTAAACCTGCAAGGCCATCGCATCCAGCTGTGAGAGCCCACAACTTTGTATTGCCTTCGTTTCTTTGCCTCTTGTCGCCATCCTTTTCGTAAAGACTTTACGAAAAGGATGGCGACAAGAGGCAAAGAAACGAAGGCAATACAAAGTTGTGGGCTCTCACAGCTGGATGCGATGGCCTTGCAGGTTTACTGTGCCATTTTAGCAAAAGTTGCATGTTGCATTTAGGTTTCCTAAATGCTTCAGCACAGGCTGAACAAGAGCGGCAGATAGGGCGAGTTCGGCGAGTTCAGCGCCCTCTTGTTCTTTGTCCTGGTTCCGAAGCGCTGTTGGAAAAGTGCGCTTACAGGCCAATGCCGGATTGTTTTTTTTTTAATCTTGAATTTATATTCATATCACATTCCTTAATGTTCCTTCCTCCGGTACGAAAACCATTTTTTAAGATACCACACAGCAGTTTTTAAAGAGAGCAAGAACGAGGAAACAAAACTTAGTTTCGGCCAAATGAAGATGTCGCGCGGCAGACCGGACTATGACGTCACGCGTACTGTCCAAAAAAACTTATTTTGTGCAAGTTGATTGGTACTGTGAGAGCTTGAATGGTTACAGTCGAACCTCGGTATAACAACACGGGTTTTAGCGAAATAATCGATATAACGAAACAAGGACGATTCCCCTCGGAAGCTCGGTCAACACGGGCTATAACGAAGTAATCGCCGGGCCCTTTAAGCTTCGTTACAACGAGGCTCAACTGTATTCGTCTGAAACAAACAAAAGCCAGATCGAAATTTTGCCCTTCAGCAACAGGAAATATCGACGGCCTTGCTTTCAGTGACGTCACATACGCAAGGCTGCCCGTAGAAATCTCCCCGATGGAAGCCACGAAATTGGAAATTTCAAAATTCATTTGTGCGGCAACAAAACATGTCCCGCTCTAAAGTTTGGCAGAGAGGATCAGAAAAACTGCAGAGAACGCAGATAAAGTTTTAGTAATATCATAGGATGTATAAAAAAACCCTAGAGCTCGCCATTAAGTATAGACATTTTCACGACCTCGAGAAAACCGGTTTTCTGGGCTGTGCGGAGAACGTGGGGCAGCCTAATCCTCAACTCTTTCCTCTACATTAGAGGGCCCAATATGTCGGCGCCCATAGACCTGTTTTTGAAAAGGTCCATAGGGCTGGAATAATCTTATTCGAGCATGTATCTAAAATGTTCATAAACGCTAGCAAAAAAAAAATTGACATTGCGGACAGCGTAGTGACGTTTGACCAAGAAAAAAAGTAGCACTGCAACCACATTTCGGTGCCATCTGCGAAGCAATGGCGTGTGCTCTATCGCAGACCGCACGGAACTTCGTACGTTGCAAAGTCATACAGGGTATGTGTTAAGTGTTTCGTGCTTGCGTGTTGCGTCATTTATTGTTCATTTAGTTCTGATAAACATTTTGCAGCATTGGCAAAAGCATTTCTGCTTCAATGAAGGCGTCACACCTACTGTCCCTTTCAGCATTCTGAAGACACACTGACAGAAACTTCATCTTGTCTTTGTTTTCAGTAAAATTTGATCGCCTTTTTGTGGTTCTGGTTCTGGTTCCGGTTCACGTTCGTTCGGAAGCGAAAGTAGTGTTAATTTCACAGAAATCAGAGAAGCTTAAAATCCATTCTCCTGCCGCCCCAGACATATTTGCGATGTCGATGTTGAAGTAGATAAAAATTAAGGACGCTGCGGTCACAGATTGGAAGTGCATGCCGGAGTCGTTTCGCCTTAGAAACCCAAGACAAAAAAGACTTGACATTTTTGCAGCTTGTTCATCAGTACGGCGTTCGTCTTTGTACATTTGAACATTTGACTCCTTGCTCGTTCATTAAAGTTCCATTTTCCAATGAAAGTAGATTGCGTCTTCGCCCTCAGAATGTGGTAATCAACCGTTCCAATTTTAATTTGTCCTCAGGGCTCATTTAAAGTTAATGATGTGCGAACTTACTACAGTTGAACCTCGTTATAACGAAGTTGAAGAGGCCCGGCGATTACTTTGTTACAGCCGCAGTTTCGTTATAGCCAGTGTTGACCGAGCTTCCAAGATGAATCACCATTCCTTCGTTATATCCAATATTTCGTTATAAATCGTTTCCTTAAAACGAGGTTCGACTGGAGAACACACGTAAAGCACTGATGCGAGCACAGCGATTGCACTGTTGTTCACAGCACCACAATAAGCGGAGTAGTGATGTTTTGTATAAAACCCTCTACACGAGTGTTCCGGTTTCGGCCGCTGCGGGCGCTGGAAGCCAGATTGCACAGAGATCAGTCAGCGTCGTTAATTTCGCTCCACTGCAATTCCTCCCCTTCCCCTCCCCCCTCCCCTTCCTTTTTCTTTTGCCTTCCCCACCCGTAGTGCCGCCTTGCATATAGCCGCAACCAGCTCCGCAGTTTTGCTGCTCCTGTAACCGCACCTAGTCGCATCTGGCGCAACTCTTTTTTTTTTCTTCGCGGAACCGCCGCGCGTTAGAAGAACTACGGGCAGCACAGGCCCCTGATACGCTGCCGCTCCTCTCCCTTCTCGATCTTCTTACTTTGGAGTTAATTGACGTCATTTAAAGTAGGAAGCGGCCTCCTGCCCTTAGAGGCGTTCATTTTCGGAGCTCAGGAAAAACAAGAGAAACCATTTTGACGAGCTTCCCCTTCCCCCTTGAACCTGAGGGGTAAAATGCGGCTGCAGCGGGCCGCCATAGTTCGTCTCGTATCACGTGTGGCGTTGCAAGTAGAGGTCGTCAAAAGGAGAGTGGAATGATGGCGGGAGGGAGAGCGGGGGGAGAGGGTGCAATAAGCCAAGGTCTCGCTAAGAAGAGTATACGCTGGACAGCGGGTCTCAATTCACCCTTACCTCAATCCACTCTTACCCTATCCTTGTAGAGTTTCCCATTAGAGCGGTTGAGATCGCTACCTCACTAAACGTACCGGTTTCCGCACGACACGCCGGCTGAAGAGGGGAGGGGGAGAAGCTTTTGCGACTCTCCCCCGTCTCCAATGGCGGTTATTACACTAGCCATCCCCCCTTCGCCCAAGATGCCCCCCTTTCGTTTGGGAGATGCTAACTGCTTCCGGGCATCACCTCACTTCTACCTCTCTTTATACATTAATTTCCTTTTCATGCGAGAGATGGCGTGCCATTTTCTCCCTGGGAGGGACACGGCCCTTCCGCCTTGACCCGTGCGTAATTAAGTAGCCGGGCTGTAGGCGAAGCCCAGTGCTGACGTCATTTCCGGCATGCTCGCTCGGTCATGTCTGGCTCTCCCAAGCGGAAGAAAGTCGTATTAGGGAGCAAGGTTTGTACTGACCGTAGAAAAGAAACAAATGCACAGAAAGAAACAAAAGGCCCAGCGGTACTGGTAATGTTCTCGTTATGCCAACTCCGCCAAATGAAACGCAAATACCAGTAAAAATATGCAAAAAATATGAAATGGTCCAGGAAATCTAGAGGCGGGGTTCATTAGCACTTTCTAAGCGCGGTCTTGGCGCGTTCGAAGTGAAACACTTCTGTCCTACTGCTCAGTATCTCTAAGCTATATATAACGGCAATCTCGTTGTGCTGTTAGCGTTTGACTTGTCTTAGGCGCGTTTCGTTTCGTACAACCTGCATTTGTGCGTAGACGGCCTAACGAAAAAAAAAAATATTGTTAGGCTTTTAACGTAATTAAACCGAGTAGACGTGCGAAATCATGTGTTTAGCATGGCTGGCTCACGGTTTTTCTTTGCTGGGTCGTGGGCACGTCTGGCGACGATATTAGACTCAGGCTAAGCTCTGATCGAGGTTAAGCTGATCTAATCTGTTCGCTCCGCAGATGGAACTTAATGAAGACGACGATGTGCAATTCGCAGCGCGAGAGTGTGTTGCAGTTTAACACAGACCAAGTTGCCGCCTGTGTCTTGGCCAATCCCCCGCAGTGTGTATGCGCCATTATTCAGAGGACAACAACAACCATAACACGGGGTGTGAACGGCTGATGCGACAGCATAGTGCTCTTGTGCACAGGCCAGCGAAACTGATCTTTTCGCGCAGGCGTGAGTTCGTATTCCAGACGCGCCAGTACTTATATTTATTTATTCAAGGTCATGGCTTCAGCGGCGGTCCGGCTTTTGCAACTTTGGTCATGGAGTAGAGCTTTCGCTCCGGCCTTTTTCTGGCCGCATTTTGAGAATGAAAACATTCGGAACGTGTCGCCTCAACAGGAAGATGTAATCATCAAAATAAATACAGGCAAGGTGAACAAATCGCTGTGGCTGATCTCGTGGCCGTCGCTAAAGCAACCATACGGAAGAGAACAAGCTGCCGTCGGTACGCAACTTTCCATTATTCATCGTCCATATCTCTAGATCCAGTAACTCCCCTCATTGTTTCAACCTCTTATTAAGGTGGCAGCTTGGGCTTGTTGGTAACACATGTCAACAAAAATAGCGCAGGAACAGAACAAGGACAAGCACGGACACACCCGAGCGCTATGAGCACACGAGCACCTGTGCTGACTCGACTGCCTCGTAGTTGAAAAAAAAAAGTCTGCTGAACAATTTCGGCTGACCCGGCTATAGGCTTGCAGCACTTTCAACCCGCTATTGTCAGTTTTGTGTCACAGAAAAAAAAAGCGCTACCCTTCCTACCTATCCGTCGAACCAGCTGACTGAGGCTATCTTCTTAACTGCATTGACTTTGGTTCCATTAAGCGCAGCTGTTGGCATGTAAAAAAGAATCAGTCTATTTCTTCTTGTATACAACCGACTAATTCGTTAGCACTCTCACCCGAGTGTCGGACAAACACCCGTGTACAGTAGCCTGCGACGAAGCACGGCAGCGAATGCGGCGAATATACGCACATGCATGCAAAGCGCGTTCCGTTTTCGGCGTGTTTTGCCGCTCTGTTACGTCATAGAGCGCTGTAGGGCCGTTCATTCAACATCTGGGCGATACTGTTAAAGAAACCGCCTTTATCAGAAGGCCATTCTGCGCATGCGCGTCTCTTCTCCTCCACCTCCCCTGGTTGAAAATAAAACTGCCGGCTCCTACTGCCCATGCGCAGTTCATGTTAGTGACAGGCGCATGCGACAGATGGCGGCAGCTGTCAAGCACGCACTATGCATTTCGCAGGCGCAGCGGGCTCCTCGTCAACGAAATATCGCCTGCGTCTCCCACGTGCGTTTGTCTTCATCCAGTAGGGGACGAATTTTCGCCCCTCTCCACAGGGCGCCACATCCTGTGAAAAAAGCGGCGCAGCTGGGTAACATAGAACCACGGCGTGCTGCGAGGAGGAAATGTTAAGGCGAAAGCCTTTAATGCCATATCGTTGTCGACAGAAGGTTGTCAGCAGAGGTGTCACACTTCTGGAATCGTGCCAACTGTGGCCTCTCCTCCGCGCAGCGGCGCAACCTCCTCCTCTCCTTAGCAACCGGCGAGCCGGTGGGGGGCGCAGCTGTGTATAGCAACCGTGACGTCACACAGTAGCGGTAGAACGAGCGCGCGCGCGTCGGCGTTGGCAGCTGCACCGCCGCTCCTTCGCCGGAGGTGTCGTTGCGGTGGAGTGAGTGAGACGCATGGCTCCGAAGCGGCCCAGTGATTCCGCGCCAAGCGCTTCGGGGAAGCGGCAGTGGGTTGACCACAAGGCTTTCGCCAAGCACACTTTCGAATTTCCAGAGTGTCTTCAGTGATTTTTGCCGCGTTATATATGGTGGGATTGCTTCGTTCCTATTACGGTCTTCGCAGTAACAGGTCTCACGGTGCGTAGCCGTTGATCTTCTCGTCTTTATTCTCTGCTCATCAGCTGTTTGCTGGCACTACTTGGGACATCGGATTTTTTTGATGGCCTTCAAAAAAACCGTATATTCAGTGCGGCCGCAAACTTTGCCTCGTTGTCTGCACATTCATTCCTTGAAACTTTCGCCCCGCCACTTCTCAAAACGCCATTCAAAGCGCTGCCGCTCCTGAAAGGGTTCCTCTGGAGCGGGGACGACCGGGGGAGGTCGCCTTGCTATGTAGCGCAACCTACGGTGTAGTAGCTGCATCCTTGCTGACTGTTTCATGTGAGCGCACAATTCAATTCATCATCATCATCAGCCTGACTACACCCACTGCAGGGCAAAGGCCTCTCCCATGTCTCTCCAATTAACCCTGTCCTTTGTCAGTTGCCGCCACTGTATCCCCGCAAACTTCTTAATCTCATCCGCCCACCTAACTTTCTGCCGTCCCCTGCTACGTTTGCTTTCTCTTGGAATCCACTCCGTTACCCTTAAGGACCAGCGGTTATCTTGCCTTCGCATTACATGCCCTGCCCAAGCCCATTTCTTCCTCTTGATTTCAACTAAAATGTCATTAACCCGCGTTTGTTCCCTCACCCACTCCGCCCTCTTCCGATCTCTTAACGTTACACCTATCATTTTCCTTTCCATAGCTCGCTGCGTTGTTCTTAACTTAAGCTGAACCCTCTTTGTTAGCCTCGACGTTTCTGCCCCATAGGTGAGGACCGGTAGGATACAGCTGTTGTATACTTTTCTCTGCAGGGATATTGGTAAGCTACCATTCATGATCTGAGAGAACCTGCCATATGCGCTCCACCCCATTCTTATTCTTCTAGTTATTTCCCTCTCATGATCCGGATCTGCGGTCACTACCTGCCCTAAGTAGACATATTCTCTTACTACTTCCAGCACCTCGGTACCAATTGTGAACTGCTGTTCCCTTGCTAGGCTGTTGAACATTGCTTTGGTTTTCTGCATGTTAATTCTTAGCCCCACCGTTCTGCTCTGCTTGTCTAACTGATTGATCATGCTTTGCACTTCTTGTCCTGAGTGGCTTAGCAAGGCAATGTCATCAGCGAATCGCAAATTACTCAGATATTCTCCATTAACTCTTATCCCCAACTGTTCCCATTCCAGTCCCCGGAATACCTCCTGTAAGCAGGCAGTGAAGAGCATTGGCGAGATCGTGTCTCCCTGCCTGACACCTTTCCGTGTTGGAATTTTATTGCTGACTTTATGGAGAACTATAGTAGCTGTGCAATCGTTATAAATATCTTCCAATATTTTCAGATAACACTCTTCTACACCCTGATTCCGCAATGCCTGCATGACAGCTGAGGTTTCCACTGAGTCAAATGCTTTCTCGTAATCAATGAAGGCTATATATAGGGGTTGGTTATATTCTGCGCATTTCTCTATGACCTTATTGATACTGTGAATGTGGTCTATTGTCGAGTATCTTTTACGAAAGCCTGCCTGATCATTTGGTTGACTAAAGTCCAAGGTTGTCCTGACTCTATTAGCAATTACCTTAGTAAATACCTTGTAGGCAACAGACAATAAGCTGATTGGTCTGTAATTCTTCAAGTCCTTGACGTCTCCTTTCTTATGAATTAAGATAATGTTAGCGTTCTTCCAAGCCTCTGGTACTCTCGAGGTCACAAGGCATTGCGTATACAGGGTGGCTAGTTTTTGTAGTACAATCTCTCCTCCGTCCTTCAACAAATCTGCTGTTACCTGATCCTCACCAGCTGCTTTCCCTCTTTGCATTGCTCCTAAGGCTTTCTTTACTTCCTCCTTCGTTACTGGCAGGACGTCCCATTGCTGTACTCGACTGCCTCCCTCAGTAACTTGATGATTACATTCGCTACTGTATAGATTTGTGTAGAACTCTTCGGCTAATTCAACTATCTTATCCATATTGCTGATGACATTGCCCTGTTTGTCTTTTAGCGCATGCATCTGGTTTTTACCTATGCCCATTTTTCTCCTCACTGATTTTAGGCTACCTCCGTTCCTTAGACCATGCTCTATTTTCTCCATGTTAAACTTTCTTATGTCGGCTACCTTGCGCTTATTTATTAACTTCGATAGCTCTGCTAGTTCTATCCTGTCTGTGGAGTTAGATGTCCTCATGCTTTGGCGTTTCTTAATCAGGTCTTTAGTCTCCTGAGATAGCTTGCTGGTATCCTGTCGAACCATCCTACCACCTAATTCTGCGGCGCACTCTGTAACGATAGCTGTAAGATTATCATTCATTGTTTCAACACTACGGCCGTCATCTTCAGTTAAAGCGGAAAATCTGTTTTGCATCGACATTCTGAATTCCTCTACCTTCCCTCTTAACGCTAACTCGTTAATAGCCTTTCTCTTCACCAGTTTCCTCCGTTTCCTCTTCAAATCTAAGCTAACAGGAGACCTTACCATTCTGTGGTCGCTACAACAGACCTTACCGAGGACCTCCACATCCTCTACGATGCCAGGGTGTGCACACAGTATGAAGTCTATTTCATTTTTAGTCTCACCATTGGGGCTCTTCCACGTCCACTTCTTGTTTGCTCGTTTGCGGAAGAAGGTATTCATAATCCGTAAATTATGTCTATCTGCGAACTCTACTAATAACTCTCCCCTACTGTTCCTAGAACCTATGCCATAGTCACCTACCGCCTTGTCTCCAGCCTGCTTTTTACCTACTTTTGCATTAAAGTCGCCCATCAGTACAGTGTACTGTGATTTTACTTTGGTCATTGCCGATTCCACATCCTCATAGAAGCTTTCAACTATCTGGTCATCATGGCTTGATGTAGGTGCGTAGGCCTGCACCACCTTCAGCTTGTACCTCTTATTAAGCCTAATTACGATAGCTGCCACTCTCTCGTTAATACTGTAAAACTCCTCGATGTTGCCAGCTATATCCTGATTGATGAGGAATCCCACACCTTGTTCTCGCCTATCTGCTAATCCACGATAGCACAGTACATGCCCGCCCTTTAGTACTGTATACGCCTCATCTGTCCTCCTAACCTCACTAAGCCCTATGACATCCCATTTAATGCCGCCTAATTCCTCCAATAGCACTGTTAAGCTAGCCTCACCTGATAAGGTTCTTGCGTTAAACGTTGCCAGGTTCAGTTTCCAATGGCGGCCTGTCCGGAGCCAGAGATTCTTAGCACCCTCCGCTGCGTCACAGATCTGACCGCCGCCTTGGTCAGTAGCTCCGCAGCCGCTGGTGACTGAGGGCCGAGGGTTAATTGGTTTGATCATAGAAGGTTGTGGGCAAGCACTACACCAGGGTGGCCAAATCCTGTTCTTGTGAAGAAGTGCGTTGTCGGTTCTGGTCACCGAAATCAGGCCGCACTCCAAGCCTGGTTAGGCAATTCCATCGACACGCGGAGTTTTTTTTTTTTTAATCCGGTGGAGAATTCCGTGGCACCGGGATTCGAACCCCGGTCCTCTTGCACGCGAGGCGGATGTTCTACCTCTACGCCATCGCTGCATCTATCAAGTCAATTAAGGCAAGCATATTGCAACGATCTTGTTGTAACTCTATTGCACCCTAATCTTATCCTACTTTCCAGGCTGCCACATTTGCTAATCATTGCCACGCCATCAACCGTTATCGCAAAACAACGTCACTCTGTCAGATTAATCATGGAAATCCAATAAGATAAAATGAAAATAATTGATGTGTGGTATTTAGAGTTGAATTTGAAAGCAATAGGGACGCCGACCAGTAAAAAAAGGTCGTTGTTGACTTTTCGGCTTCCAGCACGGAAACCTCCTTCACAATCTTTTTCGTTCAACGCCCCGAAGAGACACGTGGGCTATGATGAACACCACAGTGCATTGCTCCGCATTGATATAGACCACCTGTGGCTCTTCAATGTGCGCTGGCATCGCACAGCACTCATTTCGCCTCCACGAAAATGCGGCCGCCACGACCTAGATCGAACCTGCGACCTTAGGATCAGCAGCTGAAAGCCATCGAGCGGCCCACCTCGGCAGGTAAAAGAATTGCGCCTTTAGCGTTTCTGTTTCAAGGGTTCTATTTTTTATGATCCCTTCATGCGATTGCTGTGACTCGCTTTCCCTGTGGGGTGCGCTTTAGAAAAAATTAAATATAGTAAGCTGCATTGTCCAGAGAGAAAGAAGGAGCATGAATGTGCAGCATCAGCTGAGATGCATCATCTTTTTTTCCAACATAACTATTTTTTCGTTTGCTTGTTTGCAGCCTTGAGCATTACGGCCATTCAAAACGGCGATTCGGAACGTTTATCTGAATCCGCGAACGAGTACAATGTCCGTCGCGGTCCAATCAGAACTCGGGATCTGAATCCGAATCGCCCATTGAAAGACACTCTTCAATTTGGCGGAGCAAGAAAATTTTGCTCCAGATCGCAGATTGGAATTAGACCTGCCGACGACCTCTCATGCTGCAAACGCGCAAACTATTAATGGCCAAACGAAACAGCATACGCCCGGATACGCTCGCAAACATAGCTGCGAAAAGAAACACGTGAAATTGACAGCCGAGAGCACTTGCCTCCTAACCACTTCACGTTGCATCACCTAAGCAAAGCGCTCGCCAGCTGTGAACACGCACTAGCACGTGCTGCAAACGTCAACAAAAGCCTATACAGATGTCAAGAAACCGGAGAGCACAGTTTGGCAGAGAAACGTCAGCGCGGCAGGTATACGACGCGTGAAAAGCGCAAGGACTACGTGCGCAACGCAGTCGAGTAGAACGAAATGAACTGCAGAACGTTCTTCGGTGGCTGCCTTATGAACGCGCTCGTAGAGTCCGTGCCGGCGTGCAATTCCACTGTAACCACGACGACTAAACGGATGCTGGTTTTGTGGCCGTCGACTGCCGTAAAGCATTGCGCTCGGGATGTCATTTAGGATTTTCGCCAGCATCGCTCAGATCAGAAAGACTCTCGAGTTGTACTGAAAATGCATGGAAAAATAAGTCAGAAATCCATCTAAGTAGAATCGGCTTGGTTTGATTTATTGGTTTTATGAGATTTTAACGTCCCAAAGCATCAGGGACGCCGTAGTGAAGGGCTCCGGAAATTTCGACCACCCGGGATTGTTTAACGTGCACTGACACCGCACACTACACGGGCCTCAAGAATTTCGCCTTCATCGAAATTCGGCCCCTGTGGCCGGGGTCGAACCCGCTTCTTTCGGGTCGGCAGCCCAGCGCCGTAACCACTGAGCCACCGCGGCGGGGCTAAGGAGAATAGGTCGAGAACCCTGCAGGCATTCAGCATGGCGTAGCCGATAGAGAACCAAACTTCAGAGTCGAGATCAAAGTGAGCTGGGAACAATCCAGAATGAATGAACAGGGACACTCAGGCACAACTTCTTCAAAAAGCCAGGAAAAGGACCGATTGAAACAGCTCTCTTACTCCTGCTTGGTATGGTGACCGCTCTGGTGGTTTCGGTTACTCCTCCGAGATTTTTTTTTAATATTAGCGACGAGTCGTGTTGTTCTTTGTTGTGTTCCCACGCGTTGTAAGCCGTGTACTGTTACTCTGTCGTGTTTACTGCTGTGTTCTCTGGTCTGCCTTGTGACATGGAACTTTTTGGGTGTTTTAATTCGGTTCTGGGACAACGAAGCCGGTGCCACTGACAGGCTACATCCTCTCCTAACAAATATGTGTGCTCATAAAAGAGAATCAGTCGGCCTATTGTAAAAACACGCCAAGTGGCAAGGAGCAGGGAGCACCGGAGCGCAGGAAGGGCAGAGACTGTCACGTGGTATGCACGTCACAGAATGACGCGATTTGATGGACGGTGCTTGGTGCTCTTCGCAGGCGCGCGATTTTCAAATCACATGAGCAATGGCCCAAATTTGTTGAGCCAGAGAGGCGACGGTAATCACGTTTTCAAAGTTCTAAAAACTTATATGGCTTTTACTAACGGCCGGCTACAGATCTATTAATGCAGATAAGCGCCTACCTTCAGTCATCTCCAAAACATTTACCTCATACACCCAACACTATACCCTGACACATGCCCATGGTGCCCACGGTACCAGAGCCCTCATAAAATATGCCCGTCTGACAGCTCAAGCCAGTTGATCCCTTGAATGAGGACCCCACTCAGAAGCCGCAACAAACATTCCCCTGATTTTGATTATTAAAGTTTACCTATACCTACCGGAAATAGTTAAAAAGCTAACTATTGGAATTCTGTTAATCACTTCACCAATTAGCATCTTCTCCTGTTTTCTGGTGCGCTACAGCGCCGGTATTACCACCCGCAAAAACCTTCCCCTTAGCTGAAAAATGCTAATGTGAAAATTAGTGGCGGGCTTCCCGGAAACACCTGGTATAGGTATGGGTTAGTACTATCGATTAGACTCGCAGGCCACGAGTTTCTGCACCAGCGTGTAGCCTGACTATAGATACTGTGCACCACTTTCTAAGATTAGTAGGAGAAACGCATCGCAGGATTATGGGAATGCGCGTAGCATTTCCCGAGCAAACCGTAGCGGAGCAAAGTACTCGCACGCCGCCTGATGCCGCCTACAAATATGGGCAGATGTCTAAGAGTTTTATACTCTTTAATGCCGGAGTGCGCACTAGTTGTCTACTGACTACGTGTGTACTCTGTGTTGTCAGTCTGCACCATGAGTTATAAATAAAAAAGCAACTTATAGCTACAGACGGCATTCCTGCGTTGCTGTTCCCAGGAATGCCATGTCGCTGAGGTGTATATACCTGCCGCGAAGAACGAATGCTTTCCATTGCGAGATTAACCTTTACTCCCTCGTCATGTTCGAGTGACTTCTCCAGGAATTCATTCGGCTTGAGGCATGCACCTACAAGTGCACGGCCCGTGCCAACCGAGGCGCGAAGTTTGCGCATCTTGTGTCTCTATAGAGAGAGCGTATTAAACGCTTCCTTCGGTAGGCTTTCCGTTGAAAGCATTTAGCGCCTTCACGCGTCAGTGCGCGGGCCGGATGACGGAGACATTTTATAATCACAGGATAGATATATGCAGGCAGTTTGCTTCGCTCCATGCCCTTCTTCCTGCAAAGCACACAACGCAGACTAAAGGAATTTTTGAGCTTTCTCGCTGTTCATTTTAGGCAGCTCTGACTGCAGTGCATTTATAAACCTTAGTTGTGCTCGGAACAAGTTTCAAAGGAACAAAAAAATTATCTGAGTGCCGTTACCGTGCAGGTATGAATACCTCACGGAGATGAAAAAAAAAAAGCGGTCGTTAGGAGAAGGTAGAAATGGAGCCTATTCGTTACTTTCGCGAAGCTTCGAAACGTTTGCTTTTTCATGTTCGAGGCCGCCGGCGCACTGCAGGCCTTATCACTCTGTGACGCGAGACGCTACTAGATTTCTCTGCCAAGATTGCAGCCGCGCGAGTACTTCTATTATGTACAACTTGGTGTAGATGCTCTCCGCGAGTCATCCCGAAAGTACTTCGTCACCGCCAAATAGAGCGCGGCCTAGAGCGGTGGTTAATCCGTCCTCCGTCGAAAACCGAACCTGCGCTGCTGCTGTTGCCGTCGCCAAGTTGTTTACTTTCGCGGCCACAAGATCGCCAGATAAACACTTTCCTTTGAAAGGCTTCAGCTGTCTTCTGGGCCGCCACCACCATTAGGTGGCATTATGCTATGATGAACACATGCTTCGTCACAGATAGCGTGGAGTTCCTTGGTATTAAGGCGGAAGCCTTTAATGCCTCATCGTTGTAGACAGAAGATTGTCAGCAGGGGTGTCACGCTTTTCAGTTGGTCCAAATGGTTATGACGTCAGAGTGCGCGGATTCGGAGTAATGAGGTCACCCACGGATGCCTGACGCCCCCTTTCGGGGCACACGGCAACTAATAAAATAGTTATCGTCCGCTCCAACAGGGGGCGTAAGGCGTCCGTGGGTGACCACATTACATTCCTCATTACTGAGAACAGAGCCATGGATACAACCCAACGTTATCTAAAAACGTTGATACAACCGAACTCATCGAAGCAGAGAGAGAGAGTCGTGCTAAAGAAGCAGTCAAAGTCGGCAGTCAGAGTGTGTAGTTGTAATGTGTAGTCAAAGTGTGTAGTAAAATAAAGCACTAGTACAGCACAAACAGTCTCGCAGTCAATGCCAAACAGTGCGTCAGGAAAGGCTTTCGCCTTGCAGCACTACAGAGAGCCAAAGTGCCCCCTGAATTTTCCGCAGAGCGAGAGCTGGCGGCTCTGCACCTAGGACTGCAGGAAAGATGAGGTTTCGTATTGTTGGGCATAAAAGGTGGACTCATCTCTAAGAGTACAGCTCTTCTCGCTGCAAACAACGAAGAAATGCTGTAAAAGTTTCCATACCAGCTGAACACCGAACTTTCAGCTGCGTTAAATTTACTTCAGTGAGAAACGCACTATCGAAATAATTTAATCCGCGCAGAGAGGAGACCACCTCGGCGCGGCTAGCGATCCTCATGCAGAATTCGCGTTTCCGGCTCTACACTATCCAAGCCCGCTCAACACTATCCAAGCTCAACACTATCCAACACCATCCAAGCCGCATTCCCGCGGTGGATTCAGTGTTCTTTAAGAAACTTTCATAGATAGTGGTGCCAGCTTTCTCTCTAGGTAATATTAAGAAACTCTATGACAAATGGAATAAAGTAAGGGGGTGATCTGCCAACATTACTACACTAAATGCGGTTCCCATTTCCAACAGTTCACGGTTCGCTTCGCGTTTTGTACTAACTATTTTGGCACTCACGCTTTTTCCTTATTTACATATAATGCCATTTGATTGAAAGCAAACCTCCTGAATCGCAAGCAGCGACAATACCACTGTTGCTTCTTGCTTTGGGCACAAAGTTCAGTAGACCACGGAATTGTTCCTGCGGTTTTCAGTCAAGAACTGCTCATAAAGACTACAGGCAGAAAGGGCCCGCTTTTATGGCAGATCGCCCTTGCGTATCAGGAGGGCATATAACAACACGCATCATTCCGCCCTACACGCATATTGTGCACTGAAAGTGGTGCTCAAGTAAAGAATGTGGCGGCACAATCACGTCCTTGCAATGCCGTCGGGTACCTTACGGGATACTTACGAGGCGTGTCAGAATAGCCTGAGCAGGGCTGAAGCAACACATCTTGGCGCCTGCGGCGACGACACATCCACGGCAAAGAGAGTTGAAGCGTCAAGCGCGCTCAGCTTCTGTCCGTCGTCGGAACTGCCTAGTCAGACAACGCGCATCACTGCGAAGAAGGCTCCCTGTGCCGCCGACCGCGTTCGTCAAACTAACCCGGCGTGTCACTCCGCACATCGGGGGAACACGGCACTTCACAGCTTATGCCTCACATCTTCCGCTCTGCTGTCCGCGGCGGTCTTCAGAAATAACTGCCGCAGACACGGGGCTCCGGGGCCACCAGTGCACGATTGCAAAGATCACATAACAGAGAGCGTCTGCACGTCGCAGCTCCGCTGGGCAAGACCACCTGTGTGGGCAACGGTAGGGTGCGTTACGCCGTTTATGGACTTGACCATTCTGCAGTGCGGACACGGTCACAGGTACGAGGAAGGCGACTTCGAAGTGTCACACACAGCTCTATATAATGATGGCCGAAGGAGAACGCATCGCCACAACTATCGAGAACCATGGCAAGCACGTCGCTCACTACACGCAGAAAATGAAGACACCATTATTATGCGAGATGCACCACACAGGAATGCACTATGTGAATCCGTCATGGGGCTCGCGAATTCAGCAACACTCCTCAATGGCGTCAGAATCACTTGCCACACTTAACTCCACCGAGCTGCAACAGACGGGCTGGCACGTCTGAACATCAATACAGCGCCGGCTAGCTCCGTCCGGGCCCAACGTCCGAGCAGAGCCTCAGCCGCGGGCGCACTCGGGGCTCCTCGAGATTTGAAAAAGAAGGGGCGAGCAAAGTTGGCAACCGGCGCCGACGCGAGGCCTTCCGAGTGCTGCTGCTGCGTCGGCGGGTTCGAGCGCGCGGCCCAGGCAGCCCCGAACACGCGGACGCTCGAGAAAGCACGCCGCCACGCTGCTTCCCTTCCCCTCCTCCGGACGCCTCCTTGCCAGGGGCTTTCCGGGCGAAAGACCACTGGCGGATGTCGAGGGGACTCCGGCTCAAGGCGAGGCTGTCTGGGACGCCGCGATCAACGCATCCCTCGCGAACTATTTACGTATACAGGTGCCGGAAAGGATGCCGATCGTGACACCACGGCGGCTGACTTTTACTCCTAACCCGCTGCCTAGAACTAAAGCGAACACAGTGAATACTGCGATGCGCACCGAGTATATTTCCCGTCTAATGCAATGACATTAGCGCACCATGGGGCCAAAATAGTCGTCGGTCATAAAATTCACCCGTTGGCTGGAGGGAAGGGACGTGACCAGACCGGACGTGACGTTACTTCCGGGAAAGGCATTAACAGCTGCTTATCCTATCGTATTGCCAACAAATAATCGATTGAGGTGTCTGTGTGAATTTTTATTTTCACTCATTTATGTCAACATCTTTTATGCTTGTTTCCTTGGGCTTTACCCACAAACTTCATCTTAACGTCCAGCTCATGGTAAAATGTCTCCATTGTGGCCGCCCATTCGTGCGTTGCATGACAAAAAAGTCGCAAGCTCTTTTACCGTATTTTCCGGTGTATAAGACGCGGCTTTTTTTCGAAAATCTTGCTAATGCGTCCTATACAAGGGTGCGTCTTATATGCGAATTTTTCATCTTTTTTTGTGAGTTCATCGATTACTCCGGTTCATGCTCAAGCTTTTTTCACCTAAAAAATATCACTACCAATAACGCGGTTGTAACACGGTTAATACTTCAATACCGGGACCGCCGTGCGCGACATTCTAGGTGATCTTTGTCATGAAACGGCGCGGATGACGACTTCCGGGATCACAAACGCGCGGCTGTTTCGGAGGCCCCAAGCAAAAGTAATGAGAAGCGCCAAAAGGTGGTGACAATCGCGCTTCTCGCCATTGTCAAGACAAGCCGGCGTTCTTTCTTAGTCACACTTTGCAACTTTTTTTGCTCCGTGTACATAGTGCATGTTTCAGCCGAGTTGCTTCCAGAAATGGGTGAACCTTTTGATAGCGCATCTGAAGATGAAGACTTCGAAGGTTTCAAGTAGAAATAAAATGTTGTTATGGACATATGGGGAGCTGTATCGTTTTTTCTTTCTTTTTTGCTAAGACGTGGACGGGTATGGCGTGAGTGTTGCCTTTTTCGATCACTTAGCGTTGCTTAAGAATTGCTCACAGGTACGGTGCATTTCGCGATAGTCGCGCAAGCGTGTTTAATCAAGCCTCACTAGCCTAACTGGGTAAACTGGGGTGCGTCTTATACACGGGTGCGTCTTATATACGAACTTTTTCAGTGACAGCTTGCATAATGGCAGATGCGTCTTATACAAGGGTGCGTCTTATACACCGGAAAATACGGTAATTCAAGTTTCGGACGTTTCTCTTCGAAACCCACTCCAACAAAGCAGCTTGAAAAATGAATCCCCCCATATTTCGCCCATGGGTTTCAGTCAAGAAACCCGTGGCACTCAGGGCCCATAGTCCCACCGGCTCCGGTGCAAGCAACCCCATTCCTTTCACTTCTTTCCCAAGTCCGCCTTCCATTCCTCGCCTCTCTTCTTTTTCCTGCCTTCACCGTATTTTTGACTGAGGAGCGCGACACGCACGCTGCCACAACAGCTGCTGCCGACACAGCGGCTCTAGAGGCGTGTTTTTCACCGGCGCTTCTTTCACGAGCTATATATCTCTTCGTCTGATCCGTCTTGAGCCCGGTTTTCTTCTTCTTCGTTCTTTTCCTGCGCTTGTTTTCTTTCCTCGTTCCTTCCTCTGTCAGTCGGACCCACCGCGTGCTTGCCAGCGGGTGACGGACAGGAACACCGCGCCGAAATTAACACCTTCTTTCGGGAGCCTCTCACTCGTGTCTTCTTTGCACTATTCATTTCTTTCCTTCTCTCTTCCTTCTCTCAATTCATCGTGGCCTTTCTTCTTGCTCTCCTCACGACAGAAACCACCCCTCTCTCAGAAGCAGCCACTCCCTCCTCCTCCTCCTCAGTCAAGTCGAGTCGCCCTATGTCCCGGAGGATAGAGATGCGTCTTCATCTCGTTGCGGGCACACACCCTGCTTTTAAAGGAGTCTGTCCTCCAGAGGACGCACTAGCGAGCAGACAAAGAGAACAACTAAGACAGCATCGTCGTTCTCCAAGCAACCAAGAAATTAGAGGAATGGAAACATGGCTATGTGAAGAGAATGCGCTGGCCGTCTCCTGTTAGCAAAGTTCATCTCTTATCGTGCCTACATTGGCACTCCTCGGTTGACATTTAGTCGGTCGGCTTAGGAGTATGCACTCCTTCTCGAAGTCAAACCCGAGCAAGAATATTCTGGCTTCCAACGGGAAAAAGTTAATGAACGCAATTTTTTGTTACATTGTAGGATTTCACTATAATAAGTAATCTCTTCAGAGATCTCCCCTCGGCACGGATGGATTTTTCTGTTAACGCTTTTGCTATCCTCAAGAACGTTCCCCGCTGGTTTTTCTATGGGAAAATTAATTGCTCCATGCGAGCGAGGAAAAAATTTTGAAAGAAAGATTTTTCTACGCATCACAAGAATGCACTGTTTCATTAAATATTTCCATAAAAGTACGTTACGATATTCTAATATTCAAAATTTTTTTACAAGAATCTTGGACACGGGGAAAAGTTATCTGTGCCGACGGATACTTTGTGAATTGAGGTCAAATTTATATATTTATTTATCGATTTTACCCTCAGCGCAAAGCATTACAAAGTGGAGCGGGTAACACATAATAGCACTGAAAATACAAACAACAGCAGAGAACAATAAATTGCCAAAACATAGATAAGTTAGAATAAGCGATAAAGACAATATATCATTCAATAGGAACGGTAACAGCAGTGATCGTTAGCACAGGCGCATTAGCTTACCTCTGAACTTTGAAAATTGACAACTACTCCTCTAATGTATAAAGACCCTCATAGGCGTACGCGCAGACATCACAGCAAAAGAAAATCGTAAAAAAAAACTTTCCGCGCGACTGCGATGGCCCTGGCGGCTAAGATATACCTCGCCGAGAAGTCGAAAGCTCTAAAATTAGATTCGAAACCGTCCTGAGTCAACAGCATTCCCGGAATACTTTCGCCGCTGCCGGCACGGGCGGAAGGCAAGGCCACGCAGTTTTTCTGCCGGTAGCGTGCACTCTGGATGATACCTCGCTCGGCCGTCATCGGTCGCGCTCCTGCGCATAGGAGCTCTTCGCTGGGCGTCTTGTATTTCGTCGGCGGATTTAACAGCTCCTCGCATCCCGCCGCTCTGTATATTTACCCTCGCCCGCATTCGGCCAATGATCGGTGGAGGCAAGAAAAACACGGCGCGCCGCCGTGCGCAAGGTAAATAACCAGACCCGATATAACGCAATCCAATGCGCCTGGTTTAGGCACTTTCGCAAGTTACAGACTGCTGCGCCATATTTTCTTCATTACTGCTGTTATCGTTGCTTGTACAGATGCATAGATTCGAACGTGTAGAAAATTTAAGGCTGTTCTATTTAAACTTGGATACGTTTGTTTATTTATTAATAACTGCAGACCCAGTACAGATATGGTTTACGGAGGTTTAACGTCCCAAAGAAACTCAGGCTATGAGGGACGGCGTAGTGAAGGGTTCCTTAAATTGCGACCCCCTGGGCTTCTTTAACGTGCACTGACATCGCACAGTACACGGGCCTCTAAAATTTCGCCTCCATGGAAATTTACTGGCGCGGCCCGGATCTAACCCGCGTGTTTGGGGTCAGCAGCCGAGCGCCATAACCAGTGAGCCACCGCGGCGGGTCCAGTACAGATATAAGAAGAGTGATAACTTCATTTACGGCCTTGTTTGCAGGTATTTGGTTGGTTTATTGGGGTTTAACGTCCCAAAGCGACTCAGGCTGTGAGGGACGCCGTAGTGGAGGGCTCCGGAAATTTTGACCACCTGGGGTTCTTTAGCGTGCACTGACATCGCACAGTACACGGGCCTCTAGAATTTCGCCTCCACCGAAATTCAGTCGCCGCGGCCGGGATCGAGCCCGCGTTTTTCGGGCCAGCAGCCGAGCGCCGTAACCACTGAGCCACCGCGGCGGGGTGTTTGCAGGTGAATAGAGTAATAGAGTAATCGAGGAGCAATATGAAAGCCATTTTTGCACTTTCCTCTCTTTCTGTCTTTATGCTGCGGTATAGGTGACACCCGAAAAGACGCCTGTAGTGCTTCTCTGTTGACTTCTTTGATGTAGTGCAATTCCGGTGTCGTACGGAGTAGGTTGCCGCTGTTTCGTTTCCTCATTGTTTCTTCTCTGCGTCTGTGAATTCTTTCCGCCTACTTTCCTTCTTGAACAAATTATCAGGCAGGCTTTCGGAAAGGATACTCGACAATAGACTATATTAGCACTATCAATCCAGTTATAGAGAAATACGCAGAATGTAGCCAACCCCTGTTTATATATCCTTCATTGATTACAAGAAAGCATTTCAACTCAAGTTAAGCACAACGCAGCGAGCTATGGCGAGGTAAATGATAGATGTAACATTAAGAGACCTGAAGCGGGCAGAGTGGGTGAGAGAACAAAAGCGGGTTAATGGCATCCTAGTCGAAATCAGGAGGAAGGAATGGTCTTGGGCAGGGCATGTAATGCGAAGGCATAACCGCTTGTCCTTAAGGACAACGGAGTGGATTCCAAGAGGAGGCAAGCGTAGCAGGGGGCGGCAGAATGTTAGGTGGGCGGATGAGATTAAGAAGTTTGCGGGAATACGATGGCCGCAGCTGGCAAAGGGCTCAGTTAATTGGAGAGATATGGGAAAGGCCTTTGCCCTGCTGTGGGCGTAGACGGGCTGCTGGTGGTGGTGGTGATGATGATGATGATGATGATGATAAAGTACCTTCACGAAAGTGTTCACCTGTTCAGGTCCTCGGCAGTTTTCGACACCTATGTCTCATTTAGATGCCATGTGGTGCAATATGTTGGGTTAATGGGCATAAAGCGCTGCTATTGCGTACCCGGTTCCTGGAAGATCATGGTCACGGACGGTTGATTACAATGCGGCCAACATAAAAACGCATCACGCTGATGAATGAGTGACCGACAGTTGTGTACGCTGTTGATGCTGTGACAACGCTCCCTCAATTGGCTGTACTACTCTACCAAGAACAAGAGGAGGAGCAAAGCTCCACCAGCACAAATCGAGCACTGTCAACATTGCGGGGCCACCATTGGCCTTGCCCTTGTCTTCCACACCACTTCCGTATTGAGCTGTAACTGGGCGTGTGGAATATGAAATTGGAGACTAAAATTCAGTCAATATATGAAAGTGGCTGGAGAGGTGAGTATCGCGTCGAAATACAGTGGGGCGAGACACAACATCGGACGAGGCGGCACGCTCAGCTGTCGTAGCTTTATGCGCGTGGTTAATAGTTTTATAGCAGCTGTTTAGACGAAACCGCTAAGCGCGTTAAATCACGTGATACGTTAAGCAGCGGAGTCACTTCTCTAGTCACAGGCGCCCTGTCAACCGAGGAAACCATAAATCAGGTGCGGTTATTTTGTTATAGATGGGCGGTACCTCATAGATGGGCGGTACCTCACCACAGCAAGTGGTGACCAATAATCTGCAAGGAATCAAAACATAATTAGTGGATTAATGAGAAGATGACTTAATTTGTTAATGCCCATATATGCAGAAATGGTCATTCTCTACTTAAGTTTCATAGATCCCTGGGAGACTTCATACCCCTCCTGGCACAGTGGTGCAGCGGTTAAGCGATGCGCCACTGCCCTGCGATGGAAGGTGCTGCCGGCGGTGAGACTTGTGCGACCCAGGTTACTCTTGCCGGCCAACGTGTGGCGAGCAACCCTAAATTCAACTACCACTTGCTACGGTGTGCTGTTCGCACACAATCCGCTGGGCAGGTTGTGATGACGTCACAGGGTCATCTGACTTAGCTGGCCCACCTGTCTCCTAGATTGCTTCTCTGCGGATTTTTTGCGAATTAATCGCTGACGGTCAACAACGCCGACGGCCCTATCGCTATCGCGTTAAATAATACAACAGGCCCAGCGACCCGAATTCCCCGTGGGGTGCGATTATTCCCTGTACATTCATGGGTTTAAAACACTCAGCTCCAACCCCGCCGCGGTGGCTCAGTGGTTATGGCGCTCAACTGCTGGCCCGGAAGACACGGGTTCGATCCCGGCCGCGGCGACTGAATTTCGATGGAGGCGAAATTCTAAGGGCCCGTGTACTGTGCGATGTCAGTGCGCGTTGAAGTACCCCAGGCGGTGGAAATTTCCGGAGCCCTCCACTACCAATAGCCTCAGTCGGTTTGGGACGTTAAACCCCTATAAACCAAACCAAAACTCTCGGCTCCTTGCGTAAACGCTTATGACGCATGCCATTTCGCACAAGTAGCAGCGTTTACGGCAATTCCCGGTAACATTGTGGCAAAGCAACAGGGAAGCAAGATTTGACTTCCCTCCTATTTCCTCCGGTAGCAGAACTGTGCGTGCACAATCGTATCACTGCGGTCACGCTGAGGATAAAGGGGTGCAACGAAGAAAGCGAGGCTTGGTAATGACGATTTCTCGCCGCCTTGTATCAATTTACGAAACAAGGGGATCGTTTGACGCTCTCACTTCGAAAGTTGTTCGTGTGAATTGGCGAGACCGGATGTTCACGGCGTGTTCGCTTTTGTCCGCTCTCAAAACAAGCTTCAGAGCGCACGCAAAGCGTCGGGAGCAATGTTGCTGCTCTGGTAGGATGCTGTTTGCGCGCGCCCGATAAATATAGCGGCGCGTTGCGAGGCGGGAGATGCCGCCTCGAAGCAACGGACGAGGCATCAAGCCGCGCCTTTGCAGAATGCAATGACAGCGCTCGGGAGCGCCAGAGGAAACAAACAGCTCCTTCCTCCAAGCCTCCCACTCGCGAAGTGATGTATAAACGGGCCCTTGTCGGCAGACGGACGACTTGTTTTGAACGCGCCTTCTGATTTGGAAACGACGCTGTCTGGGATCCGGCGCTCAACCGTTAGCGTTTTCGGGAAACGACTACCGTTCGCACCTGCCGAATATCCGTTCGGGTGTCTGAAAGGATGTTCTGGTGTACAGCACAAACAGAAGGTTCGTTTCAGTGTAAGAGGCAGCGCAAAGGAAACCAGGACGAAAGGAAAGACACATATACTACAGGACGAGCGCTCGTCCGGTGGTATATGTGTCTTTCCTTTCGTCCTGGTTTACTTCGCGCTGCTTTTTACAATGATGCTCAACTGACTAGCCCACACGAAGATATCGATCGTTTCAGTCGTGCGCAGTAGTTTTTTGGGGGGATTATTAACAGATAGCACCGAAGTATGCGCTGAGATGGCGAGTAACTTCAGAATGGCTTAGGTAGCGAGAAGGGCACAAACACACGCGTCAGAGAAGAGCAAACCTTTATAGCGTCATCTATTCTGTTGTCTGGTAAAAGCGCGGAAAATTATTGCAGCAAACCGGCATTATGAAATCACTAACGTACAGGTAGCTCCCTTCAACATAAAAAAAAAACAATGTTTTATCATTCCATTAATGATTACTTCACAGTTATATACGACAACCACATTTTATTTTTGTTTTCTAACTAGCTGTCCTCTACACATTTAACATCCAAAAGACATTTTCAATTTTGGTGGAGAAATAACCAACCAATACCAGCTTCTGCGCAAAGTGATTGTTCTTTTCCACATTTGAGGGACATGTAATTCCAGGCAAGAGCGCTTTTACAACACTTTCGATGGAGACGAAATTCCAGAGGTCTGTGTGCTGTGCGATGTCAGTGCACGATAAAGAATCCCAGGTGGTCGAAGTTTCCGGAGCCCTTCACTACGGCGTCGCTCATAGCCGTAGTCGCTTTAGGACGTTAAACCCTCATAAACCAACCAACCAACTTTTACAACACGTATGAAATGAATCTACTTTCAAGCCGCGTATGAAAAAAATGCAGTCTTTCTCCTTTTCGCATTCTCTTATAGCAAGCAACAAGCGTTATTTATGTTCTTGCTAAGCGGGCCGTGCGAAATGAATGCTGACCGCCCAGTTCCAAATCTACGCCGAGCAACACAACGGAAGAATAACGTGTAGCTGTGTGCGTGTTTTACACACTCCGGTGGGATATCACCGCGCTTAGTGCACACTGTGTTTCAATAGGGCCCACGGGTAGTGAATACACATTATGCAGGCTGAGCAGCATCGCCTCTAGTGGCTGTGTATATAGGCCGGAATCACCTTCCTTTGTTTTAGCCGCTGACCGACAAGTGGAGTGCCCATCTTGCACTCTTCAAGCCGTGCTTATGAAATGTGCCTCAACTAGCTTACGTATCACTAATCATGCCGAGAATCAGGTGTGCATGTGTTTCAGGGTACAATACACTAAAACACATACCAGCCATATAAGCAATTCAGAGGAAGGCCTTTAGGTTTATTTTTTCCAAATACTTCGTCGCTCGATTCCCCGACTGAACGGATCAGAGCTGATAGGATTTAACTAGGGGTGTGCGAATATTCGATAATTTCGATTATTCGATCGAATAGCACGGTATTCGATATTCGCTTCGAACCGAATTCTCGGTATTCGAAATTTCGAAGTATTCGCCTCGCGCGAATAGTGTTTCTGGGGCGCTTGCCCGCTTGCTTTATGTGGTTTCAGTTCCGAGTATTGCCGCATAGATGGCTTTTTTTTTATCGCGCTTTCAACGCTCGGGGGTCAGTCAATACACGAATCACAACCAGGTCGGGGCGCGAACCCAGCTACAAACGAAATAAAGGTGAGGTCGACGCGCTCTTGCGGAAGATCCTGCGTTCTGGCCGTCTCCGAGCCTCCGCACTAAAGGCTGCCATAAGCCGCGTCGCTGCCACCGTGTCGAGGCAGACGCAAAGAAAGAAGAGCACAGCCATCAGTCGTCTAAGCTTCAAAACAAGAAACCTCACTTTACTGTTGTTGTTGCGACTGAGCGAAGGATGAAAAGGAAAGTGCACGGGCCTGCCGACTGGCTCTAGCCGAGCCACCACCGCTGCCACGTGCAGATAGAGGAGCAAAGATAAGAGGAAAGAAAGAAAAACGAAAAAAGACGCGCGTCACACAACGCAACAACCGCGTCCGCCGCGGCGGACGCTGGCTGGAAGACCAGATAAGCACCGAAGCCGCGCCCGCTCCACCGCCTCTCGATTTTTTTCCCGTTAGAGTTGCGGAAAAGATTACCAGATAGGACAGATGCGAAAATAAACACGCAGCCCCACCGCGCTATCGCTTCACCCTGGTGACGAATCATGCGTACGGAACATGAGCGACCGTTCTCGGCAGCTCTCAAGCAAGCCATCATATTACCGGCGGAGGCGCGAAAAATTCAGCGGCAGCGGGGGGCTCGACGTCGCCGAAGTGTATACTTACGTCAATGGGAAGGGCGCCTTTAGCGTGTGATAACGCTAAGCTTATTGTGCACCCGTGGATGATTACTGCCGTTAACGCTCGGCATCTACGACTGGCGTCTTTTCTTGCTATTCTGACTTCTTGCGCGTTGATGGGAACGGAACGCCGCCTTCCGTAATCAGGGCATTGAGCCATCTTCGGTGGTGTGCCGAACTCCGTCGCCGCAACTCGGGCACTCCCATACGTTGGAGGCTGAGAGCATTCTTGATGGAAGCGCGATGCTGAGTGCTGCTCGGAAGTACTACCGGGGACAATTTTGCCAGGAGGCGCGAGCGGTGCGAATGACGTTTCGCTTGCGGCGCGAGTTTTGTACAGCCGTTTCCATTCTTGCTCGAGGGAATGCTAGTCTGGGAATGTAAAAGTTGTTCGTCCAGTATAAATTGCCAGTAAAAATTGTTCTTCACTCTAGGTGTTAAAATTTTGAAGTGTGGTTTTAAATAAAGCCTCAGTGCAGTGTGTAATGGCATCGTGTGTTGGGAAAATAAATGGTTTTGGAAATGCCTACTGTCACTCAGCCTCTTTTTAGTGCCAGAAGTACTATTCGAACTATTCGCTTCGAAATTATTCGAAGAAAATTGCTATTCGCTTCGAATAAAAAAAATGGCTGAGGCTTAGCTTAGGTTAAGCCTAGTCAGATGCGAAACATATTGTCGGCGAGTTGCATATCGAGCACGCCGCTTGGCTAGACGTTCTTCACGCTCTTCATCAGTCTCTGTAGCACGCCGCAACTTTTGCTTCTCATTCCAACGAGCAGCCCTGCCTCCAGGAGGCATCTCTATCCCGTGTACGCCTAGCAGAGGCAGGCGCACCCAAGGAGGATATATAAAACTTGCTGGAGTGGAGGGGGCGCTTGTCAAGTGAAGCCGGCCGCCGCCATCTTGCCAGTGGCAGAAAGTGCGCTTGACGCCGGCTCGCGCTGCTGCTTTGGCGCGCTGTTTGAGTGCAAGCTGACGCGACGGGCATGCAAACACCAACGGTTTGATAATGGTTGCCTCTTGCGTTGCCTACGGATGTGCAAACAGGCTGAAGAAGGGTTGTGGCCTCACATTCCACCTGTAAGTACACGAAAGGGCGGAGCTGACCAAAAGGGCGGAGCTGACCAAACAATGTATTGAGAAGCTTGCATCAGTTCAGGCTGAAGTTGTCTCTCTTACATTTGACGGTGCCTCATCGAACTTCACTATGGCTAAGTGCTTAGGTGCTCAGCTTCGACCGGACTCTGATGGGTTTATTACAAGCTTTGTCAATCCATCTGATTGCACTAAAAATGTTCACGTTATTTTAGATGCCTGCCATATGATTAAGCTCATCCGCAACTCATTGGCAACCGTAAGCCACCTCATCGACGCTGAAGGAAAGCATGTGAAGTGGGCTTATGTAGTAGCATTGGAGGCTTTGCAACGTGGAGAGGGTTTGCGTCTTGGCAACAAGCTCACAAAGGTCCACGTTCAGTGGGAAAAGCAAAAAATGAAGGTCCGATATGCTGTACAAGCACTCAGTGCCTCAGTTGCCGATGCCTTGGACTTCTGCGAACAAGTGCTCAAGCTGCCACAATTCAAGGGTGCCAGCGCAACATCAAAGTTTATTAGAATTTTCGATCACTTGTCCGACATCATGAACTCGAGGAACCCATTAGCAAGGTCTTATAAGGCACCTCTTCGTAAGCAGAATGAATCCTGCTGGAAGCAATTCTTTTTGGAGACCCGGGCGTACATAAACGGACTGAGAGATCCGGCAGGACGTCCAGTTACAGAAGGACTAAAAAAACTGGATTTGTTGGCTTTTTGATATGCATGGCAAGCACCGAAAGAATGTTCGACGAGCTTGTCGGCTAGGATCAGCTGAAATACTTGCTGACCCACAAACTCAGTCAAGATCACGCCGAGAACTTCTTCGGGTCCATACGTGGACGAGGGGGACATAACAACAATCCAACAGCTGCGCAATTCATGGCTGCATACAAGCGTCTGTTGGTTCAGACGGAAGTGACGTCTTCCAATTCTGGAAACTGCTCCCAAGACATCGTCTCCATCTTGAATTCAACCACTACTGTAGCCATGGTAGATGCAAAAAGCACGGTCACTGACATGCGCAGGTCACCAGTCCTGCAGCCCGATGACCACGACTACACACATCGCATTGACTGGCCCGAAAGTCTTTCTGCTTTTGTCGATGCCGTGGTGCCATATATAGCAGGCTTCATTGTGCGAAAAGTTAGTGCAACGACAACATGCGATCAGTGCATCACAGCCCTGCACTCTGATGCGCTTGCGCCTTTAATTAAGCAGAAGAGCCGGGGTGGACTTGTTTCGCCGTCGCAAGACGTCATTGGCCTGTGTGAGGCAGTTGAGAAGGGGCTGCGACGGCTGCAGGCTGAATGTGATGCCATTACAACGGTGCTGGCAACGGCAAAACACCTTATCTTGGAAGTCCTGGGTGTGTCCTCAGAGAAAAAGTGGTTCCAGAAACTGGAGGAGCACATCCTTGACTTCGATCCGCTTGACAATCATATCTACAATTTGTGCAAAAAAATCGCTGAAGAGTACGTGAAAGTGAGGATACACCACATGACAAAGGAACGAAATCGGGAATTGATCAAGAATAAAGTCAGACCAGTTCTGTCAAGGGTGATTATCTTCAATCACCAGTAGGTTGCCTCTCACCATTATTTTTACTGTGCGTCTGATTATTAAGCTTTTTTTCCTTAATATTTGTTCAGGTTAACTGCTTTCTACATGCCAGTTGGCTGCTGATGGATGAAAAATAAACTTTAACAACCCCAACCGCTTGCTTTCATTGTTTTGTAAACGCGAGCAACTTCATAGGCAGCGCGAAGAAGCACGAGCGCGGTTGCGCACTGCTGCTTTTTGCCACTGGCAAGATGGCCGCCAAGGCTTCACTCTCCCGCATAGGCGCGTATAGGCGGCTTCCACTCCAGCAAGTTTTATATATCCTCCTTGGGCGCACCCCCTTGTATACCGCCGCTCCAGCATCACGTGTTCACTACAGCGCACCTAGCGGCAGAAGCAGGAAACACATTTGGCGCGACGCCTCGCGCGACGGCGCGAGCTGGGGCCCCGTTTCCCCTATGTCGTTACGTCACGCATCACGTGGTCCTCCTTGGTCGCGACGCCTCGCGCGACGGCGCGAGCTGGGCCCCCGTTTCTCATCTGCGTTGACGTCACGCACCACGTGGTCATCCTTTGTCACGACTATAGTGTTCTACTACACTATAGTCACGACGCCTCGCGCGACGGCGCGAGTTGGGCCCCCGTTTTTCATCTGCTGTGACGTCACGCATCACGTGGTATGACATGGAGGTCACGAAAGGTCTATGGTAACGACACCGCCGCGCTCGAGGAGCTAGGTTGGGCTATTTTAGTATGCTTCGCATAAAAACCACTATTCGCACACCCCTAGATTTAACCGATAAAATTGAGCGGAAAAAAGTACGCCTTCAAAATCTTTGTTGGCTTCTCAAGCATGAACTAGTAATTGATCCTGCACCACACCTATCGCATTCTGTAACGCGCCGCATTCAGAACCGCCACATTTACTCACTAAACTCCGACAAGTATTCATGCTTTTCCTGTACGACAGCGAGCTGTAACCATCTTCTGTTAACGCGGCATAGTCCCCAGTGACGGTGTATTATTTTTGCTGGTCTTGCAGTTTTGCCCCCCCCCCCCCACCTCACAAACACACACTTTATTGTATCTTTTAAGATCCCAGCTATTGTATAAATAAATAATGGAGAATGAGTGAAATAAACGCTGACGCATTTTACATATGTCTAGCCCTCACCCTTGCTTCCCCAAAAAGGTAAAACAAAGACAGGAACGTTTTTCATCAGTATTTTTTTTTATTAGTTACCTGCATCGCCCCGCAGGGCATTACAGCAGGGGGGGGGGGTACAGACTTCATTATAGGTATAAAACAATTATTGCAGTGCACGGAAAAATGCATCATTAGATGCGATACATACAATGCTCGATGGCAAACTGTTCCAGTCCCGAACAGTTCTAACAAAAAAAGAAAAACGCAAGGCGTCACCCTCGCAAGAAAATTCCCTGACCTTCAAGCAGTGGTCCAGTCGCTTTGAAATATAATGAGGTGCCTGGATATATTGTTCGGGTTTATGCCAGTTTTCGAATAATAAATCTCATGAAAAAATTTCAGTCTGATGTACCTTCTACGGTCCTTCAACTCTTGCCAGTTAAGTTTTCGTTTGCTTTCCGTCTTACTAACTTACCGATTGTAATTACCAAGAACAAATCTAACAGCCCTATTCTGAATTTTCTCTAATTTGCCTACACACTCAGATGTGTGTGGGTCCCAGCAAACACATCCATAGTAGATACCTTCCATCGAACTCATTTAATCTATTTCCCTAATCTGTTCATCGCATGCCATCAGGTTATGGTGTTGTGTTAGTTTAGTAACGCCGCCGCGGTGGCTCAGTGGTTATGGTGCTCGGCTGCTGACCCGAAAGACGCGAGTTCGATCCCGGCCGCGGCGGTTGGATTTCTTTGGAGGAGAAATTCTAGAGGCCCGTGTACTGTGCGATGTCAGTGCACGTTAAAGAACCCCACGTGGTCGAAATTTCCGCAGCCCTTCACTACGGCGTCCCTCATAGCCTGAGTTGCTTCGGGAAGTTAAACCCCATAAACCAAACCTTAGTTTAGTAACGCTTGTCACTTTATTCTTGTGCTTATTTCTCTTGGTTGTGTTCTGTATCTTCCTGAAATACTGTTATCGATAGATGCCTGTCCTGCATTGACCCCGCCAAGGGTCAGCAGTATGTACTAAATAAATAAATAAAATAAATTCATTCCGGGGTGACAGGCCTAGTGGGTTACAGTTAAAAAAAGGGAAGTCACAGTTATGCCTTGAATCAACGCGCAGAGATGGCGTAGCACTTTGCTGTAGCGTCGTAGCGCCGATGGGGTTTTTTGTAGGCGGGCGCAGTAAAACAGCGTTTCAATGAAATTCTGCTGCCGACTGGACTATTCCAACTGACGACTACACCTATCAGAATTCACCCTTGCAATGTAGCACTTCTATCCAGGTACTGCCAAACAGCACCTGAAATATCTGGCGGTGTTTTTCTTCCGCCCACGCTTGCTTAATTAACAAGGTGAGCCTTATCAGTCTGTGCGTTTCTGTGACTGCTGTAAGCCTAATTATAACCCTTGTTTTCCAAGACCTTCGCGACGATCGTCATAAGTGACAGGGCTGGAGAGTCAGAGTAGGTTCTAGGCGTGTAGATGTGCCTTCTTTATGGGGCCCGGACAGTGCGGCATTAATCAAGGCATCTGGTCGGAGTCTGTGTTTGATGGCCACTCCCTTTGTGCGTGCGCTCTGGCCCAGCTCCAGAGACCGAGCTAAGACAAAGGACGAAGATGCGGCTCATGTAGGTGAGCGTATTGTATGGGCCCCATGCGTGATTACCGCAGGCAGTCTCGACTCAAGTGGGTAACGTGTACTCCCTTATTTGTTGGACGGAGATCATTGTAAGCCATGTCATTATTATCTTCACTATGCAGGTTTTGTCAAACGATCGAGAGCTACTGGATGGATGCTAGCCTGTGCTTTGCAAATATAGCAGGTCACATGAATATGGACGAATCTCAAGCAGTGAAAAAAAAAAAAAGAGTTCCGCCCTCCAAAAACTTGGAGCTCCGGGTACGCAACATGGGTTTTTGTGCGCAAAAGCAAGTCAGATAGCTTTTAATGGGATGAATAATGTACTATCGGGGACAAAAGTGGTATACTCCATGCGGCGGGAGCCGGAGCAACGGAAAACTGCTTTGCAACACCATCTACAGGCGGCATCTGGGATCGAGACAGCCAATGCGTGACCTTTATTATCAGCAGGCATGCCACTTGGCTCGTTTCAATGTTTCGTGCTTTAGTTCGCCAAAATGCCACAGTTTTCCGTTGCTCCGGCTCCCGCCGCGTGGAGTACACGACTTTTGTCCTCGATAGTATCTTTGAGTCCTTAGCTGACACGGCTGGCTCCCTCCTTTACTTTAATGATGCTGTCCGTATGTAATGTCCAACTCCTAAGAATATGAGAACGACATAACGTTATGAGATAACAGCGCTGTGTTCTTCAGTATAATACTCAGAAACTTAAACGCGGTTATGGAGCTGCGGCGACTTTAAAGGTGTCCTTTGCAAAGTAAGCAGAGCATTTAAAGCCCTGAGCGACACGCGACGCCGCGGCGACAATCGACAGCAACAACATCGGTACCGAACCAATTTATGCCGGAAGCAAAACCACCTTCTCGCCACCAGCCAATAACAACGAATGAGAGGAGGGTGTTTCGTTCAACCCCCCCCCCCCCCCAAAAAAAAAAAAAAAATGGTCAAGCCAGCGGTAAAGCACGGCTCCGAATTCCGATCAGTCCTGGCGCCGAACGCCTAAGTGGGAACGTATAAGTACACCCGCCGTGAAAAGCTTCTTGAAGTACAAGGCGCACTGATTTAAATTTCATAGCTCCCTTTATAAGTCGTACACTGAGAATTAGAATCCATATATCTGCATGCATGAAAAGATGGCGATGAAAGTACACACATACGAGGGTAATCCCAAAAGTAAGGTCTCCAAAGGGCTGCGGCCGCAGGGAAACTGTTTGCGCGGCTGCTCACCATACTGCTGTGTTCATTGTTCCCCGTCTTCCAATCAAGTCATGACTGAGCGCGAAAGGGATTGTCAGTCTTGGCACGACAGCTGTTTGAAATGGAGCTCCCGTTGGTCGCTACCGCCAGGTGCGAAGTTCGAGCAGTTATTCGATTTTTTAACGCAAAAGGCGTTACACCAATCAAAATTCATCGCCAGCTGACAGAAGTGTAGGGAGAGTCGTGCATGCATGTTAAAAACGTCCGCAAGTGGTGCAGGGAGTTCGCAGCAGGTACTGAAATTCACGTGGAAGAAAGAAGCGGGAGAACGTCAATTTCTCAAGAGACAGTCGCGGAGATCGAAGAAATGATGCGGCAAGATTGGCGCATCAAACTCGACGAACTCTGCATTTTGGTTCCTGGCGTTTCTAGAAGCACTATTCATAGGATTTTGACAGCAAAGTTGTAATATCGGAAGGCGTGTGCAAGATGGGATCCGCGAATGCTCACAGACGACCATCAACGGCAGCGCGTTGACTCCTCCCGCGAATTTCTTCGGCCTTATGGAGATGAAAAGGAGACCTTTTTGGATTCCATTGTTACGGGTGACGAAACCTGGGCATTCCACTCCACACCTGACACCAAACAAGAATCACGTGAGTAGCGGCACTCCTCTTCGCCAAACCCGCGAAAATTCAAGCGAACACAGTCTGCCGGTCAAACGCTTCCTCAATGGCATGGCGGCGAGCTGGTATGACATGGCCACACAAAAACTGCCCCAGCGTCTGCAAAAATGCATAGACCGCAACAGCGATTATGTGGAAAAGTAGAAGAATGGTCTGCCTTTTAAGTGATTTGTAAATTGCTTAAAATAAACATTCCTTTCGATTTATAAAAGAACTGGAGACCTTAATTTTGGGATGACCCTCGTACAAACACACACGCACGCACGTACGCGCGCACACACACACACAAACACGCAAACACACACACGCACGCACACACATACAAACATGCAAACACACACACACACACACACACGCATGCACGCACACACATACATACAAACATGCAAACACACACACACGCACGCACACACATACACACATGCAAACACACACACACACCCGCACACATACACACGCACGCACGCACACACATACAAATATGCAAAAACACACGCACGCACACACACAACGCTTCCTACTGGATATTGCTTCCCACGAACTTTTGACTGCGGGTGTACAAGCGCGCGCAAAAGGTTTAATACCACGTGAAGGCTGTTAGAGCTGCATGGCAGCGCTATCTGACGGCACGCGCCCTTTGTTGAATTATGTGCCGTGTGACCTCCCTCCCTACATACGTATGATAGCGTGATCGCCCGCGCACTTTCGTCTGGCATGACTTTATCCGCAGAGAAGTCGAAGCCGCCACCGCTTGCATGGTATCGCCATTTTTGAGGACGCCTGTACATACGATTAGACGCGGTGCATTCATGTAATGTGTGCAGCGCAGTGCACTGCTCTACGCGGCGTCAGAACAAGCATTTTTCTGCGTTTTCTTTTTTCGCCTACCACGTGCACCTCGATTATAAGTTGAGTGATCATTACGCAAAAGTACACAACTTCTGTAAAAACTTTTTTGCAACACTCTTTCCTCTCTTCAGCGGAGGTAAATATGCTTTCCAGGCTTGGACGACTCAGGAATTTCAACCCAAACAATACTATAATTCATTTTGCAGTATAAACTTAACTCCAGATTAATTCGTACAGGTACCCATACACTACCACTGGAATTCATTTTGCAGTGTAAATTTAACTCCAGATTAATTCTTTCAGGTGCTCGTCATCATATCGATCCTTCATTCATTTTTTGAGACGCTCACTATAGCGTAACTGTTGAGAAAAAATTCGGGGGGGGGGGGCACTTTGTTGACCTAAAGTGCGGTGAAGCGAAAGCCTCAAGCGCGGTGTTGCTGCTTGTGTCACTGATGTGTGGTTAAGATGTTAATTAAGTACACAATTGTTTGTGAACCTTAAATGTTGGAGACACTGGAGAGCGTTTGGGGGGCATCCGTCTGATTTGACGCCTTTCTGCAAACACTCTCCAGCGTCCCACACAAGGAAAACTACATATGCGTTGGCAGGAAGTAGCGTAGTCGCTAGCACCCTCGGCTGAGGAACGGAAGGATGGCGGTTCGAATCCCATCGTGCACAAAGATTATTTTTCTGGTCTGACTAGAAAAGCGTGACAGATGTGCTGACAACCTTCTGTCGAGAACGATGAGGCATTAAAGGCTCTCGCCTTAATATAAGGGTTAAAACTCAACTTCTGCACACACAGAAAAAAAGGCACGAAATGCGGCCCACGCGAAGTACACAGCTCAAAGGAGAAAATGCGCTTGGCGGAGACAGCGCATTACGTTAATTGGAGGCGACAGACGATAGCGCTGCAGTGTAGTAGGCTTTCTACGGTTCTCCTTATCAGATGCCAACAAACTGTCGTGGTCAAGGTTTGCCTACGTTTAAGGCTCTGCGCTCGCGTTCCGCTCGTTTGCGCTAGCGCTCGCCACATTTACTCGGCAGTTAATGCTCGGTCCGTGCGTATACGTATTCGGAACTGCGAAGGTCGCTTCCGAGCAAGCCTCTGCGGGCGCTGTTTCCTTCATCAGCCTTGGGGACCTTTGTTTGCGCACGTTGGTCCTTCAGGCGCGTGCTGCACGCAACGCATGACTAACCCCGTGATTTCTCCAAGGAATTAGATTTGCACTGACGACAACTCCTTTCATACCTGATTCTTAGCAAAACTAATAATTTGCCTCTTTGTGACCCCATTCATGTTTGGTCGACAGCAAAATATGTCTTCACTGAAGAGAAATTTGGAAGTAGAAATCGTGCATTGTGAAGACGAAGACGACCGTTCTGCTTAGCGGCGGCCCTGCCATCGCTGCGCGTGCTGTGTTATCGCCTTCGCCGACCACGGACTGTTGCCGCCCTGCTCCTGAGGTCCCAGTGCCTTTAACAAACCCCCATCCTACATTTGGTGGAGCCGCCGGGTAACGATATCGGCTCTGGAGCTCCGTAGCCGCACTCTTCCGAAACCTGCGATGCCTGTAGACATCCAACACCAAGCCGTGCAAGCAGGCCCACCGACTGTCATCTGTGCCGGCTCTCTTCGCCAAAGGGACCCGGCTATCTTCAGCGGCACAGATGACCATGACGTGGGAGACTGGCTCGCATCCTACGAGCGGGTGAGCCTGTATAACAAGTGGGATGACGAGACAAAGCTCAACAATGTAATTTTTTATCTTACCGGCGTCGCAAACTTATGGTACCGCAACCATGAAGTGGACGTTGCGACTTGGTCAGCCTTCAAGACGAAGTTCTCAGAAGTGTTTGGTCGCCCAGCTGTCAGACAACTTCGCGCCGATTAACGCTTGCGTGAACGGTCGCAGCAGGTCGGCGAGAGCTTCACTAGCTACATAGAAGATGTAATCGCCCTCTGCAACCGAGTGAACGTCAGCATGCCGGAAGCTGACAAGATCAAGCAGATCTTGAAAGGCATTGATGATGACGCCTTTCAAATGCTGCTCGCTCGGGACTTGCGCACCGTTTCGGAAGTCATCACGCTGTGCCAGAGCTTCGAGGTGCTGCGTAAGCAGAGGGTCCTGACTCGTTAGCACTCAGCTCAGCCAGAGTCACTTTCTGGACTGACACCCGCAGCTGACAGCTCCTATCTGCTGCAGCAAATGAAGGACTTTGTACGTGAGGAGGTGGCCCGTCAGCTTTCGCTTTTGCCTAGCCCTCAAGGGTCGCCACCATATTTGGCCCCGGCTCTCCAACATGCAATTCGAGAGCAGGTTGCTGAGGTGCTTCCGTCAGCGCATTCATCACCACCTGTCGCAGCTCCGCTGGCGTACGCTGACGCCGTCCCAAGACCAGTCGCCACCCCTCTGAATTATGGCAACGTCGCCCCAAAACCTGTCGCCCGTCCAATGACTTACGCTGAAGTCGTCGCACAACCTCGGCCGCCTACGTACCCTATAATGTCAGTGCCCGTACAATCGCCGGCACCTTATCTGCGACCATCTCCACGAGACCGAGATCCTTGGCGCACGACGGATAACCGGCCTATTTGCTATACCTGCCGATTGCCTGGCCACGTAGCCCGCCATTGCCGTCGCCGTCTCCCACTTTCGGCACCGCCTGTCGGGTACTGGCCTCCAGCGCGTCAGTACTCCGCGTCTGCTGAGCCCCGTGCGTCCCCTCGTCCTTTCTTCCCCGAACGTTCAGCGATTACCGACCGCCGTTCCCCTTCGCCGCGACGACGCTCCATTTCTCCGATGCGTCGCCGCCCAAGTAATTCTCAAGAGGAAAACTAGATGTCGCAGTTCCTGAGGCAAGAACTGCGTCCTCGTCGAACTACCAAAGACCTCAGCTGTCCCCTGCGAACCTTATTGACGTTTCGGTCAAGGCAATTTCTGTCATGGCCCTTGTAGACACTGGCGCCGCAATTTCAGTAATAGGCGCAAACCTTTGTCGCCGCTTGAAGAAAGTTAAGACGCCAATTGCCGGTCTCTCGCTGCGCACGGCCAGCGCTCAGCACATCAAGCCGTCGGCAGCTTGCACCGCTCGAGTTTTAATTCAGGATGTCCTCTACACGATCGAGTTCGTCGTACTGCCGTGTTGTTCTCACTCTGTTATTTTGGGCTGGGATTTCCTTTCTCGTCATGCCGCTGTCATCGATTGCGCTCGCGCTGAAGTCGGGTTCTGTGCTCTGCCCCAATCCCTGCCGGACGCTGCTCCTTCACCGCCATGTATTAAAGCCCTCGTCACCGAAGACATCGACCTACCTCCATGCTCTTCCGTCCTTGTGCGCCTCTCTTGTGCCCCTTCTCGTGATGACACTGTTCTTTTCACGCCAGCCCATACTTTCCTCCGGCGCAAGTGCCTTCCTCTGCCTTACGCCGTATTGACTATTTCTGCTGGCCTTTCCGTACTGTGGGTCTGTAACCCGTTTCCCTACCCTAGTGGTCTGCGCCGTGGCGAATGTGTCGGCAGTGTCCAACCTGTCGCGGCTATTTTAACCCATGAGGGGACTGCCGGTTCATCGCACATCAGTCTCGCTGCGCTCAGCCCACCATCTTCTACACCCACTCCTTCATCTACCGAACTATTTCTCCGCTCCATCGACGCAGATCTTCCTCCGCTGCGGCGCACGCAGCTTCTCGACTTGCTCAACCAGTCAACTGTCATCGCAGCTCACTGGGCCAAACGTCGACTGTCACACATCGCATAGACACAGGTGCCACGCTCCTCTACGGCAGCGCCCCTATCGTGTGTCGGCACCCGAGCGCCAAGTTATTGAAGATCAAGTCGACCAAATGCTCAAGAGCGGCGTGATTAAACCC
This sequence comes from Amblyomma mixtum, assembly GCF_055824585.1. Classification (NCBI taxonomy): domain Eukaryota; kingdom Metazoa; phylum Arthropoda; class Arachnida; order Ixodida; family Ixodidae; genus Amblyomma; species Amblyomma mixtum. Next base: position 121,696,592 of record NC_143013.1, read on the forward strand.
TCAAGCAGTCCATGGGCTTCGCCAGTAGTGCTTGTCGAAAAGAAAGACGGCTCCATCCGTTTCTGTGTAGACTACCGCCGCCTTAACAAGATTACGCGCAAGGACGTATATCCCCTGCCACGCATTGATGACGCGCTAGACTGCTTGCAAGGTGCCGAGATATTTTCCTCTTTAGATTTACGTTCCGGGTACTGGCAGGTACCCATGGAAGAGGCCGATCGCCCCAAGACAGCTTTTGTAACACCTGACGGCCTATATGAATTTACTGTAATGCCTTTCGGTCTTTGTAATGCTCCCGCCACGTTTGAGCGGATGATGGATACCATTCTGCGTGGTCTCAAGTGGAAAACCTGCCTCTGTTACCTCGACGACATTGTCGTGTTTTCGCCTGACTTTGACACTCACCTTTACCGCCTGAAGCACGTTTTGACCTGCCTCTCTGACGCCGGCCTCCAGCTCAACTTAAAGAAGTGCCATTTTGCCGCTCGCCAACTCACCATTTTAGGCCACGTTGTTTCCAAGGAGGGTGTCCGTCCAGACCCGGCTAAACTTCGTGCTGTGGCTGCGTTCCCTCGACCTACTTCTATCAAAGAAATGCGCAGCTTCCTAGGGTTGTGCTCCTACTTTCGTAGGTTTATACGCAACTTTGCCTCAATCGCTGCACCTTTGACACAACTTCTGTCCGGCAGTTCCGATCTTTCGCAATGGTCCCAAGTGTGTGACGACGCCTTCGATTCCTTGCGCCGTATCCTCACTGCCCCACCGATACTTCGCCATTTCGACCCGACCGCACCCACCGAGGTCCATACTGACGCCAGTGGGGTAGGCCTCGGCGCCGTACTCGCACAACGTAAACCTGGCTTCGCCGAATACGTCGTTGCCTATGCCAGCCGCACGATCACAAAGGCTGAATCTAATTACTCGGTCACTGAAAAAGAGTGTCTGGCGATAGTTTGGGCACTTACCAAGTTCCGCCCTTACCTCTACGGCCGCCCGTTTGAAGTCGTGACCGACCACCACGCGCTGTGCTGGCTGTCCTCTCTGAAAGACCCATCCGGTCGCCTCGCGAGGTGGTGTTGTGACCGTACCTCGGACCACGTGGGCCCGATCAAGCAGCTACCGTGAACAATCAACAAGGCCGACAACCTGGCGACGACCATGGGAAGTGGGATGCTTGGAATGCCCCTCCGAGCCTCAGCGGATTAGTGTAGCAGGAATGTCGAGGGCCATTGTCAGCAGTAACCCCGGCGAAATTCCTTGAGCGGAGGTGACCACTATAGCGGCGAAGGCCGGGGACGCGCCGGAGGTATTGTCCGAGCGACCACAGCGGAGGTGACCACTATAGCGACGAAGGCCGGGGACGCGCCGGAGGTATTGTCCGAGCGACCACAGTGGAGGCGACGTGCCGGCGCCGGTCCACGCTGGCGGATAATTGAAGAATTCTGTGTCCCCGACTCGCGTTCTGGGCAATCGGCGGGGAGGCAAGTTCATTCACCTGCTGGAAGACTTCGGGAGATTCCTTTCCCGCAGGGCTGGATGAGTCGGCATCTCCCCCTCTCATCGACCCAGCTGCGAGAGGGTGGAAAAGCTCGCACCTGCCCAGCCGTGGGTGGTAACAAGAACGTCCCCTTCGGTCCATCCGATTGGACAGTGCTCGTCGACCATTATTCCCCAGCCAGGGATCTGGGGAAACCGAACGATATTTAACTCGGCCGTGAGTGTGGCCGAGAGAAGCCTGCTAGCTCCAGTCGACTACGGTTGACGAAGACGTTCCCCTTCCACTGAGAGCCATTCTCAGTCCCGCTCTATGTAAATAATGTAAATAATCATGTAACCATGTAAATACAGTTTTTTCCTTCACTTCCCCTACTCCCCGTCTCCGGCCCACGTTTCCTTCCTCCTTCGGCACAGCGGCGGTGCTCCTGTACCCGATGCCTGGTGGGACACGCTACTAGTACGGCAAAATATATCAACTGGTTGGCAGTGGCGGGATCTTCCACGCTTGGTCCTGGCTTCAGCAGTGGTGAGCGCTTGACTTTCTTTGAGAATCTGCAAGGCTTGATAACTCTGGAAATTTATCACTACCTGTCGATTGTTTTTCTGCACGTGCTCGCTTACGCATTTCACGTAGCAGCTTGTATTGAAAGTCCTCGTTCGGAAGTTGCCATGGATTTGAGCAAACTAAAGAAGCCAGATTTGATTTTGCTGTGTGAAAAGCTGGGTATTGAGGTCAGGAAAAGTCACAGAAAGCCGCAGCTCATTGAGGCTATTAAGGAATGTGGTGCTAAGGAGGAGGGAGACAAAATTTTGGAGACCTGGGAAGTCATTCAGGAGGGAATCAGGAACGCTAAGGAGGAGGCCGACAGGGTTGAAAAAGAATGCCTGTACCGCAAGGAAGCCGCTAAGGAGGAGGCCGACAGGGTTGAAAAGGAACGCAAGGAGAAGGCCGTCAGGGTTGAAAAAGAACGCAAGGAGGAGGCCGACAGGGTTGAAAAGGAACGCAAGGAGAAGGCCGTCAGGGTTGAAAAAGAACGCCTTTACCGCAAGGAAGCCGCTAAAAAGGAGGCTGACAGGTTAGATAAAGAAATTGCTCTAAAGCGTTTGGAGTTGCAACAAATTTTAGAGGCGAAGCGCGCCGAGAGGAATTCGACATTAAATCAGGAGGTTTCGGCGCGAAAAGAAATTAAAGTCGGCAATGAAAACTGCGTGTCTTTCCCATTGCCCGCGTCGCGATCGAGAGCCCGCTCGGGGTGCGTCTGACCGAGGCAGCCATCTCCCAAAACTTGCCTAAGCAGCATCCCTCGATTTGCTCAAATCGCTTGGATATGCTGCCCAAAGGAAAAGGCCTTTGTTTTGGAGATAACGCTGCGCAGGTCCTTACCATTTCGAAGGTTCGTGAATTCGCAGCGCCAGCAGAGCACGTAGTTGAAGAGGGCAAACCTGACAGCGACTGTGGAGCTCCAAGCCAGAGCGCGGCGTTAGCTGAAAAGCGCGATGCCGCGCAGATTGCCCTTGCAACCCAGAAAGGCGTAGGCGCAGCGCAAAAATGTAGACCTCCAGAGAGCAGTCGCGCGCTGAAAGCGGCAACTGCAAGTTCTATTGTAAGCGAGGAATGCGCCTCAGCGCTGCCTCGAAACAATGATCAGTTCAACAATCAGGGAAGGACAGCCGCTCGCGACCAAACACCCGAAATTGAGTTATGCTCCAATGAAACCAGTGTGTCTTTGCCTATTTCCCGCGTCGCGATCGAGAGCCCGCTCGGGGTGCGTCTGACCGGGGCAGCCGTCTCCCAAAACTTGCCTAAGCAGCATCCCTCGATTTTCTCAAATCGCTTGGATATGCTGCCCAAAGAAAAAGGCCTTTGTTTTGGAGATAATGCTGCGCAGGTCCTTACCATTTCGAAGGCTCGTAAGGTCGCAGCGCCAGCAGAGCACGTGGTTGAAGAGGGCAAACCTCAACCTGTAAGCCCGAAGCCTGTAAATTCTCACGGTGATGAGCTAGAGCAGGCTTTGTCACAAACAGACGATGAGACGAACGCCGGCGACTTAAGCCGTGACGGCTCCGCGCTACCTAATGACGAGCCAGCCCAGGACTTACTCACTACTAGCACAGGGGTAAAGAGTACCGATAGTAGTGCAGGCGATAGTGAGTCTTCCGAATCAGGCGCAAGTGATGAGCTGGGGCTAGGTGAGGAATTGAATACCGATCTTGTGTTGCCCCACTCGGATGGCTTTCTCGAGCTCCTTCGTGTGGACAGAGAAACGTTCACCGCTGAGCAAGAGAAATACCAAAATCTACGCAACTTGAGTCACCAAAGTGACATAGGTGTGTCACGGAAGAACATACCTTTCCAGCTCCGTTCTGGCCTGCTGTACCGCCAGTATAAGGATAGGAAAGGTATCGAACACGACCAACTTACTGCCCGTGTCGCGATCGAGAGCCCGCTCGAGCTGCGTCTGACCAAGGCAGCCGTCTCCCAAAACCTGCCTATGCAGTATCCCTCGATTTTATCAAATCGCTTGGATATGCTGCCCAAAGAAAAGGGCCTTAGTTTTGGAGATGACGCTGCGCAGGTCCTCACCAGTTCGAAGGCTCCAGAATTCGCAGCGCCAGCAGAGCACGCGGGTGAAGAGGGCAAACGTGGCCCTGTAACCCTTATAAACTCTCACGGTAGTGAGCCAGAGCAGGCTAGATCCCAAACTGACAATGAGGCGAACGCCGACGACTTAACCTGTGACGGTTCCGCGATGGCTAGTGACGCGCCCCGCAAACCAACAGCGAGGGTTTCCACAGAGCGGCAGCGTATAGAGGTGGCCAAACGGGAAGAATTAATTAAGGGGAAAGTGCGGCTCTTGTTGAATGCTCGACTAAAATCCGAACCGCGTAGCCACCCCAATTTGGCACCTCGGTGCTCAAGAGTTCGCACCCGCCCCGTGGGAACACAAGCCAAGAGAACGCAACGCGCGAACCCCATCCGAGAGAGACGGATACGCTGGCACGGCATTCGCACTCGTTCGTTCCCTTCTCGCATTCTGCTTTCTGAGCGTCAGCCAAACATCAGAACCGCGAGACTTGGACGAGGAACAGTTAAGGGTCCCAAGCTGAAATTCCTAGCCTTGTGTCATGTTGCACCTGCTAGAGCGGCTATTGGACCGCGGCCGCGAAGGGGACGGCTGAAAAATAGGAACCAGTAAATTCCTTGAGTCGCAATGCTGTTTCTGGACGGTTTCCAGGAATAATCCTGTTCAGTTTATTGCTTTTTTCTTTTTGTTCATTTAACTCGCCTGTACAGAAATGCAAGCTGAAATTCCTAGCATTATGTAATGTCTCATCTGCTAAAGCAGCTGTCGGACCACGGCCGCGCAAGGGGCGGATATGACGCATAATCTCATATTGAGTTTAATGCTTGTTTTTTTGTCTTTTGTTCATTACACTCTCCTATGCGAAATGAGAGCGAAATTTCGGAGCTTGGCATTGCGGGACTCAGTTCACATGCGTTGCCGAAAGGTGCGAGTAATGGCAACGCTGATGGCCTCAGCCGAAGCTTTCCCGTGTAATGCCCTTTCCTGACTCCCCGGACGTTATTCCGCTATGCAAATTTGTATTGTTCTTTTGCTTTAGCGAGAATCATTTTTGTCTGTTTTGTATGTGTGTTCAGCAGCTCCACCTTCCCTTTGTGCTCTCACGGGAGGTGGCTTTCTGTGAGAAAAACCGTGCTACGGCACCCCCCCCCAAATTTTAGGAAATTTTTCCCTTTTGGCTAAACAAGCTCTCTGTATTCTGGTTTGGCCAAACTTGGAAACTTTCGGAGGAGGACGTAAATTTCACGCGACAGCTCATTTTCTCTAAACAGACTCTGTCGACCGAAAACAGTTTGGCAGTTCTTAAAGTCGGTTTGGCACTTTCTGCTTGTTGGGCTGTGTACCTTGCTGGTTGAGACCGTTACAGTTGTCAACGAAGCAAGAAGAACCTTTGGGCCCAGCTGTGACCAAAAGCCGAACGGACACAACTCCAGGTCTCTGCGCGCAGCAGCGTTGGCTGCAACCACTACGAGACCTCTTCGGGCGGCGGGCGTGCTGTTGTGACCGTACTTCGGACCACGTGGGCCCGATCAAGCAGCTACCGTGAACAATCAACAAGGCCGACAACCTGGCGACGACCATGGGAAGTGGGATGCTTGGAATGCCCCTCCGAGCCTCAGCGGATTAGTGTAGCAGGAATGTCGAGGGCCATTGTCAGCAGTAACCCCGGCGAAATTCCTTGAGCGGAGGTGACCACTATAGCGACGAAGGCCGGGGACGCGCCGGAGGTATTGTCCGAGCGACCACAGCGGAGGTGACCACTATAGCGACGAAGGCCGGGGACGCGCCGGAGGTATTGTCCGAGCGACCACAGTGGAGGCGACGTGCCGGCGCCGGTCACGCTGGCGGATAATTGAAGAATTCTGTGTCCCCGACTCGCGTTATGGGCAATCGGCGGGGAGGCAAGTTCATTCACCTGCTGGAAGACTTCGGGAGATTCCTTTCCCGCAGGGCTGGATGAGTCGGCATCTCCCCCTCTCATCGACCCAGCTGCGAGAGAGTGGAAAAGCTCGCACCTGCCCAGCCGTGGGTGGTAACAAGAACGTCCCCTTCGGTCCATCCGATTGGACAGTGCTCGTCGACCATTATTCCCCAGCCAGGGATCTGGGGAAACCGAACGATATTTAACTCGGCCGTGAGCGTGGCCGAGAGAAGCCTGCTAGCTCCAGTCGACTACGGTTGACGAAGACGTTCCCCTTCCACTGAGAGCCATTCTCAGTCCCGCTCTATGTAAATAATGTAAATAATCATGTAACCATGTAAATACAGTTTTTTCCTTCACTTCCCCTACTCCCCGTCTCCGGCCCACGTTTCCTTCTTCCTTCGGCAATGCGGCGGTGATCCTGTACCCGATGCCTGGTGGGACACGCTGCTAGTACGGCAAAACACATCAGTGGGCCCTTCGCCTCCAGGAATACGACATCCGCGTCGTGTATCGTACTGGCCGCAAACATCAAGACGCCGATGCTCTATCGCGCTGCCCACTTCCAGCCAATACTTCGAGCCTTTCAACCTTAGACGCCTCCTCACCGATGCTTCACATCAGCGCCATGCCTTCGGCGCAGCGTGCCGACCCATGGATCTCTTCTCTTCTTGACTTCCTCACAAACCCTACGGCTGCTTCTCCGTCGCGTGCTCTTCGCCGCCATGCTTCCCATTTCTCAATTCGTGATAACCTCCTTTATCGCCGCAACTACAGCTCAGATGGCCGCAAGTGGTTGCTAGTTATTCCTCGTCACCTTTGCTCGGAAGTTTGCGTCCATTTTCACGCTGACCCGGAGTGTGGTCATGTCGGAGTGTTCAAGACCTACGCTCGCATCCGGCTACGATATTATTGGCGTGGCATGTACACCTTCATCCTCAAATACGTGCGCTCGTGCCTTACCTGTCAACGTCGCAAGCCGCCACCTCAACGTTCTGCTGGAGAATTGCAGCCGCTACCCTGCCCGCCACGCCCATTTGACCGCGTCGGCATTGATTTATACGGCCCCCTTCCGTACACTTCGGCCGGCAACCGTTGGGCTATCGTCGCGGTTGACCATTTGACAAGGTATGCCGAAACCGCCGCCCTTCCAGCTGCCACAGCCTCCGAAGTTGCCTCGTTTATTTTAAACCGATTCATCCTTCGTCATGGCGCCCCTCGCGAATTGCTGAGCGACAGAGGCCGCGCCTTCTTATCCGATGTTGTGAAGGCACTGCTCACCAAGTGCAATGTAATTCATCGCACCACCTCCGCATATCATCCGCAAACCAACGGTCTCACCGAGCGCTTTAACCGTACCCTCGGAGACATGTTATCTATGTACGTCTCTTCAAACCAGTCTAACTGGGATCTTGTTCTTCCGTATGTAACCTATGCGTACAATACCGCAACACAGCCCACTACTGGCTTCTCTCCTTTCTTTCTCCTTTACGGCCGTCACCCTTCTGCTACCATCGACACCATTCTGCCGTACCAACCCGACGCTTCCGAGTATACGCCTCTATCTGAAGCCGCCCAGCACGCCGAAGACTGTCGCCGCATCGCCCGTGCTCTCACCACTGACAACCAGTGCAGAGAGAAATCCCGCCACGACCACAATCAAACAACGCCACACTTCCCCAATGGCTCCCTTGTGTGGCTCTGGATTCCGACAAATACTCCGGGCCTGTCGTCAAAATTTCTCGCCAAATACCATGGCCCATACCGTGTCCTGGCGCGTACATCTCCAGTTAATTACACAGTCGAACCTCTCGTGCCGTCTTCTGATCGCCGCTGCCGTGGACGCGAGACTGTTCATGTCCAGCGCCTCAAGCCATTCTACGACCCAGCCGTCCTGCCCGCGCCCTAAGTCGCCAGGTTGGCTCCTCTTTTCCCCGGGGGCAATTGTGAAGACGAAGACGACCGTTCGGCTTAGCGGCGGCGCTGCCATCGCTGCGCGTGCTGTGTTCTCGCCTTCGCCGACCACGGACTGTTGCCGCCCTGCTCCTGAGGTCCCAGTGCCTTTAACAAACCCCCATCCTACAGCATATTTTTTTTCCTGCCACTCAATTTAAACTCGTGACGTCAATTACGGAAAATACTATGTGCTCATCCGCTGGAAGGGAATGGGAGTGTGGCAGGCACGTATCCAAGAAAAGAAAAGGGGGGGGGGGACAGCAAGGGGTCCGGCCTCTTGCTCCCCACCCCCCTAATGTTCGGATTTCACCACCCAGAACTTGCCCCTCCTCCATTGAAGAAAAAAAAATTATCAGAGCCATCTCGTATTTCAGCCTCCTGAACTGTGTCGAGGTATGAGGGGATGTGCTCTATCCGCTGGTAGCAATACTACTTGAGTGGTTCGCGAGGCAGGGCTACAATCACCCACGCTCGTTCTCCCACTTTGGACATTAGTCGCGGGTAAACACGGCCGGAAAAGAACGACGTAAGTCACGCCAGAACTGATTTGTTACGAACTCCCTTCCTTCGCGCTGGACTGCGTCACCGCCTTAACTCTGATAAGTTGTTTTTTCTTCGTATTTTTCAGCGCCGACGGCAGGGACCGACGCCAAGTGCTGACTGGCGCTCACCGCTTTAACTTGCAAAACACTAGAGACTTGAAACTTCAGAATCACAACCAGCATCAAAATCAGTCTTTATTTACTTAAGAAATTGGTGTATACAGCATATCATAAAGAAAGAGGTCCTGAAGTCACTGTACTGGGACTTCCTAATAAAATGTATCACATTAAACCTGTGGCAGCTTGGGCGACATGAAATGAATATAAAAGAGTGAGCAAACACAAAGTATAGATTATAATTCAGGCATAGAGGAAAACGAAAGCTGTGTGTGTTGTCTGGTTTCTTGCTCGTGTCCTTGTTTTGTTCGCGCAGTTTTAATTATGAACAAAAACAGAAGTCACGTACCATTATAAAGAAATGGTCAAACTAATACCATAATGAAATTTGAAAAAGTTATGCCTAAAAGAAGATTGTACATAATACAAAAGGAAAAAATAGAGAACAGGCAAAAAAATCTCACTGATGTGTTCTTCTCTAAGATGTATTCGTTTAACGTGTGCTTTGAAGATAGAGAGTTAACATATTTGGGTATGTTGGTAAAGAGTTTCAGACATTAATTGATCAGAAAATAATTGACTGTTTTCCGTAATTAGTTCGTACCACAGGCAGGATGAGAATGTAATTAAGTGCAAATGGGGTTATGTTGGCGTTTACAAGATGGCGCGGCACTGCGGGACGAAAGGAAGGAAGGTTTGATTGTTGACAAGGTTGTACATGAGAATACCAAGAGAACGCCTAAGAAGCTGAGTTACTTAGAGGATGACATGTTTGTGAAGAAGTGCAGGATTGGTGTAAAGAGAACTGTAGTGAAGTATCAGAATGGCGTGATGGTGCATTTTCTGCAATGTACGAAATGAGTGTTAAGTTTGGTTCCCCAGCACACTTTACAGTAATTGATGTGTGGGTGTGTGAACGCATAACGCAAGGATAGGATAATAATATACTGTTACAAAAGTAATGAGGGGCTTTAATACGGATTATCAGACCATAGGCTACGTTCTTCTTTATATTGGTTATGTGTTTATGAAACATCAGATTGCTGTCAAAATACACGCCCAGAACCAAGGAGAAATCATCAGCTCCTATGGGATGCTGACCAATAAAGGCGGGAGGAATGGATGTTGACTGCCGCTAATATAAGCTCAAAAGAACAAAATTTAGTCTTGCTTGAATTTATAGGCAAATTATTGCACCAAGACCGAAGGCTGCCCAGGTCATGGTAAAGTTTTGAGACGAGATTAGTAATGGTTGTGTCTGAGTGATACAATGTGATGTCATCGGTATATAATGAATGGAGGAATTGAGACAATTTGGTGGAGTAATAATATAAATTAAGAATAATGCGAGACCCAGAGTAGAATCCTGTGGCATGCCTGAGTTATTAAATAGAGCGTCAGAGTTAACTTCTGAAATGGAGACAGTATGTGATCTACTGAGCAAGTAATTTTTTAACAGTGATAACGTGGGACCGATTGTACCAAGATCCTCCAGTGTAGTGAACAAAATTAGATGTTGATGGAGTGAAAAGCATTTGACAAGTCTATTAACGCCGCTCCTGCAAATTTGCCTTCATATATTGCAGTTAATAATTTTTCAATGTTATGACCGCAACATCAGTGGAAAAGCCAGAACCAGAACGACACTGGCATTTCAATAGAATATCAAATTAATCTAGGTAGCTATTTACGACTTAGCAGTAGGAGAGATAGGTGGGAGCTTGTCCGGGTATGGTTGGCTGAGGGTTGTTATACGTTAACGGCGCTGTGAGATACTACGAAGCACAGCGATGAAATGCTTATACGTGACTTCCAAACAGGAAAGATTTCAATCACGATTATATGAACCAAGGGAGTAATTACTCATTGACATCCACCCAAGCGCAGCCATACGCTGAAGCCAAGGAAAGCTTTCCTTTCTAGCCGTATAGCTGCGCTCGGGTGGATGTCAATGAGTAAGTACTCCCTGATTACAAATCTACTCCACCTTGGGGGATTCCCCTAAACATTTGACCGATATGAACAAAGGCGCGCACACGTACACGCACACACAAGCACACAAAAAAGAAAACACAATAGCAACAAGCGCTCTCCGAAGGTTCAGTGCGGCGCAGTCGGAACAAGTTGGGGTGCTAGTGCAGTGATTTTTACCCTGGATAGCTGGACGCCAATGTAAAGAAATGGACAAAGTCTTACCAGATACCTGTTCCCGAAAAAAAAATTTTTAATTATTTTAGTGAGGTCAGGAAAGCAGGTCACGGAATAGCAGAGCAGCATGAGCGGCATTGCGTTTGGTGCAATGATCAAAAGCTGACTCGCTCGCTATAAGAAGCGTAATTTTCCGTTCTCGCGAATCCGCATCCAGTAAACTTTTGTCAATGACCGTACAGCGTTCAAAATGAGCCTTCCCGTACACGACAACTTTTCGCTCTTTCCTCTCAGCTATATTTAAAATGCTTTTTCTGCCCTTTTCAAGCTCAGTAACTTCAACAATGTTGTCGCTTATTTATTGAATCACAGGCACTAAGAGCAACAGAAAGCGCGCGCGTTAGAGCTTGATAGCTGCGGAATCTGAGAGATAATTTCCTTACAGACAAATTCTATCCCGGGCTCATAAGTTTCTATTGTTGCGTGGGCGAGCTTTGATTGTCCGCCTAGAAAAAAGCTTCACTTTTATTCGCCGATTAAAAATCCTGATAAAGAGTTATATCTTCGAGCAAAGAGAGTGCCCGGTTCACTAATCGTTTTTGAAATCTACAGGCAAGCAGCACATCCTCCCCTCACTTTCTTGCAGGCTTGTTTCTTACGTCTGCTTTAAGTACCATAATGATATCTTATCATGGAACGACCACTGGCGCTTTATCAGGCAATTTAGTGCCTGCTATCACTTCAACCTGCTTCTAGTCGCACAAAAGAATACAGGCGACCGCCTTCCCAGGGCGAGCACAGGCAGCTAACTTTCTTTTTTTTTTTTGCACTTCTTAATAACACCACTTCCGTCTCGCAAGTTGTGTTAGTTTAGTTTTATGGGGGTTTAACGTCCCAAGGCGACTCATGCTGTGAGGGACGCCGTAGTGAAGGGCTCCGGAAATTTCGACCACCTGGGGTTCTTTAACGTGCACTGACGTCGCACAGCACACGGGCCTTGAGCATTTCGCCTCCATCGCGATTCGACCAAGTGGCTGGTGAACAAACCTTAATTTCTTTGTATCCCGTTCTCGTGCGTTTTGAACAGCTTCCTGAGATCTGAACCTTAAAAAAGCCGCAGTAGTAAGGCAATTTAGTTCTTCTTACGTACGAGCTAAGCACGTCGCTACAGACATCGCTACCAAGGAAGGCATATGGGCATGTTTTTCTGTTTTCTTTTTCAATTTGTGACGTTGATTAATGGGAATAGAGTAGTGAAATCACATTAAGGCTGAAGGATAATTGAGAACAAGATGGAACAAAACAACCACAAGCCGCGAGGGGGACCGAACTTACAACCTCCGTATGCCTTGTAATATGCTCTATCAACTGAGCTTTAGCGGCAGTCCAATCTTTTATTTTCGGGGGCATTTGTGCGGCGTGTAGCCAAACCTTGAGAGTGTTCACCAGCGCCACTTTCGTCTATAGCGTCGGACGCATTGCGTTCTTTATTACCGCGAGAGTGAACATGATCAAAGGGAGTAGGTGTCAGCTGTGAGAACCCTCTTATGCTTCCTCTAGCATCAAGACTGCCGGAACTGAGTGAAGAAAGTTGGATGTTTGTTCTGTGCCTTGCAATGCTTGCTCGGAAAAGTTGCGCGTAAATTTAACGACCGCTAACGGCCAGCTACAACGAATTTAACAGCTCCATAGCCAATGCAAATATCGCCAACAAATTATTTAATTAATGCATTCGTAATGTAATGTAATGTAACATTTTGTAATGTATTGTATCATTCGGCTGCCGCTCCCAAGTGCGCGGGTCCAAATACCGATCAATGCTCCCCCATTCAGGTGGAGGCTAGAGGCAAACATGCACGTGTGTGATAGAGAAGTCAGTGGAATTCAAACAATTCCAGGTGGTCGAAATTGTTCCACAACCCTCCAATACGGCGTCCTTCATAGCCCACGTGCAAGTCCTTGGCACTGAAACTCACATAACGCCACACAATATACAGGAAACGTGTTTGTCGGCCACACGCGATAAATCCAGATCATCAGAGGCTCCATCACCTGTAAGTGGCCTACAAAGACGTTTGCGCATCTCCCTCCCATCCAGAAAAGGTTGGCCAGTAATCTATAATCTAACAAGCGACCTTTATGGCTGTAGCGGGAGGGCTCTTTCGACCCTGCCCTTCAGTGATGGTTTCCTTTGACTGCGTGACCAGACGTTGAAGCCACGCCTATTACGCGAATCTGCGGAAACGAGAGATTTGGCATACTGCAGATGTACTAGCGTGCGCCTGTTCCACACGCTCAGTTGTCGTATCCGGCCACGCATCTGTCACTGCGCATGCGCAGATCCCTCACGTAAAACCGGTGTACGTCTCCACTAGTGCGTCTCCGGTATGATAAATCTCTCTACTGTCTGTTCTTCAGCCTCAATGATGGAACAGTGACCGCGCATCCAGTGTGCTGAGCCTACTGCTGGTCGCCCAGTAGGCCGGAACCAGCCCAAGTCGAAGACGAGCCAGTAACTGCAATGCTGAAGACAATCGTGAATGCCATGCGTGTGCTGCTTTCCAGCTTGCACACGCCAGCTGCACAGAATGCACTGCAGGCGCTAGGTTTATTCAATCCAGTGTTTGCAGCTCTCCAATCCCTTACGAAAAAAGTTTTACACAGTCTATGTCTATAGACTTCTGTCTATAGTCTATAGACTGCCTGTATACAAATCCCAAAGAACAGTCTATAGGCAATACAAATGCCATAGACAGTATATAGGCAATCTATAGATTTATGGCCATACACTTTTAGTAGACTTTTCTCTATAGACAGTCTATAGACTATAAATCGACAAAAAGCAATATCTATAAGAAGTCATTAGTCAATAAGAGGTCTATAGACTGTCTATAGACCATTTTTATAAGGGATAGCTAGAACAACGCATCCTCCAGCCTCATCTTTCCAAGATAAAGTCGGGATGTTTCACGTTCTCAGCCACATTATCACCCCCAACGAGAAGCTGCCTTCCTTCCCATTGGAACGTCTGCGCTGCCTGACTGCTTGTGTTAGTGACGGTGGACTTTCTATGCGTTCTACTCAGGTCACAGCGCTTGGGAGCCCTCAAAGTGTGCAGTCTACAGCTGCGGCCGCTTGTGACTTTCAGTGCGTGTGTCATTGCTTGTGGCGCTTGCTACGGACCGCATTGCTCTACTTCCTCTTATTCTTTTACGCCTCCCCCCTCCTCATCCCTCTCACCCAATTCAGGGCAGCCAACCAGAACATTCTTCTGGTTAACCTTCTTGCCTTTCCTCCACCACTTTTCTCTCTCTCTCTTCACCATGCGTATTCCTGATGATGCAGTTCAACGGCAAGGCGAGCACGCTCTTTCTTCCTTGTCACAAGAAATGTACGTAGAGCTTTTCTTGAGGTGAATTCGTATCCCAGCTCATTTTAATGCCCGGTCAGCCAATTTGCCTACTTCGCTCTGAGGCTCAGGGCGCGCGCTGCCGTAATTGCAAAATAGCGTCTGTCATTCAGCGTTCCTGGCTCGGCAGCCTCTCCAGTGGCCGACGACCGTCGCTGCGGGATGTTAACAGCTCCTGACAGGCAACGAACTTGGGCTGTCAGCGAAACCGTGACGGCAATAAATAGTTGAGCCAATGTCACGTCAGTTTTTTTTTTCTGCATTATATCTTAGGTAATACCCCACCAATTTTCTTTTTTTTCAGCGTGCTTTGGGATGCTTATATTGGCAGCAAGAAAGTAGGACACTCTGTGCACACATTTCAAGGCTACCTCTACCAGTGGTCATGACAATAAATTCGTGTTTCGTCTTTGTGGGCTTGCGTTGTTTCTTTTTATTCGTTACTTTTCGTTTCGTTGACAAGTGAAGAAAGGCCGATCGCTCTGGCCGTGATGTGCAGTGCGCCGAGGACGTCAAGCCACGCTGGCATAATGAGAACGTCATGGCGTCCATTGCTGTGTTTGCAGCCTACTGTATAATCAACGTGTATTGACATTATTACCAGCATGTGTTACTCTCTGACGAGCGAAGAAAATAATGTATTGGCAGGCTAAATGGAGACTAGGCCACGGACTCGTTACTACGGGCAGAAGTCTATTTATACACGGCGGTTGAATTTCTTTGGAGGCGAAATTCTAGAGGCCCGTGTACTGTGCGATGTCATTGCACGCTAAAGAACCCCAGGAGGTCGAAATTTCCGGAGCCCTCCACTACGGCGTCTCTCATAGCCTCAGTCGCTTTGGGACGTTAAACCCCATAAACCAAACCATATGAACACTGGAGGTTTAGTCGGACGATTGAGAGGACATTAAGTTCACAGCATGCTAGCGATTCTGAGTAAATTGCGAATTGATCCCTTGCGCCAGCTGGCGCATGCACGCTCGAAGAGGAATTAATGCTGAATCATTCTGTACAGAGGCTTGATATGGCGTCGCGCATGACAAGTTTGTTTTCCTGACGTCACCTGCCGTCAAAAGCACAGCGAACAGGGTCTTCCGTTTTAACCCCAGCCGCAGTGCTACTTCTGACTGTTTATTAATGCGCATTCGTCGCAGCAAAACGACCATCACTTTTAGCAGTCGGGTGGTGGCAAGTTTTTGAGGTGACGTAAGTGACAAGATAGTTACGTAACGAGAACGCAGGATGAGAAAAAATAAACGACACAAGCCATAAGAGTAATGGAGGCCAGGAATGTAAAGTTACGTTTTGCGTCAGACGGAAGTCCCCGTATTCGGGACTTCCAGCTTCCAGATGTGCAGTCGCGTTTCATATGACCTCCATTAAGCTGACAGTGACCCCACTGCGACTTGCACATTAAAAGTATCGAAGATGTCGTGATAAGAACGCGAAATGCTCTGAGACACTGCAAGGAACCTTGTTCATTCTAATGGCGATCTGAATCCATAATTTGTCCACGCCGCCTGGCTCAGCCTGCAGCCCAAAGTCAGCTTCGATGGCACATTGTGCATTTTCAGTTTATACTGAGCGCTATAGTGCATTGTAAGGCGTGGGAGTACACAAGTCATGAAGAGAGTGGTTGCGTTTCGTCCTATGTTAAAGGGGCTCTGAAACAGTTCATAGCCTTAGTCGCTTTGGGACGTTAAACCCCATAAAAACCAAACCAAAAACCAAACAACTTTTGAAGAGAGCACATAAACTCCTTCATTCACTACACTGTGTTGTCATGAATACGTGAGCCAAATAATACACTTCTACACACAGCAAAGAACCAAAAATAACGCGCGAAAGTTGGTGAGCCTTCTCCGGAGACTTTTCCATGCTCGCATCGTCCACCGTCACACCGCTCCCGCGTATTCCAGTTCAGAGATGGCTCTTGGGGAGATTCTCTGTGACGTCAGGAAGCTACCACGGCAGTGGCGAATAAGCGACGTAGCTCCGACGGGTCAGGAAGCTCCGCCCCCGGAGGTGGAGCCGGTGGAGGAGCGCCGACCTTCCATCGTGCAAAATGTGACGAGAGGAGAGGGAAAGGCGCGAAGAAGCTGAAATTCAAATTTTGACTACAGATAACTCCGCCAGGCACCGCAGCGACGCAATCTACTCCCCTCCTTAGCAACCGGCGGGCCGGTGGGGGGCGCAGCTGTGCACAGCAACCGTGACGTCACACAGTAACGGTAGAACGAGCGCGCGCGTCTCGGCGGTGGCAGCTACACCTATATTACTCTATGGCTACACCGCCGCTCCTTCGCCAGACGTCTCGTTGCAGTCGAGTGAGTGAGACACATGGCTCCGAAGTGACCCAGTGATTCCCCGCCAAGCGGTTCGGGCAAGCGGCAGCGGACGCCGGATTCCCCTAACACCAAACGCCAGAAGAACAAGGAGCGAATGCGCATGCGACGACTGAACATGTCAGCAGATGCGAAAGCAAGGGCGGCAGAACGGACGAGGCTTCCGCCAAGCCCACTGTAGAATTTCCACAGTGCCTTCGGCAATTTTTTTGCATTAACTTTTACAGTTTTTTTTCTTAATTTGTTTCTTTTTACTACATACACCCTTTCCCAGCGAAATATTCCTTCATGTTGTCCCCACGCTGTTCACCGCCACAGTCTCGTTAAAGAGAGCGCCGCCAACACGCAGAAACTGTCCGGCTGCCCCATGAGAAGTACGATCGCGCGATAAGCGTGCGAGACGAGAAAGCAACACAAAAACGCAGCGCGCTTTAATTACGACTCTCTCATTTTCGCGCCCGAGGGGTTGGGTGCACGCGCCCGCGTAAGCCACCGCCGTCGTAAACCGCTCGGCGGCCTTACATGGACCGCTGCAGCGACGGCCGGAGGCGCGTTTCATGAGATACGAATCGCGTCGTTGAGCAACGACGCTCGAGCGACGTTCGCCGCGCTGTATAGTGCGGCAGGTGCCGACCCGAAGCAGAGAATAAAAATGACAGGGGCGTTGGCGGTGTTCCTTCTCCTTCCTGCCTGCCAATGTGCGCATGCGTGTGTGATCATGTACGATCAGGGTGAAACGGAAAACAAATGCGAGAACTGACAAGTATTAGCTGCTGAAGAGGATATTTTCATTTGGCAGATACTCTCAGGACGCGAATAGCGTCATACCAGTGTGATTCGAAAGAAAAGTGTATAATACTTGTATCTTTCCTGTACCAACCAATGGGGAAGAAACATCGAAGCTAACGAAAAGGCTTAAAGTTAAACTGGGGACAGCCCAGCTGGCGAGCCGCGTACGGGAAGGAGAATCACCGGTGAAAAACTAAGAGAGAGAGAGCAGAGAAGGTTTGGTTTAGTTTGGTTTATTGGGGTTTAACGTCCCAAAGCAACTCAGGCTATGAGGGACGCCGTAGTGAAGGGCTCCGGATATTTTGACCACCTGGGGTTCTTTAACGTGCCCTGACATCGCACAGCACACGGACCTCTAGAATTTCGCCTTCATCGAAATTCGGCCGCCGCGGCCGGGATCGAACTCGCGTCTTTCGGGTCAGCAGCCGAGCGCCGTAACCACTGAGCCACCGCGGCGGGCAGAGCAGAGAAGGTCAGGAATGAATGAATGAATGAATGAATGAATGAATGAATGAATGAATGAATGAATGAATGAAAACTTTATTGTCAGCTATTTGGGTGGGTGTATTCCCCAGCTGTTCTGCTCCAGGTGGCCGGCAGTTGGTCTTTCGGCGACATTTTGCGCTCTTACCACGGCTTTGGACACTACGTCCTGGTCGGGGCTTGAGAGAACAGCTTCTCATGCTTCCCTTAAGGGAGCTGCAATCAAGTCTGCCGGAGGCGGATCCTTCGCGCAATCCCAAAACAATGTACGCAGCATTTGGGCGTGGCTGGGGAGTGCAGAGAAGACTGATACTCAGTAGAATGAACGAAAACGGGGATAACGATGATGATAAACTTTCTTGTTACCAAGGGTTCGTGACGCCTGGACTGGTCGCTGCCCTCAGTGCAGGGCACCGTTGGCTTCCCCCATTGCTCTCTCCAGTTGGATCAACCAAAGCTGTTCCTTCGGGGAAAAGACCGTTAGCATATCGGTGGGATTTTCTTATCGCTGCATTCCCTTTTTGACCACGCCCCTAATCAGAAGAAATTGGCGTAAATTTATCTTCTTGCGAAACCAATACTGCGCTCATGAACGGTCTTTTGCGTAGCGGCGGCCGGTAGCCAAGTTTGACCTTTAGAATGACCTCTGACGTCATACAAGGGTGAGAGATGGGCTACCAAGTCGAGTCGTCGCGCAGCGGCGGTCGGTAGCCACGCATGACCTGCAGACGCGGCGCACTGTGTTCCTTCTGTTAGAGGCGCTGCGCTTTTGCTTTCGTAGCCTACCAGGCTCCACCAAAGCTAAGCCCCCGCCAATTTTTTGTTTTTATTTGTTTAGAAATACAGTAAGCCTCTACAGGCCCATACAGGAGTGAGTCACCAGAGAAGCAAAAAAAAAAGCGTAGTAGCACAATTCAATAATTCGGGAGGAAGAAAGAAAAACCAAGCTAAAAAGCACAAAATACAGCAGGAGGTAATTTTGAAAAGTTGGTAATGCAGTTGATAATCATTCTGATAGGCTCCGGGCGCTTGGGACATCCGCTCTCGCTGGCTGGGGTTCCATCCCCGATGCGCCGCACGCAGTGACTCACTACTCCGGTCCAGTCAGCCATCCGAGCAGGAAGCTGTGCGGAAGAAGTGGCGCGTGATGAGGAAGGCGACGAGGGGGAGGAGGAGAGGCCGGACGTCGTGCGGCCCAAGCGCAGCGTGCAGAACACTCGCATCCCGCGCCCCGCGATAGCGAGACACGGAGCTGGCGGTGTAGCGTCCGCCTCTCGCTGGGTCCGCGTCGTCGTGATCGAGAGCCTCTCCCACAGTCTTTCTGGGAACACGGCGCGTACGGGTAGCGTGCGCATCGCGTGATTCGCGTCTGCATGCCGCGCCGCAGCTGCCTCGCGTCGCGCGACCTTGGCAGCCGGCGTCGCGGCTAGACCGAGACGAAACCGCTCGGGTACGCACCTCGGGTGTGTGCCGAGCGCTAACAAGGATCACGTAACGCCCAGGAAGCTGGGACAACACGGCGGACGCGTGTTTTGGCAGACCCCATGAACAGGTACCTGACGTGGGCGCAGCTCTTCCGAGACGAGACACACGACGAGACACGACTGGGTACGCTACTTACTTGGAGGCCGGTGATGAGGAGGCTCGTTTTGTGCACGCATCTTAAGAAAGCGAAGAAATGTTTGGAGCCATAGCGTATCAAATTAATGGAGTAAAGGCGCGAAAGCTGAGTGGTGCTTCTGGGACTAAAGATGAATACACTCTTCTCCATAAAAGCAACACCAAATGCCATTCTCGGTGTACATAGCTGGAAGTCCCTGCTAAGCGTTGAAGGATGAGCAAGTTAAACAGCCTTCAGAGCATAAAAAGAAACAAAACTGTTGGGGAGAAAACATGCGTTAATAGCAAGCAATAAATTCTCCCCCAAAATAGTGCAGTACACCTCTCTGCATGACTAAGGCGGCAGCAGCAATAAGTGGTCAATAAGTCATTTTCCCGTTTATTAGCCCCTCTTCATCTCAGCTCGTTGATTCTCTAAGCAGAGCAGACTACATTCACACACTGAAAATCGCAATTCTTGCTTCAACACTAGAACTCATGCCATATACTTTTTAATTATATAACCACAGCTTTCATTCTCTTTCATCATATTCGCGCGCATTCGTCTGATTTTCCTCTCCAACTTTAAAGAATGTGAGAGCCTGTGGCAAAGCTGAAGATGCAGGTCAATGATTTCTGGCGCTGCATGATCCGTGCCAGCGCATCCTACGCCAACGCCCCCTTTTCTGGGGCAGATGTCCCTTTCCGTGCGTTGCGTAGGTCGGCCACACGAGCAACGAAGGCGAAGTTCCTCTCGCACTTGCATTCGGAACCGTGGGTGCACTCGAGAGTTTCAACAACCCACGTAAAACGGGGTCAAAAACCGCTCTTTCCGACACGCACTTTAGCGCTTATTTTTTAAGGCTGCCTGTCCTTCTTCGCACCTCTTGTCTAGGCGTTGTTGCTTTAAACTACTGTTCGGCCTCTGTGGCTTTTGTTGCATCCGGATCGTTTTTTAACGGCCCGCCATCGTTTGTGGCTTCTCTTGACTCGCGGTTGCTTTCTTCAAATGGCTCGCAACACTCCGTGTCTTTTGTTGCCTCAGGACTCTTTCTTTTCTCCAATGACCTTCCGTTCTTCCCGCCTTTTGCCGGCTCAAAGATTCTTCTTTTCGTGGCCTGCCATCCTTGGTGGTTTCTGTGGCCTCAGGCTTGTTTGCTTCAAAGCGTAGCCGTCCTTCGTGGGTTTTGTTGCTGCCTCACTAGAACTTCTGAATAGCCGATTAAAATAGAATTCCGCCTACAGAGTGAGTGTGCTAGCGGAAATTGAATGAACCTGCAGAGTCTTTATTTACACATACCTGAATGCCTCAGCTCATAGCTTGAATAGATGCATTGAAGGTTAGCCCTCCCAAGTGGTTCTGGAGAGGTGTTTGTGGATTGCGGCGCTGGATTCTCATCTTTGCTGCATCTTCAGGTACTGATGCAGAGATATGATCAATCTTCTCATGAAAGACTGCACCGACTAGCCTGGTACGTAAAGGAAGGGTGTGTTGATGGGCGCATTAACGTGAAACAAAAAGAATCATACGCACAAAGACGCATGCTTGGCCATTGACTATGACGATGATGCCTATGACAGCTGCTACCATGATAGAGGTGTCGAGAGGGAATAAAAATTTTTTCACAGGAAAGAATTCCAGTATCAATAAAACTTTTATCAAGGGCCCTTTATGATTAGCACTATTATTGGCAAATCGCGGTTTTCCATTCGAATGCGCTGAAAGTGCCGAAGCGGTGTAATCGTGAAACACCACGTTTCTCTCAATAAGGTCTAGGATTTAACAGAAATATTTACAGGCTTACACACGTTAGAAGCAGAATTTAAAGTAGGCCGCAAGAAAGTTCTTGCAAATCACCAGAGAGAGTGAGTAATAACTTTGTTCAGTATCCGGCAGGGTTTAGCGCAACCGGGCCTCGGTCTCCCACATGGAGACGTCCAGATCTTGTCTCGACCCCGCCTCGAGGGTTTGCTGGCCCAGGGTTGGTCGTTGAGGCTGGAGTTGCGCAGAAACCGCCAAACTTTGCAGCTTTCAGATCGCTTCCTTTTTGTCTTTCCATATCAAGTTTAGTTAAAAAGTAGATACAACAGTACTTCAAGGAATTTCTATATCTCTTCGGGTTACTCAGCTACAGTCCTCTGGAAATAAAATTTCTAGAATTTTGTTTCCATTGACAATACTTTGTATATCCTGTTTTCGGAGACTAATATTCGGTAAAGAGCGAGTTATTTAGATTTTACACTTAATGATCGCTACATTATAACTTTCTGAAAGGGTCAGCTTGCACAAAAATCAGTAGAGGCTGTCAAGCACCACATCCCACTCATTACATAAGTGCCTCACCGCGGTAGATGTTTGGATGGAGGCGAAATTCTAGACTCGTGTGCTGTGCGATGTCAGTGCACGTTAAAGAATCCCAGGGGGTCGAAATTTCTGGAGCCCTACATTATTAAGGCGTCCCTCATAGCCAGAGTCGCTTTGGGACGTTAAACCCCGCATAAAACATAAAGCCTAAAGAGTTTATATCGCTTGCTGACTAGAAAAAACCGGGGTGCATAAAAACAGACACAAAGAAGAAAGAAGAGATAACGGTTCTAAGTGAAAGGTAAGCGAAAAGCGAAGTCTTATCACTTGGCAACAAAAGTGGGCGGCCTGTACATGCCGCTGATAACACTGCTCAGGCAGCTCTATTATAGGTGCCTGCGCACTATCAAGGACTGATGAACGGTGACCGGGAATTCAGACGCGAACTTTAAAGTTCGATGACCGATCTTTGAAAGAGAAAACTCCGGCTGTGTCCTCTTTGTGTGTGTGTGTGTGTGTGTGTGTGTCGTTTCGTACTCACATTTCCACTGCACACTTCGCTTTATGTCTACTTTGTTGCGCATTCTGCATTTTTTAATCATATTTTTTGATGCAGTGACAATCAGTTAACGCACGTGAAGTGTCTCGCTTCACAAATGCATGGCGTGTGTTTACATCACGGTCTGCACGTTTGTACAGAAACACAGTTCGTACTGGATCTGAAGAGAAAAACAGCTCCGCGCTGTCGAAGGGTCCTTTTCTGTAAACACCCGTACTGCTTGCATCAACAGATTTAAAAACAAAGGACTGGTGCTAACAAAGTAGAAACCTGACTCATCCGAGCAAGTACGTAAACATTGGGGTAATAAAGAATACCGGAAGATTAAGCCACCGCGGTGGTAGTGGTGAACTCTTTATCTCGCCCCAAAACAGGGTACCAGTCCAAGGACCGGTTGCGCTTGCTTAGAGGAGGTCGGCGGGGATCTCTCGGGACGTCGAGGGCTCCATCGCGCACTCCGCCGTTGTGGCTTCGGGACTCTAAACCTCATATTTTCGTACCCAGGTTTCCTGGGTATCAACTGGCACCATCTGTTGGGCGCCGGTAGTGGTTACCGCGTAACTAAATATATATATATATATATATATATATATATATAAAACTTGTAGAAGAAGGGGTCACAACCTTGCAATTATTTTAATTTAATACCGACAGTTTCGGACGGAGGACCGTCCTTCCTCAGGGTATACACAAGAATCTGTCGGTATTAAATTAAGATAATTGCAAGGTTGTGACCCCTTCTTCTATATATATATATATATATATATATATATATATATATATATATATATATGAAAGAAGCCAACAGCCACAGAAACCAAGGGGCACAGGGGATTTTTTAATTTATTTATTTACTTTGTGGTGTTGATCAATTTAGAATATTACTGAATATGTTATCGCTTAAAGCTAATTGATTAGAAAAGCAGAAGAAAAAACAACCACTTCCGTCGGTGGGATCCGAACCCACGACCTCCGAATTACGCGTCCGGTGCTCTGGTTGTTTTTCGGAAGTGGTTGTTTTTTCTTCTGCTTTTCTAATCAATTAGCTTTAAGCGATAACATATTCAGTAATATTCTAAATTGATCAACACCACAAAGTAAATAAATAAATTAAAAAATCCTCTGTGCCCCTTGGTTTCTGTGGCTGTTGGCTTCTTTCATATTTATAACGAGCCCCTCATTCCCCTTCCCTTGTTTGCTTAATTTATATATATATATATATATATATATATATATATATATATATATATATATATATATATATATATATATATATATATATATATATATATATATAGTGAGCCCCGAGAGATGGCGATTCGCGAACATGGTGATTATCACTGCCGATTGTTGCCCTTCGTTGCGAAATAAGACGTTTAAATTTCTTCCTCCGGTCGAACCAAATATTTCCGACAGCCATGGAAAATCAAATGGATGTAGCGAACACTCTAGATTCCAGCGGTGATTTTCAGTGTTCAGCGCCACACGGTACATGGCGGCAGCTGTTCAAACTAGAAGCGTTTCACCAGATTTGCTGGACTCTCATGCAGCCTACCATAAATACTGAAAAAGAAAAAAAAGAAAAAGGGGGCTAAATAATACCTCAAAAGAAAAGGAGGTGAAGAGTGGAAGTAAAATACATCCTACAGAAGAATCAACACGTTTATATACCAACACTAGTTTATATACCATATAGCAGTATCAACAAGTTTGCGTTGAGAGATCCTATGGACACCCCAAATCACTGGGCATTACGGTAATGAAGTACTTTGTGGAAGGGAGGCGGAGTAGGGAGGGATTAGCCCTGGGGCGAAAAGAGAGAAAAACTAGCGCCTTCAGGGGTCGCCTGTCATTTCTCTGCGTAAATTTTACTAAGAAATTTTAATTTATGAAGGATATCAACGACAGTTGTTTTGCGGACATGTATACGAATTTTTTACAAAGTGTCACAATGGGTGGAAACTGCAATACGGAAACACCAGGATTTGTCTAACGGATAGACGAGGGATCAGGGGGTCCATATCGTTCAGCTCGAAGATGTATCTACGCTTAGAAACGCAGAAAAAAAAACTATATTATTGCTGAAGAGAAAGCCCGTGTGCATGAAAATGGCTCCGGACATACTACACTAGAAATTTTATTTGCAGCGTTCGGTAGTTGACACGAAAGGGCGCCCTATTTAGAATGTAAAGGTTTCTAAATTCGTCCGAAGCACTGAAATTGCTGCTAGCTGTTGTGCAATATCCAAAATACCCCCGAATTCCCATGGCACGCACAAATGGGTGAAAGAGTATTCGTTGAAGCGCGCTGAAAAAATCGAAAGAATAATTGGACTTTTTGCGAACGGATTCTTTTCCTCTTCTGGTGCAGAAGCATTTACTTTATTCAATAAAAAAAAGACAAAATATGGTGACCGAGTTTACACCCACCGCTCGAGAGAGTGAGCGCGGTTACGACTGTTCCTTCGTGGTGCAAGGCGACATGCAACTCTGTTGTACTGCAGTACTGCCCACTAAATGACATGCACACTGATGGCTTGTTTCGAGCGCAATCCTTATAACAGGTTTGCATGTGGTCGCGCATTGTTCTGACGTCACCGGTCACATGCTCATTCCACGTGACCACCACCAACGCCAAAGTAGCCAGTTAACTCGATGACATCCCTTTTTTCATGTTGGAGGCAGGGGCAACAGCTACAGCGCCGCCCTATAGGTACAAAATCATTGCTACGCGTAAGTTCCCAACTAACAAATAACTAATCTACACTCTAAACAGAAGGGAGTGAAAAGGGAGTAAACTGACCTCTAGCAGTGTGCGCTAGAGGTCAGTATACTCCTTTTTTATCCCCATATAGGTGTATTAATATTTAAAGTATACGACAAAATGGGAATTTTGAATTCGTATTGTCAGCGTGATCTCACGCTCTAAACGCTCGCGAACCTGCTCGCTCTATTGGTGGTTTTGTAACGGTTCGGTTTGGTTTATTGAGGTTTAACGTCCCAAAGCGACTAAGGCTATGAGAGACGCCGTAGTGGAGGACTCCGGAAATTTCCACCACCTGGGGTTCTTTATCGTGCACTGACGTCGCGCAGTACACGGGCCTCTAGAATTTCGCCTCCATCGAAATTCGACCGCCGCGGCCGGGATCGAACCCTCGTCTTTCGGGTCAGTAGCCGAGCACCATAACCGCTGAGCCACCGCGGCGGCCGGGAGTAAAAGAATAAATAGAGAAAGGGGTCCCGTAGTGGAAAGCAATAGAATAATTTCGACCTCTGGGGATCTTTAGCTGACATCGCACAGCACATGATCGTTTTATTGCGAAAGCAATACTACGCTAGATTTTGAGCCTTCAACGTGGCGCGGCGGTAGTTACGGTTACGGTGGCATAACCACTGAGCCACCGCGGCACAGCAGTGACATATCTTGTATAGTTTTATTCACAGGCAGTCACTTTATTGACTTTATTTCGATTACTCTCAGGACCACGGCCATCATAGAGAGGAGGGGATTCGTAACGCTTCAGTTACAGGCATGAATGTTTCCTGATTGCACAGTGTTAGCAGAAACGTCTTGCAAACCTGGAAAACATATTTCAACTTTAACGCGCGTAATATAGGCTCAGATTCACGAGTCAACAGGATCCATGCCAAGAACGCTTACTTGCAGTGCCAGAGTTCTTTGACACAGTGTGTACGTGCTCTGCGCCTTCGCAGCATTGCCACTGAGTAGGCCTTGCGTTGCCTTATTCGAATGCAACCGAGCCGTCCCCAGTGTCCGTAACGTTTATCTGCGTGGCCACGTAAGGCGAAAAACTTCTCAATAGAGGAGATGCGACATTTCCCACATGGCCGGCTCTCACTGGAGTGCGTGCTATCAAAGCGGCTCTGCGATGACGAATCGCCCTTGCTAACCTCGAGAACGTAGTTGGCTGCCGTCCAGAACAGCGCGACGCTCCGGGCTGCTATGCCGATGAAAAAAAGAAATAACAGCAGCTCGGTGTTTTAGGCAATACCGGTCGAACAAAGCACGGGTGCGATTGTGATACTCGGTGGTAAACGCATGATAATGCTTTCCTTTTGTTATTGAGAGGAGCATGTGATTGCAGTAGACACGTCCTCGCAGGATTCTATAGGCCGTTCGCGAATAGATGTCGCACTGCAGGAGGCCTGGCCTGCTGTCAGCCAGCCGAGCGCGGCTGTAGTGGAAGCGTTGTTTTTCCGACACGGAGCAGTACCTGGGACTATTTCTGGGGTCATTAGAAAAGCAGAGCATACCAAAGCATGACAGAGAAAACCTAGGCTTCGCTACCGGTACAAAAACACACATGGGATATTTGTGATTTAATGACGTAGCCATAATGAGTTATGGGAAGTGCTACTTTTCTAGAAGGCCCATTCCAATGATTTCGGCATTGTAAGAGATCTTTTGTAAGAGCTAAACTATTTTCACAATTCTTCTTTGTCTCATGTTGTTTTGGGTTAGAAGGCAGGCATAGGGGAATAGCCGGCGTCACCGATAGCGTCACTAAAGCCCATCGTTCATTGATTTGCAACGTATTCGACGAGTTGGAGATCTCTTCGTTCTGCGAAGTATTCAGCAAACCTTCCTCCCCCCCTGGGACCCCCCTGAGTTTGTCTTTTTTTGTGTATGGGGCCGATTTCGCGACTGGGTTTTCACAGAAGCGACCACGCTGAATAATCGCCGCTAAGAAATAGGGGTTTCTTCGTAGACAGAAACCTACCAGCGCCACATTATTTAAATTTTGTCTTAAGCGCCATTTCAGTATTTACTTGCACCGTCATTGCATTAGGTTCAGTAGTCAACTGTCATGGGCTTAAAATTTTACAATCAGCGGCTATTGCTAAACCATGCGCTATCGAAGGGAAAATGCGGTCCTTGAAAACGTTTTGGACTCCCCTTCTATTACACGTATGTGAAAAATTGCACCAGAGCAGTCCACTAACACAGGTATATATATAACGCTGCCGAATTTAACGTATTTCTAATGACTAGTTAAAGTTCATAGCGCATTTGAGGTCTTCGCTTTCCGCAACCGAATCGACGAAAGGATGAAAGACCAGCAAGAAGTTCGAAGTCGTATAATGGAGGGCAGCAACTTTTCGCTGCCGGTCTGAAAACGTGTTCCGTTATGACTCAAGGTTACCTGACCGCTGAGGGGACGCCCCCTGAGTAGAAGGAAATGCGTGCACATGGCACCACAAACGCTGACCGAATAAGAAGCGGCGCAGTTCCTTTTAGCATTAATGTATCCAACTTCCAAAGAAACGTTTCCAGCGTTTCATTTTACTTTCTTCAAGGCGTGCTGCGTGCGCCCAGTTGCTCTTAGCTGCAAAGAGTAGGCACTGACCACGTGATAAACAATCCCTTCAGAAAGACTTCCGTAGACCAATGAGGTCATTAAATGTTAGCCAACGTGTTTCGCATTTTAAGGGGGGCATTGAGGACTCCAACTTTTTTATCTTCAAGAAACGCACATATGGCAATTTGTAGGTGTGTTAGATTTTGTCTGCCAGAAAAAAAGACGCATTAAATTTTGAGAAAATTCGACGTAAAAAATATCCCGCCAATCGATTCGAACTCGTAACTTGCGAAACGGAAGGGACTCCGGGATCAACGTTTGTGAGTGAAAGACAGTGTAGCGTGGCCTCAGGGATTCACGCACCGCCTCTCCCCACCACCGTTTACTTGCGAAAACGACCGGTGGTGGGGATGCCTGCGTTCCATTTTTTCGCTTTTTTTATAACTTATAGAAATTCGGTTTTCATTGATAGTAGCGCCTTTGTCATTACAAAGCGGTATCAATAAAAGCTTTTACTACTACTAGTACAAAGCGGTAATCTTATCTATACAGGTCAACTTTAGTTTGACCTCGCTGTCTTAATTTCTAAGTGTTTTCACACTCACTCTAAGCTCGAAGGGACTAAGCTGTCCTGTAGCCCACTCCCTTTTACAAAAGGGAGTGCTTTAGAAGACAGCTTATACCTTTTTTACTCATTTCTATTTATAGCACAGGGACACCTTTGTTACTTTTTAAACACAACCTTGAGCCCACTTAAGGAACGCATTTTTTTTTTTTTTTTTTGCCCCTAAGACAATCTTTCACAGGGCGCTCTAAAGATAATCACGTGCCAAACCTGCATTTCAGTTCGACGTATTGGTGACATGCAACTTTTATCTTGCACCTTCCAGCGGCTGTGACTTCTACGGAATCTCTGTGTTTTCCGACACGCAGATACAGGTAAAACAGCGGTGTGGCTGATGACGCTGTCGGCGTTGAAGTCACCGGGAAAGTCTACATTAGCTGGACGTCACCAGCCCACTGTAATACCACTGTAAGGCCACTTGTGGTGCTGTGGGTATTACAATAAATTAAAAAAAAATCAATCAACGTTCGCAATGACCATATACAGATAGACAACACATCTTCACATCGCATTTGTCCTCGCATCCCCCTCTACAGCCATTAGAATCGTAGGGCAACGCAGCTGCGACTGCGTCCTTATACAATAAATTGCAAGCTGCCTTGATTTGAAAGCTTGCTGAACTATCTACGAGAGTATATAATAAACTTTCTAACCAAGATTATGCATTCTGTTCTGCCTCGTTAAATCTTTCAGCGGCGTATGACGGGAAATACTGATGCAGATGGTTATACTGACAGGAAATACTGATGAAATGCTTTCGTATACCCGTCTTTTGAGCTGGTACCCTCAACTGATGCTGAACTGTTTCCACCCTGGACGTTTGGAACTATTTAACTCAATTTAACACACCACCACATCGGTGCTGTGTGAGCATATAGTTTAGAAGAACTTCTGTTTGGGCTAGATGGTTCATTGTACTCGAGATAGGAAAAAACAGTAGCGCCGAAAAAACACACACACAGCTGAAGAACGATGTAGGACAAGCGCTTGTCCAACGTCGTTCTTCAGCTGTGTGTGTGTTTTTTCAGCTCTACTGTTTTTTTTTCTTAGTTGTGTGAGCAGTTGGAGTGGTTCCAGCATTTCCTTTCATTTCTCCTTTCAATCTTATCGGGATATTCAGCGGCTGATTGGGTGACTGCCAAGGCTCTTAAATGGGCTAGTTGGTTGCTATAATTCCACATAGTGGCTAGCGCACAAGGAAGACCCACACAGAAGGAATCCAGACAGGAGAAACGTTAGTCTTGCAACTGAATTTCACTCCGGAAATGACGTATTTAGACAAGATTTTATCTTCCATTCTCCTCTACTTGCGCCGCTGGTGCCGCGTCACCTGCGGCGTCAAAATGACACTTTGATGCGACTGCAACTGTAGGCGGCACAAACGGTGCAAGTAGAGGAGAATGGAAGATAAAATCTTGTCTAAATACGTCATTTCCGGTGTGAAATTCAGGTGCAAGACTAACGTTTCTCCTGCCTGGATTCCTTCTGTGTGCGCCTTCCTTGTGCGCTAGCAACTTTGTGGAATGATTGGGTGAATGAATCAGGACGGCGTGCACAACACCAAGGAAGGCGTTGCTATAGCGCACTGCAAAGCACTCATACACTTTGAGCATTTTGCGTAAGCGCCCTGCCCAGTTCTAGGAGAAGGCATCCCCTTTCCTTTACACGTGTGTTCTTGATCTTACTTTTCGGAGCACGGGAATTTATTTCGTTCATGGAGACCATCATGAGTCCTAGGCCAGTACTAATCATTTAGATGCTGGAAAAAAGAAAGATTATGCACATTGTGTCAGCATTGAAATTTGGTACAAGCGTTGCTGAGCTGGAACCTAACGAAATATACCGATACCTGTCCTATCAAAAAGGTTGCGGGAACTCTAAAACTTGCGTTAAGAGTTTTCAGTACCGCTACCACATCTCTAACATGTTGCCCCTTTCGTCGCTAGTCCTATGTTATATAGCTGTACAACGGGAAACGCCAGCAAAACACATACCACGCCGTCAGAGTTGCCGCAGGCCATCGTAGGTTCTTCGGGCAAAGCGGCAAGTTGGGGTAGTATCCTCAAGGGCTTTCATACAAGGTAACCAACAGGGTGTATCCAAACTTCAGAGTATCCAGGTTGCTTCTCCTCACTAGGCCAGTTAATCCTCGCGTTCCCGCACTCAGCACGCGCACAAACCACACCCACACCCCCGCACGCGCGCACACCACCCAGTCGCCGAAGAATGCACGCGCCGACCAAGCAGCGAAGACGTCGGCGGAGAAATCGAGATCGACGAAATGTCTCAAGCATAAACACAGCGCGGCGCTCGGCCTTAAGCGTCGCCCGGCTCACTCTTCGCGCCGAGATCGGGGCAGCAGCGCGAAGGCGTACGGCGGCGCACAAACACACATAAAGAGAGCACAGCCAGGGTGGCAAGGGGGTCGACGTCGTCACAGGCGTGTGTCGGAGACCGAGCGCGCGCTGCACCGAGTGTAGGTGAACCCGTTCTTGCTCGCCCGTGAGGTTGCTGCTTGGCGCGTGGTCGTCGGCTGTGGCCGCTACTCCGCCGATGATAATAATAATTCGTCTCGGCGCAACGCACGCCGCCACCTCCGCGACCGATATGGAAGAACAGCACTCGGCGCTATGGGTGTCACGAGCGACCGCTGAAGTATGCGGTGCGACTTGTCTCCGTTTCGCACGCCCGCGACGAGTTTTGTTTGATCCCGTTGGCAGGGACGAGCGATAGCCGAAGCAGCGGCAGCGTATACTACAGCGTCGGCCGGGCACGCGGTTCGCGCCGGCGCGGCTTGATCGCGCTACGGGCGACATCCTGCGCGCACTTTGTTTCTTTTTCGACCGCGTGGGAAGGAGGGGTGGGGGAGAGAAGATGAGGTCCCCCTCTAGAGAGCGCCGGGCGTTGACGGGGCGACGTCGGCGCCACGCCTTTTTGCTCTGTTCTTTTTTTTTTACGCTCAATTGCAGGTTTATGTGCGACACTGCGTTCAGTGCAAGAAGGAGAGTTTGCTCAGGTGTAAGCGCGGTTATGGTCAGATATCGACACCGATGTTAGAAGAACTAACTAAAGGTAATCAATGTTGCTACTTGCGAAGTAATAGCCTTTGCCCTGGTACGATTTAATCACAAGTCATCTACTCTTTCCTGCATTATTTATTTCTTCTAGTATCCGCTACAGCTTTAGTTCGTTGCTTTATTTGTTTGTTTGTTTTTCACTCGTTATTTCCATTCAATAGCCATAAGTACTTCCTCGGTTGAAAAATTGCAGAATAATCTAGCAGCTAAAAATTACAACACAGTCTTCCGATCGGCATGTAAACCGACGGTCGACGTGGCTCCGTAGGCCTACTACATTTTCAGCATATCTGTGAACTTCAAGAAAACACGTAATTGTGCGGCAGCGTCGCTGTCGCCTAAGCTGCGTGGCATCGACAGCTGTGGAGTGTGTGCTGTCGAGACAGAAGCGACTGTGGAGTTTCCTTCGCCTGCTTCGATACCATTATCATCAGCCAGCAGGGTCACGTGATAGTTTTCATCGGGTCCCTCCCTGACCTGTAAGCGAATGCTCCGGAAGTGGCATTAACAGCTTTCGCTAGGACGACCAAATCTGCGGGATGTTTTTATTACCGCTAACCAAGCTGACATAAAATGGCGATAATTGCAGTATCACCGCTTCATTCACGCGTGCACGCAGACATAAAGCTAATCCAAAATTATGAGCGCATGTCTGCGTTCAATTCCGAAGCCAAAATCACTGGGGTTGAAAACAGAACTACTATTTTACAAGCAATGGCGCGGAGGAAACATTTCTGCTTCGATGTAAAAAACTGCAGCCACTCCGGTTGTCCCCGTAGTGCGTATAAAAATAATCGCATTATACGTTGTCGAATACACGCAATTTACGCGGTCTAACATATGTACAGGGCACAGACGTTCGAGTGTTTTAGACAGCCTTCCCAAGTGCAAACGTTCACGAAGGATTAAAAGAGCGAAGTTCGGTCCGCACAGATCGTTACGTTGAATTCGAGAGTGCCGCAGCTGAAACTTTATGGGGGTGGCTTCTACAGAGCGCGGTCATCGCGGGCCGGTCACTGGCGCATGATAGCGCACTTCCTGGTCCTCCTCACAACCTCCCTCCTTTATCCCTTCCTTCCGTTCCCGCGCAGTCCCCGTCTAAATATCGATCTCGCCACTCCCCGCCCGATCCAGCCCCCTCAAGCGCGCCGATTAGCCTCTGTTTTATTCAGGAGAGGTCGGCACGGGCCTTTCCTTATGGCCGAGAATAAGTCCCTCCACCATTTGTTCAGCGCCGTTCGCTCGTGACCTTGCGCCTCTCTGAGGCTTCGACGCAGATCTTTATTGTACCGCTAAGGACGCGGCTGGCTCGTGACGTCCCAAGAGCGGAAGCTTTATGCAAACGGGGCGGCTTTGCAGGCAAGGAGTCGTAAACAGGAGTGTACTATCAGCAACGAATGAAACGCGAACAAGAAAAGTAAAGTAGCAACACAAATACGCCAACATATTGTCTCTTAGTGAGCAAATAGAAGCGAGGTTGATTAACACTTCTGTAGAAGAGAGTTCGCGCTTTCGAAGTGACATAACCCTCCGCTAGTACAGAGCTTCCACTGCCTACTAATTTGTTATTTTTCTCTTCATGGCTCAGTTGTCTTGTTCGCGTTTCATTTCTCGCTGATAATACACCCGCTAAGATATAACAAATTCGAACAGTGGTTGCGGTGAAGGAAATCAGTTGATTTCTTTGAGGCTGAACAACGAACTTTCGGAAATGTTCAGCTCAGGGTTCATCATGAGCACAGGGTTCAGCGTTCCACGGGATTATCTGTTCATTACCAATCGATTTTCGGCCAGTAACAAAATAATCAACTTCAGACAATCTTCAACGCAGTGTTCATCATGAGGGTAGCGTTCTGCCTTCAACACGATTTTTTGTTAATGCCATAGTACTAGGAGCCCCACGTGGCTTAAATGCATCGTCAGTCATAAAAAAAAAATTGAGGCAACTAAAGTGTGGAGAGGCGAAAGCCGAGGACACTATGCCGTGATGACTTCCGGTGGATGTGACGTCACACCGTTGCCGTGGCTATATCGATACCCAAATTACACATCTTCTGGGGATGTTAAGTGTTAATTACGCTTAATTACACATTTTTCCATCTAATTTGACACAAATCCAACGTTTTTCCGACCATTCTGTGACAATTTTCACTATGCCGTGACGACTTCCGGTGGATGTGACGTCACATCGTTCCCGTGGCTGTATTAACATCCGCGCCATTTCGACCGAAATTCGACTTTTTCCCTATAATTAATTAACTAATTAATCCACAGTTATCAAACTTGGCTTCTAGGTTCAGTTTTTCCTCCTCTATCTGAAGCAACCATTGGTTTTCTTCTATCTCTTTCAGTTTCCGAGTTAAATGCGTGTGACAAGCCTTGTTAACGGACGACAGTACGAGCCATTAAAGGCTTTCGCCTTAAAATTTGGGCATTGGCAGGAGAGAAGTAACGTCACCAGACGGGTGCATTCCCATTGTCTCGAAGGAAGTGACGTCACCAAACCGAACCATTCTCATTGGCTAGACGGAAGTGACGTCACCAGACGGGAGCATTTCCATTGGCTGGAGGGGAGTGGCGCCACCAGACCGGAAACAACGTCACTTCGAGTAGGGAAACCAGCAGCTGCTGATACTATGGGATTGCGAACACATTATGTAGTTAGACGGAATTTTGTAACCGATGTTCGGCCTGTAACCGAGCAACGAATGTCCGAGAAAGCTAAGCGCAGCGTTTCGTGTTTAGCAGTACTGCGTACCCCTTAGCAAAAACTAACACGTTTGGAATATACGGTGGGCTATTTAAATTGTATTTTAAACATATTTTGTATTTATGAATGCACTAAAAATATGTAAGAAATACGTTCCTGAAATTTCATGCTTGGTATTCGAAATATATTTTTAAAATGTGCCAAAAATACCTCACTTAAAGCATACTTCGAGCACTTTTCAAATACGTGAAAAAATATGTATGCAGTTTTAGCATCTTGTCAGTGTATTAAAAGTGTATTTTCAGAAATATGAAATTAATTCATCGAAAGTATACTTCAATTCTAGAAAACGGGCAGCCCTTGTAAACGTACTATATGTATGTAGTTTTAGCATATTGTCAATGTATTAAAGGTGAACTTTCGTAAATATGAAATTAATTCATCCGAAATATACTTCAATTCTAACAAACGGGCAGTCCTTTTAAACGTCTTTGCACACTTCTAGCTGCCGTTGAACAGTCGAGTGCTCGAAATCGCGTTTCGGGAAATGGCATTTGCGTCTCGTCAATGTATTTGAAGTGTACTTCCGTAAATACGCAATTAATTCGTCCAAAGAACACTGAAATTCTAGCAAATTGGCAGTCCGCATTAGCATGTTTGCAGCGCACTACAAGCTGTCGTTGAACAATCTAATGCTCAAAATCGAGTTTCGGGATCGCATTTTGGTGCTGGCCATCTATTTAAAGTGTACTTTCGTAAATACGCAATTAATCCGCCTGAAGTATATTTAAATTCTAACAAATGGGTTGTCCGCGTAAACATATTTGCATTACACTTCAAGCTACCGAGGAACAATCTAGGCCTCGAAATGACGTTTCAGCGAAGAATGAAAACTTTCCCTTTCTTGTCATCCTTTCGTTTATCGTAACTTCTAGCAGGAAGGTGATCACCACTTATACCCCTGCTACACGGGCGCTTCGAATGCCTTCCAACCGAATGTCATCTAACGATGCTACACGTGTTCTGTCTAAGGGAGTGCTTGAAGATAATATTACAATATTAACCGCGTCAGCATGAAATTTCCCCGGGAGTGCGCCGATGAGGACGACTGCACTCATACTGTTGTTTAGATCGCTTGTTTACATAACATAACATCAAACGCAATCTGCGCTTTCGTTCTATTGCCACGCGCCTAACGCGCCGCGCGGCCTCCGCGCTGAGTCGAAGAAGACGACGAAGCGGCGGTGGGCTCGTGTGGCGCGCTGTTCTGTTCTGTGTCGTGGAAGCTGGCTCCATAATTAAAAGAAGGCTCCCGGTCTTGGGTTCTTCCCGACGTCTACCTTCACGGCTCCTCTGGTCGTGACACTATTAAACAATCTGTTTTCTTTTTTACTGGTTGTACTCGTGCTTGTTTACGCAGTGCGACAATGTGTGGGAAGCGATGATGCGATCGCACGCCTGATGAAGCGGGGTTGTTGGCATCGCGCAGGACTGGCGCTTCTCGATTCTTGTCCCGGCTTTCTCCGACGTGACCAGTACTTTTTTTTTAACTACTTTATCCAGAAGTATGTCTGGCGACTGTTATCCACAAGCTAGCGACGGCGACGACTGCTGCGGGCCGTAAAGCACGGCTCGGCAGTCTGGGTCACACCGGCGATTCCCGTTCATCGTACGCGTGCCCTGCGATGTACGCAATAGTTGATTTCAGGTCACTGTTGCCAAAACTACACCTGGTGACTATTTGCATTCGCTAAAGCTTGTTATTCGCTCTTCACAACCGCCGAAATCACAGATCCAACCCTGCGAACTCGCTGGGCCTAGTCGTCGCGGAAGGGAACAGAGCCGTCGTCGACTGAAATTGATTTGGCAAGCGCTTATCGCTGGTGAGTGTTCAGGTGTGCACACGTGAAATATAGCCGTTCGTTTCGCTCATTTAGAAGCGCGAGCATATACACACCGCCGCCTCATCACCGTGCTCTCGCTCAGCCGCCGACAAGGCTGACCGTCCGCCGACCGGATTCGTCGGTGTCGTTGGCCTGAAAAACGTGTCCCTCTAGAATCATATTATAGTAAACTAGATATTTCACTATAATTACATGCTGTTGTTCAGCGTGATATATACTGTCGTTGTCGGACTAGTGTGACCGCCGTCGTCGTCGTCGCTGTACACTGAAAACGAGCTGAGGCTTTCGAATGCGTTTCGAAAGTGTCATGCTGCACCGCGGCAGTCCGTCGAGTCCGAATGTCATTCCTATTCTCGAATGTCATTCCACTCAATGTCATTCGAACATTTCCGTGTGAGAACGTGATAGCATTATACCAGCAAAAGCGCCTTGGGTACTTCTGGGTCCGAATAAGCCAGCGGAAAGGACCCCGTCTGGCAGGGCAGACCGGCTCCCTTACACGCCCATGTATCTGTTGGTTGACAGTTCGACTCCTGACCTGTGCCTGACGCAAGTTTCAACTAGCAATTCCGTTCTGAATTAACCCCAGATTCGAACGCGACCAGTAGGGTACTTCTGCGATAATTTGGCAGCCCACAGTATTTGCACAAAAGAGGCCTCACCATGCAAAATAGTGCGTCGCTTTCGCTGGGTATATATACGGCAAGCCAAGTATAGCGCTTGTCGTAGGATTTGTTGTTTGCTGTGTCGCTGTCGTCTTGGTATGCTGTGTATAGGTATCTGCCGTTCCCATTCAATCACGTGACTTTATAATATCAGACTCTTGTTGATTAATGATAAATACCCGTGTACGATTTGTTCTCCAGTTGAAGAATAAACCCGTGTCATTCCATAGAGCCGCCCAGTATACTTTTTTTTAAGCCCGAGTAAACATATTTTTAATGCATTAAATGTATATTTTTAGTATATTTCTAATGCATATTTTTATTATATCTTTAATGCATTATAAATATGCTAAGCGGGCAAAAATGTACTTTTGACGTATTTTTAAGAACCTTTAAAATATTATTCCAAGTATACTTAGAAAGCATTCGTATTGCAGTTTAAGCATAGGGACAAAAATGCGAAATAAATATGAAATTAATACAATACGTTTGAAATGCATTTTTAGCACATCCTCTTTTTCGCTGTGGGCGTATTATCCTACGGACCAAATCTAGGCCACTTAATGGACGTTCGACAACTTTTAGCTCAGTGTTCGGCAGGATTATTCAATCTTTCAAGTTCCGATTTTAAGACGGCGGAAAGGGACGTCCTGGGGTACTGACTTACGAGTACAGAGACTTCCTGCTCACTCCTTCGCTGTCCGCAGCGGCGGCAGTGGGCGACAGCCGTGAGAGAAAGCTCGGCCGAGATCGGGAGCACCAGATTAGCGCTAAAAGACCCAGCGGACTCATTTGCGTCGCGACGAGTGATTAACGGTCAGTTCGCCGCGGCAAACAGCTGAAGACGGAAAGGCCACAGCTGTGCGCGCTTAATCTTTCAAAAGGGCATCGTATTTCGATCGGGGTAAGAGTTGCGTCCGAACTCCCCGGCGGTGCCGGTGACGGGGCTTACGAGAATCCCGGCAGAGGCGGAAGGCCGTGAATAACTCACCGCTTCGGTACTGCACTCGAGGCGAGGATCTACCGAAACTGGTCCGCTATAGAGAAGCTGGCAAGAGACGTAAGGGAGCTGGTTCTTAAGTCGTCAATCTGTTGAAGTGGAATGCTTCATGACGGAAAACTTTACTTGAAAGGGTCGGAGCACGATAAAGTTTTCGCTGCATTTTTATTTGCTGTAAACAGCGCCGTGGAACTACGTCCAAGTCACACGTTAGTGTGTTGGTCACTGTGCCCTGTGTGGTCATATGATGAAGATGGGTCTTAGCTTTTACAAGAATGCAGTGGCGCTGAATTCAGCGACTGATGTCAGTTGCCTGCCCTAGAAGAGTGAAAAGTGAGTGGCAAAAGTGTGCAAATGTTTTATTTACGTCCCTTTTTTGCAAGGTGAAAGCTATGTGTAACAATGACATTTCTCCGAGAAAGGCAGCGTTCAACTTAATCACAATCATTACTAGCTTGACTACGCCCACTGCAGGCTAAAGGCCTCTCCCTTATCCCTCCAATTAACAATTAACCCTGCCTTGCTCCAGCCGGGGGGGAGGGGGGGGGCGGCACTATTCCAGAAACTTTCTGATCTCATCCGCCCCCTTAACTTTCTGCCGCCCCCTGCTACGCTTGCCTTCTCTTGGAATCCACTCCGTTACCCCTAAGGACCATCTGTTACCGTGCCTTCAAGTTCATTTTACTCTAAAAGAAGTAAATGCACAATACAACGCTTGCGCAGGAGGGGCGCAAAGAAGATTACGGTGACACCACTTCTAGCAAACGTGAAATCGTGTCGAAAAAAGTGACACAAAGTTACCAGCAAATACAGCTTGGCGATACACAAACGATTGCGTGGTAAAGGAGACTGAATAACTGCAAACTGAGTAAGAATGGTGTCATTATTTATAAGACTTTTCCGTTAAGTGATAGTCAAATGTAGAACATCTTTGAGTATAGTGGGTTAACCGGAAGTTCAGTAAGGTAGCCTTCATTTTTTCCAGAAGCCAACTTTGCCGTGGTAGAATTTTGAACCTGATAGTATGTTGCTGTTGTGCACGCAGGAAAACCTCTAAATATTCTGCATTACCGCTGCCAATTTCCATTCGGGGTTCCATGACAGTGCATCATCCAATCAAGGTCTTATCTGCGTCCAGAAATGTCTTATTCGATACGCGAATCGAAGGGCGAATATCAATGTTCTTTTCCACTAGCAACTGTTTAAAAGTGCAATCTGTGCGGTCGCCCAACGACCTCTACAACGTTTGGCGTGCGTGTCCACATGAGGGTATATGTGTGACGACCCCACATAATGCGCAGGTCCACACGGGACGGAGAGGCAAGACACCGTATGGCTCAGTTTAAACAAAATGATGTAATCAATAATTATACATTGTACATCAGAGGCTGGGGTGTCCGAGCTTACGTGGCGACGCCGTCATGGGGGCGATGGAGGGGCTCCGGAGTTGCGATCCGTCGGTTGCTGGCAGAAGCTGCGCGCCGTCGGGCTTCGGCGCTGAAGGACCCTTTTCGTGAACGATGTCATCCTCAGCGTCGTTTTCGTCCGCACTCGCCAGCTATATGTGCTCCGCCGGCCACGCCCGATCTCCTCTCTTCCAGGCTGGATTGTTTCCTTCTTCCTCCTTTCCACGGCGGCGCCTGCGGCACCCCCGACATCCCTCGTTGGGCTGTTTGTCTCCCGCCGGCAGCTTTCTTCTCTGGTCGGGTTGTCAGCCTCCCCTGCCGACCTGCCTCGTTGGGATGTCGTTTGTCTCCCGTCGGCAGCTGTCTTCTCTTGTCGGGTTGTCAGCCTCTCCTGTGTCCTTGTACGGCCAGGCAGCCTAATTGGGCTGGCTTTCCCTCCCGCCGGCGTCTTTGTACCATTGTACCCCTTCAGTGGCTTTGCCGCCGCTGGGGGCTCCGTCTACGCGGCGCCGCCGAACGCGGACCGTTTAAGGGGAGACAAGGGAGTAGGACGGTTGAGCACAGAGAAGATTCCGCCGAAGATATGGGCCCTGGTAGCTCACGCACGGAACGTCACACTCGCTCACCCTCCAGAAGAATGTTCTCCGAACATTTGAGTCCATGCAGCTCCCCTTCTTTTTCTGAATCGCCTCGCACAGTGCGTCCGACAAAACACTTTTCGCTGCACACAACACCACTGCACAGCACCATATGCCTCAGCTGTCATAACTGGCGTCTCCTGGGGCAGCACTGATCTTCTTTCACAGATAAACATGAAACTCGGCACCCAAGCCTCTCCTTGCTAGTCCAAACTGGACGAAATAAATTTACCACAGTTACAAAGGAGCTCCCACTTCCAGCACAATCACGGCACAGACAAAAAAAAGATAACGAAAGGAAGTCGGGCATGTTCTGCATCCTGTAAAAGTGTTACTTAATGACAGAAAGGCTTAACTAGCAGCTCCGATATCTTAACACATAAGCACATAGCAATGTTATGAGCTGCAGCATTACACAGTCTTAACCAGTCCCCAACTCCGCTCTGTTTACGCCATTAGTCCGACTTAGCTTTCCTATTTCGAAGCGGATATCGGCGTTCATGAGTCGTACCAAGTAATTCTGTGACCCCTTGTCTGCTTTGAGACTCGCGAGGGCTCGTGGCAGGAGCCTCTCTTGGCGTTATCTGCGCGGCAACATCGCGCGCTTCTTCCTCCAGCAATGCACGAAGTAAATCCGGTGGCATTCCTGCCGTAACCTCTGGCGCTTGCCGAACAAATGCAGGAGAGGGCGTTTCTTGCGAACTATCTGCGCGCTCCGCTTCACTTCGGTCCCCATCAAAATCCGTGCTTTCCCCCTCCTCATTTCGTGAATACTGAACCGGTGCCGACTTGAGGCGATTTGCGTGTATCCTTATCAAGCGGCGGTTCACGTCTCGGATTCTGAAGTTTACCGGAGAAAGCTTCTCGACAACCTCGCACGGTCCTCTCCACCTCGTCTGGAACTTACGAGCCAACCCAATCTGTCTTTGGCAGTTTTCGATGTACACGCTGTCCCCCACATCAAACGGCGCGTCTCTAGCACCGCGATCGTGCACCTCCTTCCTGCGCTTCGCCGCTTTCTTTAAGGCCTCCTTTGCGATGTCCCTCGCCACTTGCAAGCGCGATTCTAGCTCAACCTTATAGTCGTCCACCGCAGGCGCCGCCGTGGAAAGGAGGAAGAAGGAAACAATCCAGCCTGGAAGAGAGGAGATCGGGCGTGGCCGGCGGAGCACATATAGCTGGCGAGTGCGGACGAAAACGACGCTGAGGACGACATCGTTCACGAAAAGGGTCCTTCAGCGCCGAAGCCCGACGGCGCGCAGCTTCTGCCAGCAACCGACGGTTCGCAACTCCGGAGCCCCTCCATCGCCCCCATGACGGCGTCGCCACGTAAGCTCGGACACCCCAGCCTCTGATGTACAATGTATAATTATTGATTACATCATTTTGTTTAAACTGAACCATACGGTGTCTTCTTGCCTCTCCGTCCCGTGTGGACCTGCGCATTATGTGGGGTCGTCACACTGGTGTCAGGAGTGGGGTGTCCGAGCTTACGTGGCGACGCCGTCATGGGGGCGATGGAGAGGCTCCGGAGTTGCGATCCGTCGGTTGCTGGCATAAGCTGCGCGCCGTCGGGCTTCGGCGCTGAAGGACCCTTTTCGTGAACGATGTCGTCCTCAGCGTCGTTTTCGTCCGCACTCGCCAGCTATATGTGCTCCGCCGGCCACGCCCGATCTCCTCTCTTCCAGGCTGGATTGTTTCCTTCTTCCTCCTTTCCACGGCGGCGCCTGCGGCACCCCCGACCTCCCTCCTTGGGATGTCGTTTGTCTCCCGCCGGCAGCTTTCTTCTCTTGTCGGGTTGTCAGCCTCCCCTGCCGACCTGCCTCGTTGGGATGTCGTGTGTCTCCCGTCGGCAGCTTTCTTCTCTTGTCGGGTTGTCAGCCTCTCCTGTGTCCTTGTACGGCCAGGCAGCCTAATTGGGCTGGCTTTCCCTCCCGCCGGCGTCTTTGTACCATTGTACCCCTTCAGTGGCTTTGCCGCCGCTGGGGGCTCCGTCTACGCGGCGCCGCCGAACGCGGACCGTTTAAGGGGAGACAAGGGAGTAGGACGGTTGAGCACAGAGAAGATTCCGCCGAAGATATGGGCCCTGGTAGCTCACGCACGGAACGTCACAGTATATTGGATGAATGAAGAGGGCAAAAGGGTACCGCAATATTAGCCGATTGCAATAAAGAAACAAAAAGACGATATTAACTGATTGCTCAAATGTTCAAGCACACAACATGTCTTCCTCCTCTGTTGAATATTTTTTTTTACGTTGCTAAATAGCATGTATTTTTGTTTTCAGAATAACTATTGTATACATTGCTATATCCGGATGTACATGTATATCCGGATACATTGCTTCTGTTAACTTTATGGTGCCCAGGCATTGCAAACATGGGACAAAAGTTATGAAGTTGCACGATTTTATTACTTATACTACTAGTGCACCCTTAATTGCAGAATTACATCCCGTTTTGCCGAAAACTGCGGAAAGTATTCTGGCTAGTCTTGGTTGAATACTCAAAACTTCAAAACGCTTGCTGCAAAAATCGATATCAGTAGCATGCTCCGAGCTTGCAGGTTACGCGCAAAGAGATAAACAATGACAGGTTTTTTTTTTAACGTAAACCTGTTAAATAGAGTATTTTCCCTACTCGTAGACCATCAGCGTCCAGTCACATGACAATTAAGTCACGGGTTCATTCTCAATGACCGTGCGTTCGTTGTGATCATTGTGATATCCAAAGTTGCTACAGAGTATGCAGCTCTTCAGCTTTACTGTAGGTCTCGGCCATAAGCAAAAAAGAGCCAGCAGCGCGGCGACAGCTTCGGATGAGATAAGCGCATTACGGAGTAGAGCGTTAACACTTGGATAATTTTTTTTTTTTCGTTTCAAAGCGGGCGGCGACAGCGAAGTACGCTATAGTGGCATGCTCCGGATATATTTTTGCAACCTGAGATTCCTTAGTGCTCCTCAGAATCTCATGAGATGTACTGCTGCTCATGGGCGTATCTTCATTTCGCCTACAACAAAACGCGGCTGCTGCGGTCAGGTCTGAACCCGCGGATTCATGCTCAGTACCAGACTTTCATGACGCTGAGCCACCGCGGCCATTTTTCTTGATAGCTTTGCTTTGATGCAAAGACTACAGCTTATATCGATTGAAAAAAAAATGGTCATAATATGAAGTAAACAGACACCTAGAGTGAAGCTGAAAAGAGTTCCAACTCCTTCCTTATGTCAGAAAGTCTTTATTGAGAAACGCTGCGTTCGGATGCCTTATTTTCAGTCCTTTCAACAGAAAAAAAAAAATACTAGATCGAAGCTTACCGGCTTAGTTCATTAATAAGAGAAAGCTGATTGGCATTAGCGACAGAGTTGGCTGACCCATTTTGACGTCTCACAGGCGACTGCCGGTTCGCCGTCTCACAATCCGTTTTGGCACCTATGCGCTCACCTGCATACCCGGCTTTCTTTTGCTTGCGGTCAACGGTGGCTTCCACTTGTTACTCAAGCTGATATTAAAAGTTTTCCCATCCAAATGCGATGGCGGTCTTCGGTTTAAAATTGAAAACTGGTTTTGAGGAAAGGAAATTACGCAGTGACTGTCTCACATACCTCGGCGGAGACCCGAACCGCGCCGCAAAGAAAGGGATA
Source organism: Amblyomma mixtum (assembly GCF_055824585.1). NCBI lineage: Eukaryota > Metazoa > Arthropoda > Arachnida > Ixodida > Ixodidae > Amblyomma > Amblyomma mixtum. The sequence goes on from NC_143013.1 coordinate 121,739,835, forward strand.
AAGGAGGCAATGAAAGAAGAAATAGGTGCCGTTGTGGAGATTTCCGGAATAATTTTGACCATCTTGGGATATTTAACGTGCAGTGCACACATCGCACAGCACACGGTACCTTTTGCGCTTCGATCGGGTCAGTTATCTCACCCCTACTCTTCAACATAGCTATGATAGGCCTAGCTCGAAAACTAGAGAACATCGAAGGCATCAGGCATGCGATGTATGCTGACGATATAACAGTCTGGACAAACACGGGCTGTCTCGGAGAGAAGGAAGAAAGGCTACAGCAAGCGGCCTCTTGTGTAGAGCAATACCTCGCAGAAAGAGGACTCGCATGCTCGACCGAGAAATCGGAACTGCTGAGAGTCTGGAGAGGCAAGCAAAACCGGACCGTCCCAACCAACGAGGACCTAAAACTCAACGTCTACATAGAAGGGACGCCCATACCCGAAAAGACAACAATAAGAATTTTGGGCATGTGGGTTCAATCCAACCAGCGCAGTACTCACACTTTTACCCTACTGAAAGCAACAACGCTACAAGTCGCACGCATGATCACCCGCATCACCAACAGGCGACATGGCATGCGTGAAGAAGACACACTAAAACTAGTCAGAAGCCAGTAGTTAGTCGAATCACGTACAGCCTACCCTACCAGTGCCTCAACAAAAATGAAATACAACAAGCGGAAGCCCTGCTACGCAAAGCGTATAAGACAGCGCTCCGACTACCACGCAACACGTCTACAGAAAAACTCATGGCCCTGGGATTACACAACACCTTTGAGGAGCTACGAGAGGCGCAGCTTGAGTCACAAAAACTCAGGCTGTTGCAAACAACGACAGGAAGAACGCTCCTGCAGAGGCTCGGATACCGCGAGCAGATGCGAGAAATGTCGAGGACAGCAACGATCCCCGACGAGCTTCGCAAGACCCTCAAGGTAGCGCCAATACCAAAAAACATGGATCCCAACCTCCATCGAGGCAGAAGAGAAGCGAGGGCCGAATTCATCGAGAAAACATACGCTCCTCAAGCCACGACCGTGTATACAGACGCGTCTTGGAGAGGAGGAGATACCAAAATCGCTGTAGCGGCGGTGGTCGATTCGTCTTTACGCGAAATGACCAGCGCGTCTCTCCGAGGCTGCACAGCTGCAGAGTCCGAGGAAGTAGCCATTGCTCTAGCGGTGGCGGAGGGCTATAGAACCGGGCGGTCACTAACAATACTTACGGACTCTCAAACAGCCTGCCGAAATTACATGAATGGCAGGATAGGTCGTCACGCGCTCCGTATACTCCTCGCAGCGAGTGACAGAATTAAAAACCGGGAAGAACAAAACGACAAGATCCCACACAAAATTGTGTGGGTACCGGGCACACGGGGGTGGCAGGGAACCGAGAGGCCGACAGGTTAGCTCGAGGATACATTACTTTCCGAGCTTCCGACGAGACCGCGGAACTCGCGCCAGCACCCAGTGAATACTCGGCCATACTACAAAACTATAGAGGCAGAAGAATGCGATATCCCCCACCGCACAAATCTCTCAGCAGAGAGGAAGCTGTCACTTGGAGACAATTACAAACAGGCTCTTTCCCAAACCTACATATACTAAACAAAATGCACCCTACGATATACACGAACAAATGTCCCTGGTGCGACGAAAAACCTACACTATACCACATCACATGGGCCTGCCAAAACATAGACGTGGTCCCCAAAAATACAAAACCCGAGTGCGGAGCAGTGGGAGACTCTGCTGTCCAGCGACCGCTGCGAAGACCAACAAGGTCTGGTACAGCGAGCTCAACGGGCGGCAGTGGCCAGCGGAGCCCTGGACTGAGGGCAACCGACCACTGATTAGAGGCGGACGACTTCGACAGAGAAGGCTCCTGGGGGTAGAACCAAGACGTCACTGAAGATGCCCCCAAACCGCAGGAAAAACCATTAGTGTAAATAAAGTTTTCCCTTCCTTCCTTCGATCGGGTTTCAGGCACACTTCACGGGCTTCAGGGCCCGCTTGCATGAAGCAAATATTCGCCGTCTAAACCCTCTGCTGGTTTTGAGGAAAGGAAAGCGGCATAACTGGCTCCCTGGGTCAGTAGATACATCAATCGCGCTTTAAGTACGTGGTGGTGGTGTCCACGCTAGAGGCACAGGATAAGTTATCCAGTGCCTCTAGCGTCCACGTACAAAAAAGTGGTAAGGTGGTAGCAGTAGTAGTAGATTGATTGTAAAACATTTTATTCGCCGGGAAGAGCTTGGCAAGAGGTCGCGTTAAGTGGTCGAGAGTACATAGCCCTCGACGACTTTGTCAGCCCACTCCACCGCAAAAACTTGCGTTCTGGGGTCAGAGCTAGCCAGCACGGTCTCCCACCGCTCGAGAGAAGGAGCTGTAACTAGATCACCCGGAGGTGGCTCTATTTTGCAGTCCCACAGGATGTGATCGTAGGTAGCACGTTAGCCACAGTGTTTGCAGTTTGGGTTGTAAAGATCTGGATAAATGTGCGCGAGGAGTGATGGGGTGCGTAGAAGTAGTAGAAGACCTTTATTCGGCCAAAATTTACAGGCCGAGCATGTCGACCGCCTGGGCGACCAGAAGTCGCTGTTCTTCCTCCCCTTCAGCGCCGAGCCAGTCGAGCCAGGTGGCGATGGATATGTGGTAGGGTGTAATCAACGCAGTTAAACCGAGTAGACGTACTGGTTGGCTCGTAGTTTCGCTTTTCTGGGTCTTATCCACGTCTGGCGACAATATTAGACTTGGGTTTAGCTCTGGTCGAGGTTAAGCTGATCTGATCTGTTCATGCCGCAGATGGAAGCTGATGAAGACGACGATGTGCAATGCACAGCGCGAGTGCGTGTTGCATTTTAAACACGGGCCGTAACCGTCTGCGGCGATAGCATAGTGCCCTCGTGCAGCGGTCAGGAAAGCTGATCTGTTCGCGCCGACACCGGGTCGAAACCTAGTGGCAAAACCTAGTAAAAGTTTATTTTCGCACCCTCATGGTCAGGGTCACCACAAGGTTGTTGGCTGGGTTCGACCCCATGAAGTAATGCTTTCACATGAAAACGCGTGATGCGTAACGAGTTACTCGGCTGCCGTTGTAACCGCTAATTTGGTTATATTAAGTGGCTTATACAAAACTATTACATCTTTCGTTGCAGAACGAAAATTAAGAACTGAGGGAGGAGAAATGCATTTTTGGTGCGTTCTCAATTTCTAAGAACTGCCATCGCATTTTGCAAGTGATAACCTGGCGTGCGAGAGCATGCAGGTGTTTAGCCTCCCTGTGGAGAGCGCTGTTGCAAATGTCCTGTTCCTGTCCCCTCGACAGAATTCCAGCCGAGGCGGCCGCATTTCGAAGGAGGCGAAATGCAGGTTCAACTGTGTGCTGAGTCGGGAACCACGTGTGTTCGAAATGAATTAGAAGCCCTACACATGGTCCATTTGCAGTTTCGGACGCTAAGCCTTACGTACGTATGTACCATACCATACCATACCATACCATACCATACCATACCATACCATACCATACCATACCATACCATACCATACCATACCATACCATACCATACCGCAGCGCATCCTATACCCTAGCAGCACACGAACGAAAACGGGAATGGGCATGCGTCATTCCACAGTGCACCAGACTCAAATTCACGAAGCCAAAAACAAGATTCCTCGCTGGCACAGCTCGCTGCCGGCGATGCCAGCACGCACGGTCACTCGCCAGTGCTTTTTTCGACTCGTGTAGTCGGAAAAGTGTTTCTTATAAAGCCGCTCTCAATGCTCGCTTCGTAAATACCGCATCTAAGTTTCCAGAGTAAGAATAGTCTACGCAGTTGTATGCTTCAACTACGGTATGCTGTATCAATGCTGTTGCATTAGAACGGCTATGCGAACGAAAACCCGGCGACCGTCTTTAGGTGCACAGCCGCAGAGAAAGCAGAAAAAAAAAAACCATACTGATGGTTCCGAAAGGGATTCTTTTGCCTTCGCCGCTGCTTAACACCACTAGGCCATCGCCACAGCCTTTCCTTCCTTGTGTTAAACTGCCAACATATGGCGTTGTGCTTTGGCAATCACCATCTTCTAATGGTGTCTTCGACTGGTCGCTCCCACGATCCGGTTCGGATTTGGCAAAGTGAGAGCCGCTCTAGCTCTGTGCGCACAGCGAGACCGGTCGAGCCGAATGGTCAGCAAGTTTTCAGAGCGAAAGCGCAGGAAGCAGAAAAAGGACGTAACTTCCGGAACCGCCACACCGCAGTGGCGCCGCCGCTGCCGCTGGTGTCAACGACAGCAATCACACAGTCTGCACCGCCCACGTCGCCGCTGAACCTGTATCGCTGCCCGGCGGAAGTGGCTCTGTCACGTGAACACATCTCGGGGCCGCTCCGACTTTTTTCTCGGAGCGCCTCAGAGCGCTCTGAGCTGGAGGCGGTCGCTCTGAAAGAACCAGCCGAATGTAGTCAGAGCGCTTGATTGCGACCAGCCGAACGTGCGGTTGCATCTCAGAGCGCTCTAGAGCGATCTGAAACGACCAGTCGAAGACACCATAACTTTCATCCGTGTGTCATACAGACCAAACGCAAGAGCACACGGGCACTTGCGCGTGACAGCCGAAGTTTGCACGCGTGACCCGGTTTTGTTCACCTGCTTGCCAACGCATGATCACGTGGGCACTGTGACGCGGGAAACAAAGTTCGAACGCGTGGCCGGTTTGATGCCTACGCTTGAGGGTGCCTAATCAAACCACTGATCAAACTCTACGTCACATTTGAACAAATTCGAAAACATCTCGAATGATTTCTAACAATTGAAAAACATGCTAAGCATCCTTCCTGCCCGCGAGGTAAAATTCCAGAGACGTGAGCTGTGGCACCAGTTTGTGCAGCTACGAACAATACGCGCCAGAAATTGGTGGCGCGTGCTCTAGTTTGCGTCACTGCGCAAAGAGGGCACCACGAGTCAGTGCGCTCACGAAATCGGTGCCCACATGCTAACGCATTCCCCTTGGCATCAATCGCATCAATCTGCCGCGAATTTTTGGCTTTCCAGAATGCATGAGTCACTTCTTTCTCCGAAGAATAAGCTCTCGGTTAGAGTTTTCTCAGTGTTAGCACAATGTGTTAGCTGGCCTATGAAGACAACGAGTCAGTGTAAGATTGGAGCAGTGATCAAGCAATTAAAATACTTCGAACATCTATTTCCTTAACGGATGTTGTAGAATTCGCGATATAAAATTGGAATTTCGAGTATTCGAGACTGTTCAGTTTGCTCACACTCGCAGACCTTACCACCGCACTCACCATCACTTTCGACAGAAAAGCCTGACGACGCCAATAGCAAGTTGTATGCCGTCAGTTTAACGCGGTAGCTGAAAAAGACGGTTTGCTTGCTCGCATGAATGGTCCATCGGTAGCGAAAAACAGCAGACGGACTATGAGCGAGAGGCTGCTCTAGTCACCACAGAAATGCTTTGCTCAGCCCTTCTTTGTTATCTTCGCTGGCGCAAACAAGGTCACATCCATTGTGTTCATGCGAGAAGCAGCCACTTTCAGCGCTATCAGTGTGCTGAAACATGCGTTGCAATGCAGCGAACGTGGTGTGCGGCACGACGTGTGAGCTCGCGCATTATAGAAAGGGCTACCGGAAACACGGCGGTCAGCTCGTATTTCTATATACTGAAGAGACAGGACGCTGGTTCTCCTGCTAATAACCTCTGGTGGAAATACGAGGCCTGTCCGGAAAGCATTCGGCCAGGGTTTAGATTTCGTAAAGCCCGCAGTGACGAGCGGTTTTCACCTGGTTTGGAAGCCTGCAAAATGGAGGCGCCACTCGGCATGCATAGCTGATAACTGTCGTTTTAGTTCGCTCTATCGACAGCGAGGTGTCACTGTGTCAAAGTGGAGGGAAAATTATACAGCGTTGCTTAAAAGTGATGCAGTGACTCCGGCTGCCCACTCTGGGCATATATGACGTTAAATTTTCTCAAGCAATTAAAAGATTTCTAAACCTTTCGAGGACGGCTGTTCGCATATATATAGACAACATGAACCCCAGGTTCTGATATCATTATCATCATCAGCCTGACTACGCACACTGCAGGGCAAAGACCTGCCAGCTGTGGCCACCCTATACCCGAAAACTTCTTAATCTCATTCGCCTACCTTATTTTCTGCCACTACCAGGCTACGCTTTCTTTCTCGTGGAATCTAATCCGTTACCCGAGCGAAATGGCCCAGGAAAAATTCGCGGGCTTCCTTCCCAACCATTTCAGTAACCAGACTAAACAATATAGTAGCAGATAAGTCATGGTCGCAGGGGTCCCTTCTAATATTTTGCATAGTAAAGTCACGGGGTTCAGAAATATTAAATCTGCTCGAAAATTTTCTGCCAGACTTCGTGCAGAAGTTTTGTCACGCAGCCGGGAAATCCCGTTGCACGCTTGACTCAAAATTGTTTCTACTAACAGATAGAACTCATCGGCACACCCTTTGAAGCGTGGTAGTGCCGAGCGCCGTATTTGATTTCAGCTATTACGAATTGGAAAAACAGCGCAATCAAAGACGAGACACAAGAGAACGACAAATCACCAGCGCTGACTAACAACCAAATGGTTTTGCTGCAGGTGAGGCAGCATATTGCCACGTATCATTGTTGTGTTTGTTCGTTCACGCTCAAGGCTGCAGGAAAGGGTTGTTATCATTTTTGTTTGTGACGCGAGAAGCGACCAGACTAATCTCGAATGATCGCAGCCATGAAAGGCTGCATCTAGGTTTTTCCAGATTACTGTAGATGATCTTGTCCTGTTATCTGGAAGTTTCCTTGTCGGCTTTAAATTGAGCGATGCCGCGAGCGGCGAACATTCGAAGTTCGACGACCAACGAGCACGTTTGTTGCTTACGCCGCCGCCGCTGGCGTCGTTGACTGCCAGCGTGACCGATCTGGATGTTGATGAAACCCCGCCCTCCAGGATTTGTGAAGCACTAACGGTCGCTGAGCTGACCCGCGAACAACTCCAGAAAACGAGACGGGCACGCTGGCGCCAACTGACCTCAGCTGCGCTTCCTGCAGATGTCAGGGACTTCGGCTGGCTGCGAGGCTGGCGGGTCCTGCCCACAAGAGACCGCCTTGCGGCATGGGGCGTGGCGCCCTCCGCCCGATGCCCGCAGTGCGGTCTCCTTGAAACTTTGCAGCACGCAATGTTTGAGTGTGTAGTTGCGCGCACCTTTTGGATATTAGTGTCACGAATGTTTTTAACCCGCCTGGAAGCGCGCACTAGTTCACCCGAAGTGTTTCCAAATATGCTCTTGTGTGTCGGAATGTTCGTTTTATGGCGGCAGCGTGGAGTGGCTTCCTTAAATGGGCGTCCGCAAAGAACAATGTTTCCAATGTCGCAGCGCCTCCGCACGCGCCTCTTTGAACAAGCATGCGTGGACGCTCTGTTAATGAGCGAGGCTTAGTTTTTGCGCAAATGGTCGACATACTTTATCGTCCTGCGCGGTGGTCGAGTGTCGGCTTTCTTACTGCCTTACTGACGTGCTCAGTGCTGCGTCACTGCGCATGTGCATGACTGAGCAGAGCATTGAGTTCAGCTGTTTTGATTTGTATTTTTATGTTAACAGAACAAAATAAACTTCTCTTTCCACGCCGCCGCCGAGTAGTTAAGTTCTTTTTGCGGGCGCAAGTCAGCCCAAATAAAGAGCTTCGTTCGCAAGTTTTGTTGCTGTCTTCTTGACTGCTGGATTGCCGTCACTACAACGTAACATCTGGTGGAGGTGCTGGGTAGCCTCCCATGTTCCGGACACCCCCTCAAGTCGTGACGCCAGCCCTCTGAGCCATTTACCGCAGGACCTGAGTCCAGTCCACCGCGCAAGCCGACGTCTGCAAGGCGACGCACCTGAGTTCGGGATTCTGCCGGACCCTACCCGGAAGCGAAAGCCTGTAGCAACGTCCACCATGAGCTTGCCCCAGACGACGACCCCAATCATTGTTCAGCAGCCCCGGGTGCCACCAACCTTCGACGCTTCGCCTGGCGCCGACCCCGAAGAATGGCTGGAACAGTTCGACCGTGTGGCTCTCTTTAACAACTGGGACGACGCCATGAAAATTAGGCACGTTTTCTTCGCCTTGGAGGGACCTGCAAGAATCTGGTTTGAGAATGAGGAAGCTAGCCTTACGGATTGGGAAACCTTCAAGGAGCAGCTTCTCAAGACTTTCACGAACGTCGTGAGAAAGGAGAGAGCCCAGCAGCTGCTACAGTCTCGCATACAACATCCAAACGAGACCGTTGCAGTGTACACTGAGGAGATGAAGCGTCTCTTCCGGCGTGCCGACTCGAGCATGAAGGAAGAAGAAAAGGTCAAGCTGCTTATGCGAGGAGTTAAAGAGCAACTCTTTGCGGGCCTCATACGGAACCCACCGAAAACCGTTGCGGAATTCGTAGAAGAGGCATCCACCATGGAAAAAACACTTGATGCTAGAGCCCGCCAGTATGACCGCCAGCAGCGCTTTTTGTCATCAAGCTGCCTGGACACCGCTAACAACGATGACCTGCGGGAGGTTATACGTCAAGTTGTGCGAGAGGAGCTCTGACGATTGCTGCCAACGGGAACGCAGCCGCAACTTTCATCGCTCACTGACGTCATCCGGCAAGAGGTTCAACAGGCCTTGGGTGTGACGCCGACACCCACGCAGCCTCTGCAGCCCCCAGCCATGACTTACGCCGCAGCTGTGCGCCGTCCTGCCCCTTGACGACGGGACCCAAGCCCCTATCACCCTCAGCCAACTGCGTTGGACCGCCGCCCACTCGCCCCAACCCGCCCGTCCTACGAGCGACGCGCGCAGCCGAGGAAATGCGACGAGTGGAGAACTCCCGACCAGCGCCGCCCACTATGCTTCCACTGTGGCGAAGCCGGTCACGTCCTCCGGCACTGCCCATACAGAAGACTGGGCATCCGAGGGTTCTCTTACGACGCCCCACGACCCCGACCCGGCCAGCGACCAGCCGAAATCGAGGAGTTTTTGCGTCGGGAAGAATACTCATCGCCGAGCCGCCTGTCACGTTCCCCGTCGCCATCATCACCACGCTTTGTATCTCCTAACCAAGGTTACGTCGTGCGTGCACGATCCCCCAGCCCCCGAAGGTTAAACTGAATAAAGCAGCCTCTGGAGGTGAGGTCGCTTCCGAGCGCAAGTACAAAGATCCTCCATCGACGAAAACCCAAGTCCATGCCTCAACTATGACGACAACACCGACGACAACACCGACGAAAGCACCGACAACGACGACGACGACGCGGCCAGACTTGAAACTTTTACCGCTGCCCAGTGAAGTAAAGTCGGAGTACGCCCACCGCAGCCTCACTACACGACGAAGCCGAGATCGGACACCGAAGACAACGTACAATACGAGAACGCGAACAAGTGACCTTGAAGTTACGGTCGACGGTCACGCGGTTACTGCCTTAGTCGACACTGGAGCTGACTACTCTGTCATGAGTGGCCCACTCGCTGTCCGACTCAGGAAGGTAACAACAACTTGGGATGGCCCGCTGATCCGCACCGCAGGTGGTAACCTGATAACGCCGTCAGGACACTGCATCGCGAGAGTTACTGTAAATGGGAGAACCTATGCGACAACCTTCCTGATCCTACAGCAATGCTCGCGAGACGTGATTTTGGCAATGGACTTCCTGAATGAACATCGAGCGATCATCGACCTTCGATCTAAGTCGATCAAGCTTTCCACGGACAAAGCCATACCTGTTGCGACGAGCGTGACTCATAACGTTGCCTTAAACGTCCTCGACGAAGCATTGAGCGTGCCGCCCCGATCAAGTGTCCTCGCCTGCATAGGTACTGGAGACATCGAAAATTCCGAAGGCGTCATCGAGGGGAACACCCAGCTACTCCTGGATCGAGGATTGGGCGTCGCAAGGGGAGTCCCTGAAATCCGAAATGGCCAAGCCCAGGTGCTGCTAACCAACTTCACCGAAGAATACCGGCATCTAAACAAAGGCACGACGACTACCTTTCTCGACGAGCTGCCAGACATCAGAGACATATTTGCCCTCCCCGACCAACCCGCCGAACCATTTGACCAAGGCCATCAACCCACGTTTGACATCAACCCACGTTTGACATCAACCCGGCATTACCTCGGAGCAGACAAAACCAAATACGCAGTCTTCTTCAAAGACACAGCGATTGCTTTTCATCAGCATCGAATGTGCGACGAACCCGGCTTGCCAAGCACCGCATTGTAACAGACGAACACGCCCGACCACTGCGGCAGAGCCCCTACCGCGTGTCGTCGATAGAACGCCAAGCTATCCGCAAGCAAGTAGAGGAAATGCTACGTGACGACGTCATCCAGCCATCAAGGAGCCCCTGGGCAGCACCAGTTGTCCTAGTGAAAAAGAAAGACGGCATCCTTCGCTTCTGCGTCGATTACCGCCGCCTGAACAGCATTACGAAGAAGGATGTACTACCCCCTCCCCCGCATCGACGACACATTGGATCGGCTATGCAATGCTAAGTACTTCTCATCGATGGACCTGAAGAGCGGCTACTGGCAAATTGAAGTCGACGAAAGAGATCGCGAGAAGACTGCGTTCATCACGCCAGACGGACTCTTCGAGTTCAAGGTGATGCCATTCGGCCTCTGCTCTGCATGCCCCAGCGACGTTCCATCGGGTAATGGATACGGTGCTCGCAGGCTTAAAGTGGCAAATTTGTCTAGCCTACTTAGATGACGTTGTTGTCTTCTCCTCAAGCTTTGAAGACCATCTCAGAAGGCTTCAGATAGTGCTGGAAGCAATCAAGTCTTCAGGACTAACACTGAAACCAGAGAAGTGCCACTTTGCCTACGAGGAGCTGCTGTTCCTTGGTCACGTCGTAAGCAAGGCTGGAGTTCGCCCAGACCCTCAGAAGACGGCTGCGATCGCAGAGTTTCCACAGCCTAATGACAAGAAAGCTATACGCAGATTCCTTGGATTGTGCGCTTACTACCGGCGATTCGTCAAGGACTTTTCGCGCATCGCTGAACCTTTGACCCAACTCACTAAGGCGGACGTGCCTTTTAAATGGGAAAGGCCGCAAGAGGAAGCAATCAAAGAGCTGAAGCGCCGCTTACAGTCCCCTCCTGTGCTCGGGCACTTTGATGAAAACGGCGAAACCGAAATCCATACCGATGCAAGCAGTGTGGGCTTAGGAGCGGTCCTCGTTCAGAAAAATGGAAGACAGGAGAAAGTTATCGCGTACGCTAGCCGTTCACTGTCGAAAGCCGAGGCCAACTATTCGACCACCGAGAAAGAATGTCTCGCCATTATTTGGGCCGCGTCGAAATTTCGCCCCTACCTGTACGGACGACCATTCAAGGTTGTGAGCGATCACCATGCTCTGTGCTGCCTAGCCAATTTGAAAGATCCCTCCGGCCGCCTTGCACGATGGAGCCTGCGCCTTCAAGAATTCGACATAACTGTAGTCTACAAATCTGGCCGCAAGCATTCCGACGCAGACTGCTTGTCGCGAGCCCCGTCGACGGGGAGCTCCTCATTCTAGGTCTGTTCATCCATAACAGGCTCAGCCCGGAATCCACTATTGCCAAACTCAAGCGCGTAGGCGAACAGGTCGGACGCATGATCCATCGCGTTTCTAACAAGCGCGGCGGGTTGCGAGGCAGGGACGCGCTTCGGCTCGCCCATGCCTTCGTGACCAGCAGGATCCTCTACTCCGTTCCCTACCTTCGCACTACGAAACAACAAGAAATAAGAATCGACACCTTCGTTAGGAAGGCTACAAAGCGAGCACTGGGCCTCCCAGTGGCCACCTCCAATGCTAAGTTGTCGGCGTTGGGGGTGATCAACTCCTACCAGGAGTTACGGGAGGCCCACCTCGTGAACCAATATACGCGACTCTCGCAGACGGCATCCGGGCGCCGCCTGCTAGAGCGCTTGCACATCCAACACGAGTGCACTCCAGAGGAGACGTGTCGGATTCCGGAGCTATGGCGTCACAAGCTCTGGGTCCCTCCACTCCCGCGCAACATGGACACACATACACACGAAGGCAGACGAGAGGCGCGCGCTCGGGCCCTCGAACACCAACACGGATCCAAACAGGGTGTATACTACGTTGACGTGGCAGGGCCGTCGCCGAATGGATTCTACACGGCCGCAGTAGTTCACCAGGATCAATGCGTTAACGGGCTCTCCTTTCGAGCTCGAAATTCAGCACAGGCCGAGGAAGTAGCCATTGCGCTTGCCGCCTCGGACTTGAATTCGAAGGTAATCGTGACAGATTCGCGTCGAGCCTGTCAACACTACCTGGCTGGCGAGATTTCACCTTTAGCCTACAGTATATTAAAGCGCGCAGTGAGGGAATCGGACCCTTCGCCCAAACGCATAGTTTGGACTCCGGGCCATCAGGGCGTTAGAGGTAATGAGGTTGCGGACGCGGCTGCCCGAGCGCTTACCTACCGGGCACCTCATCCAAGCTCTTCCGGCTCGGAGATTGTGCAACCGCTTCTGCGGTTCAGAGAAATTCTGGACTACTATTGCGAACGCCATCGGCTTTTCCCGGTCCCGGCTAAGGGCCTAAGTAAAGCTGATGAGCGAACTCTGAGGCGCTTGCAGACCAACACTCTGTTGTGTCCTGCATTAGTGAAACATTTCGACCCCAAAATTGATGGGCGCTGCCCTCACTGTGGGGAAGTATCCGGTATCTTCCACATGGTTTGGGCCTGTCAAAAGAATCCTTCCCTTCCCCCCAATCCTTCCCCTTCCCGAGAGGCATGGGAGGCAGCCCTGCTCAATTGCTCGGGGCTGGAGTCTCAAAGGGCTCTAGTCCAACGGGCGCGAGTAGCGGCTTTGTCCAGCGGGGTCCCGGACTAAGGACTCCACCTATGTAAAGGGCCATTTTTGGTCCGCAAACTCTCCTTTTGCTTATTAAAAAGTTTTCACCACCACCACCACCGTCGACGCAGCACCGGACGAGGAAGACGACGACGCTTTCTTAGGACTGGTAAGCGCCAGCCATCTTCGATCTCCCAGCTAACAGGACCCCTTTCGTTGCGTCGTTCAATCTGTCAGCCTATACCCTATTAATACTCCTTTTCCTCTAAAACTCCTAATCATTCCAACAGTTCACCGCCTGTGTCTTGGCCACTCCCCCGTAGTGGGTATGTGCCATTCTACTTGAGGCCAACCAACCAACCAGTTTCACGCAGCAGCAGCGCTCGGATCCTGAGTTGCAAAGCCTAGTGGATTACCTGCAAGGCAAGACCGCATCGCCTCCCCGAGGGTTCAAGCGGCAACTGTCGTCCTTCGTCCTTCACAATAATTTCCTCCCGAAGAAGAACTTCGCGCCCAACAGGACAGTGCATCTTCTTGTCGTGCCCAAAAATCTCAGGCAAGAAATTATGCAGGCATGTCATGATGAACCGACTGCAGGGCATCTCGGGATGGCTCGCACGTTGCACCGCATCCAGGAGAAGTACTATTGGCCGCAACTAGCTACCGACGTTTCCCATTACGTGAAAACGTGCCGGGAGTGTCAGCGACGCCAAACGCCTCCGACTAGACCAGCCGGACTCCTGAACCCCACACCACCTCCAACTAAGCCCTTTCAGCAAATAGGAATGGACCTCCTCGGCCCCTTTCCGACTTCGTCATCAGGTAAAGTGACGCATCAAGTCAGGGCGAGGGCACAGCGCTATCTTGCGCACGCAGGTTGCGATACGATACATCCTCCTCCGTCACAGTTTTTCGCAGCACATTTAACGCTGGTGGCTGATTTGCTTGAAGTTCTCGTCGTAATGAAGGCGGTCAAGCGGCTTTCTCACACGTGCGGACCGGCGGGGTTGCTGGGGCGCCGGACTGGTGTCTCTGGTCGGCATAACCGGAGCCGCTGGTGCCGGTGGTAGGGTTGACGACTCTTCCCGGGCTAAAATGCTGTCATCGCTAGATTCATCGCTGTCTGAGGCCTCAGTGTCAAACTTCTCCTTTGTTGCCAGTAAATGTTGTCGATTGCGCCGCAACGTCTTGCCATCATTGGTTTGCACGTAGTAGGAGCGAGGAGCTGCCGCTGCAGTTACCTTGGCCTTGCGATCCCACGTTGTCCCCTTAATGCGCACGACGTCGTCTTTTTGAAGTGGGGCCAGGCATCGGGTGGCGTGACTCGCCTGCTCATGTTTCTTGACCCGTGTAACAGCCTGACGTCGAAAGTCTGGCAAAGTCGTGCGCAGGGTCCTCCCTTGGAGCAGTTCGCCGGGCGACCGGCCGTCTTCCAATGGGCTTGATCTGTAATTGAGCATACCAAGCCAAAAGTTTTCATTCGCCTCTGTGGTTTTCTTGAGGATACGCTTTACTACTTGCACTCCCTTTTCGGCCAGCCCATTGGACCGAGGAAACATCGGGCTTGACGTAACATGTTTGAAGTCGTACAGCTCAGCGAAAAGAGCGAACTCATGGCTGGAGAACTGTGGGCCATTATCTGTGCATACCTCCATCGGGATTCCGAATCGTGAAAACATGGCCCCAAGTTTTTCGATGACGCCGGATGCCGTTTGGTCGCAGAGCTCCTCGACATCTGGAAAATTCGACATGGCATCGTAAGCAATGAGGTAGTATTTTCCGCCATATTGAAATATGTCGACACCAACGCGGTACCAGGCTTGGGTTGGAGTGGCGCGGAGCATCAGTGGCTCTGATGGTTGGTTATAAGCATACTTTTCGTTTCGTCTCGTTGTCCAGTGAAGTGACGCATGCCAGTGTGAAGGGAACAATGCCGTGCTGTTTATTCAGCGAGCATATTTAAAGAGAAATAGTGGCAAGGGGGTTAAGAAAGAGGGGACACAATATCAAGTCAGGGCGAGGGCACAGCGCTATCTTGCGCACGCAGGTTGCGATACGATACATCCTCCTCCGTCACAGTTTTTTCGCAGCACATTTAACGCTGGTGGCTGATTTGCTTGAAGTTCTCGTCGTAATGAAGGCGGTCAAGCGGCTTTCTCACACGTGCGGACCGGCGGGGTTGCTGGGGCGCCGGACTGGTGTCTCTGGTCGGCATAACCGGAGCCGCTGGTGCCGGTGGTAGGGTTGACGACTCTTCCCGGGCTAAAATGCTGTCATCGCTAGATTCATCGCTGTCTGAGGACTCAGTGTCAAACTTCTCCTTTGTTGCCAGTAAATGTTGTCGATTGCGCCGCAACGTCTTGCCATTATTGGTTTGCACGTAGTAGGAGCGAGGAGCTGCCGCTGCAGTTACCTTGGCCTTGCGATCCCACGTTGTCCCCTTAATGCGCACGACGTCGTCTTTTTGAAGTGGGGCCAGGCATCGGGTGGCGTGACTCGCCTGCTCATGTTTCTTGACCCGTGTAACAGCCTGACGTCGAAAGTCTGGCAAAGTCGTGCGCAGGGTCCTCCCTTGGAGCAGTTCGCCGGGCGACCGGCCGTCTTCCAATGGGCTTGATCTGTAATTGAGCATACCAAGCCAAAAGTTTTCATTCGCCTCTGTGGTTTTCTTGAGGATACGCTTTACTACTTGCACTCCCTTTTCGGCCAGCCCATTGGACCGAGGAAACATCGGGCTTGACGTAACATGTTTGAAGTCGTACAGCTCAGCGAAAAGAGCGAACTCATGGCCTGCTTTTTTAGGTCGCGAAGGAACTGTTCGAATGGCTCTGCTTCGCCTTGGATCCGTGAACGAAACACATACCGTTCGTGTACTTCGTTCTGTTGCTCGACGCAGTATTCCTCGAACTTCGCAATGACGGTGGCGTAGTCTTCTCTGTCTTCCCCGTCGGCAAACAAAAAATTATTGAACACTTCAATTGCATCCTCACCGGCCACGCTAAGGAAGAGTGCAGTTTTTGCTGCTTCTGATGCTGGCTTGCTGGCAGTGGTTTTTTCTGCTTCTGATGCTGGCTTGCTGGAACTGGACGTTGCTTGCAAAAAGAGTTCAAATTTCTGTTTGAACAACTTCCAACTTCGACCGCCGTCTCCTGTTAGACGCAGTGGTTCTGGCGGCCTTAGGCGCTCCATTTCTTGCTTCCAGCAGCACGCAGCCGGCAGCCGTTCCAGGTCCTAGGTGCAGGGGCGTTCCTTAGGCCGAGCCTTATCCCACTTCTGGCACCATGTTTCGTCTCGTTGTCCAGTGAAGTGACGCATGCCAGTGTGAAGGGAACAATGCCGTGCTGTTTATTCAGCGAGCATATTTAAAGAGAAATAGTGGCAAGGGGGTTAAGAAAGAGGGGACACAATATCAAGTCAGGGCGAGGGCACAGCGCTATCTTGCGCACGCAGGTTGCGATACGATACAATCGTGGCCACCGACTACATGACCCGCTACGCCGAAGCAAAAGCGTTGCCTAGTGGTACCGCAACAGAAGTCGCAAAATTTTTTGTCGAACAAATTCTCCTGCGACACGGCGCCCCCGAAGTGCTTATTATAGACAGAGGAACGGCATTTACAGCGGAGCTGACGCAAGCCATTTTAAAGTACAGCCAGACAAGCCATCGGAGGACAACCGTCTATCATCCGCAAACCAACGGACTCACAGAGCGTGTGAACAAGACCATCGCAGACATGCTCTCCATGTACATCGAAGCCGAACACAAGACGTGGGACTATATCCTGCCCTACGTGATCTTCGCCTATAATACTGCCGTCCAGGAGACAACCAGGTTTACGCCATTCGAGCTTGTATACGGCAGGAAGCCCACGACCACACTCGACGCAATGCTCCCGCACGTTTCAGACGAAGACAACCTCGACGTCGCCGCCTACCTTCATCGCGCCGAGGAAGCCCGAAGACCTGCGCGGCTTCGCATTCAAGACCAGCAGCACACCGACGCCCGACGCTACAATCTGCGCCGACGAGACACGCATTACAAGCCAGGTGATCGTGTTTGGATATGGACGCCAGTTCGCCGCCGTGGATTGAGTGCAAAGTTGCTGCGACGCTACTTTGGCCCGTACAGGGTTGTCCGCCGCATCGGTGACCTCGACTATGAAGTCATCCCCGACGGCACGACAGCATCTCAGCGACGCCGCACACGCCCGGAAGTCGTACATGTCGTACGCCTGAAGCCATATTATGACCGCTAAAGGACTCGGAGTCTTCATTTTCCGTGTTTATTTTCATTTTAAAGCATCGAGACGATGCTTCTTGGAAGGGGGGTAATGCCACGTATCATTGTTGTGTTTGTTCGTTCACGCTCAAGGCTGCAGGAAAGGGTTCTTATCACTTTTGTTTGGGACGCGAAAAGCGACCAGACTAATCTCGATTGTTCGCAGCCATGCAAGGCTGCATCTAGGTTTTTCCAGATTACTGTAGATGATCTTGTCCTGTTATCTGGAAGTTTCCTTGCCGGCTTTTAATTGAGCGATGGCACGAGCGGCGGACATTCGTAGTTCGACGACCGACGAGCACGTTTGTTGCTTCCGCCGCCGCCGAGTGGTTCAGTTATTTTTGCGGGCGCAAGTCAGCCCAAATAAAGAGGTTCGTTCGCAAGTTTTTTTGCTGTCTTCTTGACTGCTGGATTGCCGTCACTACAACGTGACAATATAAAACAAATGGCATGAGTAAAAACACAAAATCAGTATGAGAGAAAGATACCGCACAACCACACAACTTGACTAAATAAAAGGCACGTCACTGATTAAGATACGCAAGTTCCTTTGATAGTAGATTTATCGATGGGCTGCTGATACAGGTGTTACCTAGCTTTTTGACATGGTTTTTGATATACCGTATTTTCCGGTGTATAAGACGCGGCTTTTTTTCGAAAATTTTGCTGGTGCGTCCTATACAAGGGTGCGTCTTATATGCGAATTTTTCATCTTTTTTTGCGCGTTCATCGATTACTCCAGTTCATGCTCAAGCTTTTTTCACCTAAAAAATATCACTACCAATAACGCGGTTGTAACACGGTTAATACTTCAATACCGGGACCGCCGTGCGCGACATTCTAGGTGATCTATATTATGAAACGGCGGGGATGACGACTTCCGGGATCACAAACGCGCGGCTGTTTCGGAGGCCCCAAGCAAAAGTAATGAGAAGCGCCAAAAGATGGTGACAATCGCGCTTCTCGCCATTGTCAAGACAAGCCGGCGTTCTTTTTTAGTCACCCTTTGCAACTTTTTTTTTGCTCCGTGTACGTAGTGCATGTTTCAGCCGAGTTGCTTCCAGAAATGGGTGAACCTTTTGATAGCGCATCTGAAGATGAAGACTTCGAAGGTTTCAAGTAGAATAAAATGTTATGGACATATGGGGAGCTGTATCGTTTTTCCGTTCTTTTTTGCTAGAACGTGGACGAGTATGGCATGAGTGTTGCCTTTTTCGATCACTTAGCGTTGCTTAAGAATTGCTCACAGGTACGGTGCATTTCGCGATAGTCGCGCAAGCGTATTTAATTAAGCCTCACTGGCCTAACTGGGTAAACTGGGGTGCGTCTTATACACGGGTGCGTCTTATATACGAACTTTTCCAGTGACAGCTTGCATATATGGCAAGTGCGTCTTATACAAGGGTGCGTCTTATACACCGGAAAATACGGTACTGTTTTTTTTCTGTATTTTACTTGGTTGGCGTCAGTTACCTTCTCCTAACATTAAATTTCCCAACCAGACAGACTTCTGTCGAATGATTTCTTTTGATCTACCAACCAGCCCGTATTTGCCCTCTTCTGGATTTCAGCTAACCTCCCTCACAGCGATACTCCAAAGGAGCTCTTTGCAGCCCATCTAGGGTATGAATTCTTGCTCCTTTGATACGTTGATCAAGCCAGCCACACACCTGACACTGAAGGAAAACACCTGCTCATCAAAAAGGAAAGGCGCTTTTCGACAGCGTTGTTAACGTTAGTACCGGTGCATCCTTGTGCAGTGCTGGCGCGAAAGAAATGCACAGGAGTCTTAGGCGGTCCATCTAGGATGCCTCGCCTTGGAGTACGAGAAGCGGTATGAGCAGCAGAAAGCGTTAATTTTGGGGACTCGCTTGGGGGAAACTGGTACACCGGCATTGGTAGCAGAAACCGACACTAAGTGTACCGTGGAACCATTACTTCCCTGAAGTGTGTACTGCGGAAGATCACGCGGGCCCTGAAATGGGCGTGTATTTATCGGAAAGCTAAGTTAGTAGCTCCAGCGAATGTCCCCAGATCTGATATCTTCTTAAGGGGGAAAGAGGACGTTTCTGGTGGCACGCAGCGCCTCCTTGGTGGATGTTGATGCCATATTGTAGTATTACACAGTGGCACGAAAAAGTAACAAGAAGTAGATCCGAGCCAGTATTAGTGCATCACCTAAAAGTAGCACAACCTATGAAGACTGCGAAAGAATACGGTTTCCCATGAAAGTCTTACGATAAACAGCCACGGCACTTTTGTTAGCCTGCCAGATGCGTCCTTTTGGCAGCTCAGCGATGATCCTGACCGTCAAGCACTGGCTGGTGGGGAGGGCCAGCGCAGCAGCAGCAGCCAATGGACTACCGGACTAGGCGGCCCACCCACATGTTCTGAGATTACTGAGGAAATAAAGATATTTTTTTAATCAAAATATTAGCTTTAATGCCTCATCGTTGTAAGCAGGAGTTGTCGACAGAAATGTCACGCTTTTCAATTGGTCGAAACGGTCGTGACGTCACAGTGCGCGAATTTCAAACGGGGCTAATTGTACTTTGGCCAGTAACCATGCAACCAATTAAAGGGATCGTATAGTGATGCTCCAGGTAAGTGGGACTGAGTTTAGTTATATGCTCACTTACTCAATTAGCCTAATTAACACCTCTAGACAGGACAGATAAATCAATAAAACCGTGTAGGAAATTGGTCGAGTTCGGGAATCGAACCCCGGTCTCCGGAGTGCCAGACGAACATGCTAACCGCTCCGCCATGCCAGTTTTTTTTTCTTTATTGGCTGGCTTTGGCTCATGACATTGCACAACAAAAATACACATAACGCTATATACATACGACACTGTCGTGGTCAGCCAACACGAGACTGGCTTCGTCAGCTTAAAATTCCCGCAACATACACAACGACTCTAGTCTTGAGAGCCACTCGGGAGGCCCCGCAGCTGCTTTTTGGATTGCAAGAAACCAGACCATGCTTTCCCGAAAATAAATTCAGGCCGGTCGTGCGTCTTTGTCACAATGGTAGCCTGCCATTCTGGAGCGCCATACACAGTGGAGGCCCAAGAGCATTATGAGATCAAAAGGTGCCCCATCCTCATTATCAGTGCTTAAATAGCGAATTCCGTGCGCGTCAAGAGGTAGCTCTTTCTTTATGGTCCTTTGTAACACGTCCCAAAAATAAACCCCTTCCCAGCAATGCAAAAAACATGGTCTATTGTTTCAGGCTGTTTACAAATTAAGCAGTTCGATCCCCACGGTAAAAAAAAAAAATGGCTGAGGCTTAACTTGGTTAAGCCTGGAGAATGCGAAGCATCATCGTGTCGCGTAATTTGGAGGCGCACAACCACAGCGACGGCGCGAGGTGGGCCCCCGTTTCTCCACTGTCGTGACGTCATCGTGTCACGTGGTGTGACGTCATGTATCACGTGATTTGGAGGCGCACAACCACAGCGACGGCGCGAGGTGGGCCCCCGTTTCTCCACTGTCGTGACGTCATCGTGTCACGTGGTGTGACGTCGTGTCACGTGATTTGGAGGCGCACAACCACAGCGACGGCGCGAGGTGGGCCCCCGTTTCTCCACTGTCGTGACGTCATCGTGTCACGTGGTGTGACGTCATGTATCACGTGATTTGGAGGCGCATAACCACGGTGAAGGGCTGAAGTGGTAGCTAAAGTAGTATGCTTCGCATAAAAAATCCTTTCCCTCTAGAAACTTTTTAACTGGTAACGTCCCGGTGTGTAACTTAAAAAAGAAAGTCTTTACTCCTGGTGGCACCTGCATTTTCTTCACCCTTTTTAAAACATCCCCTCCCGGGCCTCCACTGTACAAGGCCCTGTACATGGGCTCTGGGAAAACAATATCACAAAGATTATTGTACAACTTTTTCCTTTTACTTTTCCACAAATAATCATCGAGCTGGCATGGCGGAGGTTTCTTTCGGCACGTTTTTCCTCCGCCATGCCAGCTCGATGGTTTGGAATGAACAAAGGCGCGTCTAGTGAATACGGTGTCTTCGTTCACTCCCATCTTTCTCCCTTCCCGTTACGGCGAGGTTCAGGTGTCCACCGAGACATGCGAGACAGATACATTTCCTTTGCTCAAAAACCAATTTACCGACGAGCGATGGGCGATGGCGTACAACCGAACGGGCGATGGCGTACAACCGAACGGGCGATGGCGTTCTATGGACTCCCTGGCAGCGTTGCAAGACGCTGTTGCATTTCACTCTTAGAGGCGAAGCCTAACATCTTAACAACACATCAGTGACACAAGCAGCAACACCATGCTTAGGGTTTGGTTTGGTTTATGGTGTTTAACGTCCCAAAGCGACTGAGGCTATCAGAGACGCCGTAGTGGAGGGCTCCGGAAATTTCGACCACCTGGGGTTCTTTAACGCGCACTGACATCGCACAGTACACGGGCCTCTAGAAAATACAAAACCCGAGTGCGGAGCAGTGGGAGACTCTGCTGTCCAGCGACCGCTGCGAAGACCAACAAGGTCTGGTACAGCGAGCTCAACGGGCGGCAGTGGCCAGCGGAGCCCTGGACTGAGGGCAACCGACCACTGGTTAGAGGCGGACGACTTCGACAGAGAAGGCTCCTGGGGGTAGAACCAAGACGTCTCTGAAGAAGCCCCCAAACCGCAGAAGAACCATTACTGTAAATAAAGTTTTCCCTTCCCTTCCTTCCTCCAAAGAAATTCCTGCCGCCGCGGCCGGGATCGAACCCGCGTCTTTCGGGTCAGCAGCCGAGCACCATAACCGCTGAGCCACCGCGGCGGCCCATGCTTAAGGCTTTCGCCTCACCGCACTTTAGGTCAACAAAGTGCCCCCCTGAATTTTTGGCAAATAAAATTCAATCACATGTCAGATACACAGCGAGCCTCCAAGCGCACCACGATAAGCAGGATAACCAGACAGCGTCTCCCGCTGATAGAAATTTAGCAGCCTCTGGATATTCGGAAGTAAAATTTGTTGTTTGTTTAAGCGAGTTATTGCAGTATTAATGCTTACCCTTGGAGCACACTGCTGCGCAGCTCTGAAGCTGAATTATTGCCCGGCGAATGCGACGACAACGTTCAGCATTCGCTGAAGTGGCATCTATCAACGTAAAGCATGATACGAGGCAGGGCTTCGACTTGAATCTGGATAATTAGAAACGATAACTTCGTAAGGAACTTCCTGCCCACCAGGTACCGTTGGCGTCGGTTAGTCGTCATTAACATTCGTTTAGTCTTACTTCACACATGCGGAGACAAAAGCAGAGCCTAAGTATTCAAAGCACGATGTCTGCTGAGCCGACAGATTCGACGCGCTAGTACCAACACCAAGTGTAACGATCAGTAACGTCAAAAACGCCCACATTGGAACGCCGTACAACACTTGAGGAGATGGTCATGTACAGGGGGCAAATCACTTGTCTATAACGACAGAACTGAGCTTTCCGCAGCTCTAAAGCCGATGCGACAAGGAAGGCAAGAAATGACGATGATTGGTTTGGTTAATGGGGTTTAACGTCCCAAAGCGACTAAGGCCATGAGAGAGGCCGTAGTGGAGGGCTCCGGAAATTTCTACCACCTGGGGTTCTTTAACTTGCACTGACATCGCACAGTACATCGTGCTTTGAAATGACGATGAAATCCTATGAGTTTTACTGCACATGCTTACATCCAGACTATTTTTATCCAAATGTTATCGCTAGATAGCACGTGTTCACTCCAAAACACGCCCAGAACGTGTTCTAGGTAAGCGTTTTGCCCTTTGTAGATGCAAAATACGAAGCATGCACACATTTTGTTTCACACAAAATTGAAACAACTAGAACACTTGTTGGCAGCCTCATGATTACAACTAAGTCAGAGAAGTAATTACACGCCTTTCATACCTACGCCCGTCAAAAAGTGGCACGCAATCTCGCCGAAATTGCCCGCTTCTAATCGGTCACCCCGCACTTTCGGGAGCGAAACGGAAAGGGCAAAATCGCCCCCGGCCACGTTCGCTGCGTGAAGGGCGCGCTCAAAGTAGATTATCACTCCACTGTATCGAGTGAGCACCCAGCGCAAGCTGCCGGACGCGAGGTAACGGCGGCCTGCGGAGCGGGCGAGGTCGGCGCTGTCCACTATTATTCGAAACGCAGAGGCAACAGCTGAAACCCGAGCGCGCTAATACGACCCCATTGCCACGTCGCTCCAATCACTCACTGACTGCACGACAAATCGGCCGTCGCACCTGCATGTCGGCGGAGATGTGTGAAGAAGTTAACGTGTCGGTATTCACGAGCATGTGAGTCATGTGCCAATTCCTCAGCTTCCTTCCATACGAAGCATAAAACTGGCGACGCCATCATCATCATCGTCACCAGCCCAACTGCGTCTACTGCCAGAAAAAAGCAGCCCATCCTACTCACCTCCAAACAACCCTGTCTTGTCTCGGCTGCGACCGTTTTGTCCCCGCAGACTTTCTTAGCTCATTATTCAAACCTCACTCCCTGGCGCTCCCTGCGAGCAAGTGATGACTGATGAACACACCTAATCCGGCCTTTTTACGATCTTGTAATTAAGATGTACACCAGTGCCAATTCGAAGCCTCATCTCAAAGTTCAATCTACACTCCAAACAAAGAGAGAAAAAAGTTGTCCTCTGGCGAAATCCCTTTTATAAAAAGAACTACGCTAGAGGACAGCTCACTCCCATTTTACTCCCATATGAGCGTACTGGTATTTAGAGTGTAGCTGCAGCAGGTAATTCTTCGCCTTAAAGGGGAGCTGAAACGGCTTTTTAAGAATTCGAGGTTATTCAAGAATTCGAATCTATCAAGCTTCTAGATAAAGCATGCAAAGTGTTATCGCACTAACATTTAAAAGAACATAATCGTCGATTAAAACCGCGACGATGTTTGGGCTTCTCCTCACTACGATGGTGGAGCACGAGCAAACTCGGCTGTGACGTCATTGTTGCCGAAATTTCACATGTTCGCTGCTTACGCCTGCATGCTGCTGTGCGTCGTCAGATGGCGCCAAACAATGCATCGTGAGCTTCACCTTCGATGGCGTCGGTTTTCTTCCAAAGGATAACCATATCTTCGCTGGAAACGTAGTGCCGTCATGCATGACGTCATTATCAGTGCCTCTGCCCGTCGCTGGGCACTTCAGAGAAGCTGAACGCCGACGACGATTTTATTCGGCGGTTACGCCGCCATTTCAAATGCTAGAGCAAAGCGATTTTGCAGGCTTTACCTGCACATTTTGCACATTCGGCCACCTTAAACTCATCGAATTCTAAAACCGCTTCAGTTGCCCTTTAATAAACAGGTCTTCAGAGTTTTCCGATTCTTTACTGAGACCTGAAGCACAGGAGCTTTATTACAATGGCTTGGTGCGACAGACAAGCTGGCGTACTTTACCGCAACATCTATTTGTCCTACTGCAACCCGATTCCGTGCCGCTGGCGACAGACGAAATGACGTCACGACCTCCTTGCTTCTCGCTACCCAAGCCTCGTGTCCCCGTTTGTGTGCTCAAGCTCTCAACAGCGGCTGTAGTTCATCGCTTTGGTATGCCACGTGTACACGTCACGTCGCTTCCGAAGTCCCCAATTAGGAGCACGAGCAAAAGCGACAAAAGGCTTTTGAGCGTAAGTGATGGTAGAGGCGAAATGGCCACTCGCGTGCATCATAAACCGCTGATAACCATAAACGCACTATCACTGCATAGTGTAAGTAGCCATAGCGCTGCACTGGCGAACACCATGCAGTGATTGGTGCCACTAAATGCGCAATGCAAAAAAGAAATCCAGACACCCATACACAAAGCATACACGACTGCAGATATTGCTGACTCTGTCTATTGCCGAGCTGCGTTGCGCATCAAGAGGCGTATGGTTTGCATCATTCCTTTCACCAACGCTTAAGTCGAGGGATTTAGGGCGACGAATGAGCCACGTAACAGCGGACACCTGGCGCTTTTTTACACATTTTACTCCATTTAACGTAAGTGCCCAATAATTTGAGCGACTCTCCAGAGAAAGGCAAGCGAATCGAGGGGCATGTTTACGTCTATCACATGAAAACAAAAAAAAAAAATGAAAGGCGATGAGTTCCCTACGGTACCGTTATTCGGACCAAGTTCCTCCAGTGATGTTCCATCAGGGGAACTTTAGGAGTAAAATTTATTTCTTTCTTTCTTTATTTATTTATTACCTGCATTGCCTGTTTTAGGCATTACAGCAGGGGGGACATCATCGCAACAAAAATCGCTTCGAAATCACATGCGCAAAGGGTGCTAAAATGCATAATTTGCTAGCACTGAAACAACATTCGGTGGCAAAGCATTCCAATCCCTAATCGCACGTGCGAAAACAGAATAACGCAAGACGTCACGAACTTTCAGAGAGTGGTCACGCCTTTTTGATATATAAGATGAAGGTTTTATGAACAGATCTCTACTTATACCGGTTTTACAATGGTATATATTGTGAAAAAATCCTAAAAATTAAATTTTTAGGATTCGAATTTTCTCGTTCATTCTAAATTGCTGGATTTTCTAAACTGAGGCAGGGAAAAAGAGGGTGAATTAGTGATTTTTTTTAAAGGAGAAATCCTTATATGGCTCATCAGCAACGAAATCAGGCGTTGTTGTCGTTGACCGCGAAAGTCATGAAAATTTATTGCGACTTCACCATGGTCCTGGAGACCGCAAGTGACGACAACCAAACAGGAAGTGCAACGGGAAGCGATGCTCTCTGACCGGAAAGTGAAAACCGTAAGTGACATCAGCTAAACCGGTAATGAAAGCCGGAAGTGACGTGTTTTCTTGGCTAAAGCGGCGCTTTCTATGTACGCGTTTGTCATGTAATCCTTCCTTCAAGCCTTCACCCATAGGCCTCTGACCTAAATGCCTTTACCGGAAAGGTCTTTGAGACATTAGTGCTGGTATCTAACTAGTACTAACTAGTAAATAATATACTTAACCAGTAGCCCACGATGACGCCCAAATGATTTCGCATTCGCAGCATGTAAGATGTCTTAAGTGCCGTCCGTAATTTTTTTAGTAATCAAGAAATTTTTTGTTACGTCATGGGTCACCACTTAGTATCTGCCGCATTCAAAGCAAACACTCTATGACAAGGCCAGCGCCGCAGCTTTTTTCAAATATGCTCGGCAGTGACGTCACGCTCTTCCCGCTCCTGTAAACAAGACTGGAAGCCGCCGCCAACATGGTTTTTGCCTTTGCCTTATGTAACGACAAATGGCGAACAGGGCTGTCAAACTCACTTCACCCTGTGTTGAGCTGAGCTAGGTAGGTCAGGATATTTTGGTGCTTGGCTCAGAAGAGCTTGGCTATGTGCTGTGCCCGCGCAGCAACGCATTTTTCAGTGTAAGAGTGGAAAGGAAGAGTGGAGAAGTTAATTAACAGAGGATTCCCGTTACGTGTCCTACACTAGAGAGATGAGGGAGATGGAATAGAGGGGGAAAGAGTGCACAGGGTTACGGAGACCGTAAACAACGGCCGCGAGAGGCACGCGGCCCTCCTGTCACAACTTGTCTCTCAAGCAAGGCGACCTCTGGGCGAGGAGCAGTTCCGGGAGAGCTTTCAGGGCTTACGATCGACCTGGGCCACGACCGACATGCATTAAGCCGGTAATTTTAACGGCCGGCGTAGCCTTATTCTCTACGGGCTATTATTCTTCTTTTGGCATCGACTGAAAGCAAGCTATCTTAGTTGCATTTCTTTTTTGCGTCTGATTGAATAGAATTTTTCATTCTGGCTTCGCCGTTTTTGTGAGCGCAACAAGAAAAAGGAGACGAGAGCAGATTGAGGGCACGGAGATCGCTTTATCTGGCGGCGGTGTTCAAAAAAACTAAGCAACTCAACGCGGGAGACATATTCAAGGCCTGCAGCTCAAGCTTCGCGAATTGCGCAATGTCATAATCCTATCTGGGCAAAAACTCAATTACGATTCGGCGACGGTGCAAGTCTGCCTTACTATTTGGCAATCACCTTGACGGCTGTCCTTTCTTGAGCCTTGTGGCCTGAATTCGTTGCATGGTATGATCAACCGGTCAATGTGCAATGACGTCAGAGGACGGGTGTCATGCCCAAAAATTTTTGAACAAAAGCGTTTTTCAACGGGAAAGAGTTTAAGAACTCAGTTTTTGTCAGATATTGCAAGATTTAATTTTAACAGTTAATATATTCGCAAACCTACCGTCGACAGGCTTGCATTGCTCTGGACAAAATCTTTTTTCATTAAGAAAAAAATGTAAGGACTCAATATTTTGATGATTTTGCAAGATTTCATTATAACAGTCACTATATCCGCACATCTCCGGTCTACAAGCTTGCATTAATTGTTTTGCTATTGACTCTTTTGCTATCGTCAAAAGCGTTCCCCATTGGTTTTCTTCTCACAGTCTTAACTGCTAGATGCGAGCGATGGAAACACTTTAAAAGAAAAATTTCCCTACACATCGGAAGAATGACCATTACCTTCAATAGTGCCCTACAATTAGCGAATATTTAAAATATTTGTCCAATAGTGTTAAACATCAGTGGCCTCTTATTTCCAGAAGGCACTTTCTAAGCGCACACTGCGCAAGAGCCAGGGAGACTAGTAGCATTTGGCAACTGTGGGATTCTTTCCTCGACATGTGTTTTTGTAGGCATTTTTATCGAGGCAATGGTGGACAATGGACGCCATCAGCAACACATTTAAAGGTTGATGTTTCATATTCAAGAAAACTTTGCGCAGATTAACACAAGACGGAGGGAAAAACACGAACACACAGACGTCCCTCCGTCTTGTATTATTCTGCGCAAAGTTTTCTTCAATATGTCGCTGCATCAAATGGCCCACCGTTCTTCTCTACTAAGTTGATGTTTCAATTCCCAAATATCCAGCGCTGTTTGCATGCTTTCGTACGGTTGAAAACTGGTTCGCGTAAGTAGGTGCATTCTCCATCGGAAAGAACAGCAGCTTGAACAAAAGCGTCGCCGAAGAAAGGAACACGAACCATGAGGATGGGAGCTGACTGTACGCTTGGTACCCAACATATTTACTGATCGTTTGTGTTCATCTTGTTGTTCGCCTTTTTCCCCACTCTGTAGTTTTTCCTTTTTTATATATATATGCCTGCTAACATCAAGAAGATACGTTATTATTGCGAAAGCATTGCATGGCCCATCGGCACGGAAACCAAAAAGTGGCGGTGTTACAAAACTCGCGACTGGTTTAAACGGTGAGACGTAATCAATAGGAAATGTTAACCAGTTATAGTCGGCACCAGTACTTACCAGTGCACCAACTACAAAGGGATAGAATAAAATTAGAATAGAGTTGGAATACAATTGAAACATAATTGAAATAGAAAAGATATGCAATTGGAATAGAATTGGGACAGAATTGGAATATTTTCGCACTACTGGCCCTCGAATGGCTTAAGTGCCCCGGGTAATTTTGGTGCAGCTCCTCATCTGTTGTTTCTTTGACTGTCGGGAGTTGACAGCCAGTGTGCTGATGGCCGCCAGTCATGCGCCGGTCTTGCACATAAATAGGTTTCTAAACTGCACGGCGGACTGAGAGCCGACACGTCGGTTTCGGTTGAGTTTCGTATTACGATTACTTTTTCTTTTGACAAATGACAGAGCGTGCAAAATAATGCGTCGTCAGTCGAGTGCTCAAGAATTAGCTGGAGCGCGCAAATTTCCGGCTCTCGAATGCGTGCGGAATAGACACTCATACGCGAAGTGGTAATGTAGAGCTTCATCACGGGTACTCTTATCGATGAACTGGCTGTACAGGTGATAAGGCTTAGTTGGGATGGTTACATAAGAAATTTACAACACAACGACTGAAAATTGCTGACGCGAAGCTAGAACAGAGCGCGTATTCGTACGCAGCCGGCTAATCGTTTCCGCACTGTTTTTTATACTCTTAAAGGTGTACAAAAGGTGTCCCGAGTGTCCCGGAGCTAACACCCTTTAGGGTGTTCATAAAAGCCCCTATGGTGTCCACGAACACCATTAGGACGTTCATGAACATCCTAACACTACAAGGGTATTAAGAATCCCCTTGATGTGCTGGTGAACACTCTCAAAGGGTGGCCGTAGGACAAAAGCGTTACACTTTTAAGGATGTAAACATTTTTACAGTGCAGACTGAGACCCTGCACTTAATTCAGACCAAAAGCAAACATACAATCTGCGGCCTATGCGATGGCGATTCATGCTTGAGTTATGTCCGAAAGCACGTGAAAAGATGCGTATAGCAACCAAACATGTTGCTTGTACCCGTAACGGTCGGTCCACAGCACTTTTATCAGCAGCCTATTTAAGCACATGCAGTGCGACTTCGCACGCAAAAGGTTCGATGAGGCAGGCGCTGAGCGCTTACATGGATATATGCTTCCCCGCAAACACGCTATTGTTTTCGAAAGCTGTCAAGCCAGCGGTTTACCTTCTGATATAAATACAATGCGGGTCGTCAGGCTCTCTAGATGTCCTGACCTCTGTACTCTAAGGTCAGTCTTTTACCTCACAACTCAAGACCGCCAGGGGGCTCCGCTTAACTGACCAGCAGCGCTTATCAAGGGTACATAAGTTGTGTAGAGGGCTGCATGGAGGAGACTTCTGTCGAAGTTTTCGCAACACGGAAACTAAGCTAGCCTAAGCAAACACGCAATACCTGAATTAAGCGCACGCCCTGTACTCACTTGCACGACTTGAACATTGCATCCCTCGGTACCAGGTGACTGCCTCCAGGCAACGAAGAAATCGAGCTTTTTCAAGTGTTTTGTTTTCTGAAAACGTTTAGGAGCACGAGTAGGTTTACGCTTAATATCCAGCCCAAATGCAGTCGGAACAATTATGAGAGTCAGATCATCTAGTGTTTTCACGCTCGTCCACATGAACAACTGGCATGAATCATTGCTCGACGAGAAGGGCCATGCCTAGAGTGTTGCCGAGCATTTGGTCGCTTACGACACATCAGGGACTCGAGTAATAACGCACCCAGTGCATTCATTCATGTTTTATGTATTGGCGTGCTGTTCGAACCCGAGTTCACAGAAACATTAAACCGCACTCTGAGCAAGTGACATGTCTGACACCCCGTAATGCGGATGAGGGCACCGTAATCAAGCCACCAGAGGGCGCCAAAATAAAAGCGGAAAAATGAAGTGAAAACCGAATCAAGCACTCTTGACTCACTTGGAGAGCAGAAGAGAAAATAGAATGGGAAGGAAAAAAAAGCATTTGCCGACACGCCACGACAGCGCACAGTCACGACGATTATTCCGCTGGAGGCGCTCACGCCGTAGTGAAATCCAGTCACGACGCGGCGCCGCTATCGCGAACGGTGCGACCGCCCGTTTCCGGGAAGGCAGAGGTCTTCAATGCCAAGGTCCCGCGTGGGCGAGTCGTGCACAAAGACGCTTTCGCTTTCTACTAATGAAACCATCCCCGCCACATTACGAGCCGGCGCTAAGGCGACAAATTTCAGCGGACATTTCTTGTTGATTTTCTTGAGATTATATCATCCTCTTGTTCCCTCGAATGTGGATCGTGCATATATTGAAGTGTCGTTAAAGCGCGCAAATGACATACGGAAAAGGAATAAACTCTACAGAGAACGAGGAAGGAGTACAGCGCCGCGACGATTTTAAGAAACCCTTTCGCGCCTTCGGGCACCCAAGTGTTGCCCCGACAAAGGGAGTTACGGAAACGCACTGCTACATCACATGATGTCGCGAATGACTTCCTGCTTCCTTGATATACTATTGACGGAGCGAGAAACCGCGCTATCTGGGCCGGGATTTCCTGCCTGTGCTTTCAAAAGCAACCGAGTGCACCCCTTTGTTGCCACGCGCATCCCTAAGTTGTAGAAAAGCATTTGCGCGCTTATATACGTTCATAAGCACCCTTGATTCCGGAAGGGAAGACATTTTAAATCGAAACCTGAGAGAGCGAAAAAGGAGGAGAGAAGGCGTGGAAGTTAAGCAGATGACCAAAAACTTGATGCCCACAGCTGAGCTCCACCTTAAGGGTATGAAGCGATGCGGTTAATGTGTAAACCTTCAGCGGCCTGGGGTTCTCTTTGTCCATCACTTTGAAGACACGGAATGTTTTCTCTATCACCATCACATAATGCTTAACATGCCCTTAGCAGTATAATGCGTAGCATTAGAGAAACCTCCCACGAAAGTACTGCTTTTTTGTCATCTTCTGCCTGAATGTCCATATATGTGGAATTGGTCATTCTTCTCTTTGCATTCATAGGTAGCGGTGCGTCCTCACACCATTCCTGGTGCAGTGATGCAGCAGTTAAGAGATGCGCCACTGCCACGGCAGGTGGCTATTTTAGACACAGCCACCGGTGTTGCTTGTGAGACCCTAGCTGGTTGCTCCACACGAGCAACCTATCGTGACCATTAATTAATTTAACTGCCACTTGCCACGGTGGGCTCAGAATTCGGTGGGCAGGTATCTGATGACGTCACGACGCCGAAGACGATAAATTGGTCATTCCCCTTCATCCCAGGAACATGCATTCGATATATAACGTCGGAAAGGAGGGGAAAAAGAGCCCAGCCCTTATAACGAGCTGTGATTTAATTGATCAAAAAGCGGTGGCGTACGTAGACGCGGCGAGTGGTAAGACGGGCGCGGTGGTTGCCACGGTGGTCGACGGCCGGGGAGACCCGTCTCAGCAGCCATAATAAGGAGTCGTAATGCAGAAACAGCCGAGGAAGTTGCAACAGCGTTCGCTTGAGATGGAATGGGAGCACAATTTGTCATTGATAGCAAAACGGCCATCTGGAACTTTAGCAAGGGCCGGATCTTGCCGGAGGCAGCAAGGATCTTGGCTAACTGAGAGCTGGAGGAAAAATCAGCTTAATTTGGACCCCCGCACACTCGTCCGACACCGGCAACGAGGCGGCCCACGAGTTAGCCCGAGCTCTCTATACTTTTGGGTAGCCGTGGAGCCGCCCGACTGCTGGGGCATGGAGGAGCGTGTGCAAAACTATACAGGAATTGTCAAAAATTATAGACTACGCTGGTGACACCACCGTACAAAAATTTGAACAGCAGAGAGGTGGTTGTATGGCGGCGCCTGCAAGTCGGAAACTTCATAAACACGGTCTGGGCACACCTTGTGCAACCGGGGGATAGGCACGATGATAACTGCAAAAAATTGTGCGGTGAGAGGGGCCACATAATTTGGGAGCGTGCTAGCTCCCACGGGGCTCAAAAGAATATCGGCTGTAGAGAATCCCGGCTGCGGAGCGAGGTCCCTCCACTTCAACGCCAAACCCTCCACCTGGCGGAAGAAGCAGCGAGAGACCAAGACGATGCTTTAAGGCGCGGAGACCCGTCCGCCAGGCCTGCGCGCCGGAAGCGGGGAGTAGGGGGCCTGCTTTATCTGGTGGAATAATGATGTTCATATCAATCAATAAACCAATCAACGACGACACCGGCGACACCGGGTTTTCCACACAGAACAGGAGCCCTAGCGCTTTCGCGTTAGAAGTGAAGCCATCATGCAGCCATCAAGAATGCGTAACTGAAGAGGTGCCGTTTCGTTTTGACATTAACACCCCCCCCCCCCCCACACACACACACACACCCACACAGGCACGCACAGCTCTACACCCGAGAAAAAAAAAACAGTTGTACAAATGATATGGAAAACCGTATGATTTAATCCTACGTTTTGTTGCGAAAGCAACACTACGCTAGTCGCCGGGCCATTTCGCGGAGCTGACGAAAGGCCATACTGCGCATGCGCGAGGAGCGAGTCGAGGAGGGAGCCGCCGCAGCGCTTAGCTCTGCTATGCCGGGATATACGTAGCGTGAGGTGAGGGCGAGGTGTCCACAGCTCGGTGGACACCTGAACCAGAGCGAAGGCGCATAACTGCCCTCTTGGAACAGTGGTGGTGGTGGTGGTTGTGGTGAAAACTTTTAATTACTGAAATAGAGTTTGGGAGCCACAGAGTGGCCCCGCTACATGGTCGGCGTCCCTAGTCCGGGACACCGCATGACAATGCCCCGTCTCTCGCCCGTTTCACCAGAGCCCTTTGGGACTCAAGCGAGGAGCAGTTGCGGAGGGCAGTCTCCCATGCCTCTCTGGAAGGGGTAGGGGAAGGGGGGAGGTGGGGATTTTGAGTACATGCCCACACCATGTGGAAGATATCACAGGTCTCCCCACAGTGCGGGCATCGCCCATCCGTGTTAGGATCGTAATGCTTTAAGATTGCAGGACAGAGTAGAGTACCTGTCTGCAGGCGCCTTAAAGTTCGCTCCTCCGTCTTCCCAACAAACACAAAACCTCCTCAGAAACTCCAAAAAAGGATGGAATGTCCCAGTCCCAGTACAACGTTTATCAAACGTTTCCAGACCATAGAGGCACGACATAGAAACACAAGCAAAAAGGCAGTGCTCCCACTAAAGGTCTAGAAACGTTTTTTCTGGAGTGTTAAGCAGCAACAAAAGCGAGTTAATGCATTTTCGTCCCAGAAATGTAACTGGGCATAACGTTTTGGGACCAATGATTTTCAACAAGAAATAATAATCGACTGCTCGCGCTCTCTTTTCTCTCTCCTTCGCGCCACAAGCTGCGGGGAGAGAAGGTTTTGCTCTTGCACTCGTCGTTTTGAGAGATGAAACGGCAGTTTCATTCGAACAGCCGAAGGAAGCGGTTAACCCCGCATCTCTCTCGGTGCATGCGTTTCTCGCACGTGGGCCGTCGGCTCCATGCTGCAGGCAGGCGGCGGCGGTCTGCATTTTCATCGCGCCGCCGGCAGCGGCGGTCAACATCTTTCCCGTCTTCTAGCGTTTTCCCAGCTTGCGCCCAACTTCAAAATTGTGTGGTGGTCCCTCCAGGCGTCTCCGACTATCGGCACTCCTCGCTGCGCCGCTGTCTAGCAGAAGTGCGGTAATGGCCTCCCGTCGCTCGCCCGGCTTCCTCGCTGGACGGACGCCATTTTGCGCACGCTTATTCGCGCTGCCCCAGACGTTCGAGCACAAACCCCAGCGCGCGGCAGTTCTTGCTCTGGTCACTGCGCCAACTGGGCTGTCGTGGACTTCGTAGCTACGGATTCACGGAAGTTTTCCCGCGCACCTCGGCGTGCCCACACCATTCCTTTTGGAACTGATGCCGCGGCTGCGCATCGCAAGTCCTTTGCGCAGCTCCACGGCCCTACTGATGCCGCTGTTCGAGGCGGCGTTCGTGGCAGCGGAGTTCGTGGCAATAGGTGACTCCTCGCACGCACCCTGCATTCCTCAGCGCCTCCGACGACTGCAGTACGTTGGTGGTGGCAGCGTGGCCGTCTACTATACGGTTTGAGGCGGGAAGGACCTTCCGAGACCCACCACTCTCTGCGAGTGCCCATGGATTAGCCTGCTCTACCAACTTCGCCACCGCGCAGCCATCCTGCCGCAGCGGTATAGTTTGTGCAGTGTTCGCGTGGTTATATTGACTCTCTCCCACTGGATTAATCGTGCCTTGATCTCGACTCCCACGCTGGGCTGTGCCGCATGCGCGGTCTGCCGCACCATGGATGCAGCGCGCCACCGCACGTACCTGAGCACGTTCACCTTCCCGCCTGGCTCCAAGCAGTCTTATCCCCACACTTAGTCACAAGAAAATAAAACTCCCAGGATCGTTACGAGGGTGTAACGCGTAGTTTGAGCGCTCGCTGTGCTGTGAGAAGGCGCAGGACAGAAGCCTGCGTTTAATTTATGGTTTCAGCTGTTGCAGCCTTGTATTTCATCCCTGGGTTTCCGTAGGCAACGTAGTCAAGGTATGTTGGTTTATTTTAATTATTTATTTAATTTATTTATTTAAGCATACTGCAGGCCCTTTTCGCATTTTTTTTTATTTTGGCCTAGTAGAACTAATATTTTTTTTCTGTTTTGATAACACGTCGCTGAAGCTTGCTCCGAGTCTCTAAGCGTGAGGGGGGTTTCAACTTGAAGAAAATCCGTGACCTGAAACTGCGTGTCTGCAGCGTACGCCCATCTCGTCTTTTCTTTTGTCACCCAAGTTGCTCTTTACATACGTTTGCTTTTGCGTGTGCATATCTGCTTTTGTAGCCCTTAGAATGCTCGTTTAAGGTGCGTCAACTTTCAGCCTGTATTCTGTTTTACTTGCTTCATATTGCAGATTTCTCAGGGCTGGAGAAAAAAGTGGCCATCATTATGGCGCCGTAGTGCTATGTACACTGTGTATTAAATGGTGCATACGTTTGCACCTGCTGTTTGTATTCTTCAGATTTGCGCCGTTGAACGTAAGTTTTGTTCGGCACGGACTTTCAATTCGGTCTGTATTGTTTTTCTTTGCCTGAAACATCAATGCATTTTGATTGTGGTGGTGTATGGTGCGGTCGCCGGCATGGACGACAGGATGCAATTCGTGCTAAGAGCACAGCTAGTAAACTGAAATTACTTCCGTATGGCGCTGCTATTTGCTCTTATATGGGCCAAATCGGGTGACTTTTTGAGTTCATATTTTTTTTGTGTGCAAAATGCTGGGGCATTTCACGTGAACGGATAAGTGCAGAACGGCCGAGCCAGCACGCATTCAGACGAGTGGAAAGGTGGATTACACCACCTGTAACTTAAGTATGCACCTGAAATTTGGCACATATGTGCGCTTGGATGCCTGCAGGCTGAACGAAAAATGAAGAATAATTTTATTGAACCAGAGCCGAGAAATCGAGCATTAACCTTTTGGGGCTTTCCATGGGACGCACAACTTTTTGGACATTGCTAGTTGTGGGGACGTTTTT
Organism: Amblyomma mixtum; assembly: GCF_055824585.1. Classification (NCBI taxonomy): domain Eukaryota; kingdom Metazoa; phylum Arthropoda; class Arachnida; order Ixodida; family Ixodidae; genus Amblyomma; species Amblyomma mixtum. The sequence goes on from NC_143013.1 coordinate 121,775,758, forward strand.
TAGATGTGTTCGGGAAAAATGAGCACCTCCTGGGGAGATTCAAGATGTCCCGATGGGTCATTTTTGGGAGATTTTGAGGAGGTTTTGTGTTTGTTAGGTTACTCAGCCCCTTTGCAGGGTGGACACCTCAATCGTGCTTTAAGCTAAGTGGCGGCAGTGACAGGTGTGCGCTGCATGCGTTGGCATTGACAACGTTATGCCAGAAACGCGGTGCTGAAGCCATTAGGCCATCGGCGTTCATTGTGTTCAATGGCGTTGGCGTCGTCAACATTTTACACTCAGATCATTTTAAGCAAAGGAAGGCGAGCGCGCGCGGCGAGGCAAGCCAGCTGTGCGTAGTGACGTCACTTGCTTCTCGCGCATGCGCAGTATGGTCGTGCAAGAGCACGCGAAACGGCGAGACTGTGGGTAATGTAGCTCACGCAACAATACATGGCTACGCGCAGATGTTGCCTTCGCAATCTTCCAGGTTTAACCAGAGCTGAACCACAGCCAATTGTTTTGTCATGCATAAACTTTAGGCAGCTGAGCGAAATGTATCCTACAAAGACCACCATGCGCTCCAACCTCCTTTTTGGAGAGCATGCACTCACCAACTGCTCACTCGCTTTTACGTTTTTAAACATGCAAGCGTCTGAAAGAAGCTATAAACCTCAAAAGCGCTGTGTCATTCTCTCCCTTCATTAAAAAACCTTCCCACTGTCTGGAGCACGATAGCCTTTGCTATACAAGTCCAACATAACACAATAGAGCCACTGCTAAAGTAAATAGCATGTCTAGTTATTTTTTCCAGACTCTGAAATGAGGAATTTGAGCAGCTTACAAACGTTCCTGCCCATGTCCCTCGTACGCTGCTGCTTTTGAGTTCATGGTGTCGCCATATACTTATCTCGTTGCGTCCCACTAATCGCCGAAATAATAATCTCGCCTGCATTGTCCAAGTACTTCGGCCGGCCTCGTTCCGCGGTATGCTCTCTCATTAACCTGCCAAATGCCCATTAAAGCCGGATTGAGTACACCAACTGGTCCAATTAGTCACTTTAATCGAAACGCATCTCATTAGAGGGCTATTAACCTCGAGTATTGGTTAGGCAAGGTGTGGCCGCCTCCGTAGAGCTAGCCACCCCCCCCCCCCCCCCCTCTTCACTTCCTCAAGCGTCCCCGATAAACTCCGCCGAATGGTTTTACCGGGGGTGGTTCGCCGATGTGTAATTAATGAGCCTGTAAATCACCCCTATCCACTCTAACCACGAGCTCTGCAGCAGTAAGGAACTTAGTTGCGACATTCATGCAGCAATACCCTCCCTCCCAACAGATGGACATTTCACTACCGGTTTCTTCCCGATGATTTTCAACGATCATAACTGATCAGGTGCTTTCAATACAAGGCAATGAAATACCCAAAGTGGCTGAACACAAATACCTCGGGGTATAAAGAAGCAAAGGAATGGATATACGCCGAAAAGCACGAACAGTCTGTCAGTGCAAAAGGGCGAAGAGATGCCGGGATAATAAAACATAGGGGATTATGGAGGTACGAGAAATATTAAGTATTGAGAGGTATCTGGCAAGGAATAATGGGGCTGGGGCTTACTTTCGCTAATGCGGTTTCGTGCCTAAGGGCAGAAGTTCAGTTGAGATTAGAGCTGTTGGAAGATTAGCACTAGGTGCCCCCCTAGGTGCCCACGGCCAAACCACAAACGAGGCAGTAGAAGGGGATATGGGCTGGGCATCGTTCGAAGCGCGGGAAGCTCAGAGTAAAATATTATATTAAGAACACCTCAGGAAACCTTATGATAACAGGTGGGCAGCTGAGGTATTTAAATACTTATACAGAAACAGCGTTGACTCCCAATGGCGGAAAACGTTAGCAACCTAGCCAGTAAGAATGCAGGACACAAGGACGGAGAAATAAAGCGCTTTCAAAGTCAGGAAAAAAAAGCAAGAACGTAAAAACTGTATTAATTCAATGAAAAAGAAACAGAGTGTAGAACTAAATCGAAATTGTAAGAGGCAGATCAGGAAAGAATTGTTCTATGATAACTCAAGGGGCAGTGCCCTACTCTTTGACGCTAGATCAAGGTGTCTTAAAATGCAAAATTACAAAACGAAGTTTGACCAAGAAGATGACGCATGTGCAGTGTATGGTAAACCTGCAGAAACAATTGAACATCTCCTAATCAAACGTGATGGTACCCACCTGGACGTTGATGCAGGCACAGTCACTATCCCTGAGGCCCTAAATGAATTTGCGGTGGTACCGCCGCGGTGGCTCAGTGGTTATGATGCTCGGTTGCTGGACGGAAAGAGACGGCTTCGATCCCTGCCGCGGCGGTCGTATTTCGATGGAGGTGATATGCAAGAGGCCCCTGTACTGTGCAATGTCAGTGCACGTTAAAGAACCTCAAATGGTCGAAAATTTCGGAGCTATTCACTACGGCGTCCCTTATAGCCGGAGTCGCTTTGGGACGTCAAACCCACAAAAAAAAAGAAGAATTTGCGGTGGTGATTATCAAAAAGCGATTTTAAGATTGATTGCTTCAAAGCAGAGAGGCGACATAAGGTTAGAAGTGCAGGATTAAAGATGTCCCTATCGAAAATCACGAATTTAGAGACCGTTTCACAACACCGTCGAAGAAATGTAAAGAAGAAAGCCGGGCATGGTGGCAACTTCCACAGCCCAAAGGGGACACTCCTGTCCTCTATCCACCCATCCATCTCACCCAGAAAAGAGAAGAAAAAAAATCCCTGCATAACTTTTTTATTTCTTCTGCTTCGTGATAGCGAAGCGATACCAGACATGGCCAGTAGCCGCATTCGCAAGAGGCGGCGCAGGCCTGCGGGTAACAGCCGGAAGCAAGAGTTGGGTATTTTTTAGTATTTTCTGTTCGCTCTACTGACCCCAAGCGAGGGGTATTGCCGCCCTTTCTGTGCCCTCCGCAAATGCGTGCGCGCATCGATTTAGCCTCGGCGTTCTTCGTGGCATCAACTTTCCACTCACAACGCGGTAATCGGAGAAAACCGGAAGCATGCGTGGGGAATCTCGACCGTGCACAACTTTCGCTTACAGCTGGTTCAGGTATTTATGCACGCATCTCGAGACTGCTTTCAATTTAGGCATTGCCAACGATCACTGAGATGGAGGACGCGCTTGTATACGGCGCACGCCGCACGCCACGAAACCTCTTGATGGCTGTCGGCTGTACAGACGACCCGCTTGCTTTGTGAACAGGTTGAACCATTCGTGTTCGCGAGCGGGGGACATTAGGGTATGTGTGCTCAGTGCCCGGGATGGTCGCTTCAAGTTAGTTTTTTTTTAATTCGATTATTCATTGATAGCACAGCATGCTATACGGGCGTTACAATGGAACCGCCTCCGAGTTTATGGCTGGTTGTGCATGAGGCGGCAGATTATGGATTTGGTTTCGGAAGTGCGGCTTGGAAGGTGATGTAAAAATTACGGAGAGCACTTAAAACTTCTTACGTGCTGTGAATGCCAAAGCATGAGCGACAGGTGTTCGGCAGCGGCGATGGCATACTACTCTGATGTAGTGGCCAGCAGTGCTGATCTATTCGCTCCACCCGAGTGGAAGTTGAAGACGATGATAACCAAACCCAGCTCGACGGACCTACAGTTTAGCGCGCGGGGTGTTCTGCTGCGGTTGTACAAGTATTTAATATATATATATATATATATATATATATATATATATATATATATATATATATATATATATATATATATATATATATATATATATATATATATATATTGCCACGCGCCTAACGCGCCGCGCGGCCTCCGCGCTGAGTCGAAGACGACGACGAAGCGGCGGTGGGCTCTCGTGGCGCGCTGTTCTGTTCTGTGTCGTGGAAGCTGGCTCCATAATTAAAAGAAGGCTCCCGGTCTTGGGTTCTTCCCGACGTCTACCTTCACGGCTCCTCTGGTCGTGACACTGGCGGAGGTGCGGCCGATGCTCCCTACTCCTGAGGACGACTCGACGCGTCCGCCTCTTGTGACCACCCCTGTCCATCGTGCCAGCCGGAGGATCCGCGGCCTGTCCCCCGAGGCCCTTCCTATTGTCAACGCGCCTTCAACTACCACTCCACTCATGGCGACGCCACTGCCCGCCCTGCCTACGACTGTCCCTGCAGCCAGCCCCACCTATCTCACCCTTCAGACTCCACGCACGCCTAAGCCCTTTCACGGCGACCTGTTTGAAGATGCCGAAGACTGGTTGGCTCAATACGAACGGGTCGCGACCTTTAACTGCTGGGACGACGCTACAAAGCTGCGTAACGTTTACTTCAGCCTTGAAGACTCTGCACGAACGTGGTTCGAAAACCATGAGACTTTCTCTACGTGGCCGGACTTCCGACGTCAGCTCCTGAGTACGTACGCCAACAGCGACCGCCGGGAGAGCGCAGAGCGTGCACTGTCCTCTAGAATTCAGCTTCCCAATGAGGGTGTTGCCATGTATGTCGAGGATGTGAAGCGTCTTTGCGATCGCGCCGATCCGGCCATGCCTGAAGAAAAAAAGCTGCGGCACCTGATGCGCGGCGTAAAAGACCAGCTCTTTTCCGGCCTCGTGCGGAACCCGCCCAACACCGTCGCGGAGTTTCTGGCCGACGCCGTGCACATGGAGAAATTGCTGCGGCAAAGATCCCATCAGTACGACCGGGAACTGCGCCAAACGTCGACTCTATCAACGTTGGACCGGTTCGACCATGATCCCAGGACGAATCCTGACTCCCTTCGCGAACTCATCCGTTCCGTGGTCCGCGAGGAGCTGCAGCACCTTCAAGCCACCTTTGCCCCTCGCGTCGATTCCGTCACCAGCGTCATCCGCGAGGAAGTCCGACAGGCACTCACGGCACAAGACGCTGCAGCTGTGCCGGCGCCGCAACCGACCCCATACGATCCCGCGCCGTATCCGACTCCTGTCCAGCCAGTCACGTACGCGGACGTCGTGCGCCGCGCGGCCCCATCTCCTGGGCCTTCGCCTTACACCGCACCATTGGTCGCGGTGCACTCTGCCCAGCCGACTCCTTACTGGGCGGATCGGCGCCAGGCACCGCGGAAGACTGACCTCTGGCGCACTCCGGATCACCGCCCGCTCTGCTACCACTGTGGTGAGGCCGGCCATCTCTACCGGCGGTGCCCCTATCGCGAAATGGGACTACGCGGTTTTTCTGTCGACAGCCCCCGTCCACGCCCTGGAGAGCGCCCTCAAGACATCGCCGAGTATGTCACCCGCCAGCGTAGTTCACCATCTCCTCCGCGCCGCGAGTCGCGATCGCCCTCTCCTCGCCGGTCTTCGCCCTCTGGGTCCCGTTTCGCCTCGGGACAACGTGGTTCCTCGAGCCCTCGTCGGGAAAACTAGCTCCGGCGGCCTTTGGAGGCGAGGCCGCCGAACGCCGTTCCGACGCAAAGCCACCCCTCGCTGTGCTGGCTGAAAAATTTAAAGGACCCTTGCGGCCGCCTAGCACGTTGGGCATTACGCCTGCAGGAATTCGATTTCACCGTCACCTACAAGTCAGGCCGGAAACACCCCGACGCTGATACCTTGTCACGCGCTCCCGTCGAACCTCCTCCGCAAGACACCACCGACGATGATAGCTTCCTTGGAGCGGTCAGCACATCTGAGCTCGTTTCCAGACAGCGTGCCGACGCCGAGCTCCGTCTGCTCATCGAACATCTCGAAGGTGGGTGCCTTGAAATACCACGAAACCTAGCTCGTGGACTATCGTCGTTCTGCCTGCGGAGAGGGGTGCTTTATAAAAAGAACTCTACTTCAAGTCCGACAACTTACCTGCTCGTCATACCGTCTGATCTGCGGGATGAAGTCCTCCTTGCCTGCCATGATGAACCGACTTCCGGCCACCTTGGAGTTACCCGCACCTTATCCCGAATCCGGCAGAACTATTACTGGCCCAACCTAACTTCAAGTGTCAAGCATTATGTCCGGACATGCCGGCAATGCCAGCGGCGGAAAAAACCCGCGCTCAAGCCTCCTGGACTGCTTCAGTGCATTGAGCCGCCACAAATACCATTCGACAAAGTCGGCATGGACCTTCTGGGGCCATTTCCTTTCTCGTCGACCGGCCACAAGTGGATCGTAGTCGCCACAGACTACTTGACCCGCTACGCTGAAACGAAGGCCCTTGCGCGAGGTACTGCCGCCGAAGTTGCCCACTTCTTTATGCACGACATCGTGCTTAGACACGGCGCCCCATCGGCCATCATTACTGACCGAGGCAAGGCGTTTACAGCCCGACTCCTACGTGACATCTTAGCGCTTAGCCATACTGCTCATCGACCAACAACAGCTTATCATCCCCAAACCAATGGTCTAACGGAATGGCTCAACAAAACATTGGCGGACATGATCTCGATGTACGTCGACGTTGAACACAAAACCTGGGATGAGGTCTTGCCGTACGTCACCTTCGCATATAATACCGCGACGCAGGAAACCACCCAGTTCACCCCGTTCCGTCTCGTGTATGGCAGAGAGGTCCGCATGATGCTAGACGCCATGCTGCCGTACGGCGACGCAGAGCTTCCCCCTGAAGCTGGCCACTTCGTGGAGCAAGCAGAGCAGGCCCGTCAGCTGGCCCGCTTGCACATCAAGGACCAGCAATCCGCCGATGCCCGACACTATAACCTTCGGCACAGGGACGTGCACTACGAGCCGGGCGACCACGTGTGGGTGTGGACACCAGTGCGCCACAAGGGATTGTGCGAAAAGCTTTTAAATAGGTATTTTGGCCCGTACAGAGTCCTGCGCCGCCTGAACAGCGTCAACTACGAGGTTGTCCCCCATGGAACTGTGGTCGCCGGCCCTCAGCGTCAACGGCCTGAAATCGTGCATGTAGTGCGCTTAAAGCCGTACTTTTCGCGTGACTGAGCGCTGTGTTCACGCTGTTTCGTACCTTTTCCCCTTACCCCACGTGTGAACTTGACTCTCCCTGCATGTCATCTAGCGCGCACTGTATAGTTCACCTCACCCCCAGTCTCTTTTTTTTTTTGTTCCTCCTCCCCTCACTGTACATACCCCATTCCACATCGAGACGATGTTTGCTTTCGCGGGGGGGAATAATGCCACGCGCCTAACGCGCCGCGCGGCCTCCGCGCTGAGTCGAAGACGACGACGAAGCGGCGGTGGGCTCTCGTGGCGCGCTGTTCTGTTCTGTGTCGTGGAAGCTGGCTCCATAATTAAAAGAAGGCTCCCGGTCTTGGGTTCTTCCCGACGTCTACCTTCACGGCTCCTCTGGTCGTGACAATATGACAGAAGCCAACAGCCACAGAAACCAAGGGGCACAGGGGATTTTTTCTTTAATTCATTTATTTATTTTGTGGTGTTGACCAATTTAGGATATTACTGAATATGTTATCGCTTGAAGCTAATTGATTAGAAAAGCAGAAGAAAAAACAACCACGAGCCGCCGGTGGGATCCGAACCCACGACCTCCGAATTACGCGACCGGTGCTCTACCTCTGAGCTACGGCGACGGCTGTCAAACCTTCTGCTTTCGAGGGTATTTATGTTTACAAGTAACCTAACCTTGAGAGTGTTCATCAGCGCCACCCACGTTCATAAGCGGCGGACGTAGAACGTCCTGAGTTACCGCAGGTGTGACGTAGAACGTCATCGAACGGAGAGGGTGGAAGCTGCGAGAGAACCCTCTTATGCTTCCTATGGCATCAAGGCTGCCAGAACCGAGGCCCTCGCTAAGCAATTAGGCAAACAAGGGAATTAGGCAAACAAGGGAAAATTCATTTATTTATTTTGTGGTGTTGATGAATTTAGGATATCACATAATATGTCATCGCTTAAATCTAATTGATTAGAAAAGCAGAAGAAAAAACAACCACGAGCCGCCGGTGGGATCCGAACCCACGTTTTCCGAACCCACGTTGTTTTTTCTTCTGCTTTTCTAATCAATTAGCTTTAAGCGATAACATATTCAGTAATATCCTAAATTGATCAACACCACAAAATAAATAAATGAATTTAAAAAAAAAATCCCCTGTGCCCCTTGGTTTCTGTGGCTGTTGGCTTCTGTCATATTCATAACGAGCCCCTCATACCCCTTCCCTTGTTTGCCTAATTGCTTAGCGAGGGCCTCGGTTCTGGCAGCCTTGATGCCATAGGAAGCATAAGAGGGTTCTCTCGCAGCTTCCACCCTCTCCGTTCGATGACGTTCTACGTCACAGCAGCGGTAACTCAGGACGTTCTACGTCCGCCGCTTATGAACGTGGGTGGCGCTGATGAACACTCTCAAGGTTAGGTTACTTGTAAACATAAATACCCCCGAAAGCAGAAGGTTTGACAGCCGTCGCCGTAGCTCAGAGGTAGAGCACCGGACGCGTAATTCGGAGGTCGTGGGTTCGGATTCCACCGGCGGCTCGTGGTTGTTTTTTCTTCTGCTTTTCTAATCAACTAGCTTTAAGCGATAACATATTCAGTAATATCCTAAATTGATCAACACCACAAAATAAATAAATGAATTTAAAAAAAAAATTCCCTGTGCCCCTTGGTTTCTGTGGCTGTTGGCTTCTGTCATATTTATAACGAGCCCCTCATACCCCTTCCCTTGTTTGCCTAATTGCTTAGCGAGGGCCTCGGTTCTGGCAGCCTTGATGCCATAGGAAGCATAAGAGGGTTCTCTCGCAGCTTCCACCCTCTCCGTTCGATGACGTTCTACGTCACACCTGCGGTAACTCAGGACGTTCTACGTCCGCCGCTTATGAACGTGGGTGGCGCTGATGAACACTCTCAAGGTTAGGTTACTTGTAAACATAAATACCCCCGAAAGCAGAAGGTTTGACAGCCGTCGCCGTAGCTCAGAGGTAGAGCACCGGACGCGTAATTCGGAGGTCGTGGGTTCGGATCCCACCGGCGGCTCGTGGTTGTTTTTTCTTCTGCTTTTCTAATCAGTTAGCTTTAAGCGATAACATATTCAGTAATATCCTAAATTGATCAACACCACAAAATAAATAAATGAATTTAAAAAAAAAAATCCCGTGTGCCCCTTGGTTTCTGTGGCTGTTGGCTTCTGTCATATTTATAACGAGCCCCTCATACCCCTTCCCTTGTTTGCCTCTCTCTCTCTCTCTCTCTATATATATATATATATATATATATATATATATACACACAAATATATATATATATATTTACACTTGCTCAGCGGCGGTGGCGGAAGCAACAGCGGCACAGAGTAACTGCAAATCCTTCACTTTGCAGGTTGGTGTGCTTTCACTTATTGAAGTCATAAGAAACCTTCTGCCAAACGCCGCCGCCGCTTGAGTCTGTGCTGTTGCTGTAGTTGTTTTCTACTGTGCCGCATGCTTTTCCATCGCGAGTGCTATGGGTGATCCTGTTTGTGATATATGCCTGGTTTGTAATCAGCCACTTCCAGCAGAGGGCTCGTCCCTTACCTGCTCAGAATGCCGATACGGTTACCACTTAGGCGCTTGTTCTAATACGACGAAAGCTGCCTACAAAGCAATGACAGATATCGATAAAAAAAGTTGGAAGTGTCAAACATGTGTAGTTTCAGCTGCTCGAGGCTCAAACATTGTAACAAAGGTACAGAAGGAGCAGTCTCTGACAGAAAGGATGCTAATGGAAATAAACAAAAAGCTCTGTGAACTACCGGAAATCAAACAGAAGTTAGATATCCTTTTCCAGGTAAAAGAGACAGTGGAAAGTATGGAAAAGTCTGTTCAGCATCTTTCAGATCAGTATGATGAAGTGCTGGCCAAAATGCAGCTTCAGTCCACTGAGATTGTCACTTTATCGAAAAGGGTTGAAAAGATTGAGGCACAGATTCAGTCAGAGAACACTAACACCGAAGTCTGCGAACTACGACAGCAAATAAACAGTCTGGAACAGTACAGCAGGCGGAATAACTTGGAAGTACATGGACTTGCGCAAACCAAAAATGAAAACTTGTTCCAAAAAATCAATGCTATAGCCCAGGACTTAGAGCTTCCTCAGTTGACTGAGCACGACGTTGAAGGCCTTCATAGACTGCCCGCTAAACGTGGCAAAACCCCGGCAGTTCTGGTTCGCTTTTCCTCACGTGTAATGAAGGACCAATGGATGGCAAAGAAGCAAAGTATGCGGGAAGCTGAATCCACAGTGTACTTTCTTGACAATTTAACAGCGCAGAACAAAAAGCTCATGTGGATGATGAGGACAAGGGCCACAGAAAAGCAGTACGAATATGCTTGGCACAGTAATGGAAAGCTTTTTGTACGCAAGTACCAGGGTGAAACGGCAATACGGATCGCGTGTGTTGCTGACCTGGAAAATATCATCTGAGCAGGCACCGCCTCTACTTCGCCTTACTGATCAGTTTTTTTCATTATTTTTCTTTGATGGCATCACAAACAAAGCCTCTTTACTACAATGCTTTATCTTTTAACTCTGCGGTGCGCAGTTGTCTTGTTCACGAAAATGACAGGATGTCAGTCTTTTTTATTTATTTATTCAAAATACCTTACAGGGCCCAGAAGGGCATTGAGTAAGGGGGGCAAAAACAATAGATTAAGCAAGTAGTAAGAATAAATTAAAAACAACGCGTGATACAATGCAAAAATTAAACACAATTATAAATATACAGGGCAAAACGTAACTAAAAGACATACATCACCACGAGCAACAAAAATTAAATTAGTAGCAAGAATGCATCGTATGTGCCCAATACACATCAAAATAAAAAGCAGTAGCCATAAAAACATACAAATGGTTGAAATTGCACAAGAAACCAAAACTTTGTAAAATACCAACGAGAAGAAAAGGGAACCAAGGACACAGAACAACCTGAAACAAGACACTATGTCGTTAAAGAAAATGTTTGTGCAGTTGGTCTTGAAATGATTGGTGGTTGCCGTTAGATGCGATACAGTTGGGAAGATCATTCCAAAGAATAATGGCACGTGGAAGTGCAGATGAATTGAATGCTAAGGTTCTTCCGTAAATGCGTTTAATGCTATACTGATTATGTAGGCGGCGTGAAATGCGTGAAGGCTCTTCGAGGGGCAAGGGAGATGGCCTGGTGCTATGACGATATTTATGAAGTAAGCATAAAAGAGCGATGGAGCGACGAATATGTAATGGTTCGAGGGAGATATCAAGTTTAATCTTAGTGATACTGGACTGGGGGTGGTACTTTTGTGTGATGAAACGAGCGGCTCTATTTTGTACGGATTCAAGCATGTTGATCAGGTAATTTTGATAAGGGGACCACATAGGTGAGGCAAATTCTAGTTGAGGACGCACGATTGTTAAGTAAGCGACTTTTCTCACGTTATTAGGGGCGTTTCGCAAGTTCCGGCGCAGGTACCCGAGTGATCTTGAAGCTTTGGCACAGATGGATTGAATGTGTGTGGCCCATGAAAGATTATCCGTGAGGTGAATACCTAGATACTTATAAGATGATGCCCGAGACACTGCGGTACCTTCAATGGAGTACGAGAAATTAGAATTAGTACGCTTGCGCGTGAAAGAGATGACCTTGCATTTCGATGAGTTGAGCATCATTTGCCATTTCCTACACCAATTTGAAATTCAGTTCAGGTCAGTTTGGAGGGCAAGGTGATCATGCATAGAATTAATGGGCCGGTAAATGATGCAGTCGTCAGCAAAGAGTCGTATAGAAGAAGATATGTCTGTTGGCAAGTCGTTAATGTATATTAGAAACAATAAGGGGCCAAGAACACTGCCTTGGGGTACGCCAGACTCTACATCACTGAGTGGGGAGGTGAAATTGTTAACTGCAGTGAACTGCTGGCGAAATGAAAGAAAGTTACGTAGCCATGACAGTGTTAAAGAATCTAGGCACAGAGCAGACAATTTTGAGAACAAGCGGGAATGTGCAACACGGTCGAAGGCTTTAGCAAAATCTAAAAAGATACAGTCAGTTTGAAGGTTAGCATCCATGTTGAAATGCAAGTCAGTCGTAAATTCTAGCAGTTGGGTGTCACAAGAAAAACCTTTCCGAAAGCCGTGCTGATTAGGAAAAAAGAAAGAATTAAGTTCCAGATGGCAGTAAATGTGGGAAGCGATAACATGCTCGAGTAATTTACAGCAAATGCAGGTTAGCGAAATGGGGCGGTAGTTATCCGGTGAATTTCTGTTTCCACTTTTGAACACCCGAACGATCTTAGCAATTTTCCAATCTGTAGGAAGTAAACCGGATGATAATGATTGCTGATAGATGAGGCATAGAATTTCACTGGAGATCGATACGGTGTTTTTCAATATTTTAGAATTTATGTTGTCAACACCTGCTGATGAGGAAACCTTAAGATTTGCAATGAGACGAGCGATACCTTCAGCGTTAATGGTAATAGGGGCCATGAATTGGTAATCATGATCAGGAACAATGGGTATGTTGGAATGATCTTCCCGAGTGAACACTGACGCAAAGTATTCGTTAAATGCTTGGGGACATTCACTCTCCGAAAGCTGCGCGTGATCGTCGTTGCATAATGGAAATTGGTTGTTAGTACTGTCGGGAGATATCACGCGCCAGAACTTTTTGGGATTAGATTTTAGGAGGGCGGGTAGGTCATGGGAAAAATATTTTTTCTTTGATGCTCGGAGGGCCGAACAGTAAGATTTCAGACAATCGTTGTATTTTTTCCAAGCATCCGATGTAGATACCAACCGAGCCTTTCTGTACAAACGCTTTTTTTTGTTTCGATGACGACTGAGAGATCTAGTGAACCATGGATTAGATTTGTCGTTTGAAACTGAAACCAAGGGAACATATTTGTAAACTAGATTGGACATCATGATCTTATAAAGTACCCAGTTCTGATCGACGGACCTGTCCGCAAATGAGGGCAAGAACGTTTGAATAAAAAAATCGTTAAGTGCAATATTCATATCTCTATAATTAGCTCTATTGTAATCGCGAATTTTCCTGGATGTAAGACCTTGAAACGCTAATGGGACATTAAGTTGTAGATGAATGAGCTTATGGTCACTAAAACCGTCAAGGAGCAATACTTCGTTAATCGTTTCGGGCGCATTGCAGAAAGCTAAATCTAAAATGTTTGAACCGCGAGTAGGTTGGTTAATCACCTGAAAGAAATTAAAATCTAACATAATGTTGATAAGTTCTGTTGAGGCGCGGCAAGATGACGACAAATGTGACCAATCTATCTGCGGAAAATTGAAGTCACCAACCAGGTAAATGAGTTCAGTTGGGCATATTTGCATAGCTGAAGTAATACTGCTATGGAGTTTAGAAACGAATGAATGATCTGTATCAGGTGGACGGTAACAAACACCAACCAGTACCTTCACCGATGCCAAAGTACAAGCAGCCCAGACTATTTCAAGTGAAGACCCGGTGTTAATGAGGAATGAATTTAATCCTTTTTTGATGGCGATAAGGACACCACCACCTTTTCTACCGGAGCGGTCACAGCGATATACGTTGTAGTTATCTTTACTGGGAAAAATTTCGCTATCCGCTACATCAGGGTGCAACCAAGTTTCTGTTAGTGCCACAATATCATCGTCAGAATCATCCAGAAAAGAACACACCTCTTCACGCTTAGGCAGTAGGCTTCGGATGTTAGTAAATGATAACGATAACTGTGGACTGGAGCCACAAGACCCAGGCAGAGCCTTAGTGGGATGGCTGTTGCTGAGCTATCTGGTTGATAGAATGACAGAATTGGTCGCGCTATCATATACGTAGGTATTTTTGCCAATGCGAAGCTTATCGACGACCAGTTTGCCCTTCTTATCTTGGAGCTTGGCGAACTCGAGTAGCTTTTGCCGTGCTTGCCTGGTTGGCAAAGAAAAATCCTCTCGAATTGAATGATTCGAGCCTTTTAGCTTATACGCTGACGAAAGAATCCGCTGTTTGTCCTTGAAAAAAGTTAGTTTCGTGATAATGGGCCTATGCTTGTCGACAGCGAACCTTCCCAACCGATGTACACGCTCAAACTGGGAGTTTGTGACAGTAATTCCCAGTTTTTCGTGGCAGAAGGTAATTATTTTCTGTTCCGAATCGTCCCAGCTTTCGTTCTCATCGTCTGTGAGCCCAAAGAACAACAAATTGGACCGCCGAAGCCTGTTTTCAGCATCAATACACCTCTCTGTAACTTGGGCCAGTTTTTCAGTAATGTTATGCAGACCGGGATCGAGAGTGCTGGCGTCAGGTTGGCTAAGTGGTACAGCTTTGGCCTCCAGTGCTGTAACTCTGTCAGAAAGCTGTCGTGGCCTAGTGGTTTGAGCGCCCGTCTCGGCTGCGGGAGGTGGGTGGTTCGAAACCAACCCACCGCCGGGCACCCACCGGTCAAAAGGGTACAAGCGTCCCCCGGCCTGGCGTTCGGCTTCCTTTAGGGGTGTACGTTTGGGAGAAGTGAAAAAAAAAAGGGCCACAAATTGGGCTTATGCCGCACGAGGCGGACTTATGGTTGCTTGGCGGGGGAACTTATCACTCATCCGCCAAGGCAACTGTTTGGTCTAGGACCCTTTTCCCAAGCATTTCACCCTAGAAGAGCCGAGCACCAGGCCAGGGGAAATCTTGTACCCATTAAAGAAACCGGAGGGTACCCGACGGCACTGGGGATCGAACCCAGCACCTCCCGAATGCGAGGCGGATGCTCTACCACAAGGCCACGCTTCGGTTTTTTCACTTCACTTCATTTCACTTCTCCCAAACGTACACCCCTAAAGGAAGCCGAGCGCCAGGCCGGGGGACGCTTGTACCCTTTTGACCGGTGGGTGCCCGGCGGTGGGTTGGTTTCGAACCACCCACCTCCCGCAGCCGAGACGGGCGCTCAAACCACTAGGCCACGACTGCGAATATGTGAATATTAGAAGTCTAAAAAATAAGCACTTTGAAATGCAATCAGCTTTGGATTCCCTGAATCACAGATTTGATATACTAGCGTACACCGAAACATGGTTCACAAATCAAAATGATGTTATCTTCTTTCGTGGCTACAAGTTTGAAGGCGTGTTCAGAGAAAACCGTAGAGGAGGTGGCGTCGCATTGTATGTTAAAGAAAACCTTGACTATGAAGTTTTATCAGATTTTTCTCTTGTCGATGCCCACTACGAATCGGTTGCTATAAAATGTCATGGAACACTGATCGCTTGCATTTATCGGCCCCCATCTAGTGCAAGTGCCGAATTTATCAAGTTTGTGCGTGATCTTCTTGAATATGCTTGTATCGTAAATATCCCTGTTGTTTTGGTTGGAGACTTTAACATTGATCTTTTGACAAACAGCTCCCCGCGACGTCTTTTTTGTGAAACCATTGATGCATTTCTCTGTACCAATGTTATTCAGTCACCAACAAGAATAACCTTAGAGAGGGACTCATTATTAGATTTATGTGTTACAAATCATGAGTTATCAAGAGTGCTATCAGGTGTGCTTACATTTGATTTGAGCGACCATCTGCCTATATTCTGTTTTTTTCCTCGGGCGATAAAAAAAAGGAAGCAAGTACCAACTCCCCAGATAGTATATCGCAGTTTCAATCAAGAAAACTTAGCTAGGTTTAGATCCATGTTGGAAAGCACTGCCTGGAGCGAAGTTTACAATGAGTTAAATCCTAGTATAGCGTAGAATATCTTTCTTCAGTTAGTAAAAAGCAAATATGATACCGCATTTCCTTTGACAGTGGGAAAAACTCACAAAAAGTCTCGAAAGCCGTGGGTTACGAGAGAGTTATATCGACGAATTCAAACCCGTGACAGGCTTTTTGACAAATTCATCCAATCAAAAGATCCAGTCATACTTAAGGAATACAAAAAACTTAGAAATAAGTTAGGCTCTGATATTAAAAAAGCTAAGAAACTGTATTATCAGAATAAATTTTCAGCAGTCTCCAATTGCCCTAAGAAAATATGGGATTGTTTGAGCGACCTCATGGGAAGGGCGACAACCCATATTCCCAGCACATTAACATTCAATGGTGTTGAATACAGTGGCGCTGCTTTGGCAGACAAGTTTAATGCTCATTTCCTATCCTCTGGCGAATCATCTCAGAAGCAGGATAGAAATCATGAAATTGCTCAGTATATTGCCTCTCCAATTGGTAGTTCCATATTCTTGAATCCTTGCAGCGAACATGAAGTATTCACATTTCTTAGAAGCCTAGACAAATCCACTGCGGCAGGCGCAGATGAAATTAAGGCCGAGCCTATTATTGCTGTTGCCGATCTAATTAGCTTGCCCTTGCAGCATATATGTAACAACGCGTTAGTTCAAGGTATTTTTCCAGATGGTATGAAAATTGCCAGAGTGGTTGTTTTACACAAAGGTGGCCCTTATGACAATATAAACAACTACAGACCTATATCTGTACTCCCTTTGTTTTCTAAACTGCTGGAATATTTGATCAAAATCAGACTGTGTAAGTTCTTTGACGACAGACAAATTTTTGTTAACGAACAGTTCGGATTTCGTGAGAAGAAGTCAACAGAAATGGCATTGCTTAGTATAAAGGAAAAAAATATTTTCTAATATGGATGACAAACAATTTACAGTTGGACTTTTTTTAGATTTCAGGAAGGCATTTGATTCAGTTAAACATGATATTTTATTTTATAAGCTACCTTTTTACGGCATTCGAGGAGTTGCCTTAAATCTGATCCGTACTTATCTTTCCGGTCGCGTTCAGTATACATGTTTGAATGGTCATCAATCACAACCTGGTCAATTAATATACGGTGTCCCACAAGGGTCTATTTTGGGTCCAGTATTTTTCATTCTTTATATCAACGATATAATAGCCATCCCTCGAACTCCCACAATAATTTTATATGCAGATGATACCAGTGTGTATATATATATATATATATATATATATATATATATATATATATATATATATATATATATATATATATATATATATATATATATATATATATATATATATACACTCTTCCCTCCGCCCATGTACCGCTCTGTGTGTTTTGGTTTACCGGGACATGACTTACTCAACAAAGTGAGTACAATGTACCTCTCGCCGTGTACAACTAGATTTTTCTGTAAGCTACACACCGGGGCATTACCCGTAAAAACGTGGTTAGAGAAGAAGGGTATTTTCGTGTCTGCATTAAATTGTCGCCTTTTTGATGTTCCCGAAACAATTCAACATTGTTACAGAAACTGCAATGATGCAGTACTACTCTGGGACGTCATGCAACGGACGTTGAAAAAAAAGACTTAATTTGACTCCGCAATCTATACGATATCACGCTGCACCGCCATTGGTTGACGAACACTTATACATGTTCTTTGTAATTGGATTGACAGCCTCTAGAAAACACCTATGATGGACCGACATTGTGAATCTGTTGTTTTTTATTGGGTTTCATTGGGTTTATTGGGTTTTATTGGGTTGGGTTTTCTGCAAAAGGCCACCTCAGCAGAATGAATGCACACCTAAAAGAATTGTATACCCAGACCAAGTTGTAACCGTAGTGGCGCTACTCTTAGTGCTGTGCTCTTCATTGCCTTTCAGCTAGTTCTTTGTTGCTTAGGTGCATCGTATTATGATGTATTAGTTATGTGCGCTGCATTGCCCTTTTTAGGTGCTTCTTTGCTTAGATTTATTGATTACCCACTGTACTCTTAATGTTGTGTATAGTTTATGTACATAAAACATTGCATCACTGTAATAAATACCATGTTAAAAAAAAACTAGTGATGGGGCAGTGCTATAATGAAGTGGCCAGCGAAGCTGATCTGTTCGTGCCGGCCTGGGTCAGGAAACCCACCTTGCCAGAAATTTTATATAAGACATTTTATTTTTGTTTACTTCCTGATGTGCAGACCATGTGGGTTTTTGGAGCGTCTCGCAAGGACAACGGCGGATTTTGCTTTGATGCTTTCGCAATGTTTCTTTCAGTTGTTGCCACATTAGTGCGAGCGGCAGATTAGGGGAGGGTGATTCTTCGAGGAGGGATGATTATTCCATTTCTTTCGCAGCTAGCTCATGTTGCTGTGCATTCACACAATTTATTGCATTCACACAATTAATTCATTTATTTATTTATACTGCAGCACATGGTGTGATAATGCAAGAGCAAGAAAGAAACTTACACACAGCCCCATAAAATACACACATGTATACAGAAGCCCACCCCTATGTAATGCCCAGCCGGGCCCTTCATCATCATCATCATCATCATCATCATCAGCCTGACTACGCCCACTGCAGGGCAAAGGACTCTCCCATGTCTCTCCAATTAACCCAGTCCTTCGCCAGCCGCGGAAACCGTATTCCCGCGAACTTCTTAATCTCATCCGCCCACTTAATTTTCTGCCGCCCCCTGCCGGGCCCTTAGGGTACCTGAATAAGTAAATAAATTATTACACAAGTAAAAAATTATGTCGTACATGCGCACAATAGTGGTCACTCAGCTAGTACGTGATCATGCGTCTTGATGGCTGACACAAATCAGCCAGATAAAAGCAACCGCGACCCGAGGCATTGAGCACCGTTAGCCCGAGCACAGTTCAGGTTGGTCTCAGCCTTCGAAATATTGGCACTAATTTCTTGGAGCGTTTAAGTACTACGTACGCCGTTAGTGCTGCTGCACACTGCTACTGCCAGCCGCCAATGCGAATGCGCAGATGCCGCGAAGGGCAATTTGTGCATGCACATTGCTTCATTGGCATTCCCCACACGCAGAGTATAGTAACTGTGGCCTAATGTGTTATGCTAATACCCTCTATTGTGTTGATCCGCTCCTCCTCTTTCTAAAGAGCCGCGACGGGATTAGGTGAGCCTATCGCCCCGTGAAAGGATGGCGACGTGTTCTTGTCGCAACTGCTGCGCCGCGAACGCCGCTGCAAAACTCAAGAGTGAAACGAGTGCCTGACTCCCACACCTGGGTGATCACGCTGAACGCTCACGGTGTTTCTAGCAGGTTTACTGAAAAGACCTTGAAAGGCATTTAACTATGCGTTATGCTATAGGATTTTGGGATCAAGGTAGCGAACACTTTTCAAATATTTAATAATTTTCCCATGGCCACGCGAGAAATGCGTGGAAGCTTCCGCAGGATCCGCAAAAGAAGTACCAGGAAGTGTGGAATTGAAAACATAGCGGTAAAATGTCTCCAGGAAAATGTTTAAGAAAGAAAAAGGGTATTTGATGGATAGTGCGGAAAGTACGGAAACGAGTCAGCGAACGAAATATCGGTGAAAGAAGAATGTGAAGGGCAGTTGCACCAAAACCACGAAAGCGGATCTTTGAGGGTTAATTTTCACTCCCGCGCACCGCGTACTCTCGACAACCTTGCGCGGCGCAGCACCCAACATTTATTTCTATTTCAATGCCCTGTATTTGAACATTGTGTATATTGCTGCCCTACCCCTATCCATTCTTCTATCGCTCCCCCCTTTCTTTCCTTCTCCCTGTCCTTTTATTCCCGTTAGCTGCAGCTCAGGTGCTTCAGGTTTCGACCGCAGATGCCGCGGCTAACAACAGGTGTTCGTTCCATATTTATTTTCTTATTACCTGTAAATAGCCACTAACAACAACATCTTTGAGGATTACATTACCACGGCGCTGGCGGCTGTTGTTTCAGCCGGCATAAGAAAAAACGAAGGGTGAGGGATGGGGGAGGCATGAAGAAGGCTTCACTGTATAAGTACGTGAGAAATGGCGCTTTAACCAGTGGCCGGTAACCGATACAAGAGGTTACAGGGGTCAGGTGAATCGCTAGGCATGCTTGTCTATTTCCTTATATAAGTGATGTAAGCGCACGTTAAAAAAAAATTCAGGGGGCACTCTGGCTCTCTAAAGTGCTGCAAGGCAAAAGCGTTTCCTGGCGCACCGTTTGTTTTTATTTATTTTTTATTTTTCATATTTTGTTTGTTATTTTTTTATTCATTTTCTCATTTTTATTGTTTTTTTTATTTTTATTTCCTTATCTTATTTTTATTTTGTTTTTATTTTTCTTTATTTTTTTTCCTTTCTTTCACTTTATTCCTTTTATTTTATTTATGAAACCCATGCATTCACTAGATGCGCCTTTATTCATGCTCGAACCTTGAGCCTTCGTGGCGGAGTGTTAGCGTCTCCGCTTCAAATGTCAGAGGCTCTGGTTCGATTCCGACCCTCGGCGCAGTTTCTTTTTAAGCAGTGACGCCGAAAGGCTGACAAATCTGCCGACGCGTCTGACGACATCGCTGCCGACGCGTCTGTCGACACCGCTGCCGACAGCGTCTGCTAACGACACTATGAGGCATTAGAGACTTTCGCCTTAAAACTCCAGGTGGTCTTCAATTCATAAGGAGCCCTCGCTCACGCACGGCGTCGCTCGTATACTCCATATGTCGCTTCGGGACGTTAAACCCCGCATTGCAAAATTCAAAATTCATTTCGTATAAAAAGTCATAATGTGTATACTCTCTGTGTGTGCAGTAGCCGAGTTGTCATCATGTTGTTACATTGTAATTAATATTATTCGCCGGTACGCAGCTGAACCGCCATCTTGCGATCCGTATAAGCAACGCAGTGGTATTGTTGGGGGCAAAATGGATGTGTGCCAGGCTAGCTTCGACTCAAACGAATCGCATCGCTGCGTCTGGTGTTCTGGTTTCCAGAAAGCCGAAGGGGGGACCGCGTTTGTCAACAGGTACGTCAGTTGCCTCCTTTCGATTCGTCACGCTGCTGCGCATTAAAACTCAACGTTGCCATGCATGGTTAGTCGAAGCTCGCATAGTAAACACCTCTTCATCTCCCGACAGTATACCTGCGAAAAAGCTGGGCGTACTATGCGTCACGTATTTGTCCGACTTTTAATGGAAATTGTTGTTCATAGTGTTTCTCTGTGCAAGAAGGAAAGAGATGGCACATAGAAGGAACAGTGGGAATGTTTTTTTTTTGTTGTCGTTGTTATTGTCGTTGAATTTGTCGTTTTTGTTGTTCCGCTGAATTGGCAGATATATACTTACGATGATGATTGGCCTTAAATTTGACATCATGCATGCTTTGTTGTCTCTTTCTGCCTACAAAAGCTAATTTGCATTATTAGCTATAAATACAATAAGGCCAGATGCCTTTGATTTAATATTGGTGACAGGCAACTGTAAGATCACCGTAGCAGTCTTCTCTTCCATCGCCACTAGCATCAGCAGCAGCATTGAGTCCAGAAGAAAGAGCTTTCCCAATTACCTCTAATTACTCTTGCTTTTCTAACATCCTCGGCAGCCTCATTCCTTTAAACTTCATAAGCTTGTCACTCCATCTGACTGCCGGCCGCATTTCACTATATTTTCATTCACTTGGCATTCTTTCTGACACCCTTAATAGGATAACCTGTTGCCAGTTTTGCGAATTTAATTTTAACTAAAATATCCATAGTCCTAAGTCGAGATATATCTTGTCACACTAAAGCGGTCTCTTAGCACATTGAAGCATGTAATTAAAGAAGCTAATACATCCCTAAAGCAGCCATAGGGACCCGTGCATGAACAGCTCATTTTCATTAAATAAAATCATTTCAGGTAGAGCTAAGATTAGCTCTACAAACAACACTTTTTCTTCCCCCACGCAGGAAGCGGTTAAGCTGCTATGTCGTACAGGGTTTTCCACTTACCGACACCGTGCAGTGCTTAACTGCATTAATTTTCTTATTCGTGCGCAGTAAGTGTGGGCAACTGTAGTATCACCGGGTTCGCGGTCGCTCAACCTTCAGGAGAGATCAGCCTTGGTTCGTAAGCTACAAGAATTCACCCTGCCAGTGTAAGAAACCATTTCTTCTGAAGAAAGAAATTCCGCTCACCACCAAATTCGTGATAACGAAGTTCAAGACATAAACAGCCATTAAAACTTGACGCCCCCCCCACCTCCCGCCCCTTCTTTCCTCCTTTTTTTTTCTATTTAGTGAATACAAAATAGGCGCCGAACGGTGACTCACCACAGTCTCCCGCGAAGGGCCCTCGTCGTAAGGTCGCCAGTGAACGTCGGGGCCGTCGGTGAGCTGGACGCAGACACGGCTGTCAGTCGGCGCGTCCCTGACTTCGGGAGGGTCGACCACGACGAGAGCGAGCTCTTCGGCCGCCTGTCGCTCTGGGGTGCCCATGTCGATCTCGACGACTACTCGCAGACTCCGCGAATGATGGCGCACTGCGCAGCTGACGCTCAGACTGTACGGTGCGTGGCAGCAGCAGCAGCTCTTGCAGCGACAGCCACCGTCCGCCGGTGCGGCCACTGCTCTCCACCTGTGTCGACGCACTGTCACTCCCTGGTGCTGCGCCCCGTTTACCTCGATCACTCACTGGTCGCCTCGCCGAAGATGTTGCTTCCCCGCGTGTAACCCTGGCTAACTCGAAAGACGACGCGAGAGTACTCTGTAGGGCCTGGTTGTCCTGGTTCGGTATGGCGGCTAAACTTCAGGCCTACCGAAGGAAGTCAAAGTGGAACTAGACGCGCATGCGCACTAGCTGGAGTAGACCGTATTTCGGCTGCGTCTTGATGCCTCGGCCTCAGCAGTAGTCAAAAGCCTTAGATAGGGGCGGTGAGATACAAGTCTGCTGACGGTTGCAGCCGTTTCTCTTTCGGACCCCTGAAAGCAAACTGCAGTCGAACTCTTTCCAAGGGATGGTGTACCTAATGCAGAAGCTTTAATAGCTTACCCCTGCTGCCCCCTTAGTCTAAAGCGTTGTCGACTTTGCCGACTTCCCTCTAACAATGTTTGGTTTCCAGTTCATCTCTAATGTATGGCTGCCTTCCCGCTCATGCTGCGCTCGTTTCTTTATGGGACACGAAGTATAACGAGCCTTTTTACGTAGACGTAACACTCTACGGGAGCGATCCAAAATAGTAAGAACTACTTGCAAGAGCGCATCCAAGAGGGCTCCTGGTTTAGGCTTACGTCTCAATATCTGCTTAGGCCTGACTTAGAACCACGATATATTGACTGAGAAAAGGTATCACCAAAAGGAGTTTGCTGTAGTTTCTTCACATGCCCCGAAGTTAATCGGGGCTACACGCAGTGTGACAGCCTAGCTCAGTATGCGTAATATGACAGGCATCATAAAAGGACGCAAGTATAGTTCATGTAAAGCGCGTGAAAGAATAACTACTCTGGGTGCTCTGACCAGACGTTGAAGTGGTGGATTTTAAGGGGGAGAGAATGCGGCGTCCAAGGCTTTGTAACAAGGTTGAACTCTTTTTTTCTTATCCGGAGAAATCGTGTATTTCACGACTGCACGAGGCTTAGTGTAGCAACAACAGCAAGTCTAACCCGTCCTCCGCCGCGTCACGAACTTGATGGAACCTGATACACGCCGCGGCGAGTAGAGATACTAAATCAACCAGATACTAAATCGGCGTCCTGTGCCGCTAGTTCTAAGCTTTACTGTGATCTGACCTAATTTTTTCACAGCTTCTCCAGTAGAGACGCGGAAACTGGAAGGCACGCCGAACGTCCCCTAATACACAGCACCTTTCTTTGCCGACGTTTAACGCCCACGGTTTTCAACCTGACACCCCAGCAACGGTCTTGCTGTACGCACCGTACATCCCTGTAACATTCACATCAACCGAAAGAGAGTGCTCGTCACACACTCTGCCGCAGTGGAGGTAGATTGTTCAACACAGCGTGATGCAGTAGTAAAGGGGCTCACAGAAGACGTCTATTCAACTGCACAGAAAATTTCCACGAGCAACAAATGTCTCCTCGCACATCACTTCCAGCAGTCTGCCGCAGTAACCAGGACCGGGTCTTGCCGTTATCTCGGGCACTGTCACCAGGAATCAGCAGATGTCTACTGTGAGAATGTCTCCAGAGACACAAGTAGCACAGCTGGACAGGAACGTTTCAAAGAGCGGGTACGAGATCCGTCAAGGATAGGGAACAGCGACAGTTGAACTCGATCCTCAGCCTAGGAGCTTGGCACCTTGGGCGCCGTATGCAGAGGCGGCTGGAGGCCGTTAGACTGGCAGAGGAACCGCGTGGTCACCACCTAGAAGTTGAGCACCTCAGAGAACAGCGTGGTCACTACAGGGGCGACTGCGCTGGCGTCAGCTCCGTCGGCGGCGTCGCTGTGTGGCGCCGGGCCGCTCTAGCGGCGTTACGACGTCGTCTTCGCCAACACGTTGTCTTGGCGCCTCGTCGTGCGCGGCCGTGGACACTGGCGTGCGAGCCGCGACGGATGTGGCATTCACGACTCGACTCGGACCGCCGCCGTGCAGGCTGCTGCAGCACGACGGGGAGAGGACGAAGAGGGGAGAGACACCCGCCGTTGCACGCAGCGCCCGCGAAAGGTCGCCGTCATCATAACGCAGCTTTTGTTTGGCAGCACCGGCGGAACGGAGGTTTCAGTTTCGCTCTCGCCACCCTCTCAAAACAGGGGGAGGGGGGAAGAGGAGGAGAGAGCAATGGGTGTGTGCAAGAGGAGAAGCGCCTATCGAGCCAACAATGACGAGGAGGAAAGTAAGAAGGTGCTTTGAAAGAAAGAATGCACCATAATAAAAACAACAAGGGAAGTGAAGGCGTCGGACACGCTAGTTAGCCGCTGATATCGTTAGTGCGCGCAGCGGAGAGTCGTGAAGCTCGTACGTCGGCGGAGCCACTCTAATGGGGCTCCATTAAAGGCCCGGAGTACACGACTCAATATGCACGCTGGCGGGTGTGTCTATACGGAAGACTTTGCGCAACGCATGCGTTGGTTATCCTGTGAGCTTTGCACCTGTTCTAAATATCAGCACCGGGCATCTTCAACCTCGTGACTTTCATTCTTTACATGCAGTTGTACTGTGAAGGAGATGAAAGTGAGTTCGAAAGAAGCGATGAACGTGAAGATGTTCCGCAACACTTCGGCAATCATCGGGTGGATGTCCATTGTTAGCTGGAGGTAGCCAATTTTCCCTTGCAATAATGAAAGCCATCGGGCTGAACGCGATGTGTGGGCGTGCCTGTAGATCTCAGGTCTGCTGCACAGCAGATATGGCGTGTGGTTTTAATGGGCTTAACGTCTCAGAGCGACTCAGGTGATGTGGGACGCCATAGTAGAGGGCTTCTGATAATTTAGACCACCCGAGGTTTTTGAACGTGTACTGACTACGCACAGTACAGATGGCTTTGTCCCTTGCGAGAGAGAAAAAAGACGAAAATTTGATTTCCAACTCATAATGCGGTGCTCTCTCTGACGCCTGCCCTCTTAATGTAATTTGGCAGATAAAAAAAGGTCCAAAATCCTCCCAAAGTGGAACTCGGAGCGAGAAAGAGTTAATTTATAAGGAGCGGTAACATCACCGAATTTTTTCACATCTTTATTCATAGAAATACACGTCGCGAAACTTCTTGACCCTAACGAAGCTAGAAGAAAGGGTTTCAAAGGCAAAGGGACCAAAATAAGAAAGAGAAGGGAAAACTGGTAAGGCAAATGATTTACAGTGGGCATAAATCCAAGATGAAGCAACCACTGAGAGCGTGAACTACTACCCAACGCAATTCCTCTGTCAGGAGCGACAACTGGAAGTGCCGAAGCGTGTGGCCGAAAGATTGCAATCGTTTTCTCTGAACTACTGCTGACACAAAAGGAACTGTCTCCTATATCTTACCCCGTAACTCAGGACGCTGTGTAATCTTCACGGACTAGCAAGGAGCCCTACAAACCTTGTCCAACCTACTGAAGAGAACCAATCACCAGCCAGTTTCTCATGACATTGGATACCTGCACCACTTAGCTGTTGCTGAATGCCACTTATGATTTTTCAACGGATTCCAGCTCACTGCGGCATCCTGGACAAAGACAGTGCAGACGAAGCGGTCCGCAAAGGTCTACAGCGTCGTAACTATAAGCGCATCTTCTTCACAAAATTAGATCCTAACTCGTCAAACTATATAGCAAGGATGAAAAGAACTGCCTCTGGAACTTGCCAAGTCATGATTACCACTTCCTCCATTCCATCGACCTGCAGCTCAAATCACTACTACCACTCAGGCTTCTGCGTCATCTAAAAACAATTTATCAACTCCTCCGTCTTAATGTTGCATTTACCTACAGTCTACGATACCGTTTCACGTAAGCAGACAGTCCGTATTGTGACAACTGCTTCATGTTCTCTTAGAATGACCAGCGTACGCTAACGAACGTGTGCACAATAAACAATGCATGCAGTCCGTCACCCAAGTGTCACTCACAGTGGACTCTATATTAGGTCCTTTAGGCCGCTACAGAGTGCAGTGACGTGCAATGATATTCTTATTTGCCCATTTAGACGCTCCTGGTGTTTTGGACAAACTCTTAAATTGCCCTCACACTTGATCACCCCGCTCTACATGCACAGAACTTGACTTCGGTCTCATCCAAAGACGCCATCATGCCACGAACTATTGCGTTGCAACCCTCTTCACTGACCGCACACTTTTATACCACCCTTATACCAGCTTTACTTCCCTATTCCCTCCCCTACGCAGAGTACCATGTCAGCGAATATTCAGGCCGGCTAAAATCTCTGTTTTTCATTAAAGAGCTCTCTCTCTGTGTGCTGACGCCCTGCTCGACCCATCGTCAGCGCCTCCCCACTCGGTTAATGTAATCACAACTGCAGTAGCACCAGAAAATAAGACAGAGATGTGTTCGTGTCTCCAGCAGTATTTCAATGAACGACGTTTGCACGATTGCGCTTCGATGAACGCGTCACGGATTGGCTCGGAGACATTGGCGTCTGGCAGCGGGCGTCCGCCACACGATTGTTGAAGCAGCGCAACAGTGTTACGAGCTGCGTCCAGCCTGTAAATATGTTGCTCCATTTAGTGAGGCAAACGGTTTTCTGATGCAGCCATATACAAGGTGATTTGTTTTTAACGCTCAGTGATTTTATTTTAGAAACTGTGAGAGATACGTCGGTGCGGTTTGTGAAAGCGGACTGCACAGCAAGGACGACAATATGCACCTAATCTGGATCAATGATTAGACGAATAATTCAGCAAAATTAACTAATGCCCTATTTCATTTTTATTTTAGGAGCCAAAGTTATGCAGCAAAACTTCAGACCGTTAACATCGAAGTTAAGCCTCTTTTTTAATGTTCTTAATAGGGATTTTGTTCGAAATATCCAAAGTAAAAAATACTAATTTGAAATCTCTTCGAGCTGGCTTTCCCGCATTGCTTATTTGCAAAATGGCGTCGTTCGCGTTTCTTATGCATTAAATAAGGACGCCGTTTGTGTGTTTGGTGATGTAGAAGTTCTCTTCATTTCATACCGCACGTATCAAAGCCATTTATAAGTATGCTATGCGGGAAAGCCAAGTCAACGAGTTTCCAAATGCGTATTTTTCGATATTTCGAAAGAAATTGCCGATTAAAACAATCTGAAAACTGGGCCCACCTTCGATGTTGATGGCCTTCAGTTTCGCAGTGTAATCTTGTTCCCTAAAGTATGGAATAAAAAGGTTGATAAGTTCATTTTAGTTAAACGTCTAATTAACGACGACAATCAGGCACATAACTTCCGCCTGGCTGTACAATCTAACAGTGCTGACCTCACCTACGCATCTCATGCAATTTTAAAATGAAACCTGTAAACGTAAAGATAATCACCTAGTATAGTAAACAGCTACTAGGTTGTGCGTTAAAATACTTGGGGGACAATTAAGTTCACAGTAAAAGAATGATGCGATAGCATTAAAGGGTCCTTGCGGTCGCTTGGGGGTCCCCTGCAGACGTCGACGTCTCGCAGACTTCGACACGCTTGTTGCCATCGAAACCCTTTATTGCACATCGTCATCCATACCAATTTTTGACGCTGATTAGTGAGCCAAATTCACGTCGTGTTTCTGTCAAGTTTTTCGCCTACTGTGCGGTGCGAAGTGCTCGAACAAGGCCTCTAGCCCACTGAAGGAACGTACCTCAGTGGTGCAGAGGTGGGTGCCGGGCGCCAGACCCATAGGACAGCGGTTCGATTCCGCTTGAACACCTTTTTTTTGAGCGAAACTGTAGCCTCTCGACCGATCGTAATTTTTCAGTCACAATGGCGCCGATGCCAAATTTTCGACCGAACGTGACCATTAACGCGTCGCGATAAGACTCAATCGTTTACGGGACGGCCGACTCGTGAAGCTGCGCTGAGTTGCGCAGCTCCCCTGGAAGAGTGAGCGAGCCCAGCTGCAACGGCGCTGTAACCCAGCTTTCAGCTAATATTAATTTTCTCCCGCAGTTCTGTCTCAGCGGTGAAGATGGCAGGGCACAATGCAGTGAGCCAACCTTTCTTTTTGCTGTCTTCCAAACAATTCGACCCATCAAGAGCGTACAGAAACCCACTTTCGCTACGTGCTTCATTTGAAGAGCAAAGCTGTCAAGCGTCTAGGAATTTTCATAACAGCTGTCAGGGCAGACATTTTGCCAGGCGAACGCCTCAAGTCCTACATCAGCTGCTTATCTTAAGCGGAACGAGGGCGGCAGCCATTACAGGGCCAAGGCACGTTCGTCCATGTAAGGGGAGTGTGTGCATGCATAAACATTTACAGAAAGCTTGCGTGGTATGATGACTGCTTACATGAATACGTGAACAGTATTTCTCTATCGCATATGCCGATGCGCTCGGTTTTACGTGCACTTATTCACTAAAAACAAGTGTGAAAACGCTCGAGAGAGGTGCTCATACTCGGCCATGAGATTCTAGGACAAGCAAGTGCTTTTGCTTCGTAGGCCCAATCCCGCGGCAAAGTTAGCCAAGGCATTTAAAAGGTCGTGGAGGTGACGAAAGGCTTCGGATACTAAAGTAAACTTTTATTAGCGGACGCATAGGGAAGCGAACAAGTTGCAATAAATTTTATGAGTCGAAATGGAAATAACTGAGTAAAGGGCTGGTCCTTTTCGACAAATATGCATGCTACATATCAATGCAGCTGCTACGTGTAGACATAGGATCGGGTGGAGGCTCAGGAAATTTGTGGGAGTACACTGTGAACAGAAGGGAGTAAATGTGGGTTAACCTGTCCTCTGGCGCATTTCCTTTCATAGAAGGGAGTGCGCTTTAGAGCCTTTTTACTCCCATATAGGCGTATTAGTGTTTATAGTGTAAAGTGTGCCTGGCAGCTCGCGCAGGCCACATAAGGCTGTCTATAGACCATTTTTGTAGGGGAGTAATGCAATATATAAAAAAATAAAAAGCATGCCTTTCCAACCCACATTTTAGAAGCGTTACTTAGAGTCATCGCTGCGCGGAAATATGATCTGGCGAATTACTGGATGCAACGAACACATCACTGCAGTACCCAGTGAAACCCGCGAGTACACTTCAAAGTTTGAACGTTTATTGCGGACTACGGGACATAGAGCATTTAATCTCCCTTTCGCTTTCTCTGCGGCGTTTCGTCCTGCACATCCTCAGGACTTGCCGCACACAAAGCACGCGACGAGTAACTGCTCCGTTCCGACGCTAAAGCGAACAGATCACGTGGGCCTACGTGCATGCTCGCGCTGCAGGCATCGAGCCCCCAGCGAAACCCGACGCTCTTGTTTTGAAGAGCGGGTGACGTGGGAATTGCTCGCGGCACGGCCACCAACAACGGGGCCAGCTCATCACACTGCGCCGCGTGTCTCCCTCTAGTTTGTGGCGTTCTGCTTTCTCCCTTGTAGGGCCATTTAAGAGCGGCAGCCTGAAAGCGCGCTCCGTGTTCACGAGGAGGGATAAACACACGTACCAACTTGTACCGCAACAACACCGCTTCAGGCATCTCGCTTCCAAATACGTGACGCTTTCCTTTGCTGTTTTTTCCGGTCGGAGCATCTGTGTTGAGGAAGAATTGAAATGCGCAAACCCTAGTGGGCTAATATTTTCGTGCAAGTTAATGAACTGGAAGACGATGAAATCCTGAAGGATGACGGATCGTGCTGGTCGGTGCCCATACGCAGTTTTCGTAAGCTATATAATTAGCCCGGACACAGAGAGAGACAGTCAAAAGCGGCTGCTAGCCCTTATCTGTGTCTCTCAGTGTCTGTGTTGATTGCAGCCCTTCCGAAAATGATAAGTAAATTATTACGAAACCATCCACTACGATGTGGCCACAGCCGCAATTGTCACTTTCGCCATTGTGACTTGTCATCATTTGACCCAACGTTGGAGCAGTTAGTCGCACTCCATCAGTCAGTCAGTCAGTCAGTCAGTCAGTCAGTCAGTCAGTCAGTCAGTCAGTCAGTCAGTCAGTCAGTGAGTCAGTCAGTCAGTCAGTCAGTCAGTCAGTCAGTCAGTCAGTCAGTCAGTCAGTCAGTCAGTCACTCCAGTCAGTCCAGTCCAGTCCACTCCAGTCCAGTCAGTCAGTCAGTCAGTCAGTCAGTCAGTCAGTCAGTCAGTCAGTCAGTCAGTCAGTCAATCTCTGGATCAATCAGCCAATCAATCGATCGATCGATCAATTCGCACCCGATCAATAGATCAATCACTCAGACAGTCAATCAAGTTCAAGTTCAAGTTTATTTTCCTTTCTTACAAAGGAGGAGCCGGGATTAAAAGCTGTGGTAACAGCTTGACTGAAGGTCCCGACTCCTTGAGACAGTAGCAGTACAGAAGGAAGGCGAGGGTCACATCATTCGCATCATTTCGTAATGCCATGGGTATGCGATGCAGATCCACATTTACGTAAGCGCGAACACACATGCAAAAAACACGCATGCGCGAACACACATGCAATCAACTGATCGGTTGGTCAATTAACGGATAGATTGATAACTCAACCAATAATTAAAATTAGTCTGCACGTGCAAAGAAATCTGCTTTCTCTGCCCTCCGTGATTAATGCTGCCTCAGTTCCATTCCCACGTGTTCAATCATTTTTTTTTACTCGGCTCACTTTTTTTACTCCATGGCTCATACCACGTGGAACGCACGTATAGAGAAGTGCTCAACACCGAGCGAACGCGGTACGCGTGCTCTTGGTGAGGGGGGCAAGGGAGAGTGGAGAGGAAGCCGCATAGGGTATCGATTTCGTGCCGTCGAGTGTACGGGCGCCCCTTCCTGTGGCGCGGCGCTCCCTTATTTACCGGCAAACACGGGCTGCCGATGCGTCACACTGCGCGGGCGACAAGCAGGGCGGTGGTGTCGGCGTCGCGGTTGAGCAACATGTTACAGCTGGCTCTGCAAACTCCAACCGCTTCCCCGCCCTGTGCCTCGAGTGACAGAAGATACTGCGGGCGCTTCGCTTGTGACGTGTTGCTCAAATACAATGGGTGTGCGGAGGACTTGGCTGTCGAAAGTCGGGCACGGTATAGGAATGGAGAGATAGTATTTGTCTGTCGCGGGGATTTCAGGTGTACTTCCGGGACTGAAAGAAGGAAGAGAGAAAGAGGCGCCATAGTTAACAAGGGCGCCGGACGAGACAGCAACTCCAGTTAATGTCGGTGGGGGAAGGGTTGTAGCGATGGGGGAGGGGAAAAAATGACGCAGGTTCGTCGCAATTCTCCGGAACCTTAATGCAGAGCGAAAGCTGCTTTTATGCAATTGTTTCTTCAATTTTTTACGCATTTATTTTTGCAATTCTTTACATATTTATTTCTAGAATTCTTTCTGCAATTCTTTACTTCTATTTATGTTTTTTGTTATGTTTACTTTATTTTATATTTGTTTTATTCTTTTTGTCTATTTATTTTTCTTTTCCTTTCTGTTTTTGTTATGTTTGTTTTTTTTTCGCTTTTTTCGTTTTTAGCCACTTTATTTTATTATTTCATTGAATTATTGTTTTCATTTTTGGTTTGGTTTGGTTTATGGGGTTTAACGTCCCAAAGCAACTAAGGCTATGAGAGACGCCGTAGTGGAGGGCTCCGGAAATTTCGACCACCTGGGGTTCTTTAACGTGCACTGACATCGCACAGTACACGGGCCCCTGGAATTTCTCCTCCAAAGAAATTCAACCGCCGCGGCCGGGATCGAACCCGCGTCTTTCGGGACAGCAGCCGAGCACCATAGCCACTGAGCCACCGCGGCGGCTGTTTTAATTTTTATTTTATTATTTTATTGAGCGCTTCGCTACCTTACAAGGTGGTTTTGCATACCGGCATGACCTTCAAGAACGGGAACAGTAAAACTTTAGCTCTAAAAGGGGGCGATGCAAAAAAAAAATATATATACCGACTCGGATTTTAAGGCCGGAATACTCGCTCCGTGACGTCACGAGGTGGTGGTAGGATCGCATCGTGGACATGCGCGGACGAAGCGAAAGCGCGCACGAATTTACACCCATATTTAGGCAAAAGATTGGAGCCTGCCATTGCCTTCAGCGCTCGTATCAGCACACGCATCAAAATTACTGTAGTTCACAGAAATGACTCAATAAAATGCTCTTGATACACCATATGCTTCTAAGCCGGTTCACTAGCGTTTATTCGGGTCACCGTGCGTGTCATTAAAGATGCCCATACGATGGAAATTATTCCGGAGCCTCCGCTGCAGCACTTATTTCTCTCTCTTTCTTTTCACCGTCTGCTTCCTTGTTTCCACAACAGCGTGGTTGAGGTGTGCATGGAAAAGGGAGGCACTTGCTGCGCTTTTATTTCCTCAAAACCACTTTTCATTGCTTTTTTTTTTCAGTTCTCTTGCCTATTCTTTCTTTCTACCAAAGCGGCGTTTACCGCTATGCGTTCACCCCTCCCTCCTGACTATCTCCTTATAGAGTCGCTGGTGACCCGCTCCGGTTTGGCCAGTTATGCTGAGACCAGGCAGGCTCTCACGTCTTAAGATGATCGTAAAAGGCAAGCGGGACATGCGGAACAGAACAAGCATAGTGACGAGACGGCGCGAGAACTAAGGCCCCGACTATACGAGGACATTTGCGAGGAGTACGCGCCGCTTTCCAGCGCGCCAACGCGTACGCCGTTGCCGGTCTGCGCATGCGCGTAGCATGAGGCGCGAGTAGTAGGCACCGCGCACGTGCCGTAAGCGGCACGCCGATTTACAGTAATCGGTGGACCGAGTTGGCTCCCGGGACTGCCGGGACAAATACAAGCTGCTATTTTCTCTTATCAATCGCCTCGGGAAGACACACTCGGGAAACCAAGTTTAGGATGCACTGGGTACGCGTGGTTGATTTTATAGAATTGATAGTACTATATGTAACAAGTAATATCGATAGTACTATCGATAGTCTTTTTTACCTTCGATAGTTCGATAGTGTCTCAACTATCGATAGTATCGATAGTACTATCGATAGTTTGCATCACTAAGGTACACCTGTGGCTCTTCGACGCCTGGCATGGGGTGGCGCTGGGCGCTTAGGGCCGCTAGGGTAACTATATAGATAGCCCTAAGGCCCGCTAGGGTATAAGGCCCACGACGCGTTCCCCTCGGAGAACCGTTTTGACTGACGCAGAATGTCTACTATTACGCCGCGGATGCGACGCGGATGATACAAACGCGTGGTGACCTCAAGCTCTACAAACAACATGCGTCAAGGAGACGGAGTGCCTCAAAAACTTGTTTTGAGGAAAGAAAAAGGGACTGCACCTGTCTCACCTCTCGGAGGACACCTCAACCGCGCCGCGGGGGACTGGAGGAAGTAGGAAGTGAAAGAAGAAAGACAGAAAGAAGCGCCCCTGTGGACAGCTTCGGATAAATTTCGACCACCTGGGGTTCTTTAATGTGCGCTGACGTCGCACGAAACTCGGACGTCTTGAGGGCGCCGAACGGAGCTGAAGCGTGAACGAAGGACATTTAAGCCAAGTTGCGGGAGCGAGAGAGGGAAGTGAAGCAGCGGAAGCATTGATGTCGTCCTTGTCAGAGGCGTCCGCCTAATCGCATGCCGGCATACAAGATCCACGAGACAGCGCTCTCAAAGCTGAATAATAGCCGAATAGCTGGAAACAATGCATCGAAACAGGGCATAGAAACAAATTTATTGATTTATTTATTTCGTTGTGATGAAAAAATTCCTATTATTATTATTATTATTATTATTATTATTATTATTATTATTATTATTATTATTATTATTATTATTATTATTATTATTATTATTATTTATTATACAGTACTGGTAGCCTCAAGATCTAGGTGTAAGCAGTAACGCGGATATGAAAAATCGAACTAGGTATACATGCTTCAAATAGAAGACACAACAAGCGTGGTTCCACCAACCGAGATAAATAACCGACGAGGTGCACTTATAACGGATAACTCACGGATAACAAAGCAGAGGTTCGGACATTCACAAGGCTCTGTGCAAAAATAAATAAGGCACACGTAACAGCGTTTAAAGCACTTACGAGTACAGTTGAAGCGTTTTTTACAAATTACTCGTAGCTGACATTGCACAACGCAGGCAGGTAGCCGATTCCGTTCAAGAATGGTCGTCAGAATTGAGTTTGTGAGTTTGTTAGTGTGGCAGGAATAAAATATTTTAATTTTACAGCGTAGCTCTAAGTACGCGTTCATTTCGTTGTCGTCGTCGTCGTTGTCTGCGTAACCTGTTGGCAAGTAGCATAGGGGCTGCCGCGGGAAGATCCCGGAGGGTTACTAGCAGCGTAACTAGCCTTCTGTCAGGTGTGGTTGGTGGAGTGTGAAGAGCTGCGCTCAAATTTCGCATCACCGACTATCGTAATCGTCTGCCAATTTTTTTACTATGATGTTATCGAGTGGTTCGCCCACACACTGACTCTATGTACATGCGCTTGCGCATGCCAAGTTTAGCGTGGAACAGCAGGAGCATGTATTATTGCGAAAGCAATACTGCTAGCACTTTTCTGCCGTCGATTGAGGTCGTTCCTTCGCTCACATGACAGCGTGACGTCACGACCAGAGGAGAGCAGGGGCCCCAACTCGTCTCTTCGGCCGTAGTCGTCCCTTCGCTCGGCGCGGCGGCTATCACGTGACGGCCTCCTCGGCCCGCCGCGTGAGGGCGCTCGCTGGAGAGGATTTAGGTATTGGTGATGAGGTAATTGATTTTCTACAGGAAATCTACCGAGATAATGAAGTTGAAATTACATGGGAAGGGAAAAAAAGTACCACAACTGTAGGGGTGCACAAAGGATTAAGGCAAGGTTGCCCTCTATCACCGCTGCTGTTCATGCTTTACGTGATAAATATGGAAAGAAGGCTAGAAGAAAGTAATCTGGGTTATAATCTATCGTACAGATTAGGCGGAAATGTAGTTGAGCAGCGACTCCCGGGTTTAATGTATGCGGACGATATTGTACTGTTAGCAGATAGCCAGGAAGATTTACAAACTTTGGTTAATTGCTGTGGAGACGAAGGAGACGCTCTAGGATTCAGTTTTAGCGCAACTAAATCAGGTGTGATGATTTTTAACGATACAACTGATCAGGTGCTTACAATACAAGGCCACGAAATACCCAAAGTGGCCGAATACAAATACCTCGGGATATGGCTAAACGAAGGGCAGATATACACGGAAAAGCATGAACAGGCTCTTAGGGCAAAAGGACGAAGAGACGCCGGGATAATGAAACATAGGGCATTATGGGGGTACAACAAATATGAAGTACTAAGAGGTATTTGGAAAGGAATAATGGTGCCGGGACTTACTTTCGGCAATGCGGTTCTGTGCTTAAGGGCAGAAGTTCAGTCGAGATTAGACGTAAATCAGAGAGCTGTTGGAAGATTAGCACTAGGTGCCCACGGCAAAACCACAAACGAGGCAGTACAAGGGGATATGGGCTGGGCATCGTTCGAGGCGCGGGAAGCTAAGAGTAAAATACTATATGAAGAACGCCTGAGGAAATTGGACGATAACAGATGGGCAGCTAAGGTATTTAAATATTTATACAGAAAGAACGTTGACTCACAGTGGCGGAAAAGAACTAGAAAACTAACCAGTAAGTATGCCGGTCATGAGGACGGAGAAAGAAAGAGCATTAAACGACAGGTCAAAAACGCGGAAGTTAAAAATTGGATGAATTCAATGGAAAAGAAACATAGTGTAGAACTATATCGATTCTGGAAAAGGCAGATCAAGAAAGAATTTTTCTATGATAACTCAAGAGGCAGTGCCCTACTTTTTGAAGCTAGATCAGGGTGTCTTAGAACGCGCAGCTACAAAAAGAAATTTAACGAAGAAGATGACACATGTGCAGTGTGTGGTAGATCTGTGGAAACAATTGAACACCTCATAATCAAATGTGATGGTATCCATCCGGATGTCGATGCAGGCACAGTCACTCTTTCTGAGGCCCTAGGGTTTAAAGATAACAATGGTCATGTAAATAAATCTGCAGTGGAAGTCAGCAAAAAGCGATTGGAGGATTGATGGCTGAAAGGCAGAGATGTGGCATAAGGTTAGAATAGTATAGGAAACCGTAGGCAAAGGTGATGGAGAATCTTAATGAGAATTGCCAACACAGTAAACAAAAGAAAAATAATAAATAAAGAAAAGCTGAGCATGGTGGCAATTGCCGCCACCCCGTTTCAAAGGGGGCGCTCCTATCCATCCATCCATCCATCCATCCATCTGCAGTGGAAGTTCGCAAAAAGCGATTGGAGGATTGGTGGCTGAAAAGCAGAGATGTGGCATAAGGTTAGAATTGTAGGAAACCGTAGGTAAAGATGGTGGCGATTCTTGATGAGAATTGCCAGCACAGTAAACAAAAAAAAATAAAGAAGAAAAGCTGAGTATGGTGGCAATTGCCACCACCTCGTTTCAAAGGGAGCGCTCCTATACATCCATCCATCCATCCATCCATCCATTAAACGGGGCGCCGCAGGCGCGCTACGCTTAGTCGCTGGAGCGA
The DNA here is from genome assembly GCF_055824585.1 of Amblyomma mixtum. NCBI lineage: Eukaryota > Metazoa > Arthropoda > Arachnida > Ixodida > Ixodidae > Amblyomma > Amblyomma mixtum. The sequence continues at coordinate 121,812,460 of NC_143013.1, forward strand.
CGTGCTGCTCGCAAACGCCGGCACCGTGCCGAGGAGACAGATGAAGAAAGGCAAGAGCGGTTGGCTAAGCAACGCGCCTATGCCGCAGAACGGCGAGCCCGGCGGCGTTCTACAAGTTCTCTTTATTTCAGTCGCAACAACAAGGCATCGCGCCGAACGGGTTGTGGCGTTCCTCCCTTCCTTTACGGTGCGGTTAGGGTGTCCACCGAGATGACAGAGAATTACTGCGCCATTTCCTTTCACAAAAAGCCGGTAGCCACGCGTGACCTGTAGACGCGACGCACTGCGTTCCTTCAGTTGGAGGCGCTGCGCGCTTTCGCAACCTACCAGGCTTAACCAAAGCTAAGCCCCCGCCAATTTTTTATTCGCTCACATGTGTGCCGCTTTTGTAAACAGCACAAACCTGCCTTTGTGCTCTATTCATCCCTGTCTCGGTTCTCGTATATAAACCATTGTATCTCGCTTGCAGAAAATGCCTGTCATGAGTTTCTGCTATTATTTTTATTATTAGGAATTTTATTTAGAAGAAAATAAAAACAGTAGAAAAATGCGTTGCTAACTGCGGCATCGGCCATCTCACATTGAGGGGGCATCCAAGAGTCATGTAGGGGACTGGTTCTCGTATATAAACCATTGTATCTCGCTTGCAGAAAATGCCTGTCATGAGTTTCTGCTATTATTTTTATTATTAGGAATTTTATTTAGAAGAAAATAAAAACAGTAGAAAAATGCGTTGCTAACTGCGGCATCGGCCATCTCACATTGAGGGGGCATCCAAGAGTCATGTAGGGGACTTCGCCCCCACTATTTACATCACTGGCAATAAATGTTTTCACCCCCACCATCTGCCATCGAAGCCTGAAGCATGTGAGCTGTGACTACTGGGAATAAAATGGACAGGGTGAGGACAGGGGAGGGGGGGGGGGGAGGAAGAGGGAACAATTAAAGAAAGTACAGGGGTAGGCTGTGACCCGCTGTTCTGCTCAATTTTGAGGCCAGGTGTGCATGGCTGGGTCATGGTATCCAGCAGCAGATTTTGCTATGGACACCCTGCCACTATGTAGTGCATCGTGGCTGTCTCACTTATTTTTGCGAAAGTAACACTACACCAGCCAGCTCGGCTTGTCGCGTGGCCGCACTTGAGCCGTATGCCGTGGCCCACGAATGACCTTGAGCCGCCGTTGCCTAGCAACGCCGCAGCCGTGCTCCAACAGATGGCGACGCCGTCGCCGCTCGCTCCACCAGATGTGCTCCGCTGGGGTAGAGGGAGAGGAGGTGTCGCCTCATGGGGGTTATATACCAGGTGTCCCAGCTAAGTGTAACCAAGCTTTTCAAAAACACTGGATATCCTAGCCGTCTGAAACCAAATGAGGGTTGTTTAAAATCGCGTGACCTAGCCTGCAGTATTTTTTCGTTCTTCAAGGTTGACTAATTAGTTAAGCTTAATTAACTAACTTTTTAATTATTGACTTGAGGAACAAAGTGCCAATGGAAAAGTTGTAGATCGCTTTGAGAAACAGCTTACAGAGACATTTGCAGCAAAGTAATATTGACATAAAGTAGCTTTTTACCGGCCTTCAACCATAACTCGCACAATCACAAAAAGCTTCCACATGACAACTGAGCCACTTCAACGTCCCACGACGCGCCTTAAAGAATAAAATCCGTTTTTTTCTGAAGTCCTCTCCTCGATGAGACTTTGGGTGCACATTGGGGCAGAGAAGTGAGCGAGCAGCTGGTCACGTGATAACTTTCTTTTAAGGCCAATAAATGAAGCTACGTAAACTGTAACTTGACGGAAACAGCACTACTAGCGGTTTTTCGAGGCGATCTAAAACTTTTTCTTTGACACTTTCTTCTTGAAATAAAAAATTAAAAAGTTAGCTAATTAAACTTAACTACTTAATTAACTTTGAAGAGCGAAAAAAATACTCAAGACTAGGCCACGCGACTACGAACAACCCTCAGTTGGTTTCACTGTACTAGGACACCAAGCCTTTTTTAAAAGTTTGGTTACATTTAGCTGGGACACCCGGTATATTGTTACGCCGCGTAGTGGCTGCCTGAGGACTTGGAGGAAGAAGAGGGAGGCGCGCGCAGACTTATCTGGGCTCTGAGCCGTTTCCGGCCAGCTGTGTTCCGTCCAGCCTTCACCTGTATAAAACGCATTTCATCCGCTACATTTGGTGGAGGTGCTGGGTATATGCGCTTCGCCTCAGTGGATTCTAGTCGTTACGGAGAATGCGAAAGAGAGGCAACAACGAAAGAACGAAGCGAGGAAGAGACAACGCCTTCAACTGCTTTCGCAATTCAACTAGAGTTAACCAGAGCTAAACCACGGCCATTTTTTATTCTGACAATTTTTCAATGGCACATTTCTTGTAACTGCATCCCTCATCTTTGAAATCTTCCTCTACTACCTCCACTCGGCAAGCACGCGGAGCTTAATGATCTTAAATGTTCGTGCGAAAACTTTCAACTCGCGGCACTGCGCGCTCCAGCGCGCCCACTCTAATGACGACATACGCCGGCAGTGTGGCATGACAGGATAGCAAAAATGGGTTTTGTTGCCCATTAAAAAAGCGCGCGACGAAGAGGAAGTGCCCACAGCTGCTTTTTAGGTCAGAGCAGTTTTTTATTTGTTATTGAGGACATAAATACAAAGGACCACAGACGAGCGCTAACTAGCTCCAGCGTTCTTCTACGGTTCTTGCTGTCCACATTCCGTCCATATTAGTCCAATTTCGTATTTGTTATTGAGGAGATAAATACAAAAGAGAACATAAATGCAGACTACATAAATAAAGGAGGACGTAAATACAAAATACAGACGAGCGCAAACAAGTTCCAGGGTTCGTCTATAATCCTTACTGTCCGCATTCCTTCGCTTATATTATAGCCGCCGCAGTGGCTCAGTGGTTTCGGCGCTCGGCTGCTGACCCGAAAGACGCGGGTTCGATCCCGGCCGCGGCGGTCGAATTTTGATGGAGGCGAAATTCTAGAGGCCCGTGTACTGTGCGATGTCAGTGCACGTTAAAGAACCCCAGGTGGTCGAAATTTCCGGAGCCCTTCACTACGGCGTCCCTCATAGCCTGAGTCGCTTTGGGACGTTAAACTCCATAAACCAAACCTTCGCTTATCAGCGCTGCGGTACACAGTGAGTACGTACCTGCCCGCCCCAGTTTCCTACTTTAATCAAAACGAAATAGCGTATTTGTTCGTATGCTTTGTACACTTCGGAAGTTGACATATAGAATTCCTAGCTGCTGGAAAGCGCAACCGTATTATGAACGACAACAAATAAACATGACGCTTGCATTTTCGCGACAAGCACCATTGAAATATCGCTCGTGCCCCATCCTGTCATATGCATGCGGTATAGTCTTTCAATCGCTTGCGTTTCCCGAGTCCCCCTCCGTGCAACCAACCGCAGCCGCATTCCACAGCGAGCGCTTCTTTGTGGCGAGGACGTCACTCGGAAAGTCAACCTCAACTATTGCCGCCACGGCACCGGCGGCGACGTCATTGTACGCACCTCGCCAAGCGGCAAACTTGTGTCATTTTCGGGTCACGGCCATTATGCAAACTTAGAGCGCTGGCGGCCGGATGCCTGAGCTCCACGCGGAAGCACTCGCTTTAATCCATGGAGAAGGAGGCGAGTCGAGCAGTCCACTCTGTTACCCGGGTCTCTGTCTGCGCCTGTAGCTTTGAAGCACAACGTACGGAGGCCATTGTTTGAAGGTCCTGTTCTTTGTGACATTTCATCGCTTTACTGCCGGACGTATAAGCGCCCCGGTGTGAAGCACAGAATACAGACAGCTCATTCTGTACTTCCGTGGGTCGGGTGCTTATCATCTCCTTCGGTTATCCTAGCCGCTCGGTGCTGATCTAATCTCGCTTTGAAGCACGAAACGATTCCTCACTACCACTGTACAGATTTCGGTAGTCGAGACTGGTGCTTTTTATTGCAGTGAGCGTTTAACACGCTCCTGCGGTATGTCAGCGTCATCACCCGCGCAAACCAGGTCATTTTAAACGAATTCATGTTCGGCCAGCTTTGCATGAATGACGCATTTCCAGACGTCAAAGTTCACCTGAACGCATCGGTGTTCGATTGCGTCCTCCGTCGTTCCCGGATGCGTAAATCCTACCCCACTGAAGCAGTTAGTGATGCACCCCAATGCAATCACTTCCATCCAGGCGGCTTTAAGTCATCCTCACGGCGGCGAACAAGCAGATTGTAACCGGCACGTCGGCAGCCTGTCGATTTACTACCAGCATGTGCTGTGTCGCGTGTGTCGCGCCACCAAACGGGCACCTTGAGCGTGCAGATGATGGGCATCTCTACTGGGTGGTCTTTCGTGTCGCATTCGGGGGCTGGAGAGCTCTAGGTCACAGCAGTCAGAGAAGACAGCACAAGGTTGCGTATTATCGAGCAGAAGAAGCAGGGAATTCTTTTTTCTTTTGCTGTGTACTGCTCGAAACGAGCACAACCACCCGGCGAACAGGCAAGCGCTATTCCTCTATACCCCCCTTCTAAACAATGCCAATATATATATATATATATATATATATATATATATATATATATATATATATATATATATATATATATATATATTCATTTGAGTCTGCCTGAACAGCCAAGTGGCCTCAAAGAGCGCACACTAGGTCAGATACATCAGAATGACCACTTAAAAACATTTAAAACCAGGCATGAAAACAACAATTAGGCAAATATGTCCGTGTCCATAAACGTTTTGTTATACGTAATAGACATTTGTCATGAAAAATCTTTGTGTTGGGTCCGTAATGTACGAGAGCGCAACTCCCAAAGCAACTCGTCCTGCGAGACTTGCCGGTGACAAACGGCAGCCGCCGGTCGCTGCTGTCAAGGAACGCGTACAGAAAGAGGGTAACACGAAGCTTGGTGTGACTCATACTAGCGCAAGCGTCGCTTCCCAGGCACACATTTCGACGGCCGTGCCTGGTAAGCAGTTTCGGTTGCACTCTGCACATCATGCTTTTTATTACCACGCCGTCTCCAAAGAGGAGGAGGTATTGCGTCACCGGGACTGGGAGACGCTCTTCAGATACTGGCCTCGCAGGAAGCGCGCGGTTTTCGACGGCGGGGCCGATTGTGTGACACCACTTTGTTCGCTATAACCGAGTTGTGCAACCATGCTTGTTCGATGTATATGAGATGCAGTGCCATTGCCGTAATAATACACATTTGTACGGCAGTACCATCCTCAATCGTAATAAGCGAGCGTTCGTTATATATAACTGCGGCCATTTTAAATGGGATCGACTGTATTACCAAATTAAACAGGTAACTGCGCGAAAGGGTTAGGACACCAGGGAGACACATTCACGACACTTAGAAGCGCAGACTGACAACTTTATTTTGCAGGAAAACGTAAGCCGTATTTAAGCGCTCTCTGTGACAAGCCGGTAGATTGCACAAGATAAGCTCGAGCTTATGCCATCTTCGAATTCAACACTTAAACATGAATACATAAGTGAAGCCATCACTGGGCCGGCCCTCCCTATCAAACAAATGAAAAAAGCTGTGCACAGCATAAATTTTTGCTAAAAGTGATACCAACAAACAGGAAACAACTCTCCACGAGATGAAGAATCGATCTTTCTAAAATCAGCAATGAACAAATCTTTCTACAGCAGTTGAAGCTTGCGTCAATCGAAAATACCGTGAAAAACAACAAAGTACCAGGTCAAAACCAAGAAGAACGCACCATCATTGCGACCCTTACAAGAAGGCGGTGTCAAAACAATGAAAACAGTGAACAACACTACGTCATGACCTAAAACTACAGCGAGCATTTGTGCATCATCTCAGAAGGTTTCGTCAAAAACACGGTGAAAAAAGCTCAAGAAAGTGTAAATCTTAAAAAGACATCGGTACAGAATTCAGAAATGAACCAACTAGCCCGGCGAATCCTCTTGCAACATAGTTGTATTACCAAATAGCCCAATTGTCCTTCCCTCTAGAAATCTGGTGTCTGTTGAATTGAAGCCTTCAGCCCAAGAGGGGAGCCACCAGCCTCCAGATACGCCACCCTCCGGCCATCTCTCCACTTCTTTAACTATAGGGCCCTTATAAAATTGGTCTATAGACAGTCTATAGACTTCTTATTGACTCTATTGACTTCCTATATATATTGCTTTTTGTCTGTTCATAGTCTAGAGACTGTCTATAGACAGCAGTCTAATAAAAGTGTATGGCCATAAATCTATAGATTGTCTACAGACTGTGTATGGCATTTGTGTTGCAGACTGTTCTCTAGGATTTGTCTACAGAAAATCTATAGACTTTATAGACCGAAGTCTATAGACACTCTAAGACTCTCTAAAACTTTTTTTGTAAGGGGGGGGGGGGGGGCTGCCCATCTACCCTCGACCGACTTCCGCCACCTTTCACCTTCCAGAAAAATAAGCATTCATTAGGTTAAAAGCATCAAAGTAATCGCCGCGGGTAAACCTAAATGCTTTCGCTGGATCATAGTCCCGTAATTTTTATTTTTCGTAATTTCGCCTTCATCGCAAAATGGTCGTCATCGACCTATCGGGCCTGGAATCGGAGCGCTCTAGCCAGTGAGCCCCCGCGACAAATACATACCCAATTGCAATGACACAAGATGCTTTCAGACTGTTCGCGCTGACGGGTAATATGCTAGGTGTTTATGCGAAGCCCACCGGTACTTTTTGAAGTAGAAATTAGAATGCAACTAGCAGGAAATAGTCGAACATAGAAAAAAATATGCCTGTGTCACTCCATGGCAAGTCCGCCATGATGTGACGTGTGCTGGGCACGTGTACTCTACGTCTTCTTTCATTCCCACCTTCCTCCGTTTCCTTACCGTGCAGTTGGAGTGTCCACCAGAAAGGGAAACCGTTACTGCGCCATTTTTAAATACTCCAGAGGCGCGAGGTTTCGAATGACACGCGCGAGACAACAAAAATTTTGTTGTTTCATGCGTACCGACGAGGGTAATCGCATTTTCGAAATTCTGAATTGAGCCCTAACGTCTGCAAGTTGCCAGCGTACCAACTACCGTCGCAGAAAGGCTTAACTGGCATATTGTGATGGCAACGACGCTGAGGCAGTTCGTGTATAGCTTCGTTTCTATTTTGCAGCTGACTGCAGCGCATATATGCGCCGACGCGTATATCCACGATATATATGCGCTGCGCAGAAGTATACGTCTGCCATTTCAAGGCTCGATTTTCGTAGGGAAAAAAGTTCCCGTGAGAACGGTGTATATACGGTATCACCCGACGACATTACCGTGGGTGCAGGCTTTCAGTAAAGGAGCGTTCGTATACCGTCTGAAATGCTTAAATACGACGCTTGACTGGCTGTTGACAGCTGCACTTCAAATCATCATCATCATCAGCCTGACTACGCCCACTGCAGGCCAAAGGCCTCTCCCATGTCTCTCCAATTAACCCTGTCCTTCGCCAGCTGCGGCAACCGTATCCCCGCAAACTTCTGAATCTCATCCGCCCACCTAACTTTCTGCCGCCCCCTGCTACTCTTGCCTTCTCTTGGAATCCACTCCGTTACCCTTAACTCTTTCGCTACCGCGGAAAAATGCACGATTTGGAGCGTATTGAAAGAAAATTTTTTTTCTCAAGAACTAATACACCCAGCACATATTGCAATGCATGAAATTGTAGCTTATTAGTTACACTTCTGAATGAAACAAACACCAGAGTTGTGTGTGCAAAAGTAAATGAACATTTATTTGTGAAATTTGCTAAAAACACAAAAAAAGTAAATAGCAAAAACAGAAATTACCGGCTGCACTGAGCCCGAACTTGATTAGAGGAAAACTGGAATATACAAACTGTTGCACATGTTTATAGCTGTCATTATTCACAGTTTCAGCTATGAGAAAAATTTACTGCACTTTCCATGGCTTGTCAAGTCAGGGGTCATGACTGTGGTGCCACTGTGAAGAGCAGTCAGAGGTGAAGATGTGAAGTATAGGTAGACTGACAAGTGCTTCACATAAGGTTTTATCTTTGTTCCTTCCTTGTTCTCTGATAGCCGAGCTTGTAGTTTCTTCTTTTTTTCATTCTTTTCGGTTGGTGTTGAATGGATTCTATGAGAGGATTGGGGGCGTGGACTTCTTTTCCCTCATCATACCCGAAGATTTCTTGAATGAGCTGCTCCCTGAAAGCCAGCTGATAAAATTTGGCATTTTAGGCACGCTCTAAAACATCAGGATCGATGAAATAAGTTTTATCGATGTGGTTCAAAAGCCAGGACACTTTTCAAGTGTTGCCAATAGAAGCTGCCGCCACTGAATCATCCGGGTCCGTTACGTGCAAAAAAACAAAAACAAAAAAAGCGAAAAACCAATTTTGAGAAAAGATTTTTGATGGCAGAGAGCCAGAATAGATTATTCTGGTATTTCAGTAGAGATACAGTCGTGGCAGGTCAACAATTCCAATGTATATGATGATTCCAATGAACATCAGAATCTCCAACAGATGGACGTCTTCCCATGAGCCGTCACGCCGAATTTGCTGAAAATCTTCATCCATGCATACTTATTAGTGTTTCCGCACACGATCTTCATCATTTCCGCCGTGAAGAGCATCAAAAAAAAGTCGAGAACTCGAGCGAATCTCCGAGCGCCGCTCCGCAGCGATGTGCCGATATGGACACCTAGCTGTCGTCTTGGTTGAAAAACGCGACGCGACCTTGAGCATTTGGCAAACTGTCTTCGCCATACGTTGTCAAGACCCTGAAGCACAAAAATAAACCACTGTCATCAATTACAAACCGTAAGCACCGCAGAAAACACACAGCGAACGAAAACAGAACTTACATGCAAGTACGCGCTGACGTTCCAGGATCCCGAGGCGAAGTCTTGCTGCCGAAACCGAAATCCAACGTTTGTACATTGTTGCCCGACTAATAACCGCTGCTTTCGTCGCAAAAAACGAAACTGAAACCGGCCGACGTGCTCGGTGTCAGCTTTCGCTTCCGAGGAGCGCGCGGCGACGCGGACGCCATTTTCTCCGGCTGACGGTGCTGCGGCCGTTCAAAGTTTTATTTTTCACGGCGCCCCCTCATGTCAAAACACTGAAACCAAGGCTGCAATCGAAAGAGCAGTTGTTGAGCTCGCTAACTAGATGGCGGAGCACGTCCACAACGCTCCAAAATTAGCTTTTTTGCGCGGGCGATTTGAATCGATCATATGCGAACGATCGCCTATGGCGCGGTAGCGAAAGAGTTAAGGACCAGCGGTTATCTTGCCTTCGCATTGCATGCCCTGCCCAAGCCCACTTCTTCCTCTTGATTTCAATTAGGATGCCATTAACCCGCGTTTGTTCTCTCACCCACTCCTCCCGCTTCCTATCTCTTACCGTTACACCTATCATTTTTCTTTCCATAGCTTGCTGCGTTGTCCTTAACTTAAGCTGAACCCTCTTTGAGGTGAGTACCGGCAAGATACAGCTGTTGTATACTTTTCTCTTGAGGGATAATGGTAAACTGCCATTCATGATCTGAGAGAACCTGCCATACGCGCTCCATCCCATTGTTATTCTTCTAGTTATTTCCCTCTCATGATCCGGATCAGCTGTCACAATCTGCCCTAAATAGATATATTCTCTTACTACTTCCAGCACCGCGCCATCAATTGCGAACGGCTGTTCTCTTGCTAGATTGTTGAAGATTACTTTGACTTTCTGCATGTTAATTTTTAGCCCCACCGTTCTGCCCTGCCTGTATAATTCATTGAACATGCTTTGCAGTTCATGTTCTGAGTGACTTAGCAAGGCAATGTCATCAGCGAATCGCAGATTACTTAGGTATTCTCAATTAACTCTTATCCCCAACCTTTCCCATTTCAGGCCCCAGAATACCTCCTGTAAACAGGCAGTGAATAGCATAGGCGAGATCGTGTCTCCCTGTCGGATACATTTCCTTATTTGAATTTTATTGCTGAATTTATGGAGAACTATGGTAGCTCTGCAATATTATAAATACCTTCCAATATTTTACACAACACTCTTCTACACCCTGATATCGCAATGCCTGCATTACTGCTGAGGTTTCTACTGAGTTGAATGCTTTCTCGTAATCAATGAATGCTATATATAGGGGCTGGTTATATTCGGCGCATTTCTATATCACCTGATTAATAGCGTGAATATGGTCTATTGTCGAGCATCCTTTACGAAAGCCTGCCTGATCATTTGGCTATTTGAAGTCTAAGGTTGTCCTGACCCTATTAGCGATTACCTTAGTAAATACCTTGTAGGCAACAGACAATAAGCTGATTGTTCTGTAATTCTTCAATTTTTTGACGTCTCCTTTTTTATGAATTAAGATGATGTTAGCGTTTTTCCAAGCTCTAGGTACACTCGAGGTCACAAGGCATTGCGTATTTATTTATTTATTTTCACAATACTGCAGACCCTCATTTGGATCCAGGCATGGAGGGCAGAAAAACACATTCACACAACAGTGTAGCACATATACAATCTAAAATAGCTCACAAAGTGCGTTGTCAAAATCAACAGCCGATATCACTTGTAGAGGCAGGGCGTTCCATTCGTCAATAGTTCTCGGGAAAAAAAAGAAAATTTAATAGCGTTAGTATGCGCGAAGTATGATGTTAAAGTGTGATTGGCTGCCAAGTATGGTGCTGCTAAGTATGGTGCTAAAGTGTGGGTGGCTAGTTTTTCGAGCACAATCTCTCCTCCATCCTTCAACAAATCTGCTTTTATCTGATCCTCACCAGCTGCTTTCCCCTTTTGCGTTGCTCCTAAGGCATTCTTTACTTCCTCCTTCGTTACTGGCGGGATGTCCCATTGCTGTGTTCTACTGCCACTCTCAGTAACATTCTGATTGCTGATTGCAGTTGCATTGTCTTGTAACGGGCTAGGTTGCCACTTTGTTAAATTTCTTGCTCTCTTTTTTTGCCACTACGCTTATCTTTCTTTGGTTATCTTCTACTTTATTTCTTGCATGGAAATGACGCTTAGCGATAGCGTTGAATAACGTCAGTATGCAAAACATGAAAGTAGCAGAAAGATGTTGCTGAGATGGATGTGTATTGAGTGAAAAAACAAGGACAGACAGCCGCTACATACGAGGGTCACTGAAAGTCACAGGGGCTGGGAGAAAAATTCAGACCATGGAGACATGGCAAGACGATCAGGACCCGCGCGTGTTATAAAGCTCAGTAGAGAATGAGTTAAAGATATGGAGAGGCAGAGAGGGCTCGTCAAAAGAAGTGACGGAAAAATAAGATTTTCTTGTCACATCGCCCCCATATCTTATCTCTTTTATTTATGCCGGCTGCAGATCAAGCATTCCAGAATCAAGCGACAGTTTCCGCTGGCGGAAACCACCTTTCACTTTTAATTTCGTAATTATTTTTACAATAATCCACCATTATCGCCACCACCAGCACCAGCAGAGGAATATGAGTTGCCAATCATAAACAGCGTTAATACGTTTACGCGTATGTGCGTTTGCCGTTTTAATGAGTGCGTTCAATGCTGAGCTTTCCTTTGACAAGTATAGAGTCTGTGCATGAACTTCATACCGATAGCCACACGCTCCGCTGTTCACATTTCGTTTCTCTGCGCGTGCGCAGTGAACAGGCACTGAAACCACTTACACAAGCGCAAGTCAGGTGATTAGTATGGCTCTATATAATGAATACATTCGTGTACGTAACGTATATACTTGAAAGTGTTAACTAACTAGCAGCGCTCCGAGCAAGCGAGCTCACGGAAGTGTCTTTCGCCACGCGCCTTATCACCACCGCAAAGGCACAGACCAACCCGTGCTGCGATTACTCACCGCCATTAGACAGGCGAAACACCGATACCCTTTAGTCGATGACTTAGCCGACCACTTTGCCTTCTTCTCTAACCTCCAGATCGCTAACGCCGAACTGACCGCGAAGGGCGACCTCGCCCGACAGCCTCTGGTCAGTGCACCCGACCTGACTTAACCGAACAAGGCGTAGAGGGAGAGAACGCCTTGCGGATCGGTGCGCGTGCGGAACAACGAGAAACTCGCCGCAGCGCCCCCACGCGCCGCCACTTAGCCATTGGATTTGGTAATTTGCGTCCGGCCGTGATGACTCCCTGTCGTGACCGGACAGCCGAACAAGACGAATGCCGAGTCGTGGCCCGAAGGGAGAGAAGCTCTGCGTCCGCATGTGTGCGTGTGCGGGCTTCTCCTCACTCTGCCTCTTTCTCTGTCTCTTCCCTGCCACAACCTCTGTCTTGTACTGCACGGCCTGCCGGAGCTCCGCTGAAGACGCGTGCGTGCTATGGCTTTCTTGCTTTCTTGTGCTTGCAAGTTAGTGTACGTGCGGCTGGGCACGGTCGGAGGAGGGAGGATGATCTGCCGTGTCGCGTCGTGTCGCGTCGCGCTCAGCGGCTTGCGTGGCAGGAAGCGTGTAGAAATGCAGGGATAAGAAACAAGTATTAGCCCAGCGTAACGAATCGACATCCGCACGCCTCTGGAAGGACAGACGAGTCGACGTAATTTCCTGGTTCCATGTGTGTGGACGTGGGGCGCGCTTCGCGCGCAAGCATCAATCGATCCGTCGTGTCTCTTCAAAAGGTCAAGGATCCGCCTGCGCCTCGCCGAATTCAAGCGGCGATCCACATTCATTTTCTTTACCTTTCTACTTCTGCTCGAGTTGAAATAATTCAGGGGGCACCTTGGCTCTCTAAAGTGCTGCAAGGCGAAAGCCTTTCCTGGCGCACTGCATGGCATTGACTGCGAGACTGTTTGTGCTGTACTAGTGTTTTATTTGACTACACACTATGACTACACATTACAACTGAACACTCTGACTGCTTCTTTAGCACGACTCTCTCTCTGCTTCGATGAGTTCGGTTGTATCCATGGCTCTGTTCGCAGTAATGAGGTATGTAATGTGGTCATCCACGGACGCCTTACGCCCCCTGTCGGATCAGACGAAAACTATTTTATTAGTGGTCGTCTGCTCCAAAAGGGGGCGTCAGCCATCCGTGGGTGACCTCATTACTGCGAATCCGCGCACTCTGACGTCATAACCATTTCGACCGACCGAAAAGCGGCACACCTCTGCTGACAACCTTCTGTCGACAACGATGAGGCATTAAAGGCTTTCGCCTTAATACTAGGATCAAGAATCAGTGACAACCCAGAGATGAAGGGACTTAAGCGGCCACTTTCCATACAACAAAAAAAAGGAAGTTTACTTTCAGAACAACGCCCTACCACACAATCCACCGGGTTCATCATCATCACTATAAGCCCAACTGCGACCACTTCAGGACAAAGGCCTTTCCCCTGTCCCTTCAATTGACCCCGTCCTGAGCCAGCTACGGCCACCTTATGCCTGCAAACTTCCCCATCTCATCCGCCCACTTGACTCTGACGTCCCCGCCGCTGCACTCTAAACACGAATACGGCTATATGGGAGTAAGCTGACCTCTAGCGCACACCCTATTTACTCCCATGTAGCCCATACAGAACAGCTAAATACATTTTTTCTCCTTTCTGTTTAGAGTGTACGCTTGCCCTCTCTTGTAACAGAGTCCTTTGCCTTAAGGAACCATCGGTTATTTTGCCTTCGCATTACACTCCCTACCCAAGACCATTTCTTCTTGATTTCGTCTAGGACATCGTTCACTCGCGTTTGTACCCTGGCCCACTCGCCTTTCCTCCAGTCTCTTAACGTTACACCTGTCATTTTCCTTTCCCCAGCTTTCGTTGGCCTCCACGTATTGCCTCATTGCTGAGCACCGTTGAGCGTTAAGATACAGAGAGGATACGGTGGCCGCAGCTGGCAAATGACAGGGTTAATTGAAGAGACACAGGAGAGCCCTTTCTCCTGCAGTGGGCATAGTCAGGGTGGCGATGATTATGATGATGAAGAAGATGATGAAGATAAAGCTGGTAGATACTTTCCTATTCAGGGATGCTGACAAACTCTTATTCATAATCTTATAGTACATGCAAAATGCACACTACTTCGTTCTGATTATCCGGTGCTTATGCACTGGGCATAGTCAGGGTGCTGATGATGATGATGAGGATACTGCTGGTAGATACTTTCCTATTGAGGGATACCGACAAACTGCTATTCATAATCTGATAGCACCTGCGACATGCACCTTACTTCGTTCTTATTCTCCTCTGCTTATGCACTCCCTTACCACTTTCAATGCTTCGTTGACTATCGTAAGACTGTTTAAAATTATTTGAGATTTCTTCGCTATAATTTTTTGGAGTAACCCAACTGCTTTGCCGGTCTAGGTTCTCGATCACGCTTTGCAATTCGTCCCCTTATCTAAGTATCTAGACAATGCCTCCAGAAAATCGGAGATTGCTAAGGTATTCTTCCTTAGCTTTCATCTCCAACACATCCCAATACAGCTAATCTATTGTTGTGGTTAATTGTTGGCCCGGTGCGCAGAACTATGAATCAAGTTTATATGCTGTTATCTCTCAGTAGAAGGCCATAATTCGAACAAACTGAAGGGCAGAAGCTGTTCTTTTACAGGCATGGAACACGAATTGCAGCGTCCAAGTGTCCATGCCATATATCTATGCAGCGTGTTTTAAATATATAATGGAACGGAAGCTCACGGTCAAATAGAAGTCGGCTTGTTTATTACGATAGTACGTTCTTATCATGAAGAGACCGCTTTCATCAAAAACGGATCGTTTGTGAAATAAGTACGATCCAGCAACATAATACAAGTGTCGTCATCGCCGGCCGCGTTCGCAAGTAAAATGTGTGTGTCTCGAGTGATTTTTGCAGGGATCCCAGAATCTATGCTGCACCGCCGCTCGCTACAAAACTGTGACAACCCGTCCTTTTCTGTACGGACATCAGGAGCTTGAATCGACTGGCGGGAAGATTCACAAATCCGATTTCCTCGCCGATACATTGATGCTTTGCTGCCGTACAAGCGTCAACATATCCAGGCGGAGTCAGAGAATCAACAGTCAAATAAAACAATACTTAGATAAAGCTGTCCTCAGCATCCCTTTACAATCAAGTAACACCTTCATAATTAGCGAACAAAGATATATCGGCAACTTTTCGAGCTAAATATATTCGCATACATTCATGTATCTTGCCTTGTAGGTATGTGACGTGCACATCTAGAAAAATACACCTTTTGGGCAGAGTGGAGTGGAAATTGAGTTCCGTATGATTGGAGTATGGACTAAAACATACTTAAAATGGTGAAATTAGACTGTCAGTCAGACGTGTAGGTGCAGATCCCCTTTCAGTGGTCCGTAAAATTTTTTCTTGCATAGAGTAGAACGTGAAAATTCTGGTAAAAAATCCGAGAGTCCTCTTTTCTTTAAACACGCTTATTCATAATCGAGCCTCTTTGTAGAGGTCTTTGAGCTGCACAATAAGTGCCTGGCGATTATATAGAATTTCAACTTTCAGCAATAATAACAAAAAAAAATTGTTGCCCTTGGACGGATATGACTGTTTCTTTCTGGATACACCCATCTCAGCCGTTCTGCCGTGAGCATGTTGCGGACATTGACATCAGAGTCATCTCCTACAGTGTTCTCACTGGGCTGTCTGGTAGTGACCACTCTCCTCTAGAACTGTCCTACGCAGCTGCTACTCCACGCAAAGGCCACATTGCTAAAGCAGTATGAAAATTTGACCATGCCGATCATGATAATACGGTCTGTCTTGCCCACCTAGCTCCTTGGTGTTTAGCCGCTATAGAGTACTCCACCCTGCGACCTGTGGTGTGATTTTGTTCTCGCCATCCAAAATGACTGCGTGCCCTACCTCACCAACCCAGCACTTCACCGCAGGCCTCCATGAATTACCCGTGACATCGTCAGGATTTCTTTCCACAAAAGAGCCTAGTTCAAACCAGCGCAACAACCCCAGTGTCCCGTCATTCATCAGGTAGCTGTCACTCCAGCGCTCTCTGAAGTCTGCAATGCATGTTGCCCACATAGCTTATGCCAAAGAGTTTGCTCTTAAAGCCAAGGACAAGCTCTTTTAGTCATATGTGCGTAAGCTGTAGAACAGTTCCCAGATTATGTTTCTCCACAATCACTATACCGCCACCGAGCCTTCAGCCATAGCCTACTTATTCACTTCTTACGTCTTGTCCTCACACAGTACCACCACCTGCTCTCTCGACCCGTACATACCAGTCCACTTTTCGAAATTCTACATTCCTCCACCCCCCTCCATCTCGACCCTCACACTAACCCCTGAGCACCTCGCTGCAGCTGTCCATCTTGTTAAATCTTTCGAGAATCCAGGACCTGATTCCAACGTTCCAGCCTCTGCCGCTCCCGCCTCCGAACGTTCCAATATTTTATAGACCATTCTTTCGCACCTAACAACTGGCGTTAGTCATACGTTACCGATATCCACAAGGGCCGTGAAAAACCTGCAAGTGAGGCCTCAAGTTTCAGTCCAGTGGCTGTCACATGATTTCTTTGCAGAACTTTCGAGAGACTTTTAAATTGACCTTCTCGGAGGAGAACCACATCTTCTCCCCATGCCGGCACGGCTTCCGCCATGGTCACAACTGCTCTACATCTCTGCACAAGGACTTCGTAAGTGACAGCCTTGACAACCGCACTGATGCAGACCTGATCCCACTTGACTGCACCAACGGATTTGATGCCCGTCTCATCAAGAAGGCGGCGCTCCGGTCTGTGCGGCGCCGTGCAACTATGGATTGCTAGATTTGTGATGGGTCGCAGTCAGCGTGTTCTCTACCACCGCTCGACATCCGAATGTTACCAGGCTCTCTCCTGTGTCCCATGGGGCTCCGTTCTGGGCCCAACCCTGTTTTCCCTCTGTGTCGATGGTACTGCCCCGTCCCCAGAATACAATATGCGGATGTTACGTCCATCGTCTCCTCTATTGCCTCTGGTCGTTGCTTCACCCTGCTCCAGGACTACCTTCAGGAAATCTCCCAGCGTTCTTCTCTAAATCACCTTACAATGAGTTGCACAAAGTGTGGTGCGTTGCAGTTCCGCGCCAGCAAGAGCATCTCTACGCTTGTTTACACTCTTCCCGGCACTGCAGTTCATACCGTCCAGTCCGTTTCGACCCTGGGCGTCGTCCTCAGCCTTGGCTTAGTCTTCTCTCGCTGCGCATTTCATTTGTCTTGAGGACAGCCCGATGTATTCTGTATATTGTATCGCGACTGACGAAGTCCTCCCTTACAAAAATTGCTTTTGTGATTCTTTAGAAAGTCTTTCAAATTTACTCATTAAAATGTAATGTGTTCCTTTTAGATCTGTATGGAATTTTTGTCCAGAGTTTCAATAACTAATTGGCCACCGCATTGTTATAGGAACACGGCTAACGTCCTTTAAAAAAAAAACTGTAATGAGTTGCTTTAGAAACTCCTTGAGGAGTCTCTTTAGAAACCCTTTTGAGCGCACTCATTTCATTGTAATGTGCTGTTTTTGAATCTGTGTAGAATTTGGGTACAGTGTTTCAATAACTAATTGGCCACCGCATTGCTATAGAAATGAGGCTAATGTCCTTTAAAAGAAATACTGTAATGACTTGCTTTAGAAACTCCTTGAGAAATTGTTTAGAAATTCTTTTGACTGTACTCATTTCATTGTAATGTGCTGCTTTTTAATTTGTATAGAATTTGGGTACAGTGTTTCAATAACTAATTGGCTACCACATTGTTTAGGAACACGGCTAGCGTCCTTTAAAAGAAATACTGTAACAACTTTCTTTTGAAACTAGTTATATAAATTTTATGTAAATGCATTAGAATGCATTTATTTCATTGCAATGTAATGCTTTTGACACTCTATAAGATCTGAGTAATGAGCTCCAATAACTAATTGGCCACCACATTCCTATAGAAGCCCAGCATGCACAATGTAACATATATGATGTAACCACTGATTGCTGTAAGCATGCAAGAAATCCTACAGAGCAACAGCACATGAGATACAATCAACTAACTTTATTTCACTTAGCAACTTTTACAGCAGGTTATGGAATTGAATGTTTGCAGCTCCTGGAGAGCCTTAGTAATTAGCAGCATTTATGATGAAACTGATAGGAGACATGGTACACGAACAGTACGAGCACATTTTATTTTGAGACAATCAAGTAATTTTAGATTCATTTTCTGCGCCACATGTGCAACAAAGATCACACCTCAAAGAGAGTATGTTTTCACGAAAAAACAGTGGAGTAGCGACTCAAACAAATACTGCCTAGCCTTCTGTCTTCAATAGCTCTGAGTATATGTCTGCCTTAATTTTATTCACTTATGCCCTACATAAGGTACACAATGCTAGTCGGAGCCACAGCAAAAGGCTAGCTGCATGTTCCTTCTGTGAGAATTAAAAGTTAGAAAGCACTGTGTACCTCTATGTAGTATTCTGAAAGGATATCATTTACAGCTGTCCCAAGGATTGCGTGCACAATAGAGTGAACATGATGAAGGAGTCACAATTGTTTTGAAGAGGACACGTGATATCTACTGTCCAGAATTAAACTGCCTCTTATTAAAACAGTACACGCACCTGATTTTGGGGGCATGTTTTCTTCTCCACTGTAATGTGGAAGACACTACTACGCATGGATCACTGGGTGGTATTCACCTGCAAACTATAAATAATTTATAATTGAATTTTTCTCTCATGCTGTTTCGGTTTCAACAACCGAACAACGAATGTAACGTTAACATGCCCTTATAGGTCACATGAGGCATGAAGAAACAGCAAATTGCTGCTTCTTCATTTGTTGCCATTCCGGCTGTTGAGGCTGCTTGGCTTTAGCATTGTAGCAAATTAAAAGGACAAAGCAGTGATTACATCACAGTTTCTTCATGTCTCGCGAAACCTATAAGCACACTTTGATGTCACAGTCATCGTTCGGCTGTTGAAACCGAAACAGCATGAGAAAGAAATTCAACTGTAAATTATTTAGCGGGCATACTAGAATACCACATAATAATCCATGCCTTACGAATCATTACAAAGCAGAAAACACGCACCCAAAAGTTAGGTGTCTGTACTTCTTTGAGCAGGAATAAATTCTTAATTCAAGCAAGACACAAAGTACAAGAATGACAAAACAAAGAGTACATTATTCATTTCTACTCTACATGACTAAAAATCGTCCCATGAGGATGCAAATTCAAAGGAGACTTCATGCCTGATACTGAGCAATAATCAGCCAGATAGCCATCCTACATATTACTTGTTTGATTTGAAGCAGCGCAAGGCCAAAAGCCAAAGAAGAGAGCAGAGAAAGAAACGGACGACACAGCGCTGAACTAACAACTGGAATTTATTTGGCACGCTGCACGTATAAATATATTCAGGCACCAAAAAGAAAACAAAGCAAAGAGCTCATTCATGCACTGGGATTCTGCACGCCAACACAAGCTAAGATGTGCGATTCAGAAGCGAAGTTCTTTTTGAGATAAAGACACTGATGGAGCGCTTACACATGTGTCACCATACGTCTTGATGTTCGAAGCCTCGATTATTTCACGGCACAGCTTATCTCTGTTCCTATCCACAACTCTGCAAGATTCAAACTGTGGGGTGCACTCGCACTCACGGCAGTGCACGCTGAGGTTACGGGACTCTTTATTATCAACATTGTTGCGGTGCTGCCTAAGCCTATCATTTAAGCACTGTCCTGTCTGACCAATATAAAACCTATTACAAGTGAGAGGAATAGAATACACGACATTTTTTTGACACTTCACGAATTTGCACTCATGATTCTTCGGGCAAACGGGGATAGTTTTACCTGGATTGTTGACACGCATGCACAAGCTTGATAACTTACTGGGGGCAGAAAAAACAACATCCACTCCGACTCTTTTTCCAACACTTTTCAAATTTTGTGATATCTTGTGGATATAGGGAATGGCTGCTACTGGCTTACTTGTTTGACATTCAGGACTCGGGGAGCATTTCAGTTTCTTCAACAAAACATCGGCCACAGAAGAAAGAACATGAAGCGGATAGCCACAAGCAGTAAGCCTCTCTACCTGGTTACTAAAGCTGCGTGCGGTTTTATGTTGACAGGATTTTGTAAGTGCACTCCTGAAGCTTGACATGATAATTCCTCTTTTAACAAGCTTTGAGTGCGCGGAACTATATGGTAGCAACGGTTTATTAGCCCTAGGCTCGAAAGACGTACCAGCACACGCTGCAAGGTGAAAACTGCAGGCTCAAGTCTAGAAATCTGATTGTGTCCTCTACAGGAACTTCATGAGTTACTTCCAAAGGGGCAAGAACATCAGAAAATACACCTCGAACATTGGACACTTCCCTACTAAAGGCTTCGCGGTCACAGGTGAGCAAAACTAGATAGTCATCCACAAAGCAAGAAACTGCTGCAACAGCTGTGCCATTTAAGCGGTTATTTAGTTCTCTGTCATGCATAGCTAAAAAGAAATCACTCAAAATTGGGGCAATGCAGGAACCTATACAAATGCCCTTCTTCTGAATAAAAATTCGACCTTCCCACTCTGTATACGTGGATTCAAGGTAGGCTAATAACAATTCTAAAAAGTTCTCCACCGACATGCCGGCTGCGTTCTGAAAGCGAACGGCACCATAATTGTCAATGACGTCCCTGATGCACAAAAGGAGACTGTCATGCGGAATGGAGTAGTACAGGTCCTTTACGTCGATAGAAAAAGCACACAGTAGCTTGTCATGGTAGTGGTCTAGGGTGCTAATCACGTCAAGGGAATTCTTAACCTGGAAGGGATCGTCAACTGGTAGTTTTGTTAGCTTTTCTTTCAGAAACTGTCCTAAACATTTTTGCCAAGAACCTTTCTCGGAAACAATAACGCGGAATGGCACGTCAGTTTTATGTGTCTTAACAGTAAAAAACATGGTCAAGCTGGGCTTTCTACAGTTATTTATAGACGTAAACAGCTTGTCTAAGTTATTCTGCTTACACAACTTTTTTACCTTGCATTTAGACTTCGCAAGACTTGTTTTTCTCCCCTCCTTACACACAGACTGGACGGCATCCATTGCTTTTTCGTTGAAACTATCCTTAGACAGAACGACAAAACCCCTTCCTTATCCGCAGTCAGCAGGACCAAAGAATTGTCACGTAGGTAGTCCACAGACTTATTAATGGGTAGCTTCTTAGAATGATTCCTAGGGCGGGAGAGAACATCGACACCTTCTGAGATGCATCTGCTGACCTCAGGAGCTGGAGCAAATCCGGATATATGCCTTACCATAGCAAGAAGCTCTGGTGCACTTTTTCGGGGCTCAACGGCGAACTTTGGGCCAAGATCGAGCACTTGACGCACATGGGCCGGAAGCGGGGCGCCACTCATGTTGTGGACGTCATTGACAATTATGGTGCCGTTCGCTTTCAGAACGCAGCCGGCATGTCGGTGGAGAACTTTTTAGAATTGTTATTAGCCTACCTTGAATCCACGTATACAGAGTGGGAAGGTCGAATTTTTATTCAGAAGAAGGGCATTTGTATAGGTTCCTGCATTGCCCCAATTTTGAGTGATTTCTTTTTAGCTATGCATGACAGAGAACTAAATAACCGCTTAAATGGCACAGCTGTTGCAGCAGTTTCTGGCTTTGTGGATGACTATCTAGTTTTGCTCACCTGTGACCGCGAAGCCTTTAGTAGGGAAGTGTCCAATGTTCGAGGTGTATTTTCTGATGTTCTTGCCCCTTTGGAAGTAACTCATGAAGTTCCTGTAGAGGACACAATCAGATTTCTAGACTTGAGCCTGCAGTTTTCACCTTGCAGCGTGTGGTGGTCTTTCGAGCCTAGGGCTAATAAACCATTGCTACCATATAGTTCCGCGCACTCAAAGCTTGTTAAAAGAGGAATTGTCATGTCAAGCTTCAGGAGTGCACTTACAAAATCCTGTCAACATAAAACCGCACGCAGCTTTAGTAACCAGGTAGAGAGGCTTACTGCTTGTGGCTATCCGCTTCATGTTCTTTCTTCTGTGGCCGATGTTTTGTTGAAGAACCTGAAATGCTCCCCGAGTCCTGAATGTCAAACAAGTAAGCCAGTAGCAGCCATTCCCTATATCCACAAGATATCACATAATTTGAAAAGTGTTGGAAAAAGAGTCGGAGTGGATGTTGTTTTTTCTGCCCCCAGTAAGTTATCAAGCTTGTGCATGCGTGTCAACAATCCAGGTAAAACTATCCCCGTTTGCCCGAAGAATCATGAGTGCAAATTCGTGAAGTGTCAAAAAAATGTCGTGTATTCTATTCCTCTCACTTGTAATAGGTTTTATATTGGTCAGACAGGACAGTGCTTAAATGATAGGCTTAGGCAGCACCGCAACAATGTTGATAATAAAGAGTCCCGTAACTTCAGCGTGCACTGCCGTGAGTGCGAGTGCACCCCACAGTTTGAATCTTGCAGAGTTGTGGGTAGGAACAGAGATAAGCTGTGCCGTAATAATCGAGGCTTCGAACATCAAGACGTATGGTGACACATGTGTAAGCGCTCCATCAGTGTCTTTATCTCAAAAAGAACTTCGCTTCCTGAATCGCACATCTTAGCTTGTGTTGGCGTGCAGAATCCCAGTGCATGAATGAGCTCTTTGCTTTGTTTTCTTTTTGGTGCCTGAATGTATTTATACGTGCAGCGTGCCAAATAAATGTCAGTTGTTAGTTCAGCGCTGTGTCGTCCGTTTCTTTCTCTGCTCTCTTCTTTGGCTTTTGGCCTTGCGCTGCTTCAAATCAAACAATGAATAACCAACTCGCCCATCAGCTTGTGCTTACATATTACTGTTTGCTACAAGGTGCGCGCCTTTGTTGGCATTTTAATTCAGACTGGTTTGCACTACCCGCTATTAACCACAAAAAAGCTGTACATCAAATCTCTAACTGTGCGAACAAAAGAACTGGTTTCTTTCATTACATATATGCAACTTGTGTTTTCCTACATTGCTTCACATGTACAAATTGATCCAACCATAGGGAATAGAGGGCGGCCAGAATAGGATGCTTGACAGTTGGCCATAGGTCGGCACACTCACTCATGAGTGCACTCATATCGCCTCACTCACACTCACACTCACGTCTGTGAGTGTGAGTGTGAGTGAGTGGTCATGAGTGCGAGTGGACGTGAGTGTGAGTGCGAGTGAGTGGATATGAGTGTCGGTAATCATGAGTGTGAGTGTGAGTGAGCGGATGTTAGTGTGGGTGGTCTGAGTGTGAGTGCGAGTGAGTGGTCGTGAGTGCGAGTGGACGTGGGTGTGAGTGCGAGTGAGTGGATGTGAGTGGGGGTGGTCATAAGTGTGAGTGTGAGTGGACGTGAGGATGAGTGGACATGAGTGCGAATGCGATTGAGTGGATGTGAGAGTGAGTAGAGGTGAGTGGGTATGATTGATGAGTGGATGTGAGTGGGCGTGAGTGGCAATGGGTGGTTGCGAGTGGATATGAGTGACAATGAGTGGTTGTGAGTGGCAATGAGTGGATGTGAGTGGCAATGAGTGGATGTGAATGGTGGGTGGAAGCGACAGCGAAGTCGGTCGCCCATGTTTCGTGACGCTGATACCCGCTTAGCTATTTTCATGTTGTTGACAGCTGTGGGAAGCAAATATTCACTACTGAAGACGCTCGAGGCAGCATAAGGCATCATGCCGGTGTCTTTGGACAACCGAAGGAAAGGATTCCGCTGGCACGGGAACGGCAATCTTTCGTTGCTTTTGTAGTTCACCGTTGGCACGGGCGCAGGCCCTTCGCGGATGCAGTGAGCCGCTACAAGTTTTTTGAGACCCTTTATCGAATTTCGCATTGCCAGTCCTGAAAATATAGATATATGTCTCTTGCCATGCTCCCCGCATGGCTCGATCTCGTATACATATGAGTTACAATGCTTACTGCTGAAACAACGACTGTCCGCTGCTCGGCAATAACTACCGTAAGTTGGGACCTCGGTGCTGCAGTGGACTTGGGTTTTTTTCTTTGCCCAGGTATGCGCATTGCAGAGCGCTCCTCTGGCCGTAATTTGTTCATAGGCTCTGACCCATGCGGTAACCCGACCTCCTTTATCCCAGGTCTTGAGCTGCACAAACCCGGCTCAAGCCCGGAAACGACGCGAAAACCAAGTGCGCTTTTCGGTAACGCCAGAGGATTCTTGTTTCTATCATGTACTTTAAAGAGCCCAGCGTCGGAAATCAAGCATGTGGCTTTTATCATTTATTTTTTTTTTGTATGCATAGCATCAGGCATGGTAATGTCTTTGACGCCCAAGGAGATATCCAAAACGGCAATATTTTATGTTTTAATTTGCGCCAGAAATTATTGTTTCGTGCTGATGGTGGTAGTGAAGTTCGCGGTCCTGTGCATTGTTTGTCGCGTCCGGGTTCGCGATAAAGGATTGTCCATTGAGTTTTTTTTTTCTGCCCTCCGCACAACTGCAGGGAAGGGGATGAGTCACACTGGCTGCCCAGCGGTATAAGGGGAGCGGGATAGCGACGGATTCCGAGAATAAGGGAAAGGTCAAACACCCTCCGGGAACATATACGTCAGGTCGCATCCCACTGTGCACGTTCTTGCGCAAAGGCGGATCCTCGTCGTGTAGCTTTTGTCCCATGTCTATGGCAGCACGCGTTGACAACTTGAGGCGCGGTCAACAGGACATTGCCACGCTAGCTACAGGCTTGAAGACAGTTTGTAAGTGACGGTACTGAGCAGATGGGCCTTGAGGTGACTTTCCCCGAACCTCAGTTTACCAGAGGTTGAAACAACCTGCACCGTGGGAAATCGAGAATGTTTGCGAAGCTCGCGGGACGAAGGGAGAAACCTCCGAGATCTTGATGGTGGAAAATGTACATATTTGTGCAGTGTTTGTGGAGGTGAGTTATCTTCTCTCCAAAAACACTGATTGGCTGTGTTGTCCTTTTACAGTTGTTGATTGGCGACGTTTTCCTTTCCCCAATGATTTATTGGGTTGATGTTTGTGGAGTTACCTGATTGGTTACTGTCTCCACCGGCGGCAGGGTCATAGGGTTTAAAATCAAGTGTTTGGGCGGGAGCGAGGGCTGGTTTCGTCACGTAAAGCTACTGGTCAGTCAAATGTAAACAAGTTTTCTCCTTGCTTGTATCTTTCTTTGTTTTATTAATGGGTAATAAAAAGTTAACCTCTCCAGAAGTGTCCTCTGGCAACATGATCGAGCAATATCGAATCTCCAAGACGTCAAGCACCCTTCAATAATCATCATCAACATAATTTACCTCTACAAGATTGAGAGGGAAACTCAACTGTGATGAAACGTTGCGGCGATTTTCGGCAGTGGATATTAAGTGGCAACCAAATTGCCGGACCTTTTTGATTGGTTGGACGTACAGTTCGAAATTAATTTTTATGTACTCGGGAAAGGTATATAAAATAGAATGTGTCTGAGTATTGTCACCGTTTCACTTGAGAAAAAAAAAACTACAGAAGAAAAGCAGTACACGCGACTGAAAGTTAATAAGAATCAAGCTAGGGCGACAGTTTTCGTTTCGCTTAAAAGTATCGTGCAAGAGAGTGCTGCTAAGGCACTGAAGAAAAAAACATACGATGCCACAGCCAAAAATGTGACCAGAAGAGAACACTGAGGGCGGCGGGTGGAAGGGGGACCAGGAGCTTTTCACAAACAGTTCGAAGGGTGCCGACATATTCGACTCTTAACTGTGCTCGCAGCACAGGAAAGAGTTGAATATTAAGCTCCTTCACGCTCTCCCCGGAGTCCAGAAAAAAAAAAGTTTTTTCTTTGGTCATGAATAGGCTCCCGTCAGCGTCATGTAAGCAGAACTACGCCGTTGGCAATATGAGCAGGTGGGGGCTGCCCTGGCAAGTCAACAACTCAAAAGAAAACATTCGACAGAAGTCTGTCTGGTTGGGGTGCTGGCAGAAGGGGTGCTGGCAACGCACAAACCGACCAGCTCTATCGGTCGCCTTCTCCCCCGCCCAAAAAACCGGCAGCCCAGAGAAAAGGCCCAGGGCGTCGTGTACAAAATTCCGTGTTCCGTCTGCCCGGCGTCGTACATAGGGGAAACGAAGAACTTCGCGGAAAGGATGAGCCAACACAAAGCGGACGTCCGTCACATGAATCATCAACGCAGCGCCGTGGCCGAACACTGCGAAGGGTGTGACCATCCAATTGACTTCGACAGCACCATTGTATTGGAAACGGAAGCTAATCCACACAGGAGGCTTCTACTCGAGTCGTGGCACATTCAGCAAACACGAGAGAATGTTAATCGTTCCCTGGGGACTCTCCCCTCATCCTACGTCCATGGGCTGCGGCCATTGACCCGGAGGTCTGCGCTCGCCCGTAGTCACACCGTGAAGAAGGGGCCGAGGCGGTCCCGAAACGTCGTGTTTTTTCTTTTTTTTCTGTATTTTACTTGGTTGGCTTCACTTACCTTCTCCTAACAAGTCAACAAATGCATACAAGCTTCCGCTGCATGTATGCGAGGCTTGGTTCTCATTTGTGCCGCCTAATCTTCGGCATTTGGCGAGTGAAAACGAAATGAGTTCGTGAAATGCGATTTTGTTCATTTTTCGTGTACAGCAAGGGGATTAACTTCTGTTGGCACGCACCTATTTCAGCAATCTTACCCTAACTGATATCTGGACAGCATGAGGCATCATTTGAAGCAGATACTATGATTTCCACCAAGAACTTGTGGATAGCGCTTTTTCCCATTAAAGCCATATCATTTCAGATTGGCTCAAATTGGCTAACAAGTTAGCTGCATATGCATTCTTCCGAGAGCGACGTTGGAGAATAATCGGGTGCAAAGTAAGCACCCCCTATTACCACGCGGATGCGCAGTATTCCACCGTCCTCCGACTGCTTGGACCAGGGGATCAACGGTGCCCGGAAAAGTGTGTCGCAGGCTAGCTGATGGGCCAGCTATTTGCCGTCGATCCTTTAATGCCGAAGTACCCAGGGGAGGAAAAGAATGGAAGGCTGCAGTGCGGAAACCGCTCGTTCGACCTCCTGTTGGAGAGAAGGGGTTAGGGTGTGTTTCTGTAAGTGGTGTATAGAGGCTTGTTAGTGTCAGTAGAGTATGTACTCTTAGAGATAGGGAAAGGGGGCAAATGACAGGAGGGCATGCGCAATGGCGAGGACCTCGAAAGAGAATGCATCCGGAGGGCGTAGACACGGCCCGCTGGTGTGGGGTTCAGGAGCAGGGAGGTGGGGATGGTGGAGGGCGTACCCACAAGAACCTGGAGGAGCCACGGAGTCATCCGTGTAGCCTACACCCTGGGTATCGAAGATAGGGGAATGGTGCTGCGCGGCCGCATGACGACAGCCGGCGTGCAGCACGGGAGACATGTTGGTCGGGAGGGAAAGGATACGAAGATTGGGAGACGAAGTGGGAGTAAGAGAGGTAAACGGATAGACGAATGGGCGAGATACCCGCTTGAGTCAATAACCACTGACCCTGATGGATAAGCGAAAACCGATCTGCATCATATATTTTACGCTGATGACCTCACTCTCTGGTGTTCGTCTGGCTCTTCCTGTCACCTACAGGACACCCTGCAACGTGGCCTAGATTTCATCGACTCCTTTTATGCGAAGCATATTACTAGAGCTACACTACAGCCCGTCGAGCGCGGCGGTGTAGCTACCATTGACCTTTAGCGTGACCACGTGACACCACGTGACACCATGACGTCACAGCAGAGGAGAGATGGGCTGCCGGCTCGCGCGGTCGGCCGCGGCGGTGAAGGCTACACATCAGAGGCGCGGCGGCTGACCACGTGACAACATGACGTCACAGCAGAGGAGAGATGGGCTGCCGGCTCGCGCGGTCGGCCGCGGCGGTGGAGGCTCCACATCAGAGGCGCTGCAGCTGACCACGTGACGCTAGAGCAGCGGTATAAAGCTGAGCTTGCCTCAGCTTTCCAATGTACTTTCCATGGGTGCCAAGAATGCTGTTGTAGCCGGTGCTGGGGCAGCGGTTGTACACTCTGCATTGAATTCACCGATGATCCCGTATATAGCTGCCACGGCAATCATTGCTACACTTCTAGTGGTTGTATTAAAATGACCAAGTATTCAACTAAGGAAAGCCATATATTACCAAGCCTAGCCATCAATATGCTTCGCATCTGACTAGGCTTAACCTTAGCTAGGCCTCCGCCATTTTCTCACCACCGCTGGCCTCTCTCCTGCTCCTGAGAAATCCGAGCTTCTCCTTCTCAATGAGTCCTCCTACCAGCGCTCACAAAATCACTTCGTCTCTCTCCACCTTTCTGGTTCTCCCATTCCTGTCGTCACGCAGTGCAAAAATTCTTGGCTTCCCTTTGCATGCGGCGAAGAATGTGCAAGCCCTCCACCATGCTGTCACCACCTGCCATTCGGTAGCTCATCTCTTGCGGCCCGTGGTCGCTCGACGCTCAGGTCTGCACGAGGCTCATGCGTGCCAAGTTGCCCACGCGCTGGCCCTCAACAAGGCCTTGTACATTGTACCCTAGGCTACCTTCACTCAGACTAAACGCTCTCGAGACTGCCCTTGTGGGCCTCTACAAGGCAGATCTCAACCTCCCTATAACTGCATCTACCGCTAATCTCTTTGCCACAGGCTTCTTTCATCATCTCCGTTCTCTTCTCACTCTCCATCGTGACTCACAAAGGCTATATATTTTATACACTTTCGCATTAGCTTATCCCTAGTCGTACCGCTCGAGCGCTATATTGAAAGCTACTCCCGTCCGTTCACCTCGAGGGAACGCACAGGGTGAGCATTTAAATTGTATTTGCAAACTACTACTTAAAACAGAGCAAAAGACCAAGACGCAGACCGAGGAGACAAACACAGCGCTTACTAGCGCGCACGTTTATTCTATCAATTTGCATGTATATATACAAATGAGTGATTCGCGAAAGGTCGAGATTGATACAAGGCGCAAAAGGAAGTCGAAATGTTATTTACATGTATCGCGTTGCAAGTACTTCGGTTCTTTAGAGATAACGCACGACAATGGGTTTTAAGAACGATGGACGATCAAGTAGCCTTCATAACTTCCCTTGTAAGTTACAAAGTTTTTATAAACGCTAACATTTCTCCTAATTTCACCCGACGAGACTCGCGAATCCGTCCAAATTGTATCCGAACAGCTCGAAGTCGTACATGTATATGGCGTACAACATAAGCACCAGTTGTCGCGAGAGCTCCGAGAAATAACGCATGGATGTCCCTCTCGAGTCGTGCGTTCTGCTTTTGGCGTTCATCCTCGGAAACGACCAGCCGCCCAGTCCAATTTTGGGCAGCAGGTGCTGCAGGTCAGCATCCAATGTCTCCACTTTTCCGATGATATCGTAGCTGCAACATGAGCATTTTTTTTAATACAGCCCATCTGTTTTGTATCCAGATTGCTAAAATATGAGCACAGAAAAAACATAGACATACGCAATTTTACCTATATGCTCTTTTTGTTTGCCAGTTGAACCATTACGTAATATGCCATCAAATATGCTTTTCCTTGAATTTAATATCTTACAGTGCTTCCCTGGCCTTTGCAGAGCTGTCATGCTTGGATTCAATTCACAATGAGTATTTAACAATTGGCTCATAAAGTACACTTCTGCAATGTACGTAAAATGAATAACTTCTTCCTACAGGAAGAAAAATAGTTAAGCATAAAGTAGAAAAGAACGCGCTGCTTTTGATAACGAAATCCTTCACCGAACAGCACGTTCGGTGCGCTAACACGATGATCATATACGCATACACATTGGGGAAATGAAATGATGTCCGCGCGCTGTGCGACCTCTGTGCACGTAAAGAAATGGTCTTTAGTAACCCTCAGCCATCAGCTTCGTGGTATTCCATAGCACCCTACAGCTTACTGGCGCTAAACACACTTTCCATAACACACCGCGCCCTGCCTTGCGGGCGAGCTATGCTTACCATATTATAGCGGGTGCTGAGAACCAGTAAGGTTACGCCTTACTTAAAATTCAGCTTTAGAAGCTCTACAAGTGGTCGTGCTGCAGCAAAAAATAGCCATAAACTTACGCTATGTTCTAAATTGGATTAATATGGAAGCCGTCTAAAGGTGTAAATATTTAGGAATGCACCCAGGTTCTAGCGAAAAAAATTTACTTCCTAATGATAAAGTATTATAAGGTTCAGTGAAGGAAAACCCGTCCCCGGAAGTTGTCCTCAGACGTTCTCCACAAAATGTGTCCACAGGAAGTAGCACCTCTCACGTGACCACATTTGAAGAAATTACCCCGCACTGGTTTCCAACCGAGACCCTCTGCGTGCCAGGTGGGCAAGCAACGCATTTACCACGAAGGGGTTTTTTGTTTTATTTATTTCATGGAAGTCAACCTCGCTGACTTATCTGATTCTTTACTTACACACGCACACTATTCCGCAATGCAGTAGCACATTATCATACACTGCATTCCACCAAGGTATCAAAATTGCGGGAGACATACACATGCGTGAAGACTGGGGCAACCATTCAGGCGGCCAGTCCAATTCGCCACAAACACCCGCACCAAGGCGCCCTGTTCACTGAAGAGGGACTTAAATGAACGAGGTGGATATCTGTGTTCGTTCGAGTGTGTAACAATGGCACGAGGTGAACGCCTTGTGATGTGTATGACGGTAAAGCATACTGGGGATATGTAGTGATGTTAGACAACGATGTCTTGCAGAAAAAGTGTCTTACGTTCCAATGCAACACAGCGCAGTGCTCGGTAATTTTTTTCTTTCCTGTAGACGTCCCTCCCTTGTGGTCTAATGCTGACGTCATATGAAAGCACGGTGACATCACTGAGGAATTTCTTGGCTTGGACGGCGACGGGCGCCGGTTTTTGTGCTAACGGGATGTATAATGCTTTCGCACTGAAAGTTAGAATGTTCAGTGGCAGCTAAGGGCGCTGCAATTTGGTATGTAACCATTTGACTGGTGTCGTATTGTATTTGCACGCATTTGAAGGCAATACTGAAAAAGAAAGATTCTTCAGTGGTCAAGCGCCCGGCTCACGACTCATGGGACAGCGGTTCCAGCTCCAGTTCGACATTTTTTTCTTTTCAGAACAATCGCTTTTCTTTCAGAGGCACTAAGAAATGGTGCTCGAGTGACGCCCCTATCATGTAGACCACTGATAAATTCTGCTGCGAAGTCATGATTGTTTTACTATGTCACTGTTTTCGGTTGTTTTAATTACTTGCGCGGGGAGGTTGTGACGTCACAGCCTCCTCGGGCAATAGTGATTTTCTCGACATGCCAAGAACTACGCCGGTTTCTATACTGAAAGAGACGCTTAATGCTGGAGCAATAAATGCAACCTTCATGAAATACAACGGGGCAAACAGCGCGTATTCTCTGTATACAAATTCTTTCTTCATTTGTTTCGTTGAAAGAAGACTGGATCACCGTGGCTGTTTCTGATCGATGATTTGACAAAAGGCTGTAATCACCGTTAGTTACAAAAGTCTAAACTACACAGGTTAGCTAGACGTGCTTCGCCTACTGAAAACTTGCAGTCCTTTCTTTCTCTGCCGCTGTTCTTATAGCCTCTAACAAATAACGTTCAACTGCAAACATCCGGTAAACATATTACTGGGAGATAAACTGTTACGCCTTCACAACTGCACGGAGCATGCACCTTTTAGAGCAGGGAAAGACAGAGGCCACCTGTAAAAATTGCTGTAACAAGCGAAGAGCATCACAAACACTTTCAAATTTATTCGTATGTAGTGAAATGTTGAGGGACCAGTCCACATGCAGAACATTAGCATTTAAAACATTTTTCTAGGCTGCGTATGGAAGTGGTCGTATAAACGGCACCATGGCTGCATTTTAGAGCTGAAATTTTAACGACACCAGGTGTGCCGACAGTGGAGCTTAAATATATTAGAGACATCTGTGCGGCCGGATTCGTTCAAGCTCTTTCAAGTACAGTGCGCTATACATCATACCAGGTGTGTCATCTCACGCTTTGCACGATTTTTAAATAGGCTTTTTGAGTTACAAGAGCACTTCTTTGGGCATACCTTTTTCAGCGGTATAATGCATCAGAATACAGTTAAGACGTTCTAACTAGCAAGCTGGCTAAGTAATATTCAATAACTAACTTATGAAGACATGAGAGTGAGTGTCTGCATTGCCCCCAAGGTGGCTCGGTCGTTATGGCACTCGGTTATGGGGCTGCACTAGATTCGCAACGTGTTTTATTAAGCCGCTACTGTCAGGCTCCTTATTCTAGAGAGGTGTGAGCCCACCATAAGTAATATACATATCTTCTGCTGCAATTTCAAAAACACCGACACCCTCGGCGATGTGGCCCAGCAAATCCTGGCTACATCATGCAGAAATACAGTGCTTTAGAGAAGCTTCAAGGAAAAGCAACCTATCCAGTGGACGTAACGCGCCGAAATAACCAAAATTTATTGGGCCGCAGCGCCGAGAGTAAGCACGTTTTGGAAACTCAAAGACGGATATGAACATTAAGTACGCAGAGCTGCACGACTCTGAATAATTAAGAAGCCTAGCCGCATTAGTTGTTAGGTTAATTACTCAATATTCGTCAATATTAGCCTCCTAAATAGCAAGCCTAAGTTGTATTCAAATTTGCTACATCGCTGACAATGGCATTCCTAAAAAGCGCCCTCATAGCTCATAAAGCGTATTTTTAAAATTTTGTAGAATTTTCGGTGCCACGCCATGCATATTAAACTATGTATATTAAACTAAGAAAACCATATTGCTAGACTTATAATCTTGGTGATTTCAGATGTGTATCGATGATACCATCGAGTATCTCTGTCGCAAATCAGTTTTAGTTTGCTATCTCGTATCAGTATCGGCAGTGCAATCTTTAGGTTATCGGCATTCAAGTATTGCGCGCAGCCCTCCAAAGCTACACCGGCTGCTAATAGAGTTAATGTCGTGACAGCAGGCCACTGTGCTCTGTTCCCGAGCTGCACGTACAGGACACTGTGCGATTGCTGGCGAATGAAAATTTCCCTTAACGCGAAAATTTTGCTTGCTTTCTTTTAACGAGGCCTTCATTGTGGCCGAGTGGTTATGCCGCTCGGCTGCTGATTCGAAAGAAATGGGTTCGAACCCAGGTGTTGGAAATTTCCGGAGCCCTTCACTGGGGCGTCCCCCATACCCTGAGTAGCTTTGGGACGTTAAACCCCGATAAACAAAACCAAATAACTATTTCTTTTACTGAGCTGCGCGTGCTCTGACTTGGGTCTAAGATTTAGTCACTGCTCATTGGAGTCTTTGCGTTGGCACATTTTATTGAGGAAAGAGCCGCTCGACTCGAACTACATTGTAAACTCATAATAATTAGAAAGTAATGCAATTAGTCGCACATAGAGTCAAGACGCAGCCTTTTAGACTCCTACTCAATGGTACCGCTGTTCCATTCTTCCTGTGGCTACTGCTTCCGCAATACACCGATTGTATTCACTGCAGGAGAGGGTGCGTACGCAACTCTGGAATCACTGCGGTGATTCAGGAAAGTTCACGACAAATTAGTGAAATATGACATAAGCATTAACTCCATCAGAAGGCACTCCTAGCATTTCTTCAATTCTAAGAATGTAATATTTAAACGGCTCCTTCAATTTTAACTTTGTAGAGCGGCCCGGCGGTCGGGGTTATGAAGACGAAGGGTTGTTTTTACATGCTGCAAGCAAAACTTTACCCGTGCAGCAATGTTTTTCGCTTCTCAGCTCCATCATAGTCAAATAATGCAGGAGAACAAATTGACTTTACTTCACCATGCAAAATTTGCTTGGAAGCTGTTTCAACAAAAAAAAATAGAATATTTAAAAGAGTTATGCGAGCCAAGTTTCAATTCATATTGTAAGCCGTTGCAACAAAACGAATGAAAGATGCAATTTTTACTGCTACTCCCAGAGCGTTAGGCATCTCGCTTCTTATAGAGGACATGCGCTGAATTTGATCGTGCAAAGCTTGCTACGCTATCATCTTGCAGTTTTCGTGCTATGTGTAATAGAAGCGTTCGCCTGAGGCCGCTTGCGAGGACGTGGTGCAGCAGTGCCTAGCTCTAGCCTCGCGTTGATGCCAGCACCTCGCACCGCTCCATCCTGACCGCTCAAAATTCGCGGGCCGCGCAGAACGCTTGTTTACTCAAAATTATATCTCCTCTGTTGCTCACATGTGCTCAAATTTACTAATGGTGAACATCAATTTCTAAAAATCGTGAATTGCGATCGCCTTGCTTAATATTTTAACAGAAGTAGAAATGTTTGCGTGCGGTCCCTTAACTGTGCCTGATACATAAAATTATACAGAAAATATCGCATTCGTTTAATGAAGTAAGAAAAGGAAGCGATTGAAATTTAAAAGTTGTAAGGGACAATGTTAGTTTCCGGTAAAATTTTGTGTGGCTTTGACACACTATGTGCTAAATGTTAAGGTGGTTTAAATTTTTACAATTGAATGGTGCCACCAAATGGGGCGCATTTTGAAACTAAGAAACAAAAACAGCGCCTCGCGGACGCATCTCTCCAGCGCGGGTCGTAAAGCGGGGGAGAAGGCAACCACGGAGAGCTAGCCTTGTGTGTGTGGCTGCCCCCTCCACCAGCACTCGCCGACGGGGCGCGCGGGGGGATTGCGTCAGCCATGCCGTCGATTGTTCCAGAACGTCGGCGACGCTTCTCCCCGAAACCAGCGGAGAGTGTGTAGCCTTGCGTGCGCTAAGACATGCCCTCTTCCTCTTCACTCGCGTGTAGGCGACGGCGCCATGACAGAAAAATCCCGATGCACCTCGAAGCCACTCCCGGCGTTTGACCAATCAGGGACGCGAGCCCGGCGCGAGAAGGAGAAGGAGACGGCGCCGGCCGATACTGTTTGTATGTCAGCGCCTACTTTGGCGCGTACAACAAACAGACGCGGACCAAGCCTATATAAGAGGGGCGTTGACCTCTGTCAGTGTAGTCTGAGGCACCGTATAAGCTGCAGTGAAGCACGCCCGCTCGACTCCCGGGACACCGCTCGCCAAGCAGGGGTTTAACGAGGCAGCGCGCACCAGCCTGCGGGATGGCATCATCGTGGACCTCTGGTCGTCGGCCTGTCGCAGCGCCCGGTAAGGAAATTGTGTTTTGTTTCTTTGCCTCTCTCTTGTGTTAGTGCACTTTAGGTGCAATATCCCTTTTCTAGTGTAGTCTCTCTCGAGTTTAACCTTGTACATATTGCATTGGTTTGTTAATAACTTTGTACGTGCTTGTGCTAGTAATTGTGAAACCCTCTCCATCGACTCATTGCTGTATAAACTTTGTTTTGTTTGTAAATCTTTGGCTCCAACCCATTCTCTGGCTTGCGACCGCCGAAAGCTGGGCAGCAAGCGACCAAAAACCTCTTGTCACGTGGCAGCTGGTCTCCACTAAGCTTGCCACGCTGATTCGGGGGCACCTCATTTGAGTCCGAGACCGCTATCCCCCCACAGTCTAACGGATTTCTGGGACCGCACGCTAAAGTGCGTGAAGTTGTGTGACATTTATTCTGGCGTCCACGACAGGACGTATGGTGTTTGTAAAGAGTCGGGAGGAGTTTACGAAGAGGTCGTAAACGAGTGATAGCAGCAGAGCGATATTGTGGGGTGCCGCGCCGAAGCGGGTAGTGAGGTTCACCGTGTAGAGGTATTCATTGCTTTGAAGAGTTCGGTCTCCAATTATGAGCCCAAAGGAGCTAAACGAGCTAGTAGAGGCTGGCATCCAGATGGGGATGACCGGAGCCGAACTGCGGAAATGGGTGGACCAGGAAAGAGAGAGGGCTCGAGAAGCAGCAGAAAGAGAATGGAAGAGGAGGGAGGAAGAGGCCGAATGGGCTTTTCAAAGAGATATGACAATCATTCAAAAGAAGCTTGCTGAAATTCGGCGTTTGAACGACGTCAGGAAGCCAGTAGAGCTTAACCCCGGAGAGGCCGGGTTCGAGACTAACGAGTATCATTTGTTAGCAACCATGGAAGAGGTTGTAAGTAGCTCCATAAGTCAGAGCTTGGCTTTGGAACAGCCTGTTCCTGCAGCTGAAACCACAGAAAGTGAAGAACCGACCGCAGTGTCGCTTCCTCAGGAAATTGAAAGTGCAGCCACATGCTGAGGTAGCAGGCACTGAGGAGAAGGCCAACCTGACGTTTCAGTCAGAATGCACCTTATTGAAGTCGCCTGAAGGGGACGAAAGGCGGAGCTCCAGCGAAAAATCACAGTCCTGCACACCATAGAGTTGCGGTAGGTACAGTGAGGAAGAGCGGCAAATTTTCATAGAGAACGAGAGCTCCGACGTAGTAATAACTGAAGAGAGCACACTCAGGGAAAAGCCGGAAATCATTACGAGTGAACCCTCGGGCAACGAGGAAGGCTTTTCCTGCAAGGAAGGGGGGGCAATCTGCACCTATGACGAAGGCGAGGAAGTTTTTGCCCCTGAGGAAGAAGACTGCGCAGTGGAAGGAAAGGGGCAGACTAGAGAAAGGTCTGTTTGCGACTGCGCTGAAAGTAACCAACTGACGAAGGGAATTGAGGAAGTAGTACTGACCACAACTGAGGAGAATGATTCTTCAATGAGTCCTGAGCCATGCTTCGAGCACTGCACTCGAGCAAGAACCAGAAAGAAGAAAAAGAAGAAAACACCGGTCCGAAGACAAAAATCTGTCGATCAAGAGCAAAAAACGACTGAAACAGTGGCTTAAACGCGGGAACACATCTCGAATGAGGCAACTGGGAATGAACCCGGTGTGGCCCATAGAAGAGCTTTAAAGAAAGCATTAAGAAAGAGAAGCAAATGGAGCACCGCCGATAAATGTGGAATCTCACCGGACAAAGCCTCAGAGAAAGGTCTGGAGAAGAATGGAAAGAAACAGACCCAAGCTAGAGACAGCTGCGACGGATACAAGTAAGCTGCCCGAACATCACAGCAAAGTCAGAAATAAGTTCAGAGGATCAGTGTAGTGACAGTGTAGCGACAAGGGCAAGGTCTCATGGTTAGCGCATGTGCACCTTCCAGGTTACGCATGTCCAGCTTTCTCAGGGAAAAAGTTTGAAAATTGTTAAATTGTAGGATACTGTTATGGCAGTACTGAAGGTAGTGTTGTTTTGACGTGTAGCCACATCTTTCTTTTTAAGTGTTTCCACCGATCGCTTTGAACAGTTAAGGCTGCCATAGAAAATCGATGAGGAATGCTTTTGACGATGGCAAATGTGAATGGTAAAAAAAAATTACAAGATGGCGTCGGGTCACCTGCAAATATATTGTCAAGCGCTACCTATGGACCCTGAAAGAACAAGGAAGTGCGCACGCTGGATAATAAGTTTTGGTATCGTCCCGCTGACGCATCAAGCTCGGGTCGACCTGCCTGTTTAAATAGGCTTTGTAAATAAAATCAGCTACAATTTTGGGTGCTAAAGCCAAATATTAGATTATATGAAAGAGGTGCGCCCATAAACGGTTTCTGGCTCAAAAATGGTCCGGTCCAGAATTTCTGGGTACGGCACAATGTTCGATCCACAGTATCGCCACGTTGCTGACAGAGCTCCTGCATTTCTCAATCAGGCGTTTAACTTCCTCAGCGATGAAAGGCTTCAGAAACTAGCGAAGCACGTTACTCACAACGAATGGCTTGTTCACTGCCGGTAACAGATTTGCGAACATTCCACAAATCAGGTAGTTGAGACTCCTACCTGGAAATGCATCTGTTGATTGAGGAACCTCTGGCCTCTCTTTCATATCGATTAGTGAATCATAAAGGCAGTACTAGACCATAAATGTCGTCCGCATCTGAAATCTATTGCAATAAAAATTTTTGCAAAACCTACTTCTTCCGTTTCTTCCCTAATGACTTCAAAACTCTGCACTTTTAGTGAGCACTCATGATTATTGAAACACCTCAAAACAGAGTATTTGTCATATGCAGACTTTTTAAAAGCTGTGAATATCAGTTAATGTTTGAGGACGGTAAAAATCTGTCTCGTTGCGCATACCCAATTTTTTAAACCTGCACGTGCAGTGAAAAAAACTACTAGGTAGTTACCCCGCTACTATTGAAGATAATCAGCGCTAGTTGGTCACTACTGCTCTGAACGGGTGCTCCGCCTCGGCGCCATGCGCGTACTTTGCACAAAGCGACTGATGCACAGCGTAGCCGCTGACGACTTTTTATAACTGCCGCGGCTGCAATTGAGCTGGTCCGAAAGATGTTGCTGCGCAACGCAGTTAAATATTCCTATTTCACTAACTTCGCAATCAAACAACATGCCGAAATTTGCCCAAGGTGTGACGCGCTTGCTATGTGCGCGTGGCCACGACGTAGCAGTGACCCATTCAGTACTGATCCCCTGTCTACGTAGCAGTAATTAAGGTTCTGACTATTGCGCACATTCCGAATGGTCAATGCTACAGCTACTGCTACGTGTATGCCGCTTCACGATCGATTCCACAATTAGCACAATCAAAAGTTTCGTTCCCTTCCTTCGAGCACATAAAGTACTCACACAAACGCTAAGAGCCGCCCACCCCCACTCTCCCACACTATTCATTTATTTATTTGCTTAATTTATGTGCCACAAATAGCATTCCTATCTGGTGTGTGGTGCACCACTGCACATTCAATCATGCACGATGTGTAGGCGAATTAGGAAGTCCTATGAGCACGAGGACGCTAGATCACACATATTTAACTGTTAAAGGTAAGAATGTCCACGGTTGTATCTTTCGGCAGTCTAGATGTAGTAAACATGTACTGAATGCACAGTGATGTAGAGCGACTTCTGCGCTTTTGAGCATAAAATACCCTATGGCTTCTTGCAAAATGCCTGGGCACTGTCGGTTTAAGAGCTGATGCTGTTTCAGGGCAAATTATTTATCCTTGCAAGTATTTTTGTACGAATGAACAATCATTAAGTTCATGCCTTGTTAACATGCAGTGGAAGAAGAATCAGTTTAGACAGCAATCGACCATATTAGAAGTAGTATTGTCTCCCCATTTCTCGGTCATATCGGATACGGACCGACCTCCGTTTGACGCGTTCAGTCATTGTGCACTGTACAGATATCATAGCTCCATAGAGCGCTTTAGAACTGCAATTTTGGCAGAATGAGTGACTTGTAGAGAATGAGAAAACAGTCTGAATTTAAATTGCTTAGTGAAGCGTCCGACGGTCCCCTAAAGTACGAACACTCGAGCGTGTTAAATAATTAACGTGGCTAATGTTGACTTCACTCTCAATATATACTCCTAGGTCGCGAACAATATTACCACGCTGTATTGTATCAGATGAAACGGTGTAATCAAAGAGAATTGGTTCTTTTTGACGTGTTAAAGAGATTCGCATATTCTGTTAGGAATCAGTGCTACAGCATGTCGCGTGCATCACTCTTTTGTACAGGAGATATTTTTGTGCAGCTCTTCGGAGTCAAGCATTGAACGGACCGTCCCGTGAGATTTAAATCAACAGAGAATTGTATTAGCTTAGAGTGATTGATACAGTCTTTAACATCGTTCACAAACACATAGAATACTAACGGGGACAAATTTTACCCCTGCAGTACACTAAAAGGGTAACATAATGATATGTGCGATACCATGTGTTCATTCATCATGTGTTCCGCAAGAGTGGTCTATCCCCTTAACGTGTGGGAAGACCTATGTTGACCAGACTGGGCGCTGCATCAACGAGCGCTTGGGAGAACATGCCCGAAATTTATCAGATTTAAAGGATAAATATGCACATTTGGTAGCGCATATTATTGGTTGCGACGGGTGCGGGGCATGATTGAGTCAGACTAAGATTCTCGGCAAAAGCGCAGATAAGAAGGCACGTGAATTTCTGGAGGGTTTTCACATAAGGACACTTGGCACTAGGTGTGTCAGCACCCCATCTCTCACTTTTTTCGTCCGAGTTCGAATTTTTAGATGCCGCCCTTAAATAATCTTTGTTAACTTTTTTGTTTTTGGTTTGGTTACCGCTTGCTCATGTGTGCTCCCTGTGGTGGTCGCTTCGATATATTTACCTTTCCTGCCGTCCTCCTTCTTTTTCAGTGAAACTTCGCCATATAAAGGCGCTGCCTGGTTTCAATAAAATCAGTTGTGAGTTAGCGTTTTGTGTCTCGTCCTTGTCTTTTCGTGGTTTGCATGCTCTGGCGCTATTTTCTTCAACTCAAGTATGCACCAACTCGCCCAAAAAGAAGCGCGATAGTTTGTAGAATCGCTGATTTTCTAGTAGCAACGAATGGCTAACTAAGTGAATTGCTTTCCTAAAATATTCCTAAATTGCTTTCCTAAAACTATATAGCATGAACCTCTTTCTTCATTCAAATAAGTTGGCGCAACATAATTTAAAAAAGAAACCAGACTAGTATCTAAAAGGCGGCCAGGTAAAAAGCCGTGTTGCTTATTGTTTAGCTTATTCTTGAAAAAGAAGCGTGGACAGGTATAAGAAACACGGTCGACAGAGATGACAGCAGAGAAACTGGACTATAGTTTAACACCCGTCGGTCAAGCTTCCTTTTTAGTGTATTGGCAAAACTAGTGATGGCTTCTAGCAGAATGGAAATTCTCAAAGGTGCAAGGTTAAGTTAAAAACGTGGGCTAAAACATGTGTGTGACCGCGGACGCAGCCTACTATAACAAAGATCGCGATTTCGTCAGAACACCAATATTTTTTTGTTTAGCAGGGAGCGTACAGCTGCTTCTACCTGGCTAGAACAAACGTTCTCAACAGGAAGGAAAAAGTCGTTTTGTTCAGGAAGGACTAACTTTTTGGGGCGACTGGAGCTTCGGCATTGTGAGGACTCTGTGAGATTGCAGGTCTTATTTTAAATAAACACAAAAGTACAAACAATAAACGAGGCGGATTTTATCAAAAAGGAAACCAATTTCAATATGAGCGAGAAAAAAGGAAAGGAACAAGAGAACAACGCAACAACACACGGGAAAAACACACGGGGAAACAGAACAAGATGCTTACGAAAAATGCAGAAAAAAGAGTCAAAGAGGAAAGTCACACTAGTCTTATTCGAGCAACGAGCGGAGAGGACTGGCTGGGTGTCGGGCAGTCAAGGAGTCTCTTGGCGTTCCAACGTCGATGCAACGCTACTGCAGCGTCAGCGTTCGTGGGCTCCCGGCACGGTTCCCAGGTCTGGTAACCCGGAAAAAGGTCACGTAGGCGCCAGAGGCGGCCTGTGTGGAGCAGCTGACGGATGGACGGAGAAGAGTAGCGCCTGGGCCTGGTGGTTGAGGCTCTCGACGATGGAAGTCCAGGTCTGGTGGCCCGGACGTCTGCGGCTAAGGCCCAAGCCCGGAACTCGGGGAGCCAGCAGAACTCGTCCACGTCCGTCGCCCACCGCGCTCTTCTCTTCTCTGCCACGTAATCCTCTTCGACCTGCCCCGCGTTCCCCTCCGCACGCGCTCCTCGTGCGTTGTCTTCTTCTTCTCACGAACGCCGCTGGGTTGCGCTATCTCCTTACAGAAGGCCTCCTCTTCGGAAGTTTTTTCCAAGGGAAAGAACTCAACTTCAGGATAGCGACACCAGACGCGTTCGACGATCGCAACACAGAACACCGCACCCCAGCGCGCACACTACACACCACACACAATACGACGGTCGTCAATGTTCGAAGCGTTCACAGACCTTCGCACACACAGCACAGAGCGCACATGGAAAGTCAACGTAAAACATCCATAGAGGGCGAAGAAACACGGAAAGCATAAAAAGTAGATAGCCGACACTCAAAAACAAACATGAACAAACAAAAACAATTCCAACAACAGGTGTGGGCTACATTCTTCCGTATTCCATTGTTCACATCAAACCACTTCACCGTCGAGAGAACTTTTTCGGCTAGTACTTCCGTTTTCCTTTGTGAAACCGTTTTCTCCAAACCGACCTCGGTTTCCACCATGATTTTACATGTTCCCGTCCTACGGTGTTATTCACTCTGTTCTCCCTTGCCTTCGACACAGTCTGCTGACACATATCACACGATCTGACATAACTCTTAATGTCAGCCTGTACACCGGGCCAGTAAAACTCACCGACTCCAACTGGGTAGATAGATGCAACACGGCCGCGCGACAAATGTCCAGCCGAAACACGTGGCGTCTCTTTCGAGCCCTAATCGACCCAACCCAAACACGATCCGAAACACAAAAACATTTGCAGCGAGCACTGCACGCTTTTCCTGGCAACACGACTCAACTGGCACAGAAACTTCGGGACCAGTATCTGTG
Organism: Amblyomma mixtum; assembly: GCF_055824585.1. NCBI lineage: Eukaryota > Metazoa > Arthropoda > Arachnida > Ixodida > Ixodidae > Amblyomma > Amblyomma mixtum. Next base: position 121,854,703 of record NC_143013.1, read on the forward strand.
TACAGCCCAAGACCCCCGTGGATCTGCGTACTCTTATGCAGGCAGAGAGAACACGGAGCTGGATCAACCTTTCCAGCTCCATGATCTGCGGGCGGCTCTCGCCAAAATGAAACGGGGCACTGCGCCAGGACGGGATAAGGTCACCGTCAAGCTTTTGACGAACCTTCCCGACTTGGCATACCAGTCCCTCCTGGAATACGTAAATGCGATTTGGCGCGGGGACACCCCCCTGCCAATCGAATGGAAAACGGCTTTGGTCACATTTATTCCTAAAGCTGGCAAACCAATTGACACAGATAACCTCCGCCCCATCTCTCTAACCTCATGTGTGGGCAAACTAATGGAGACGATGGTGCGAGATCGGTTATCTACATATCTTGAACACAAACAAGTCTTTGCGAGCACCATGTTCGGATTCCGCCCATACAGATCCGCACAGGATGTCCTCCTGCAACTCAATCGGGAAGTCCTTGACCCCCTCGAATGCCCCCATAATGACCGGGTAGTACTCGCCTTGGATCTTAAAGGGGCATTTGACAATGTAACACATGAGATCATACTCACTAACCTAAGTCACACCGACTGTGGCCTCAACACATTCCAATACATAAGCCAATTTTTAATGGATCGTCAATCCTACATTCGAATTCAAGATAGAGACCATGGTCCTTACCTACTCGGCACGCGGGGAACCCCTCAAGGCGCGGTACTTTCCCCGCTGCTCTTCAATCTGGCCATGATGCACCTGCCGGCCCAGCTGAGTGGTGTCGCCGGCGTGCAGCACGCCCTGTACGCGGATGACATCACTCTGTGGGCCACGCAGGGCAGCACAGGAGACATTGAAACCAGCCTGCAAACAGCGGCGACGATAGTAGACCGCTACGCCCGCCGCTGCGGTCTTCAATGTTCCCCTCAAAAATCGGAATTTGTGCACCTCCGCCCCTCACAGAAGTGCACAACTAAAATATCTCTCTCTCTTGAGAGTGGTCCCATACGCGAAAGTGATGAGATACGGGTACTCGGACTCTACATCCACAAACACAGGCGGTCAGACACTACATTGGCCAAACTCCGTAAGGTGGGGGACCAGGTGGGCCGCATGGTCCGCCGGGTTTCCAACAAACGCGGTGGGTTACGAAGTAAGGATGCCTTGCGGCTGGCAAACGCCTTCGTAACTAGTCGAATTCTCTATTCGACTCCTTATCTCCACCTACGGAAACAAGAGGAGGACGCCCTTGAGGTCATCCTTCGCAAAATTGTTAAACGTGCCCTTGACCTCCCTATCACTACTTCAAACAGCCGGCTTATGGCTCTTGGGGTGGTGAATACTTTCCGGGAGCTCCGGGAGGCGCACCTTACAAACCAGTACACGCGCTTGTCGCTAACGGAGTCGGGTCGCCGCCTTCTTGCTCGACTCCATATCCAACACACCCCTCCAATGGAAGACAGGTTTCGCATCCCGGAACTGTGGAGACGTGCCCTCCACGTGCGGCCTCTTCCAGCAAACATGTCACATGAAGACCATAATGGTCGACGCCTGGCACGAGCGGAAGCGCTAGCCCGATATTATGGCAACAAAACAGGTGTATACTACGTGGACGCCTCCGGCCCTCACCATGGGGGATGGTACACGGCCGCGGTAGTTCACAACAGCAACACAGTTAACGGCCTAACTTTTAGAGCTCGCAGTGCAACACAAGCAGAAGAGGTCGCGATTGCTCTCGCGGCCTCACATTCCAATTCAAAATACATAATCACCGACTCGCGAGGGGCCTGTCGGAACGTCGAACAAGGCTGCACTCCCTTCCTAGCCTATCGAATATATCAAAATTGCATACGGGATACGGACCCCGCACACCGTTACCTCATATGGGCCCCTGCTCATCAGGGGTTGGCAGGAAACGAGGCAGCAGACTCAGCCGCCCGCGCGCTCTCTCACCGGGCTGTTTTCTCCTCCCCATCCGATCAGGAACCCAATTTTAATCCGGTCTATACATTCAAAGATATTACAACATATTATCAAAATTGTCATCGCCTTTACCCTAGCCCATGTAAAGGCCTGAAGAAGGCGGATGAGCGGCTCCTTCTCCGCCTTCTCACCAATACTTTGCTGTGCCCGGCAGCGCTAAAACATTTTGACCCCTCCTTTAGCGGCAGCTGCCCACACTGTAGTGCAGTGTCTTCTGACACCTATCACATGGTGTGGGCCTGCCCCTCCAACCCCGCTATTCCCCCCATCCCCAACCCAACCCGGGAGGACTGGGAGGCGACCCTGCTCGGCTGCCACGACTTACAGGCCCAACAAGCCTTAGTCGGGCGCGCCCGGGCGGCGGCAACCGCCACTGGGGTCTCATACTAGGGACCTCCACCTAGTGTTTGTAAGGATCGGTCCCTTACGGGCTGATCCAAACATACCTCCAGTTCATTCGAAATAAATGTTTTCACCACCACCACCCTCACTGAGCACCCTAGCTATTGTTTGCCGTATTCCATGATGGCCGGATAATGCACTCTTATGTGCCAACTTAAGAACTTGCGTGCGTAAGCCCTTCGGTACCACCGCTTGCTCAACGACTTGGCCGGGACACACTTGGTACGACCGGAAAAGAACACCGTCATCTGTATCAAAGGAGTGGGCGGTCTGTCCCTTGCCATGAAATATTTGCCCCAACTTCCTGCGACACACCTCTAAGGTCGGGTCTTCTTCCTGTTTGAGGCGAAACTCCGGCCGTGACAAGTGGAGTGTGTTCAGAGTGGGGCTTTTACTACTCTCTGAAACCTTTGCTGTCATCATAAGGGAAGGAACATCGACCGCACCCGTCATGGCAAGGGAAACTGCCTGATCAGTGAGAACTGGCGGGTCAACCGGGAATGGAGGTTTAGCCCCGGGGACATTGCCTATTATAATGTCGTATAAGGGTGTAGACAAGCAGCGCGCGATGGCCTTACCCGAGAAGTATGGAGAAGAAATCACCACCTCCGCTTCCGGAACTTCTACACAGGTCCCATTGGCCAAGAATAATGTAGCCTTTTTCCCTGTTAGTGCCGCTGGCGGTACAAGAGACTCACGCACAACAATACCGGTGCTGCCCGTATCCCGTAATACCGAACCAGGCTGGCTGAACACCTCACCGTGCCCCACGGGCATAGCAGTTTCCACCGGGTTGGAAGGACAGACCATCTCCCCCAACTGGCCCTCTACGCGCGTTACCTCTGCAGGGTTATCGGGATGTGAATATCGAGGTGTCATGCAACAGGAGGACTCCTCACGGTCTCCTGGCCTCTTAGCTTTGCACGACTGGGCATCATGTCCTACCTCGCGGCACCAGGTGCAATACGATTGCTTCGGCTTCGTCCGACAATCCGCCGCCTTGTGCCCAGTCTTCTCGCAAAGAAAACACCGCAGGCGAGATTGTGAACCTGAAACCTCGTCCTTGGCTTTATTCATCGTATGCTCCCCCTGTTCTTTGAAGAACAACAAGTTATTTTGCCGCTGTGCTTCGAGAAAATGATCGGCAGCCTCCGCCAGCTTGGAAACTGTCTTGCCCTCCCGCTCACGTAAGAAAAGGGCTAAACGAGAATGACAGTTGTTCAGCAATTGTTCGCTCACGACCATCTCGCGAACCACCTCAAAAGTGCGGCCTTCTCCCCGCATCTCGACCCAACGGTCAAAGAAGCTAAACAACCTGGCAGCATATTGCGAGGCCGTTTCTCCATCCTGGGGCTTGCTCAGGCGAAACTTCTCTCGGTACCCTTCCGCGGTGAACCTAAACCTCTGAAGCAAGGCAAGCTTCGCTTTATCATAATCCACGGAATCCTCAGGCGAGAGCCGACCGAAGACCCTAAGTGCTTCGCCGCCAAGGCACAAGCTCAACGCCGTTGCCCACTTTTCTTTTGGCCAACCCTGCCCCGTGGCCACATGCTCAAACCTCTTTAAGTAGGCATCGAGGTCATCCCGCGCTTCATTGAACTGTGGTATGAGGCTGTGCGGGTTAATGGAGCTGGTCGATGAGACGCTACGCTCTCCACAGTCACTCGGAGGATTTGCGCCATCCTCCTTGAGCCTTATTTGTAGCTGCAAGTTCTGCGCCTCTAACTCCAATTTCTGTTTCTCCGTCTCTAAATTCCGTGCCTCTAACTCCAGCTTCTGCTTCGCAGCTTCACGCTCAGCGGCTCTCTCTTCCCCTGCCTTACGAAGCTCGTCCTCCACCCACGCTCGTAACTCCGCGCCGCACAAGCCCATGCGCTCGCCTAAAGCAACCAAATCTGAAGCACTCATATTGTTCCTAAATTAACACAACAGGCAAATAAATAAAAACCGACCTCGTCCTGTCGTAGTGGACGCCAAATTTGTGAGGACTCTGTGAGATTGCAGGTCTTATTTTAAATAAACACAAAAGTACAAACAATAAACGAGGCGGATTTTATCAAAAAGGAAACCAATTTCAATATGAGCGAGAAAAAAGGAAAGGAACAAGAGAACAACGCAACAACACACGGGAAAAACACACGGGGAAACAGAACAAGGTGCTTACGAAAAATGCAGAAAAAAGAGTGAAAGAGGAAAGTCACACTAGTCTTATTCGAGCAACGAGCGGAGAGGACTGGCTGGGTGTCGGGCAGTCAAGGAGTCTCTTGGCGTTCCAACGTCGATGCAACGCTACCGCAGCGTCAGCGTTCGTGGGCTCCCGGCACGGTTCCCAGGTCTGGTATCCCGGAAAAAGGTCACGTAGGCGCCAGAGGCGGCCTGTGTGGAGCAGCTGACGGATGGACGGAGAAGAGTAGCGCCTGGGCCTGGTGGTTGAGGCTCTCGACGATGGAAGTTCAGGTCTGGTGGCCCGGACGTCTGCGGCTAAGGCCCAAGCCCGGAACTCGGGGAGCCAGCAGAACTCGTCCACGTCCGTCGCCCACCGCGCTCTTCTCTTCTCTGCCACGTAACCCTCTTCGACCTGCCCCGCGTTCCCCTCCGCACGCGCTCCTCGTGCTTTGTCTTCTTCTCCTCACGAACGCCGCTGGGTTGCGCTATCTCCTTACAGGCATAAACGTTAGCTAAATAATCGGCAAATTTATTAAAGACGGCCTCACGGTTGCAAACATTTTCGGAAACGCATGACTATTTCTTGTTTAAGGCTTTTTTGCCCTATTCTGTATCGAGGTAAAGGCGTTTTTCCTCATGTCGATAAGCAGCGTATCTTGTATACCACTCATGAAGTGACGTCAGATGATACCATCGATGACAACGCAGTTTTTCTGCGAATTTCTTTCCTTGAATAGGCGGGAAACCAGTGCGGATACCTTGAGCCTTTTAACACATTTTTAAGAATGTATGAGGCCATTGCAGTTGCAATTCCTCTTTTGTGCACTCTAGGGGCGCACGTTTCTGAAAAGAAACTGCGTTTTCCCAATCAGCATTTCCCAAGTATCTATACCGTCCTAAGTAGACCCCACTGACTTAGTCCCCCGTAATTTCCCATTGATGTAGCGAGGTTAAGTACAGTTGAAGATTCAACAACATCCTCACATGGACGGTGCCAACATAGATCGGCGCCAGCACTGGTAGAGGTTCCGAGATAGTGGAATTGATGGGGTTTGTCAGAAACAGGTCTAGCAGGCTTCTTTCTGAATGGGGAAGGCAATTTTTTTTAGTTGGAGCTGCGCAAAGCTTGAGAATTCGAGCAGGTGGTTAGCTTTTACCCGAACCTCACAGCTTTTTGGAACGCAGATCCTAGTCAACCAGGTTAACCCTGGGAGGCTAAAGTAACCCATGATATGTACGGTATATTTTATGGAATTAACACGATCATAATGAAGGTATAGACATTTTCGGAAAGCAAAAACAGGCGAATAATAAAAGAAATTCAAAGAACTGAAAATAAAAGAAGACGAAAGAGAGAAAGGCGTTTATGAAACAAACCATGCCTACTCTATCACCTTACGCATAAATCTGTGACCATATCAGTGGAAGGAAAAAAAAACACTGCAGACACTAAATAGTCATGGTAACTAAATATATTATTATTATTAATGTATTAATGACAATATTAACTGGTTTTTGAGGAAATGAGATCGGGCAGTGTTTCTCACATCTCTGCGGATGCCTGAGCCGCGCCGTAATGGAAGGGATAGAACTGCAGTGAAAGTACAAGAGAAGAATGTAGTACCGTAACGGAGGGCTTGGGAATAATTTCGACCACCTGGTGATCTTTAACTGCTCTGAAATTGTAAAGCACTCGGGCACCTTTTGCGTGTCCCCTCCATCGAAACGCGGCCGCCGCGGTCGGGATCGCAACAGGAAACTCCGGCTTATTAGCCAAGAGCGCTAATGACTGGGGCACCACGGGGCGTTCATTATGCATGAAGGCCTTTCAATTACACTGTCATGCTAGGAAGCAATCTCGATCCTGTAAGTGGACTTGATGAATTGATCTCAAAGTAACCTTAGTTTTAAAACCCACTCTACAATTTTACTTAAAAGGTGAAGGTAAACAGGAATATCTTTTATTAGACGCTGGTTTCTAACAGTGCTAATTACCATGTAAACGCTAGCATATTTTTCCTGCGCAGGCAAGGAACGAGTTACCTCATGTTGCAGGGCTGGCATCGGGTTGTGTAGGGTGTCCAGTGAGGGTCCCAGTATGTGACGGGCTCGTTCAATATCTTCTCCACAAACTCTGCGAACGTGAATGTTCCATTTGGTCCGCTGCCTACGAATCCTCGTTGGTACAACAGCTTGGCTCCCCACACGTAGGGATTGGTAGTCCTGACTTTATTCAAGTACGCAGAGACCAGTCTTTCAAACGGATGGCGCACTATGATCACCTTGGTGAAAATGGACCCAAGCTTGTCTCTCCAGTGGGCCCCGGGAAGGACGGCGCGATATATTCTCCGGAATGCCATGAAAATGCTGTCCGCGGTTTGATTCGGACTCAGGGCCTTGTCGGCTTTCAAGACGAGTACCTTGAGACTGGATGCCTTCGGAACCGAACAAAACGCGAAGTGATGTGGCCTCACCACGTAGAGGGAACACGTGCAATTAGGTTCCTTTGAGACCCCTTGGCGACCTCCAGTATGACGTAAACAGAGAGATTCGCCGTATTTTTTGCAGGCTGAGTCCATTCTGGTGAGCCTTGACGCCAGATCGTCCACATTCTTTTCCGAGAGGGCCTCCACAATCCGGATGGAGCGGTCCCTCGAAGCGCTGCAGTTGCACACTGAATGCTGCAGCATGAAAATGAAAATATTTTAGCGTGTGAACGAAAATGCCTTGAATCCTTCAATTACCGCAGTCGTGTTATTTCCAGGCACACCTGCATATGACATTACAACCCTTCTCTGTTCATGACATGGACAGAGTTTTACATACGAAAGAAACAATTCGAGAATTATTTCCAATCCTTGAAGTCTCCTTATGAAGGAATGAAATTGCGCGGCGCCTTACCAGAAATTGAACCTTTAGGCAAAGCACTGTGCATAGACTACATGTTAAGTGAAATTTTATTAGCGTTTATCGCGTCTCAAGAGCTGACACGTTAACGTTTCACATGCGAGAAAACTTTACTGTGAGTTCCACTTTAGCAGGAGCAAGCGGCGGCGATTAACACTAGCAAGTAACTGTGGTATTCGGTAACATTGGTTACTTATTTTGTCGTATTATTTTTCCTCTAGGGTCCTTGTGAAACAACGTCACGGGCAAAAATGACCAACGCGTAAAGATCACCTGTCCAGCGCCTGTCCCAGCGAGTCTTGTCACCCCTCGCCTCTTAGGCCACCTTTTTAACAGTGCGTACACATGGCGGTTGAGCCTTCTGCACATGCACAAGAGAATACAGGACTATTTCTCTAATATACGACGTAACACTAACTGTGAGGACTTCAATAATGGTCAGCATTATTCAGTAACGTCTAGCAGATTGACACAGCATTTCCCAGAATGAGATAAATTAGGTGGCATCCTTTATTCACAATTGTCGAACACCAGTCACGATGATTTGTTACCGTTCGTGTCAACAGATTATGTAAGTGCAACCAGCCACAGCAGGGCCCTGACTGAAATCGAGACGCTTTACTAAGAACGGAAAAACCTTGAACTGAAGAGCGGCAGTATATTTCCGTTTTAAAAAGCATTGTGTGCTTAATTCCACTCTCTAGCTACAAAGGAATTGAGAGCAGCTCACGAATCGCAGTTGCCTTATTCTCTCTCTTAAACAGGAAGCCACGATGGACTCAGGTGGGTCAAGATATCCTTTTCAAGGAAGAAAAAGCAATCAGTAATCAGCGTGAAAGTAAGCGCCTGGCTTTTCAGACGGAAATATTGCAATTCGTATTTACCAGTCGCGCTCTAAGTTCTCATGTTTCTGCTAAACATTTCATTCAAGGTTTCCATTGCGCCGTCCGCTAACTCGCTTTTTTCGCGCACATGTCGCTTCTTCGCTGGGGAATTCGTACAAATTTTGCATCGAAACAATTTCATAAATGCGATGGCAGATTTTTTCCGAGTGCCATTCGACCCTTCTACTCGCGGCCCAGCGGCCTTTACTGGCGGTAGCACCTGCACTGTGCGAATAAGTTCCTTGTTATTCCCACCAAAGAAATTCTATCAACGGCAATTGAGTTATTCTGATTGATAACATAGCGGAAGCAGAGATTGCCACTGTAAATGGATAATATTTCTTTGCAGGCCGCCATTGAAAGTGAAGGGGCAACCATCTCTGTATCTGAGCCACTTGCAGGATGTGCATGGCGGCGCCTATGGCATTCTCACCCAATCACAGCCGTGTTTCAAGAAGCGTGCAAATTTTGTCGCAGCTTCGAATTATACTTCTTCTCTCAGAGATAATCACCGAGCATAAGGGACACGCGCAGAGTCAAAGTATACCTGCGACTCCTTGTGCCAAAGTGATGAGCTGTAGGCACCAAAGGTCTATGTCGTCTAAATACTCGCTGAGTATACATGGGAGCTCGCTCAGAAGCACGCATACTCCCTTGATCTAGTGGCTTGCGAACCCAAAGTTTTCAGATACATCGCTGTTAAAATGAGAAGGTAATGTTTGATGCAGCCTAATTTTGAAGCCTTCTGCATTCAAAAGAAATCTGACATGACTGTCAATACATCTATTATACTAGTATTGAAGGAAAGGGTACAGGTTTTTTAACCTTTTCATCACTCTTTTCTTCGCGCTTAATAGTTTGCATGAATTTTTTATTGACACGTATAGCCGTATCATTTATATATCTGATATTTTTTCTGCGTTTTCCTCTGTTGATTCTTTGTCTCCTTGTGCATTTCTGGTGCCGCAGTAAGGGGTTTAGTAGCACTCAATGGTTGATCATGCACTCTTTCGTCGATGCTCTCTGCCGGCAGGGCATGATGCAAGTGGCACGCCTTAGCTATTAGTAGCGCTACACTCTACACGATGGTAGCGCAACGCCGGCAGTAATAAAACACAGTTCCAGCTTGGCTTAGTAGAATTATAACTGTCCAAGAATAGCGAAGCACAATGCCCATTATATATTTGCACGCAAGATAGTTTGAAAGGAGTCACAAGTGGCTGGAAAGAAAACGTGCAAACAACTGCCTTGTGCACGTGACATATAGCTACTCCCACTCTTTTAAATAGCCAGCGGATAGAGCTGCGAGATTAGAGACCAGGTAAGATGCACTAAATTTCCCGCTGAGCTTGAACCGCCAGCAAACATTTTAGAAAGGGACTTGTGAAGATGAGCGCAATGTGGAAAGTGTACTGTGCTGCGAAGTCGTGCCACAACTCTGTCTACAAAGGAATACAAGTGTAGTTTAACTGTCCCTGACTATCCACGCGTATTTATATAATTTTGCCGAATATTGCTTAGGACATCGTTTGAAGGGGTTGGCGATCATGAGGGAAACGATAGTTGTGATTTGAAGTCCATACGGCAAAGCGCCATCATCCCGCCAGTAATGAAAGACGAAGTAAAGAAAGTTTTAGGAACAGTGCAAAGGGAGAAAGCAGCTGGTGAGCATCAGATAACAGCAGATTTGTTGACGGATGCAGGAGAGATTGCTCTCGACAAACTAGCCACCCTGTATACGCAATGCCTTGTGCCCTCCAGCGTACCTAGAGCTTGGCAAATCGCTAACATTATCTTAATTCATCAGAAAGACGACGTCAAGGACTTGAAGAACTACAGACCGATCAGCTTATTGTATGTTGCCTACAAGGTATTTACGAAGGTAATCGCTAATAGCGTGAGGAAAACCTTAGACTTCAAACAACCAAATGATCAGGCAGGTTTCGCAAAGGATACTCAACAACAAACCATATTCACGCTATCAATCAGGTGGTAGAGGAATGCGCAGAATATAACCAGCCTCAATATATAGCATTCATTGATTACGAGAAAGCATTCCACTAAGTACAGACCTCAGCAGTCATGCAGGCATTGCGGAATCAGTGTGTAGAAGAGTGTTATGGGAAAATATTGGAAGGTATTTACAACGATTCCACAGCTACCACAGTAAACCATAAAATCAGCAATAAAATTCCAACAAAAGAAAAGTGTCAGGCAAGAACACACGTTCTCGCCTATGCTATTCACCGCCTGTTTACAGGAGGTATTGCGCACCCTGAAATGGGAACAAGTGGGGATAAGACTTAACGGAGAATACCTAAGTAATCTGCGTTTCGCTGATAACATTGCCTTCCTAAGTCACTCAGGACATGAACTGCAACGCTTGATCAATGAGTTAGACAGGCAGAGCAGAACGGTGGAGCTAACAATTAACATGCAGAAAACCAAAGAAATTTTCAACACTCTAGCAAGAGAACAGCAGTTTGTAATTGGTGGCCACGTACTGGAAGCAGTAAGAGAATATGTTTTGTTAGGGCTGGTAGCGACAGCTGATCAAGATCACGAGAGAGAAGTAACTCGGGGAATAAAAATGGGGTGGAGCGCATATGGCAGGTCCGGTTAGATCATGAACGGCAGTTTACCAATACCCCTCAAGAGAAAAGTATACAAGAGCTATATCTTACCGGTACTCACTTATGGGGAAGAAACTTGGAGGCTAAGAAAGAGTGCTCAGCTTAAGTTAAGGACAACGCAGCGAGCTATGGAAAGAAAAATGATTGGTGTAACGTTAAGAGATCGGAAGTGGGCGGAGTGTGGTGAGAGAACATACGGGGGTTAATGACATCGTAATCGAAATCAAGAGGAAGAAATAGGCTAGGTCAGGGCATGTAGTGCGAAGGCAAGGTAACCGCTGGTCCTTAAGGGTAGCGGAGTTGATTTGAAGCTGAGGCAAACGTAGCAGGGTGCGGCAGAAAGTTAGGTGGGTGTTATGAGGTTAAGCAATTTGCTTGTATACGGTGGCCGCAACTGGGAAAGGACAGGGTTAATTGGAGAGACATGGGAGAGGCCTTTGCCCTGCAGTGGGCGTAGTCAGGCTGATGATGATGATGACTCTCGAAAGATAAGGGCCATTGCGGCTATGATGATCACCTTCGTGGAAAAGCTCCGCTCCATCTTAGGCGACTAATCTATACAGCATTAGTAGAACCTGTTTTAAGGCGAAAGCCTCTAATGTCTCATCGTTGTAAGCAGCAGTTGTCGACAGAAATGTCACGCTTTTCAGTTGGTCGAAACGGTCGTGACGTCACAGTGCGCGAATTTCAAACGGGGCCAATTATACTTTGGCTAGTACCCATGCAACCAATTGAAGGGATCGTATAGTGATGCTCCAAGTGGGACTGAGCTTAGTTAACTGCTTAAATACCCAATTAGCCTACTTAGCTTTTCTAGTCAGGCCATATAAATAAATAAAACCGAGTAGAAAATTGGTCGAGCTCGGGAAACGAACCCCGGTCTTCGGCGTGCGAGACGAACATGCTATCCACTCCGCCATGCCAGCTCGATGGTTTCGAATGAACAAAGGCGCGTCTAGTGAATACGGTGTGTTCGCTCACTCCCATCCTCCTCCCTTTCCTCCTGGCGAGGTTTAGGTGTCCACCGAGGTATGAGAGACAGATACATTTCCTTTCCCCAAAAACCAATTTACCGACGAGCGAGGCGAAGAACCGAATGGGCGATAGCGTTCTTTGGACTCCCTGGCAGCGTTGCAAGACGCTGTCGCGTTCTAGTCTTAGAGGCGCAGCTTAAAATCTTAACCACACATCAGTGACCACACTTTAGGTCAAAAAAGTGCCCCCCTGAATTTTGACGGCTTTCCATCGAGATATGCGAGACAGTTACTGCGTAATTTCCTTTCCTCAAATACAATTTTCATTTTCTCCATTACGGCCCTCTTTGTCTTCTTTCACTCCCACTTCCTCCCTTCCTCTACGGTGCGATTCAGGCGTCCACTGAGATGACAGAGAATTACTGCGCCATTTGCTTTCCTCAAAAGCGTTGCGTTCAAAGGGCAAGGAATCGCGCCGAACGGGTGGTGGCGTTCCGTGGACTCCCTGGCAGCGCTACAACACGCTGTCGCGTTCCACTCGTAAAGGCGAAACTTAAGCGCCATTAATTAGCAGTTAATTAGTATTCAGGCATTAATCTGTAATTAAGCATTAATTAGTGATTTGTCATCACTTAGTAATTAGTACTCGATTATATGTGACGCCACCAGTGCCACAAAAGCAGCGAAAGTGGTGCGGAAAACGCTTTCGCCTCTACGCACTTTAGACAGTCCAAGTGCCCCTGAATTTTTAAAGTACGGCATTACTCTATACGGCAACTGCTCCGAATACAAGAAAGAAGCATTAAATGTTATCCTAAATAGAATAGTGAACACTATATCATACGGAACAAAACTACACTCGGTAGACATGAAAGAGAAATACGATGAGTTAGGCATCCTTGAAATTCGTGAACAATTTCACTTTGTTGTGTTAACACGGTGTTATTATTCAAATCAATATAAGACTTTCGTACAAAAAGATGTCACCTTGAGAAAAACGGAACGTTTTTTTAAGCCACGGGTTTACACAAACTATGATAAAAAGATGCGCAGTTATAATGTACCGGCTGTATTTAATGAAATTCCTGATGATCTATGTATTGCAAGTAAAAAACGTAGGATGTTCACTGACATGAGAAATTGGGTGTGTAAATGTATTTCCCTAGGTATAGCTTGAGTTCTTTCGTACGTGCAATTTTGTGTTCAAATATTTTTTTGTTTTTTTTTCTTTGCTTTTATTTCTCTCTATGTTAGCATGAGTGTTTAGACAAGTAACGTATGCATACGGAGGTATTTCTCCACCTGCTGCCTGATCAGCCAAGAAGCAAAATGTGCTTAGGCAGATCAGAATAGATGAATGTGTACGCATACAGACGAATAAAATTTTGATTTGATTTGACTCGGACGGGGCCTCTCGGTACGGTTTCTGGCGAAGGGGGTGTGCATATCCAATGTCAATGCGATGACTGGTGCGAGACACGGGAATGGGGCGTGCACTGTCGGGCTGCGAGAAGTCAAATAATTTTATTCTGACACCGACGCATGGCGGAGCCTCCGGGAGAGATGAAGGAATGCGCACGCGATGTTGCTACTGAAAGAAATATCCCGAGGTGCTACGTGAAGATATTAGGCGACAAAAGGTGTAGCTACAGAACCAGCACATACGGTGCCGATAGAAATCTGGTTGAATATCTACAACATGTATATTCAGACAATCAGGTGGTAGCAACCTGGGAGGGAGAAACTACAAAACCAGCTAAAATTAAGAGAGGGCTAAGGCAGGGCTGCCCACTATCACACCTACTTTTCATGGTATACGTGAGTCAAATGGAAAAGAGGTTGGAAGAGAGCAGGGTAGGAGTTGACGTAAGTTTTATGCAGGAAGGTCAGAAGGTAAACCAAGTGTTGGCTGGACTAATGTATGCGGATGACATTGTTCTACTAGCAGACAAGCGAGATAGGCTGCAGGAACTAACTAAAAACCGTGGTGAGGAGGGCAACGAGCTAGGACTCCAGTTCAGTAAAGAGAAGTCAGGGATAATGGTATATAATGATGAGAAGGGAGACCCACTAGAAATACAGGACACTATGATACACCATGCGAGAACTTTTAAGTACGTAGGTGTATGGCTAGTTGAAGGAAAAAAATATCTGGAAGAGCATGAGAGGATTCTGAAGGATAAAGGAAGAAGGAATTCAGACATTATGAAGCATAGAGCACTATGGAACTATAATAGGTATAAGGTGGTTAGAGGGGTATGGAAGGGAATCATGGTACGGGGCCTCACATTTGGAAATGCAGTCCTGTACATGAAATCAGAAGTACAGTCAAGGCTAGAGGTCAGACAAAGAAGTGTTGCAAGGCTAGCCTTGGGAGCCCATGGGAACACTCCGAATGAGGGAGTCCAGGGAGATATGGGTTGGGCGTCGTTCAAGGTTCGGGAGGCAATCAGCAAACTGAAATATGATCAGACACTAACGCAAATGGAGGAAACAAGGTGGGCAAAAAAGGTGTACAAGTATCTGTACATGAAAAGTATTGACACAAAATGGACAAATAGAACCCGAAAGCTAAGAACGGAGTATTTACGGGTGAGGGATGGGACACAACAAAATACTAACGTGAAAGCGGAGGAAAAGGAGACGGAAAGAGTGATGTGGAAAAAGAAAGCAGCAAAAATCGGCGCTAGGTATATATAGGACACGAAAACAGGACATCAAAAATAGCGATTGTTCGATAATTCGCGGGGCAGTTAACTGCTTTTTCAGGCTAGGACAGGGGCTCTCATAACAAAAACGTCTAGGTCCAAATTTGAAGAAGTGTATATTTTGTCCTCTGCTTGTAAAACGGAAACGGAGACCATAGAGCACTTGGTTCTGAGGTGCGCAAAACTCCGCCCAGCCCTCCTACAGGGGGCAGCAACAGCCACAGAGATAGCACTGGGATTTACTGGGAAGGACGGGCGAGTGGATGGGAAGGGCGTGACATTGACAAAGGGGAGGTTGCAGGATTGGTGGCGGAAATCAAGGGAGGGGTGAATATGGAGGGGAAAAGGATAGCCAGACTAGACATTGTAAGAGCGAAAGTGGAAAGAAGGGAAAATAAAAATAAATTAACAATGGGGGAGGTGTAGGCTAGGTGGCGAAAGCTACTGCCCATTACAAAGGGTAAAGCCATTAGAGAGGTTTAGTATAGCGTACGTAGACATACGCAAAGGCATAGCGTACGCTATAAAATCGCGTCAGTCGTACTGCGCATGCGCCAAACGCTATTTCAAACCGATGTCTTACGTACGTTGGCGTTACGTACGCTATTTTTCGAATTTAGCGTGCGTGCTCTTGCGTACGCCAGGAAAAATAGCGTTGTCAACATGGCGGCGCCCATGGCGCCCGCTTCGGAGAAAATGTCATGTTATTGAGTTTTTAGGCACATTAGTTGCCCCTAAGTGGAACGTATGATACTCGCTTTGCCCTCTCTCGCCGACAGCAGAACGAATGAGTGATTAACTTGCCCTATTTTAGATTCTTTGTAACGATTCCGCTGTTCCTAACCCTAAAAAACACCGCCGACTATGGATTGGCTCTATTTGGATTTATATGCTAAGGTAGTCACAGCCTTGCCAAAAGTAGCTGTTTCGGCTGTAGGGCAGCAGGGGTCCAAAAATGCTAGTACGTACCATGACGCTCTTCGAAAACCTTGCTCGGTTCGGTTAACTAAACAAAAATTTAAAAAAAGCTAGGCCCTGCTATTCTAGAGCACTGTAGCCCTGCCTCGACTGCGCAGTGCGCGACTCACCAGGGACGCCATGCAACCGGTAACCGGCTATCTACGTGATACGACTTGGATCGGCTTGGCCTATGCCTTGGCTAAGCGCGAAAAATAGGCCGGCGTTATTGCGACCGGGTGAGAATAACGGAAATCCAAGCCAAAGCGTTATTGCTACCCGGTGGAAATAACGAAAAGCCGGCCCAACGTGTTATTTTCACCCATGGATTGCCTTGGCTTCGTTTATTGTTGGCGGACGGGATTCGGGCCGCCGTTTTTGCATCGTTTGCTTGTTTGATCGGCCTCTGTCAACGCCTGGACGTGTGATGTCGGGGTCGCGCTTCGATTTTAGGCGGTGTGGTAAAGTTTCCTATGGTCATGCAGGCGTTTGGCATCATTCTCACCGTGTATATGCCACCTTGGCTTTTGCTTGACGCGTTGTGATCTCTTGATTCGTTGTGAAAGGACTCGTGTGTGCTTGCGTTGTTTGTGTGCTCGCGCTTGTGCAGAGCCTTCGAAGACGCTCCAGCTTTCTCTGGAAAATCTTGTTATAATTCGACATGAATACGCTTTCATTTCGCGTAATTTATGAGTTTTGCGAGTAGGCATATGTGCGCTCATTCGTTTCGGCATTCAACCTGATTTGCGCAGAGGATATATGCAAGTTAATAATGAGAAATCATTACAACGTGGGGCCAGGGTCATAAATACGATCCAGGAACGGTGGTTTTGCAGTCCCCGAGGCATTCGTCAGTTGAAGCGAGCAGTGGTTCCGTATGTACTCTGGAGGGCCACGGCACGGCCGCTCATCGCAGCCAAGTGGCGCAGGAGAAGTTGGACCTGGACGTGGTGCTTCACGTCATCTACTACTTCGCTTCGATGCGCGGCCGTGTCGTGCGCAGTGGCCCTCCAGAGTGAAGCCACGCGCGTGTTCGTACTGAGTTGACGACCCTGTACATTCCAAACGAATGGCAGGAGTTTTCAAAACGCACTTGGTGAATATTGCCCACGTGCTAACTAGTAATTTGCGCGGGGATTGTGCAAATGTTAAAGATGCTCTGCCTCGTTCGAAGTTCCCTGGAATGGTTTGCCTTGCAACGATTAACTCGGTCTACATCGGGGGAGACAACTAGAAACATACCCAGGCGGCTGAAAGAGCATCGCAGTGATGTCGGCAGGAATCGAACAGCTGCTGTGGCAGAACATGCACAACCAGGACGTGAAATTGCTTGGGAGAGTTTGGAAATCTTTGCCACTGAAAGAAATTTGTAAGTGTGGCTGCACCTAGAATCCTTTATAATATAGATGATTCCGAAGACAGTCATCAGAACAAAGGGAAACCTTTACCAGGCTTATGCAAAGTCATTGCCCTGATTAGTTAAGGAGCTGCTTTGTCATGACCGGTCCTTCATTTTGAACGAGCAACCTGTTAGGGTTCTGAAATGTCAATCAACGTGTTCGACATGGTCAGTGACCAATGTTTCATTCTACTATTAAGGCAAGATGAAAACTTCACGACTTGTGCCCTATGCACCAAAGCTAACTGCAGTTGCGCCCTAAGCCCACAATATATTCCACAATTAACGTCAAAAAGGTGGCCAGCAGGTTCAGAATCCTTAATTGTTTTGTAACACTTCTCTCAAGCTGCCTTGCCTGAATCCACGCACATTTTGTGTTAGAAAGCATGGGTGACAGAAAAGACATTACAAACAATTGGTGTACTGCATTGGTGTTCTGTGGGAATACTTAATTCCGTCAGTAGGTATGCTAGATGGCGTGGCAATGGTGTATACTCCCCCTCCCCCCTTTAAGATGCATTCGTTTACCTATGAGATTGAACGTCTTTTAAGAGATTAGGGTACCAGTTATAATAGCATAGACATGATGGCACGTGAACAACTTTCATAACTGGCTTGTCTTTTGAATTTCTTATTTAATTGCAGTATTGCTTTGCATTGAAGCCATACTAATAATGATTCCTTTATTCCTGTGTACAGTGCTTCAGCCAGGAAATAAATTGATTAGTTGCAGCTCATTTCCCATGTTTTCATTCCTTGTTTGTGTGCTTAAACCACTCAGACTGATATGCTTTCTTCAATTCTAAGCCAACTTTCTCAATAATAACTCACCTTGTAAGCAATGCATATAAGCAGAAGTAATTCACAGGGCACATTTCACTTGGCCGTAAGTGTCACAAGGACTCAAAATCGGCCACTTCGTATTGGTTAGCAGCAAGGAAAACCTTTTTTTTTCATTGTAATAAATCGTGGTACTGTGTAGATATTTGTGTATGTTAGTTGCTGTTGAAATGAGGTCCTCGACGTGAGCATGGTCGGCCGCAATTTCATGGCACTTTGTGCACTGCCAACTTCGTGCTTCTGCTAACAAGGTTTGTTGAAGTGCTGTTCAAAGAGCTGGGATCATGTATTGTTGGCACCAGCTTAGCGAGGACCACTGGAACTTGCAGAAGCATGATGAGTCCTTCAACTGGGGCTATTTGATCTTGCAGTTTAATGATCATTTTAATGTTGGATAGTCGTAATTCAGCTCTTGCTGTCTTATTAATATGAGTGGTAGACACCTTTGACCATGCCCCGAAATCTCAACTTTACAATCCAGAGGTATAGACACGTTATACAAAAAGTGTTTCAAATAGGTATTACATGTTTCGAGAAAATTTTTTACAAGTTTTGGCATTGGCAGAGCAGCAAAGGTTGGTATTAAATTTGAATCAAAATAGTTGTTTTACCACACATTATAAAATTCTCTGCAATTCTTGATAAAATTTGGGAGCGATATTAGGGTGGCATGATGTTTTTAGCATTTCAAATGCCCTTTTTTTGACGACAAATTTGTCACAACAATATTGATATTTCTTTTGCTTTACTATAAATGTTTCTTTCTTTTTACCATTCAGTTTCAACACTACAGACAGTCTTGTTTTCTGTTTTGCAACATCTATTTCTTTCCTCTGGTGCACTGATTTTCAGCTTTTCACAAGCACTACAATGAGCTCTATATTTCATCACGTAATGACCACATGTTTAAAGTCTGTGTTCTCGCATGTCATATGTTCATTTTATCCACACACCAGTAACGACTGGAACCACTTTTTTACCTTTGTCACTGCGATCGTCAATAACATCGCCTTCAAGAAAGCTGCAACTGATTTGTTCTGTTAATAATTTGTTCTGTTCACCCATTTCTCTAAATAATACCCTTGAGCCTTGAGAGTCAATAAGTAAGGTGATGGAACAAAATATTTTAATGCATAACTTCTTCAAATGAAATTGAATTTTCTTTTCGTGCAAAGAGGGAGCAGCCACAAAACGCTACTGCTGTCAGTGGCTTGACAAGGTGACCCAACAGGTGATGACAAATGCAGTGTGTATACCGAAACACTGAATGAAAAGCATGGGCAGGCCGCCACGGTGGCTTAGTAGTTTTGGTGCTCAGGTGCTGACCTGAAAGATGTGGGCCTGATCGCAGCCTTGTTGGCCTCATTTCAATGAAGGCTTAATGCTAGAGGCCTTTTGTACTGTGCGATTTCGGTGCACGTTAAAGAACCCCAAGTGGTCGAAATTATCCACAGCCCGCCACTACGGCATCCCTCATAGCCTGAGTCACTTTGGGACGTACGATAAACCACATAAAACCAAACCTCAGACAAGCATGGGCTCATTCTACTTGGTCATAAACCGCACACACATACTCATTACAGCTTATTGAACAGCAGAACAAAAGCAAGTGGTCAACTGTCCTATATACGATACGAAAAATAAGTAGGTGAATAAGCAGCATTATTTAAAGACGTGGGGTGAAGCAACGAATCATCCATTTGATTATACAAAGAGAAGAAAGTTGATATATGGCACCCACCAAGCTAAAGGATAGACACACACTCCAACATAATCACCAGTAAACAAAATATATTGAGGAAAACGAGGTTTCAGGCAAGTTTGTATGGCACTTCAGATGTAACTGCAGCGCAAACACCCACATTCCAATTAAGGAACACACGCATCCATGGATTCTGCAGCAGCCGCATGTGTGTCTGAGAGAGAAACAGATTTATTATGACGCAACGTGAAGCGCCGCGGATATCTTGTGCCAGGGTCACCAAAGCAATCTGGTCCATATCAGCTTGTCGGATGCTGTGGGTAATGCTGTAATTGAAAGGCAATCATCATCATCATCATCAGCCTGACTACACCCACTGCAGGGCAAATGCCTCTCCCACGTCTCTCCAATTAACCCGTTCTTTTGCCAGTTGCGGCCACTGTATCCCCGCAAACTTCTTAATCTCATCCGCCCACCTAACTTTCTGCTGTCCCCTGCTACGTTTGCCTTCTCTTGGAATCCACTCCGTTACCCTTAAGGACCAGCGGTTATCTTGCCTTCACATTACGTGCCCTGCCCAAGCCCATTTCTTCCTCTTGATTTCAACTAAGTTGTCATTAACCCCCATTTGTTCCCTCACCCACTCCGCCTTCTTCCGGTCTCTTAACGTTACACCTATCATTTTTCTTTCCATAGCTCGCTGCGTTGTCCTTAACTTAAGCTGCACCCTCTTTGTTAGCCTCCACGTTTCTGCCCCATAGGGGAGTACTGGTAAGATACAGCTGTTGTATACTTTTCTCTTGAGGGATATTGCTAAACTACCATTCATGATCTGAGAGAACCTGCCATATGCGCTCCACCCCATTCTTATTCTTCTGGTTATTTCCCTCTTATGATCCAGACCTGCGGTCACTACCTGCCCTAAGTAGACATATTCTCTTACTACTTCCCGCACCTCGCTACCAATTGCGAACTGCAGTTCCCTTGCTAGGCTGTTGAACATTACTTTGGTTTTCTGCATGTAAATTTTTAGCCCCACCGTTCTGCTCTGCCTGTCTAACTCATTGATCATGCTTTGCAGTTCTTGTCCTGAGTGGCTTAGCAAGGCGATGTCATCAGCGAATCGCGAATTACTCAGGTATTCTCCATTAACTCTTATCCCCAACTCTTCCCATTTCAGGCCCCGCAATACCTCCTGTAAGCAGGCAGTGAATAGCATTGGTGAGATCGTGTCTCCCTGCCTGACACCTTTCCATATTGGAATTTTATTGCTGATTTTATGGAGAACTATAGTAGCTGTGCCATCGTTGTAAATATCTTCCAATATTTTCACATACCACTCTTCCACACCCTGATTCCGCAATGCCTGCATGACAGCTGACGTTTCCACTAAGTCAAATGCTTTCTCGTAATCAATGAAGGCTACATACAGGGGTTGGTTATATTCTGCGCATTTCTTTATCACCTGATTGATAGTGTGAATGTGGTCTATTGTCGAGTATCCTTTACGAACGCCTGCCTGATCATTGGTTGACTGAAGTCTAAGGTTGTCCTGACTCTATTAGCGATTACCTTAGTAAATACCTTGCAGGCAACGGACAATAAGCTGATCGGTCTGTAATTCTTCAAGTCCTTGACGTCTCCTTGCTTATAAATTAAGATAATGTTAGCGTTCTTCCAAGGTTCTGGTACTCTCGGTCACAAGGCATTGCCTATGCAGGGTGGCTAGTTTTTCTAGCACAATCTCTCCTCCGTCCTTCAACAAATCTGTTGTTACCTGATCCCCACCAGCTGCTTTCCCTCTTTGCATTGCTCCTAAGGCTTTCTTTGCTTCCTCCTTCGTTACTGGCGGAATGTCCCACTGCTGTGCTCGACTGCCTCTCTCAGTAACCTGATGATTACATTCGCTGCTGTATAGGAAGGCAATGGAGTTCAGCTCAAGTTAAGGACATTTTTTTTAACATTTTCTTTAACAAATTTTTTAAACATTCTTTGTTTTTTTAATCATGAGGAAGGCGATATTACACGAAGGGGCATTACATTAATTCCTGACAAATTTGCAGCTGAGCTGTATTCGTCATTTGACAAATTGTTTAACTGCGCTTTTTTTCTCAGTATTCAGAAAATCTTTGATGTGAAAACATAGGATTTTACCAAGCAAACTGTACCTGCTAGGCTTTTGAGCTCCCTTTTTCGCTATACTTGAGAATTTTTTGTATAGCCATTCATTATTAAATTAAATAGCCAAACTGAACCTGGTGGTAAACTACCAATATATAGAGGCTGGTAAACTGCTGGATTCTATTTTATCTTCCATACTATTTAAAAAAATTTATTCACTAATGGCTTGAGCTCGATAACTTCAGGTGCTTGGTCTTCCAGTGCATGGACTGCACAGTTTTGCTCACAGATCAAGTACACTTTGAGACAACAATGCATTAGTTGCAGGAAAACATAAATTATATATGCTTAAATCATTATCTGACAATGGAATTTCAGTTAACGCACAAAAACAATGATCTCTTTCAGGAATATTTCAAAGGCTAACAGATAGAGTGGCATTTTACTTAATCGTGGTTCTCTATCCTGCAGCTGTAATTCAATAGAATATGTGAACTGAATCAAATATCCTAGCATATTCTCTTATACTATAGTGGTAGCTTATTATGTTTGTGTCACATTACGGAAGATTCTGTGGTTGCTCTTTAATGTGAAATTCTTGGCTCTAATATCCATGAGAAAAAAACAATATTAGAACTCAGTTATGATACTCTTAGCTAAGATATTACAAAATTTGTTTCAACTCCTTCATGTTTGCCATGTGGGCAATATAGCTTGAAGAATGTTTGAAATGTGTTTTGAATAGCCGTCTTCTGTCACCAAGTCTATACATTTTCCTGTTTCTAGGTCTTTCCATAGTCTTTCTTACAAACAGACATCACCATTTTTTACAAACAGAAATTACTCATCACCATTTTTAGATATGAAACTTTTCAACAGAATCTACTTCCCATCGAAAGTTGCGGAACCACAAAATTTAGCTGGGTACAGGAAGGCAGCACACTGGCATATATATACCTGACAACTTTGGTGGATCACACAAACAGCTCTTTACTGTACCATCCGTGCACAGCCTAAAGGGGCAGCTGAAGCTGCTGTATTATTCTTCAGTGTTTTGCTGCATTACCACACGCAGTTTTCTGGCAGTGAAAAAGGTGTGTGTGCGTGCAAGTTAAATGAAAGTGCTTTTCAATAAAGTAGGTATTATTGAAGTTTAAACGTTTTTCATGACAAAAGATTAGCTAGCAGAACATAGTAGGTAATCAACTAGCTAATACATACCTGTACCCTGTCGGATGACAGCGGCTAAACGCGGTTTTCAGGGAATCAGAAATTCCAGAGAGCCGCTTTCGTAAACGTTAAGGCAATACGGCGAATGGGAAGCAGCATCGATAGGGAACATTTTTTCCGCAAAGCATAAAACTGAAAAAAAAATAAAATGGTCTTACTGAGGCACTTGCGCATTCGCGCTGCCTTTGGCTGCGTTCCTGCACCGAAAGAGGCCTCGAGATATAATTTTTTTTTACTTGTCAGAGGTTCCTCATGCTTTTCAGGCACCATATCAGAACCAATTACTGAAATCAAAACATGTAAACAAAAGACAGCGCTTTGCATACACGCAGCGGAAGCTTACATGCAATTTCCTTGATGGGAGAGCCCGCAGCTACGCATTTTCAGGACGTCCTCATTCTGTGTATAGGCCAAAGGCAGGGCAAGGGTGACTGACATAGCAGGCATTGTTAGGAATAGAAAGCTACCACCAGACCCACCCTCCCGCCGCCACCTGTCTTCTGTTAAGCTTTGCCCTCACATTCGTGGCCAGGGTTCAAAAGAAAACATTCTAGACAGGGCTATCTGGCTGGGTAAGGAATATACTTTCGGGAAAGAACGCCAACCAGAAAAAAAAAACATGTTTGGGAATCTTCTTGGTTCTTTCAGCAGGTGTGACTGCGAGTGAGTCACAGCTTGCCTTTTTTCAGCCTTCTGTTAGTCATCCGCCGGGTCACTGATCGTAGACAGTTGATGCAAGGATAGTTCCCTCGAAGTCAGTCTTGTCAACCCGCGCTTCCTTCCTTGTCCATTTGTTTGGCATCCGCTTTGTGCTGCTTCAGTTTTTCTGGGAAATGCTTGGCTTTCGCCAATGTACTACGTCCAGCACGAGCAGGGGTTCTCGTACACTGGCGTAAGCTTTATTCTTTTTCTTTCGCTGCCTTCCTGGGATCAGCAGTCTGAACCGGAACGCTTGCCTCCACGAGTTTCACATAATGGAATGTGTTCGGAAACTGCACGCGAAGTGGAAACTTCTTTTAACATTTTTCAAATGCGAAGAGCTTACAAGATACCACATTTTGGAACTAGACGCCTAACCATCCAGAAAAGGCAGCGTTCAGTATGGTTGAAACCTCATGTCCGCTGCCGAAAATCGCTGCAACGTTAAGATGCCACCAACTCGGAAAATGTAACAGTTTAGCTAATCTCCGTGAGCGCTAAGGCGTCGCCATGTCCTGTGCTATGACTGAAAAGAATAAAATCGCTTGCATTGTTTGCATAACAAGGCCCTCTTAAAACACAGGAAAGGAAGCAACCGATTAGGGCACGGTTCTCAGCACTGTTCGTAATAACGTGACAAAAATTCACAGACCCCAAGGCTGTGCATTTTCACCTGTCATTGCCTGTACAGCTTTTCCACATTCATGGGGCGTAAACGCATGAAGAAAATTTGGTCCCTAGAAGAACTGACCGTACTTCCAGCTGTACATGTTAGCGTAACAGCCACGACTGCAGTGCCACACTCTTTTTTTCAGCCGCATGCAACAACAAATTTCTCAGATACTTACTTCATGCCTGCTGTGTGAGTTGGCTCCACCGGACCACAATGAAGCCTTTGCTGTTTTGCTGTTCTCGTTAAGCCTTTCATCTCGGCGCACCCGTGGTTCACAGCAAGTCTACGCACACTGAAAAGGGAGCGGCGTTAAGTGCATGCGCGTCTATGGCATCAAAGGAGAGTTTAATACTGCTTACCAGAACACACGACGATGATAATCCGGTCTTTAGTATTCTTGCAATACAGCGAAAGAACGAGGGGCCGACGATGTCGAGAAAACTGGTGCGTCACACACACATCGCCATGTCGGCGCGGCGAAACGGCAGCAGCCAACACTTGTATGCTGCGTAGACAATGAATGACTAGCCGCTGCTTATGCACATATTGCTGGCTTGAGTGAGACGTTCATTGCAGCACGTTACTGCTAAGGTCGATGATGTCCAGTCTTACGTCACGACAAGAGCGCGCAAAGGAGCGGGTGGCAAACTGGCGGCTTCGGGGAGGTCGACGCGTCACACACCGCCATGTTGGCTCGGCTGAGCTCGGCTGGCTAAGCCTCTCGCAGACTGCCGTCGCAGGCGATGCAACACCAAGCGTTCTCCGAATACACTGGGGGCTTCACAGGCACTGTCTGTGGCGCACCTTGGTGCGCGAGGTTGCGGCGATCCGGCGTCTTGTAACATGACAAACGTGCGTGAAGCAGCAAAAGCACAGGCGAGCAGGCAGCGACGACAGAGCCGGCGTCGTCACCTGCAAGTGCAGCGAACCGGCAGCTGCCACTAGGCGGCGGGCAGACACTAAGGAGTGCATAAAGGGCCTGAAGGAGTATTGAAGCCGACATACTCCTTCTTGGAAAAGTAGTAAAATCATGTAAATGCTTTATTTTACTCCTCGATTTCGCGACGGCAGTAAAAAAGGAGGATTTCCTCTTTTTTACTACTTAAAGTCGATTGCGCAATTTTCAATAAGGAGTTTAAAAGCGGACACTAGCCATTTATATTCCTATTTGGGCTTATTTGTGTTTACAGTGTAGTGTAGAAAATGAGCCCTTGATACAGTGAAACTGGAAAGCGCTCTCAGACGCAACCGTCGAGCCAAAGCATACAGCTTGAACTAACCGGAAAACTGGAAGCATTTCCATAGGATACGACGCTCCACTAAGCCGGCGCGCCTGCAGAACGGAGGCGCCGCTCCGCTGGCGGCTGAGTACTGCACATGCGCAATTCAGCGCCCGCTCAGCCGTGTTGCGGACCACAAAACCGGCTAGCTAAAAGTGTCTAATAGAGACAATCGGGAAGCATTAACCACGTGGCTCGTAGCGTCAAGACAGTTCGCTCAGAAATAGGCTCGAAAAATCACTGAAGCACCTTCCTCAGCTCCCATAAATGATCAGACGCTTTTAGGACTTTTTTTTTTTGGCGACAGCAACTTCACAATTTTTTCCTGGAACGTTCATCCACTTGCGCATCATCACATGACGAAAATATTCTAATATATGACAAGCATAGTCGCCCTTCAAGTCATCCCTGTCGCACGCGTTGCCGAAACCGGTCACCGTATCGCTGTGTCAGAAATAGGCCACGTGAGGCCGGCAGCATCGCTGGAACGATGGCGCCGCGTTTCTGAGAGTACTAGCTGCCGCGCCAAGATGTGGACGGTGCGATTAAGTGGTGTTCCAAAGCAAGTCAACCACCATGCCGTTTCCATCAATGGCAAGGTCTACTCGTTCGGCTCCTTTAAAGTGGACGGGCCTCACCCCTTTAGGAACGTCGTCGACGTGTCCATCTTTGACCCTGCAACGTCGAGGTGGGATATCGTGCAAACATATTCACAGCTCCGTGGCCAGCCGTATAACATTTTCCGTCGCACCGTTGTCGTCTACGGTCACTGTGCGTACCTTTGGGGCTTACGGAACGGCTGGCAGTCGGAAATCGTCCTTTATCGTTTCGACACCGACACCATGACATGGAGCTGGCCTCAAGTGAGTGGTGAGGCACCGACACCGCATTACGGCGCCACAGCTTGCATAATCGGTCAGCGCATGTATGTCTTTGGTCACCCACATGATTCCCAAGTTGTCAGCGCACTCGACCTGGATACCATGGAGTGGCATCACTTCCCCACCACTGGAGAGGTCCTTCCTCCGCGATTCTTCCACACGGCCTCTGCAATCGGGACCCGCATGTACATGTGGGGTGGCGGCTTAGCTGCCACTTTTCTCGCTGGTCGCTTTGAAAATGTCAACTCATTGTTCTACCTGGAAACAACCACCTCGACTTGGGTGCGCCCACAAGTACAGGGCGTTCCCCCCGTGGGTCGGCACGGGCATTCAGCGTTTGTCTACAGAGGCGAGCTGTACATCTTTGGAGGGTACGACGAACTTATGTACACTTTCTGTGCAGACATGCACAAGTATGACCCTGAGACATCGTGCTGGAGTGAGGTCAGGCCGCGGGGCTCAGGACCGTCTGCCAGGGCATTTCAAGGTTGCTGCATTACTGGCGAAAGAGTGTTTCTCTTCGGCGGCTATGGCCCGGTAGCGAACATGCAGGAAGGGGAGATTATCGAGAAGGAAGCGACGCTGACCGATCTTCACGTGTTGCACTTGGAACCGACACTAAAGAATTCATGCCTGCTTGCAGTCATCGATGCACGACTGGATGTAAGCGAAATCCCTTTCATTAGAAATGAGATCAACGCTATCCTCTCACCCTAATCGAATTCGCTATACATATGTTGTACTTCAAGCAAATGGAGCGCCTTCGGCGAATCTATATTTCCCGTCGACGATAAATCAGTTTTCGACCTAGATACTTATCTCGTGAATAAACACTTTTACTCCAAAAACTTTTCGTCTCACCCTCAGTATTCTGACGCAGCAATATCGGTAGTGTTCACTTTATAATGATGTAGCAGTTTATTAATTTTTTGTCAAGACGAAAAATTTGTCCGAAGGCATACTTACTCCTACCTATCGATTTCACTCCATCCTGGCTGCTGCTTCTGGCAATTCAGGAGAATATTATTTCGCTTCAGTCTCGAGCTCGTGCCAAGCTGCATATAGAACATACGAGACATCTTCTTCAAGGCAGACGGCAGCGCGACTTCCTGGATTAGACAGTAATCCTGCATTTGTGCTGGGCGCCAGGATGGATTCTTATACATCTGCATTACTTCGGAAAGGGACACGGTTTTCACCTGTTCCTGCGTGTCTATTCATAGGTTCATCCCATAGAATATAATCGGTCGGAATGCTGACGACTTTCTATTGTCGGGTCATATCTATATTTTCCTAATAACATCTCTGAACGAACCTACTGCGATCCATGTCTTAACCTTGCACGGTAGTACTCTTGATACGAGGGGGGACCCAAAAGAAACCGAACTGAGATCGCGCTGCCACTCGTATACGTAGTAGAGAGTTCTACCGCTAGATGGGGTTCGTAGAGACCTCCACGAAACAGATGTGCAGACGACATAAATTTGTAGGCAAACATTTGAGCGTAGTGTTGTGTTTCGCTTGCAGTTATTTTGTTCCGGCTGCGAAATCTTTATGGCAAATTTAAAAGAACAGAGACTGTGTTTGAAGTTTTGTTTCCTGCTTGAAAAATCGGCAACGGAAGGTTACCAAATGTTGCAACAGGCTTTTAAAGAGGATGTTATGAGCCGCACACAAGTTTTCGAGTGGTTTGGGCGCTTCAAACGTGGTGAGATGAGTGTCGAAGACCATGCTCGTTCTGGGCGTCCTTCAACGTCTCGAAATGATGAAAACGTTGAAAAAATCCGTCAAAAAATGAACAAAGATCGTCGTTTCACGATCGGCCAAATTTCAGAAGAGACAGGGGTGAGTTGGAGCTCGTGTCAGCGAGTTTTGACTGAGCAGTTGCAAATGAGACGTGTTTCCGCTAAATTTCTTCCTCGCATTCTCACACAGGATCAAAAGAACATTCGATTAAATTTGAGTCGCGATTTAAAAAAAGAGATTGAAATGGGATCCAAACTTCTTGACTAAAGTCATTACAGGTGTTGAGAGTTGGTGTTAGGGGAATGACCCAGAAACTAAGCAAGCGTCAAGCCAGTGGAAGCCTCCCAACTCTCCGAGACCAAAAAAAAAGCAAAGCAGTTGAAGTCGATTGTGAAAACAGTAATCATTGTATTTTGTGATGTCCGTGGAATTGTGCGCCAAGAATTTGTTCCCCCTGGCCAGACTGTTAACCAGCACTTTTATTTGGAAGCTCTAAGACGTCTGCGAGAGGATGTGCGGAGGAAACGCAAGGAACGTTGGCGATGAGGTGACTGGGTCCTTCATCGCGACAACGGCCCCGCACACACGGCCTTACGAGTGACCCCCTATTTGGCCTCTCGGGGATGGACTGTCGTTCCCCACCCTCCATATTCACCAGACCTAGCCTCGTGCGACTTTTTCTCTTTCCGAGAATGAAGAAAAGTCTAAAACGGAAGTGTTTTGGTGATGAGGAGGCCGTACAAACAGCTTCGCAAAGGGCACTGGATGATATCAATGTTGAAGAGTTCCAGAGATGCTTCAAACAGTGGGAAAAAAGACTTGACAAGTGCATCGCATTTCATGGAGAATACTTTGAAGGTGACTGAAGGAATTTTGTGCAAGAGTTAATAAATAAAGTTTTTATACAAAAAATCCGGTTTCTTTTGGGTCCCCCCTCGTAGCTTGTGTATCAGATCGTATAGAAGGTAGTCGGCCGCATGCTGGCCGGAACAAGAAATTTCCTTTCATATCTGCATGTCTTATCTATGCGGATGTGGCGGTGGCGCAGGTGCACATGGCATATGACTTGTATTCGTGACGATGCATCACCATGCCCCAAAAAAAATTGACTCTGCGCTTCACGACTAACTTCATGTGGCTGTGTTCTGCACCTTGCCCACTTCAAGAAATGTGAACAGCAGGGAACCTGGCAGGAAGCCGCTGCCGATGACATTGAAGAGCGCCTTGTCTGAGCGACTCTAAGCATTTTATCGGAAAGGACGGCTAGCTTTCGTGCTAGTAGAAAAATTCTTTCTTTGCGCGCGCTTTTTCTGTATAGAAAGCGCAGTTCGTGTTCGAGGCTTTAATAAAACTGCGTAAAAGAGCTGTTTTTGCCAAACCCATTTTTTTGGTTGAGACTGAATAGCCACGGGGTGTCTGATATAAAAACTGACATTCAAAGCTATCTTGAAACGAAACTGCGGTACAAATGCGCTTCAGGTTTTCTTCGTGTCTACGTATTGCCTTTTCTCAGCTCGCTCTGATACTTTTTTTTTTTTTCAGTGTGTCTTTCAGTGGCCACGGTCTTTCAGTGTCTTTCGCGCCAGGGTTTTGAGTCCACTGTCGCGGGTTGAATGTTGACCGATTTCGTTTCAGGCAAATTATGGAAACACGTTTCGCAATGTCGGTGCGCGCTAATGAATCCCGGGTGCTTAAAAAATATGATGTTACCTCTGGCGTAGGGCTGGTGCGTTCTTTACAATAACACAGCCCTCCATTACCGTGCTTACCCAGGCGGTACCCCGTAGAGTCGTAGTTAACGTTTATAGTGCATTTATTATGACTGAGATTTTTTTATAATCCCGCTTAACCCAGAGCCCTGAAATACGGTACTGCCCAAACCCTACGTACAGGCTCGTTGCTCTAAACACGGAAAACACTACCACTCCAAAGCTTTTTTGCGCTTCAATGGGGCACGTACCGCTCCCGAGTCTGTGAGAAATTACAGACACGCTAAGCGCATGCGTCATTTACTGATTGACCAAGAAGTCAGCCGCTTCCTCGTCTTTAGGTAGCCGCGCGCCACGTCATTCATCATTAATTTGGCCACCGCTGAACATCACTGGCTCTTGGTGCAGCAGCTGGGCATCTGCACATATTCTCGAGCCCGCGAAGAGAAGGACGCAATAGGCGCCAGATGCACGGCAACATAGAAAGTGCTTGCACAACTGAACATAGACAGTCAAAGCGCCGCGGCGTCTTCGTGCCCCAGTCAAAGTCTCATAATGCTAGGCGAAGGAATGTGGGCCGGTAGTGGCGCAGCTACCAGTGTTTATAGGCGTAGCGAAATTTATGCTCTAGTTCCCTAAATCGGAGTTCTGGTATTGGTGCTATTTCTGCAACTATAAACGTTGAGTGGACGATTAGAGTTTACTTTCTCCTTAACCTTCTCTGATATACTCAAGCAGTTATTTGCCTTTTTCAAAATTCCTGAGATTGTTCTAAAGTTTTTTTTCCGTCCGAATACATGCGCGAGTCTAATATAAGAGTTGTGTGCTCTGAGAGGAAGTAAATATGTATGGTGCCCATTGGGCAACGTAGGGCATATATATTTTTTTGCGCACACAGCAAAATAAAGCAACCCTTGTGCAACTACGCAAGTTTCTCACCATGCCATCGTAAGGCCCGGGAAGGAATCCTTTGTAACTTCTGCCCTTAAATCTGGTCTTCTGCCTTAGTCCCCATGCATCTGCTTGTTAGGAATTTCTGTGAAGCTTGCGTTTCGCGTATAAGCAGGCATGACAAGGAAAATGAGGGACTTGTTATGAGAGGCATTTAACCAAGGGAGTGAAAATTCCTCTATTCCCAAGAGGCCACGAACAAGTGACGCTAGCGCCAATCCCTCTTTCTGTGGCGTTGAAAGTAGTTGGAGGCCAAATAATTCCTATTAATATGCTTGGCAACGGACGACCAATATACGAGGAGCGGGGTGTGTTCGCAAGGAATCTGCTTCAGGCGTGGACTGGTAAAAATCGGGCCACCTAATGGATGGTGGGCGGATGTAGCGTTGTCCGCCTGTTCTGCGGGTGGCCGTGCGCCGCGCTTTACACGGGTTTTAATACAGCATTCATTTCCTGTTGTGGCGCGGTAAAATTGGCTGCGCTGCTAGTGAACTGTAGTAACCGGGGTTGGGTCTAATGTAGCTGGAGTAGAGAACACATTTCTGCATGGTATTATTGACATATATGTCCTTGTCGTTACTTTCAGTCGAAAAGACATATTTCTCAAAATAGACTTGGTCTCGGTTACAGCATTCCACACGACGTAGATAATCTCTGTCGACAAAGCAGAGGTGTTACGTTTATCGCAAACGGCGCACCTGACATTCTAAGTCCATCAGATTGGGCATCCTTCACGTAATAACTGTGCAATCATTTCGCGCATACTGTTCGCGCAATAGAGAAAGATGCTTCTGAGCACAGTGAGTTCACGCAATTTAATGCCTGCACGATTTATCTTGGAATTGTATATAATTTATCGTAGATAATCGTAGATAATTAATGATGTATGAAACGGAGAATAGCTGTAGACCACCTTTTTTACACGATCCCGCAAGCTGAGCTGCTCGCGCGAGTTCAAACATACGAGGGGGTACCCAAAAGAAACCGGACTTATTTTTGTTTGAACTTATTTGTTCACATTTTAAGCACAGACCTTCAATCTCCTTCAAAGTATTCCCCACTTGCAATGATATGCTTGTCGAATCTTTCATTCCATTTTTCAAAACATTGTTTAAATTCATCTTTTGTGATGCTTGACAGTGCCTCCGTCGTTTTTTTCTTCACCTCAGCAACATCAGCGAAACGCTTTCCATTCACCTATTTTTTCATTCTAGGAAACAAAGAAAGTAGCACGGGGCAAGGTCGGGAGAGTATGAGGGTTGAGGAATAGGGGTCATGCCATTTTTGGTCCAAAATTGTCGCAGAGACAGGGCTGTGTGAGCAGGGGTATTGCCATGATGGAAAAACCAGTCACCCGACCGCCACAAATCTGGCCGCTTCCACCGCACACTGTTGCCCAATCTTTTCAAAACATCCAAGTAGAAAGCCTGGCTAACTGTCTTACCCTCCGGAACAAATTCTCAATGGACAACTCCTCTCACGTCGAAAAAACAAATCAGCATTGTTTTAAGGTTTGGTTTCACCGGACTAGCTTTCTTGAGGCGAGGTGAATTTGAAGTTTTCCATTGGCATGATTGTTGCTTTGATTCAGGATTGGATTCAGGAACACTTGAGTTGTCCCCATAGCATCGTCCTTGTACGTCTTTCTTGATATTTCAAGAGTTTCCATTCAACTTTTTCGGAGCAAAAATCAGAATTTCACCGGCGCACGCTGTTCACGAAAATCAGCCATTGCAAAAACGACATTCACACAACACAGTCGTCACTCTAAAACTCTGCCTAAACTAGTCTGACCTCCTTCAACGACGGCACTCGGCTTACTGACTCTAGAATGTTCGTTCTATGCGCTCCTAGTGGCAAAACGCAGTACCACAGAAGCTTTGCCGACCAAAAAATTTAGTCCGGTTTCTTTTGGGTACCCCCTCGTACATTCAGGCAAATGGAGAAGTGTTCCTTCAGAACTCAGCAGAGATGGCGGCAGAGAGTTTTATCACTGTGCTGGAATTGGACCTGAACAGCGCCTTTATAACATGTGTGGAACCTGTGTTGTGCAACATTTTTTTGGCATTGACCAATCCTTGACGACGGCTTTAGATTGCTGCAAATTTTGAAAGTATTCAGGTTTGTAGATGACTTTTTAATCCTTTTAGCAAGGAAGAATGATGTGCAGTGTGAGGACTTGAAGATTGGTTTGATTTATTCGGGTTTAATGTCCCAAAACGACTCAGGCTATGAGGGATGTCGTAGTGAAGGGCTGGGGAAATTTCGACCACCTGAAGTTCTTTAACGTGTACTGACATCGCACAGCACACGGGCCTCTAAAATTTCGCCTTCATCGAAATTCAGCCGCCGCGGCTGGGATTAACATGAAAACTGATATTTTAGACCAATTCAGAAGACTTGATGAGGGTTTGACCTTCACGCACGAAGTCCCTACTGCGAACACTTTCCAGTATTTATACATGCAACTGATCCTGCATTATTTTCACCTATGTTTAATGTTCCACTCCAGGGTAGCGAAGGAATTACTGACATTTGATTCAGCTCACTCGAAAACTGCCAAGAGAGGCATTGCAGCCCTCTGTCTGAAGTCAGCGCTCATTAGGTCGTGCAAGCACAGAATGAGTGAGAGCTTGGGAAACCTAAGTTAAAGATTCGACGCTGTATGCAGTGAATTCCTTCTCCCGTCTATATGAATCCGTTCTCCAGAAGTTCCAGATGCTGAAAGGAAAAGCGCGCAAAAGGGCTGCTAACATTGTTACGAAGCCTGTTGTGATGCCTTACGTACTCAGCTTCGCCCACAAACTGAAGAAAGTGGCCAGCAGGTACAAAGTAAAAAAGGCAGCAATGCGGGCTAGTTGGTTGTACATTTGAGGGTCCGTCGTTTCAGTTGCTGTTTTTTTTCGTGTGTAGCGCATTATTCCCCTCAAAGATGAGAAGTACGGATGGAATCCTCAGCGCCAAAAAAGGCTTAGAGAGCTGTGCTCACGCACAGCAAAGCATAAAGAGAGGAAAAGAGGTTCTGGAAAAAGGCACCTGAAGCACTTTGAAGAATTTGCGACAGGAGTGGTTTAACAATATTGGCAGTGGCTTAGCTCGGCTATGCCAGGATATACGCAGCGAAAGCTAAGCCGCCTCAAGTGCGGTTGCGGCGCACGCAAGCTCTCCTTTTCAATCCTCCACCATGTTATGAGGCATGCAACACAGCTGGCGAAGCCAAGGTGCATGTAGAATCCTGGCGAAGGCTGGGCCCAAAAACGGTTTAGCGCGACTGCCGCACAGCCACTTTGGGGGACGAAACACTTATATAAAGGAATTCAAAAGCACAGAAAAAATGCTATAAAACAACAAAAAGAAATGAATATTTTAATGCCACGTTTTATAAAAAAGGTTAACTATTTCAGGAAAACATTACGCCGAATTTTGTAATTTTTTGCAACGCTCTTGTTGCGCCCTCTGTTGATGAGTGTGCGGTACGTTTGCAGCGCGACTTTGCAGGCCTTGTTTCGGTACCCGGCCACAGTGGCTGCTGGAGCATACGAAGCGATCTCCAGGTGCCTGCTGTGGCGCGCCTTCGAAAGCGTGCAAATTAAGCTCGCCGATCTAGAAATGGCCCCTTTAAGAAGTTTTGTCGTCCTTGCGCGCCGCTTCTCTGTCACCGTTTGGCAAGATCTGCACCCCTCTGCACCTCTGCAGCGTTTCCTTCGGTGTACGGCCAGTGCGAAACCTTTTCCTGAGGCTTCGGGCTCATCGTTTCAAGTGCTTAGCTCTGCATTTCAAGATGAGGTTGCGGCATGTGAAGAAACCTTGCCCGTGGCACATTGTAACAGCGTGGGTTGTACCGTGGGTGTCTTACCAAGACTACACCGCTTCCCTCTGGACTTTTGCAGGTGAGGTCTTCCCGTTGTCGTCTGCTCTAGATATGGTCTTGTCGGGCTTTAAGCGCCTATTCGTAGCTATAACCATTTCCTACGCACTTGGCTTCATGTTATCGGGATATTTAGATAAATTGCAGGGCACGCACTTGCAGTCATAAGGTGTGCAAAAGACACCTATCATTTGTCTTATTTATAGCTAGTTTCGTGCAGCTGACTGTCACCAACGTGAACTTGATACCGGGCTGTCATGAGGAACCA
Organism: Amblyomma mixtum; assembly: GCF_055824585.1. Taxonomy (NCBI): domain Eukaryota; kingdom Metazoa; phylum Arthropoda; class Arachnida; order Ixodida; family Ixodidae; genus Amblyomma; species Amblyomma mixtum. The sequence goes on from NC_143013.1 coordinate 121,889,670, forward strand.
CGTGCCCTCTGCTTGCCGCATGGTCAATTTAAAACCAACTGCGCTGCCTAACAGCTCTGAGCATGACATTAATGGGTTTTGCAGCACCGTGAAGCCAATTTGAGGATCCCCTCGCAACTGACAGTATCGAAACTCTACATTGTGTATGTGCGCCGCATTGACTGTGCCTTAACTGCATTGGGCCAGCAGTAGTTATTGCCGTTCTGCATATACATGACCGTCAATGTAGTTTTAAACTCATTTCGCTGCATCGCTCACAGAAAAGCAGTTAGCCGCGTGGTATCAGGCGAGCGTAACCGCACTCTGAGGCGCAGAGGCTTGGCGCGAGCATTTTCTGCCATAGTTATAACATGCTGCAATTAGGTGAAAAGAATCTTGGCGTATTGACGTTTGGAGTATATGGTATTCATTTGGGTGCAGTTGTGTAACATGGACGCTGCATCATGTCCATGTGCAAAACATGGGTGCAGTTCTGCCGCCACCCCAGCCTAGAGAAGACGCCTTGCCAGCTGCGAAACCTCAGGGTTCCTTCCAAGCACTTAGAACTGTCTGCGTATCTGCGGCCAGGATGGCTGCGTCTCGATGTTGTACCTACTCGAGGAAGGAGTGGCTGTATTGAATGTCCTTGCACTTCACTTTAAACTGCACTTCATGTATGTTTTAGTTTGATTAGAATTGCTTCAAATTAGCTCGGTTAGCGACAAGAAGGTTTCGAGGTTGTGCGCAGGCCCTATATATGGTGTAATGCTCTAGCGTTGAGCAGGTTTGTTGATGCTAAAACTTGTTTTTAATATTGTCATGCAGTTGTAAACATAGCTGCTATATTCTTTCAGTTGAAAAAATGAAATGTGTAGAGTAATCGTAATCCCTATGTGCTGCATGGTCTATGTGTTGATGCGCCTACTTATGTCATGTCATGTTTGCCTCAATGGAAGCTGTCGTTGCATTGTTTTTTATACTTTTCAATTTCCTACCTGGCAACGTTCATGGAACTTCAGGGTTTTTTCCTATCCGCACTGTGACCATTGAGATGAATAGCCAGCTTAAAAAAAAACTACTGCGTGAGCTGCCTGTGACGCGCATTTTTTGTCGGTGTGCTTTATCACTGTATTTGTTTGGTTGATGTAATAAACCATGAATATGAATACCTTACTTGCCGTGCACTGTATTACAAACTGTGCACTTAAGCCTGTGTTTTGTGCATCATACCTTGATGTACTCAGAAGTACTAGCACGAGTATTTCCACCAAGGTATCCACTAGAAATCATGCATGCTTAGCCAGCGTCTGAAAGTGCTGCCTTCTTTGCCAGTCGCTTTCATTGGGTTTTCAACTGCACATTAACAAGGCCATAACTAGCAGGAACTCGAGCGCATTTGACGAGCAAAGGTTGGTGCGCACTGAAAGGCAACCTTCAAGTGGTACCGGCTCGAAAATGCGGGTTATATAAAAAGACCACTTTATAATTCGCGCCAAAAGCATACGTATGCGTGACGTCATTCAACGTCACTTATACATAGGTTGCCCCCCAAGATAGGGGCGCTGGGGTGCCCCCATGAGCCGCCATTTTTTGGACCAATGGGCGTCTATGGAGCCTTCGCTACCATTGTATATCGACCATGGCGAAGCGAGCGGAGTGACGTCATACCAAACGGCGGCTGCGGCTCCGCGGTGAGGCGCGCAGTGCGAGTTCATGCCAGATGGAGGGGCGAGCGCGCGGCGTCCGCCAGCGGCTGGCGGTTGCTAGGCAACGGCTCCAGGTCGGTCTCTGTGCCTCCTCAAAGCACCACCATAGCGCAACCGCAGGTTCGTGCTCAATGTAGCTTTCGCTACAGAATACCACTGACATGTGAAAAGACCTATATAGGCCAGACAGTTCGCTGCGTAAATAATCGTACAGGTGAGCATGGGCGTTCGTTACGAGATAACGGTAGCAGGACAAATTTCTCAACATCGCAGAGATTGCAAAAATCAACCATGTCCTCATCAGACAAAGATTCTTTTCAGGGGGAGCAGTGTCATTGTACGCGATAATGTGGAAGCGTTTCTGATAAGGAACGATAGCAGTTGTGTAAGTGGTATGTCAGTAGGCTTGTACAACTAAGAGCTGGCATTTTTGAGCTCTATGTTTTAGGGTTCGATGAGTGCACACGTGTATCAGGACTTGTAATGAAGGTACAGCCTTTGTCAAAAGTTTGGAGCCCAAGGGCTTTGCTTCAGAGCCACACCGTTTGGTCCGTAATGGATCTCCAGCGTTCGAACTTTTCTAAAAGTAAGATGATTTCTGGCTCTGCCTCCTCCACTGGATAAGACTTCCACAAATCCTACAGGAGTCCCACTACAAGACTTAGAAGCAAACCCCTTGGGCTCCAAACATTTGACAAAGACTGTACCTTGCGCACATGCGCGTGTTTTTTCTATATTTAGGGGCTCTGCCCCTGAATAAAGCAGTTGATGGTTTGCGCTCGTCCTGTGCTTGTGTTCTGCTATTATGTGTCGCATTTTTAGCGCAATAGAACACGGCTTATGTAGCTTAAGCGAATGTTCCTCCAATAAGCCGCAAACGAAGTTTGTCGCTCTTTCCTCCTTCTGTATGAATCCTTTCAGGGTTAGGGTACGCGCAACATAAACACCTCTGAAAGCAAAAGATAGAAAAAAAATTCGCTGTGGCTTAGCTTGGTTAAGCATGGTAATTGCGAAAGCAATATCCGTACTTACGCCATGGTTCAGCTGGTAGTGTCTAACCACAAACACCACCACCAGCTAGGTGGTGGTGCTTGTGGTTAGACTTGTGGTGATGCATCTGTTATACAATCCAATGCAATTCAATCCAATCCAGTGCAATGCAATCCACTCCAATCCAATCCAATCCATTCGAATGTAATCTAATTTAATCTAATCTAATTTAATCCAATCCAGTCCAGTACAGTCCAGTCTCAGTCCAATCCAGTCCAATCCAATCTAATCTAATCCAATCTAATGCAATCAAGGTCAAATGAAGGTCAATGGTGGTCACCGCCGCGGCACGGCAAAGGCGTGAAAGTGCAAGTATTATCGCTTTCGTAATAAGAGAAAAACCGAAGGTCATGGCTTCCCACCCCACCGGTAGCATGTCGTTTTTGTCTTCTGCATTTCAGACAAGTATCTTTTGGCGATAAAATAACTGCACTATTAATTTTACTTTCATAAACACCACAGAATAAAAAAATGAGAGGTCCTCTATGTCCCCTCGTTTTCGGTAACTGTTGGCTTCTTTCAAGTATGTCATAACGAGCCCCTCTTTTCCCTTCCCTTGTGGGCTCACTTGCTTAACGAAGGCCTCGTTCTGGCAGTGTTGATGCCGTAGGTGCTACAAGAGCATCTGTAGACATCATAGGTAGCGCCTGTCGTGCGACATATCCTTTAAAACCGTTTGCGTTCAACGTCACCTCTGGCGGCTAGTGCGAGGGCTAGTGCTACAGAGGCGCACATGTAGTACGCGACGAAGTCAAGTCACGGCAGGATTTTTTCATGACAACCGTTTTAACCGTTTCAAAAAAAAAAACTATTGACGTTTAAGCACCCCCACCGGTACCTTGATCACACTATAATGAGAAAATGGGCCACTGCTTTAAGTTGCGAAAAATGTTTCTGGAAGATAACATGTGTATCTCTGGAAGATTGTGTCGTGTTGGTTGCTTGTATGCTCTGCCATGTGAATGGAGAGCAATTCCGTGAGCAGGCGCGCTGATATAGATTTTCCCCTGGCAGCCACACGCGCCACATCCAAGACGATGGCATGGACAGTGCCTCTTGATGTTCCGTTAAAGCATTACAACTATTATTGCATTGACATGCATGATTGTGTTTATAGACAAGGACGGTATATGGCACTATTTGAACCAGGATCAGCCGATGGTTGTCGCCGGGAGAGGCCCAAGATGTAGCAAACTTTATAACTTGAGTTCTGTACACGAGGTAACTTCGGACAAGCTCGGAAAGACCAACAGCCCTGATCTGCCGGGATGAACCACAGACATTCGCAAGCCGACTGCAAAAGGCGCTGCTATCGTAGAAACTCCGGGAGCTGTAATCAAAATCCATGAGGAAATAAGGTTGTCAGGAATAGGCAGCGATTAGCACAACCAATCATCTATCGGAGTGGATGAAGTGGTCATATTAGGTTTCAGATCCTCGCGTTTCAGAGCACGAACGCTCACTTTTCGTGAAGCGGCAGTGAGCCCTAAAGTGCTTCGTATTCCTCGCTGGTGACTGATGGCAAATAACTGCGTGAGGCTTGTTCTTCAAATCAGTGTGCCGCCTTGAGGGTGCCTCTGGACACCGGAAAATGCGGGTGAAATTGCCTGTCCTGACCGTCCTCGCATTTCTTGAATTGTGTTGTTAATAAAGGACTAGCTTCTTCAGATCTTTCAGCATCGTGCATGATTGCGAATGGACGGAATATTCTAGACTTGCTTGGCCGTCCCTGCAGTGCGTGGTTAACATCGAAATCGTTTTCAGAGCAGAACGGAAATAATTTTTTTTAGATGTCTCGCATTGATCACAATATGGTGATGTCTAAGCTGGTGGACATCAGGGAGGAGCTCCGGAAAAATGAACTCTTCCAAATATTGGGAAATCTCAGCTTAAGCTATGTGTTTGTGGGCAGGCCGATATTCTTGTCTCGTAATTTGCAAACATTGGGAGAAAGCGGCCGAATTCCTTGTCTATTTCAATCTCCTTATTCCCGATGCATCACTGCGACAGGTGGCTCCATTATACAAATCGCAAAGGCCTCGGGGGCAGTACTAGGCGACAACTAAAGCGCTATCGACAGACATTGCTCCGGTCAGTTCACAGGCGACGACTAATAGAGCAGTTTGTTAATTAATTAATTTATTTATTTATTACGTATACATTCAAGACACGTAGGCACTACAGAAAGGAGTGGTAAGTTTGTAACATTAATTGCCGAACAACAACAGCAAACAAACTTCAAGGCACCTTCAACCGCGACCTTGAAGTGAATGGCATCACAAATGGAGATGGTGGAGGCGAGAAGGCGCTTCCACTCACCAGCTGTTCTTGGCCAAAATGCAGAATGGTTCGAATTAGCCCGACAAGTTGGCTCTCCAACTTTGTGTTGATGATCGATGCGAGATGAGGTGTAGCTGGGTGCGGTGAAAAGATTATCTTTCAGGTATGGAATAATGCGGCACATTTTATAAAAAAGACAGGCGCAAGTTCTTGAGACACAGAGAAAGGTCAGGCAGAATAAGTGTATGTTTCGTGGAAGTGACACTGGAATGATTGCACTGGGTCTACTGGTTAAGCGATGCGGCACTGCCCTTCGTTGGGAGGTGTGGCAACGGTGGAATTTGAGAGACTTAGGCTGCTCTTCCCGAGCACCCCTCAGGAGCATTCAATAACGGAGCTGTCACCCGCCATGGTGGGCACTGCGTATAGGACAGTCCAAGGGTGCTTGACAGCATACAAAGTCCCACAAGGGGGCCAGTGGAGAACCATTTTTGGCGATGCTGAGTGTCGGTCATAGTTCAGCGGGAGATCTGGCGGCAGTGTTCGGCATCTTGCGCGAGTTCAGAAACAGGAGTATATTTCGGAGACACCGGGTTGGTAAGGGAGAATGGTCGCCACTGTAGCAGGCAGATAAATGTCGTAAAGAATAAAGCAAGCAACGAAGCGAGGTCAAGCACAGAAACATGCTGCGATGGCAGTGCCGCTCAAGCGCAGGTTCACCTTCTTCTATCCCGCAAATCTGCGTCTTCTTTTTACAATATACACCAGGTGCTTAGGGACTACTTAAAATAATTCTAAAAAAAATCTTTTTGGTCTAAACATACACCTTTTGTGGCATACTATTGCCAGTTTAACACCACTTGCTGGGTGTGCTGGAAAATCATGCTTACAACTACACGGCGCAAAGTCAGACAGGGACAAGTACGGAAACACCACAAAGCGCTCACTTCACCAAAACTTTATTGCGGCGCGCAACGTATACGTATACCTTATCGCGCGCATGCGCAGAAACGAAAGGAAAAAAGGGAAGATGTCACGCTTTATCTGGCACCGGCATCGCATTGCACCAGGATCCACTCTCCAATGAACAGGCAAGCAAAATGCGGGCTAAAAAACTATCACGCACGGACCCAGGAGGGCCAGAATTATATCCCCACATTAGTGACTCACGGCAGGTTACATTTCTAACACAATTGGCGCTGTTCTTCGAAAGAACGACGATAATTCACAAATACGTGAACAAAGTGACGAGTGAGATAGTGGGAGCTTCTGAAATTGCAGAGAGTGGACGATTGTGCCCGCACTCCGCCGGTGTTTTTGAATGAGAAAGAGCGCCAATTTCGCTGCACAGTGCAAAAATACATGCTCTTTCGAAAGCATGCATGAAAAGCAACACCTCCAGTGCAGGTAAAAAAGCCAAATTTTCTCGAGCTGTAGCGCCAAGGGTAACCGCGTTTTGGAAATTCTAAACTATGATAGGGCTACTACCAACGACCGTCTAGAAAACGACCGGCTACAGTTTCGACCCGGTGCCCAATTTTACTACTTGAAAAGTTTATTATTATTAATTAGTTAACTACCTCACTACTTCAGAATATTCACCTGTTTTCTGAAGTTCGCCAACTCTCATAATACTATGCCTCAAAAGCCATATTTTCACCAAAAAGAGTTGTTCTGAAAATTTTTTAAAGTGTTCCCTGAAACACCCCCTATATACACGCCTGGCGGGTGGCCCACAACTCGGAGGGACGGTTGGCAGCCTGAGACAAACAAGGCAGGTTCCCCGGCGCGGCTGTTCAGTGGTTACGGCGCTCGGCTGCTGACCCGAAAGGCGTAGGTTCGATCCCGGCCGCGGCGGCCGAATTTGGGTGAAGGCGAAATTCAAGAGGCGCGTGTGCTGTGCGATGTCTGTGCACGTTAAGAACCCCAGGTGGTCGAAATTTCCGGAGCCCTTCAGTACGGCGTCCCGTATAAGCTGAGTTGCTTCGGGACGTTCATCCCCCATAAATCAATAAAACACAAGGCAGGCTCCAGACAAACAGACACCCAAACAAACGAATCATAATTATCAACCTGACTACGTTCACTGCTGGACAAAGGCCCCGCCCATACCTGTACAATTAACACGGTCCTTTCGCCGCTGGTGCCGCCTTATCCCCTCAAACTTCTTTATTTCACTCGCCCTCGTAATTTTCTGCCGTCCCCTGCTACGACTGCCTTCTCTTGCTGTCCACGCCGTTGACTGATGACCACGGGTTATCTCGCCGTCGCATTGCCCGTCCTGACCATGGCCATTTCTTCTTCTTCGCTTCGTCTAGAATACCATTCACCTCGGTTTCTTTTATGACCCACTCTGCCCTCTTCCACTGGCTAGCTCTCTTGTCCTCAATTAAATTTGAATCGTGATCGGTACCCAGCACGTTCCGGCCTCATGGGTGAGTACCGGTAAGAAAAAGCTGTTATATACTTTTCTCTCGCAGGATCGTGGTGAACTGCGTTTCATAATCTGAGGGAACAGCCGAACAAAAACACATCGGCTACAGACGGGGAATCCACACTATAGGTGTTACAGCACTATAGTGGGCATGATCAAAATAAATGGAACGACTAGCAGATCTTATCATATCTTTGCAAGTTTTTCAACTCTACCTCCTGAAAAAGGTGTTATATGGCGGAGTGGAGGGAAACTCGTTGCACGTTATTCGGTCCTTCCCAGCTCTACACGTGGTGCTGCAGAATTAGGGCATGGGGGAGGAGGTGGTGGTAACGCCGGTTCTAAAGCGCACGTCTTTGAAAAGAAAAAGCGGCTTTTTGACGCTCTGGTGGATTCCTTAGTAAGGCTGGAAGTTACCGCGTGCTTGAGATTCGATGTACGTAAAAGCTCTCGCCCTCACATCTCGAAAAACTTGCGATGTTTACATACCAATTACTATCAGCACCGTAGCTTTTGAAGGCACATGAAACCTAGCCTTCTTTTAGTATTTATTTTCAGGGTGCTCTCCATGCGTGAATGAATCTAATTTCCAGCGCACGGTTGTTATACCAAGCATAGCTGATAGCTTATCTCCAGCCTACGTTTGCCAGGTGAGCTGTATTAGAAAAGGAAATATGTCTTACTGTTCGAAGCAGCTGCTAAAGAACTGCACTCCAGCTGCACGGCAAAGCAAAAGTTTGCTCTGATAATGTTTTTTTTTCAATAGCAGTACTATGATAAGCACAGCGATCGAGAGACACGACGCCAGTTTTCAAGAAACATGCGCGGTTATTCAGCCATTCGGGCTCTGCATGCAAGAAGCAGCAACGCAATTCTTTATTAGCCGCCATTCACGTCCATTCTTTTATTGTGGCAGAGCCGGACAGGTAGGTTATTGATCACAATGTGATTGGGCTGGCGCTTTATGAGAACTGTAATCGGGACTGGTACATAGTAAGGTTGCTTCATGGTTAGGATGCGAAACTAAAAAAGGAAGCGTTATTTCTGAAAACATTGGCAGCACAATGTCACCAATATATCGTTCACATAATTTTATGAGGTCGCCTAAAATTTAGCCCCTATCACTTGCGCTCGCTATGAAGGATGCCATAAGGCAGTTTTAGCTGACCGGTTTTACGGTCCCCTCCGATTACGCTGGCCCGCCCAACATAAGCATAGCGGCCGTTCGGCGAGCAAGTTTATAAAAGCAAATTGTCCCGCTTGTAAGGCTAAGCAGAGTGGTTTGGCTTGTGACGCCATCTAGCGGTGATAAATACACCCGATTTGATGAACAAAATTGAAACTTGTGCTTCTAGTTCATATCCACTCCGTGGATTCCAAGAGAAGGCAAAAGTATCAGGGGGTGGCAGAAAGTTAGGTGGGCGGATGAGATAAAGAGGTTTGCGGGGATACGGTGGCCGCAACTGGCAAAGGACAGGGTTAATTCGAGAGACATGGGAGAGGCCTTTGCCCTGCAATGGGAGTAGTCAGAGTGGTGACGATGATCAGTTCATATCTCTTTATTTTTGTTTGCCTGAAACTTAACAAGTGTTAGGTGAACAAGCGTACTTAAAGAGCACCTGATCGGGCAGGTCAGTGAAAGAAAACGCGACTTGCATTGGTAGTTTGATCCACACCGACCAATGCCACACTGTTCATGCGAGGCGCCGCTGTGAATCGCTATATTAGTGTTTTTCCTTTTTTCTACGCTGCGCAAAACAAGAATTCAGACTGCTGCAGTGCATGTTCCCTTTGGCGCTACTAAACTGGAGGTAAATAGACGATCACTTCATTTGGAAACGTTTGCAGTTTGTCGGGGTGAACACTTCTGGATATGATTGCACGAACGTCTACTCATTAGCAAAATAAACTGAGACGTGCGTGAAGGGGGCGACTTTCCCAAATTTGCTCTGCATTTTGCTGGTGTAGCCCGTACGGAGGTCCACGCCGTTTTTCGCAGCTCGCAACGTCCAATCGCGCTGGGCTCCGACTGCGGCATTTTCAGACACCCGCTAACACATCCGCTCGCAGTCGATAGAAAGGATTAACCCTGACTACGCCGCAGTGCAAACAGCGATCTTTGTCAGTTTTGAAGCGCTTTAAACGAGTGTAGTGTAGAAAATGAGCCCTTGAGAAAGTGAAACTGGAAAGCGCTCTCAGACGCGACCGTCGAGCCAAAAGCAAACATCTTGAACTAACCGGAAAACTGGAGGCATTTCCATACGATACGATGCTGCACTAAACCGGCGCGCTTGCAGAACGGAGGCGCCACACCGCTGACCCGCTAGCGTGTGAGCGTACTGCGCATAGGCACTTGAGCGTCCGCCCCGCTCAGCTGGGTAGCGGGCCTCAAAACCGGTCAGCTCCGCTAAAAGTGTCTAATAAAGATTCAACTGGGAAGCATTAACGACGTGTGTCGTAGCGTCCAGAAAGTTTTCGGTCAGGCAGAGGCTGGAAAAATCGCTGAAGGCGCCTTTGTGATAGCTTTGACGGTTTTCGTTCTTTTTTCTCGGCGACAGCAACTTTACAGTATGCAGTTTCTTCGTGCAAGGTTAATACATTTGCGCATCATGAAATAACCAAAATATTCTAATATATGACAAACATAGTCACCCTTCAAATCATCGCTGCTGCACGCGCTGCGGAAACCGGCCACTATATCGCTGTTTCAGGAAAGGCCACGTGAGGTCGGCAGAATCGCTGGAACGATCGCGCCGTGTTTCTCAGAGCACTAGCTGCCCCGTCAAGATGTGGACGGTGCGACTGAGTGGTGTTCCAGAGGAAGTCAACCACGGTCCCGTTTCCATCAACGGCAAGGTATACTCGTTTGGCTCCTTTCACGAGGACGGGCCTCACCCCTTAAGGAACCTCGTCGACGTGTCCATCTTCGACCCTGCAACGTCGCGGTGGGATGTCGTGGAAACACATTCACCGTTCAATGGCCAGCCGAATAACATTTTCCGTCGCACCGTTGTCGCCTACGATCACTGCGCGTACCTTTGGGGCTTACGGAACGGCTGGCAGTTGGACAGCGTCCTTTACCGTTTCGACACCAACACCATGTCATGGAGCTGCCCTCAAGTGAACGGTGAGGCGCCGACACCGCATTACGGCGCCTCAGCTTGCATGGTCGGTCATCGCATGTATATTTTTGGTGACCTACATGGTTCCCAATATGTCAGCGCGCTTGACCTGGGTACCATGGAGTGGCATCGCGTCCCCACCAGTGGAGAGCTCCCTCCTCCGCGATCCTTCCACACGGCCTCTGCAATCGGGACGCGCATGTACGTGTGGGGAGGTGGCTTAGCTTTGACCTTTCTCGCAGGCCGCTTTGAAAACGTGAACTCATTATTCTACCTGGAAACAACCACCTCGACCTGGGTGCGCCCACACGTACAGGGCGTTCCCCCCGTGGCTCGGTACGGGCATTCAGCCTTTGTCTACAGATGCGAGCTGTACATCTTTGGAGGGTACAACCAACTTCGGGACACTTACTGTGCAGACATGCACAAGTACGACCCTGAGACATCGTGCTGGAGTGAGGTGAGGCCGCGGGGCTTAGGCCCGTCTGCCAGGCGGTTTCCAGGCTGCTGCATTACTGGCGAAAGAGTGTTTGTGTTTGGCGGTTATGGCCCGGTACAGGACCCGGAGGAAGGAGAGGAGGAGGAGGAAGCGGCTGTGACCGATCTTCACGTGTTGCACTTGGAACCGACACTAGTGAACTTGTGCCTGCTTGCGGTCGTCGATGCACGACTGGATGTAAGCGAGATCCCACTCATTAGAAATCAGGTCAACGCTATGCTGTCACCATGATGGAAGTCACAGGCAGATGATGCACCTGAAGCAAATGGAGTGCCTGCGACGAATCCATATTTCTGGTGGACGATGAATGAGTTTTGTGCATGTATAAACACCTCTATTTTAAAAGAACTTTTGGATTCCGCCTCAGTTCTGTCACACACAGTAGTTTATAATAATATAGCAGTTAAGCAGTACTTTTTGTAACATTGCGAAATATTTGTCCGAAGGAATATTTACTCCTGTATATCGATTTCACTCCATCCTGGCTGGTTCTAATACTGATCCAGGATAATATTATTTCGCTTGAGTCTCGTGCTCGTCTCTAGCTGCATGTAGAACGTACGAGACATCTTTTTCAAGCCAGACAACAGAGCGACTTCCCCGATTAGACAGTAATCCGGCATTTGAGCTGGGCGCCAGGATAGATTCGTCTACATCTACAATGCATCGAAAAGCGACACAGTTTTCGCCTGTTCCTACATTGCTGTCCACAAGTTGACCCCATAGAATATAATGTGTCGCAATGCTGACGACTATATATTTTTGGCTCGTATCTATAGATTCCTGATAACATCTCTGAAAGCACCAACGGCTATCCATGTATTAACTTTTCCCCGTGTTACTCGTGATAGCTTGTGCATCAGATCGTACTGGAGGTAGCCAACAGCATCTTGGCCGGACCAAGAAATTTCCTTTGATATATAGGGCGTCGTATCTATACGGATGTGGCGGTGGCACAGGCGCACATGGGAATATCAGTTAGATTCGGAACGAACCATCACACTAGCCCGATAAACTTGGCGCTACACTTAACGAGTAACGTCATGTGGTTGTCTTCTAGGCCTTGCCCACTTCAGGAAATGTAGGCGGCAGAGAACCACGCTAGAGGACGCTGCGGACGGCATTTAACAGCGCCTTCTCTGAGCGACTCTACACATTTTATCGCGAAGGACGACTAACTTTCGTGCTAGTCGTAAATGTCTTGCTTTGTGCGCGTTATTTCGTTAGAGAAAGTGCAGCTCGTGTTCGCTGCTTCCATAAAAGAGTGCAAAAGCGCGCTATTTTTGCTAAGCCCATTTTTTTTTATCGAGATGAAATAACCCCGCGGTGTCTCAAATAAAAACTCAAATGAAAAGCTGTCTTCAAACGCAGCTGCGGCAGAAATGCGCTTCAGGTTTGCTTCGTCTCACCGTACTGTACTTTCTCAGCTCGTTCTCACACTTTTTTCTTTTCTCTTTCCGCGGCTTTTCAGCGTATTTAGGGCCACGGTTCTGACTCCATGGTCGCGGGTCGAATCTTCACCCATTTCGATTGAGGCAAATTATGAAAACCCGTTTCGCATTGTATGTGTTCCCTAATGGAGCCCAGGTGCATAAAAAATATGGGTTAGCATGGGCGTAGGGCTGGTGCGTTCAATACGATAACACGGCCTTGCACTGCCGTGCTTAACCAGGCGCTACGCCTGTACAGTCGTAGTTAACGCTGATATCGTATTTATTATGGCAAAGACATTTAATCACGCTTAACCGGGAACCCTTCAATACAGTACAGTCCACACCTTACGTACAGCCTCGGTGTGCTAAACACGCAAAAACCTACCACTCCAAAGCTTCGATGCGCTTCAGTGGGGCACGTACCGCTATTGTGCAGCCGTGCCCGAGTCTAGAAAGTCCGTAGTATATAATGCGGTGATTGACTGCAAGTGCGTGAGTACGACCACAAGGCACGTTCTTACGTAGAAATGCGTCAGCCGTAGTCGACTTCACAGTTGCCATCATGATCATCATCAGCCTGGCTACGCACATTGCAGGGCAAAAACTTCTCCCATGTCTCTCCAATCAAGACAGCCCAGAGCCATGTCTCCGCAAACTTCTTAATCTTATCCGCCCATCAACTTTTCTGGCGCCCTCCGCTACGCTTACCATGAACTCAACCGATTCGCAGTTGTGCGTGCTCGCAATTTACACGTCGTAAGCTTAGTAAGCGCACACATATTGGAGGCTCTCCGGCGTGCTCCCTCCTGTTGTGGCAGGTTGTGAACCACTCCTATTAATTTTTATTCGATACCGCAGCGTTCTGCATTACTGCACTGACACTTCACTTGCTGTAAATGACTGTGGCCACCTGCGTAGATTTAGGTGATAAAACAGATAAACTAAACGCGAGTGTCATTTGTTGATCGCCCAAGAAGTCAGTCGCTTCCTCGTCTTTAGGGAGCCGTGTCGCCGGGTCATTCATCACTAAACTGACCACCGCTGAAAATCACTGGCGCTTCGTGCAGCCGTATCTTCACGCATTCTCGCGCCCGTGAAGAGACGGACGCAAGATGCGCCAGCAGCATGCGAACATAGAAAGTGCGTGCAGCGAACGAACATGGTCAGTCATAGCGCCGCGGCGTCATCGTGCCCGACCGAAGCCTCAGAATGCTAGTCGAAGGAATGGGCACCGGCCGTGGCACAGCTATCAGTGTTTCTAGGCGCACTGAAATTCCTGCTCGAGTTCCTTATGAGGAGGCCTGATATTAGTGTTATTTCTTGAAGAATCAACATTGGGTGGACGATTAGAATTTACTTTCTTCTGAACCTTCTCGAATATCCTCAAGCAGTTATTTGCCTTCTTAATAATTACTGTGACTATTCTAATGTTTTCTTCCTTGCGAGTACAGGCACGAGTCTCATATAATACCCGTGTACTCTGAGAGCAAGTAAATGTAAATGGCTTTAGGCAACGGCGAAGCGTATATTTTTCTTTGCGCGCATAGGAAACTAAAACATACCTTGTGCAACCCCGCAAGTTAGTCGTCGTGACATCAGAAGGCCCGGGAAGGAATGCGTTTCAACTTCGGCACATCAAACTGCTCTTTTGCCTTGGTACGGATGCACGTGTTTGTTAGGAATTTCTGTGAAGCTTGCGTCTTATGTGTAAGCAGACAAGAAAAGGGAAATCAGGGGTGTGTTATGTAAGGCATTGCAACCAAGGAGGTGAAACTTCCTATATCACCCAGCAGCCACGAATTACTGACGCTACGCCAATCCTCTTTCAGTTGCGTTCATAGCCGTTGGAGGCCGAAATCTGGCAACGGATGCCCGAAACACGTGGGTGGGGGTAGTTGCTGGCAAGGCATCTGCTTTAGGCACGGAGATGTAAAAATCGGGCCTGCTAAGGGAGGTCGCCGGATGTATAGTTTCCGCCTGCTCTGCGCGTGGCCGTGCGCCGCGCTTTACATGGGTTTTTCTACGCCGTTTTTTTTCGCTCCTGTGGCATGGTAAAATTGGATGCGCTGCTAGTCGACCATAGTAACGGGGCCTCTCGCCTAATGTACGAAGAGCAGATAACATATTCCTGCATGGTTTCATTGACACATATATCCATGTCGGTCCATTCAGAATGAAAGAGATATTTCTGAAAATACACTATGTCTCGGTTACAGCATTCCACACAATACAGATATTGCGTGTCGACAGACCAGAGCTGTTAAGTTTATCGCAAACGGCGCACCTGACACTCTAAGTTCATAAGTTTGGGCATCATCCATGCGGTAAATCTGCAGACATTTCGCGCATACTGTTCACACAATTGAGAAGGATCATTATGTGCACAGTGAGTTCACGCAATTTAATGCATGCACGATGTACCTTGCAATCGTATATTATTGCAAAAAATTGTTAGTACTTACGTAAACACGTGAAATGAAACCACTATTCCGCTAAGGCCTTCAGTGTCCATGCTAATATATGTGATATTGTCAAAAAATGCGGCGCATTTATGAAAAAAAAAACAGCGCCGTGGGAAAACGATCTCGACAGCGCGCGCAGCTGGAACAGGGGAGATTGCTGTAAGGGATCGATAGCGCGTGCGGGGTCATTAGTACCGCTAATTCTTTGTCAGCGGCCCGCCGCTGCCGTCTTGGTTGGTTGGTTTATGGGGTTTAACGTCCCAAAGCGACTAAGGCTATGAGAGACGCCGTAGTGGAGGGCTCCGGAAATTTCGACCACCTGGGGTTCTTTATCGTGCACTGACATCGCACAGTACACGGGCCTCGAATTTCTCCTGCAAAGAAATTCAGCCGCCGCGGCCGGGATCGAACCCGCGTCTTTCGGGCCAGTAGCCGAGCACCATAGCCACTGAGCCACCGCGGCGGCGCTGCCGTCTTCAATGCCCTCCTTCCGGCGGGAGGGGGCGGCTCGGTGCGCTTGACCTTTGTGTCACCTTTCTCGGAACTACGCGACTGCGCGCGAAGGCGCCGGGCCGGGCGGGTGTCCATCGCCATTTGGGGTCGATTCGCACCGGCTATTCAGGGAGCGGTGAGAGCCGCCGCACGCTGATCGCACCCTTGTCTTGGCGGACACCAGGTATGCGATACAAACTCGCGACGAAAGTCTGGTTCGAAACGTTGCAGGCCTTCTGTAGTTTAAGCACTGCCGGACGGAACGGTGTCAGGGCGCTGTTGACGAGGGGGGGGGGGGCAATAAAAATGACGAACAGCTGGCGACATCGCGGCTAGCCGGGAACAGCGAAGGCCTGAGTTTGGTGACCCGACTGACCGGGTGTTGGTGAGGCGCCGGATAGCTAACAGCCTTGGGAAAGCTAAGTAGCCTTGGATAGCGCTTCTAAGCTGGCAGTGGCAGTTACAGCGGTAACTGCCCGTTTCAGCTTCGGGACGACGCCAAAGTCGAGGGTCATCGGAGGAAACCGATCGCACGTGGTGGCACGACTGTGTGTTTGCATTTGGTTTTTCTGTTATCTTTGCGAGGCAAAGGTTGTTTCGCCTGGCACGTGCTGGCACGACTTTGTGTTTGTGTTTGTTTTTACTTTTATTTTCCGCTTCAGAGGTTGATCTGACCTACGGAAGCTGGAGGGACGGACATGCCCTTGATGAGCCAATCATGTTAGTACCGCAACATGATTGGATGCTACCGAATGTGGGCCGGGCCTTTAGGTCCTTAAAACCGGGCTACGGAGCCGGAAAAAGGGTTCTGAGCTAAGGTCAGGTGCTATGCATCTTCGGCTATGCCGAGTAGGGGCCTCCCCTAGTGTTAACCGGTTCCGCCTGTTGTTTTTTTCTCTTTCTGCCATATAATTTGTCTCCAGTGCCTAAACTTGTATGGGATGTAAATTTCTGTACATAAACTTCAAGTACTCCCTTTGTCCGTGTATCATAACTCATCGCAACACCATCTCTGACGGGGCACACCTGGTGCGCGGAAAACCTTCAGTCTTCCAGTTAAACAAACAGTCTCTGGCGGGGCACCCCTGGTACAAGGAAAAAGAAGAACCTGAAATTTACTGGCGCAGTCGACAGGATCCTGCGGCCATCGGAAGACGGCACAGTTAGAAGACTGAAGGCAAGGAAAAAGGCGACGACCAGGGAACATATCAGCGTTCGAGAAAGGACTTGCGGAGGGACGCAACAAGGGCCACGGCAGTAGTCGAGCGACGCGTGAGTGCATTCAGCCAAGGGAAGCAACGCGTCGAGACGGAAACTGGACGGTCACCTGCGGGTCGAAGCAAGCGACTTCAACGTGCAGAAGACCAGCGGCGTGGTACAGCTCGTCGCAGCGTGCTGTGAAAGTGACGGTGGACTCAGACACGAAAGAGCTGGCAATGCGGATAGACGCATCAAAACTGTGAGTTTCCTTCTTCGCATTGTTCACGTCCCTGTTCTTGTGTTCAGCCGGTAGGACAGCTGACAGGTACAGAAGGCGCTATGGAGGGTATATGTGGTGACCCACACTCGATGTGAGTTACCAGATGGAATTAGCGAAGGCGCGCTTAGCGTACCTTCAGGTCAAACGCAAAAGTAAATGGTGCAAAGGCGCCGCTATGCGAGGAAAAACCTCCGGATTTGAAGGTGTTAGAAGCAAAGCGCCAGCAGCTAGAGCTCAAGCTGGCTAAGCTCAAGGAGGCTAGGAGAGCTAGTGAAGTAGCCAGGGAGAACTGCTCCGAGTCCCGCGAGGAGAAGCCACCTGTGCTGGAAGGCAAAAGCTAGTGCTCGTCAAGCTCAGGTCAGGGAAACAGCAGCTAGGTGGCTGTAAACAACCAGCTGGCATGCGCGGACGCCTCTTCGTTAGGAAAGGCCACAAAAGGTTCAGGAAGTGAAAACGATATTCCTGAAGGGCGCGAAAGTATCACAGTTTTTCGCCACCACGGGCGGCTAGCAACGAAAAAGAGCAGGCAAATTCTGATGATCCGGAGGCAGTCGAGACCAAGTTGTCGGATAACAAGCAGGACAGCGATATATAGTTCCTGCAGGCTCTATGAATGAGATTGTGACCTCCGACACGGAGCTAGTGTCAGGAGGAAATCTAACGTGCCGCAATGGCAGACGGTGTCGGGCAAATGGCAGGAAGTGCCTCGTAGCGTTAGTGCTGGTAAGAGCCTTCCATCCGAGGCAGAGAACGGAGGTAGGCCTGTTGAGTCGACAGAGCAGAGCGCCGCGCAGTTGTAGAAGGCACCCGATGTTGGTCCGATCAGCTCATTTGAGGACCGGGAAATGCGTGGCGACTTGCCACAAGGCAAATTCGGGTCAAATGACTTCGAAGGAGCTCATGCAGCCCCAGAGTTAGGTGATGCCACGAAACCGACAAGCGCCTATAATGCAGGGAGCGGTAACTTCAATGCTTGCCCGTGCAGGAACGGGGCAAATGGCTCCAAGCGAGGCGAAGTACTAGAAGGCAGGGGCGTGGCTTTCACATTGAAAGTCGGCGCGAGGAACAGTACGCTCCGTGCTACAGGTCCCAAAATCAAGTGTAGCAAGACTGACCGTACTGGTATGGTTGGACGGGGCAGGGGCTATGCTCCTTATGCAGTACGCGGTTCGTACTGGCGCGCCAGAGAGAGCGTGCCCTCAAGTGTGCCGCGTAGTCAGAGATTTGCACCTATCGATGACCAGGTCGTTTTTGAAACTGGAGGGCTGGACATGCCTTTGATTAACCAATCATGTTAGTAGCGCAACGTGATTGGATGCTACCGAATCTGGCCGGGCCTTTAGGTCTTTTAAACCGGGCTCCGGAGCCAGAAAAAGGGCTCTGAGTTAAGGTCAGGTGCTGTGCATCTTCCTCTATGCCGAGTAGACGGCTCTCTTTGTGTTAACCAGTTCCGCCTTTTGTTGTTTTCTCTTTGTGCCGTTTAATTTGTCTCCAGTCCCTAAACTTGTTTGGGGTGTAAATTTCTGTACATAAACTTCAAGTACTCCCTTTATCACTGTATCGTAACTAATCGCAAAACCGTCTCTGACGGGACACCCCTGATGAGAAGAAAAGCTTCAGTCTTACAGTTAAACAAAACACCTCTCGGGGGGGGGGGGGGGGCTGGCGCAAGGAAGGAGGAGAACCTCAAATTTACTGAAACTTCGGAGAACGCCTAGCCTTGTGTGTATTGCTGCCCTCTACACCATCGCTCACCAGCGCGGCGCCAAAGAATTACGTGAGCGCATTTCGTCGATTTTTCCAGAATGACGGAGTGGTTTCTACACAATGATGACGTAGAGGGCGCAGCCTTGAGAGTGCTAAATGACGCCCTATCCCCCTTCAATCGCGCCCCGACGGCGGCGGCACACAAGAATGATCTTGAAGCATATCGAAGCGAGTCTTCGCGCCTGACCATTGAGGACGCACGGCGGGCTCGAGAGAGGAAGGAAATTGCACAGATGATACTCTGTGTTTGTGCGCTCCTGTCTTGGAGCGAAAAACGAACAGATGCGTAGCATACCTATATGTGAAGTGCGTTGATTGCTGTCTGTCAGCCCGACCCACCGTTTAATAAAGACTCATCTCCATGGACACACCCGAGGCGAACGAGCGCAGCGCCGACGCGCCCAGCGCCGCGCCGCGACAAGCGTCGGAAAACATACGAAACTCGATGGAATGTCACCTCCTGTCGCTGGTACTCGGGCTCAACTCAGCTTAGCGAAGAAAACGGCACGACGGGCCGTACCAGATGCCGAGAGAACGCGTTCTCTGATTGGTTACACCGACCGTAAAACAGCGAGCCACTTGCGGCGGCAGCGAGAGCGAGGCGCAAATATCTGACATGAACAGATATTCGCTAAGAGCCAGTGCCAGCTCGCGTCTGCGCCTGGCCCATGCGCAGACCAGCTACGGCGTACGCTTTAACACGTAGGCGCTGCAATTTTGCGCATCTGATGACCCATGGAGATGCGCCTTTAAAAGCTTCAGAAAAGCGCGCACGCTCGACTCCTGGGGCAACACCACTCGCTCAGCCACGGTACAACGAGGTAGCGCGCGCCAGTCTGCAGGACGCACCGTCGTGAACCTCTGGTCGTCGGACTTTCGCGGTGCCCGGTAAACAAATTGTGTTTCTTTGCTTGCCTCTCTCCCTTGTGTTCGTGCACTCTAGCTGCAATAATTCATTTTAGAGCGCAGCTCTTTGGCGTCCGTTTCTGGGTTTCGCGTCGTCGGCGGCGTTGTCGTCGGCCTCGTAACCAGCTCCGCCCCCCTTTCATCCCCCCAGCGCTAGCAGCGACCGACTGATACCGCTGGATGCCGCTGACGCCGCTAGAGAGTCAAGATAACGTGACTGCATAGAACACCGTCGCCGCCATGCAGAAAGAGGAGGAAAGGGTCCCCCCCCCCCTGTTCTTGTGTGGCGGATAGGGTGCTCTTCAGTTGCCGACGCGCCGGTTATTTCACGTAGGCCCCGGCACGTCGACGAATACGTGACCACCTTCCCACGGCTAGACCTGGTTCTTAGCGCTGCGGAAGCGAGGTTATCATATTGTTTGTGTCGGCATCGGCGGCGTTGTCCCTGAAACCAACTCCTGTCCCTGAAATTTGAGCGCAGCAAATAAGCTGTTTCACCTTTTCGATAGTGAGTCAACCCCAGCTGCGGAGTTGGTTTCAGGGACAACGCCGCAGCTGGTGTTGACTCACTATCGAAAAGGTGAAACAGCTTATTTGCTGCGCTCAAATTTCGCATTAGGAAGTAACGTAATCGTCGGTAATTTTTTAGAGCGCAGCTCTTTGGCGTCCGTTCCTGGGTTTCGCGTCGTCGTCGGCGTTGTCGTCGGCCTCGTAACCAGCTCCGCCCCCCTTTCATCCCCCCAGCGCTAGCAGCGACCGACTGATACCGCTGGATGCCGCTGACGCCGCTAGAGAGTCAAGATAACGTGACTGCAAAGAACACCGTCGCCGCCATGCAGAAAGAGGAGGAAAGGGCCCCCCCCCCCCCCCCCCCCCCCCCTGTTCTTGTGTGGCGGATAGGGTGCTCTTCAGTTGCCGGCGCGCCGGTTATTTCACGTAGGCCCCGGCACGTCGACGAATACGTGACCACCTTCCCACGGCTAGACCTGGTTCTTAGCGCTGCGGAAGCGAGGGTATCATATTGTTTGTGTCGGCATCGGCGGCGTTGTCCCTGAAACCAACCCCGCAGCTGGGGTTGACTCACTATCGAAAAGGTGAAACAGCTTATTTGCTGCGCTCAAATTTCGCATTAGGAAGTAACGTAATCGTCGGTAATTTTTTTAAATCTCTCTCGAGTGTTACTTTCCACGAGTTGCATTGTTTTGTCAATCACTTTGTGTGTGCTCGTACGAGGTATTGTAAAATCCTCTGTATCGTCTCTTTGCTGTATAAAGTGTATTGCCACGTCCCGTTTTTGTGTCCGTTCGTTCGCGCTCAAGGCCGCTGGAAAGGGGGTGTTATCATTTTTGTTTGTGACGCGAGAAGCGACCGGACTAATCTCGATTTATCACAGCCATGAAGAGCTGCATCTACGTTTTTCTAGATTACTGTAGGTGATCTTGACCGATTATCTCGAAGTTTCCTTGCTGGCTTTAAATTGAGCGATGCCGCGAGCGGTGGGCATTCGTAGTTCGACGACTCACGAGCACATTTGCACATTTGTTGCTTACGCCGCCGCCCAGTGATTTAGTTCTTTTGCGGGCGCAAGTCAGCACAAATAAAGAGCTTCGTTTCCAAGTCTTGTTGGTGTCCTACTGACCGCTGGACTGCCGTCACTACAACGTGACGTCTGGTGGAGGTGCTGGGCAGCCTCCCATGTTCCGGACACCCCCTACAAGTCGTGACGCCAGCCCTCTGAGTCATTTACCGCAGGACCTGAGTCCAGTCCATCTCGCAAGCCGACGTCTGCTAGGGGACGCACCTGAGTTCGGGATTCTGCCGGAGCCTACCAGAAAGCGAAAGGAAACAGCAACGTCCGCCATGAGCTTGCCCCAGACGTCGACTCCAGTCATTCTGCAGCAGCCCCGAGTACCGCCAACCTTCGACGCTTCGCCTGGTGCCGACGACGAAGAATGGCTGGAACAGTCCGACCGTGTGGCAGTCTTCAACAACTGGGATGATGCTACAAAACTTAGGTACATCTTCTTCGCCTTGGAGGGACCAGCAAGAATCTGGTTTGAGAATGAGGAAGCTAGCCTCACGAACTGGGAAACCTTCAAGGAGCAGCTTCTGAAGATCTTCACGAACGTCGTGAGAAAGGAGAGAGCCCAGCAGCTGCAACAGTCTCGCATACAACATCCAAACGAGACCGTTGCAATGGACACTGAGGAGATGAAGCGTCTCTTCCGGCGTGCCGACTCGAGCATGAAGGAAAATGAAAAGGTCAAGCTGCTTATGCGAGGAGTTAAAGAGCAGCTCTTTCTGGGCCTCCACCATGGAGGCATCCACCATGGAAAAACCTCTTGATGCAAGAGCCCGCCAGTATGACCGCCAGCAGCGCTTGTTGTCAGCGAATTGCATGGACACCGCTAACAACGATAACCTGCGGGAGTTTATACGTGAAATTGTGCGAAAAGAGCTGCGACGGTTGCTGCCAACAAGAACGCAGCCGCAGCTCACTTCGCTCGCCAACCTCATCCGGGACGAGCTGCAACAGGCCTTGGGTGTGACACCAACCACCACGCAGATTGTGTTGCCACCAGCCATGACTTACGCCGCAGGAGTGCGCCGTCCTGCACCTCGACGACGGGACCCAAGCCCCTATCGCCCTCAGCCAGCTGCGCTGGACTGCCGCCCTCTAGCCCCAACCCGCCCGTCCTAGGAGAGTCGCAAACGGCCGAGGAAATGCGACGAGTGGAGAACACCCGACTAGCGCCTCCCACTATGCTTCCACTGCGGCGAAGCCGGTCACATTCTCCGGTACTGGCCATACAGGAGAATGGGCATCCGAGGGTTCTCTTACGACGCCCCACGACCCCGACCCGGCCTGCGACCAGCCGAAATCGAAGTGTTTTTGCATCGGGAAGAATGCTCATCGCAGAGCCGCCTATCACGTTCCCCGTCGCCATCGTCCCCGCGCTTGGTATCTCCTAGCCGCGGTTACGCCGTGCGTGGACGCTCCCCCAGCCCCCGAAAGTTAAACTGAATAAAAGCAGCTTCTGGAGGTGAGGTTGCTTCTAAGCGCAGTAACAAAGACCCTCCATCGACGAAAACGCAAGACCATGCCTCAACTACGACGACAACACCGACGACGACGACGTGGCCAGACATGAAACTTTTACCGCTGCCCAGAGAGGAAACGTCGGGGTACGCCCACCGCAGCCTCACTGCTCGATGAAGCCGAGATAGGACACCGAAGACAACGTACAATACGAGAATGCGAACAAGTGACCCTGAAGTTACGGTCGACGGTCACGCGGTTACTGCCTTGGTCGACACGGGAGCTGACTACTCTGTCATGAGCGGCCCACTCGCTGTCCGACTCAGGAAGGTAACAACCACTTGGGATGGCCCGCTGATCCGCACCGCAGGTGGCAACCTGCTTACGCCGTCAGGACGTTGCACCGTGAGAATTACTGTAAATGAGAGAATGCTACAACCTTCCTGATCCTGCAGCAATGCTCGCGAGAGGTGATTTTGGGAATGGACTTCCTGAATGAACATCGGGCGATCATCGACCTTCGATCGAAGTCGATCAAGCTTTCCACGGACAAATCCATACCTGTCGCGACTAGCGCCACTCATCACGTTGCCTTAAACGTCCTCGACAAAGCATTGAGCGTGCCGCCCAGATCAAGTGTCCTCAACTGCATAGGTACTGGAGACATCGATACTGCCGAACGCGTCGTCTAGGGGAACACCCAGTTACTCCAGGATGGAGGACTGGGCGTCTCAAGGGGAGTCGCCCAAGTCCGAAATGGTCAGGCCCAGGTATTGGTAACCAACTTCACCGAAGAATACCGGAATCTAAACAAAGGCACGATGATTGCTTTTCTCTACGAGCTGGCAGACTTCAAAGACATATTTGCCTTACCCCACCAACCAGTAGAGCCATCTGACCGAGGCCATCAACCCACGTTTGATATCAACCCAGCATTAACCCGGAGCAGACAAGACCAAATACGCAGTCTTCTTCAAAGGCACAGCGACTGCTTCTCATCAGCATCGAATATGCGACGATCCGGACTTGCCAAGCACCGCATTGTCACAGACGAACGCTCCCGACCACTGCGACAAAGCCCCTACCGCATATCGCCGCTAGAACGCCAAGCTATCCGCAAGCAAGTTGAGGAAATGCTTTGTGACGACGTCATCCAGCCATCGAAGAGCCCCTATGCAGCACCAGTCGTCCCAGTGAAAAGAAAGACGGCACCCTTCGCTTTTGCGTCGATTACCGCCGCCTGAACAGCATTACGAATAAGGATGTCTGCCCCCTCCCCCGCATCGTCGACTCATTTTATTGGCTGTGCAACGCTAAGTACTTCTCATCGATGGACCTGAAGAGCGGCTACTGAAAAATTGAAGTCGACGAAAGAGATCTCGAGAAGACTGCGTTCATCACACCAGACGGACTCTTCGAGTTCAAGGTGATGCCATTCGGCCTCTGCTCTGCCCCAGCGACGTTCCAGCGCATAATGGATACGGTGCTCGCAGGCTTTAAGTGGCAAATTTGCCTAGTCTACTTAGACGACGTTGTTGTCTTCTCCTCAAGCTTCGAAGACCACCTCGGAAGGCTTCGGATAGTGCTGGAAAGAATCAAGTCTGCAGACCTAACACTGAAATCAGAGAAGTGCCACTTCGCCTACAAGGAGCTGCTGTTCCTTGGTCACGTCGTAAGCAAGGATGGAGTTCGCCCAGACCCTCAGAAGACGGCTGCGATCGCAGAGTTTCCCCAGCCTAATGACAAGAAAGCTATAGGCAGATTCCTTGGATTGTGCACTTACTACCGGCGATTCGTCAAGGACTTTTCGCGCATCGCTGAATCTTTGACCCAACTTACCAAGGCTGACGTGCCATTTAAATGGAAAACGCCGCAAGCAGACGCTTTCAAAGAGCTGAAAAACTACTCACGTTCCCCTCTTGTGCTCGGGCACTTTGATGAAAACGCCTAAACCGAAATTCATACCGATGCAAGCAGTGTGGGCTTAGCAGCGGCCCTCGTTTAGAAAAATGGCAGACAGGAGAAAGTTATCGCGTACACTATCCGTTCACTGTCGAGAGCCGAAGCCAACTATTCGACGACAGAGAAGGAATGTCTCGCCATTATTTGGGCCACGTCCAAATTTCGCCCCTACCTATACGGACGACCATTCAAGGTTGTGAGCGATCACGATGCTATGTGCTGGCTGGCCAATTTGAAAGATCCCTCCGGCCACGTTTCTCGTTGAAGCCTTCGTTTTCAAGAGCTCGACATAACTGTGGTCTACAAATGTCGCCGCAAGCATTCCGACGCAGACTGATTGTTGCGAGCCCCCGTAGACACAGCACCGGAAGAGGAAGACGGCGACGCTTTCTTAGGACCGGTAAGCGCCAGCAGTTTCGCGCAGCAGCAGCGCTCGGATCCTGAGTTGCAAAGCTTAGTTGATTATTTGAAAGGCAAGACCGCATCGCCTCCCCGAGGGTTCAAGCGCGAACTGTCGTCCTTCGTCTTTCAGAGTAATGTCCTCCTGAAGAAGAACTTTGCGCCCAACTGGACAGTGCATCTTCTTGTCGTGCCCAAAAATCTCAGGCAAGAAATTATGCAGGCATGTCATGATGAGCCGACTGCAGGGCATCTGGGCATTGCTCGCACGTTGCACCGCATCCAGGAGAAGAACTATTGGCCACGGCTAGCTGCGGACCTTTCTGATTACGTGAAAATGTGCCGTGAGTGTCAGTGACGCAAAACGCCTCCGATTAGACCAGTCGGACTCCTGAACCCCATACCACCTCCAACTAAGCCCTTCCAGCAAATAGGGATGGACCTCCTCGGCCCCTTTCCGACTTCATCGTCAGGTAACAAGTGGACCATCGTGGCCACCGACTACATGAGCCTCTACGCCGTAGCAAAAGCATTGCCTAATGGTACCGCAGCAGAAGTCGCAAAATTTTTCGTGGAACGAATTCTCCTGCGACACGGCGCCCCCGCAGTGCTCATCACAGACAGAGGAACGGCTTTCACAGCGGTGTTGTCACAAGCCATCTCACAGAGCGTTTGAACAAAACCATTGCAGACATGCTCTCCATGTACATCGACGCCGAACACAAGTCGTGGGACACCATTCTGCCCTACGTGATCTTCGCCTATAACACTGCCGTCCAGGAGATAACCAGGTCTACCCCATTCGAGCTTGTATACGGCAGGAAGCCCACGACAACACCCGACGCAATGCTGCCGCACGTTTGCGACGAAGACAACCTCGACGTCGCAGCCTAGCTTCATCGCGCGGAGGAAGCCCGAAGACTTGCGCGGCTTCGCATTAAAGACCAGCAGCACACCGACGCCCGACGAGACACGCATTTCAAGCCAGGTGATCGTGTTTGGATGTGTACACCAATTCGCCGCCATAGATTGAGCGAAAAGTTGCTGCGACGCTACTTTAGCCAGTATAGGGTCCTCTGCCGCATTGGTGACCTAGACTATGAAGCCATCCACGACGGCACGAAAGCATCTCAGGGACGACGCCCACTCCCGGAGATCGTACATTTAGTACGCCCCAAGCCCTATTATTAACGCTAAAGGGTTCGAAGATTACATTCTCCGTGTTTATTTTCATTTTAAAGCATCGAGGCGATGCTTCTTTGAGAGGGGGGTAATGCCAGGTATCATTTTAGTGTCCGTTCGTTCGCGCTCAAGGCCGCAGGAAAGGGGGTGTTATCATTTTTGTTTGTGACGCGAGAAGCGACCGGACTAATCTCGATTGATCACAGCCATGAAGAGCTTTATCTACGTTTTTCTAGATTACTGTAGATGATCTTGACCGATTATCTCGAAGTTTCCTTGCTGGGTTTAAATTGAGCGATGCCGCGAGCGGCGGGCATTCGTAGTTCGACAACTGACGAGCACGTTTGTTACGCCGCTGCCGAGTGATTCAGTTCTTCTGCGGGCGCAAGTCAGCCCAAATAAAGGGCTTCGTTTCCAAGTCTTGTTAGTGTCCTACTGCCCGCTGGACTCCGTCACTACAACGTGACAATATTTTGTTTTTGAACCTTTGGCTCCGACCCATTCTCTGGCTTGCGTCCGGCCAAGCTGGGCACCAAACGACCAAAAACCTGTTGTCACTTGGTAGCTGGTCACTGGCTGAGCCTGTTACGCTGAGTCGTGGCCATTCGCTTTGTGACCGAGACAGCTACCCCCACACGCTCTAAGGGTGGCGGGAACGCACGCTAAAGTGCGCGAAGTGCTTACAGATGTGAATAGAATTATATTAACATACAGGCGCATGATTGGTTCCCACAATTTGCCAACCCTTCTGCAGAGCAAGCACGATGATTGTTTCGTCAGCAGTAGTGAATAAGGTATAGCCGTTAGAGCCTATTAGTTCTTTAGTTAGGATCACGGCGGCTGGAGGCACAGTTTCTGCTTAAGCGAATGTTTGTCGAATTAGCCGAATCTGGAGTTCCTCGCGCTTTCCTCCCCTTGTGTGAATTGTTTCAGGGTTAGGTTACGCGGAACATATATACATCTGAAAGAGAAGTATTGGGACAGAAAATTTGAGAGGCATAGGTTCGCATCCCAACGCAACCATGTGGGGTATTGCCGTTTGCGTTCCAATCAAATACCTCTTCGTGATAGAATAACTACACTATTGAATTCCCATTCATCAACACCATAGAATAAAGAGAAATTGAAAGGTCCACTATGTTTCGTCGTTTTTGGTAACGCTTCGCTTCCTTCATGCATGTAATAACGAGCATTTCTTTTTCCTTCCCTTGTGGGCTCAATAGCTTAACGAAGGCCTCGGTTCTGACAGTACTGATGCCGTACGTGCCATAAGAGCATATGTCGATGCAGAGGCTGCGTCTATCGGGCGACAGATTCCTTAAAACCACTTCCGTTCCACGTCATCCCTGGCGGCTATAAGTGCTGGTACTTGTGCTACTCAGGCTGACAGGCAGGATGCCACGCCATCAAGTCACTGCAGGATGATTTCATGACAACCGTTTGAAGGCGTCGTGCATAAATGGATGGGTGGGTGGATGGATGGATGGATGGATGGATGTGATGGATGGATGGATGTGATGGATGGATGTGATGGATGGATGTGATGGATAGATGTGATGGATGGATGTGTTGGATGGATGTGATGGATGGATGGATGTGATGGATGGATGTGATGGATGTGATGTATGTGAAAGAGAGAGAGAGAGAGAGAGAAAGGAATTTTAATGAGGGAAAGGTGGAGAGGTCGGCTGGTGGTAACATGACCCTGGCCTGCTACTCCGCAATGATGTATGCGATGTATGCGCTGGATGGATGTGATGGATGGATAGATGGATGTGATGGATGGATGGATGGATGTGATGGATGTATGTGTGTGATGGATGTATGTATGTGATGGATGTATGTATGTGATGGATGTATGTATGTGATGGATGGATGGATGGATGGATGGATGGATGGATGGATGGATGGATGGATGGATGGATGGATGGATGGATGGATGGATGGATGGATGCAGGGACGGACGGACG
The DNA here is from genome assembly GCF_055824585.1 of Amblyomma mixtum. Lineage (NCBI taxonomy): Eukaryota > Metazoa > Arthropoda > Arachnida > Ixodida > Ixodidae > Amblyomma > Amblyomma mixtum. The sequence goes on from NC_143013.1 coordinate 121,917,833, forward strand.
GACGGATGGATGGAAGGCTGGATGGCTGGATGGCTGGATGGATGTGATGGATGGATGTGATGGATGTATGTGATGGATGTATGTGATGGATGTATGTGATGGATGTATGTGATGGATATATGTGATGGATATATGTGATGGATGTATGTGATGGATGTATGTGGTGGATGGATGTGATGGATGGATGTGATGGATGGATGTGATGGATGGATGGATGTGATGGAGGAATGGATGGATGGATGGATGGATGGATGGATGGATGGATGGATGGATGGATGGATGGATGGATGGATGGATGGGTGGGTGTGTGGGTGGATGGATGGATGGGTGTGTGGGTGGGTGGAAGGATGGATGGGTGGATGGGTGGATGGATGGATGGATGGGTGGATGGATGGATGGGTGGATGGGTGGGATGGGTTGACAGATGGATGGATGGATGGGTGGGTGGGTGGGTGAGTGGATGGGTGGTTGGTTGGTTGGTTGGATGGATGGATGGATGGATGGGTGGATGGATGGGTGGGTGGGTGGGTGGATGGATGGATGAACGGATGGATGGTTGGATGGATGGATGGATGGATGGATGGAAGGATGGATGGATGGATGGAGTGATGAATGGATGGATGGATGGATGGATCGGTGAATGGATGGATGGGTGAATGGATGGATGGATGGATGGATGGATGTGATGGATGGATGGATGTGATGGATGGATGGATGGATGTGATGGATGTGATGTATGTGACAGAGAAAGCGAGAAAGTGATTTTAATGAGGGAAAGGTGGAGAGGTCGGCCGGAGGTAACATGGCCCTGGCCTGCTACTCCACAATGATGTATGTGATGGATGGATGTGATGGATGGATGGATGGATGGATGTGATGGATGTATGTGTGTGATGGATGTATGTATGCGATGGATGTATGTATGTGATGGATGTATGTATGTGATGGATGGATGGATGGACGGATGGATGGATGGATGGATGGATGGATGGATGGATGGATGGATGGATGGATGGATGGATGCAGGGACGGACGGACGGACGGACGGACGGATGGATGGATGGATGGCTGGATGGATGGATGGATGGATGGATATGATGCATGGATGTGATGGATGGATGTGATGGATAGATGTGATGGATGGATGTGATGGATGGATGTGATGGATGGATGGATGTGATGGATGGATGTGATGGATGGATGGATGGATGTGATGGATGTGATGTATGTGAAAGAGAGAGAGAGAGAAAGGAATTTTAATGAGGGAAAGGTGGAGAGGTCGGCTGGTGGTAACATGACCCTGGCCTGCTACTCCGCAATGATGTATGTGATGTATGCGATGGATGGATGTGATGGATGGATAGATGGATGTGATGGATGGATGGATGTGATGGATGTATGTGTGTGATGGATGTATGTATGTGATGTATGTATGTATGTGATGGATGGATGGATGGATGGATGCAGGGACGGACGGATGGATGGAAGGCTGGATGGCTGGATGGATGTGATGGATGGATGGATGGATGTGATGGATGTATGTGATGGATGTATGTGATGGATATATGTGATGGATATATGTGATGGATGTATGTGATGGATGTATGTGGTGGATGGATGTGATGGATGGATGTGATGGATGTGATGGATGGATGGATGTGATGGAGGAATGGATGGATGGATGGATGGATGGATGGATAGATGGATGGGTGGGTGGGTGGGTGGGTGGGTGAGTGGATTTGGTTGGATGGATGGATGGATGGATGGATGGATGGATGGATGAATGGGTGGGCGGGTGGGTGGGTGGGTGAGTGGATTGGTGGGCGGGTGGGTGGGTGGTTGGATGGATGGGTGGATGGATGGATGGATCGATGGATGGGTGGATGGGTGGTTGGGTGGGTGGGTGGGTGGGTGGATGGATGGATGGATGGGTGGATGGGTGGATGGATGGATGGACGGATGGACGGATGGACGGATGGATGGATTGATGGATGGATGGATGGATGAATGGATGGATGGATGGATGGATGGATGGGTGGGTGGGTGGATGGGTGGGTGGGTCGGTGGTTGGATGGGTGGATGGGTGGATGGATGGATGGATGGATGTGATGGATGGATGGATGGGTGGGTGGGTTTGGATGGGTGGATGGATGGATGGATGGATGGATAGGTGGATGGGTGGGCGGGCAGGTGGGTGGGTGGATGGGTGGATGGATGGATGGATGGATGGATGGATGGGTGGATGGATGGGTGGATGGTTGGGTGGGTGGATGGGTGGGCGGGTGGATGGATGGATGGGCTTGGGCGGGTGGACGGACGGACGGACGGACGGACGGACGGACGGATGGATGGATGGATGGATGGATGGATGGATAGGAGCAGCTCCTTTGAAACGGGGTGGTGGCAATAGCCACGATGCTCAGCTTTTCTTTCTTTATTTTTCTTCAACTGTTGTTAATTTTCATTAAGATTTGCCAATTTCTTTCACTACGGTTTCCTACACTTCTATCCTTATGTCACATCTCTGCTTTTCAGCGACCAATCCTCCAATCGCTTTTTGCTAACTTCCGCAGCAGATTTATTTAAACGTGTATTGTTACCTTTAAACCCTAGGGCCTCAAAAAAGTTGACTGTGCTTGCATCGACATCCGGATGTAGACCATCACATTTGAGTATGAGTTGTTCAATTGTTTCCACAGATCTACCACACACTGCACATGTATCATCATCTTCTTTGAATTTTTTTTTGTGGCTGCGAGTTCGAAGACACCCTGACCTAGTTTCAAAGAGCAGGGCCCTGCCTCTTGAGTTATCATAGAAAAATTCTTGCCTGCTCTACCTTTTCCAGTATCGATATAGTTCTATGCTATGCTTCTTTTCCGTTTAATTAATCCAGTTTTTAACTTCCACGTTTGTAACCTCTCGTTTAATGCTGTTTCCTTCTCCATCCTCATGACCGACATACTTACTGGCTAGTTTTCTCGTTTTTTTCCGCCACTGTGAGTCAATGCTCTTTCTGTATCAGTATTTAAATACCTTAGCTGCCCACCTGTTATCGCCCAATTTCCTCAGGCGTTCTTCAGAAAGTATTCTACTCTTAGCCTCCAGTACTTCGAACGATGCCCAGCCCATATCTTCTTGTACTCCGACGTTTGTGCTTTTGCCGTGGGCACCTAGTGCCAATCTTTTAACAGCTGTCTGATTTACGTCCAATGTGGACTCAACTTCTGCCCTTAAAAAGAAAAGCGCACTCCCGAAAGTAGGCCCCGGCATCATTATTCCTTTCCAAATACCTCTCAGCACTTCATAATTTTTGTACCCCCACAATGCCCTATGTTTCATATCCAGGCGTCTCTTCGACCTTTTGCCCTAAGAGCCTGTTCATGCCTTTCGCTGTATATACGGCCTTCGTTTATCCATATCCCGAGGTATTTGTATTCGGCCACTTTGGGTATTTCGTGGCCTTCTATTACAAGCACTTGATAAGTTATATCGCTGAAAATCATCACACCTGACTCAGTTGTGCTACAACTGAAACCTAGAGCGTCTCCTTCGTCTCCACAACAATTAACAAAAGTTTCTAAATCTTCCTGGCTATCTGCAGGCAGTACAATATCGTCCGCACACATTAAAAATGGGATCCGCTGCTCAACTACATTTCCGCCTGATCTGTACGACAGATTATAACGTAGATTACTTTCTTGTAGCCTTCTTTCCATATTTATCACAAAGCATGAACAGCAGCGGTGATAGAGAGCAACCTTGCCTTAATTCTTTATGTACCCCCCCCCCCCCCCCCCCCAAGTTGTGGTACTTTTTACCCCTTACCATGTAATTTCAACTTTATTATCTCGGTAGATTTCCTGTAGAAAATCAAGTACCTCATGACCGATACCTACATCTTTTAATGTGTTCCACTGGAATTCCCTGTTCACGGTATCGCATGCACCGCTTTTGTGCAGAAAGGCTAAATAGAGAGGTCTATTTTCCGTCTTAGCGGTTTCTATGCATTGGGTAAGCACGAACAGGCTATCATCGAAGCGCCAACCCCCTTCTGAACCCATTCTGAAGTTCTTCGAGTATCCTATTACCTTCTAACCTCGGCTGCATTTTTAATTTCACCGCCTGCACTCCCAGTCTGTGTATAACAGATGTTATCGTAATCGGACGGAAGGATTTTATGTTCATCTTATCTCCTTTCCCTTTATAAATCAAATTCGTTTTACTCGGTCTGCAGCTGTGCGGAATTTGCTTGTTTGTTATGACTGTCTCCAATGCTTTTATCAGCGCTTCCTTGCGTTTTTGGCCAAGGTCATTAATCAGCTTAATTGGAGTTTCGTCTGTCCCTGCGGATGTGGTTTTAGGAATATTTGCTTCCCCCTTTTTCCGGTTAAGACTAGTCAGTTCTAAGCACTTCTATATTGTGCTGTCCGGTGTTGCTTCCTCACTTGGGGAGATTACCTTATTTTCCTTGCTAAAAGACGCAGCTATATCTTACGTAATGTAGTTCACAGCATCTTCCCCCTCTTAACATTTTCCCTCAGAATCTTTGATCTGTTCCTGCTTTCTTTGATTTGTTTTTCCCAACCATCTTATAGGGTTCCAGAATTTTCTTGACCCCCCTTTATTTGCGTCGCGAACTTCAGCCAGCCATTGATCAGAGGACTGCTTTATTTTAGCCTGTACTAGGGCCTGAACTAGCTGTTCCTTTCGTCGATAAGATTCCCATTTTTCGCCTATTTCCTCTTCAGATAACTGCGCCCTCTTTGCTTCTCTGTGTTCCCTTGAAGCCACCCGTCGTTGTTCGATGGCCTCCTTAATTTCCATATTCCACCAGCTTCGTGGCTTCCTCTTTCCTCTAGAGCGGTTTACTCTTTTTACTTGTTTAATTTTTTTTAGTGATGGGCAGTTCTAACTGCTTATAACGCCATTTTTCCGTGGGGCGTTTATCGATTGCTTCCTCTGTGTCGGCTGCTATTAGTGCTATTTGTTCATCGTTGATTTTGGGCTGTCTTTTTACTTCGCTGCATTTTTCTTTTGACTAGGGCGCCCAGCTGTAGATTAATGCCTTGATGATCACTTCCTAGGCTGTACTTTCCCTCTTCGTCTGTTTCCATAATTGCGAGCTTGGAATAGATGCCTTGCGACATTAGACAGTAGTCAGTTGTTGTCTGCCTGTTACGGGATTCTCACGTGATTTGTCCCTCACATTTAGTTTCTCTAGTGCAATAACTAGGCTGTGCCGCTCACAGAAGTCTAGCATTAACTGCCCGTGCGGCGGTGCCCCGTGCCGCGCACCATGAATCCACAACACGCAATGTACACAATGGTCCAGCAAATGGAGCGCGTCCAGTCAATGCACATATGTCTTATAAACGTATCTTCGAATTGTGTACGGAGGTGTTCACTTCACTTCATTTTATTACCTTAAAGGCGCCAACTTGGGGGTATACATAAGGGGTGGGAGAAGAAATATTGATTGAATATGATTGCCTCGATGATATTTATGAAGGGCATATTTAAATTGTTAACAAAGGTTGATTGGCAGCTGCTGGCATAGACGTCGTGGGGAAGGCCTCAACAACTTAAATACTAGCGCGTACATTACAGACATTCCAATAAGGCGAGCAGCGAAATTCTTCGGAACGCACTCAATGTGGCAGACGCCAAGCCTCGTCTAGTTGCCCGATACACCACAGCTTTCGCTCTGTTACCAGGTCCAGCAGTGGTTACACCACAACTATTTTGTTTGCGGACTAGGCATGCCCTGAAAAACTCAGGGGCACTTTGTCTTTCTATAGTGCTGCAAGGAGAAAGCGTTTCCTGGCGCGGTGTTTTTTATGCGAAGCATACTACTTTAGCTACCACTTCAGCCCTTCACCGTAGTTATGCGCCTCCAAATCACGTGATACATGACGTCACACCACGTGACACGATGACGTCACGACAGTGGAGAAACGGGGGCCACCTCGCGCCGTCGCTGTGGTTGTGCGCCTCCAAATCACGTGACATGACGTCACACCACGTGACACGATGACGTCACGATAGTGGAGAAACGGGGGCCCACCTCGCGCCGTCGCTGTGGTTGTGCGCCTCCAAATCACGTGATACATGACGTCACACCACGTGACTTGATGACGTCATGACAGTGGAGAAACGGGGGCCCACCTCGCGCCGTCGCTGTGGTTGTGCGCCTCCAAATTACGCGACACGATGATGCTTCGCATTCTCCAGGCTTAACCAAGTTAAGCCTCAGCCATTTTTTCATATTTTGTTTAATTTTATTCTTATTTCTGTTTCTTTTCCAATTTTATTTTTCATTTTATTTTATTTTTCATTTTGTTACTTATTTTTTTATTTCTTTTATTTTATTTATGAAACCCAAGCATTCACTGCATGCGCATTAATTCATGAATATGAAGTGGCAGCGTCATCACTTCATATTCCAAGGGCCCCGGTTCGATTCCCAGCCTCGACAGAGTTTTTGTTTTAAGTAGTGACGCCGAAACGCGGACACATTTGGTAACATTCCTTGGTCACGACAGTATGAGGCATTAAAGGCTTTCGCCTAAATGAAGTAAGCGATAACGGAAATAAGCATACATCAGATATTTTGGCCATGATTTTTGCGGCGAATAAAATAAAGGACTTGCGGACAACATCATGCCATCTTGAAAATAAAAGATTGAAAATATTTATTTCAGCAGAGCAGTTACAGCATCCGCTGCAGGGGCAGAGGCTAAAGGCTGTGGCGCCTGACGAGGCCTCTGTCCCTCTGCAGTCGACGGAAGTGCAATACAAATTTGAGCATAACAAGAAGGTAAGTCACATAATTAAAACAAATGTGGGTAAATTATGCCATTATAATCACAACATTAACACAGTATGATAAGTACAAAAAATGCAAGGATATTATACAGAGATTTTGTTCAGTAGACAATACATTGAAGGACACTTATAACGAAAATAAAGTGAAAAACCATAGTACAAGAGAAGGATACATCCTGTGTATGCATGTCATATGTACTCGTCACTCCCCGTACAAAACACCTGATATTATTAGGACATCTTTAATGCGCTTTTTGAATGTGCTAATATTAGATGCGAAATTCAAGTTACCTTCAAGTTTATTAAGAATCGAAGCCATTTGATAAGGAACTGTTTGTTTACCGTAATTGGTTCTAGTTTTTGGTATGCGTCTTTTATTGTGTCGGAAAGGATAAGTGGAGTTTTCTTCCCTGTCGCAAATGTGCAGCTTCCGGAGTTGTACGAACTGAAGTAGTTTATAGTAGTATAGCTGGTCAGCTATACTATTTATATTTTAAGAACAAAGGAGAAGTTTGTAGGAGCTGGTAACGTCCATAATAATTTTCATAACAACGTAATATCTTTTTCTGCAGTATTATGAGCTTATTGTAATTACCCTTTGTTGTGGTTCCCCACACCATCATCCCATATATTATTTTTGAATAGAACAGGGAGTTGTACAACAATTGTTTTAGCCATAGAGGAATTATGTGCCCTACTTTGTATAAACATCCTACGGTTCGTGCTGGTTCATTTGTTAGATGATTCACATGTGGCGTCCATGACAATTCTTCCTGGAACCATACGCCAAGGAATTTTTGTTGTTTAACCAAGGAAAGACATTGGTCACCAAACTTAAGTGTTATTCTTTTGTGCAGTGGTTTGTTAACTGGGCGAAATACGATAAATGTTGTCTTTTTTGAATTCAGTTCTAGCACATTTTCCTTCAGCCAGCTGGACAAGTGCACTAGGTAGTTATTTACTTTGGTTTCGAGTGCTGTTATCTCATGCAATGTGAAAAAAATATTAGTGTCATCTGCATACATAATGATCTCTGGTGATTCAGGTATTTTCACAATATCATTAATATACGCGAGGGAGAGCAACGGTCCTAATATCGATCCCTGTGGGACACCCTGAGTTAGTTTTAACTGTGATGAACTTGAGCCATTAATGAGTACTATTTGATATCGATCATAAAGATAAGAAGATAGAAGTTGCAGGGCAACACCACGTACACCGTACATAGATAATTTGTGTAGTAAGATGTTGTATTGGATAGAATCGAACGCCTTTTTAAAATCGAGAAAAAGTCCTACTGTGCATTTTCGATCCTCAATGTTAGAAATTATTTTATCCTTAATGTATAACAAAGCCTGCTCCGTTGATTTCCCTTTTCGAAAACCATATTGACTTTCTGTAATAATGTTTTGTTTATCAAAAAATGACACTAATCGGTTATGAATGACACCTTCAAAAATTTTTGAAAGCGTTGGCAGGACGGATATAGGGCGGTAATTTGCTAAGTTTTCAGGGCCCGCGCCTTTATATATAGGGGTGACTCTTGCTACCTTTAACTTTTGTGGAAAGACTCCTGTGGACGACGTAAGATTTATAATAAAGGCCAAACTAACGGATATCACAGCGGATATATACTTCAACTCAATTGGGCCGATGACATCGATTCCAGCAGCAGCATTATTTTTAAGCTTGTTTATTAACATTTCTACTTCGTGAGGAGTTGTTGGGCGCATATAAATTGACTCGCATAACGGTGCTATGGTCGATACTGACTGATCAGTGCAATTCATTGTTGTACAGGCATTCGAGCCTACTTTAATACAGTGCATGTTCATAGCATTGGCGAGAGCATCACCGCGCACAATCTTGCCATCAATGGTGATTTCAGGAATATTTAAACACTTTTTAGTTCTTCCAGTGAGTGTATTTACTGCATCCCACACCTTTCTAGGATTTTCTCTTATGCTATCGAATTTACTATGGAAGTATTCTGCCTTAGCTTTCTTCAGATCGGATGTTAGTGCGTTCCGGTACTTTTTAAATTTAAAAAATAAACCTGGGTCTCTTTTGTGCAAAAATTCGTGGTACATTTTGTCCTTTGTTTTTATGCGGCTGTAAAGAAGTGAATTCATCCATGGTTTTCGGAATTTTTTGTTTGTGGAATTTTGTTTGAAAGGTTGAAAAAGCGTGCTTCCAGTGGTAAAAAGTGGAATGAAAAAAGTGGGATTATAATAGTTAGAACTAACCATCAGTTCAAAAATTAATCAAGTAAAAGGAGTAAAGCACTGGAGAGGAAAGAGGAAGCCACGAAGCCGGCGAAAATATGGAAATTAAGGTGGCCATCGAACAACGACGTGTGGCTTCAAGGGAACACAGGGGAGCAAAGAAGGTGAGGTTATCTTGTAATGCCATGAAAGGTCATGCGCAAAAAAGACTACACGAAGCCAGAAGACACGACAGAAAGAGCGCAAACTTACAACTAGTTTATTAAGACGTTGACAACTTTAAATATAGCCGCCGCGGTGGCTCCGTGGCTATGGTGCTCGGCTGCTGACCCAAAAGACGCGGGTTCGATCCCGACCGCGGTGGCTAGAATTTCTTTGGAGCAGAAATTCTAGAGACCCGTGTACTGTGCGATGTCAGTGCGCGTTAAAGAACCCCAGGTGGTCGAAATTTCCGGAGCCCTCCACTTCGGCGTCTCTCATAGCCTTAGTCGCTGTGGGACGTTAAACCCCACAAAACCAAACCAAACCAACTTTAAATATAAGAAAAGCAGGTGCACGCGCTGCTGATACACCCAGAGCATGTCTGGCAAACGTGATAACACTATCATACCCTGCAAGAGAGATCTTAACAAAGCTGACTGGCTTCCATGCAATGTAACAAACGTATCGCTAACGCAATTGTGTGCATTCTTTATTAAGAAAGATTCCATTATTTCTTGCGCCATGGCGTTGCTGCCCTGGCCAAGAATCTTGATCTCATTCTGTCGCGACCAGAATTATCATTTTCGGCAATGTTCGGTCAAATTCATAGACCATTCCTTATACCTTAACCTGCACTCGTACTCCCCTGCACGATCACGCAGCGTCATGTCTGGCCAATATAGGCCTTCCCACATGTTAGGGGAACCTCATACAGAGCGCCTTTCGCGCATTTAACAATGGGCATGCCATGCATGCAAAACGCCAAACTGCCCTGCAACAGTGTCATCACCGATGCGTGGTTCGCCGTGGCTATTTCTACGCTGCAGTGGAGACAGGGTCGCATCTAGCGATGTGTTGTACCACGGTAGTGACAGCAATAATTATTGATCGTAAATTATAAAATAACCCACTCGTCAAACCCCCTCACCACATTCTTCCCGTCGGCTCGTCCGCCGCGCAGCTTTGGAGAGGCCATTACACTTAGGCACATGCCACACTTGCAACACAACACGATAGCAACGCTGAGCAGCAATGCCGAATGAACGCTGACTCAGAAAGGTGGGAAATAATCAGCTTAAACTACACTACATACTTCATTCCAAAAAAGAAACGAGCGCAAATCGGATAATTAACAGACACAAATTTGCAGTCCCTTTCTTCCACCGCCTGTTCACGCTTGTCTCTGCGGTTTTATATCTAATTTTAAACCATCCTGACGAAGGAGGGCTGCAAAAAGAAATATTTAGCATAATGCTGTCAATGAGGGCGTCAAAATGAAATCGATGATGAATCTTGCTTTACAATACTATACTCCACCTTGCATGCGGCCCTCTGTCGATTTGAACAAGGACTTTTCCCGCTTTCAATTTTCGATCAACTCCCTCCGTCGTAACGCCTTTAGGCGTCCAGGTCATCTCAGTCGGTACAGCGATTGCCGTAGGTTTTGTCGCTCGAAGAGGACGACGTTGCCTTCGAATATGGTCATTCTGGAGCATTTGTATTACTTTCCTTTCAAGCCGCCAGGCTCCATTTGTGTAGATACCAATCACAATTATTGCCTCCCCGAAAATCGGCTCCACCACAAATGATTTCCACAAGATTTTTATTTACTGCACCATCCATGCGTATTTCGTCTTGGAATAATGTATAGAATTTACGGACCATATCACACAACCCATACGTCCGAACGAACAGTAGCTACGTTGTCAGGACGCTCACTCAAGCAGTGAATTCAAAGGGCAGACGTATGGGTCTTGCTGGTATCCACCACTGCTTTCCAGAGATGTGATTAAAATATTTCCAAATAGAAAAGATTCCATTTCATAAAGCGCGGCCAACTAGGTTCAGGGGCTACTGCTCGCTCGGGCTACAACCTGCTGACAGCTGTGTGCGGCGGCCACAAGAAGGTGCCTTCCCCTCTGCAGTATCAGAAGCAGTCTAAACTCAACCCTGGAGGATACGGTTGATGGCAGGACCCACTAATAAAGTGTTGGGTGGTTAGTATCGTGTTATTATCGCTTCCCTTCTAGAATTGCAGAGCTTGTTTTCAAGGGTGGGGTAGGCACTCTGAATCTGTGGATACTTAACTTGTTTTATTCCATGCCTTGCCGACCCTATTTTCGCAGCAGCCAAGTGATGGCAGCTGGCTGTCAGTCGAGCGCACACGGAGGTGTGTGTTCTTGTTACACCTGTCTTCGCGTCCGATCCGGCTCCCTGTTTGTTCGTTGGGGCTTCGTGCCATCCTGGCGTTATCAGAACCCGCATTATCGTTACAGTGCACTCCTGTGTTCTGAAATGAACTTCTCTTTGTAGCCACTGGTGGACATGGAGTTGATGTCAATTCCTCTTCAGTTTGCTCTGAGCTTCGCACTTTTCTCAAAGATTTTCTACAGGCTCTTATCATCACAGTTTGTTTAGTCCAAATCCGTTTTACACAAAAGCTTTTGCCGCCTCGCTTCGCCTCGGCAGCACACCGCGGGTTTAATCTGATTGAAGGCCCAAAGAGCCTGGAACTTCTCATCCTGTGCCGCGGCGATGTGATTACAGCCCCATATAACACAAAATGTCCCATGCTGCGCCTGCTGGCCCACGAATCATCTCTCCGGCTGCAGCCAAAGCTTCGTCTCAACTTCGTCGCATGCAAACCGCCTTATGGGTTCGCCGCCGTATCCCGAAAACGCACTCATCTCACCAACGTCCCAAAGCCGAATGACACTCCCTCTCTCAGAGTTTGGCAGTTATCCGAGCTTCTTGCACGGACGCTATCGTGAGGCCAGTGCCCGGTTGTTGTGCAGGCGTTATATGCCAGGGGTTAGTCATAATTGTTCATTGCCACTCTGCATAGTTAGACTAGGAAATAGTGATTACAATATTGCCCTTAAAACGCCGTAAGAAGGAACCTTGTACCAAATCAAGGGCTCGACACATGCTGCGGTGGTCGTGTTTCAGTGGAGGTTAAATACAAAACCAGCAGTCTATTATTAAATGTTACCGTATGTTGGAAACCTCAGGCGTTATAAAGTAATCTACAGCCCTCCTCTATCCTTCCTGTAGCCTAGGTGTGGTTTCAGGAAGTTAAACACCACAAGATGCAGTTTTTAGAAGTAGCGTGTTCAATATGTGTTACAGGGAAACTACTTTAATCTTATCGGGTTTGCAGAAATCCTTCTTGGTTTCTTTCTTAGTATTGCGTAAGATTTTTTTTTTCGCTGGTCATTCAATCAAAGTACACTGTCACAAAAGTCACATGTATTACACATTCAGAATGGTCTGGGATTTTTATCATGTGTACTATTTCTGGTTCATTGTGTAGGAAGATACTTTTGCATCTTATCTGATGATTTCTGTGTATTTCACTACCAGTATCTCTCGTGTTACAAGCGTGGCTGTGCAATAAATATTACCCGAAAGAAGCAAAGAATATGCTGACCTCAAAAAACATTCGTTCATTTAGTTACATCAATTACAGCATCGGTTATCTTGTCTCTTCAGCTCATCGACTGTTGCAATGATCACTGAGGCTGCTTTGCGTACCATTTTTTAAATTGATCTTTTTTCCAAACTAAAATCGGAATTGCAGTTACAAAAATTGTATCCGTAAAGATACAAGTGAAAATGGATACAAATGACAGGCACTACAAATTAATTTAGGACAAAGAAAAACAATTCAGTTAGAGCCCACAACTGAAATGTGCAAAGAGAGAATTGACGTAAGTACTAAGCAAACCGTACTTCACAGAACAGAAAAAGTTGGGAATAAGAAACCTTGTGGGAATAGGCAGCAATTATGCCAGAAATAGCCAGCAATAGCCAGTCCGGCGTTCTCAACCGATCAGTGAAGCTTCATCTCATCAGAGAAATATAGCTATATTGCCTCATTCGAAAAAACTTTAGAAGTGACGAAGTCAGACTGTCCTACTGACGAATACTGCGCACGAGAAAAAAAAACGGCTGCCGATTTAACACGTGCAAGCAAAGAAATATATTGCGGAAGCGCTACGCATACCTGCGATTGAAAACCACAGGACGAGGAAGCCAGTTATGCGCGTCTTCAACTTTTCATCTTCAGCGCCAGTGTACGGGGCGATAAACACTAGCACAATGACGTCACCGGAGCGAGTAAAATCTCGCCGTGCGGCTGGCACCACGCGGGGCTTCGGGAACACGCCTAGTACTTTTGTGATCGGCATGTTCCTATTCGCAGCGCCGAGCGTTGGCATGCGCCGCAGGTCACAGTGCTGATCTTTTTTTCGTCGTCACTATGGTCCAGTGCTGCGTTTCTGCAGCAGTGTTGTAAACGCCAACGCATATTGCTTTTGTGCCGTATTTCTGTCACAGCGCTTCACGCCAACGCATGCAGCGCACATCTGTCTGCCGCTACCACCGCATAACTCAAATCGTGATAATTAGTTTGAGAGTAGTATTAGTTAATGAAGAAGTGTATATGCAATGCACAGCGCGAGAGAGTGTTGCAGCTTAATCTCAGGCGAGTTCGGTGTCGACGATAACGCGGTGCCCTCGCACAGTGGCAGGCGAAGCTTATCTGTGCGCGCCACCACGGGTTCTAAAACCAGTCGTGGATATTTATTTAATTTCTTTCAGTGGCGATGCAATATTCTGATTGGTTAGTTCCGAGCAGGACCTCGCGATGTTTGGGTTCGTGCCAATCGAAAGAAAGAGTAAAAATAAATCGAGCATCCGTTTACGAAATTCGAACCCGCGACGGCATGATCACATCTGCTTCGCTGGCCACCGCTTGATAGCACTAGGCTATCGCAGCAGCTGAACACGCCACTTGTTAAACAACAAGAGACTCTCGCGCAGTGTATTGCACATGTTATTATTCGTCAGCAAACAATAGCACCAAACTAATAAGCACGCTTTGAGCTACGCGGTGGTGGTGACCGTGAGGTATGTGCTGCATGCGTCGCAACGGACAACGTTGAGCCAGAAACATGTCATTATTAATTAAAACACTAGCGCATAACACTAGGACAGATATAGACGGAGACAGGACGAGCGCTAAAGATCAACTCAGCATTTACTGCAACAAATAGGCACATAGAAGCACTTCGGTGGCGCGTGCGCACACTGAGTCAGAAGGAGCAGAAACTGATCAAAATGTGGCAAACTGCTGCTGAGATACATTTCTTCCGTCTTGAAGAGCGCAAGTGATGTGGGCAAAGATGAGGTGGGATTGGTTGGTTTATGGGGTTTAACGTCCCAAAGCGACTGAGGCTATGAGAGACGCCGTAGTGGAGGGCTCCGGAAATTTCGACCACCTGGGGTTCTTTAACGTGCACTGACATCGCACAGTACACGGGCCTCTAGAATTTCTCCTCCAAAGAAATTCTAGCCGCCGCGGCCGGGATCGAACCCGCGTCTTTCGGGTCAGCAGCCGAGCACCATAGCCACTGAGCCACCGCGGCGGCATGAGGTGGGAAGTGGGCAAGGAAGAAATGTATCTCAGAGCAGTTTACCCCAATTATTAGTTTGTGCTCCTTCTGATTTAGTGTGCGCATGTGCCACCGAAGTGCTTTTATGTACCCGTTTGTCGCAGTAAATCTTCAGTTGATTTTTAGCGCTCCTCATGTCTCCTTCTATGTCTGTGTCCTTGTTTTATGCGCTAGTCTTCTAATTAATGATGACAAACCAACTAGCCCAGCTTTCCGCCTTGATTCTATTGAGAAACATCCCACAAGAGCGAAACGGGTTGGCGTTTGCAACACTGCTGGAGAAACGCTGCACTCGAGCATAGGCCGCCGTCGTAAATTATATACGCCAGGTGTAATTGACGATAAAAATGTCGAAAACGCGTATACCGTCTCTCTGGGTCAGTGGACCACTCAGTTGAGCTTTCAAGTACGTGGCGCTAGTGTACACCTGCAAAAACTGTGCCCGCTGATTTTTTCTTGCCTGGCGATGCTAGACCGCCCGCCATTAAGTATATATATGCTTATTTGACTTAGCACACATCTAGAATCATCGCGAACCCACACATACAGAGAAGAACAGAGAGAGAGAGAAAAAAAAAAACTGAAGGAATTCGGAGCACGCCCGCCAGTCCCTGCACGACGGAGCTGCACCCAAGTGTTTGTGTTCCTAAAGTTTATAACACTGGCAGCCTGGCCGGTGGCGATGGTCTGCACGGATGGTCTGCTCCGAGCTCAGTAGGGTCTCCCAGTCCTCCCAGGTCCTACATTGAAAGACCCTCCTCGAGGTTTACACTGTATAATAATGTTTTCGCAGTACGCAATAGCTCCAACAAAAAAATTCCGTCTTCCTCCATTATCTGCGTATTTGGTCTGGCTCGTGAGTTTGTTTTCATAAACTATTGTTTCCGGGCCTATGACTCCACCACCAATATAAATTTGAACATACGATTATGAATAAGCTGGCATAACAGAATTTCAATTCGAAGGGGTTTTTAATGCACAAAATGCACTACTCAGATAGTTGTATATGGTGCCCAATTTTGGCAGCGACAGCTGACATCACTAATGAACAGATCTGCTTCAGAGAGCAAACCATTCACAGAGATTTCTTTACAAATACCATTAAAAAAACGATTGTTCTCTTAATTCTCCTGACACAAGATAGATGTTTACTCACTAAGACTTGGCAGCAGCGCGGGCGGCATAGACGCATCGTGTGACGCTTTTTCTCTGCATTGTTACAGCGCTCACTTCCAAGGCCCCAAGGCAAGATAACGGCCAAGGCAGAAGATTCCATCTTCCAAGGCAGAATATAGCGGCCAAGACACCTGCGCAAGTGCGACACGCCCACCAGGAGAAGCTGCTATAAAGGGAGCTGGAAGACGGCGCCGCGACCACTTGGCAGCAGCGCGGGCGGCATAGACACATCGTGTGACGCTTTTTCTCTGCATTGTTACAGCGCTCACTTCCAAGGCCCCAAGGCAAGATAACGGCCAAGGCAGAAGATTCCATCTTCCAAGGCAGAAGATAACGGCCAAGACACCTGCGCAAGTGCGACACGCCCACCAGGAGAAGCTGCTATAAAGGCAGCTGGAAGACGGCGCCGCGACCACTTGGCAGCAGCGCGGGCGGCATAGACGCATCGTGTGACGCTTTTTCTCTGCATTGTTACAGGTTGGAAATCACTTTTATATTACTGTATCTCTGTGTGTATTGCTGCCTTATCTGCTGCCAGAATCCTGTGTTGTGTGTTGTGCATTGAGCCACTAAGGTAGCAGCTCGAGATGGCTGAGCTGGCCCAATTTCGTGAGGAGTTAAGAAAGGAGATGCGAGATTTCAAAGCTAAGATGGAACGAGACTTAAGGAATGAAATATGTGAACTGAAGACAAGCCTCTCGTTTCTAAGTGACCAAAACGACACTTTGCTGTCAGAGAATAAGGCGCTCAAAGAGCGAAATGAAAAATTAGAAAAATTGGAAATTGAATACCAAGTACTGAAAAAAGTTGCAAACTTGAATGAGCAGAGAATCACGGCTTCCGAGCAGTATTCAAAGGTCTGTAACCTTGAACTGAAAGGCATACCTCAAAAACAGGACGAGCATCTTCCTAAGATTCTTCACGACATTGGGGAACTTCTGCACGTGCCCATTGCTGATGATGACATTGAAATCTGTCACCACGTGCCAACAAAGAACTCGGATGCTGAGCCGAATATTGTTGTCAAATTCCGGCACCGCTCCAAGCGTGATGCAGTGCTGCAGAAGGCGAAAAAGATGCGCATTTCGACAGACGATCTTGGCCACTCCCCCGGCGCCCCTGTTTTTATCAATGAACATTTATGCCCGGCAGTTAAGCAGTTACTTGGGATGGCCATATCAAAAAAGAACGAACACAAGTGGAGCTTTGTTTGTTTCAAAAACGGAAAGGTGCTTGCAAAGAAAGACGAGTCATCTGATGTCATTCATATCTGACAAACACAGGACCTTGATAAGATTGTTTAAATGGAAATGGCGGTGCCCCCATCTGATGTAAATGCCGCTGTCCGTTCCCACAAAGATATCAGGCTGACATGCTTTCACCTTAATATCCGTTCCGCAAGACATAAAGAAGAAGAATTGGCTACCTTTTTAAATGAATTTTCTTTTGACTTCGACGTGATCATGTTAACAGAAACATGGTATACCTCAAAGGAAGAAGTATACAAACCTGCATGTTAACAAACCTTTTTTCTGAACCGATCACACAAAATTGGTGGTGGTGTGGCAGTACTGGCAAAATATGGACTGGGTTTCGAACTGATCCCAGAGCTCAGCATTATCAATGCAGATATTGAGTGTCTAACTTTGAAGTCTCGTAGTTACATGTGCTGTGTAATTTACCGGCCTCCTGATTCTAATTTAAGTGATTTCTTCGTTTTCCTTGACAATATCCTGGAATCCGTGAATAAAAACAGGTTCAAAGTTATTCTTGTAGGAGATTTTAACATCGATATCCTTAAACCCTCGCCTGCTCGTGCAGAGTTACTTTCGATCCTAGAGTCAAATGCACTCACCGTTTTTACAGAAACTCCGACCCGTATTACCGTCCGCACAGAAACTTTAATCGATTTATTTATCTCGAATATTAACGCAAGCTATGTGCATTCGGGTGTCCTTTGTAGTGATATTAGTGACCATTTTCCTATTTTCATGCTCATAGAAGACACTCATAAAGTAGCGCACGATGAACCTTCCTTTACCATACAGAATATTACACCCCTTACACTTGGCGCGTTCCTAACGAGCATCACAAACACTAGCTCGGATGATGTGTACCACTCTGAGGACGTGGATGCAGCCTACGAGTCGTTCATTTCTATATTTAAAACAATTTATAAAAAACATTTCGAAGAAAGACTGTCAGGATAAAGGGAAAAAACCGCAAGCCCTGGATTACAAAAACGCATCGAAAGATGATAAAAAAGAAAACAAATCTTTTTAAAAAATTTCTGAGTACGAAATCTTTGAGTGACTTGGCGAACTATAAACAATATCGAAATAAGGTGACTGCTCTTTTAAAGCGCGAGAAAAGAGCATTCTTGCATGATAAATTTGAAGCCCGGTAAGGCAAGCAGCGACGTTTGGAAAAATCTTAATAATTTATTTTGTCGTGCATCAACTGTACCTCCTGTCAGTGGATTAAATCATAAATGGCACCACACACAAGGCTCAGAATTGGCAGAAGCATTCAATAACATTTTCATAGACATTGTTGGAAATGTGCCATCATATGACACCGTGGGGCTAGATATAAGACGTATTACTGACAGTATTTTTTTTGGACCAACTGATGAGCATGAAATTTGCAGCATTTTTACCTCTTTCAAGAACAGTAAAGCCTGTCATATTGACGGCATTCAAATAGGACCGGTAAAACATGTTATCAGTTTGGTAGCTCCTGCACTTACATACATATATAACCTTGCTTTGTTTTCTGGGCAGTTTCCCAAATTAATGCAGATTTCTAAAGTTAGTGTGCTTTTTAAAAGTGAAGACAAAAATAATATGTCAAATTATAGACCCATTTCTATCCTACCAGTTTTTTCTAAAGGTTTAGAAAAGGTTATCCACAGTAGACTAACAAAGTTTTGCGCTAAATTTTCCTTACTTTCTTCATACCAGTACGGATTTTTGCAGGGCAAGTCTACTGAAACCGCCTTGTTGATGCAAAAAGAGATTATTTTGAGTGCTTTTCAAAATAAACAGATATGTCTAGGTGTATTTATAGATTTTTCTAAGGCATTCGACCGCCTTAACCACCAGCGTTTATTAAGAAAATTGGAAATTCTGGGCATTCGGGGCACTCCTCTGTCTCTTATAAAGTCATATTTGCAGCATCGCCTTCAATGTATTGTAATAACAAAGCAGGCCTCATCTTTTTTGACTGTTAAAACCGGCGTTCCACAGGGTAGCATTTTAGGTCCGCTGTTGTTTCTTTTGTACATAAATGACATCACGAACATCGACAACACACCAGAGTACATAATATACGCAGACGATACAACTATGCTTTTTAAAGGCGACACTCCTGATTCAATAATTCCAGTTGTAAACAGTACGCTAGACAAACTGAGGGCTTGGAGTGAACATAATTCTCTAATCATAAATACACAAAAAACAAAAGCACTCGTATTCCACCCTAGGCAACGTGTAATTTCTAAAAACTTTGATTTATGCATGGGGGACTTCATTATAAACGTTTCACCTTCTGTTAAAGCACTAGAAGTTATTTTTCACGAAAATTTGAGTTGGAATGCTCAGATTGACAATGCTGTATCTAAACTTTCAAAATGCACGGGTGTTCTTGCAAAATATCGCTCCTGTTTACCAGTGTCAATCAAACTCATAGTGTACAATGCACTGTTTTTGCCCTATCTCAGTTACTGTTTCTTGGTCTGGGGCAGTACCACGGAAACAAATATCCAAAAGCTTTTTCGTGTGCAAAAGAAAGCAATTCGTTTTATTGCAAACGCTGAATACCGAGCTCACAAGGATGAGTTGTTTACCCGCCTCAATATCATCAAAATTTCTAAGATCTACGAATATTACTTAGCGACAAGGTATAAAAAATCCCTTCATCATATCCACGACAGCTTTCTAGACATGTGCGCGCTAAAACCAAATGATCCCGCATATACTCTTCGAAATCCTGAATTTTGGTGGATCCCCTTTTCACGCCCTACATATGGTCATCAAATGCTCCGCCATAGCGTTCCAACACTGCTAAATAATCTTATCTTGAACAACGTCTGTATTGACACCTGCAATCAGAGAGACATCCGGGACATATGTTTACGATTGTAATGTTATTTATGTTGTTTGTGCCTGAGACCGCATTTTGATCACATGACGCACTTTTTTTTTGTATATTTGAGATGTAGTGACCGTTTTGCTTGACATGTTTTTTGTATTACGGGAATGTACTATCGCGCTCAATATGAGTTGCAACGCGCGGTCATCGACCGGGGCTCGTTCCGTGGTGTGCCTCCTCCAAACAGTCGCTCGGAATTCTGGGAGAAACTGCTGTTCCAGGAAACAACAGCACCCCCGCTCAGGAAAAAGTTTCTCCCAGAATTCCGAGCGACTGTTTGGAGGAGGCACACCACGGAACGAGCTACAGCTTAAGTGCCAAATGTTTTGCGCTTTATTTCACACGCAAATCATATTCGTGTCCTTTTTTTTTCTTGTGTTTTGTACACGTGTCCCCCAGCGCTGCAAGTCATGTATACGGGGGGTTCAGGCTGTTTCAAGTGGAAGTTGTTTCCACTTTTTGCCTGAATCAACCCTCATCAATTTGTGATGAAAATAAAAACGTTTGATTGATTGATTGATTGATTGATTGATTGATTGATTGATTGATTGAAAAAAGAATAAATAAAAGGTGGTAAACACCCCTTTTTTCAGGTTCAAAAATTCGATTGGTCTCGTGTGCAAAGAAACAGCTCACTTTATTCTAATTTGAATACATTTAAATTTTTAGAGTACCTAGCGTATGCAGGCAGACTTGCCTAAAATATTTCCTGTTTTTGACCTGCGACATGTGGGCCGGATTTCGATCAGGTTGGATGCGAAAAGTGCCGTGCGCTAGAATATCTGCAGTTCTTCGTGTACGCCATAGCGTCGAAGTCAATCAGGAGCAGGCTACTAAGGCATTCTTGAAACGCCCTAGTCATTCTTTCAATTAAAAATCAAATTCTTCAAGAACTCGAGGCGGTGCAACAGGACGCAGCACCGGCAGAAGTGCGCTGCATACAATTCCACATTCGCATTGTTTTTATTTTTGCGCACCTGCAGTTTTTGTCAATCAATTACCACACCTTCGATCATGGAATAATTCAAGTAAATTACCATTTTGTAAGCGACGGCGGTACCATGCCATTGCAGAAACACCAAAGCTAGTTTGTTTTGATCCTTACTGGTCGCCTAGCAACCAGTTCTTGCGGGGCAGGACTTGGGCGAATGGCTTCTGTGTTGAACTCTCGCCTTTGTTGCGGTTTATCGCGCATAGACTGCCTGCCATGAAATTCAACACGTAACTCGCGTTTAGGCTCTGCTGTTGATGAAATCAATTATACGTTGACGTGAATTGGTTGTGAAAGCAGACTGACCTCTTTTTAAGAAGTGAATTGATGAGCACCGAAGGTTCTACTTGCAATGTTTATATCTGCACTTGATTGCTCAGCCCAATTTGCATCACTCCCGAGTGTGCGTAATGCAGCCACAAACATTCGGCCTCCCAGACGCGCGCGCAGATCGCCACGATGTCACATCATGATTTACTACACCGGAGATACTTTTTATATTATTTGATCTAAGTTTCGTCGATATTTTTAGCTCTTGTATAAGATATATTGATGCGCACCTTGCACGTGAGTTAGGTGCAGAATTCCTTTAAAGTGGTTGCTGTATACGCTAGGCATTCCTGCGGAAGGTTCGGAAAGACATGGCTAATTATTGTCCGAGCAAATTTCTGTGGATATACGTATTTATTCCGCACTCCCTCCTGTTTGACTGGACATCCATCGTCTGAGCTATGCCCTCCCATGATTGATATCATGGAAGCTTCGCGTGGGTTCCCGGTTAGACCAGTCCTCCTTTATTTCTCGTCAGATACAGAAAGGCTTTACCAAACTGCGAAGCAGCTTCCTCTCGCTGTTAAGTTTGTGAAAGCCACAACCTCAGAGGTATATTGTGAATTTAAAGATCAGTACGAAGGAATTCGTAGCAGGTGTGGTCGTTTTTTAAAAACGCGTCCACTGCTTAGAATTCAGGAAAGGATAATATTTATGCTGTTTTTCCGCCCTGCACCGGATATGAATAAAATGGACCTTTATAGCCTAATATTCACGGAGGTGAGACATCGGTGGGTGATCGACACTGACCTCAACAGTGAGCTATACGAATATTTTGATTCTCCTCTCTGCCAACTTATCAGTGTTAGTGCAAGCGACATTAACGTTACTGAAGACCGCTACCAACGGTGTAGGACTTACCGGAGAGTGATTGCGTCTGAGGTCTTTCATCGCGATTCCGCAAGCATACCCAGGTTCCCAAAAGGAGAGACGATTCGCGCTGTATTCGTCATTTATGGCAAGGTGCATGCAGACGTTAAGAAAATATCTGAAGCTTTGGCTTTGAATGATGGATACCGAAGCCTGAACAATACCTTGCACATAGAGAAAATGGGGCTTTGGCGAGATTTCAAATACAAGGTTATTGACTTAGTCCTCCTTCCTACTGGTAGCAGCATTTTATCAAGTGGAGACATTTACCCATACGCGCAATATTCCCCTGTTCCGCTGTGCTTCTTCAGCCGGCGTAGAGTAAGCAACAGAATCACCTTTATGGATAGCTGGACATCATGCGCCCACTTATGCGTCGCTTTGGTTGGAGTCGCGTGTATAATAGGCGTCTTTACATTTGCCCGCTGTCACCTTCTTTTTGGAACACAGCGTACGTTCCACGCGGGAAGATATTTTTTGCTGCTTTCATGCGCACTTCTGGGACGGAGTCCTCCGACGTCTGCGGCTAGCTCTTTAATAAATCGACACCTGGCAACTGCTTTCTGGGCCCTAGGCATGCTCGTTCTCAACAATTACATACAGTCCAGCATTACAGCCACCCGAAGTGTTCCGATTGTTTCAGGCAGTGTGAATTCCTTCCGGGAAATTCAGTCTCGAATTGAGGCGGGCCACGCTTGGCCTTGCTTGAGCATGGACTGGGTTAGGTTCAATGAAGACGAATTAGAAGATAGTCGTCTGAAGGATTTCTTTCAAGTCATTTGGAATGCTGTGAAACAGTGCATTAGAAGTTGCAACTATGAAACCAAGATGTCCGTGTGCTACAGGAAGGTATGGCAGAGTTCATATGTTGAATTTTCTACGTGTAACGAGGAGGAAGTGTATGCGGCTGCACAGTGGAACTTGGCTCCTGGCGAGCATTTCACCACAGTGCATCAAGTACCAGCTATGCACGTTTTGAACCCACTGTGGTAAGTACTGATTTTCTAGTTGTGCCCTCATATCTGCTGTTCGAACTATCAGCAGGGCTTACTGTCAGTGGCGCATACCTATCTATTTTTCCAAATTCATTTAGCACCCTATGAAGGGGCGGACGCAGCCCATACATTAGAAGACACCTGTTTTCTCCCTATGACTGGCAGCAAGTCCTAGCGGGACGAGGGGGGCTCAGAGCCGGAAATAAAATTGTAAAGCTCTGCCTACTTTACAAGCAACAAAAGAAGCCGTTCTGAACTCAGCATAGAAATTCAAAACCATAAACTGTGTGAATCATTTGTTACCGTGCTTTCTATCACTGAGAATTGAAGTAGTTTCTGTGTTCTCTTCTCCTATAAATATTTATCGCCATCTTCCTTACAGCGAGCAACACCGCCACCTACTGCTTGCTATCACTGAACATGGACTAGCTGTTCCTCATCGCATCAAGTCCATGCCACAGGACGCAGGCAACATGGATGAGCATGAACTGTTTGTCTTCTACTTTGTATTGTATTTGCTCGGCTGCGAATTATCGGCTGCAGCTCTGTTTGGAGAGCTCCTATCAAAATCTTCATGCCGAGAATCATTGCATAGCCTCTTCACCAAAACAGAGAAGTGAAGAATAAAGAGTTTATTATGCCATTACATACTTAATATGTTTTTTTCACGGGTACCACTCGCCATATTTACGGGCCATTGTTTGTAAATTTGGCATAAAACCATTTATCGTTCCGTTAGTACGGAAGCCTATTTCCTCTTTAGATAGTGTCCATATCACGTGACGCGCACCGTCTTTTCAACTATTTTCCGGAGACGCCGAGCCTGCACTTTTCGTGACCCTGCGTTGAAAAGTGGACCGGAGTTCATTACGTGTGTGCAGTAACCTGTAAACTTGTCACGAACGCATATTACACTGCTTGAAATACCCACACTGATGTGTACACATTCGTTTTTCGGTTTTCAAGCAAAGGTTACAGGTATTGAACCTAAGTGTGTTGTAGTTAGCAAAGCAGGGTACAGGTAAGACGTGCGCCTTGCCATCACATGAGCACTACATTACATAAAGAACCTGCTCAGATAGAGAAACGAAATTAATGATATGGAGCAAGCAACGAGGAAAAGTTTAACACTTAAGGTGCTTGTCTTTTCGCCATTACTGGGTAAGTTTTGAGCTGTGCCATCCCTATTTATGCAGGAGAACCTATGTCACTCACAAAGAAAAACTTTTTTCGTGTTTTTTCATTGCTTTCAGTGCCGAGATTTTCCCCTGCAATGGAATTATTATTTCCGTTGAAGTTGTTAGAGGACAACACCAACACGCCCTAAGGGAATGCACCGTGCACGCTAGACTCGTTTTGACGTACATTTAATATCGTTGGTTACTCTTTCCTCTTTTATCACATAAAGGAACGGTTAAGTTCAAGCTTTAGGTGTTAATGGGCTGTTTATTGATTTCGACACACCGATGTTCCCTGCACATACGAGCAGCAATAACATTAAAATAATATTACTGAGGACAGCGGTAGAGCATAGAAATATTTTTGGGTGATACTACTATAGCTATCAGTCGGGAAGAATTTCTTCTAAATGACGAACAATCAAATGAGTTGATCTGTAACGCACCGCTTATAATGCGGTGTTGCTACATATTGTCTTGAGTTGAGGTCATCATTTACTAATTCACTCAAAACTTATGTAAAACTTGGAACTACTAACTTCAATTAATAATTTTGCTTGTATTATTTTTGTTCAATAAACTTGTCTTGGCTTGAACTAGTCTATGGGATGAGGTTAACAGAGCGGAGGTAAATCGGTCACCACGCGCTTATCTGCCTAAAAAATGCTTATTAATCGAAGCATCGCCTTATGTGTTGAAATCATTTGCGCACTTGATGCCAATACAGAAACTTGCTAAGATGCGTCTGTAAAAACCTGCTGCAGCATCCCGAGCATGTGATAGAGAACGCAGTGTGCGCTGTGTGCTCCGCTTTTTAAACTTCTTTTTTACGTACCTCTCCCCGTTTTCATGGTATACTGTTTATTTCCGCAGTTTAAGGAAAGTGTGGGACGAATATTATACAAGAATGACCTGGGACGACGTTGTGGAGTTCGCTGCACAAGCACGCCGCCCCTGACGTGGGCGTGTTGTCTGCGGTTACGTTCTGCCACTCACCTTTCCACGCAGTACGAGAGCGAGTGCCCGAGGTGTGGAGACAAACCATACCTATACCATGCCACATGGGCTTTCCAGAAAATAGACGAGCTAGTCATAATAGAAACCCCCAGTGCAGAACAGTGGGAGAGGATGCTATCCAGCGACATCCTGAAAGTCCAACAAGGACTAGTAAGGCGTACACGCAAGGCAGCTACCCTCAACGGATCCCTGGACTAGGGGAACCGACCCTGCATAGAAGATGGAAGACGCGATCTGAAGCCGCAAAAACCACTCTAAAATAGAGCAAATAAACGTTTTCACCACCACCCTTGGCGATTGATACGCGTGCTGAGCAGTGCATGCGTCTACTGAAAGTGATGCGAGTGAACCGTTCGTATTTTTCGTCTGACATTCCCAAGATTGACCCCCATAATTAACAATGGAAGATTTATTGTGTGTACCAATGCAGCCATTTGTTCAGCGAATGCGTTGCGTGCTTTCAGCGGCTTAATGCAAAAGGCCAGTCGCTGCAGCAGATATGTTTAAAGCAGTTACAGTAGCTACCTTTATTTTCAGTGCGTAGCACTTCCTTGTCTGTCTGTTAATGTGAAGCTATTTTTGTAGCTGGCTGCTCACCTGACGCCGTGGGGGGACGCGGTGTTAGAAGGAAAACTAAGTAATTAAAAAAAATAAGCTTTCGAGGTCAAATTGTTTTTTTTTTCGCGCGAACTGATGAGGGCCGTATCAGGCGCTATAAAAGGGGTTCCAAGTGTTTTTTAGGTAGATAACAAGCTAAAATTTGCTAAGTAAACTTTCAGTTATTGCAGTTAGGTGTCTGTCATTCGGAAATTGTAGAGGATCATTAGTCAACCCGATATCAGTCGTTATGTTTACGAATATGTAATTGCGCGCAGAACTATAGCGCTGAGAATCTCCGCGCTCCACACGCCCGCAACGGACTCCATGCGCCAGCTGGGTGCCGCGAAGTCAAGCCCCCGTGCTGACTTCACTCACAGCTGGACACGCCTCAAGCGCACCCCGCTTTATCTGTGGCTCGAACGGAAAGTGGCTCGCTGTGGCCGCCGTCCGCGTGCAGCCTCGTCGCCCGCCAAATGGGACTGGTAATTACTGGAGTCCAGCTCGCACGCCGTGACGTCTGAAAAATAAAAAATAAAAGTTGGTTTGGTTTATGGGGTTTAACGTCCCAAAGCGACTAAGGCTATGAGAGACGCCGCAGTGGAGGGCTCCGGAAATTTCGACCACCTGAGGCTCTTTAATGTGCATGTGTAGTCTAGCAGCCAGGAATAGCAATTACTTTTGGAGCGCGTTAGCATCGGCTATTTTATCCTTTCGTCATTGAACATGGCTGCAACCGCGTATGGCCATTTTTGGACGGCTGAGAAAGTAGACATGGTTATTGCATACCGGAACGTGGATGGAAACCTCACTTAGCCGCACGTCCGTACACTGCACGACATACTGGTCGTCGCGTACCATCACTTCCTTAGTTCAAAACGGTGTTCAAGTATTTGTTTACGCCCCACCGGAGCGTTCCACCCTCAAAGAAGCAGACGGCACCGTGTAGTAAGCGAACATTTTGAGAGCAGCGTCTTGGCCAACGTTATCTCGAAGGCGCAGTGAGCGTGAGAGAAGTAGCTGATGCAAGTACAGCCAATGTCGCTTCAGTTTGGAGAGTGTTGTCTGAACACAAGTTATACCCGCATAACCTATTTCTACATAAGGTACTCACTGATAGCGACTTCCATCGGAGGCTGGCCTTCTGCAAATATTGCCTCATCCAGTGTGACCAAGAAGAATTCTTTTTTAAATAATGTGCTTTGGAACAAAAAGATGCACTTCGAAGAGCTGCGTTGACTTACACAACGCGCACTACTGGTCAACAGGAGACCCCCACTGGCTGCGAGAACACACGCACAGTGGCGATTCTCTATAAATGTATTTCGTACAATGTTTCGCAGCCGCTTCTTTGGGCCATACTTTGTCGAAGGAAATATGACGGCCAAGCGTTACACATACTGCATTCAAAAAGATGTAGTTGCGGACTTCGTATCGGAACTTCCACTCAGCGTTGTGCGTTCGATGTGCTACCAACACCATGGAGCGCCACCACATTCGTCTTCTTGTGCTGTGCGTTTTCATGAGTTCAACTTTCGTTCGCAATAGATTTTGCGCCGCGGGCCCGTTTCTTGGCCACCGATGTCACCAGATTTCACCCCTTTGGGCTCTCTTCTTTGGGGTAATGTGAAAAGCGAAGTGTATCAAACTGCTTCAAAAAGCCTCAGCGAAACAACGTTCAGTGCGTTCATTCGTTCGTGCGTTGAGTGAAACATCGCGCGCAGCTATCTATTGGTGTACTGGGCCACCCTTTTTAGCATTTTCTCTGAGCACCTCGGCGTTCCTAACAGAAATAAATGTTTCATGACTGCGGCCACAGTGTATGTTTGCCTATGTTTTGCGAAATAAATAACTAAATTCCAGAGCGAAGTAGCCTTAGAACGTTTTCAAAAGCGACGTCTGGGGTATCACAGAGCAAAATTTTTTGCACCGGTAAATGCATTCTCAGGATCGCAGGCCGCGGCCTCACTCGGCGCTCCTGATGACAAGTCATATTTATGCCGGAGAGGAGGCTGCAGCGGATGATGAACATGACGCCAGTAGCCGCTGTGTAGCACTTTGACAGTTTCTGGCTACGTTGGTGGTGGTTATGATGGCTGTGCTATTTTATCCTTGCCATTTTTATCATTGTTCCTTTGAAAAGTAATGTCACTGTCGCAACAGCAGGTCACCAGAGTTAAACATACTAAACGATTCGTAGTATGTAATGATGATCTAAAAACGCTTGTTCATGTTGCTAATGACCCTGTTCAATTAAAACTACCGTTTTATACTTTACGCTTTTTAGATTTGCTAGTGTTGCAGAAGAGTTTTCAGTTATTTTTTGCTAATTCGAAATAAAGTTTTAATTACCTGACACTTCGTGCCATTATACTCCGCTGATTTTGGTTCAGTATGAGAGCGTCAATGTGAGCGCTACGGGCGTGCTTATATGAGCAGCACAATTGAGGTTCTGAATACAATACAATACAATCTTTATTCAACATCTCAAGGATGTTTGGAGTGCAGACAAAAAGCCTGACATCGGCTTGACTAGGCCCGCACCCCAATACATGGCAAACAGAGGCAGCACATGGTAAAAATAAAAATAGAAAAAAAGAAAACACAGCATCTAGATTTTGGGAACGCAATCTGCAGCTACTGCTGCAGTCATAAAAAATATTTATATAAGTGCACGAAGCATATTAATAAGTGACAGTGACAGTACATACAGGTAATGAAATTATTACATAACATATAGAAGCTTGCACGAACTTAGACTCCCGTATAAGATAGTTTAAATATATCTGGTAAAAGAAAGAGATACAGAAGTAAATGCAAAAAAACAAATGGTTCCAAAGAATAAGAAAAGCATGCTAACATTCTAATTCCATACAAATTTCTTTCGTAGGTTTTTCAATGAAATAGATTGTATATCTGTGTATATCTGGGCCGTAATAATTCACTATCATCATCAGTAAATACATTGCAGGCGACGGGAAGTAACTGATCAATCTAAAGTTTTTCAAGGCGTTGCCGTCGCTTTTCTTATTAATTGAGATATAGTTAGCTTTCTTCGTACTTTTGTTTTTCTTTATCTCTGACTTACATTGTGCAAATCAAGGAAAAGCAAGCAAAAGATAGTTTCGCACCTGACAATGGCCTGCTCTTCCTATACAATGAAACATACTTAAACACTAAAACACTGTATCGCACTGATTAGGACTAATACATTGTAGGTAGTATAGGAAGCATAGGTATGATCGAGGTCATAGGGCATTGAGTCTACAGTGTGGCTAGTTTTTCTCGCCCAACCTACCTTCCGTTCTTCAAGAGATCGGCTGTTATCTAATCTTTACCACCTTCTTGCCCTTTTGCATTGCTCCTACGGCTTTCTTTACTTCCTCTTTACTGGCAGGATGTCCCATCGTTCTGCGCTCCTTCAACTCTAATTAACGTTCTGATTACATGGGCGACTGCATAGATTTGTGTATAATTCTTCGGCTGCATTAACTATCTTCTATATATTGCGAATGACATCGCCCTCTTCATTTCTTAGCGCATACATCTGGTTTTTACCTATGCCTAGTTTCCTGTTCACCACTTTTAGGCTACATCCGTTCTTGAGAGCATGGTTTATTTCTCTATATTAAACTTCCTTATGCCGGCCACCTTGGGCTAATTGTTAACTTTCTTAGCTCTGCCAGTTGACGTTTCTATATCTGACTCTTTACCTCCTCAGATAGCTTGCCGATAACCTGTCGAAAGATCCTACCGCCTACTTCTACTTTGTGCTCCCTAATGATAAACGTGACATTATCGTAGATTGTTTGAAGTTTAAGATCGTCTTCATAAGTTAGGGCGGAATATCTCTTGTGCAGTGATATCCTGAATTCCTCTACTTTCCTTCTTACCGCTAACTCGTTAATGGGCTTTCGCTAAACTGTTTTCTTCCATTCCCTCTTCAGGCCTAATCTAATTCTGGACCTTACCGTTCTGTGATCGCTACAACGCACCTTTCCGAGCACCACCACATCCTCTACGATGCCAGGGTGAGCGCATAGTGCAAAATATATTTCATTTTTATTCGACCATAGCGGCTCTTCGGCATCCACTTCCTGTTCTTTCTTTTCAGGAAGAAGGCATGGATGATCAGTAAGTTATTTCTATCACAATATATTTCATTTTTATTCGACCATAGCGGCTCTTCCGCATCCACTTCCTGTTCTTTCTTTTCAGGAAGAAGGCATGGATGATCAGTAAGTTATTTCTATCACAATATATTTCATTTTTATTCGACCATAGCGGCTCTTCCGCATCCACTTCCTGTTCTTTCTTTTCAGGAAGAAGGCATGGATGATCAGTAAGTTATTTCTATCACAATATATTTCATTTTTATTCGACCATAGCGGCTCTTCCGCATCCACTTCCTGTTCTTTCTTTTCAGGAAGAAGGCATGGATGATCAGTAAGTTATTTCTATCACAATATATTTCATTTTTATTCGACCATAGCGGCTCTTCCGCATCCACTTCCTGTTCTTTCTTTTCAGGAAGAAGGCATGGATGATCAGTAAGTTATTTCTATCACAATATATTTCATTTTTATTCGACCATAGCGGCTCTTCCGCATCCACTTCCTGTTCTTTCTTTTCAGGAAGAAGGCATGGATGATCAGTAAGTTATTTCTATCACAATATATTTCATTTTTATTCGACCATAGCGGCTCTTCCGCATCCACTTCCTGTTCTTTCTTTTCAGGAAGAAGGCATGGATGATCAGTAAGTTATTTCTATCACAATATATTTCATTTTTATTCGACCATAGCGGCTCTTCCGCATCCACTTCCTGTTCTTTCTTTTCAGGAAGAAGGCATGGATGATCAGTAAGTTATTTCTATCACAATATATTTCATTTTTATTCGACCATAGCGGCTCTTCCGCATCCACTTCCTGTTCTTTCTTTTCAGGAAGAAGGCACGGATGATCAGTAAGTTATTTCTATCACAATATATTTCATTTTTATTCGACCATAGCGGCTCTTCCGTATCCACTTCCTGTTCTTTCTTTTCAGGAAGAAGGCATGGATGATCAGTAAGTTATTTCTATCACAATATATTTCATTTTTATTCGACCATAGCGGCTCTTCCGCATCCACTTCCTGTTCTTTCTTTTCAGGAAGAAGGCATGGATGATCAGTAAGTTATTTCTATCACAATATATTTCATTTTTATTCGACCATAGCGGCTCTTCCGCATCCACTTCCTGTTCTTTCTTTTCAGGAAGAAGGCATGGATGATCAGTAAGTTATTTCTATCACAATATATTTCATTTTTATTCGACCATAGCGGCTCTTCCGCATCCACTTCCTGTTCTTTCTTTTCAGGAAGAAGGCATGGATGATCAGTAAGTTATTTCTATCACAATATATTTCATTTTTATTCGACCATAGCGGCTCTTCCGCATCCACTTCCTGTTCTTTCTTTTCAGGAAGAAGGCATGGATGATCAGTAAGTTATTTCTATCACAATATATTTCATTTTTATTCGACCATAGCGGCTCTTCCGCATCCACTTCCTGTTCTTTCTTTTCAGGAAGAAGGCATGGATGATCAGTAAGTTATTTCTATCACAATATATTTCATTTTTATTCGACCATAGCGGCTCTTCCGCATCCACTTCCTGTTCTTTCTTTTCAGGAAGAAGGCATGGATGATCAGTAAGTTATTTCTATCACAATATATTTCATTTTTATTCGACCATAGCGGCTCTTCCGCATCCACTTCCTGTTCTTTCTTTTCAGGAAGAAGGCATGGATGATCAGTAAGTTATTTCTATCACAATATATTTCATTTTTATTCGACCATAGCGGCTCTTCCGCATCCACTTCCTGTTCTTTCTTTTCAGGAAGAAGGCATGGATGATCAGTAAGTTATTTCTATCACAATATATTTCATTTTTATTCGACCATAGCGGCTCTTCCGCATCCACTTCCTGTTCTTTCTTTTCAGGAAGAAGGCATGGATGATCAGTAAGTTATTTCTATCACAATATATTTCATTTTTATTCGACCATAGGGGCTCTTCCGCATCCACTTCCTGTTCTTTCTTTTCAGGAAGAAGGCATGGATGATCAGTAAGTTATTTCTATCACAATATATTTCATTTTTATTCGACCATAGCGGCTCTTCCGCATCCACTTCCTGTTCTTTCTTTTCAGGAAGAAGGCATGGATGATCAGTAAGTTATTTCTATCACAATATATTTCATTTTTATTCGACCATAGCGGCTCTTCCGCATCCACTTCCTGTTCTTTCTTTTCAGGAAGAAGGCATGGATGATCAGTAAGTTATTTCTATCACAATATATTTCATTTTTATTCGACCATAGCGGCTCTTCCGCATCCACTTCCTGTTCTTTCTTTTCAGGAAGAAGGCATGGATGATCAGTAAGTTATTTCTATCACAATATATTTCATTTTTATTCGACCATAGCGGCTCTTCCGCATCCACTTCCTGTTCTTTCTTTTCAGGAAGAAGGCATGGATGATCAGTAAGTTATTTCTATCACAATATATTTCATTTTTATTCGACCATAGCGGCTCTTCCGCATCCACTTCCTGTTCTTTCTTTTCAGGAAGAAGGCATGGATGATCAGTAAGTTATTTCTATCACAATATATTTCATTTTTATTCGACCATAGCGGCTCTTCCGCATCCACTTCCTGTTCTTTCTTTTCAGGAAGAAGGCATGGATGATCAGTAAGTTATTTCTATCACAATATATTTCATTTTTATTCGACCATAGCGGCTCTTCCGCATCCACTTCCTGTTCTTTCTTTTCAGGAAGAAGGCATGGATGATCAGTAAGTTATTTCTATCACAATATATTTCATTTTTATTCGACCATAGCGGCTCTTCCGCATCCACTTCCTGTTCTTTCTTTTCAGGAAGAAGGCATGGATGATCAGTAAGTTATTTCTATCACAATATATTTCATTTTTATTCGACCATAGCGGCTCTTCCGCATCCACTTCCTGTTCTTTCTTTTCAGGAAGAAGGCATGGATGATCAGTAAGTTATTTCTATCACAATATATTTCATTTTTATTCGACCATAGCGCAGGGGTGGAAGGGGTGCGCCATTTGCGCCACCCTGCTCCAAACTGCTTTCCCTGCGCCATCCTGCTCTAAAACACAATATTGCGCCATAACTGCGCCGCACCGGCCACTTAGAGATTTTTGCGGCAGGAGTCGTTTGTAGATGTAACTGGTTTCCAGTTGAAAAATGTCCAAGTTGAATCGCAAGCTAACTGGAAAGGGAAACCTGAGCTTGGCTTAGATACTGAGAATGAAATGGAGCTTTGGACACCAACTCAGAAAAAAGGCTTTCTATGTCAAGGCCAGAGCTTCTTATATATCCTGCACAAGGTACCTCGTCTCAAGGTTACCTTTGTACAACAAAGTGCTATTCCACATTAGATTTTTGAAGCCTGGTGTAGTAGGAGACCACTACACAACGTCACTGCGCTACATTGCGAATGCCTTACCACAAATCGTACCTCCCAGCAAAGTATTGTCCCTAACTGATGAGTGGTTGCGCCTTTCCTGTGAAATTTCTGGTTGGGATATTTCAACAAATGTTGTTGAACACTGGGTGAATGTGTTTGCACTAAAAATGCCCACTGGCGAACCCAAATAGCCAAGACTAGGAAAGGCTCGCAAAGGCTGTTCTTTCGTCGCAGAGTGCGAGAGAGGAAGTGTGATGGAAAGTCATACAGTGGTTATCGCAAACGTGTTGGAAGAAGAATCAAAATCACGCAAACAAAAGACAGAAAGCAGTCAAGAAAAAAGGCTGAAAGAGGAAAAGGCCACCCTGCAGTGCCGTCTATCCTCCCTGAAGGCATTACTTACCAGTGCCGAGGAACTCATCAGCACACGAGTAAAATCGAAGGACATGGACAACGTGGAAAGTGGAAACGTTCTGCTCGTTGTCGTGAACTCCAAATTGCCGGCGGTGCTTGAGCGCATTAGAATGATAGATTCCACGCTGGAATCTAACAAGTAATTCTAACAAGCAAATTGAATGTTGGATAAAATTATTTTCTTTGCGTTCATTTTGTATGTCAGTGTGAAATTGCAATTATTACAGGTCTTTTACTCTACAAACATGCTCCAAGACATAATTTCGGTGCTCCAAAACATAATTTTTGTGCTCCAAAGCTGCTCCAGAATGGCATTATTACTGCTCCCTGAGCTGCTCCAAAGTGCTTGAGCCTGCTTCCACCCCTGATAGCGGCTCTTCCGCATCCACTTCCTGTTCTTTCTTTTCAGGAAGAAGGCATGGATGATCAGTAAGTTATTTCTATCACAATATATTTCATTTTTATTCGACCATAGCGGCTCTTCCGCATCCACTTCCTGTTCTTTCTTTTCAGGAAGAAGGCATGGATGATCAGTAAGTTATTTCTATCACAATATATTTCATTTTTATTCGACCATAGCGGCTCTTCCGCATCCACTTCCTGTTCTTTCTTTTCAGGAAGAAGGCATGGATGATCAGTAAGTTATTTCTATCACAATATATTTCATTTTTATTCGACCATAGCGGCTCTTCCGCATCCACTTCCTGTTCTTTCTTTTCAGGAAGAAGGCATGGATGATCAGTAAGTTATTTCTATCACAATATATTTCATTTTTATTCGACCATAGCGGCTCTTCCGCATCCACTTCCTGTTCTTTCTTTTCAGGAAGAAGGCATGGATGATCAGTAAGTTATTTCTATCACAATATATTTCATTTTTATTCGACCATAGCGGCTCTTCCGCATCCACTTCCTGTTCTTTCTTTTCAGGAAGAAGGCATGGATGATCAGTAAGTTATTTCTATCACAATATATTTCATTTTTATTCGACCATAGCGGCTCTTCCGCATCCACTTCCTGTTCTTTCTTTTCAGGAAGAAGGCATGGATGATCAGTAAGTTATTTCTATCACAATATATTTCATTTTTATTCGACCATAGCGGCTCTTCCGCATCCACTTCCTGTTCTTTCTTTTCAGGAAGAAGGCATGGATGATCAGTAAGTTATTTCTATCACAATATATTTCATTTTTATTCGACCATAGCGGCTCTTCCGCATCCACTTCCTGTTCTTTCTTTTCAGGAAGAAGGCATGGATGATCAGTAAGTTATTTCTATCACAATATATTTCATTTTTATTCGACCATAGCGGCTCTTCCGCATCCACTTCCTGTTCTTTCTTTTCAGGAAGAAGGCATGGATGATCAGTAAGTTATTTCTATCACAATATATTTCATTTTTATTCGACCATAGCGGCTCTTCCGCATCCACTTCCTGTTCTTTCTTTTCAGGAAGAAGGCATGGATGATCAGTAAGTTATTTCTATCACAATATATTTCATTTTTATTCGACCATAGCGGCTCTTCCGCATCCACTTCCTGTTCTTTCTTTTCAGGAAGAAGGCATGGATGATCAGTAAGTTATTTCTATCACAATATATTTCATTTTTATTCGACCATAGCGGCTCTTCCGCATCCACTTCCTGTTCTTTCTTTTCAGGCAGAAGGCATGGATGATCAGTAAGTTATTTCTATCACAATATATTTCATTATTATTCGACCATAGCGGCTCTTCCGCATCCACTTCCTGTTCTTTCTTTTCAGGAAGAAGGCATGGATGATCAGTAAGTTATTTCTATCACAATATATTTCATTTTTATTCGACCATAGCGGCTCTTCCGCATCCACTTCCTGTTCTTTCTTTTCAGGAAGAAGGCATGGATGATCAGTAAGTTATTTCTATCACAATATATTTCATTTTTATTCGACCATAGCGGCTCTTCCGCATCCACTTCCTGTTCTTTCTTTTCAGGAAGAAGGCATGGATGATCAGTAAGTTATTTCTATCACAATATATTTCATTTTTATTCGACCATAGCGGCTCTTCCGCATCCACTTCCTGTTCTTTCTTTTCAGGAAGAAGGCATGGATGATCAGTAAGTTATTTCTATCACAATATATTTCATTTTTATTCGACCATAGCGGCTCTTCCGCATCCACTTCCTGTTCTTTCTTTTCAGGAAGAAGGCATGGATGATCAGTAAGTTATTTCTATCACAATATATTTCATTTTTATTCGACCATAGCGGCTCTTCCGCATCCACTTCCTGTTCTTTCTTTTCAGGAAGAAGGCATGGATGATCAGTAAGTTATTTCTATCACAATATATTTCATTTTTATTCGACCATAGCGGCTCTTCCGCATCCACTTCCTGTTCTTTCTTTTCAGGAAGAAGGCATGGATGATCAGTAAGTTATTTCTATCACAATATATTTCATTTTTATTCGACCATAGCGGCTCTTCCGCATCCACTTCCTGTTCTTTCTTTTCAGGAAGAAGGCATGGATGATCAGTAAGTTATTTCTATCACAATATATTTCATTTTTATTCGACCATAGCGGCTCTTCCGCATCCACTTCCTGTTCTTTCTTTTCAGGAAGAAGGCATGGATGATCAGTAAGTTATTTCTATCACAATATATTTCATTTTTATTCGACCATAGCGGCTCTTCCGCATCCACTTCCTGTTCTTTCTTTTCAGGAAGAAGGCATGGATGATCAGTAAGTTATTTCTATCACAATATATTTCATTTTTATTCGACCATAGCGGCTCTTCCGCATCCACTTCCTGTTCTTTCTTTTCAGGAAGAAGGCATGGATGATCAGTAAGTTATTTCTATCACAATATATTTCATTTTTATTCGACCATAGCGGCTCTTCCGCATCCACTTCCTGTTCTTTCTTTTCAGGAAGAAGGCATGGATGATCAGTAAGTTATTTCTATCACAATATATTTCATTTTTATTCGACCATAGCGGCTCTTCCGCATCCACTTCCTGTTCTTTCTTTTCAGGAAGAAGGCATGGATGATCAGTAAGTTATTTCTATCACAATATATTTCATTTTTATTCGACCATAGCGGCTCTTCCGCATCCACTTCCTGTTCTTTCTTTTCAGGAAGAAGGCATGGATGATCAGTAAGTTATTTCTATCACAATATATTTCATTTTTATTCGACCATAGCGGCTCTTCCGCATCCACTTCCTGTTCTTTCTTTTCAGGAAGAAGGCATGGATGATCAGTAAGTTATTTCTATCACAATATATTTCATTTTTACGCGACCATAGCGGCTCTTTCGCATCCATTTCCTGTTCTTTCTTTTCTGGAAGAAGGCATTGATGATCAGTAAGTTATTTCTATCAGCGAACTCTACTAATAACTTTTACATGCTATTCCTGGAGGCTACGCCATAGTAGCCTACCGCCTGCTTTCTGGCCTGCTTCTTGCCTACCTTCGCACTGAAGTCACCCATTAGTACAGTGTACTGTGATTTTAAGCCGAATCCTTTAATGCCTCAGACTGTCGTGACCAAGGAATGTCAGCAAATGTGTCCGCATTTCGGCGTCAATACCTAAAAAAAAACTGTCCAGGATGGGAATCGTACCAGCACATTTCGCATTTCAAGTGGAGACGCCACCAATCCGCCACGAAGGCCCAGGGTTTGGTACTAATAAAGGCGCATCTAGTGAATGCATAGGCTTCCTAATTAAAAAAAAACTAACGAAGGTAAAAAAACAAAGACAAAAATAATGTAAAAATAAAAATAAACAAAGTGCGCCAGGAAACACTTTCGCCTTGCAGCACTTTGGAGAGCGAAAGTGCCCCCTGAATATTTACTTTGTTCTTTGTCGATGCCACGTCTTCATAGAATCTTCGAACATTCTGGTCATCATGGATGGATGTAAGCGCGTAGACCTGCACTACCTTCATATTGTACCTGTTATTAAGCCTAACTGCGATAGCTGCCATTCTCCCATTAATAAAGTAGAACTGCTCCATGTTGCCAGCAATATACTGATTGTTTAGAAATCCCACACCTAGTTCTCGTCTGTCGTCTGTCCGCTAATCCACGATTGCACAACACATGCCCGCCGCATAGTACTGTATACGACTAACTATTCCACACACACTATTCCGCTATGCAGACACAGTCTCACAACCGATCACGCGTGGTGTTAAACTGCAACACACGCTCGTTGTTGAGC
This sequence comes from Amblyomma mixtum, assembly GCF_055824585.1. NCBI lineage: Eukaryota > Metazoa > Arthropoda > Arachnida > Ixodida > Ixodidae > Amblyomma > Amblyomma mixtum. Next base: position 121,955,946 of record NC_143013.1, read on the forward strand.
TCTGTTCGAGTGGCATATACAACACACAGTTGCTCAGTACATTGCGCATCATCGTCATCACCAAATACTATGTGGTTTCGAAAAGAACAGGGAGATATGTGAGGAGGTACCAGCTGCGTGTTGTTTTCTCCGTCATTCAGTTTCGATTTAGGTACAAAGGGATGCCATCTGAAAATCTTTCTGAATTCCATCTTCTGGCTATTCATGTTAAAAATAATCAGCAATGAAAGCATCCCAAACAGAGGACCTTTGTGTTTTTCTCAAAAGAGTTTGTGCTGAAAAATAAAGAAACTTTTGGAACTGTAAACTCCTACACATGCGTCTATGCAAATTCAAAACTTTACAAAGCCGCGTTCAAACTTTGCTTTATTTATTATCGTAATATTCTTTACAAAGGTTTAGTCTGCATTACTTAATGCAGGTATTTACGGGGACAATCAACTTTTCGCTGTGTCCGCGCATGGTTTTTTTTTAATTTAACAGGTGCAAACGGATTTTTAAACTAATAATCGTTCCTTTAGAAAGCTAGAGCATACAAAGGAGGCATCCATGACGCAGGATAAAGAAAAAAACCTTGCAAACGTTGGCACGCAACTAAGGGCTTAAACTGAAGACTTGAGTGCTCTCAATCTGCAACCAACAGCCTGCGACGCTGCAGTTTGCGACGCTTCAAATATTTTTCAGTGACAGATGGCAGTAGTTCATATGCAAAAAACAAAATGGGAGGCGCAGAAATTTCCTCACTTTCGGCGGATGCCTCAGCCCCGGGTTTCGATAAATAAGCAGCAGCTAGGAAAAAGAATGTGAGAGACAAGCGCTCTAGTTGGAGAGTAAGGCTACTGCGACCACCTAGCTTTTATTACATCCTGGCAGTGCAATTTGCAAAAACATTGCAGAATAAGTTCATATAGATGGCCAAAGTTGTGGTGCGCTGCTGACCAAGTAGTAATGAAAATAATCATAGAATTAGAAACGAAAAAGAGTAGAACTACGTGTTGTTATTCAAATCAAATCAAATCAAATCTTTATTTCAGCACCGCAAAAATGCTGAGGGTCGTGGACAAAAAGCCTCTTTATGGGCTTGACTAGGCCCACGGCCCTTTTCTACATGGCAGCATGGCATACAGCAAGAGAAAATTGTTCTAATTGTACACAGCTCTCAGAAAAAAAGAGAAAAAAGAAAAAAAAGGAAGAAAACGAACACAAATGGAAGTTCACAGAAGGTAAGCGACTTGGTACAGTTGTTAGGAATATAAATAAATATAAATACAGGCATGTATGAAACAAATCTACTATGAAGGTAGTTCTTAATAGCATAGAAATATTGCATGAAATGTCAACAAGAGAATGACTGCAATAAAAACTAAACAATGACTAAAGAAATATAAAATTCGTAACAAAAAGAAAACGGAAAAAAAAAGAAACTTCTACCTACAATTGTTTAAGTATGAGGGAAGGAGATGACGCAACATTTGAAGTCCATAATTTGTTCGTGAGTATGGAATTTCCCAGGTTTCAGCTTGTCGTGTAGTACGAATACTAGTACGAATTAACGTTTGGAATCAACACGCCCTGCCGTTTCTAAAGTATTTTAAGCTGCGTATGCATCTGCGTTCTTAGTTTCAAAACATAGGTGGAATTTTATGCTTTTGTTCACAATAGGGCGACAGAAAAAAAGAATTGATATTTATATTCTTTATGCGAGTTTTTGTCACTTGTGTATCCCTATGTACCTGGAATTGTAAGTGTTTTTCTCGTACAACCTTTTGCAACTCCGCATACAATTTAACAGGCTTCAAGTTCCTTGAAAAAAAAAGAAAGGTTGTCATCATTAAGCGAAAGATAGCTTTGAGGCACAAGCGATTGTTGGATGGGGACAAAAAATATTGAGCTGCTGTATACTAAAACTTCAGCGTCTATTTGAGATCCTCTTCGTCACAAGCTTTGAATAATTTAACAAACGCGACCAGGAGACAACACGAAAATGCTGTCTCCTGCACCATGCAAGTTATCAAGATTCTACAGTATCGCGTTCAAGAAAAAGAACCACAAATGCAGATAATGACGAACTGGGCCACTCAAGAAAGGCGCAAGTGGCATTGTTCACAGAGTTTATTTGTCACACAGCAGTGCCTATATCGGTCAAGGTGGATTGGTCTTACAAACAGAGAGCGAAAGAGCTGACGTTCCTCTTGAAAGCAAGGTAACTGGAGAAAAACACGAACAACACAAACAGAAGTGGAAGGGACGCGGACAGACTGACAACTGAATTTTTTTTTATATGAAAGATGGTAGAGGAAAATCTTAAAGTCTGTCTTCTGGAGAGTATTCCCACGTTCAAAAACATTGTTGTGCGTGCAAAAAAAAAAACTGGAGAAGTTGCGCCTTCCGCTTCTAGACAAGACAAAAATTTTTTGCAGGCGCAGTGACGCCGTACCTGAGAGTTGTTCGAGGCCAGCACTATAAAAAAAACAACACGTGTGTCCTAGCGATCATTCCGGTGAACGTTCAGGTTGTGAAGCGCAATTTCTAGGCGCGAGGATGTGACCCCAACTACTTGCCAGCGATGACCACGTGGTTTTTATTTTTTTCGCGCAATCATCTTTCATCGAATAAAATTCAGTTGTGAGTGCGCGCGTTCTCGGCACTTCTGTCTCGGTTGTGCGTGTTTTATGGCACAGTGACGTCATTTTCAAGACGCGCATCCGTCGAGTAGCCCAGCTCTCCGTTCTACTACAGCAGAGTTTGCAAAAATAATGCTGGAAGCTATTCACCAAAAAAGAAATGTGGCAGAGAAATAATTCAAGCCTGCAATATTTCGAAGGCCAGTGACAGATAGGTTGGCACGCTCCCTGTTTCGTTATCATAGGAGGAAGTAACGTTTCTGGAAGATTTTGTGAATTACAGGAATGTTTTTGTTCTTGCTGCCGCTTTCTAATGGTTCTATTGTTTTCGTATTTATCATTTTACCCTTGACACTGCTTTTGGCATCAACGTTTCACTTTGCATTACCTATGGTCCTGGTTTTGGAATGCCGTCCACTGTTTTGTTGTGCGCCGTCGCCTGCTTCCCTGTCTGATATTGCCATATAAAATTAGCGTGAACCGCCAAGTAGGCGCGCGACGACGGACTAGAAAAGGCGTTATAAGTGCCGCCTCTCGAGCTTTCCGCACATGCGCAAACTTTCGCCATCTGACCACGCTGCAGCTCACAGAAGCGCGGGCAGCACGTTGCCGTGTTTCCTTTATGCATGACACGTGCTACACGTCAAATATGACGGTTTTATCCACCTTGCCCCTTGATCCCCTGGAGTGCTGTTGGCCGCCGACATTAATCGGCAATATAGTCAAGTTTCTCTCTTACGTACACCGTTCCATCCGAACAATTCGAGTTTTGGAATATGATTGGTCGCGCGATTCGGCGGCGGCGCGAAGTACGCTGCTGACGAAACGAAATCAGAGCAGCAGAAGCTCTGGTAGTAGTAGTAGAAAGGGCTACTCGAGCGCGCCGGCCTATTCAAGTTATCGTGCAACTAGGCAGGTCGGGTGTGTGCGCTGCTACACAAGTTCCTCATTAGCGACCAGCTAGTGTGCAGCCGAGCCAACTCATTGCTTTGTCTTCGGGTGTCTTGGTGATTTTTTTTTTTTTCAGGCTGTGATCACGCATCTGACATTAGACAGTGAGGCAAAAAATTATCGGCGGTCTCAACAGTTTGCAGAGAGCAAGAAACTGTGCTCTCTTGTGTTATTTTAATAATATCACTCGAGCTACGACTGTTCGCTCAGTAGATCAGTGCGCTATCATAGAACGAGTCGGCAAATTCCGCATAGTGGCTGCATGCGCACGAAGCATACGACTGGGTCACCGTCATCTCCAAGTATGTTCCTTAAGTTGCGCACGGCCGGCGGTTGTTTTCTGCAGTTATCGCATTGTTTGGATTGTTCAGAGCGATCCACGTGACATTAACTGCTTGCAGCATGCTCAGCATTGGCAGCGAATCTCACAGTAAACATTTTGCTTGTTCCTTTATTAGAGAGGCTGATAGTATCTGATGCTGTTCGTTACAGAGCGCGCTGTGCGCTAAGAGGCACGCTGCACATTGGACCGGCTGAAACTAGGCACTTTTAGTACATTCGGCTGGCTCTTCCCAAGCGCTCGCCTCTGCTGAGGGCGCCTTGAGGCGTTCCGAATTTCTTCGCATAGCGTTTGGATACCTTGGAAAATTCAGCTCAACAAAGGGATGAGTACAAAGGAAGAAGAGACAGACGAGCCGAACTCGCCCAGCTCAGCACAATCGGGGAAAGCGGCAGCGCGAACCAACAAGAACGAAAGAGACAAGAACGCAGGGCAAGGGCTGAACTACCAAATAAATGTTCATTTTCAAACGGGCCGTACTATATACAATCCAATACGCCAAGAGCCCAGTGGCATGAGCAACCATGAAAGTGCAAGCAGCGCCGACGCAAACAATCAACTTTATCACTGAAGGCCAGGTACCAGTAAAATTTCACTGTCGTGCAGCCAAACGCTGAAGGGAGGAACGAAGTTAATAAGCACAGAATGCGTCTTTAATTCACTGCAAAATTACAGTCAACACGGCGAAGCGAAAGCAGAGTCAAAGGAAAGCGCTCAACGAGTACAAAACAAAATACAGGCAAGAATAACAACCTGTCTCTGTGGCTAAAAAGAATTCCAAAATTCCATAATCCAGGAGGCCATGAGAAATCAGAAGGCGGATGCACCAGCGTTGTCGGCCGCTACAGTCGGTCGCTGCGCTTGCCTCGGCCCCTAGCAACTGTAGTAGCAGGCTGAAGCCGACGACGAATCCAGAGAACCTGCCACCGGCTCTTATCGCATCTGCGCAATAGTTGCACAATAATCAGCGAGAGGCGTTCCGAGTTATGGCGGCGGCATGAAGTCATGTTCAGGCTGGATGTGGACGACTGTGTACATTTCTGATTTTATTTTTTAAATTGCACATAAACATGTTCTAAAGTGTCCCTAAAGAGTTCTTTAATAATTAATATTAATATAATGTAACTATTATATTAAACCATTAAACCATAATGTACATTTGCTAAACATTATTAACATTATTTCATAGCTGAAAGGTTCTTGAGAAGAAAAAAAATCTAAATTATGTCGTACACTTGCCTTCTTCAACCGACGAGGAGACAGAACTTCCAGCGCACGCATCCGCCGTAGAATTACATGTTGGATGGAATCACAGGTGGAGGTGTGCCACATCGTACAGGGCAAGATAGCCGTCGCGGTAGACGTTGTCAATGTTGTCGTTATTCACGCATACCAGGAACCGTGGATCACATCCCAGCGCTGCGCGTAGAGCTGTCATCAATCGCTGCCGAATGGAGACCCGCAGGTAGTCGAGGGCCAGCAAAGGCTGCCCCGGCCACAGAGCTACATACACGTCGCAGTACGTCTCTATCAGGCAGTCTGGCTCTTTGATCAGCAAGCAGGCGGTGAACACAGGACTGTTCATTGTCCAGCCGATAGTTATTTCGCATCCGCCAAATGCCAAGGCTGGCGCAATGCGCCTCAGCAGAGCGGGACACTCATCACAAGCAGGCGCAGCTGTAAGACGGAACACCTGCCACGTAACTAAGCGCTGGCGCTGTGCCATCCAGCCGCGCAGGCATGCTATCCGCCGGAGACGGAGTAGGTCGCTCTCAGCAGCTTGGACAGCTTCGCATAACGCACCGTGAACATCGGAGGGCGGCAGTTCCCGAAGTCGCGGCAACCACGGCAAGTTCTCTTCGTCCAAGAGCACCAGTTGCGCTGCACGGAGTCCACGCAGCAGAAATTGCAGGTTTGACATCTGGATATCCGCCATTGAGGAGCCGAGTTGTGGTACTGATGCGGCGATGGTTAGTCGGCGTTCGTCGGCGTACGGAAGTGCACACCCCTCTCGATAAGTTAACAAACGCAATCACTTCCCTGGCACAGCTGTTTCCATTGCCCACAAGGAGATGTGCGGCTTAAAATTGCGCTTCTGAGTGCTGCTGCTGATACATCTCATTCTATTCAGGCCGTATTTATGGGTGGTTTGATCTAATGACTGGCGTCATGCCCCCTGCCGGGCGCATTGTACTCAAGGCATCACTCAGAGGCACTCTATCATTCTGTGGTTTGTCATCCGGCATAGATTTTATGAAAGATGCGGAAGTACTTATCTCAGAAGAAGCACTGTCATGCGCTCCCAAAATGAAAAAAAAAATGCGTACAAGAAATATAGATATGAAACCAGGTGCCGCATTTTTCAGAAGCATATGCGTTAAGTTCTTACCAGCGCCTCTATAACAAGTTACTGGCTGGTTGTCTTCATAACTCTTCGTTCTTTAACGCTCGCTGGCTAAGTACCCGCCGTTTTACGGGATTATTCTTTTGTCAGGGGAGGGGGGGGGGGGGCGCAAAAATAATCTTATCGAGTGGTCTAGCTGAAAGAAACAAACCGCACGTTTTCACGACGGCAGCTGGAGGACAATGCCATTCTTCAAAACGGGTGCTTTAATGGCTTTATCGATCGACGCACACGTCTCAGTCTCTTAAGCAAGTCATTCTGGCAGCTGTTTTCGGGGAAGGTGAGATAAAGGTATAGAGAATCCGCGTGGTACATGCGGCACTGCAGTTGTCTTATTTGGTGACTAAAAACTGGCGATATCAGCCGCTTGCTCGACTACAAACGCGCGAACACACTCTAAACGATTGGAGGCCCGCATTCGCCAGATAGCATTAATTGCCTAACTTTTCTCGGCGCAGCACAGATACCTCTCCGAGTGCAACGAAATCTGCTTGCTGCTCTCGCTGGCTGTTTTTTACGGCGCTGCAATCGACGCGTCTAAGTTCAGCGCGGGTTCCCCAGGTGTATACTGGTAGCGTGCATTTTATAGAAGCCCATACGTTCAAAACATGCAAGCTGGGAGGTGGAAGGCAGAGCAATCTATGGCACGAATGCAAAAGCGTGGTCATCAATATTGCCGCAACGCATTACTGGCGCCGCCTAGTAGTCGCGCTCAGGAGGCTGGCACGCGCTCTTTTTCGCCCGAGAGCTCGCTCGCTAGTCGGTTAGCCGGCCGGGCCGTTTCCGCTGGCGCTTGGACGTTGTGGCAAATATATACCTGCCTACCTGCTTCTGTGACAATATTGTGACGAAGCAAGAGAATGGCAGCCGCAGACGTTTACGGAAACCTTTGAGCGGCCGAGTTCCTTCCCAAAAACCTAGCCCAGCCCAATCGCTGGTGATGCGAATGGCAGTAGTCGCTCCTCCGTAAAAGGAAAGCATCGTGTTGATGAGGAGCAAAGTACTTACAAATAAAGAGAAAGGAAAAAAAAGAAATGTCGACAGGAAAACCACAGAGGAAAGTTGAAAAATACCGTCGATAAGGACGGGAAACAAAAGTTAAGAATAGCTTGCAGAGAACGAGAGCGCAGTTTAATATACGGAGTGTAGAGCACTGCAGTCACGCGAGAGCTGCGATTTTAAAACACCCGAAGGAATAAAATATCAGTTCGTAGTAGCTGACGGGCGCACTTCCCTCAGGAACGACTTTACAATTCACGTTGCCGACGTGGTTGAAGGCTTTATAGGGTCCTTAATAGCGGAGAAACTGTAATTCGGACAACGATTTTTGGCTTACAGGGGCCCACACCCACACGCCCTCACCTGTTTATAGGGCACTTACCTAGGCGGAGGTTGTATTTTCGGGAGCCCGTGTTTTTCTTTGTCTTGGTGCGCAAGCAAGCGAGCTGACGGGCTTAATGGCTTTTTCGGCGTAGCTGCCCGCGTGTAGCGTGATGTCGTCACCAGCGCACAGAAGCATCGGATCGACGTCACCCGCACTTCTGTACAAATACGGAACGGGATAAAGCGGGTTGTTCTCTCAATCACTTTGTTATAAGCAAAGGTAACGTAAGGGAGCATCTGGTGCAGCCATGCCCTTGGCGAGAGATGCTGTAACTCGCCCGCAAAATTTGCAAGGAGCAAACTGCCACAACAGTCTTGTAGTTGGACGAGCTAGCGAGCGACGGCTACTCCCATCTCGAGTAGCAGGGGTACGTTGGTGGCAGCGCTGCTCTCGTAGTCGTGGAAGCAATCATTCCTTACGAGAACGAGCACACTGGACCGGGGTGGCCCAATTACATCGTCGTCAACAAGTCGCAGAGCATTATCATCAGCCTTACTAAGCCCACTGTTGGGCGAAGACCTCTCCCGAGTCTCTCCAATTAACCCTGTCCTTTCCCAGTTGCGGCCACCGTATCCCCGCAAACTTAATCTCATCCGTCCACCTAACTTCCTTCCGCCCCTACTACGTTTGACTTCTCTTGAAATCCATTCCATTACCTTTGAGGATCAGCGGTTATCTTGCCTTCGCATTACATGCCCTGCCCAAGCCCATTTTTTCCTATTGATTTCAATTAGGATGTCATTAACCCACGTTTGTTCCCTCACCCACTCCGCCCGCTTCTGATCTATTAACGTTACACCTATCATTTTTCTTTCCACAGCTGGCTTCGTTGTCCTTTACTTAAGCTGAACCCTCTTTATTAGCCTGTATGTTTCTGCCCCGTAGGTGAGTACCGGTAAAATACAGCTGTTGTATACTTTTCTCTTGAAGGATATTGGTAAACTGCTATTCCTGAGCTGAGAGAACCTGCCCTATAGGTTCCACCCCAATCCTATTGATCTGATTACTTCCCTCTCATGCTCGCAATCAGCGGTCACTACCTGCCCTAAATAGACACATTCTCTTACTACTTCCAGCGCCTCCCTACCAAATGCGAACTGCTATTCTCTTGCTAGACTGTTGAACATTACTTCGGTTTCCTGCATGTTAATTTTTAGCTGCACTGTTCTGCTCTGCCTGTCTAACTGATTTATGATGCTTTTCTATTCATATCCTGGGTGACTTAGCAAAGCAATGCTATATAGAGATCGCAAATTACTTAGGAATGCTCTATTAACTCTTATCCTCAACTGTTCCCGTTTCAGGCCCCGAAATACCTGCTATAACAAGGCGGCCAATAGCATTGGCGAGATCATGTCTCCCTACCCGATACCTTTCTTATTAGAATTTTATTGCTAAATTTATGGAGGACTACAGTTATAAGTATCTGCAATCGTTATAGTATTTACCAATATTTTCAGATAACACTCTTCTACACCCTGATTCCGCAATACCTGCATGACAGCTGGGGTTTCCACTGAGTCAAACACTTTATCGCAATCAATGAAGGCTATATTTTGGGGTTGGATATATTTTGCGCATTTTTCTATCTCCTGATTAATACCGTGAATATGGTCTAATGTCGAGTATCCTTTACGAAAGCCTGCCTGATAATTTTGTTGATTGGAGTGTAAGGTTGTCCTGACTCTATTAAGCTATTAGCTTAGTAAATACCTTGCAAGCAACGGACAGTAAGCTGATCTGTGTGTAATTCTTGAAGTCTTTGACGTCTGCTTTGTTAGGAATTAAGATAATTTTAGCGCTCTTCCAAGCTCGTGGTACGATCGAGGTCAGAAGGCATGGCGTATACAGGGGGCTACTTTTTCTCGCGCAATCTCTCCTCCGTCTTTCAACAAATCTGCTGGTACCTGATCCTCACAAGCTGCTTTCCCCCTTTCTATTGCTCCTAAGGCTTTCTTTACTTCACCCTTCGTAACCGGCGCGATGTCCCATTGCTGTGCTTGACTGCCTCTCTCAGTTACGTTCTGATTATATCCGTTACTGTGTAGATTTTTGTAGAACTCTTCGGCTACTTTAACTATCTTATCCATGTTGCAAATGACATTCTCCATTGCCCTCTTTGTCTCTTAGCGCATACATCTGGTTTTTACCTATGCCTATTTTTGTCTTGACTGCTTTTAAGCTACCTCCGTTCTTGAGAGCATGCTCGATTTTATACATGTTAAACTTCCTTATGTCAGCAAGCATGCGCTTATTTATTAAATTATTTGGCGTTTTTTAATGAGATCTTTAGTTTCCTGCGGTAGCTTCCCGGTATCCTGTCGAATCATTCCAAAAACCTTCTTCTGCGGCGCACTCCGTAACGATACCACTGAAACGTGAACCATCTACTCAGTGCGCGCCATGGCCCGTTTCTTCGAGGACATGATCCGCCCTTCGTGCTGGCCAATGACAGCGCCGTTCCTCTGCTGAAAGTCGCGACCGCGGATGAAGTCCCTGAAACACTCGCCGAGGACTACAAATTCGCCGACGTACTCAAAACCACGGATATCGACACGAGCTATGCAAGTGCCGGCGGGGATTGTCAGGTGACCTCGAGCAGTGCGAATGCTAGGCCCCGATAGCTGCATCAAAATTTCTTCAGTTACAGGGCAAGGGCAAAGCACATGACGCAATAATCGGCACCTGTATCCATCAAAGCGGTCCCGTCGACTCCACCAATTGTAACACACAAATCGGCGGTAGCTCGTTGGATGCTGTCGCTACTGGCTGCCTGAGAAATATCGTCGCATGGTAGTGGCGTAGGAGGATCTTCACAAGTCCTCGCATCCAGAGGCCGCTGGAATCAGTTTTGTCTGGCATGGACTGGGAGAATGGCGTCCGGAGTAGCTTGCAGCTTGACAGGGGCTTGGGGAGTGGTTGCACCTCAGCGACGGGGATCGAGCCCCTCGGTTGCCTGAAGTGACGTGGTTCTGGCGTGACGAGAGATGAGATGCTATCTCATGTGGTCGTTCCCCTTCCTGTAGGCACTGATCGTACGGCGCGAAAGCACGCAGGCTCACGCGACGGTATGGGCATGCCCTGTATAGGTGGCCCGCCTCGCCGCAGTGATAGCAGTGGGGCCGACGATCCAGGGCGAACCACACATCACACTCTCGCGGTTGCTCGTAGGCTGGCATATGGTGGCCGCGAAAGAAGCTGGGTGGGAGCACTACTGGCATCGCGGCGGTGGCATCGTACCCAAAGGCCTCACGTCGCATGGACGCATACGTGGGTCTTGCATCAAGCCGGCGACGAACCTCAGAAATTTTGTGCTGTTGTGCTGCCAGGCGTAGTTCGTCCCGAATGACTCCACACAGTGGCGGGAAGATGGCGTATCGGACGGCATCCGGAAGGCCTGCATTTCCTCTCTGACGACAGATTGCACCGGCTCGCATAGAAAAGTCTCATGACTACTGAGAGGCATAGAGAAGTGGTCATGCCCAAAGGTGCTGACGTCGCGATTGTATTGGCGGGCTCGCTGTCCCAGCGCCTTCTCCATAGTTGCCTCCTCGGTGAAGAACTCTGCCACAGTGCGTGGTGGGCAGCGCGCGAGTCCTGCGATAAGCCCTTGTTTGAAGCGCCGTATGAGGTGGCGAAGCTTCTTGTCTTCCGTAAAGTTGGGATCCGGCTTTCGGCTTTATTTTCTGACTTCAGAGGTTTTTCACTTTTTTGTGGCGTGTGTTCTCGACGTGCGACGACCTGGGGGTCCCTGACCGCCGGCAAATGCACGTCAAGCGTCCTCCTCGGCGCTGTGCGCCGTATCAACGCCGACACGGAACATCACCACCAGCTGAACTCCATGCTGCACTGATGGCAGCAGCGGCAGCGGCGGGTCCAGCGGCCCCTGTAGTTGCGGCTACAGACCAGGGCCCGGCAAACAAGAGGCTGCGTGACGACCAAGCCAGCAACGAGCCTCTTACCGACCATCCAGAGGACATGGACCAAGCATCGTTCGCAGTTGTCTCGTACAAGAAAAAGAGAGCTACCGGTGTTCCTGTAGTCTTCAGGCCCACCGAGGAAGGAGGAAGCCTATGGAAAGCCAACCCCAACACTGTGGCTTCGGCGATTGTAGCATCGGCACAAGAAAAAGTCCTCAGCCACAAGGATGGGAGCCTGATGGTTACAGTATCGACGCTGCCCGCCGCCAACCGTCTGCTCACGGTACCTAAGCTGGCTGGAGGGGCCGTAGAGGCCTGAGTCCCATACTCTTACATGGCAAGCTATGGCAAAATACAAGATGTACCTGTAATCTACACAGACGAAGATCTGAAGGAATATCTACGTGACCAAGGTGTCCTTTCAGCAAGGAGGCTAACTGCCTACACTCCTGAGGATGGTGGAAAGATCAAAGAGGTACGCCGTCGCGCAGTTATATCGGAATTCGCAAAAGATGCGCCGCTACCAAAAAGAGTAACGCTTGGGTTCTGTAGTTACCCTGTAACTGAATACGTCGGAGCAGCAACTCAGTGCTATAAATGTCAGAGGCATGGCCACATATCAAGATATTGTAACGGCCCCGTGCGCTGCAAAGTGTGTGCTGGCCCCCACTCGCACAAAGAATGCACTTCGAGAGCACAACCTAAATGCGCTAAGTCGGGTGGCCCTCACCCTTCTTCCTATGGAGGGTGTTATAAAAGGAAAGCAGCCTCAGTTGATCGCACGGCAGAGCAAACACAAGGGAAACCCCCTAAGCGCCATGAACCATCACCTAACCCCGACGTGGTTTTCACGACTACGGCCGCTCTTTCCGAGAATCAGTCAACACAGCGTGGGAAAGCACCTGACAAGACCTACGCAGATGCAGTAAAAAAGAAGCGTGGGAAGTCCGTTGGTTCTTCTCCTTCATCAAAGCTGCTGCAGCGCACTGCACAAGACCCGACAAACAGCGTCGCTCGCTCTGAGCCTAAGGCGCCACAACATGACAGGAAGAGCAGCGACAGGCAGCAAACCGGAAACTCTGAACAAGATATCACAAGCCTACTCATTCGGATGCTGTTTGCAGCCATCAAGGCTCTTATCCGTGGAAACTCCTCGTCAGGAGGACTCCCAGAAGTAGAAGCTGTCCTTGCAATGGAGCCGTTGGTGTCGGTTTCCTACTCTCCGCAGGGGCGTAATACCACACTTCAGTAATCATGGCTTCAACAGCGAGAACTTCGCCGCAGCTGACAATCCACAACATCTTTCGTACATGCACCATTTTCCAGTGGAACGCTCGCGGGCTACGCTCTAAACTCTCAGATTTCCGACAGCTCGTGCGAGCGTACCGCTTCCCCTTCATAGTCATCTGTGAATCACGCGTCGAGGAAAATTTCCGACTCCACGGATACTATTTCCATCATTCACAACGACCAGATAACGTCAGCAGATTGCTGATAGGCTTTCGCAAGGATATCCCGGCCTCATCGGTTGATGTCCCGCCTCACAGCGACAATGAATACGTGTGCGCTGTCACAGTTATTACCCGACAACAGTACACTCTCATTGGAGTATATCTTGAGCCAGGCACGCCATTTGATGCTATGAGACTTGATAATCTGATAGCAAGGACGCCCTCACCGCATATTATTTGCGGAGACTTCAATGCTCATAATGAAATTTGGGGCAGCTCACATACATGTGCCGAGGTGCCAAGCTTGCAAAACTTCTCTCTTAGCATTCAGTTCAGCCATTAAATGATAACAGCATCACCTACCTCCGAGGCCCGACGACTACCAGCAGCATCGACGTGACATTTGTAACAAGTTCATTCGCCCACAACTTTGGCTGGTGCACTGATTTGGAGACACGCGGAAGCGACCATTACCCAATCCTCATATCGGCTTTCCATGCGCAGAGGAACCCAAAGAAATTCCTTACAAAATCTACAGACTGGGACGCATACAAGGGCGCTGTAAGCAGAGGAATTACTGCGGCAACTCGCAATGAGGAATTAGCATCAACAATGGCGTATTGCCTGAGAGCGAGTACACAAATTACAACTAAAAATGATAGCCTACCTTCAAATGATGACACATTTCGAAGGCTCTGCGCTATACGCAGGCGAGCTGAAAGGAAAGCTCTGCGCACAAAAAGCCTCGATGACCTACGTGCATGCCGACGGGCACAACGTCACATTCGACGCTATATGGATAAACTCAGTCGGCAAAAGTGGCCTGACTTTTGTTCTACGCTGGATGTGCGCCAACCAGTAACCAATATTTGGCGGATAGTTAGAGGTATGCGCACGCCACCTCAACAACTCCACCCCTTCGCTGCACTCTCCCTTCACGAACAAAAATCTATAAAAGAAGTCAGAAGAATACTGCAGGCTACTGTCGGCAGGGTCAGGGCATTCGACACTCTCCGCAAATGGTCAATCAGGCATCCCAAAGGCGGCAGTGCCAGCGTTAGACCTGCCTTTCACAATGGAAGAACTATCCACAGCTATCGCGGAGAGAAATAGACACACGTCTCCGGGTCATGATGAGGTGACCTATGAAGCCATTGCAAAGCTGCCCCACACCTCCCGTCTTCGACTCCTGGAGTATTACAATTCTTCCTGGATGACTGGTGAGGTCCCCACGGAATGGAAGCTGGCGAAAATTGTGCCCGGTTTGAAACCCTGCAAGCAGCCAACAAGCTACGCATCATTCCGGCCCATTGCCCTACTGAGCTGCGTAGGTAAGCTCATGGAGCGCATGATCTGCAAACGCATAACTTGGTTCCTAGAAAGCCGAAATGAGTTCCCCCAATAAATGAACGGGTTCCGTCAAAACAGGTCCCCGACTGACAATATCATCTGCCTCGTCTCCTCAATTGAGGTGTACCTTCATGCTGGGTACATCCCGACAGCCGTTTTCCTAGACATCAAGGCTCCCTTTGACTCTGTCTTTCACCATGCAATTCTCGCCGCCTTCGCCAGTCTTGGCCATGGAGGAAAGCTATACAAATGGATTGGGCATTATTTGAAAGAACGGCAAATTTTTCTGACCACTCCAAACGGTCCAACACGCTTTCACGCAGTAGAGAGGGGCGTACCACAGGGAGCGGTGCTCAGCCCTCTCCTGTTCAATATTGCCCTTATACACATAAGAAGAAACCTTCCGCGAGGGGTCCGTATAACACTTTATGCTGATGATATCTGCATCTGGACCGCATCACGCTCGCGCTATATCACCCAGCAACGTCTACAGAGAGCGCTATTGCATATTTCGATGTACCTGGCTTCCAGAGGTCTTCGTCTCTCGCCAGAAAAGAGTGTTGCAATGGCGTTTACATGAAAAACGATGACCCGATATCCGCTGCTCCTAGGCGGACGATCGCTACCATATGTACGATCTCAGCGATTCCTGGGTGTTGTAATCGACTATAATCTGTCATGGACACCTCAGATGAAAAAACTCCGCGAGAGGATCACTGCAGCATCGCAAGTGTTTAGGTTCATGGCGGGAACAAGGTGGGGTAGCAACTGCCGATCAATGCTTCTGCTTGAAAAAGCCTACGTTGAAGGAACCTTGCGCTACTGTCTACCAGTGTTTCAAAGATTATCTACATCAAGCAATAAGTCTCTCGTTGCCGCACGGAACAACTGCCTGCGAATATGCCTTGGCCTCCCAAAGGGTTCCTCTGCATCAGGAACAGTAGCGGAGGCAGGATGCCTCCCACTACAGGTGATTGCCGCCCAGGAAACTATGCGTACCCATCTCCGCCATGTTCTTCAAGGGAAGAAGCACTTCCTGCACCGTGTCCACCTAACTCACAGCAACTCTAGATTTGGCCAGGCAGTGCAGCTCCTGCCCATCCCTACTATTAATCAGCCACAGAAAGTACTACCTCTGGCCTTTCCTCCATGGACATTCTCTCCTCTAAAGGTGAAGAAGTTGGTTCCAGGTGTGAATGCAAAGAGCCGCATGCCACAGGCAGCGCTTCTGCAAACTACTCTCGCCTACTTAACGGAGGAATATAGGCAGCACACCCATATCTTTACCGATGGTTCAACTACGAAAGAAACCTCTTCATGTGGCCTTTATGTGCCCTCAACAGGCCATGTCCTTTCTTACCGGCTGCAGCGGAGGACATCCTCTACGACAGCTGAGCTTCACGGCATTAAGGAAGCTGTTTCTTACATCCTGCGCCGAACCGCCAACCGTTGGGTTATCATCACCGATTCGGAAGCACCTCTCCAGATCCTGGCCAACCTGCTGAAGAAAACGAATCACCAGCCAGTTTCCCTGGACATCGGATATCTACATCATTTAGCTATTGCCGCAGGTCACTGCATAACATTTTAGTGGGTACCTGCTCATTGTGGCATTCAGGCTAATGAAAAAGCAGATGAAGGGGCCCGTAAGGGCCATCAACATCGGAGATACGTTAGAACTTTTTTTTACAAAATCTTATGCGTCCCAGGTGGCCAAAAGTTTTGCTTCCGAAGAAATGTATCGGCTTTGGAGTTTGCCGACATATCAGTACCAATTTCTTCGCTCAATCGACCCACATCTTAGATCAAGACTCTCACCCAGAATTCCTCGACATTTGGAAACACTTTGTCATCGACTTCGTCTTAATGCTGCATATACAAACGGCTTACGATACCGTTTTAGACAATTGGACAGTCCGCACTGTGACAACTGTGCCGCGATAGAAACTGTGGAGCATATCTTGCTTGAGTGCCCTGCATATGCTAACGAGCGTGCGTACTATGAACATTGCATGCAGAAGCTCTGCTCAGTGCCCTTACAATGGACAAAGTGTTAGGTCCCTTAGCCTGCCTTAGGCAACAGAGACTTGAAATGACTTTTCTATTCACATATTTAAAGGACAATGGACATCTCGATAAGCTTTAAATTCACTTGCACGTCACCTTCATGCATTCTTCATGCAGTGAACTTCGTCAGCCCATTTCACGGACTATGCACTCCATCACTCCATAGGTTACATCAATACTCGCCATTGCATCCTTAGTACCCATTTCATGCCGGCATTTTATCTTCGTTTTTTTTTTACCTCTTCCACTCCGCTCTCCTTCTGTCTATCTCCCAAATTCCCCTCCCTACGCAGAGTAGCATGCCAGCAATTTTTAAACGCCGGCTAAATTCTCTGCTCTTCATTAAAGAGCCTCTCTCTCTGTCTCTCTCTCTCCACGTTCATATGGCATTATGATTTCACAGCGCAAGCGCTGCCTGCCGGCGGCCAAGGACACGCAGCCGACACGTCTACGCGAGCGACGCGGTCAGGAAAAGCGCAACTTGCAAAGTTGCACTGCTCAGTTAATTATGGCGAATGGCCGCGGCAATTGCATCAATGTAGCGCGTGCCTCTCCTGAAGATTTGAAAAGAATTTGCGAGGTAATAATTAACATGCACGATGTAGGAAATAATTCCAATAATCCGGGTTCAATATATCTGGGTTCATCTCTCAACAGCATGTCCTGAACGATCGTATCCATATAATGCAGCGACCCATTCTTGCATCTCATTTTGATCATGTAAGGGATATGAGCGTCGAAACAATAATAGGTTTTCTTTTCTTCAAGCTTTGGCGAGCGCACATTTCTAGCCAATCGCCAACTCACGATGAGTGCTGAGCATCAACATACTTTTCAGATAGGGTTCGTAAGTATGCTGCGTTCCTCAGGGCCTCGTGTGTTCGGATTAATTTCGAGAGTAAAAAGCACCCACAGGCCCAGCTGTTTGTCAAAATTCCCGAAAGGATGTCGCAACTCGTAGCCGTGATGTGATTCGCCATGACATTTGTGTGTCTCCTCGCACAGGGTTGGGCGGTGGACGCGCCAGCGCTCTAAAAACCACACCAGTAAAACCGCTGAGCCAGCGCTGGATGGGCGGCTGTGTGCAACGGAGCAGTGAAACGCGGGGTTTTTGATCAATTTTTTTGGCCTCTGGTATGTCTCTTTCTATACTACGCACAGAAAGCAGCAGGCTACACTGCATTCGGACGCTCAGCACGGTGTTTGCCTCTTCCAGTCGGAACTGCAGAGGCTGATTTTCTTCCTAGTTTTTGTAGCCAGCATTCTGCACGCTTCGGTTAATGAGCGGTTCCTGGCTTTGTTTCTCCAGTTGCGGCGCTCATCATTCACTCAAAAATCACTATATGATGCCGCCGGTATGCAGCTCCGGTCCGGGAAAGCGCTGGCTGAGAACAGCGAGCATGCAGTCACATGCCGCCGGCTGTCGAGACGTTGGACACGTTTGCGAGAAGACAGCAGAATAATTACAGTGCGGTGGTCCACGAGTCAGCCATAGGCGAAAACTGACTGGAGTTGGAGTGAAAAACAAGAATTGAAAAAAAAAAATTAAATACAAGAGATTCGACTTGTAACAGAAATACAAAACTGAATTGTTCAACTTTCTGGGTGAAATGGGAGAAGAGATGGAAAGGAGGGGGGGAGGGGAGGGGGGACGGTATTAAATGAGTGCCGCAAGTGTTACTCCTGTTATTCCCCGTCGCTGTCCTCCTCTGCACAGAACGCTGAACGTTTCGAAGATGACGCACCGTCAAGCCTCGGACGTTGCCGGCCTGAGCGATTTATGCGATATTCATCAAGAAAAATCATTTCTCCAAAGTTTTTTTCTGTTTTGTCCGGCTAAATTTAAGTATATCCTACGCTTTTTCTCTTCGCCGTAATCAAAACGCAGGTTAGCTGTTTGGCGTGCACAAGCAAGCAGCTGCAGTTTAAATTTTCGATATTTCCGACACACTAACGAACGTGGCATTTTGATGTTACGACATACATCTGTCTCTCCACCTGTCAGATAATATTATTGCACTGATATTATTGTTACTAGTTTCAAAAGGCAGTTGGTGTTTTTGCAGGACAGTACATACGCCTAAATGAACGAAAAATGATCAATGAGTGGCCCTGGCAAAAAGCTTCCCCTTCCGCCTGTTTCCTAATAAAATTATTGAAGTAGTACAGTCGCTAGCAGCGTTTTTAAGATCATAATGAAAAATTAAGGCGCTAACAAAAATGACACAGAGGGGACAGAGCGTTTTGAAATGACACCTTTGCAGCACTTTCTGGCGACTGTCTTTGGTTTCAAAGAAAATTCTCTAATGACGACGAAGGGACGTGACACAAGGAAACGCGTTACTTGATCCCCGTTGTTAACCGTCGTGCCAAGGAGAGTGGTCGCACCGATGTACAGGCATGACAATTAGGTTAAAGCGGCGTCCATCTTTCAGGGAGCCAGAAGCATCTCATCCGCGCTCGGGTGCACCTACATCGCTATCAATGTTGGCGCCTGCTTTGACGGCCGCAGCAGCCGGTTTCCAAACAGCTCTGACCTGGCAACTCCGCGTTCCGCGGCCGTCGTCGCCGCTCCTCTTCCTCTGAGAACTTACGCCGCTGGCTGCCGAGAGATGGCGACAGCGAAGTTGGGGCACCCGCAGCAGCCCGGATAGCATGGAGGAAAAAAAAACTAAGGAGGGAGCGTGACGTCACGCGACCAGCGTTCGCAAGCCGAGTGTTTACGAAGCCGTTTTCTCCCTCAGTTTTTCGCTCTCCGAGTCTGTCCTTTATGTTTTGATTCTGGTATGTTTTAGAGCGCGCGTATGTGCGACCCGCGGCGCGTGCGTCTACAGCAAGGAGGTTGATCTAGAGTCAGTCTGCCGCGCTAATCTGCGCATGCGCGCGCGCAGCGGGGCTAGATTTTACCGCACGCTATCACGTGGTGTGATCATGGGGGGACACACTCTCTTTTTTTTACTATATCTTTTCTTGTTAAGACTAGGCTTCAAGGTTGTCGCCGGCCGCTCCCTCCTCAGTTTTTTTTCCTCCATGCCGGATAGCCACGTGTCACGTGCTGTTGCTCTGTCGATGTTACGTGGGCTTTTTTGCAGTGTGCAAGGTGTTCCTTGCGCTTTTCTGTGTTTTCGGATGCCGCAGGAATACAGCATTGCATGAAGTGATAAGTGCCAGCTTTGATTTATCCCTCCGGCGATCGCTGCGTAGTGTTGACCTGCATTGAGGCTTGTGAAATATAGCGACGGCACAAAAAACTGCGTTTACCACGCGTCAATACTACAACAGTAATATGAGATGTGCACGCGTGCTTTCTGGACTGCAAATGCTCCTTTTTGTATTATTTTCAATAAAAAAAACTACTACCGCCAATACTAATTGCTTCCCTGCCTAGCTCGTCTGCGTAGTACGTTGGGTGTGCTCCTGCGCAGTTTTTTTCTTACAACACACACTAATTGTGGAGTTTTGTGATAAAATAGAAACAGAAGCTTTACCTACTGGAATGATGGCTACTTTAAAGAGAGCTAAACCGAATGATACAAAGCCTATATTAGTTTCCATTGTTGTCAACTCAATCGTTGTGTCCCTCTCTTCATCGGAAACCGCAAAACTCCTATTCAGCCGCATTGAGGGCTGTGAAAAATAACGACAGCACCAGAAACTGTGTTTATTACGCGTCATTAAGGCATTAATATTAAATGTGCGCGTGTATTTTTGGTCTGCGGTGCTAATTTCTTCCCTGGTTAGCTTATCTGTGTGGTATGTTGCATGTGCTCCAGGGAAGTATTTTTTTGCAGTGTGTAGGCGAATTGTGCAATTCTTTGATAACATAAAAACACAAGCTTTACCTATTCTGACCATTACTTTGGAGTGAGCAAAACCGAAAGATACAATGCGTATGTTTGTTTTCCTTGTTTTTCAAGTTAGAAAAAAAATTGTTTGCACGACGCGCTGAATCATTGAATGCAACAGCTGATACCGAAATTGTTCTCCTTACGGATCCCAATGGCATACTGCTGCGCACCATTGTGCCGGTCGGACAGTAAAAAGAAGGGAGCCCGGCGTTTCTTTCATGAGATCCCCGTCGAGCTGCGCAGCGTGAGCAATGGCTGAAAGCAATTCGAAGAGATGACAGGGTACCTAATTGCACTTCCAACTATTCAAGGGCATGGAGCCAACATTTCAAAATCTCTGACTTCGCAGAGGGCAAAAGGCGCCGTCTGAAAAAGGGAGTTGTACCATCAGTGTTCAGTGACTACCCGTCGTACTTGCAACTTCGAGTATTGAAGGAGAGGCACAGTGTAAGCGGAAGAAAAAGAGCAGCTTTTCAGGCCCACTATAGCCAAGATGAGCCAGCGAAAAAACTCCTGAAGCATGACAAAAGCACGAACGTGGAAATGCCGACGTCTGATGCTGACAGTGAGGTCTCTGAAGCCGCTGCAACTACAGGTGTCAACTATTTTGAAGTGACGCAACACCAATAAAGAGCCATGTGTACAAAGCAAGAACAAGAACTCGTCCGTGCCGACAAAACAACGCAAGCTGACATCAGATCTTCCAACTGGCTGGCAGTGGAAAGAATAAAGTGGAAGAGAAAGGAGAGTGACCTGAAAAAGCAAACAGAGAGGCTTTGCACCACAGTCGATAAATATAAAATGCAGCTGAAAAGGCTTAAAGAAGACAGTAATTTTGGGGATATAACATATATCCGGGAACACGCGGAAGAAAAAAAAACATTGCAGCAGTTTTCCTGCTCAACCAAGTTGTCAATTTCAAGAGAAAAATGCCAACATGGTCGGAAGAAGCAGTGCGACACTGCATTGTACTTAGGCATCTTTCTACAAAGGCCTATGAGCATGCCCGAAAGGAAAAGTTGTTGAAGCTTCCAAGCAGGAACACACTACAAAACTTCATTGGAAGTACCTCCGTAGAGACAGGTTTAAGTCGCTTGGTACAAGCCCGGCTGAAATCAGAGCTTGAAAAGCTTGAATCTCAGCAGTCCACAGTATGTTCTCTCATCGTCGACGAGATGCGAATAAAGCCAAGGTTACAGTACAACAAGCAGCAAGATAGCTTCGTAGGTACTGGCAAATTCCTTGCTTTGTTTTGTAATTAACGGCCTGTCTACTCCATACAGAATACCAGCATCATACTTTTTTACGAAAGGACTGAATGGCGCACAGCTGTCCAAATTGATGCGATATGTTCTCACTAAGGTTGAAGAGGCAGGTTTCAAGGTCGTGCACCGTGTGAGCGACAACCATAAAGTAAACGTGAGTGCCATGAAGAAGGACCTCTGCGGCGGATTCCCCACGTACAGGATACAGCATCCGTGTAATCCCAATCGGCTGCTTTTTTTAAACTTTGATTTTTCCACGTCTTAAAACATCCGCTCTCAGTTCCTTGCACGCGACGTTGGAAAGAAAGCAGAGGTTTCGTCATCTCACTTGAAGAAACTCTACGAGATGCAGAAAGATTGGATTGTAAAACCTGTGAGGAGTCTAACCAGTAGACATGTTTTTCCGAGAAATATTGAAAAAAATGAACGCTAAACAAGCTTTCGAAGTTTTTTCACCAGGCGTTACATCTGCTCTGGAGGTTTTGAAAGAGCACGCAGGACAGAGCTGCATACATCATTTGCCTATGCGGGACCAACAATACTGTTTATGAAGAACATCCATCGGTGGTTCCTACTGCACGACACCTGCAACAAGTACCAATATATTGAGCAAAATTTCCCTGACGTCAGGCAATTGGACGACAAAAATGATTCTAGGCTGGAATGGCTGGAAGTTACATTTCCGCTATATATCGACCAAATGAAGAAAGATGCAACTTATCCTCGTGCCTTTTTCACAGCCTAAACGTACGAGGCCCCTCTGCTCACAACTTATTCGACTGCTTGCTGCATTCGCTATCTGTTAGCTGAGGAAAAGTTCTGTTTTGTTCTAACGCGGAAATTCAGCAGTGACCCAATTGAAGCGCTGTTTGGAACCCTGAGGCGGTCACTGGGATGCAACGACCAACTTGACGTGCGGTCCGTACTCTCAGGACTAGAAAAAGTCTTGAAGACGGGAATTGCCGCGACATCTGAATACAGCAACGTGCTATACCACGAAGGTCACCACAGCACTGTACTTAGGACTGCAGGGCTATGTGCACTTGGGAGGAGCGATGAGCTTCCAGATTCTGCTTTGGAAGTCTTGGGATGCTTAGACGTGCAGCATGTCCCTGCTACTCTACCTACATTGAAGCTGTCGGCCACGTTCTATATAGGTGGCTACATCGCTCGTGTGATAAGTGAACAAACGTAATGTGAGCAGTGCTGTTTACTCACAACCAAGCCACCCACTTGGAACCCACTCCAGCCGTTCACGCGAGAACAGGACCGTGGGGGCCTGCTTTACATATCTGACGAATAACTCTATGTCTTAGACACGCTGCGGCTGTTTGTGGAGACAAGCTTAAATGAAAACCCACGACTTCAAAATCCATTGAAAAACCTGACCGATGCAGATGTTTCAGCCATCTGTAAATCAAGGTTGCTGACGTGCCCTGTCAGTGACAGCAGTCACCGAGAACATTTTTCTCTACTTGTGGCAAGTAGATTCATCAGACCACTGCTGGTGAACTACGCCTCCTCGATAACAGACAAGAATGATTTGTATAAGCCGCTGTTTCGGAAGAAGCAACTCTCACGAAAAGTCAGGAAGCTGTAAAAGTAGCTGCTCTTGTAGCACAGCTGCTGTTGTGAAATGTGTAAATAAATGTTGATGCCTTTCTTCTTAAATTTTGCTTTAGCGCAGAGTAGACTAGCATTGTAACTGTTCCATAACCATTTACGCTAGCGGAGCAGTCATGCAGTTTTTCGAGCCATGCCCACGTATCTTGGAACTGCCTCACATAACATGTCATAGCGTTGGTGTTACTAACAACTAACGTAATCACTTATTATGCTTAGAGAATGTCAGCTTTACGAGCAAATATAACGAGTTTCTACGATTCACGCTTCGTAGCCGTTATCCCGCGAGCGAATAACAGCGCTCCCATCCTCGCGCCGGCATTCGCAACAGTGCGCCTCGACAGCTACGTCAGTGGCGCCCCAGGGGCGGGAGCGGCAGCGCCGCGCAACTTTACCCGACGGCGCCGCTGTATAGTTCGCGCGGCGCGTTGACAGCGACAGAAAGTATAAAGGAGGCTATGCTCTTTCTCGGCCATCCGAAGTGCCCCGAGCCGCTGTGGTGATTGTACTTCTGTCCACGTGGACCCGATCAAGCAGCAACCGTGAACAGTCTACAAGGTCGACAACCTCCAGACGGCGGCGATGCAGTGTATTGCTTGTGACGCCCCCCCCCCCCTCCTAGCTTAAGTGGATTAGTGCAGCGAACTTTGAGCGGAGGTGACCATGGTAGCGGCGGCGAAGGCTGGAGATGCGCAGGGGCCTTTGACAGGGGCAACCACAGCGGAAGCGGAGGCGACGTGGCAGCGCCAGTCAGGCCGAGTGTCCTCGAAGATCGGAGGGGTGCTACGCACAGTCACGCTGGCTGTTAATTGAAGGCGGCTGTGTCCTCTACAAAGGTCTCGTGTTCTGGACATCCGGCGGGGAAGCAGGTTCGTTCACCTGCTGATAGACTGCGGGATATTCCTTAACAGCCGTGTTGGATTAGTCAGCATCTCCCCCTTCCCATCGACCGAGCTACGAGAGAGCGGAACAGCCCGCACCGCCCCTTCCGTGGGTGGTAACACCAGTGTGCACTTCGGTCCATCCGATTGGAAAGTGCTCTTCGAACTTTATTCCGCAGCCAGGGATCTGGTAAATCCGAACACTATTTAACTCTGCTGTGAGTGTGGCCGAGAGAAGCCTGCTAACTCCTGTCGACTCCGGTTGACGAAGAAGTTGCCTTCCACTTAGAGTCATTCTCAGTCACCCTTTGTAACTAATGTAAATAAGTGTATAAAGTTTTCGTTGCCTTCCTCTCAACCCAGTCTCCCATCCTCCTCGTTCCATCACCGGTCCGGCCATGCTACCCGGGTCGCAACAACTGGTTGGCAGTGGTGAGATCGTCTGCGCGGTGTTCTGGCTCCGGTTTTGGTGAGTGCATTGCCTTCTGTGCTTGAGTATTGCCAGGCTTAGCATTTGTGCTGCTCTTCCTGGTAGTGTACGTTGATTGTAGTAGCCTGTTCGGATTTGAGCCTTGCTTTGCACCAACATCCTTGAGAGACTAGCAATGACATTATTAGGTAGCACATAAGGGCAGTCATGGACTAGCGAAAGCTGCGTAAGATGGACCTGATTTCCTTATCTGGGGAATAAGGGATTCATTTTGGGAAAACTATGAAGAAATTGCAGGTTGTCAGTGCGATAGAGGACCAAGGTTTTGAGGACGAGGATATAGTGGAGCACTGTGAGGAAATCACAAGAAAAGAGGAATTGGAGGAACGAAGAAGAAAAGAGAAATTGGAGTTAGACATGGCCAAGATTCTGGTTCATGCGCCCCTAGTTCACAAATCTGCCACCACGCGCCGCATGAAGTTGAGCTCCTCGTTCTCCTCTTACATTCCTCCTTCCTGGTTTGGGAGAGATGCCTTCACCTTCCCCCATTGTCCACTTTTTGTGTACTCCCGTCACGTGAACCCAGCTTTTCGGTGCCCCGGCTGAGATTCTCTTTATTCTTTTGTCACCCAGCTTGCTCAAGGCGCGCTGACTGAGTGGCTCCCCTACTCGCTCCCGTCTTTGCTGGGGTGAAAGAAAAGAAGCCGGACCGTGGCTAGTGCGGTGTAAGCGCGCCGTCTTTGTCGAAAAATTGGTCGTGGTTTAGCACTGCTAGCTACGAAATATTTTGCGAAAGCAGGTTTTTGCATGTGGACACCAACGCCGCGTAGCTGCTTTGTTTCCTTTCGTGACTTGGGCACAGATGAAAGTCGTTGAAGACGACGAGACGCAAAGCACAGCGTGAGAGTGTATTGCAGTTTAGCACGAGGCGTGATCGGCTGCGGCGAGAGCATAGTGCTCTCGAGTCTCGTGTACAGGCCAGCGAGACTGATCTATTTGCACCGCCGCGAGTTCCAAACTCAGTCGCGGCAATATTTATTTTGTTTGTTTGTTCATTTATTTACATAACTACGCTACAGCGCAGCGGGTTCTATGTTGCAGTTGCTATGTTCTTGGCACAAACTTACATTTATAGCAAGACCTTGCTCAGGATTTACACACCGGAACAGTGTTTTCGTACTAATAATGCAAGTCTGCATACGAGACAAGAAATACCCAAAAGCTCCAAAAGCCGTTCAGCACTTCGAGACAAGGAGAATGCCAAAGCGGCTGATAAAGTCAACCTTGTTGCTGCGATAACCAGGCAGTGGCGCCCTAGAAGCCCAGCAGTTGCTCTCATTAACACCATCGACAACTTCTCTAAAGTATGAAGAACAAGGTAAATGCGCATACACATTCCGAGAGAAAGTGCATCACTAAAAATTAAGAGCCTGGACAGCCGTTAGGTGAACAGTGAATCAAACGAAAAATGGAACCTAAGAAACTTAAGAACCACGCAAACAGATTGCTTTGAGTCGTGGGAAATTGAGGTAGTCTAAACGCCCAGTTTTGTTTCTAATTGCGTTCAGCACACTACGATTTATTTTTTTGTATTTACGAAATTATTTCCATATCAGTGATTTGGATTTTTCTGTGAGGAAATAATTTCTGCAGATCACTGTCTTATCGACTAATCAGAAACACATGTCTTAAGCTTAAAGCCCAGTAACAGCGTGAACACCTCAATGTACATGAAGGAGTGCGGCCAGCAGGCACGTAGGCAGGAATTTTTGTCGAGAGTGGCCCGGGGTAAATTTTGAGCTATTGAGGGGAAGGGGGGGGGGGGGGGCTTCGATAAGTGCCTTGTGGGCAGTTAAAAATATAATACTGCCCTGCCCGCCCCGCCTAAAGTACAACGAGCTTGCCTCAAGACGCAGAGGAAGGACTGATTACCTATAGCAGGGCAGATGTTACCGCATGCTTTACCCGCCACGCAAAACTGTTAATGAACAAACTAGCGGCCGCGTAAGCATTAGTGAAAACACGGCATTGCGGATTTGTTTTCACTTTTTTTTTCTTTTTGCTCGAAGAGGCTGAAGTCATATGGGTCCGTCAGTGTAGGCTGATCTCGTCTGGTGACCGGATACATGCAGCAGTACATGTGGCGAATTTGGGGTATTTCACATCTAGGTGTAACCTCAGTCACCATATTCTTTTGATTTTTCCGAAACGGAAAAACACAATATGCATCGCGCCCGTTTCCTGCATCCGTGCAGTATTATAGAGATAGCTCTACTGAAACGTGTACCTATTTTTCGAGTATGAGTTTATTTCAAACAAGCATGTTTACATACATGTTTGAGGTGTATGGGCGTAAAAGCCGCTCAAGAGCAGCTTGACAAAGCGCCCATTACCCTTCTATACTCGGCAGTGCAGGACAGAAAACACACATTACACTAAAAGATAACAGATAACAATAAACAGCTAGATGCAGTGCAGTACAACCAAAATTGTGCAAATACAACAATACAGACCTTATTATATGTTCACTTTATAATGGTACTCATGCAATCAATATACCGGTGCATTAGACAAAAATTCTTTTAACTTTTAAAAGAAAAAGAAGAGCTGGTAATATTTTGTTGTGTAACTTTAAATTTATTTAATGTGTATGGCAAAGCATAGTAAAGTGTTTCAAAGCCATAGTTTGTGTGCGGATGTGGAACGTGCTAGTGTTCGCGGCATCGTGTCGTGTAATTTGAGGGATTTTCACGTAACTTAGCGATGTCTCTAAACAACATATTGTTTTGTTTAACCTGAACTTTATAGGACCTAAGTATGCGAAATTCATATATGTTTTTGATTTTCGTGATGTGGTCTGTTGAGAAATGGGAGCTAATGTGTGACATAAAAGATACATTCGCTATGGCTCTCATCGCAGCCTTCTGAAATTTCAGAAGTTTATTTTTACACGCAGACGTTGTGGTTCCCCACACCAAATTACAGTAGCTAATATGAGACTCGAATAAAGCATGATATACTGCATGATATTTCCTGATATCTTCATGAGATTTGCCGTCGCATATATGATATAGTTTGATGCGCTTACATAGGAATAGCGCTTGCATTCGCGCAACTTTTTGTTGACTCTTCGCTGCCTTTTGTGTGGGTGTGCGCACACACACACGCACACACACACACACACACCTAACAGGTGATATGGGCCTCAGAGCTAGTCCACTGATAGGCCTCCACCAGCACTGGTGGAGCCTTACCAGCGGTTAGAAGGTGTTGAATCCGCACAGGACGTGATGCTTTGCAAGTGCAGGCATCTGTCTTGTGATAGTGTAAATAATAAATTCGAGAACGCAACACGCAACCAGATCCTCCAGCTGTGTCGCTTTCGTCATCTACAAATGATCTGTAGAGAAATGGACACCTTGCTCCATACGACTGGTTTCTTGACACACAGGCTGAGGACACGTGGTTTCCGAAGCTTCCACCAATTTCGTGGCCGCAGAAAGGTCTCGCTCCACATGGCAGTGGAACTACAGCGACCTGATCCGATCGATTTTTTTTTATCCGATGGTGAGGCTTTCAATCTTAGTGTTCGCCTAGGTCCGTCTGTATGTCTGTAGTTTTCTTGACCTTAAATAAAATTAACCAAAAGAAAATATCTTCCGGCCCGAGTGCGTTTCGAATCCGGACGGCGCGATTATATTAGTTTTGCTGGCCACTGCATCAGACCACTACATCGTTGCCTTTTTTTTCTGTGTACATGAATTTACCCGCGATACTTCAGTGGAGCGGGTGAGGTCACTTTCAACCTCAATCTACTTTCTGTGTACATGAACCATGTTCAAACCATGAGGAAAACAGTAGCAGATCGACATGACACGTAATACGACACACCTCAGCAGCACAGCACTCGCTCTTACATCGCTGCAGCCGAACATCCCGTGTCCTAAACTACCAGTCTCTCGCGTTGTGCTTTGGGTATCTTCTGCATCAACTTCCAGCCGTGATCAGTGGATTCGAAAATCGAAACCGCAGTGCTAACACACCTAATTCGCATTTGCGGTGGCCACGCCAAATCGACCAAAATTTATTTTTGTGCCACTCTCTGTGCCTTGAACTGCGCTCTTCACAAAGCTGGTGGCAGTCCTGCGTAACCAGGACGTCTAAAGCCCCAACTCCAGCGACACTTCCTGGGCGTACGCGCCCAGCGTCGGCGCTCTTGGCGTACGCCGGAACGGGCGTCAAAAAGAGGCATGCGTCTCCATGTCCCTGATGCTGGCTGGCTCCCCCTCTCGAGTCGAGGGAAAGAATTTCAAGCCGTGAAGAAAAGGGGTTGGGGACGCTGAAGGGACGAATTAAACCGCGAAGAAAAGTTCGGGGAACACGAAGCTATGAAGAAAAGAGTCCCCGAGAGCCCCGCGGTCCTCCGGACCCCGCTTCCGACGCGTGCGCGCTGGCGCCGATACCTAGCACGGACAGATATCGGCGCCTCGCCGAGGTACGCTGGAGTCTCCTGCAGTGCGCATGCGCAGACCGGTTCTGGCGTACACCAAGAGCGCCGACGCTGAGCGCGTACGCCCAGGAAGGGTCGTTGGAGTTGGGGCTTAAGAATGCAACTGATTCTCTCCAAACACTCTGATGGGATTTTGGGAAATGTTTGACAGCTTCAGGACTGACCGACCCTTCGTCAGGAGTGACATATTAGCAGCTGTAAGGGTTTTTTTTTTACGTAAGCCGGCAAGGATGCGTTCATGCATGAGGTATTTCAGGTTCGGTTTGGCAGACTCGCCAGCTTTGTCGTTCTTCAGCGTCGGAAGTAAAAGGGGTTGGAGGCTTGGAGGCTGCCACTGCCCTCACCCGCTGCGCTGCTCAATGCTTGGGGTGTCGCCGCAGTTGAACCGGTCTCGACACGCTAAAATTGAGTTCTTGTAAACGCGCAGTCGTCGCGTGGGCTGACCTTATACAACTCGACCCCCTGACTCGATCCACCGCAGTCGGGTTCATGTGGCTTAGGCTGGTGACACTAACAATGTGACGGAAAGGGTGAAGCAGCACAAAGCTTATGTCAAGCAAATGAACAGAAGCGCAGTGGCTGTACTTCCCAGCCATGCCACCACAGGGATGACTTTGACGTGACTATTGTGCTGGAAACAGAACTAAACTGCGCAGAAGCCTTCTACTTGAGTCATGACGGAGGAAAATGTTGAATGTTCTCTGCGAACCACTCCCTTTTCTACATCCACGGTTTAAGATCCGTGACCCTGCGGTCGACCTTATGTGGGCTTAAAAAAGCCCCCACAACGCGCCCGCAGTCGCACTTTCAAGAAGTAGTAGTAATGGTTTACTGACAAAAAATACAAAAATAAAGCACGAGAGCTGCAGCCGGCGGATATAAAGTCACAGGGAGAAAATAGCGAGGAAAAGCACGCAGGAAAGCGACCGGCAGAAAAGACGGGGAAGCTTTGTACACAATTTACAAAATACAAAAAAGTATCAAGTTCGCGCTGCTCGCGAGCTAGTGGCTGAGCATTGTTGTACACATTTACAACTCGCGTAAATTCACTGCATATTCAAGGCCGCGTGCACGTAGCGTCCTTTCGCTAGTAGACAGCGCGAGCGGCGCATTGCGAAAGTGGCCCGGATGGAGCGCCCAGCTGCCGCCTTAAAGCAGAAACAGAGCCAGTTTTGAAACGTCGTGTTATCCTACAAGAACTTATTTGGCTGGCGTTTACATCTCACTTAAAAGGAAATTATAATCATAAAATTTAACTTGGATTTGCCTCTGGCTTGCAGCTTTGGGAAAAGGCGTAGCTTCCTGCGCAGCAAATGGCAAATTTGTCAGAATAGTTCACAACATGCCATTCTATGAACTCTTCTTTATCGCTTCATAGTTTGCACACACTTCTGACATGGTGAGGAAATTAGCAGCGATTACGGCAATGGCAAAGCCCTTAGCGAAGGCGAACGATCGAATAATTGGAGGCACTTTAACAACCTAGAAGAAATGCTGTGAATTACCAGACTGCGAATTGTTACACTGGACAAATTGTCCAATGCGCACAATGAGTTAGTGAAACAAGCACGAAACGGAGCCCCAGGTTTCTTGCTTTGAAACCTGCAGTACTTGCAACATGGGCATCTATATATGTACAGATGACAGGAGTACACTAAGAAGCCAAACAAATTCGGCTTGATTGGGCTTGTACGCCTACAGAAATGGCTTTATATTCAAAAAAGAGGCTACAGAGGTGCACTAATTTCAACGCATCCATGCTGCATTTTGACCACATCGCCTAAACTTTCGAAGAGCTATTGAGCTTTAAGATGTAGCGATTAATGCGCTAATACCTAAGTATCGTGGTTTTGTATTGTTAATGAGCACGCCATTACACTATCACTCATCCTCAAATAGCCACTGTATGCGCTTGCAATAGTAAATGTACCTGTCAAGCCCCAGAGTTTCTTTATAATCCTCTCTAATACCCATACATGGCGAGCGCTCTCTTGTAGCGGCCCCTGTTTGTGTGCCTACATCCGATGGGGACACTTTTGATAAAAGCGCGCTTTCAAACGGCATGACTTGATCTCCCTAAAGCAAGCAAAAAAAAGCGTAGACGTGCGCCTAGCCAAACGCACCGAGAGAGGGCGCCACACGTTTCTTGCCGGTGCTGAGGATGCATGATGTATAGAAAAATAGCCAGGGAAAAAATTTGCCTCTTTCAAATGTGAAATACTTTGCATCTATTAAAAGATGGGGCATTTCGCTACCTACAGCTCCTAGAGCTCGCCGATATATTGTAAATCAGGGCAGCGGTGAGTGATCAAGTGAGTGCAAGTGGGTTTTTTTTCACGACCTCGTCATAGGCTTCATGCGACCATATCTCATCGCGCAGGGTAAACGCAATATTTAAGCCACAGTGATGAAACTTTCTTAAAAGAAACATTATAAGGCATTTCACCCCTCAACCCTAGAGCTCGCTTGTAACTATTATGCGTGACGAGATATTGATTTTTTATTTTTCGTCGCCATTCAGTTACGCGCCGCCGCGCCGCCGGCTGTCGCGAGATGGCGCGACCGGTTTCCCGAGGCGCATGAGCCGTAATCCTGGGGACGGGAACAAAAGAGGAAAGATGAGGTGGAGCTAGAAAAGAAGCGACTAGAGGTGATGCCAGCTGAAGCTCAGGCAGAAGCAGGGAGGACCTCTGTTGTAAGCAGTCAGTCATCGAAGCCGCCCAAAATGAAAGACCTTATGTCGCCTTTCAAAATGAGCGAAGATAACGGGCTGTTCATTGTGAACTTTGAGCGCACTTGCGATAACCAAAAATTTCTTCGCACCACTTGGCCTCCACACCTCTTGACGGTTCTGCCATGTGAGGGTGCCGACGTGCTTGCTCGGCTGACAAAGCCGGATGCGCATGATTACGATAAAGTGAAGCCCACCTTGCTGAAAAGGTACCGCCTGTCAGCCGACGCCTTCCGTCGACAGTTCAGAACCACGGGGAAGCGGCCTTCTGACTCATTCCCAGATTTTGCGTACTCTCTTAAGGCAAATCTGATCGAATGACTCAGGGCCGCGGAGGCTTATGAGGAACGTGGCAAAGTTGTAGAAGAGATCTGTTTAGAACAGTTTTACACCTGTCTAAATGAGGAAACGCGGCTCTGGGTGAAATACAGGCCCGAAAAGAAAAGCTTAGAGAGCGCCGCCGAGCTCGCAGAAGAGTTCCAGGTCAGGCGCGAAACAGGAAAGGAAAGCTTGCGGGCAGTAACCAAGCCCTACAGGGAGTTCAGGCAGCGCCCCCTGCGGAACGAGAATGGAGCGGCCCCGCCGAGGGTAGAGAAAGTGGCAGATGAGAGGGACCGCGAAAAAGATTCTGTCGGTAGAAATGACGCGGACAAAGAAAAAAAGAGAAGGATCGTGCTAAAGCCTTATGGGGGTTATTCTTGTAGTAACGCTCAAAGGGCTAGAAGCAGTTGTCGCTCTCTAGCACCAGCGTGCCAGCCCTAGAAGTCAGAGCTGTGACCCCCAACCCGCGGTGCGGTGAGTCGCAACCACGGCGTGTTCGGGCCAGCGGGGACAAACACGAGTATGCTACTCGGAGGAGCGTTCATTGCTCCCGAGCAATACAATGCAGCAGCAACAATACAACCGCCGTAACGAGGGAAAGTGTTCCGCTCGCGTACGGGGATGAAAAACACAAAGGGCAGAACGCACGCAAAAATGTGGGGGAAGAAGGTTCCGCTCACCTCGCGTGGCTCCTCGCTCACGGCCCGCGGCGGTCAAGTCACACACGGTGGCCTGGCGATAAGGGCAGCGGTCTCCGTGGCAGATCTCTGATCCGTGCGTGTGCACGGCTCCCGCCAGAAGACAAGCGAGCCTCGGGAGAAACGCGTCTCCTCCCGGGCTGTGGAGAGGAGGTCTCTCCGTTGTAAGAGGGGAAAGAGGGAAGGTCTCCGCGGCGGCGTCGCTCGCGGCGGGGTGCGAAAGGAAGCGGGGGTGGCGTGAGTGCCCTCCCTAGCAAAACCTCCCGAACGGCGCGCGCATAGCATCGCGTGATAATTACGCGCGGATGTTTGAATGGGGCAGGTGATTCATGTGTATCTCCACAGCCTTCGAGGCGAGGAGACCGGCAGTATGTTACCGCTGTAACGAGCCAGGGCATATCGCGAGTGGCTGTCGAAGGACTAGGCTGGTTTTTTCGCTCACTACTCTCGACGAGGAAAATATGCACCTACTTGAGCCGTACATGCGGGAAATGACCGTGAATGGGCGACGGTGTCGCGCCCTGCGCGACTCCGCCGCCACAATGGATGTAATGCACCCTTCGCTCGTTTTACCGAACGATTTCACTGGGGAAAGCGCGTGGATCCGGCAGGTGGCCCAGGAGGACAGTGTCTGTCTGCTGGTCGCTCGCGTCACCATTGAAGGCCCGTTTGGGGTGCTGCATACCGAAGCGGCGGTGTCAGCGACCTTGCCGGAGCAGTGCCCCTACCTTTTCTCAAACCGCTCGGAAGACGAGCTAAATCAGAGGGGCTTGAGCTACGGCGACCACTACGTGCACGAGGGGTCGCGTTCCAAAGACAGCGAGATCGCGGCCCAGTTGAGCCCAGAAAGTAAAGAACCGAGCTGAGACAAAATCGTTGAGGGGTCCGAGTTTTCAGAGAGGTTGTTACCTAGTACTGACAGCAGGGCTCAGGTAGTTTTCCTATGCGAGGAAAATTCCGCACGCCACGACACGTGACGGCACCGCAATAACAGAAGGCGCGCGCAACAGATCCGCTGGAGCAGCTTCTAAAAGCCGGCGCCGTGCCACAAAGACCAAATTATGTGGTGTCGCAAAGCAAAAAGTGCAGGTCGGGCTTTTACAATTGTGGACCACGCGTAACTTCTCGGAGTTGCCACCGCGGCACTCAAGAGCTCACAGGAGTCGCGTGAAGAAAAGATCGACTAAGCGGGCCATACAGGGCGTAAGCCACCTGCTTCATTGTTGCACCACAGCAAGGACTGTCATGAGACATGTGACGTCTGCTGCTTGCTAAGGAAGGGAGCGCGCGGCTACCAGACAAAAGGGCGCCTTCGAGCGCGTGCGGGTAAGATAAAGACGATACATGCAGGGAACCGGGAGAGGGGGAAGCGCCCCTATCGTGTAAAGCTTTTCAGCGCTGCCCGGGCTTTGCATGCCAGTCGCACAGAGACGGTACTAATCAGACCCGCAGCTTTTGGGAGACAGCGGGTAGAGCGGCCGCCCGACCGTGCCGGGCGCGGCTAAAGTAGCGGTATTCCACGAATACATGCGTCTTGTATTTACTGTTTGTTTTTTTTTTTACTCCGGTGGAAAAGCGCAAACGATGTTTGAGCGTTTATTTCTGGCTGGAATGATGCGGCTCAAAAGACACTTGTTAATTCTCTGCCTAAAAGAGTTTTTTTTAATGACAGCATTTGAGCGTTTTCTGTAATGTATAGTTGCAATGTCCGTAGGTTATGCTGTTTGATATGTATAGATTAGCACTTGAGAATACATGAATAGTAGTGGAGCTCTACTATCCTCTCAGCTGATCTATCGGGGCCGTCCGTCGATGGATCGCAAAGGCAGCTGTAATTTCTTCCAGCACAAAACCTGATTCAAAATTGAAAAATGCGATGGCATTTCATCGCCCGCATAGCTCACGTCCGCAGCTCACCCAACCAGAACGCCATTGGGGCGGAGCCAAAAGGGGAGTTAATCGAGCAGCACAGCTCGAGGCCTTGTTCTTTGTTTGGCCTGGCACAACTCGGGAGAAGGGTGGTGCTCTTGCCTTGCCCAGGTGGGGGCATTGTGCAGACTTGACCACTAATGCTCTACCTGAGACCCTTGGCCTGCAGACACCGACCCTTGGATCACCCAGGAAACAGAGGACCTGCCTAGCTGATGCGGCCTCTTCAGAGGACAGCGAGGAGCTGTAACCCCTTTCGAGGCCTCTACCTGGCGGCGGACGACCTGTTGTGATTGTACTTCTGGCCACGTGGGCCCCGATCAAGCAGCAACCGTGAACAGTCGACAAGGTCGACAACCTCGCGACGGCGGCGGTGCAGTGTGGTGCTTGTGATGCCCCCCCCCCCCCCCCCTCCTAGCCTAAGTGGATTAGTGCAGCGGACTTTGAGCGGAGTTGACCACGGCAGCGGCGGCGAAGTCCGGAGATGCGCAGGGGCCTTTGACAGCGGCAACCACTGCGGAAGCGGAGGCGACGTGGCGGCGCCACTCAGGCCGAGTGTCTTCGAAGGACGGAGGGGTGCTACGCACAGTCACGCTGGCTGTTAATTG
Organism: Amblyomma mixtum; assembly: GCF_055824585.1. Classification (NCBI taxonomy): domain Eukaryota; kingdom Metazoa; phylum Arthropoda; class Arachnida; order Ixodida; family Ixodidae; genus Amblyomma; species Amblyomma mixtum. The sequence goes on from NC_143013.1 coordinate 121,991,281, forward strand.
AAGACGGCTGTGTCCTCTACAAAGGTCTTGTGTTTTGGACATCCGGCGGGTAAGCAGGCTCGTTCACCTGCTGGTACACTGCGGAAGATTTCTTACCTGCGGAAGATTCCTTAGTCAGCATCTCCCCCTTCCCATCGAGCGAGCTGCGAGAGAGCGGAACAGCCCGCACCGCTCCTCCCGTGGGTGGTAACACCAACGTCCACTTCGGTCCATCCGATTGGACAGTGCTCTTCGAAATTTATTCCCCAGCCAGGGATCTGGGGAATCCGAACCCTATTTAACTCGGCGGTGAGTGTGGCCGAGGGAAGAAGCCTGCTAACTCCTGTCGACTCCGGTTGACGAAGAAGTTCCCTTCGACTGAGATTCATTCTCAGTCACCCTTTGTAAATACTGTAAATAAGTGTATAAAGTTTTCGTTGCCTTCCTCCTAACCCAGTCTCCCATCCTCCACGTCCCATCACCGGTCTCCGGCCATGCTACCCGGCTCGCAACACCGCGCAGACACTTTCTCCGCTGAGAGTGCCTGCTTCCTTTGCAGTGTTGCGGGTCGCTTCGGCTGTGCGGTGCCCTCGAAGTCGACTCTGCTACTTTCGTTGGCAGTGGTATCCGAGATGGCTGGTGTGTACATGAAGAAGTCAACGAACGAATTGCTCGATACGTCCGAGGATGCCCTCCCTATGAGGCTCCAACAGATCGCCGAAGATCAGCTTGGAGAGACTCCAGAGCGGAGAAAGGAATCCCTCCCGAAACTGTTGCTGCTTTTATCAGGTGAGTTAGAAATTCGACTGCATAAAAATGAGTGAACGAGAGTGACGCCGTTTTACAGGCGGCTTTACAAAGTGCTAGAGGAAGCACAGCGAAGGGTAGGGTTGTCTTATATTTCCTTTTCCTTTTTAATCATTATCTCACACAAGGAACTTAAGGTGCCACTAGAATAACTTCTGGAGGGAAGCTTGGACACTTCACCGGTTATTTGCTGCCAACAGCAGTCAAGCTGCCATTGTTTCTTTGGTTTATATGAGGTTTCTCTGCATCCCTGACTGACGAGAGCCGCTCCTTTGACCTCCGGCTCGCTATGCTGGAACGCCAGCAGCGAGAACAACAGCGCATTTCCCACGACCTACAACAACAGATACACGCCTTGACCCAAACCCTCCAGACAACCACCTCCTCTCTTACCTCCCAGCTTACCAAGCTAAATGAGCACCTTGCCACACTCACCACTCCCTCCTCCACCGCCCAGGTCGCCCCTTTGGCTGATCTTCTCGAAACCACCACACAGGCACACCACACTCGCTTGGTTCAGCTAGAGACATCGGTTCTGCAGATTCTTACCACCCTCCAAGCACAATCCAAACAATTAGAATCCTTCACTTCTACGCTCCAATCCCTGCATGAGTCACTGCCCCCGGCCAAAAAGAAGGAACGCGTACCCTCACGAAGTTCTACCTCTACACTATCATAATGGCTTTTGGCGAGGACCTCGAGATTGTGCAGTGGAACTGCCGAAATCTGTGCCATAATAAGACCCCCCTCCACCAGTATCTACTCGCCCGCCCCTCCCTGCCCCATTTTCTCCTTCTCCAGGAGACGCGGACGGCCCGCACTGTCCCAGGCTACCGCGCCTACCATGCCGCTACGGCCACACCACTTGCGTCTATTTATGTACGTAGCGACGTGCTCGTGGAGCCACTTGATATCCCCTCCGTCCTTCTTAAATATTTAGTTGGTGTGGTCTATTACCACCCTTCTTCCCGGGTCTCACTCGCCCTTTTGTCTTTCTACAACCCCCCTGTTACCTCCTCTTTATTTTCCGCCCTGGGCAAGTTCCTTCACTCTCTTCCTTCTAACTCCCATCTCCTCTTTGGTGGCGACTTTAATGCCCCTCACACACTCTGGGGCTACCCTCAAACCCTCAAACCCGGCCGCCTCCTCCACTGTCTGGCCCAGGAACGCCACCTCACCCTTCTCAATACTCCTGGCTCCCCTACTCGAGCGGGCACTGCCTCACAGCGCCCCACGACACCCGATCTCACTTTCTCTCGGGGTTCACTTTCATTTCACTGGCAAGTGACAGCCGAAACTCTTCTCAGTGACCACTATCTTGTCCACATTTCCACCTCTCTTTCCCACATCCCTCTATGTCATCCGGTCACTCATACTGACTGGAATGCCTTCCGCGCTAATCTCGCCTCTGACTCCTTTCAATCCTACGACGACTGGACGTCGCGCATCACTGCAGCGCTCACGTCCAGTAGCCGTCGTGTTCGCTCTTGTCACCCAGTCCCAGACCCAGATCCTCACCTACTCCGTTTATGGCGTCGCCGTAAACGTCTTCAACGCTCCTTCCGCTGCCAACCCCACAATGCCCAACTTTCTTCCCGGATCACTGCTCTGCGGGCCGAGATCGTCGCCCACTGCGCCTCACTCGAGCACTCTCGTTGGAGTGCTCTTTGTGACCGTCTTGACTCTGCATTGCACTCGCGATCCACATGGTCTCTCTTCAAATCCCTCCTTGGCACTAAACCTGCCCTTGCTCCCACTCTAGCTAAAGCCCTCACTCAAGGAACTCCCTCCGATGTTTTCGATCAGCTCGCCTCTCTCTATCTCCCGCCCCCTCTGGCACCCTCCTACCCGGTGTACTGCGGTGGACCTAACCCCGATCTGGACCAATCCTTCACTCTCCGGGAGCTCGAATCGGCTCTGGCTGCTAATGCTACACGCTCGGCTCCCGGTGAGGATGCCATTACATACACCACACTTCGCAACCTTCCTGACTGCGCCAAAGAATTCCTCCTTAAAACCTACAATGATGCATGGGACAGCGGCTGCCTGCCCAGCTCCTGGACCTCCTCCCTCATTTCTATGATTCCAAAGCCGGGCAAGCCTCCCTCTCTCTCTAACCTCCGCCCAATCTCCCTGACATCATGTGTTGGTAAGACCCTTGAGCGAATGGCCCTGACTCGCCTCTCTAATTTTCTCGAGACGAGGGAGTTCTTTCCTCATTCTCTCATCGGCTTCCGACGCCACGTCTGTGCACAGGACATGTTTCTGGTTCTCCAGCACACGTTTCTGTCACCTACCCCCACTCAAATTCACGCACTTGTGACCGTCGATGTTCGCAAGGCCTTCGACGGTGTTTGCCATGACCACATCCTTTCCCAACTCGCCTCCCTAGACTGTGGCTCCCGCATGTACTGTTATATCCGCTCATTCCTCTCTAAACGTGTCGCTCGCTTTCGAGTCGACACCTATCTGTCCGACCCCCATAACCTCACCCGAGGCACTCCTCAAGGTGCTGTTCTCTCTCCTACCCTTTTCAATCTTGCTATGGCCCCTCTCGCCTCCCAGCTAGCTGAAATTCCCGACCTGCATCATATATTTTACGCCGATGACATCACTCTCTGGTGTTCGTCTGGCTCTCCCGGTCACGTACAGGACACCCTGCAACGTGGCCTAGATCTCATCGACTCCTTTCTCACCACTGCTGGCCTCTCTCCTGCTCCTGAAAAATCCGAGCTCCTTCTCCTCAACCATTCCTCATACCAGCGCTCACACAACCAATTCGTCTCTCTCTACCTTTCTGGCTCTCCCATTCCTGTCGTCAAGCAGTGCAAAGTTCTTGGCTTTCCTTTGCATGCAGCCAAGAACGTGCAAGCCCTCCACCGTGCTGTCACCACCTGCCACTCCGTAACTCACCTCCTGCGGCGCGTGGTCACTCGGCGCTCAGGTCTCCACGAGGCTCATGCGTGCCGAGTTGCCCACGCGCTGGCCCTCAACAAGGTCTTATACTTTGCACCCTACGTTTCCTTCAATCAGACTCAACTTAACGCTCTTGAGACTGCCCTTGTGGGCCTCTACAAGGCAGCTCTCAACCTCCCTATCACTACCTCTACTGCAAAGATCTTTGCAACAGGCCTCTTTCATCCTCTCCGTTCTCTGCTCTCTCTCCATCATGACTCGCAGATTGCCCGGCTTTCCCTTACCCGTCAGGGTCAGTGGTTACTGACTCAAGCGGGTATCTCGCCCCTTCCCTGCGCCCCGATTACCTCTCCTATTCCCACCCCGGCTCCCAATCTTCGCATCCTCCCCCTTCCGTCCAACATGTCCCCCGTTCTCCACGCCGGCCGTCGTCATGCGGCCGCACAGCACCATTCCCCTCTCTTTGATACCCAGGGTGTAGCTTACACGGATGCCTCCTTCGTGGCTCCTCGAGGTTCCTGCGGCTACGCCCTGTACCACCCCCACCTCCCCGCTCCTGAAACTCACACCAGCGGGCCGTTTCTACGCCCTCCAGATGCATTGTCCCTCGAGGTCCTCGCCATTGCGCATGCACTCCAGTCATTTGCCCTCCTTCCCTCTCTTCAAGAGTACACAGTCTATTCAGACTCACAAGCCGCTATACACCACATACAGAAACGCACCCTAACCCCTTCTCTTCAACAGGAGGTCGAACGAGCGGTCTCCGCATTGCAGCCTTCCATCGTTTTCCTCCGCTGGGTCCCTGGGCATTCAGGGATTGACGGCAATGAGCTGGCTCATCAGCTCGCCCGTGACACACTTTTCCGGGCACCGTTGATCCCCTGGCCCAAGCCCTCGGAGGACGGTGGGAGACTCACCCTTCGCCGCACCATAAAAGAGGTCTACCTCGAGCTCCGCCTCGACAAACGCCTTTACCCTCCCCCTCATCCATCACTCACAGTGCCGGAGGCTCGCCTTCTTCGGCACGTTCAAATGAATGCAATCATCACCCCGTCTCGCCTCTTTCTCTATCGCTATCGATCGGACCCTTCCTGTCCCAACTGCCCCTGTATCTATGCGGACCTTGCCCATTGCCTCTTCTATTGCCCGGCTGCTCAGCAGTCGGGTTCCTACCCCCCACCTTCTTTATCCATCACCACCTGGCTCGACTGGCTTGGCGCTGAAGGGGAGGAAGAACAGCGACTTCTGGTCGCCCAGGCGGTCGACATGCTCGGCCTGTAAATTTTGGCCGAATAAACGTCTTCTACTACTACTATGAGGTTTATGTTCCGGCTAAGATTTTAAGTCGAGAAATAATAAAATCTCGGTCCACCGAGAGAAGACTGAAGTAAGTACAACTCAATATGTTCATTCGCCTCTTCTATGTTGCGCAACGTTGCCGGGTCCATTATTATAAAGACCTTTCTTAGAAAGGCGCTATATTTTATAGCACTAACCGTTTAAGACTGTCTGGCTAAGGAGTGTTAACCTATTGTGACATCTGGGCACATGCGACTCATGTCCAACTCGCGACTTTTTTTTTTCAAGTTACTATACGCGTGCAGTTTCAGAACCTTCTCGCCGCCGGTAAACGTGAATGCTAATAACCTTCTGGTCATCACATTGGTCTGTACGCAGGCCGTGTCTGTAAAAGCGGTCAGAAACCAACATGGCGCTCCCAGGCGAGGAATATTTCACAAAAAAATACAGATCGTTGGGTTAGGGTACAAGAGCGGAAGTTTTACTGGGGACACCCCTGAAAAATTTTCACCCGATGCCTATTGCAGAGGAGGAGGATCTCAACTCCTGGAAGGATGCGCAATTTCTTCTGCGCTTTCTACGCGTGTGGAAATACAACGTTGAAGCAGCCCTACGCTCCGTGAAAAACTACTACCAGATCCGGAACACCAGCGGTCCGGTCTTTCTGGACTTTCAGCCCTCCAAAGTGTCTCAGGCCACGCTCAAACTCTTGATGGTGCTGCAAGAAAAGGACATCTATGGACGCCGTATCTTCCTGTTCAAACCCGGTGGGTAATGTTTCCGAAGCAACCTGCCATCATAGTGCAGAGTTCGAGCATATATCCAGATCATTTTTATATAGGTAGAAGGCTTCGTGGTTTCCACCTAGTGAAAGCGTTGGCAACCCAGTGGCCAGCTATTATAGTGCCAAAATCCCGGAAACAAAACAAGAAGTGAGACTTTGTCGTCTCGTACTGCGATCTTCAAGTGCGCTAGCGTTTGTACGCAACAGTAAAAGAAATTATGGAGTAAACAAAACGTTTTAGACAAGGTACGCCTATCTTGTCACATGTGCAGCCAAAGTACATTTCCCGCATGACGTGGATGTATACCTATACAGGTCCGCGGGCGCACCTGGAGAGAAGGTCTTCCTCAACAGTGCTATCTAATATGCTACTTAATTGTAAATCCAAGAACACACGACTCTAGCTCTACACATCACCTGAGTTGCGGCAGCCACTCTGAAGACTACAGTGCGTAGCAAAAAATATTTTTGCACCGTATATACCCGAGATATAATTCTATCTAGTGTTGCGTTGGCCTCCAGAAGGTTTCCAAAAAGAACGCTCATGGCGCATTCGAAAAGAATGGCGAGAAAGCATGCTAAAAGATGAATCTTTTTTGCATGCCGTTTCTGGTGTCCCGTTAAAAACAGGGATGTGTTTAGGATTCCAGCTGTTTTAGTTATTAAGCTCAGTGCTTGATGTAGCATTCATAGAGAAATTGTTCTCGTCTAAAGCGTATGCTGCATGCATACTAAAGAGAGTTTTGTAATATTTCTCGATCCGGTGAAGCAAATAATTATTTCATACCACCGAAAAACAGGCCGTTGACCCATGCAGGTGCCACACGGAAATATTCAGACACCTGAGGCGAAAGACTGCCACTTCAATCAGAGTCATCGCAACTGTGCACGAGAAGCTTGTGCTGGCGTCACGTCCAGAGAGCGGTCAACTCTTCTTCCGCAACCTCCAATTTGTGGTTCAATTAAAACTTTATAAGCTGAGTCATGCACTCGAGCAGTGGGTCCAGGTCTGCCTCAAGCGCATAATGAATCCTAAAATCACGAATAATTTAAAGAAAATCCTGGTGATAGAGTAAAAATATCTGAATACACAAGAAATATTTGACAACTGAGAATTGACGCGCAGACTCCATTCGAAACAGTTGCATTTTCTTCCTTTTCTCAGGTTCTTAGAATCTTGTTCAATCTTCATACGTCGATGTTCACTGGGCCATCATGCTGTGCATGGAACACTTGACTAAGGATCCAACGACTCAAACGGTGGGCATGGTTATCCTGTTTCACTACGGAGGCTTCACAGCCGACAAAGTGCTCGCCATTAATGTGGACTTGATCATGCGGGGCTTCGAATATTTACAGGTAAGTAGAGGCCTCGAGATCCCGCGACGAATTCAACTTTTAGTAGATAGAAAGAACCGAAGAGAGCACCCACCCGTTTTGATTGTCCTCAAAAATTACCTTGACATCGTTTACCTCATTGTTATAGGGAGATATACGCAAAATAATGAAAGGAAAAGCAATTCTTCCGTGCGTCCCGGCCGGCAATCCACGATCTGGTCAAAGCGCTTCATACGATGTAAAGGTTACGCTGGCGACGCGGCAGTGATTTACGATATCGCGTGCCAGACCTAGATATTGACTGCACTCTATGGCCGTGAATCTCTGCCATTCTATTTGTTGATCAATGCTTTTTTCTACTTATGTTTTTGTAGTAGTTATTTTTGTTTTCGCAACACAGAGAAAGTTTATTCCACTATAGACCCGCCGCGGTGACTCCGTGGTTACGGCGCTCGGCTACTGACTCAAAAGACGGGGGTTCGATCCTGGCCGTGGCGGTCAAATTTTGATCGAGGCGAAATTCTAGAGGCCCGTGTACTCTGCGATTTCAGAGCGCGTTAAAGAACCTCGGGGGGTAGAAATTTCCGGAGCCCTTCTCTATGGCGTCTCTCATAGCCTGAGTCGTTTTGGGATGTTAAACATCCACAAATCATATGCTCGACTAGGAGCTATATTTCGCAGCCAATACAGTCGCTTCCTACTTGGAAAGGTGTATTAACTGGCATTCTGATATAAGTGAAATCAACAAGTTTTAGCCTCGGTAGTGAAACGAAAAGCGGCAAGTAAAAAACCCGAAGCAGTAATTTCTGGAACAGTGAGGGAAGCAAAGCATTACTGGTCAAAATCTCGAGAAACCTAATAGATTCCACCTTAGATTGCTTTAGCAAGCGCTGCAATTTTTTCATTGGATGACTGTGTTTTATATGATCAAAGCGAGTCTATTTCAAAAAGCGTAGTTAAAAACTATATATAGGCAAAAGGAAGCCTACGTGCACCACAGAAAGAGGAATATATTGTTGCATTTCTGAAAAATAATTTGCATATTATAGGGCTAATTTCATGTTAGCCCTAGAGCACAAGCAACATATCGCATTCCTTTTAACGCATATAATTCCTTCCTATAGATTATGTAACCCAGTGCTCATTCTAAAGTATTCACAGAGAGTGATGTTTCCAGCAGGAACGCTTCCGGGACAAGACCTCAATTGCATGCTAGCAGTACGCGCGCACTCGCAGGCATGCTTTTTATTGACACCTAACACATATTGTAGCAGCCGAACCCCTCTAAAAATTTCATTGCTTCTATCCAGATCAGAATCACTCCCTCGGTCGGATGCAAATCTTAATAGATGGTAGGAGAAGTTAACCATACAACTTTATCGCAGTTTTAGAGCGCAGCTCTTTGGCGTCCGTTCCTGGGTTTCGCGTCGTCGTCGGCGTTGTCGTCGGCGTCGGCCTCGTAACCAGCTCCGCCCCCCTTTCATCCGCAGCTGGGGTTGACTCACTATCGGCGTCAGCGGCATCAGTCAGTCGCTGCTATCTCTTCCCTCCTCCCTTTATCGTGTTGTCCGCTTGCTGCGCGCGCTTCTGCCCCCATCGTTTGCCGCTGGGTGTACACGCCGCCCCCCTCCCCCTCTTCCTGCGAGTCTCCGGTTGTCAAAGCGCCGGCTCGAACTTAATTCCTTTCTTCGCTCCTCCTCCAATGCAACCCCTGTGCGATGGCAATCGGAGAGCCAGATCGGTGGCGGCGGATCTGTATATGTGCACCGCCCGAGCCGAAATTGCCGCTGCCGTTCGCCACTGCGCAATTATCTGCCAGTTCTTTCTGAGCCATGAGCGAGACGACCGATGGAAGTCCTCCGACTGCTAAAAAAAAAATTCTGTGATAGCGCATACATGTGTTGCTCGATTTCTTTGCCTCAATCTATCGAAAAGGTGAAACAGCTTATTTGCTGCGCTCAAATTTCGCATTAGGAAGTAACGTAATCGTCAGTAATTTTTTTTGGTTGTTCATTAGACTACGGCAATGGCAACTGGAAGTAACATTTTGTCAAAAAAGAAAGCGCTATCTTTGTTGCGTTATCGTTTTCGACAGCTTCAGTTATTAACAAAAGTAATTTATTTCTCATCCGAAAACTTTAGAATTCTGCTGCTGGCGCATTTTTTTTTTATGCTTGACTCTTGTATCGACTTTTTTATCAGCGCCATTTTAAGGTTTAAGTAACAATCGGTTTTTTTCTTGTAAGAACCTCTTGAAATTGGGTAGGTTTTGATTTACATCCAATCCTGAACACTGTTTTGAACACAATTGCAGCTCTCAACCTGTCGGTAATAAACCAATGCAGGTCTCCATAACCGGAATAACTCGCGAGCAGCTGACACGGAATATTTTAGTTCTTTGTGAATGCCACAAATTTTCGCTGAATTCTGTCGAAGGCACTTGGAGTCTTTGCCGTACTGACGTGACCGTCTGCGCTTTTGGTTAGGCATCCGCCATATTGTTTAACGTTTCAATGCCTTCCCGAACCATATCTGTGTAGTGTCAAAACTTGCGCAACCAGCCGTGCTTTGTATCCTTCCAGGACTGCTTGCCAATGCGGCTGGAGGCCATGCACCACGTGATGCAGAGCATAGGCTTCGACGTGTTTTTCACACTCGTCCGGCCTTTCCTCGAGACGAAGCTGGTGGCGAGGGTGAGCTGCTCATAATCATGTTATGCGAAACATGCTTAAGCTTCTCTTCTCAACTGATATTCATTATGAAACAAAATTAAACAAACCCAGGCTTCGATGAATCACAGAGCAATAAATTTCAGTTTATACTCTGATTAGTCATGCGGTTTTGTACGCGAGCTTTGTCCTAAAAAACAGCCGACCAAATTTATTCCATCTGAAATCCGTCACTCGGCTTGCAGCACACTTGGCCCTCTACATGCTCTGCTCCACTACGCATGCCGGAGTCTTCAATCCCGTTAGAGTTTACGCGGAGGATGAAGCAAGGCGATGCATCACGGCCTGAAACTGGCAACGCTTTCTCAAATAAAAACTTCGCATGCTTTCAAATAACATCCTGGAGAGCATCGCGATCAGCGGATATTTTAATCAGTAGTTTGCGGCGCTGAGAGGGTTTAGGGTGTTGTGGAACTGAGCCAACATCAGGCTCAGCTGCAACAAACGGAATGCGTCTCTAGTTTTTGCTCCTGCTACGTTATCAATGGGGAGCGTGTGCTGTGGTCCTGCCACCACACAAAGCTATTCTGTTTCGTCTCTTGAAACAATACCCCCCTAATCACAACTGTAACTGTAGTTTCGGCTGACGTACCCAAACTCCTTACTGCCCCATGCCATGCGCGGAAATAACCTTAGGCGGAGACACTACCTTAATCTGAGGCGAGCGTTTGGAACAAGCATCGAAGTACCCGCGCACCCAGCCTGCTACGCAATGAGCCAAGTCGTGATGCAAAAAAAAAAACTTCCTTCAGAAACTACGCGTCTAGAACAATGGATGTTTAGGGTGAAAAGAAGTTTTATCGGAAGAAGCTCTTGATGTGTGTAGCTTCGATTGTGTATTGGCGCCTCGTCAATTTGTTCTTTTCAACGTCTGACTTCTAGCAATTCATATCGTGCTAGAGAAGACATCGCAGAAAGCGCCCGCGTCTTGTTGCGGAATGAAGGAGCCCTTTTCCTTCGCTTTTGGCCTGCCTTTTCTGCTAATGCTGGTACTGCAGGTGCACGCTATGTGACTCTACAGCAGCTCGGCGTACGGATGATAACCTGGAGAGGGACAAAAGAAAAAAAAAAGGCTGTGGTTTTGTGTAGTTCGCAAGTATAATTCTGCAATGACAAACTGTGTGCGGAAGTTCTTACTTTACTGCTTCATGGCATTTGTTTCCTGAATGAACCAGTGTCTAAATGTTCTCGTTTTTACGTTCGTTGCCGTTTTTTAGAGCCGTGAGGTGAGGTGGAGCCCGCCGCGATGCATCGACTGGTTGATTGTAAAACATTTTATTCGCCGGGAAGAGCTTGGCAATAGGTAGCGTTAAGTGGTCGAGAGTACATAGCCCTCGACGACTTTGTCAGCCCACTCCACCACCAAAACTTGCGTTCTGGGGTCAGAGCTAGCCAGTACGGTCTCCCACCGCTCAAGAGAAGGAGCTGTAACTAGATCACCCGGAGGTGGCTCTATTTTGCAGTTCCACAGGATGTGATCGTAGGTAGCACGTTGGCCACTGTGTTTGCAGTTTGGGTTGTAAAGATCTGGATAAATGTGTGCGAGGAGTGAACAAACACCCTTCTTTGTTTTTTTTTTGAATTCCGCGGTCCGTTGCTCTGCGGCGTTGCTGCCTTGCTTCGTTCGCAGCCACGGTGCCGAAAAAAATTGAGCATAACTAATGGTGAACATTTAGTGTAAGTTAGTTCTAATTTCTAAATACCAAAATATCGGACTAATTTCTGTGTAACCTGCCGCTGTGTATAAGTTGGACAAACTCATTTTGTGCAAGCACAACAATTAGTCATTGGCATGTATTAAGATACCAGTGGAATGAAGTGAGTAGTAGTGACCCTTATGCGTCGGTTTTAGAGTCCGTCACGGGGTGTCGGTAGGTCACCAGCTTCATGACATACCTACATCGCGCATAGATGTTCAACTTAGAACACGAGTCATGTCAGTTCTTTCATGGCTTAACGAAGAAGGGCGCGGGAGTGTACTTGCATAGGACGTTTTAATTAGTTCTTATACAGAGCTGTGGGAGAAGCGAACGTCCTCTGTTCGATCCTGAATGATGGTAGACAACACATGCTGACAAGTTAGCCAGGTCCTGAAGTATCAATAGAAGAAAAATTAATTTTGTTCCAAGGAACCTGTTGCAGTTGAGGCTTTTCGAATTGAATTTTCGAATTGCACAAGGAGATTCCGGCAAAGATACTTCCAGAAGAATACGGAGTTCACGCTCCACCCGTCGACTATGAGGGCTTCTGGAGCGACCATCCAACGACGAGGAGGCCAACGACGACGAGTACAGTGAAAACAACAGCTACGGATATGTCAGGACTGACAATGGAGACTTCGCCACAGATGCCGAAATCGAAAAGGAGCTCACTTTTCGGCAAGTATTAAAAAAGAACAAAGCGAAATTTACTAAATCGTGCGAGCTGTATTTACATTGCTGACAAGGTTCTGTGTTCGCGCAATGCCATTTTTTCCTTCTGCATAGCTCCGGATTTCAGGGCTGGCCTTTGTCCTTAATTTTGGATGCAGCACTGCTACACCATAACTGCACTGTCCCAGCGCATCTTGTCGTTGAATGGCTGTGGTTGTGGTTGCCGCAGTGTTTAAACACTGCATGCTTAATTAAAAAACAGCCCCTTTACTTTAAGTTTAAATGTTTTCATTTTATGCTTAATCAACGTTTTAACAAGAAATTCTTATGAATCAGGCAAACAGCGCGCAACCAAAAATTATTCTGAGTTGCTAGTGTTCCGTGTCTAAGATTCGGAGGTAATTATATATGGTCATAGAGGCGAACATAGTGAGCAACACAGTGAAAGCCTCGAGAGAACCTGCACCTGGATGCAAAGCAGCGTTTGTAATGACTATCAAAACCTTACTCGTCCCGGTCTATCCCGACCGACGCTGCTAAAGAGTGCGGACTTTTTGAACTATAGAGCCCAAGGCAGTCTCTAAACTCAACACTTGGTAATAAAATCATTCGCCTAACTATTACCTGCCTATGTGTCGTCGTCACTTCCGCTCAAAATGAGCGTGCGTTTTAACAGGCATTCGAAATGTGTATTCACCTTACTGTTACTGCTGTGCAGCGGAAAATGTTTTCTTCAAAGAACGAGGAGCATAACACTCTAAACACGAATACACCTACACGGGTATAAAATTAGTGTGAGCTGTCCTCATACGCACTCTTTATAACAGGGAGCGCACTAAGGAGCGCACTCCTTTTTTTACTCTTTTCTGCAAGACTCTACACTCAATCTTGAGAGGCGTGCATGCAGACAAGCCTAGTTACACATGTTAACGATGATATAATCCTAATACGCTACCTCTTCTGGCGACTTACACTGTTTGTCGCAATCAAACGATGCATTGCACACACTTTTACGAGGTCGATTCAAGCATGAATGACGTAAACGAATGCAGGGCTGGCGTTTGGCGACTGAGCCGACATTTGTTCGGTGCGCGTACCGTTCACCGAAAAAAAAAAGACCTTCCGCCATTCCATTTCTTATATTATAATTCTTTCAAGCCGACATTTCGTCCGTATGCTCCTTCAGAGCGCCTACAGAGAAAGGTGCTCCTTGACAAAAGCACACATTTCTCACAAAGAACAACCACGTGCACGTGTAGCAGGCTTTCCCACACCAGGTCCAGAAGCGATTCAGCACATCTTGCCAAACAACTAAAGAGGGCATGCAGAGGAGGAAAACCAAAGTAGGCCCACACGGATTAATTAATTAATTAATTGATTGATTGATTGATTGATTGAAATCATCTTCATTTACAGAATATTCGTAGAACACGTGGGTGGGCCGTCCAGTCCGGTAGTGCACTTTCTGTTGCTGCTGCGCTGGCCCTCTCCGCCAGCCAGTGCTGACGGTCAGCACCATCGCTGAGCAGAATAGCCTCCCACTGCTCCTCTGAGAGATTTGGAATGGGGTCAAGTATGTGATTAAATTGGCATACCCACACCATGTGGTAGAGGTTAGCTACCTCTCCACTGTGTGGGCACTGCGGAGAGTATAGTGTACGGTACCACTGGTGCAACTTAGCTGGCGTTGTGTATGTGTTGGTTTGTAGTCTTCTTAGGGTGTTGTCTTCTAATTTATTGAGGGATTTATGTGGTGTTTTATGCTCTTTCCTTCCTGGCAGTTCTTTATGGCGTGAGATTTCCAGCATACGAGGGGGTACCCAAAAGAAACCGGACTAAATATTTTGGTCGGAAAAGCTTCTGTGGCACCGCGTTTTGCCACTAGGAGCGCATAGAACGAACATTCCAGAGTCAGTAAGCCGAGTGAGAGATTTAGAGTGACGACTGTTTTGTGTAAATGTCGTTTTTGCAATGGCTCATTTTCGTGAACAGCGTGCGCCGGGGAAATTCTGATTTTTCCTCGGAAAAAGTTGAATGGAAACTCTTGAAATATTAAGAAAGACGTACAAGGACGACACTATGGGGAATACTCAAGTGTTCCTGAATCGAATCCTGATCCAAAGCAACAATCATGCCAATGGAAAACTTCAAATTCACCTCGCCTCAAGAAAGCTCGTCAGCTGAAGCCAAACCTCAAAACAATGCTGATTTGTTTTTTCGACGTGAGAGGAGTCGTCCATTGAGAATTTGATCCGCAGGGTCAGACAGTTAGCCAGGCTATCTACTTGGGTGTTTTGAAAAGATTGGGCAACAGTGTGCGGTGGAAGCGGCCAGATTTGTGGCGGTCAGGTGACTGGTTTTTCCATCATGGCAATGCCCCTGCTCACAGAGCCCTGTCTCTACGACAATTTTGGACCAAAAATGGCATGACCCCTATTCCTCAACCCTCGTACTCTCCCGATCTTGCCCCGTGCTGCTTTCTTTGTTTCCTAGAATGAAAAATATAGGTGAATGGAAAGCGTTTCGCTGATGTTGCTGAGGTGAAGAAAAAAACGACGGAGGCAATGTCAAGCATCACAAAAGATGAATTTGAAAAGCATCAAGCATCACAAAAGATGAATTGGAAGAGGAAGAGACAGACACATGCGCTCTTCTCCCGTCCGATCCATGAGCGCCGTTTCGTCTTACCATTTTATAATCAAAGATGATAGTAACTTGATTCTTTCTGTGAACTCCTTTTTTTTCTGAAATACTGCAAACATGTTGTATGCCAGGCCTAGAGAGGGCAAAACTGTATGGTATGATTAAAGGTATAAATGTTTGTGGCAATGGGTCGCTTAAGCAGCATCCGGTGCTTTGGCTATCACGTCGATTAGTAGACACAGGCATTGTACTTTGTTTCAGCATCACATATCGATTAACCTACCCCTAAGAATACAATGCCATACCCCTAGAGAATCTCCCACGCAAGGTACTGCTTTTCTGTCGTTTATGTCCTGTTCACATGACCATATAGGCTCAACTGATCACTACACTTTACGTTCATATACCACAAAACATCCTCCTCCCTCTCCTGGCACCCCCGTGCAATGAAAAAGAGCAAGGACCTATGCCTGAATGCCTTCTTTACGGCAGTAACCCACAAGGACAATTGACCTTTTAAAGCAAATTTCTAACAGAGGATCGTGGAAGCAACCCTTAGGGTAGCATCTCTGATTTTCGCTCTTTTTGCTCAGCATAGAACACCCTCGCCTGGTAAAGAAACCACAAGTGTCCTGAGGTAGCTAGTTGACCAGAAGAAGTAACTGCCTTTTCAATCGACATCAAAGACCCTTATTAAACGCTGCGACATACTGCTTAGTTTGAGATGGTAAGAGAAGTCATCAATCACATGGGAACAACATGTGTTCAGAACGACTGCGAAATAAATGCTATTAGATTCCTTGAGTTGCTGGCCCTCTGTCAGCGCTCTACCTTTGTAGCGATAATGATGACCTGTACATCCAACGACGAGGAGATTCATCGGTTCCTCAGTTGCACCAATTTTCAGTCACCTTCTACTAGCTCGTCGCGACCGTATACTGGAACAATCAACAAAACTTCTCATTTGGCCAGCTGGTGCATTTTGATCCTAAGAAAAGCAGTAGTGCTGAAACATGTAACCACAGAAGAATGAAGGATAAGATCGAAGTGCTGACTGTCAACTGAATGGTATTGATGGAAGGAACTGTCGAGGGATTTTTTGAAACGCGGCGTGTGGACAGTGGTGTGTCGGACAGCCGAGCGCCGTGCGTGCCAGCCCCGCGTTGCGCGTGTGCGCGTGCGAATGGTGTGTGCGAGGCAGGCACGAGGAGCGGAGAGCTGACGCATCAGTAAACCGAGGTGTAGAGGAAGACACCGCAGCAGAAGTCTGGTCATTCAAGCGTGGATGTGGCAGCTGCTGGACGTTGGGTCTGTGCTGCCGGTGACTTCCCTTGAATCATCGACAAAGACCATTGAGTCCCATTCAAGCGTGGAGGTGGCAGCGGTCGGACTTCGGGTCCGTGCTGCCGTGGACATTGCTTGAATCAACGACGCAGGCCTGCTGCGTCCCTTTCGAGTTTGAAGGCTGCAGCAGATGGATTGAGGGTCCGTGCTGCCGAGGCTTCCATGGATAGGCTGCATAAGCCTACGGTGTTTTCAAACGCCGTCGACGGTACCTGGCGACGGTTTTCCTGCTGCAGCTGCCCAGTTCTTGGGGGGCGGCTGGTAGGAGTTTATCAGCGTCTACCGTGTCCAACTCCGCTCCTCACCTCCTGGCTCTCTACCACTGCTTCCCTAGACGCAACGCCACTGACGCATTGCAAGTCATCAACCCGCGTCTATGCTGCCTGCAAGACATTCCCGTTTCACCTGGGACGCTTTGTAGCCGGTGAACTCTTTCCTTTTATCCGTAGTGTAGTACGCGTGTGTAGTGTGTTTTTTTTCTTCGTGTTTTCGTTTTTTTCCTATTGGCTCCTTTCCTTTAAAGTATAAACAAGGCTTCCTTTTGTTTTGTTTGATTCGTTTGTTTTCTTCTTCGAACCTGCACGCAAAAGCGCTCCCCTTCAGTACTCGGGGACGCGTCACCCAATTCGCCACTACCTTAAATAAGGCGAGGAATAGGGGTGGAAAGGGGGAGACCAAACTATCGCTAATGATAACAGCACGCGCAAGAAAGCAACCAGAAACACAAAATCTTAAACTTCAGCTGCTTCTAAAAAGTAGACCTCCGCTGCGAAGAGTTATAATGGCAGAGAGCTGAGGCAGCTGCTGCTTATGTTTCCGGGTTGGCATGCGTAGTTTTGTCGCTACTCTTACCTAGAGTCCTAGTTTCAGCCATCCGAGACACGCAATCTCTAAACTTACCTGTGCACCGAGATGTGCGTATTTCTTCTTTAACTGACTTTATCTCGGCCGTGTTCTCCAGCCGCTCGTTGATGCAACGCCTCGTTTCACCGTGATGAAGCTTCCCGCACGTTACGGGAACGGCTTAGACCACTCCTTCTGCACACCTCACGAACGAGTGTCGTGTCGTATCTGACATCCAAGTTTTTTGGAGCCGCTTTTTTGTGGGGTGCAGTTTATGCAGGCGAAACCGGGTGTTGCATCAGCGAACTATTGGGCGACATTTTCATTGGACCGGGGTTCAACTCGATATCACCACGCAGTAGCAAACGTCGCCACAGGCAGAAAGCGGCATTAAGAAAACGCTTGGAACAATCGGGTGCCCACTACACCACAGCAAGACAGACATTGCTATCACGAAAGCGCGCGACAGTGCGATAGGTCCAGTGCAGTCCTCGCAAGACTTTCTGCCTGTTTCGATACTGCACTGTCGCCTTCCTCATCGGCAAAGGCCTCCTCGCTGCTCGAGGATTCACTGGGAATGGCATACTGGTTTTCACTTTGTGTGCTCTCCTTAGATACAGTTACATTGGAGATTTCACACTCAGTGCCACTTGGCCACTCTTTCATTCAGATGTGCTGCACTGGGACTTCTCTACAGAGGTCCGAACTGCTTCTTCGTCCTCAGGCGGCTTCCTTACTGCACACTCTCATTGAAGCGTCAGGTTGGCCTTCTCTTCCGTGCATACTACCTTGGTAGTAGCTACACTTTCACTTTCCTGAAGAAGCGACACTCCGGTCTGGCCTTCACTCTCTGTAATCTAAGCTGCAGGAGCGGGCTGTTCCAGAACCAAGCACTGACCTGTAGAGCAAGCTACAACCTCTTCTGCGGTTGTTAGAGAATCGGTCTCCCCGCTCTTCCTCCCGACGTCTACGGTGTAAAGCTCCACTGCCTCCCTGACGTTCTTCAAACGCCGAACTTCAGCAAAGCTTCCTCGGAATGATTGCTTCCTTTTTTTCAAACGCTCTTTCGGCCGCTTCTTCCTTCCTTTGCCGTTTTTATTCTTCTTCTTCCCGTTTCATTTGCCTCTCCTTCTCAGCGGCTTCTCTAGCACGCTGTCTTTCTCTCGCAGCGGCTTCTCGAGCGCGCTGTCTGGTTGTTTTTTCTGCCGTTCTCTCAATCTCTTTCTTCTTGTCTCCTTTGCCATTCTCTTTCTTCCTCTTCTAGAACCTCTTTTCATTTCTGCTACATCCACTGAACAAGTTCCGCTTTCTTTAGACGTCCTAACTCAACTATCTCCTTGAGATTCATTTTGAGCCTGAACTATTCAAATCCAGCACATAACCTCGGCTCTGTGAGCCTGTTCTAACCGCTTCAGCGTGGCACCTCACAATATCGCTCTGCTGCTAACGCTCGTTTATGACCTCTTCGTAAACTCCTTCCGACTCTTTCTCCGTTCTCTGTGCTTACAAAGCACCAAACGTACTGTCCGCGGACACCAGTATAAATGTCACCAGTTCGCGCACTTTAGCCTGCGTTCTCAGACACCCTTAAAGCGCGTGGGGGGTAGCGGTCTCGGACACAAAAAAGATACCTTCGACTTAGCGTGGCAAGCTCAGCAGAGACCAGCTACCAATTGACAAGAGGTTTGCTCGTTTGGTGCCCAGTTTTTGCCGGCCGCAGGCCAGAGAATGAGTCGGAGCCAAAGGTTCACAAACAAAACAAACTTCGTTCAGGAAGAGGGCACAGTGGCTGAGAGAATAAACACGAGTTAATGACATCCTAGTCCAAATCAGGAGGAAGAAATGGGCTTGAGCAGGGCATGTTATGCGAAGGCGAGATAACCGCTGCTCTTTAAAGGTAACGGAGTGGATTCTAAGAACAGGCAATCGTAGCAGTTTGCGGTATAAAGATAGGGGGGAGGGGGAGATCAAGAAGTTTGCGGGGATAGGGGGTTGCACCTGGCTAAGGACAGGGTTAATTGGAGAGACATGGGACAGGCCTTTGATCTCCAGTGGGCCTAGCCACGCTGATGATGATGAGGCTTAACGCCCAAAAGCGACTTAGGCTATGAGGGACCCGTGGTGGAGGGCTCTGGATAATTTCTGCCACCTCAGACTTTCTAGCCTGCAATTATATTAAAAAATACACGGTCATTATCATATTGCCTCCACCGAGACGCTATCGCCGCATCCGGGATCGAACTCGGGCCTTTCGGCTCAGGAGTACTCAGCCACCAGGCCATCTTTTAAGTCCAATCAAATGTTACGTATACTGTATTTACACGTATAAAATGCTAGAGCAAGTATAACGATGTGGCAGATTGAGACCTTGAGAAAAGGAAAATATATCCATATTCACCTTAAAATGCGATAGCAGTTTCTTCAATACAATTATAGCCGAGGCGGCGAAAGGGGCTTGCAAAAATGGCGAGTCAGCTGATACGGCCTTATTATTGCAGAGGCAGAAGCTCACAAGGCTGCGCACTTCTTCCATCGGAGCAAAGCATCTGACCCATTAATGCACGAAGACTACCATGCATTAGCAACCGCCTTCATGCCCGCGCCACCACTGTTTGAATTAAGTTTATTGCTGCCCACTATTGTGCCATTTTGCCCTTGGTTGATTTTCCAGAACCACTTAGCTGTTGCTGTAACTTCTCTTTCTGAAACACCCGCGCCGCATTCGTTATGCGTTCATGCCCACTTTCTATTTAGCCCGAATGCGCCCGCTGGCAAGCCGCGCGGCTGCGAATGTGTAGAAGAGTGGGCGAATAGCAGCTGGCGACACTTATTTGCAAGGTTGCTGTAGGCTTATTAACTGACCAGCCTTCTACTTCTACTTTCCATTCCAAAATCACAAAAAAAATAATGAGCCATAATGCTTCCTCTACTCACAGTGGGATAAGATATGTAAAGCTTAATATTTCAAGCTCTGAAGCTTACCCCTTGGAATACACAGTCTGTCGCAACACCGTTCCTAAACGAATATACAGTGGGCCTCTATGTTGTGTTGATGCCTGTTCAGTGTCTATTTGGTGCGTGCACGCTAAGAGCAATTCTCCTTTGGATGCAACGCGCTCCCTCGTACTTGAACATTGAGAAACACGATGTGCCCGCCATCTTCTAATTTTCACTGATGATTCTGTCGATAATGCCAGAGGATCTAGCGCAGCACCTTTTCAGATTACTTCTTTCACGTGCCTTTCACATGCTTTCACATGCCTTGTCTGTACAGCATACAGAAGTCGCGTCCTCTAGAACGGCTGAAAGCAGAGCGATCGAAGCGGCTTTACAAAAGGTAGGGTCTTGTCCGGCTCAATCTGTCGGCCTCCAGATGGTTTCAACCGTCCCGTGCATATATTAGAGTTCGGGTTACATACTAATCTCCCGTCTCTTAGCTTTCTACGCATGGTTCATAATCTATGCAGCACAGGTTTCTTCATACGATTCCAATGGGTGCCCTCTCATGTAGGTGTCATAGAGAACGAGGTGGCGGATAGCCCAGCCCATAAAGCGCTGTCAGGTTATGCATCAAGAAATCCTCCTCAAGATGCCAAGAGGCTTCTAGAAACTGCGCTCCGTCATTTGAGTACCCCGTGGAGCTCGCCGAAGAAGCCATTTGTGACCAAGGGGCTAAAAATAGTACAATCGCATTAGATGGGGCTCCGCTTGCACCTCTGTGCAGATGTGTAAGACGGGCCTGTCATCGCCTCTTCTGTGTTGCACATTTGGTGTGTGCGGTGAATCTTATGTGCTGTAGAGTGTACAACGCGGAAGGGTGTTTGTTCGCTTCTCTCTAGAAGGCAAGAGCCCCTCCCAGTTCTCTTCAGGACATTATCTACCCGCGCGGAAAACAATCATTTAGGAAGGGGCGTGCACGCCCTCTTTTCAAACTCTTGCAAGACTTGGATCTGGACTCCAGATGGCGACAGCAGTAGTTGACTTTCACTGTAATGGGCGATTGTGTTTACAGGAATGTAGATCAGTCATAAGTCAGGTATGTTCCTGATTTGTGCAACTCGTTTAACATTTTAGTGTCGCTGCGATGGAGCCATTGCCGGAAGAATCCGCAAGGCCAACCCATTCTGTACTTTGTACCAACCTATCTTCCGTTTTGTGCTAATTAAAAACGTTAGAGATCACTGCGGCACCAGCATTGGAGAAATGCCTAAGTATTGGCGATACCTTATCGATACAACAGTTAATTGGCTCACTCATTCTAGTTCCATCAACTGCCCATTTGAGTTTTGAAACTTCGCGCCACGCTTCGTTTTTAAATTTGACGCCACGCTTTGGCTCCGCCCACACTTCCGGCCACCTGGTGGCACACTTCAGGCGTTTTCAAATTTGGCGCCACTTTTGCTCCTCTCCGCCCCTTTTTGATACATTTTTGACATTAACTAATTAACTTAATAACCTACTTCAACCCCCCGATTTCCCGCACGAGATTTTTCGATGCTCTATCCTGTGCTACCAATCTTATTGGCATAAACCCATTCGTTCGGACATATCGTGCGCACAAGCTCAGCCGAATTTTGGACATATTTGGCTCTAATTAATTATCTAATTAACTCGATTTAACCCCCCCCCCCCTGATTTCCCATACGAGATGAGATTTTTTGATGCTCTATCCGATGATACACTCGTTTTCGCATAAACCTATTCGTTCGGACGTACTCGTGCATACAAGCTCTTGATGACACGAAACCGCAAACATAGCCATACAATTCTTACGCATTACTAATTTTGAGTGGAAACAGCATTACTGTGGGCTCGTTTTAAGGCCGGCTACGTTCACTAGTAAACTTCCTCAGCCTGTCCGTTCACTGTCCACTCTGGCTTCTGAACCAATCTTATTTCAAGGCGGCTTTAACTTGCCAGGGATTACAAGGAGCCACCACTATCAAGTTGAAGGTAGTCGTCCCGCACTTCATCTGCTCCTGTGAACTTGTAAATGATTAAATGCTGCACCATTGTAGATTTTACAACGAGTTTTGGGTCAAATGGTTGTAATACCTTAACTCTGTTCTTTTGTAATCCAAATGATCTAGTAGAGAACGTAGTAGCCACGCCCACGTCTGGAATTAGTGATCATGTAGAGAAGTAGAAGTGCCGAAGCAATGTCCCAGGAAAGTTGATATGTAAGAAAAGGGCAAATGCGATGCCGTAATTAGGGCGGTATATTCATTTTTTCCTGTTTTCATAGATCGCTAAAATTTCTGTCATATAGGCGAGATGTGGAAAACGATGTCTCTGGAAGTGCAGGTTGCCACGGGAAGGCTTATGTCGTCAAGCAAACACCCGGATAAGCCATGGATCAATAAAAGGCTGCGTGAGTCAGAAAAAAGCTGTGGTTTACAAACAAATTCTGTGCACTCACGACTGAAGATCTCCATTACAAACCATAAGAGGGAATTAAACGCGACAAAGAACTTGCAACTAACCTATCTGGCAAACAAGATAAAACCCACACAAGCCAAGTGTGGCTCTTTACCAAAATCAACAAAAAATATGTTTTTAGACGAGCTGTTAAGAACGGCGAAAATTTACTGAAAAACGACACAACACTAGCTAGTGTTTTGCTGTATATTTTCGTTCTGTCTTCTCCGCTTCATGCTCGGATGCAGTCACAAAACAGCAGGAACAGCTGCTGCATTGCCAGATATAGTTCTAACCCAACAGGACGTCACAGCGCAGCTGCTTTGTGATCTCAATGTGCATTCACTACCAGGCCACGACTGCATATCCAACCTTATATTGAAGTGTTGTGTGGATCACAGTAGTCCTTTTTGGTAACTTTAGTCAACAAATCACTACAGTTCGAAAAAATTTCCTATGGATTGGAAAATGTCCAATACACACTCCTTTACAAAAACGTTACAGATCCCTGTGGTGATCCGCACTGGGGGAATGCGAAAGCACGGACGCCTGTTCCACACTTGTCGCCTCTCTTTGCTTCACTTGACATAGACGCCACGTCTACGACTGCATACGCGTCAACGCGCACGCAATGACGCAACGATATTCCGTACCATTCGACTCATAGCAAAGGGAAGCGCGGAGTCGACGGAACAAGGCAACAACTGACGCAAAGCGGAAGCGCCCGAAGCAACTTTCCCGAAGCCCGAACGAACTTTCTAAAAGGTTCATTCATCGTGCCACCGTTCACCCCACCCCACCACGCCACCGCCATCTCCTCTGACGTCACGGTGACCCCATTTCAACGACACGGCATGTCCTCACGCGTTACCATGAGAAACAAGTTTTTTCGCCGCCACCGCCTTTGCCGTCATTGTATCACTTTTTTTTCGGAAAATTCATTAATCGCCTCGAATCACTCCACATCAAGCAAAGGTTTTCATTCCATTAACTAAGTTAAATAATCACTTTATGACTATTTCAAACATTCATACGGCTTGGCTGTGTATTTTCGCAAAATTTTGACGTCCACGGCTGTTTTGACGGTCACCACTCTATCGATGTGCGGGACTATTTCGACGTTTAATTGACTTCTTCGTCTCTAAGTGATCAATTAATTACTCCGCATGAAGAAAAATAGACGCGCAGCGACATTTTTTCACCCTCTATCACATACGATTCTTTTAGTCATATGCCATCCGCGAAAGACGCAAGGCCTGCGGGCATGTTTTCTGTCCACTTTCTGCTCACTAGAAACCGCAGATATAGCCAAGTAATGCTTTCGCATTAAGAACTGTGATCGCAGCCAAGGGTGCAGTTACCGACCCATATGATTGACTTCAGGCTAGCTGCAAAACACTCGACCACATAATCTACTCTGCACTTACAAAGCATCTTCATATTAAGTTCTTACACCAGCGCAGCACTGTTTTCTAGCAGGGTTGTGTGCAATGCAGCAGAGTTTATTCACGTCAATGCCTTGGGTATTGACAATTGTTTCCGAATGGACGGAATTTTGCTGGATTTTAAGAAGGCCTTCGAGGTTGTGCCGCACCACGCTCTGCAGAAGTTACCCTTTCTTGGTCTGGCCGCCGCGGTGGCTCAGTGGTTATGGTGCTCGGCTGCTGACCCGAAAGACGCGGGTTCGATCCCGGCCGCGGCGGCTAGAATTTCTTTAGAGGAGAAATTCTAGAGGCCCGTGTACTGCGCGATGTCAGTGCACGTTAAAGAACCCAGGTGGTCGAAATTTCCGGAGCCCTCCACTACGGCGTCTCTCATAGCCTTAGTCGCTTTGGGACGTTAAACCCCATAAACCAAACAAACCATTCTTAGTCTTCCAGACCGCTTATTTGGCTTGTGAAAAGATGACTTAAGCGCACGTCAGCAGCAGGTTGCTATAATTTGTGCGTCGCGCCATAAATGCTGCGAATATTTTATCTGGAGTGCCAAGGTTTCTCAGGTTTCTCAGCTAGGATTCGATCCATATTCATCAATGATTTACCAGTCGGTCTCAGGTTCATTATATCAGAACATGTGCTCACTGCGTTTGGTATTTCTTTGTCATGTGGCTAGTTTATTTGAATTGGTGAAAAACTGACCTTGACAAGGTTTCTGACTGCTGCTTTAAGTGGGGAACGATATTAAATGTATCCAAGTGTTACCATGTGATGTTTACCAAGAAACAGAAAAAATATTGGATTTTACGTGTTAAACCATGAAACTATCCAAACTTTAAAAAAGGTAGAACGTCTTGGAGTCATGTTAGCACCAAACCTAGACTGCACAGCCTACATTGACATGATAACTGTCAAAGCATTCCGTATTTGTTTTTTTTTTCAGAAGAACTTTAAAAGTTCTTTTCGGGAACTGAAAATTGCATGGGACAAATGTCAGGCAAGTGTTGGAATATGCTTGCGCACCTTTAGTCCCTTTCACCGGTACTCCGATAGGCAAGTTGGAAAGGGTACGAAACGCGCGCAAGGTGTATGGCCAAGAAGTATATCTTTAGTATAAAGAACTAAGAAATTGGCGACAGTATTGGGTGGAAGACTGTCTATCCGAAAAAAAATCTGCAGGCGAAAGTTTTGCATAGTATATACAATGATTGCACCAGTAATAATGAAAGCAGTTATCTAAACCAGCCACACTACATATCACAGAGAGTAGAGAACGCAAAAATGATTTAGAGCAATCAATTCTGTATTGTTGTCTTCAAGAATTCGTTTCGCCTAACACAATTCTTTAGAGGAATTATCTTCCAAATGATGCTGTTTGGGCACCTAATTTCCAAAAACTACTTGAAGGTGGAACTTGATGAATCTTATATTATGTTATCGTTGATACTAACTAGCTGTGAATCATTCCTTGTTTTCTTATTTTGTGCTACTTTGATGACATCTTCCTAATACCTTCGTTACGTGTGACATTATATGCCGTAAATCCCTAAAAAATACCTAATGGGCATTGTACGTACTTTAAACAAACAAATAAATTATTTGCTCCAGGGAAATCGTAGGAAGTTTTATAAATGAGCCCTGGCAATTAAAGTTATTGTCGAACTTCATTCCCGAGGTAATGATGAAACTGGAGCAAAAATATGCGTTGAGGCAAGGGAACTAATTTTACTTGCAACTTACTTTTGGTGCTGACGCGTGACACACAAGAGCGTTCGGTGCACACATTTAGTTTACACGAGCTTAGCTACGACACTTCGAGTTGCCTTCTAGGGCACAAATTTGCCTGCCACTCTCATAACTTCAGCAAGTTGGGCTAAGGTACCGTCGGCAGGTCAGACAGTGTCAACCCGACAGCGAGGTGGGTTGACTCAATCCCAGTTCTTCTTCGGAAACGACAGTTCTTATCTTTTACCCCTGGGATTCCTTATTTGCATGCCGAAGGCACCAGAACATGCCCTCGGGATTGCCGATTTCTTATACCTGCAGATATGATTGCTTTCCTGTCGCACATTCGAAAGTAAATTCCCGCAATATTTATGGAAAAATAAACCTTCCCCACAAGTTACACTCGCTTGAATTGACAAGATGGGGGGAAAACGAGGTCTCAAGCAAAGATTTACGAACAAAACATTTCCTTTTTTAGGCGAAAAATATCCCCTAAACAATAGAGAAATTCAGGAAAACTTGCGTAGATTAACACGAGGCGGAGGGAGAAACACGCACACACACACGAGCGCAAGGCACCGGTAGCCCTTCTCATAAAAGAACTTGATTTCCTTCGCATTCGATAACCCCCTTCCTTGTTCCTGGCTTCTGGGCATTTCCGCTTGGTTCCGGTATGAATTGTCTTGTGCCTATCACTGATGCTATACTTTCTGCACCGATGTGCTCCCACGCGTGCTGCACTAGATATTGTACGCTTGCGCCCTTCCTGCTTCATAAGGGGTTGTATCGTTTCCGAGAATACAGTTGCAGGTTTGCGTTCGTGTGTGTGTGCGTGTTTCTCCCTCTGCCCCGTGTTAATCTGCGCAAGTTTTCTTTAATATGTCACTACACCAACTGGCGTAACGTTCTCCTCTACAATAGAGAAACATCGTACTTCAATGGTAGTCAAAAATAAGTTGCTATGAGAAAACATTTTTATATTAGAGCGCGAGCTCCACTGTGCCAAGTTTCGTCGAGGTCATCGGGTGTTGCAGTTTGACCATCAGCAGGAGAAGAGCTGGACGTCAGGCTATGACGTCAGATCACGTGAGTCGCCGCAGCTGCAGGCACCACGCCACTGCCCCAACCGCGGACAGCCGACCACAGCTTCACCAGATGTGGTCTTGTGAATATTGCATGTGGCTTGGCGTTTGTTTAAAGAAGGCGAAGGCGCTCTCGAATGCAGTTTCGCCACGGATGAGAGCGCGGCTGGCAGTGTGCTTGAAACGCCTGCGAGGACTTTGTACTGCAGACAGTAGGCTATGTCTGATCTTCCGGCTAAAATGTTACGACGTGCTGCTTCGTTACAGAGAGGAGGAGAAGCTAAGCGTGCTAAGGCAGAAGCCTAAACCGAGGAAGAGCGTAGGAAACGATTCGCTAAGTGGCTGTTGGAAATCGTGAGAGGCGACAGTGGAGAGCCCAAGCTACTGCGTCGGCGAGGAATTGTGTAACATTGCATGACAATTCAGTCTAATCAAGCGTCGCCAAATGTAATGGAGCTTTCGCTCTCGCTAACTAGGTTTAGGGGAGTTAAACCACTGCAATTTCTTTATTTCATTACTTTTGCACAAAAAGTACTGTTAGTTATATTCAGAAAGCGTTGGCTACATTCGTGAGCAATGAAAAATGCTTCTTTAGCTTAGTGAATTATGTACTATATCAAACATTTCTTTGGACCCGAATAGGACAGCTTAAGAAAATGAAAAACCAATTCTGAAGCTGCAAGAGTTTGTCCGTATTCAGGCCTAAATTGCATGCTGACGAGGTTGAAGTGAAAATACAAACTGCTGCTCATGGAATATCTAGCATGATTGTAATTACGCTCAGTGGTTTTTATGAGAACATTTTTCAGTTTAGGCGAGAGAGTAAAATGGCGTTGAAGGCCATCACCGCCGGTGATTGCTCTCCCCTAATGCCAGCTACACAACCCCCAGCGGCTCTGCTCAAAATCCTAATAATCTGCTTAGTACCCATTGCTCCAGGGCTTCATGTACAGCATCCTCTGATAAAAGTTTGAGTACTGGAATATATTACAGTACTGTTATATGCATATTGTCACGGGAGATAGGGCGACAAGACGCTAACCAACAGAATACGGCAGCCAGCGCGATACACTTCAAGGCCTTCACTTTCATGCGCCACCTGAGAACACCAGGTGGCATTTCTCCCCATCCCCCCAAAAAAAAAGAATATTAAAGAGGTGCTTGAGCAAGAGCAACGGAAGGAAAAAAACAACAGCACAAGCACAGAAAAATCTACAAGGTAGGTGGGCGAAGGTGTCCCACGCGACAACTAGCGGAACACAGAGCGTACTGTCCATTACCGCGTGAAGTACGGTTTCGTGCGGACTACGTGCACAATCTCAGAGTGGGGTGGGCGACGCTGAGGCTGCACAGTCCCGTAGAAAGGACTTCGTAGGTCCCTTCTGTGACACGGCGCAAAACTCTGTAAGGTCCAAAGTAACGGCGCAGCAGTTTTTCAGACAAGCCTGGGCGGCGTACCGGGGTCCACACCCAAAGTTGATCACCGGGATGGTATTCGGCGTGCCGATGACGGAGGTTGTATCGGCGCGCAACCGTGCTCTGCTGCCACTGAATGTGAATACGGGCAAGTTGACGTGCTTCCTCGGCGCGCTGAGCGAACTGTTCGGCGTCTGGCATTAGTGGGTGGTCATCAGTGCAGCATGGAAGCATTGCATCCAGCATCGTCTGAACGTCACGTCCGTACACCAGACGAAATGTTGTAAAGCGGGTCGTCTCCTGGGTGGCCGTTGTTGGGACTGGGCCTCCGAGCGAACAAGCGGTCGAGGCGACGGTGAGTGAAAGGACTTTTATGTACAGTATGTACAAGGGCTTTTACATGATACAAGGGCCAAGAGCACCACGGGCTAGCACAAAGAAGAAGGGCGGCCCCGGCGGCGAGCGTAGCTCCGGCATGATGGCTCTTCTGCTGCCCGTCTGCTGCTCGGGCTCAGCGCGGCTCCGTTTTTATAGCCGCCGGTTTTCGTTGCGGCAGCCAGCAGTTCAAATCCTCCAATCAGGTCGCGGCACTGGCCACCGTTCAAATTAGACGAATGGTCGTGAGGCGCCCGGCCGTTGAAGGCTTGCAGTCTGGAACGGGCGGCCGGCGAAGCATCGCAGGTGTTCGAACCGATGGAGAGGAGGGGGAGGAGGAAGGGTCCGCGTCGGGCGCCGGCGAGGAGGGATGATTCATGCTGCAAGTCGCGACATGTCCGAGAGAGTCTGGGCTTGCTTTGCGCGACGGCGAGCGCGCAGCGCTGGTTTCCAGAGAGGCCAACCAGCGAAATTTGGGCGCCAGCACAACAGCACCACAGCCGCCAGACAATGCGCCACGAAGACGAGCTGCTTCCGCGTGGCTCGGATGCGGGGCGCGCTCGTACACCAGGCTTCTCCAAGTTCTCGTCCGGTGTTCAGCCGCAGGTAGCTCCAGGCTCCTTTCCGTGAACAGGTGCTGCTCGTCAGGACTGGATCACTGCTTCTCCGCCTTGTCGCCCAAGTGACTGGACCAGCTTCGCTTGGTCCTTACGAAGAGCTTGATCGTTCTGCATGTTGCCAAATACCGACCGACCAAAGACAACACCCAACACGAGCAAGTGCCCTCCGTCACCCGTCAAAACGCCAGACTTAAAGGTCATAAAAACTCCGCAAGCAATAGTTCTGTCCCCTTTTCGCTCCCTCTTCAACAAGACTCATGTGGGATACCAGAACTCTTAAAAGCAGAACTCGAACAAAGTGTCAAACGCAAGCAACACAAGGAATGAAATGAATCTAAATTGGGTCCCTCGAGATCATTTGCGCAGGAAAACAATCGCCTGAGGCCGCGAATGAGGACATCAATTTTGCCCCGATTTACGAGCGAACTTGACCACCGTTCGCGAAGTCAAAAAATCTGAATCACGAGGAGGTCGAAGGTAGCCTTGCTCAGAGTGCACGGCTTAGTGCGTCTGCGTTCGCGTTTAACTGGCCTTTCTTGTAACGAACGACAAGATTGTGCTGTTTGAGTATCATACTTCACATCAGCAACCGGCCGCACTTACACGACATATTGCTTAACCACGTTAGTGGGCAGTGGTCGGTTTCTACTACGAACTTGGAACCGGCGACGTAGCAGGCGAGCTTCTGAACGGCCCATACCAGGCAGGCGCATTCTTTTTCAGAAGTGCTGTACGCCTCTTCACGGCAAGTCAACTTACGGCTTTGGTACAAAACTGACCTTTCCTTGCCTTCATCATCCTCTTGGCATAGCACAGCTCCCATGCCCCGATCACTGGCATCACACTGAATTATGAAGCCTTTTGAAAAATCAGCCGCCATTAGAACTGGCTCCTCACTCAAGGCTTGTTTCAGCATTTGAAACGCTTTCTCTTTTTTTTTTTGCTCCCATGTTACCTTCACGGGTTCCGACTTTCGAAGCGCGTCTGTGAGAGGACTGGCAAGCGTCGAGTAATCTCTTACATAATGCTGGCAATATCCAGCTAAGCCTAAAAAGGCACTTATCTCGGTCTTAGTGGTTGGCCGGGGGTAGTTTACGACAGCGGCTACTTTGATTTATGACGGTCTAGGCCGGCCACGCCCCACCACATGCCCTAGGTAAGTCACTTCGGGACAACCTAGCTGGCATTTGGCAGGTTTGACTGTGAGGACGGCATCTTTCAGCCTGCTCAGCACGACTCGTAAGTGATCTACATGTTCTTCCCATGTGTTAGAAAAGATGGCGACATCGTCGAGATACGGGAACGCGTACTCGGACAGACCATGGAGTACGTGGTCCATTAGATTAGAGAAGCAATATGGCGCGTTTTGGAGTCCGAAACTCAACATTACTGGGCGGAATGTTCCGAATGGGGAAACGAACGCGGCGTAGCGGCTGGCGCGCTCTTTAAAGGGGACTTGCCAATAGCCTCGCACGAGGTCTAGTGTGGATATGTAACTCGACCTTGACACTGTCTCCACCCTTTGCTCAAGGTCTGGTATTGGATAGGTCTAATCCGGGTTATCGCGTTTAGTCGCAGGTAATCAATTTACGGTCTGGGATCTTTTCCCGGTACTTGCACTAGTATCAAGGGCGATGTGTAATCGCTCTCAGCCGGTACTATGACTCCCAGGTCGCACATTCGCTTGATCTCACCTGCCATGATTTCTTTCTGTAGTGGAGAACAGCGATACGGCTTACTACGGATCGGTTCTTCACACATTAGCTCGATATCGTGCTCAATTAGCGTCGTCTTTCCGGGACGATCCGAAAACACTTTTTCGAACTCAGAAACAATCGTTCTCAAGTCTTCCTTCTGGGCTTGGCTTAGACGTGGTTCTAGGTTGACCTGTTCTAACATTGCATCCGAACCGCATTCCTTCATGTCCACAGAGGTCAGGATTTCTGCACCTTCCTCGTCCGAACCGTTCAAAATCACATTCACGACAGCGTGACGCTGAATGTATGGTTTTATCAGGTTACTATGATAGATTTTTTAAGCCTTCTACCTAGTTTAACTTCGTAGTTGGTATCAGAAAGTTTTGATACCACGTTCGATGGTCCTCCCACTAGACCTCAAACTTATTTTTCTTAGACGGTCGCAGTATCATTACTTGGCTGCCCTCTTCGAAAGTACGCTTCTTTGCTGACTTGTCGTAGTACGCTTTTGACAATTCTTGCGCTGCCTTCATGTGGCTCTCGACAAGATATTTCGCTTTTCCGATGCTTTGAAGTAGGTTAAGGACGTACGTGACGACGTTTGGGTCTTCCTCATCGCCTTCCCACGACTCTCGCAGCATGCGCAGTGGTGTTCTTAAGCTCCGGTCGTACACAAGCTCCGCAGGGCTGAAGCCTGTGCTCTCATGGGGAGCGGATCGTAAAGCGAACATAGCTGCAGGACTGCGGGTGATGGATCGAGCTGTGTACGACCTTGATACCGCACCTTAAGAAAAAAGTAGAGGTTAGACAGCTGGTAAAGACACTGCCATTGTCACATTGAATTTCCGAAGCAAATCCGACACGAGTGAAAATTGAGAGAAGGGCATCCACGACCTGAGGAGAGTTGAGCTCCTTGAGAGGTATCGCTTCAGGAAACTTTGCCGCGACACACAGAGCAGTCAGAATGTACCGATAACCGTTCTTGGACTCGGACAGTGGCCCTACAATGTCAATTACCAACCGGAGGAAGGGTTCAGTTATGATTGGCACCAGTTTCATGGGCGCCTTCCACTTGTCGGTAGATTTGCCTACTCTCTGGCAAGTCTTGCAAGAGCGCACAAAGCCTTCAATGTCCTTCCAGCAATGAGGCCAGTAATACTCTTGGGCGAGCCTAGCTTTGGTCTTTTTCAAGCCAAGGTGCCCTGCCCACGCGTTTTCGTGCGCCAGGTTCAATAGCTGACGGCGATACTTTTGTGGGATCAAAAGCTGTTCGTACTTACGACCATGGGCGTCAGCGTAATTTCGGTACCACAAGCCGGATTTGTTATGATATGAAACATTCTTTTTCTTTGTTCCTCCTTTAGCATTATCCAGCAAAGCGTTTATCGAGCTATCTTCCTGCTGTTCCCGAGCGAGAGTCGATCAGTCAACCTGAGTTAGCTCGTGCCAACTGTCAGAAACTGGGGTCAATGTGGAGTCCGCATCGCTCAGTGGTGTCGCTGTTACCTTCTCGTTGCCACTATCGTAGAAACTGTTTTTAGTTTCGTTAGCAGCGAGTTCTCCGCTTCCCCGAGAGTCCTAGATTTGAGGTTCTACCGACACCGTACCCAGGCTACAATGCTCATCTGCTTCCGTAAGCGGTGTTTCCCTCTCCGGTGCAAAGTCAAGTTTCTGCGAAAGCTTCCGCGCTTGAGATCGCGTAAGGGCCATGCATGCCATAACGGCAAAGAACGATTTGCCTTTATCCTTGAGAAGCAGCTCTGAGCTGTTCGAAAACAGGTAAGGAAAATGCTCAGGAAGGGCGGACGACACGGCCGCCTCGGTTTTAAGCTGACCAAAATGACCCTCAATGATCTCTGTAGCGATCGGTAAGCAAGCACATTGCTCTTCGGCTACTTGCCTTATCCACGCACATTCTCCTGTAAAGTCATTCGGAGAAACTAAAGACGGGTGGACAATGTCCATAGTTGCCGGCGAGTTACGAAGGGCTTTGCACCTCTTACCGTTCACACTTATCTCCTGCATATATGGTTCCAACAACCGCATATTCTGGCAACCGCATATTCTTGTCTGTTTTCCGAATCATTCCAAAATCAACCTTTTAATCTACAGTTTGCCACGATATGCCCTTCCTTTTTGCAGTGGTGGCATGTCAAAGGCCTCCGTGACTCAAACGCACGTGCGGCATCAGCGCGCTGCTTAGGAGCATCGTCAGATTTCCTTAACTCTTTATGTTCTTCGCCTACAGCCTCCTTTAAAGCAGACGCAACTTTTCGAAAATCGCGAAGCGCGAACGGTTTCCTTCCATCAGGCTTCCTTAGAGAAGCATCCTTTGTTTCCGCCTTTTCGATGCGTAATACCCTGTTGTGCAAATTTCGGCGAGTGTAGTATTCCTCAGCCAGCTCTGCTGCCTTGTTGAGCTTAACCTCAGTAACCCTATCCTGCAGCCAGAGCCTTACATCGTCCTGGATACAGGGGTAGAATTGCTCTAGCGCATTGCACTCTACCGCCTTATCACGGTGGTCATAAACTTCCTCCCCCTTGAGCCATTCAATTACGTCGGCTTTCAGCTTAAACGCGAAGTCGATGTGCGACTCACTGCCTTTTTTCGCGTACCGGAAGCTTTGCCGGAATGCCTCAGGTGACAGCTTATATTTCCTCAACAGGGCCTCTTTGCCCTTTTCGTAGCTCTCGAACGCCTCCTTCGACAAACACATTATCACGTCAGATGCTTCCCCGGGAAGCAGACCTAGCAAATTCTGTGCCCACAGTTCTCGCTCAATGGCACTCCTCTCGCAGATATGCTTAAATTTTACGAGATACTTTGCCATGTCCTCGCCGATTACGAACGGTGGCAGTTGGTCTCGAATTCTTTGGCTGTTAGCCTGCACTGTCAGTGAAGCTACGCTAGGCGCCGTCGAGCTTTGCCGCAGCTCCATCTCTTTTAATCTTCTAGTCTCTCGGTGTTGCTGTCGCTCTGCCTCTTCCCGCTGGAGGCGTTCTTGTCGCTCTCGCTCTGCGTCTTCGTGCTCACGGCGTTCATTGATCTCAGCCAAGGCCTATTTGGCTTCTTCAGCCGTTACGCCCTCCTTCCGCATGATCTCGAGAATCGCACGCTTTCGTTTCGCATGGGCTACGGTAAGGCCTATCTCTTCACAAATTTCAACGAGTTCTTTCACTTTAAGGTTCTCCATCGCGTACAATAGTCTCTTGCAGGTTGCCCTTTTAGAATTCCCTTGCTGTTCCCTGCTATAGAACTACTAGCATGACACGCGCAAGTAATTCTTTCCAACAACGCCTCGTTTACTCCCTCTGCACCAGCTTTCGTTTCAAAGCGCTCCGACTTGTCTCGAAACAGCAAAGCTCTCTCCAGTGCAACACGCAGTCATGCTCTAAACCAGGGTTGCCAGGTTCTAAACTCAAAAAGCGCCACAAAAATCGCAAAAGTAGCCAAAAAGTAGCCAACGTGTCGCCGGAGTGTCAAATGTAGCCAAAAAAGCGCCAAAGTTGCAGAAAAGCAGCGCAACAAATTTGTAATTCTTGCCGAATGCAGGTTAACACTGGATGCGAATAACTGTAGTATAAAAGCAACAAATCAAACGGAAGAAAATACATGAACATCATGGGACAGGAGCACGGAAACGCGCTCGGAATTTCTAAAGGGAGTGAAAGGGTGGGAAAAGTAACCAGAAGAGTTTTTCTTCTCTGCAGAGGAGAAATAATTAGGGTTCCTAAGCAGCTGCCATAACAATTCGCATTCCCATATAAATATGGCATGCATGACATTTTTTTGTCATGAAAATTTTTCACTGTTCTGTAAACAATGGCATGATTTCATATGCGCCTATTTCTTGTTCGGTTTTTCTCCTGCGATCTTTTTTTCAGCTTTCTATTGCATAACAGACTGATTGCCACGTGTAGTTCATATGTACTGAAGGCATAGAAAGCATGCGGCCTTGGCCAAAGTTTTTCAGGTCAAATGGGTTGCTTTTCAGCCACTTATGGTTCCCCAACTTTATATCGCATGCGATACGAAGATCCTTCGTCATCACGTTTCATAACTTTCTGGTATTCCCCGCTCGCCCTAATGGGCTAAAAAAAACCATGTTCCTTGAAAAATTTCAGTCACGACTGTAATTCACAGCATCATACAAGTGGCTGTCGGGCTGGCATGTGCGGCCTATCAACTCGCTTTGAACCAGTAGTCAACTGATGACACAGTTTTATCAGCTAAGTAGCAAGACACTTCCCTATTTACCTGAGGTCCATTCAGTGATTGGAGATATGACATTCTTATTCCTAGTTCTAAGGAAGCTACATATTCGCATTGCTTAGCAGAGCCAGAGTATCGGAGTCTCGATTGGGAGAACAAGTCTGGCGAGCATTAAGTGAACACAGGAGCGAGAAGTATTTTATGTCTAGGAGATGATTACAGGTAAATTTTTAACAACAGGGCAGGCATCGTGGATAATAGTGTTACGTTTGGCATTCTAACGGACTTCAGCAAAGATGCACAGGGACTATTGGCAAAAATAGGTCTATTATTCAGTCCTAACTTCGAATTCAAATGTAGCCACAAAGTAGCCAAGTAGCCAAATTCAAATTTTTGTCGCCAAGGGGTCCCAAAAGTAGCCAATTTGGCGTAAAGTAGCCAAACCTGGCAACCCTGCTCTAAACTACAATCACGTGTGCTAGAGCAGTCTGGCGAATTGAGGAGAAAACATTAGGCACTCACCGCACCGACGTAGCTGACGCCGGTCGATCCTGCAGCTGCCATCCACTGCTGGGACTGGGCCTCCGAGCGAAGAAACGGTCGAGGCGACGGTGAGTTTGGTTTTGTGGGGTCTAACGTCCCAAAGCAACTAAGGCTATGAGAAACGCCGTAGTGAAGGGCTCCGGAAATTTCGACCACCTGGGGTTCTTTAACGTGCACTGACATCGCACAGTACACGGGCCTCTAGAATTTCTCCTCCAAAGAAATTCTAGCCGCCGCGGCCGGGATCGAACCCGCGTCTTTTGGGTCAGCAGCCGAGCACCATAGCCACTGAGCCACCACGGCGGCTAGCGACGGTGAGTGAAAGGACTTTTATGTACAGTATGTACAAGGGCTTTTACATGATACAAGGGCCAAGAGCACCACGGGCGAGCACAAAGATGAAGGGCGGCCCCGGCGACGAGCGTAGCTCCGGCGTGATGGCTCTTCTGCTGCCCGTCTGCTGCTCGGGGTCAGCGCGGCTCCGTTTTTATAGTCGCAGGTGTCCGTTGCGGCAGCCAGCAGTTCAAATCCTCCTATCAGGTCGCGGCACTGGCTACCGTTCCAATGATACGAATGGTGGTGAGGCGCACGGCCGTTGAAGGCTTTGCAGTCTGGAACGGGCGGCTGGCGAAGCGTCACAGGTGTTCGAACCGACGGAGAGGAGGGGGAGGAGGAAGGGTCCGCGTCGGGCGCCGGCGAGGGCGGGATGATTCACGCTGCAAGCCGCGACATGTCCGAGAGAGTCTGGGCTTGCTTTGCGCGACGGCGAGCGCGCAGCGCTGGTTTCCAGACAGGCCAGCCAGCGAAATGTGGGCGCCAGCACAACACCGTGTTGTAGGCGTATGTGACGTACGGGAGAATCTCTTTCCAGGTTTTGTGCTGCGATTCTATGTACATTGCGATCATGTCGGCGATCGTTCTGTTGAGTCTCTCTGTGAGCCCGTTCGTCTGTGGGTGATAGGCATTGGTTTTGCGATGGCTCGTGTTGACTGAGCTCGAACAAGTCGCGCATGAGCTGTGCCGCAAACGCCGTACCTCGAGCAATGATTACGTGGGACGGTGCGCCATGACGTAGCATGATTTGTTGCATAAAAAACTGGGCAATGTCAGATGATGTGCCTCGCTGCACCGCCTCAGTTTCCGCATACCTTGTTAAATAGTCGGTCGCGACTATGATCCATTTATGAGCGGCCGATGACACAAGGAATGGGCCCAGAAGATCGACGCCGACTTGATCAAACGGCCACCGAGGCGGTTCAATAGGTTGGAGCAAATCCGCTGGCTTGAGAGGAGGCGCCTTACGACGCTGGCATGCGCGGCAGCCTCTGAAGTAACGTTGGACGGCGTGAGAAAGTTTGGGCCAATAATACGCCTGGCGCACGCGTGCAAGTTTGTGGGCAAAATCCAAGTGGCCGGAGGTAGGCTCGTCGGAGGTCTGCCGGAACGACGAGGAGGTGCGCTCAGTTGAAGATAATCGCCTATTCTACCGACGCGTATCAAAATCTTTCTTATAAATTTTTTGCATCGCTCGCACCGAGAAGTTAAAACTGCCATAATAACCAGCAGCCAACGATTTTCCTCAAATCAAAGACGTCAATAGTAATAAAATTCAAATACTCTGTAGGGAGATCTGCGGATATATTCATGTTTCAGCGAAACGTTTAAATATACAAAAATCTTTCTCGTTGACAAATATTTTTGTCCTCAATTGTTTGATGTAATGCTCAGATGACCTGATAGTAGGGGGCGCCAGCGCTTCTAAAATTTCTTCGGGCGGCGGAACATCTAACGCTAGTTCGCCTAATTCAGTAAGTGCAATACATTTCCGCCATTCCAAATGCAGAACAAGGCATTTTACCGTGCCAGTAAAGCATAAAGAGGAGCCAGGTGCTCAGGAATGCTGTTCTAGTGAAGGTGCTCTACCAAAATTTACTACATGACACAGATTAAGCAGTTCTTAGATTCTGTACGTTGCCGCAGTAAATGTAAGAATTTCTTAAACATCTTGAGTCGATAGATAATACTGCAGAAAGTTTAGTGTAAGTTCCTTTTTTTCACTAAACATCAAATTTAAATCCACTTCATGAAGCAACCTGTTACTCGGCGGCTACAGGTGTGCGCACAAGTAGCGATACCGCTGTGCAATGCGACGGCTCTGAAGGCATGTCAAATATCTTCCTGAATAGTCAAAGTAGGAAGCCTATGATAGCCAACATGGAGCCACTATCATATAAGTATAGGGAGACTGCTGCCTACCTCGCAGTTTGCCCACACAGCTTTGATTCCAAGACGACCTCACTTCTACATTGTCCCTTTACTCTTGGCTCGAATTTACTCCACTGCGACACGTTTACTGAGCTGATGCGAGACTCAACAAAACTGCGTCCATCATTCTCTGAAATTTTGCCGGAGCCGAACAAAAACCGAAATGAAGGACCTTGAACTCATAAAGACCATCCGACGTCACGAACGCTGTCTTCACGCGATCCCGCTCGTCAACTTCAATCTGCCAGTAACCGCTTTTTAAGTCCAGCGAAGAAAAGTAGCGCGCGCGCCGCAGCCGGTCAAGAGAGTCGTCAATGCATGGTAGCGGCTAGACGTCTTTCTTTGTAACCTGGTTAAGCTTCCGGTATTCAACGCAAAATCGCAGACTACCATCCTTCTTCCTAACCAAAACCAGAGGCGAAGCCCACGGGCTCCTCTGTGGCTGAATAACACCATCCTGCAGCATATCTTAGACTTGTTCAGCTATGGCTTCACGCTCCCGCAATGAGACACGGTATGGATTTCGTCGAATTGGTCGGGTGCTGTAGTCCGTTATGATGCGGTGCTTAGAGAGAGATGTCTGTGAGTGCCGACGTAGACGAGAAACAGTCTTGAAACTGATGGAGAAGGTATACTACACTTTGATCTTAGCCAAAAGGCCGAGAAGCGACCGGCTATGGTTCGGGGTAAGCCTAGGTTCACGTCGAGGAACAACTGAGGTGTGCGACAAGTGGACATTTCGCTCTGGAGGGCAAGACAGTCGCCAGTTTCGGCGATGCCCTCGAAGTATGCGACCGCTGTCCCATGCCGTTCGGTCCCAAAATTCGTTAGAAGGACATCTGCCAGGCCGTTCCGTAGCGTGACGATACCTCTCGCGATGCAGACCCCATGAGAGAGCACAAG
Organism: Amblyomma mixtum; assembly: GCF_055824585.1. Lineage (NCBI taxonomy): Eukaryota > Metazoa > Arthropoda > Arachnida > Ixodida > Ixodidae > Amblyomma > Amblyomma mixtum. The sequence continues at coordinate 122,030,028 of NC_143013.1, forward strand.
CGCAGTGTTCTGTTCTGGTACGCCGTCAGCACTGCACCAGTCGGCACAAATGACGGTAACGAGGGCACAGGATCGCGGAGGCACGGTCACATCTGCGTCGATTATCCGCAGGGCCGGTCTGCGTGGTTCGGTGTCGGCTGAATTTGTTCCAGTGGTAGAAAATGTTACCAGCCGACCAGGAAGGTGTTTGATGGCGCCATGCTCGCACAAGAAGTCCATTCAAAGGATCAGGTCTTTGCAGCAGTGCGGCAGAACAACAAAAGTGCCAACAAAAGCTGAGTTGGCAATGGTGACTCGAGTAGTGCACCTTCCGATAGGCGTCACGAGGTCACCGCCACCAGTACGAATTTGAGGTCCATCCCATTCTGTCTTTAACTTGCTGAGGCAATCCGCGAGGTGCTTGCTTATTATCGAAAAGTCCGCGCCTGTATCGGCTAAAGCAGTCACTGGGTGCCCGTCAACGTGAATGCGGAGGTCGGCGCTAAGAACTGCATCGGTGCCAGGAAAATTCGGTATCACGGGATCAGGCTGCGGCGGAATCGGCATTTCGGCATCGCGCTCCGGCGGCATTCAGGGGTCTTCGTTACATCAGCTGTCAGCAAGCTTCCCCGCTGAGGTCGCCGCTTTCAGTTTCCCCGGCGCGGGCTTGGAGACCGGCCCCGCAGTCCATCTGCGAAGGCCTGGGCCGGGCGACGTGATGCGTGCGGGAGACGGGGATCGGGGACGGCGGGTAGAGGTGGTGTCGTGGGCAGCAAGGTATTCCTCTATTCCGTGGGGTCGCTCACCGAAACGGGGACAGGGAGCATCACGTGGGAAACTCCGGAGGCCGATTTCACAGTAGGGTAAACGGCGATATAGGTGGGCGGCTTCCCCGCTTTGGTAGCAGAACGGCTGCTGGTCAGAAGTGCGCCAAACAGCCGCCTTCCGGGCCGGTGGACGAATGGAAGGTCCTCGTTGGGGCCGCTGGTAGAATGACGGGGGCGGAGCGGTTGGCGGCGGTGGGTGGTAGGGCAAACGTTGCACAGGTGGCAACTCGGGACGGAGAGCCGCGGCGTAGCTCATGGGGCGTGGCTCTGGCATGACTGGAGGAGGCGGTGAAAATGCTCGCCGAATCTCGCCGCGCACAACTTTGGTAAGAGCCGCAGCCGTCGGATCAGACGAGGCCAGGGTCAGTTTCTGGAGCTCTTCAGGGACCACCACGCGTATGAGCTCACGCAACGACGAATTAACGCTGGCCACGCTCAAAGAAGCCGCTCTGTCGCTTCGCTCACCGCACAAGGAGTCATTTGGGCGGCAGCGCCGCTGCAAGGCCCGCTCAATGGCGATCGCCTCTTTGATGAAGTCGGCTACAGTCTGCGGGGGATTTCGGACCAAACCAGCGAAGAATTGGTCCTTCACACCTTGCATCAGGTGGCGGAGCTTCGTGCATTCCGCCATATCTGGGTCAGCGCGCCGACAAACGGGTCACGTCCTCGGCGAACATGGCAACGCTCTCATTAGGCTTTTGTACGCGAGCGTCCAGAAGGCGCCGCGCAATATCTCGGCGGTCCTCGCTAGCAAAGATGTCCCGGACCTGCTAGAGCAAGGTATCCCAGATTCTGATATCGACCTCCCTGTTCTCGAACCAAGTGTTGGCTCCGTCTTCGAGGGCGAAATACACGTTCCGCAGCTTCTGCGCAGGGCTCACTGGTTGAAATCGGCGACCCGCTCAAAACTGGTCAAGCCAGTCTTCAACATCTTCGAAAGTGACGCCATGGAAGCTGGCAGGCACGCGGGGTTGCTAAGGCGTCAAGTGTGAAGCGCTAGCCTGCGCCATGGTGGTATGCTCACCAGGTAGATGAGTGCGGGCCTCTTTGTGGAGGAGACCAAACTCTGGGACCAGTCCCAGGAGGCGGTGGCTGCTGCGGTGAACGGGTGTGCAGACAAGCGGTAGCTGGTCGGGACTCGATGAGCGGCTGTCTGGAGGGGTCGTGGACATGGGACGTCGAGCCCGCAACCTTCACCGGTGTCACGTAGCAATTGCTACAGGTAGCGCCGCGTCTAGACGGCAGAGGAACGCCAACACCGAGAAGATGCGATAGCACACCGAGACGGCCAGGGTGGAACGTTCAGTTTCGTCTTCTTCAGCAGCGAACAGCGCGGCGCACGAGCTGCGTGCCGAACAGCCGCCGAGCGGGTAATGTTGTAGAGGTGGCAATGTTAAGCAAGCGCAGAGCGCCCATGATGGCAGCACAGAGAGAATGTGCACAAGATGGCAGCGTTGGATACTAAATTGCGGTTTCTCTTTTCTTGCACCGCAGTGCGGCGTCTTCATTGCATAAAGGGTAATAAAGTGGCGGTCGTAAAACCGAAATTGGTTCCTAAATTAAGCCCAGTCTTCTCAAAAAGGCAAGGTTTCTACCGTAGATTACAGACCTGATATCTGAACATGAGGTTTGAGCGTGCGTCTGTTAAGCGACAATATTAACAGGCTTCTGAAGGCGGTAACTTCGGTTTTTTTAGTGCAATCAAGATCCATGGAATGATAAGTTTTTTATGACATGTAATCTGGCCTCCCCAAGTGCAAAAAAATGTCATTGACTGCTCGCGAAAACCAAAATAAAGCTGCGAGGTTAGTGATCTGAAAACTTTTTTTCAGTACGTCGCTTGAAACACAGATGTCGACACCTACGAGAGCTACCCGTACCCTAATACGTTAGTTTCTGGCACGTATATCAGGGAAAAGCATAAGCTCAGCAGAAATGTATGTCTTAAAGCCTTTCTATGGTGCGCTTAAGGGGAAGAGTTAATTGCTGCCAACCTGAAATAGGCGCCGCTCAAAGCGAAGACACTCCTCCCAGAAAGAAGAGTGCATGTGAATGAGGATGCAAACTGTGCGTACTTTGTATTGTGAGCCTCCTTCTCGATGAACGTTTTTAGTCTAGGACAGTCTGGCTCTAAGTACGCGATCCTAAAAAGAAATGCGAGCGACGATGGCGATGGTGAGCATATACATGTGAAAGAAGTAGACGTTCGCACAACGCGCTCACACAAATTCCACCGGAAGAAAAGCGGCCGCCCTAGCCGCAGATCTCATGGTAAAGGGGCGACGGGCATATGGTATGGCTTCATGCGTGACAGCTGAACGACCTTTTCTAAGCGTCGGCGACGATCGGCACTAGCTTGGGAATCGGAAACACGGTAGCTGACGGATCACGTTGGTTGTAATACCGTGTTAAGCCCAGTGATGCGATGAAGAAACTTCTCGCGAAAACCAGGGGTGCAGTCATGTGTCCAGAAGAGTGGAAAAAGCAGAAAACTAATCGCAAATTACGCGACCGCATAGCCAAACTCACAGAGCAGGCTGCAGCGTATGCTGCCGAGCTCTCAGATTCAAATTGGATATCACGCTGCGACACCGCAGCTCATCAGATGAGCTCGAAGGGGACGTGGCGTCTCTTTCGTAGTCTAATCGACCCCCCCTAAACGAGAGGGGAGACGCAAAAGCAGCTCCGGCGGGCTCTGCAAGGGTTCCAAGGTACGACGGCGCAACTTGCGGACACTCTGTGCGGCAGATATCTCTGTCGTATGGAGGACCCGTCTGGGCCACAGTACATGTACTCTGGCAGGCCTAATGAAACACTCGATGCCCCTTTTGAGTTGCACGACCTTAAGGCGGCCTTAGCAAAAATGCGCCGGGGTACGGCTCCGGGACGGGACCTCATAACAGTGAACCTGTTGGCGAACCTACCGGACTCAGCCTACCTTCATTATTAGAATACGTCAACCAGATCTGGGACGGGCATCCACTCCCTCCCGAGTGGAAAACGTCACTTGTGACGTTTATCCCTAAAACAGGTAAGGCCGTGAATACGGACAACCTGAGGCCCATATCACTGACCTCATGTGCGGGAAAGCTTATGGAGACGATGGTACGGGATCGACTCTCTCCATACCTGGAGAGTAAGGGCTTCTTTGCAGTCACCATGTTCGGGTTTCGCCCTCACATGTCTGCACAGGATGTCCTTCTCCAGCTGCACAGGGATGTAATACGACCCACAACTATGCAACACAATGACAAAGCCATCCTCGCCCTTGATCTGAAAGGGGCTTTCGACAATGTGAAACACGGAAGCATCCTGGCCAACTTGAGTTCTACCGATTGTGGGGCTAGGACCTACGCGTATGTAAGAGATTTCTTGTCTAATCTCCAGGCCTTTCTTCGGATTGAGGGCGAGGAATACGGCCCTTACATGATGGGAACACGGGGTACCCCTCAGGGAGCAGTGTTATCACCGCTCCTGATCAACATTGCTATGATGCGCCTCCCAAGCCAATTTGCCCGGGTGGAAAGCATTCAACACGCGTTATATGCAGATGATATTACAATTCGGACCACTCAGGGGAACCTTGGGGACATGGAGGACCGCCTTCAGCAGGCTGCTTCCATAGTCGATGCGTATGCTAATGACTGTGGGCTCCAATGTGCTCCAGCGAAATCAGAACTTCTGCATATCAGAGCGAACCCAAAGGATAGGACAGCAATACACATCTCTCTGTCAGGAGGTCCTATTAGAGAGGTGGAGGAGCTCCGTATTCTGGGCCTTTTCATTCACCAGAGACTCAGACCGGACTCCACTATTGCGAAACTCAAGAGAGTAGGCGAACAGGTAGGGCGCATGATCCGCCGCGTTTCCAACAAGCGGGGTGGTCTGCGGGGCAGGGACGCGCTTCGGCTCGTCTATGCCTTCGTGACTAGCCGGATCCTCTACGCCGTGCCTAATCTCCGCACTACTAAGCAAGACGAGGCGCGAATAGACGCCATCATCCGCAAGGCAACTATGCGAGCCCTGGATCTCCCGGTGGCTACCTCTAATGCCAAACTCAAGGCATTGGGGGTGCTAAACTCCTACCAGGAGCTGCGGGAGGCCCACCTTGTGAACCAATACACGCGGCTCACGCAGTCGGCTCCTGGGCGCTGCCTGCTAAACCGCTTACACATCCAACACGACCGCACTCCAGAGGAGGCGGAGCGTACCCCAGTACTATGGCGCCATATGCTCTGGGTCTCCCCGCTCCCCCGTAACATGGACACCGACATGCATGAAAACAGACGACAAGCGCGGGCTCGGGCTCTTGAGAGACAACACGGCTCCCGACCCGGTGTATATTATGTAGACGTAGCAGGGCCATCACCCACGGGATTTTACTCGGCCACTGTCGTTCACCAGGAAATGCACGTTGATGGACTCTCCTTTCGAGCCCCGAATTCAATGCCGGCCGAGGAAGTAGCGATAGCGCTTGCTGCCGCCCACGCCAATTCGAGAATAATCATCACGGACTCCCGAAAAGCATGTGAACATTACTTGGCAGGGGAGATCTCCCCCTTAGCTGCTTGTATTCTACGACGGACTGCCACTGATCCAACACCCAAACGAATCATTTGGGCTCCTGGCCACCAGGGCTTACGAGGTAATGAGGCCGCTGACGCGGCTGCCCGAGCGCTTACTCACCGGGCTCCTCATCCCAGCTCTTCTGGCTCGGAGACTAACCAGCCGCTGCTGCGATTCAGGGAAATATTAACACATTATGGCGACAACCACCGCTTTTTCCCGGCCCCTGCAAAAGGGCTGAGTAAGACGGAGTAGCGAGCTTTAAGGCGCCTGCAGACAGGTACTCTTCTCTGCCCTGCAATAATCAAACATTACGATCCTAACACGGATGGGCGATGCCCACACTGTGGGGAGACCTGTGATATCTTCCACATGGTGTGGGCATGTACTCCAAATCCCCACCTCCCCCCTTCCCCTACCCCTTCCAGAGAGGCATGGGAGACTGCCCTCCTCAACTGCTCCTCGCTTGAGTCCCAAAGGGCTCTGGTGAAACGGGCGAGACGGGGCCTCGTCGTGCGGTGTCCCGGACTAGGGACGCCGACCATGTAGCGGGGCCACTCTGTGGCTCCCAAACTTTTTTCACAAAATAAAAGTTTTCACCGCCACCACCACCAGAAGAGAACTTCACCACCGTGTTGAAAGGAGACAGTATGGTGGTGCTGGCCGCGGGGGCGTATTCCATCTTGCTGGGCCACTTCAGTGTTGACGCGCGCAAGATGACGACAGTGGGCCATACGAGAAGAAAACTGTTCGCCCAGTGACGTGGACGGATAGACTGCAGCGGAGAAGGTGGTCTCTAATACAAGAGAAGGCTGGGGGTGGTAAACCAGGAAGAAAGCGCTGTAGCCTGTGGTGCGCTGAATAGCAAAATTATATACAAAGGTGACGAAGGACGGTCGTGATGTGGACGGGGTTGTCAGTGTTGTGTAGCTGACTTGCCATGTTTGACGAGGTAGTGTGCCGCCTTTTCTCCTGCATGCAATAAACGGTGGTTGTGCTGCAGAAAGAGAATCTGTGTGGTGGCGAACGATTAATGACGCCGATCGGATCTCTTCGTTACTACAATAATTTCTGGTGCCGAAACCCGGGAGCGATCCTGCAACATCAACGGACCCCCCAGATCGACTCCTCGAAAGACAGGGATGATGATGATGATGATGTCCTCGGGCTGAATGGCACATACCCACGGCGGGGGATTGGCACATCTCGAAGAGAAAGAGGAAGGCCCTGAAAACTCACGCAACGCTTTTAAGCCTGAGGAAATCATCGTCATCTTCAAACAACATGGCTGGTTGGTGAGGCAGAAGCCTTGTTGATGTCTACCGCCCCGCGCGTCGAGGACCTGGACGTTATTATCGAGCGTCTGTAATTGTCTTAACGTTAACTGAAGGATGTAGGCCCCGCGATCGAGCCTCCGATCACCGAACCCGAAGGCGACGGAGAGTTTGCCACCATCATAGAATGCGGTGACAAGATCGTGACCACTCTAACCAAGCTGAAGTCTGCAGCGAAATTGAACACAGCGGGAACGAATGTGGGCAACACTAACTCGAATAGACATCAAAGCACAACGACAGGAACGGCTGCCAAGACAAGGCTCCCTAAATTGGAACTCCTGAAATTTAATGGCGAAAGAAGGAATTGGCAGCCATTTTGGGAGTTAATTGAAAAACGATCTACAAGAATTCGTACCTATCACTAGCGGAGAAATGCCAGTATTAGCGATCTGCTCAGACAGAAGACGGAGCATCTGCCATCGAGGGGTTGCAACTAACGGCGGAGTGCTACAACCACGCCACTGACATGCAAAAGCATCAATTCGCTAATCAAGCCATCCTCATCCAGGACCCAAAAGAAGGCCTCATGGCTGCCGCACAGGCGTAATCGACAGGCAGTGCCCACACTCTGGCGGCGCTGGTATGACAGCCGTCAGGCTCACATGCTAGACCTTAAGGCGTTCGGTGTGGGCGAAGAATCGTACTGCGCAATGCTCTACCCTCTTGATCTCCGGGCGCTACCGCCCCGACTTGAGCCAGCTGTACAAGAGGATGATTGATGGCTTCGAAGGATGCAGTGGGTTCCACCCATGGCAACACCTCTCCCAGCGCCACTAGCTCCGAAACAGAAACAGACTCGGTGCCTAAGAAAGAGCTTCGCGCACTTCTGGAATTCCTTCGGACCGAAGTTGAGAGCCGTGAAAGGGCCAGCAGGAAGCAACCGAACATACATACATGCATACATGCATACATGCATACATGCATACATGCATACATGCATACATGCATACATGCATACATGCATACATGCATACATGCATACATGCATACATGCATACATGCATACATACATACATACATACATACATACATACATACATACATACATACATACATACATACATACATACATACATACATACATACATACATACATACATACATACATACATACATACATACATACATACACATACATACATACATACATACATACATACATACATACATATTTATTTTGTCATATTTACTCATAGAAGTATGTGTGCCCGCGGAAGCGCAAGACAGGGCGCTTGTGGACAGGCCACGGCAATCAAACAAAGTGCAGACTCAGTACAGAGAAATTACATGGTTTGCAATATAAAATAGAGAGAAAAAAAGAAAAAAAACATATATTGATAGGAACAACAATCACACTTGTACACACTGAAAAAGTAGGTTAAATACATAGATTATGAGGATGCAACAACAACAACAAAAAAAAAGCACCCGTGCTTCATAACACATATCAACAAGCCCTTCAGAGTGTTTCGAGCCATGAGGTCAGTGTACCGTTTTTAAGGTTCTAGACGTAACTAGCCAGGATTTTACTTGTGATCTGACCTCTTTGATAGTCTGCAATGATAGTATTTTTGTTGGAAGCTGGTTAAAAAGGAAGGGGATGTAGAACATTCGGCACCTTTTTCCATAGTGTGTATATATCTTGGGAAGTTTAAACGGCTCTACTTTTCTTATTTATTTATTTTATTTAGTACATACTGCTAGCCTCATGCTGAGGCTGTTGCAGGATTGGGGCATATGATACAAAGGGAGAAAACAACAGTAAGAAAAGTACACTTAAATTATTGTTATACAGTTCTAGTTGGCACAGTGGAACAAAGAAAAAAAAAAGAATACAGTCAGAGATCATAAGTCACAAAAAAAAACAAATTTCAGGAGGGCAAAAGTAGCGAATCGACAACATTCTGCAGTCAGGGCACAGTTGACAGCTTTGAAATAAAACTTTCCAGGGACGGGCACTTCACCACGTCATCAGGTAAGGCATTCCATTCACGGACAGCTTGGGGGAAAAATGAGTACTTAAAAGTGTTGCTGTGTGCCCGGAATTCGATTAAATGCTTGGAGTGTTGTGTTCTAGTGCTGCGGTGAGCTGAGCGGGAGATGTAACTCTCACTGTTGATCTTAAAGGCTCCAGACAAGAGAAGATACTTATATTTGATGCGTGTATGCTTGGCGCGACTGCTAATAGTGCTGAGACCAGCCTGGGTGAGAAGTTCGGATGGTGACTCGTGGCGGCGATATTTGTTATAGATGAACCTAACTGCCTTGCGTTGTATGTTTTCTAATTTGGTAATTAAATTATTTGTGTGTGGGAACCAGCATATTATGCTGTATTCTAAAATTGGTCGCACGAGGGATGTATAAGCAAGCAATTTTGTGTCGGGTGAGGCGAAATTGATGGAGCGCCTTAATGAGCAAAGAGCGGAAAATGCTTTGGATGTTACGTATGCTATATGCTTGTCCCATTTTAAGTCTGAAGAAATGATTATGCCAAGGTACTTATATTTATCGACAAATGTTACTATGTTATCTCCGATTTTATACGGGAAAGTGAGTGTTCTTTTTTTTCCTTGACACGGTCATCCCAACTGTTTTTTCTAGATTTAGTGTCATCTGCCATTCCTGGCACCACTTTGATATTACTTCTAGATCGGCGTTTAATGTGATCTGGTCTTCTTTACTGTTAATGTTTTTATATATTATGCAATCATCCGCAAACATGCGAACAGTAGCGTCAATACCATTTGTTATGTCATTTATATATATTAGGAATAGAATCGGCGCTAATACCGTGCCTTGCGGGACCCCTGAAGTAACTTTTACGCACTCAGATGAACATCCTTCGAACTGAACAAACTGTTTGCGGTCAGAAAGATATGCTGTTATCCAGTCAGTAGTCGTATTAGTACCGAGAACGTTTTCGATTTTGTAGATAAGTTTGGGATGGGACACGCGATCAAAAGCCTTTGAAAAGTCGAGGAAAAGCATATCGATTTGTCCGCGCATGTCAATTGTCGATGCCAAGTCATGTATGGTTTCCAATAGCTGCGTTGTTGTGGACAGACCCTTTCTGAAGCCATGCTGGTTATTGTTCAGTAATTCATTCTGTTCACAATAGGTTACAATGTGTTTAAGTATAATATGCTCTAGGATTTTGCATACTGTACAGGTAAGGGAAATTGGGCGGTAGTTTGCAGGGTTATTAACGTCTCCAATTTTATGAATTGGAATTACTTTTGCAACTTTCCATTCACTGGGTACATCGCCAGTATCCAAGGATTTATTGTAGAGAAGGAGAAGATATTTGGACATCCACTCTGCGTACCTTTTCAGGAACTGGTTGGGGATATTGTCGGGGCCACTAGATTTCTTTCCATCAATGTTTAACAGTAAAGACAGTATGCCTGGTTCAGTTATCAACAATTCGCCTAAATGACTGTTGCCATTTTGCCGGCTTGAAAATTGAGGCCTTATGCTATTATCCACCGTAAAAACGGATTTAAAGTAATGAGAGAACCTGTTCGCTTTTTGTAACGATTCTATTTCAGGTGTGTCACTCTGTCTGGGCTTGCGTGGGTTTAGGTAGCGCCAGAACTTACCAGGAGCTGATCGTATAAAGTTGTTTAAAGTGACGTTTACGTATTTATACTTAGCAGTTCTAACAGCACTTTTTAGGGCTCGTGATAGTTCATGCATTTTGTTATTGTAAGCAATTACTGGGTGCTTGTTTTTAGATTTCCTCAATCGCGATATTTTGCGCTTCAGGTGAATAATTGGTCGGGTGATCCACGGGTTTGTTTTTCGAACTTTTTTTAGTTTTTTTGGGCACATAGAGCACATAGAGCGACTTATTATTTTAGGTTTGTTCACAGGAAGCTTAAAGTTTTTAGAAAAGTAGTTTCTACTAATTACTACATGTGTAAATAAATCTTGAATAAAGTACACATCAGCTGCAATCATTCTTTCAACACTATCTAAGGTCTCCTTAGACGTGCCATACAAAATGTTTGCGGAAATTCTGTTTAGTAATCTATCGATTTGGTTCCTTCTGGACAACGCACATGAGCCATAAACAGTGACACCATACCTTAATATAGACTCTCCTATAGCCTTAAACACAAGCTGACGCAACCTAACAGAAGTATTGAATTTCATTCTGTAAAGATACATAGAAGTAACACGGAGTCGTTTGATGAGATGGTCAACATGAGCAAACCAAGACATGTTAGCGTCGAGATGAATGCCTAGATATGTGACTCTTTCAGACAAGGGCAGTGAAACAGATTGGCATCTAGGGCAGAAAGTACCGTGTACAATAACAGATTCCTTTATTATGACATTTTTGTGCGGATTTCTAAAACAAACCAGAGCCGTTTTCTGCTTGTCAGTGTAAATCTGGTTACCTGAAAACCAATCACACACTTTTATAACATCTGTTTGTAGCAGCTCTGCAGCCCTGTTTTGCGACTCATTCGGAACAAGGAGCGCTGTGTCATCAGCATACTGGTAAAGTACTGAATTCAGTCTAAGGTATGCCAAGTCATTTACATCAATATCGAAAAGGAAAGGTCCTAAAACGGAGCCTTGTGGCACGCCATAGAGAAGAGGTTTGAAGTCGCTGAAATTATCTTTGACTCGCACAACCTGAACACGATTTGAAAGGTAGTTTGAGAAAAACATGAGGTAAGGTCCGCGAAATCCAATGTTCTCTAATTTCTGCAACAGAATGCCGTGGTCCACTGCATCGAAAGCTTTGGTTAAGTCTAAAAACAATCCAAGGACAATCTCATTTCTATCTATATGCATGTTAATTTTGTCACAGCAATCTTCTAGAAGATCTACAGTGCTAGTCTCGCGCCGGAAACCATACTGTGTGCCATTTAGGATATCAAATCGGTCACAAAACGACAACATAATCTGATATACGATTTTATCCATTAAAATAGTAATGGTAGGCAATATACTGATTGGTCGGTAGTTTCTCTTATCAGTTTTTTTGCCCGACTTATAGAAGGGCCGTATAACGGGTATTTCCATACCTTGGGGTATTTCCCCTGTAGAGAAGCAACCGTTAAGAATATGCAGGAGCACAATTTTTAGTTTGCTGTAATTATTTCTTAGATCTCGCAGTCTGATCTTATCGTATCCGGGAGGTTTGCTCAGTGGGAGGACCTGAAGAATATTCCATAACTCAGTGTCATCAACCGTCGGTAAGTACGCAGAGTTTGGTACGTTTGGACCATAGTATATAGCCGGAGGTACTTTCGGTTGCGCTTTTAATTCCTTCACAGATGTAGCAAACTGTTCGCTGAACGAGTCCGCCGTAGATTGATTACTTTCACTGCCAAAGGTACGGGTTAATTCAGTATCTAGATTTTTGTTCTTAGTTTTACCCATTATGTCATAAAGAAGTCCCCACGTTTTTTTCATATTACCGCGGCATTTTACAAACTCAGCAGAGTAAAACCGCCGCTTTCCTAATCTTAACTTTGATGTAAGTTTATTCCGAACTGCACGATACAACTTCTGTAACTCAGTGTCGGATGGACTACTCTTACAAAGTTGCCAAAGCTTGCTTTTTTCAAACGATAACGCCAACATGTCATTTGTTATCCACTTCTTTTCAGGGTTTCTTAGCTTTTGCTTCACCTCTCTCATGGAGCATGAGTAAATTTCGTTGAATTTTTTAACAAGTAAATCAAATGCGTCGGTGTGATGATGTATTGTTAAGCTTTCGCAGTCAAAGTTTTGGATCAGGCCATTTACACGTCGGTCGTCTAGAATGGTTATTGTACGAAAAGTTGACATTGGTGTTCCAGGTTCGCTGTTGACCAAACAAAGAGCCTGAAAATAATGATCTGCCACTTTTTCTCGTATCACTGCAGCCACTAAGTCTAATGTTGGGCATCTTACAGCAATGTGATCAATACAAGACTGAGTAAGCCGGGAACCAGCAAATTCCTCGCGAGTATAACTGCGGATAGTATTGTCTATGCCATAACCAGCTAATAAATCGAGATAATCCTCAACACCACTTTTCTTTGGCTGTAAAATGTTAATGTTAAGGTCTCCCACTAATATAACATTACTCTGAGAATGTTTGCACAAGAAGCAGGAAAGTTCAGAAAGAAATAATTGCAGGTCAGAGTTAGGCGGACGGTAGACAGTAATAACCACAAAAGACTCATCATGATTACTAATCGAAAGCGGAAGAACCTCTGCAGCCATAAAAGTGCAAGTTAATTCCTCAACAAACCATGCATCTCTAACAAACACTAAGACGCCGCTACCTCTACCTGAGGAACTACAGAGCGAGAATGACTAAAAACCCTGCAATATAAACCCGAGAGCCTCTGGCTCATCTACATTTATTTCAGTTGACACCACAACGTCTAAATGCTTTAATAACTGACACAAGTAGACATTTAGCTGGTCCCAATGCCTTCTAATGCTCCTGATATTTACATGTACGAGGTCAAGTACAGGTTTTGAACATGAAGTCGTGAAGACGCGATCTCTGTGTTCTTTCCATTCAGGAAACGAATCAAACGTTTCGCACATGTTCATTTCAGTTAGTTGATATCGTCTTCATTCTGTATCTTTATCACAGTAGAACCCTCCACTTTCCTCATGAGCACGTGTCCATTCTTTGCCCAAGCATATTTGTATGATTTTATCTTGGCAGCGTTTTTAGCGAGCCACAGTAGCTTTTTTGTATAGGCAGTTAAGTTCTCATTGATGTAAATGTTCTCATCACTCAGTGTGTAGCGCTTTCGAAGCCAGAGCTCACGGTCACTCATTGACTTGAACTTGGCAAGAATTACAGGAACTTTGCCATCTCTGGCAGGCAATCTGTGTACGGCGTCTACACATTCAACAGTTTCTTCCGGGATTTCCAACCTGTTTGCAAGTGACTTCAATTCAGATACCAGATCCTCCTTGTCTGCTTGCTTAATTCCATGTATCTCAATGTTCTGCCTACGAGAATAAGCTTCGAGATTGTTCACTGTGTTTCTAAGTCCATTTATTACAATAGCTTTCTCTGCTAAACTCTCAGCCTGTTCAACGCAATGCTTTTTTAGTTCAGCTACCTGAGTGTTCTGCGCGGCCAGCGACATCTTAATTTCCTCGTAGTTTGATGAAAGCAGGTCCATCACAGTTTCGACGCTCTCAATGATTTTGCCTTGCTTGTCAATTTTTTCTATTACAGAATCATTCTTTGCAGATTGATGGTGAATAGTTTTGTCAATTTCGTCCACACGCAAACTGATTTCAGACAGTTTACCGCTAAGCGCACGGATAGCGCGCAACAGTTCTGTCCTAGTCGGTTCACCCTTTTTTACGCTACTGTCTGAATCAGAATCATGTGAATCCGTTGACTTCAGGGTCAGGCAAGTTGAGCACACCCACTTAGACCTATCAAGTGTCTTCAAGGCCTTCTTATACACGCCAGAACATTTGCCAATGCGAAGCCAGCAGCTACATTCGGTGCAACTTAAGCAATTGTCAAGCAGCACAATTTAGAGCACACAAAGCATTTATCATCGGTATTAGGCGCAGCCATTGAAGCACAAAGCAAGGAAACAACCGGTCAGATTGCAGTCCGACGAAGTGGTCAAAATTTATATCGCTATCTAGCTAGAGGAGAACTCTTACCTAGAACGATAATGCGTGCGTCAGTACTTGAGCCCACACTCCGTCGGACTGCAATCCGCCGATCGTCGGTAGCAGCTTAAATAGCGTGGTTCTGGACGCCGCCCATGACGCAATCCCACGTGGCCATTCGATGATAGTTCAGGAGCGCCACACCGTCGGTTTTTCAGCGTAGTCGAAGCCAGGCGATCTTCATGCGCACCGCACGCAGACAGCCAAGGCTTTCATGTTGCTAGAACGATAATGCGTGCGTCAGTACTTGAGCCCACACTCCGTCGGACTGCAATCCGCCGATCATCGGTAGCAGCTTAAATAGCGTGGTTCTGGACGCCGCCCATGACGCAATCCCACGTGGCCATTCGATGATAGTTCAGGAGCGCCACACCGTCGGTTTTTCAGCGTAGTCGAAGCCAGGCGATCTTTATGCGCACCGCACGCAGACAGCCAAGGCTTTCATGTTCCTAGAACGATAATGCGTGCGTCAGTACTTGAGCCCACACTCCGTCGGACTGCGCACTTGGTAAGTCCATATCTCGTAATCAGGCGCAAGAACTGGTGAAGGGTGCAGCATATCTTGGCGAGCCTCGACACTAGTCGGCGGCAGCCTTTCATGGCACAATGAGGGACGTGGAATGCTTCCTATGCAAGTCAAAACAGCATGCAACGGAGAATTACACCACCGAATGGGAGCTGTCGGAGAAGAAACGCATGTTCCGGGAGCATAGCCGATGTTTCTAATGTACGAGACCAAAGCCTACGCCAAGGATGTGCGAGAGCATGTTATCGTGCAGCAAGTGTCATGGCAGGCATGCCTCAACGATGTGTGACCCGAGCTTCATTCCCGACCGGCGAGACACTCAATCGCATGAGACACAGCAGGGCGTAAACAGAAGCCCTGGTCCATTCAGCCTACAAGCAACGCAGTATTGCACCACACCGGCGGTTCTGCTCCAAACTGTGACGGCATACGCCGAGAGTGAGAAGAAGAGAAAACTGGCTAGAATTATGTTTGACACCGCTAGCCAGCGCTCCATTATTACCGAATAGCTATCAAAGGAGCAGAACTGGAAGCTGCTCGGTACGGAAATCCTATCAGTGCGTGTGTTATGAGGCGATAAACAAGAACGCACCTTTAGAAGGGTTCAGCTGACTTTGCGAAGGAGGCACTATAACAGATAGTACGAAATCGACCCTCTAGAAACACTGACAATCTGTGAACAGGATCTCCCGAGCCCAGGCGAAAGTATTTTGGAAGAGTTAGACAACCTTAGTTGCAGTTTAGGCGAAGACCTGGAGGAGGTAGAATACCTCTCTATGATAATTTTTGATCGGATCGGACAATTGCTGGGAAGCGGTGACAGGCCAAATTCGTCGTCTGAAAGGCAGCCTGACCGCATCAGTGATGATGTTCGGTGGTGGTAAAATTATTTTAATGAATTTGTTCAGGAGGTTGTAGCGGCGGTTGGAGCTCTAAGTCCGGAACCCCATTTTCGTAGGCTGCTGTCCGGGCTCTTTCGATGAGTTGCTTTTCACTCGTTTCGTCCGAGCTGGTCAGAGCTGCCTCCCACCCCTCCTGCGTTGGCTGGTTATTAACAGTGATCGCCTGATTTCGTTGGCAGGCCAATGCCATATGGTACAGGTGCGCCTTCTCCCGGTAGAATTTGCATTGTTAGTCAAATGACTCTACGTCTATTGCGTGTAGTCTTCGTGGGTTGTTGTAAGTGTTGGTCTGTAGCTTTCGGAGGTGATGTGTTGCACCCGAAAAGTATGAGGCCGGCACGATGAAAGAAGTGGTTAGTTTACTGGCCGGGGTGTTAGAATGTAAGATGGCCTGCCGAAGAGAAGCGTCTGCAACTGGTAAGAGAGTCGAGCTGCATTCGGCGGAACTTCGGCGTCATCTTCATCGGCGGCTGGTACTGCTCCTACCGCGTGAGTCCGTTGCTACTGCTACAGTAGGCCCCCCCGCTAGTGAAGGAGTCAGGTGAAGCTGGGAGCCGGAAAGATACCTTCCGCTGCTGAAGGGTAGCAGCGAAAGATGGCGGAGGAGGGCAGGTGGGTGGTTGGGGCAGCGAAACCACACATGGAGGCTTTGTGGACGGGGCGTCTTCTGTGAAGGCTGGCTTCAAGCGGTCGATGGAAATGGTGTCAGTGAGCCCATGAAGGTCCACGATGAAGAACTTCGGTGTTCTTTCGAGTATACGGAAAGGGCCGTCGTAGGGGCGCGGAAGCGGCTTGCGGACAGAGTCTACGCGAACAAAGACGTGGCTGCTAGTCGCTAGTTCGGCAGGAACGTATGGAGATGGCCGAGACTGGCGTCGGAGATGTGGCGCTCGGAGATGGCGGCAAAAAACGGCGGAGCTGCGTCACGTAATCAGTAGGGTAGGGACTTGGGGACGAATCGGTGGATTCGAAAAATTCACCAGGAAGACGCAGGGGCGAGCCGAAGACAAGTTCTGCCGGAGTGCAACGAAGATCTTGTTTTAGTGTAGCACGGAGGCTGAGCAGAACCAGTGGCAGGGATGCAGTCCACTGGGTAGTGTCGAGTTGGGCTTTGAGGGATGTTTTTAGCGAATAATGGAAACGTTCGATCATGCCGTTGGCGATGGGATGGTAAGCAGTAGTTCTGATTCGGAAAGTGCCAAGTAAATTAATAAGGTTATTAAAAAGGGAAGATTCAAACTGGGCGCCACGGTCGGTGGTGATGGTCGAGGGAACTCCGTAC
The DNA here is from genome assembly GCF_055824585.1 of Amblyomma mixtum. NCBI lineage: Eukaryota > Metazoa > Arthropoda > Arachnida > Ixodida > Ixodidae > Amblyomma > Amblyomma mixtum. The sequence goes on from NC_143013.1 coordinate 122,047,112, forward strand.
CGGGAGACACAACCGGCGACGATTCTCCTGTCGATGGTGTGACTGGTGGCGTCAGGCAGAGGGAACGCTTCGGGCCAGCGAGTAAACCGATCGATGCAAGGAGGTATGTGTGTCCAGCGGAAATTGGCCAGGGACCCAAGTTATTGATGTGGACGTTGTCCAAACGGCCGGACGGCGGAGGGAACGAGCCGAAAGGAGAGGTCGTGTGTCGCTGCGTTGTAGACTGCTGGCAAGCCAGGCAGGCACGGGCCCAGGCGCGCACTTCGTTGTTTATGCCGGGCCAGACGTAACGTTTTGTGAGAAGATGCTGCGTGGCACGGATTCCGGGATGGGCCAGGCCGTGGAGGGCGTCGAAGACAAGACGACGAAAGGCAGAGGGGACCAAAGGGCGCGGAGTGCCGGCCGAAGTGTCGCAGATGATGGGGACGAGCACGAAGGGAGGAGAATTTCATCTTAAAGCAGCGCGATACACAGGACGAGAGGAAGAAACAAGAGTCGACACGAGCGCAATCTAACAACTGAGTTTTATTCCTAGAAGGGTTAGTTATATACGCACCAAACACAACGATAAAACACAGACACATCGCGATAGCCCCCACAAACCCGTACGAGCATGAAGCGGACTGCAAAAACCGCCTCATCCCCAAAAAAGCCATTCAGCATCTTAGCACATGCCAAGCACCTGCAATCACTCTGTCGCCACACATTCCCCGAGAGCGCGAATCTCTTTTTCCACGAGATTAATGGAAGGCGAGGCGACACATGTTTCAGTCTCCTGGCTTATCAAAAACGCCTCAACTAACTCCCTGCAGGTCCTATCTGGGTGACAGAACAAGATATTAGTCCTGTCCAAATGGGGGAAAACAATCTTTACATTTCCGGCAGTGCAAAGCCAGGTTCGATGACACTGCCGCTTTTACTGACCTGCGGTGCTCAAACAGCCGCTCCTTAATACGGCGGCCTGTCTGGCCGATGTAGGTCTTGCCGCAGGAGAGCGGTATCGAATAAACGACTCCAGTGTTACAAACGACCAGTGGTTTTTTGTGGGAAACTGTGCATTCATTCCTTGCTTGGTCGTTCCGGCACTCGATCTTCCTCCTTACCGCACTTCAGACTCTGCCAAGCTTATCCTTCGCTGTAAAAACCACTTTCACCCCAAATCTCGAGCCTACCTTCTGCAATCGGAGAGACACGCCATGAACGTACGGAATCGCCACGGTTCTTGTAAGCGTGTCGTCTTTTTCTTTTGCTGGACATACGGCCCTAGTCAATATCCTCTCGGATATTTGAGCCAGAGCCATATCCGGATAACCAGCGTCCCTCAGTCTCTGAACCTGCCCCTGGAAACTAATGTGAACCCTATGGGAGCACGATTTCCGCAATGAAGCCTTGAGACATGCCATCGCTATTCCCGCCTTGACCAACCTAGAGTGCTCTGAATTGAAACTGAGGAGCGGCTTAGCTGTTCTTGGGTTATATTCCAAACACGTTCCTGTGTCACGGCAATTGACTTTCAGATCAAGGAACTGAATCGAACCCGAGTCTGGTAATTCAAACGTAAAACACAGACCCTGGCTCCGCTCTTTGAAAATGTTAATGACATCGGTAACACTCCTGGGGGACCCTTGGTTCAGAAACACTAAAAAATCCACCAACATAGCGAAACACTTTCACAGGTACGTCCTCAAGATCTTCATCCAGTCTCATGTCCATCCTGCTGAGTAAAATGTCACTCAACACCGGGGTGACCCGAGACCCAATGCACACACCAGACCGTTGGACGAAAACTTTCTCACCTCATCCAACGAATGGGGTGAATGCACACTTTCCCACAAAAAACAACTAGTCGTTTGTAACACTGGAGTCGTTTATTCGATACCGCTCTCCTGCGGCAAGACGTACATCGGCCAGACAGGCCGCTGTATTAAGGAGCGGCTGTTTGAGCACCGCAGGTCAGTAAAAGCGGCAGTGTCATCGAACCTGGCTTTGCACTGCCGGAAATGTAAAGATTGTTTTCCCCCATTTGGACAGGACTAATATCTTGTTCTGTCACCCAGATAGGACCTGCAGGGAGTTAGTTGAGGCGTTTTTGATAAGCCAGGAGACTTAAACATGTGTCGCCTCGCCTTCCATTAATGTCGTAGAAAAAGAGATTCGCGCTCTCGGGGAATGTGTGGCGACAGAGTGATTGCAGGTGCTTGTCATGTGCTAAGATGCTGAATGGCTTTTTTGGGGATGAGGCGGTTTTTGCAGTCCGCTTCATGCTCGTACGGGTTTGTGGGGGCTATCGCGATGTGTCTGTGTTTTATCGTTGTGTTTGGTGCGTATATAACTAACCCTTCTAGGAATAAAACTCAGTTGTTAGATTGCGCTCGTGTCGACTCTTGTTTCTTCCTCTCGTCCTGTGTATCGCGCTGCTTTAAGATGAATCCGTTCCAACTTGCCCAGTTTTCTGTTCTCGTCGAGGAGAATTTCACGGAGAACGAGCGCGCCAGGTTCCTCGCGAAGGTCCACAACTTCCGAGTGGCGTTGCTGCGCTGTGGCGAGGGCGGCAAAGTCGATGTTCGTTGATGGAGCAGCAGAGGCGAGGGAAGCAGTAACACGCGGCAGAGCGTCCGCCGGGGCATTGTCGAAACCCTGCACATGTCTGATGTCGGTCGTGAATTCTGCCACGTACGAAAGGTGATGAATTTGACGAGGCGAGAATTTACCGCTCCCTGATTTGATGGCAAAAATGAGTGGTCTGTGGTCGGTGACGATGTGGAACTGCCGACCTTCTAGGAGGTGCTTAAAATGCCGCACGGACGTGTACATGGCAAGAAGTTCACGGCCGAAAGTGCTGTAGCGGCTTTCGGAAGCTGAAAACTTGCGGGAGAAAAACGAGAGGGGGCTCCAAGCACCATCCGCGAGCTGGTGTAGCACGGGTCCAACGCCGGAGTCGGAGGCGTCGGTCATGAGGCGTAGGGGTGCTACAGGGCGCGCATGGGCAAGAAATGCGAGGTCTGATAGTTTCGGTTTGGCGACCCGGAAAGAATCCAGAGCAGCTGAAGACCATGTCAGTTGTGCGAAGTTTGTTTTCTTGCCTTGAAACATGTCGGTCAATGGTTTGAGGAGTGCAGCACAGTGAGGGATGAAACGGCGGCAAATACTGACGAGGCCAAGCAATTCACGGAGCTGGCGGATTGAGGCAGGCTGTGGAAAGTCTTGAATGGCCTGAACTTTTGAAGAGAGAGGCCGGATGCAGGCGCGGTTCCCACAGTGACCAAGGAAATCGAGCTCTGACTTGCCGAATTCACATTTCGCTCTGTTGATGATCAAGCCGTAATCAGAAAGGCGTTGAAACAGCTGCCGGAGGTGTTGCAACTGCTGCTCCGGGTCGCGGCTGACTACGAGGAGGTCATTGATGTAGGCCATGCAGAAAGATAGGCCCCGTGTAACTGTGTCAAGGAAGCGTTCAACGTCTGGCCAGAGTTACGGAGGCCAAATGGCACGCGGAGGTATTCGCAGAGACCGAATGGTATAATGATTGCAGTTTTTGGTACATCGGATGGTTCGACAGGGATTTCGTGGTAAGCTTTGACGAGATCGATTTTAAAGAAAATTCTGGCGCCATGTAGTGCGGAGGTGAAATCGGCGATGTGAGGTAGGGGATAACGGTCCGGAACGGTAGCGCTGTTGAGGGCGCGGTAATCGCCACAGGGCCGCCAGTCCCCTGGGGATTTCTTTGGTACCATGTGTAGAGGGGACGCCCATGGGCTAGATGAAGGTCAGATAATGCCGAGCTCCAGTATGTGTTAGAACTCATTGCGGGCGATCTGTAAACGGTCTGGAGCAAGGCGATCGGCTCTAGCGTGTGTTGGCCGGCGAGTGGTCACATTGACGGGCAGTAAAAAGTTGGAAGGACGGAGTAGAGAAGGGTATTCATCCAGGAGGATGTCGTAGGCGGACTGGTGCGGGCTGGGTATACTGGCAAGCGGTTCTCGAAGACGAAGGCCCGGAACAGATAGGTTCGTCACGGCGTCCACGAGACACTTGCTGTGCATGTTGACCAGCAGATTGTAGTGACGCAGGAAATCAGCTCCTAGGATTGGGTAGCGTACTTCTGCGACGAGGAAAACCCATCGGAACACACGTCGGAGGCCGAAATTGAGTGTAAGAGCATGTTCGCCGTAGGTAGCGATGGGGGTGAGATTTGCGGCTTGGAGCGATGGGCCAGTACGGCGAGAAGGTGATGATGCAAAGCTACAGGGCAGGACGCTCACCTCGGCACCGGTGTCGACGAGAAAATGGATGCCCGAGTTGTGGTCGCGAATAAAGAATAAGCGGCTGGTCTCTGGGATGACAACACTTGCCGCTTCTAGTGGTGTCGTGGGAAGTTTCCCTGGAAGCGACAGGGAGGGGTACACCGACGCGCTGCTTCACAAAAGGTGCGGTGATACCAGCACTCGCTGCCTTGAAGAAGTGGGGTAGCACTGCGTCAGCGAGGTGAAGTCTGGGGACGGGAAGGCGAGCGAGAGCGGAAAGTCGACAGTGCGGCGATTTGGTCGCAGAGTCACGTGATCTGGGCTTGGAAGTTGTCACGGAGGGTCTGAAGGTCCACGCAGGAGGGAAGAGATGATGGCGGCGTGGGAGGCTGCGAGGCTGCGCAGAGAGGGTTTGGGGAATAGGAAAATTCCATGACGGAGTCCGCCAGCTCAGCAAGCTTCTCCAAGGATAACCCCTGGGCGCGCACAAGCCCCATGCGGACCGACGGCGGGAAGCGCTGAAGGAAAAACTCACGCAGGAAAGCTTAGTCGAAAGTAGCAGCCTTGTCTCCCAGGAGCTGCTGGATCCGCCGCAGCAACTGGGCAGGTTTGCGGTCTCCCATTTCTTCGGAGGAGATGAGCCGCTGGAGGCGGCGATGTTCCGAGACGGCTGTGCGCTTCATCAGCTCAGCAGCGAACGTGTCGAACGGGGCCAAGGAGGGCGGAGTTATGAGGAGGTCTCGGACCTCGGCGGCATTCTCAGGTGGTAACGACGCAGCGACGTGGTGAAACTTGTGCGCCTGGCTGGTGATGCGGCCAATAGTGAACTGGCTGTTGACCTGAGCGAGCCAGAGCTGAGGATCGGCTGCCGAGAACGGAGGAAGGCGAAGGAACAGCGCAGAGACGGCGCTGGACGGTCCGTCGCCGAGCATGGCGGAGGCGTTGTCGTCGGCGTTGGCCATGGTGAGAGAGGGTGTTCAAGCGAACGTCCGGAGTCACCAGTTTGTTGCACCCGAAAAGTATGAGGCCGGCAAGATGAAAGAAGTGATTAGTTTACTGGCCGGGGTGTTAGAATGTAAGATGGCCTGCCGAAGAGAGGCGCGTGCAACTGGCATGAGAGTCGAGCTGCATTCGCCGGAACTTCGGCGTCATCTTCATCGGCGGCTGGTACTGCTCCTACCGCATGAGGCCGCTGCTACTGCTACATATGTTCCTCCCCTTTGTCTCGTGTCTTAGCCGGTGGAGGGTAGACCAGACGGGATAATCTTAAGAGCTGAAGTATGTCGGTGTGAGTTAGTAGTGGGGTAGGAGGTTCCACGGCATCCGTACTGGGTGCCCAGGGGAGAAATGCTCGGGCTGAGGCATGTCCCTGCTGAAAAAAAGTTCTATGATGCAATAACCTCATAGATCACTGATCATAGAAAATCATACAATCTGTATGACATATCATACAATCTGTATGATATATCATACAATTCGTATGATATATCATACAGATTGTATGATATGTCATACAGATTGTATGATATTCTATGATGAATGATCTATGAGGTTATTGCATCATAGAACTTTTTTCAGCAGGGGTGCGCTCTCGTTCCCTGGGATGGCCTGATGATCTGGTACCAATATTAAGTGTTTTTGTGTGGGGTTGGTAGCCACGGGTGCAGCTATCTTGCAGGATTTTAGCTGCCAGCGGTGCGACCATGCCCCTTAGGTAATTGCGATACGCTGTCTGTGAATCTGTGAGAATGTATTCTGAGCTAACGTGTGTTGCAGCTAGAGCAATCACCACTTCTTCCGCAGCCCGTGTGTCCTGGCTAGCCAGTACTAGTCCGTCCACTGTTTTAGTTTGGTGAACTACCGCGACGGCCGTCATCCCTGCTCGGGACCCTCAGTATCGAATCGGTGGTGCAGTAAAATGCAGTTCGTGTTCCCCGGTACTGAGTTGCGCCGAGGCGATCTTTCTGCGAGCCACAGTAGAGGAAAATTGCACAGCGGTTCTCAGGCAGTTCTGGGAGCTGCAGAGCTTGGGAATTATCGACACTCAGACAGAAACCACAAGCGAGAACAAGTTATACGAAGGTTTGAGACCAGCATCACTACACGCAATGGCAGGTGTGAGGTTCGCCCACCATGGAGGAAGCAAGCGTGAAGCTAGCTGCAAATGAAGATATCGCGCGACGAAGGTTAGATAACCTACGAAAGAAACTATCCAAAAACACAGAGCTCATGCGAAAATATGATCTAGCAATCGGCTGTATCAGGACAGTGGAATGGCTGTGAAGGTATACCATGAAACACGAACGGAAGTACCACCGAAGGTGTATTACTCTATATGTCCCATCAAGTTGTTGGTACAGACGATAGCGCAACCACCAAACTCCGAGTCGTGTTCGACGCTTCCTCTCATGAAGGTAACTCAAAGTAACTGAACGATAACCTTGAAAGTGGCGCTAACCTGAATTAAGATCTCGCCACCGTCCTCCTGAACTTCAGAGCACACCCAGTAGTGTTGGTGGCGGATGTAGAGGAGGCCATTGTCCAGATCAGAGTCAGGGAAGATGATCGGGACGCGCTGCGGTTTTACAGGTATAAAATGCCTCCATAGATGAATCAAACCGTCTCATAGGTGGAAACGTAGCACATCACAAGGCTGCCGTTCGGAACGACATCTGGCCCATTCCTATTGGCGGCCACATGGCAGCACCTTTACAGAATGGAGGAAAGCGCACACCCAGTAGCAGCCAAGACGCTGAAGAATTCGGTGCACATTGACGACTTGTCGACAGGAACAGCCAGCGAAGATGAAGGCAAACGCCTGTACAAAAAAAAAATGGCAGAGGCTTAGCTTGGTTAAGCCTAGTGGATTGCGAAAGCAAGAACCCAGACCAAGAGATGTTGAACGCATTCGCCTTGCTGCATAATATGCACACCGTTTAGCTAAACGTTGTTACCCACTCTTCATCCGTTTCTTCCGCACGCCGCCGCCTCTTAGCTGCAGCACATCGTTGTGCTGCGGCTAGCAACTGTCGCTTCGTCATCTGCTTTCAAAGAACGTGCAAGTGATCACCTCAAATGCTAAATAATCATCGTCGTGTGGTTCATTATAATAGAGTAAGCCCACCTCTTACCTAAAACCCCTTCTAATTAGGGCCTTTAAAGAAATAAAACTAAACTGATCTAAACCTGAAGTAAACTAAACTGAACTAACACTAAATTGAACAAAATTGAAATTTCCTAATATAAACCTTCATTACCACCGACTGGCTGATTTGATTAACCTGCGCAACAGTTGAGGGGAATAATTACAGCGCATCCAGTTGAAACTTGAAGTTGTTTAGATGGTTTATAATTCGAGATAAATTGTCACCCTGAATAGATCGCTTCCTAACAAGGCAGTCAGATGGGTGTCGGCTAAGATGTTCGTTTTTGACACCTCTGCAAACATTTAGGAACCTGCCATCAAAAAAGGCCGCCACCGTCTGGAAGATATTGAAGTAACGAGCGTTAGCTGTTTGGTTTACTAAAATTGATATGAATGAGATTAAAGAGAGGTATACCAATGAAAATACGAATTTGTACGTTTTTTTCCCGATGTGATAAACACACTCACAAAAATTTCACTTGTGCATCTCCAAAAGTGATGGCTAAGAGATAGTGCTCTTAAAATAGCCCTCTGTCAACTTCTGACGTTTAGCAGTCGCTGTTCCAACTTGCGATACTGCGGACACAGTCGTTACCCTACGGCCTGACATGCTAATCCCGCCCTCTAAACCGCGCCATCGTGGTTGAAAAATTGTCAAAGAATTCCCCAAATTGCACCAGCCGTTCTAGCAATAAACGCATGTCAACGTCTACAGTGCCGGCGAATACAAAGTGTGCACCTTCTAAGGATACCTGGAAAAGAGGATCGCTGCTACTGCTCACACAACGTCACTGCAATGCTGACACTGATACGTTGCGTTGCAATGCAGCTTTGGGTTCACTTTTAGAACACTATGCAACCATCTCTGCTGATACTTTTATAGAGACTGAAACGAAAAGAACGGGTAAAGTGAGGATATAATTATTCTGCAGTAAATATGCTAGAAGAGCCATTTGGTTGAGATTTGTTATGAGACACGCCATAAATAGATTAATTTACTAAATATCCAAACTTTAATGGTTATAGAAGTATTGCCGTACTGAAAGCTCTTAAGTTAAAGGCCCCCCAGCCATTCAGCGATGTTCATGTAGAGAAGAATGGCGTGAGAAGAGCACTGGCTTTGATGATTTTTTTCTTTGTGAACTATTTACCGGAGCACATCCTTGCTGGTGCCCCAGTGAAGCCCGTCCGGCCCGGTCCCGCGCCTCGCGCTAACTTCGCGGTTGTCAAGAGGGGAATGCTGTCCAAAAAAGACTACACAAAATGCCTGCTCCTCCAGTGCACTTAGCCCGAGCCTGGCTGCTCACGTTCTTTGGCAAATGATTTTAATAACTTTTTTTCTAAAGAACAGCGCATTGCCCGTGCCACATCACGTTCGCCGTTACTTCCTTCTTCTGTGATTGACTCAGCATTTCTTCCACACATAAAAGAGCCAGATCTTTTCAGCATAATCTCCAGTCTACGGCATAACAAATCGGCTGGAATTGATGGAATATTTATCAGCGACCTTTCGAGAAACTTCCAAAGCTTGAAGTGTGTCCTCCTTTTTATGCTAAATGATATGATTGAAAGTGGCTTCTTACCATGCTCTCTTAAACAAGCGCGTGTTATACCACTTTACAAGGGTGGCAAAAGAAATGATATCTCGAATTATCGCCCAATATCTATCGTGTCGTGTATATCACAAATTTTAGAAAAACACATGTTATGTACAATGTCAGCATTTTTGCTGAGGCATAACGTGCTTAGCCCACATCAATACGGATTTGTTGCTGGTTCTGGTACCCAAACGTTATTAGAAAAGATGTCGGATTCCGTTCATTCTAGTTTTGATCAAAATGAAGTGGCATTTGGTCTCTTTCTTGATGTCAGGAAGGCATTTAATACTGTTCACCATGATATTCTCTGTGAAAAGTTGTTTTGCTATGGTTTTCGTGGTCCTTTTCAAATGTTACTAAGAAATTATGTGTCTCAGCGATCTCAAATGGTGGAACTTGGACCTGTGCAAGGCAAAATTATAGACTTATATAGTGGTGTTCCCCAGGGATCCATCTTATCACCCCTCTTATTTAATCTCTATGTTAATGACCTCCCCAGCATTATAACTTCATCACAGATTTATCAATATGCAGATGACACCCTCCTCATCTCATCTAATACAGATTTTTCTTGCGCACTCCGTCAACTTCAACAGGACGCTACTAATCTATATGATTGGTTTCAATGTAACCTGATTGATATAAACCCCCAAAAAACTCATCTAGTGTGCTTTAGAAATGCACACAAGCCAATCCCGAAAAACGCTGCGGTTTTTTTGCACAGCTCCAGTTGCACTGCATGTTCTTGCTACCCCATTACATGTGTTCCGTCCGTGAAATACCTGGGCATTTACTTTGACAGTGATTTATCCTGGAACACGCACATGGCACACCTCAGTAAGAAGCTTAGAGGCGTCGCATGCTTGCTATATGCTCTAAGGGCCTACCTGCCATTTGCCATAAGACGTTTAATTGCACAGTCTTTGGGGTATTCTCTGCTGAGATATGGCATGTGCTGTTTCTTCAAATGTTCTGCAACATGGAAAAATAGGATAAACCGTATTCTCAAGAATATGGCTAAGAGTGTCATCTATTCAATACCTCATAAACAGCAAAGTGTATTCCTTTCTTCAGGTCTGCCTTCCTTTGACATTGTGTTCAAACAAATCACTGTACTCAGATATTTCTGGAACTCTGAATTTCGGTTCCACAACGTTAAACCAATCCCATTAAGAAAAGTTTCTCGATATATTGTCCCTGCAGTGCGAACTCATTTTGGTATGTCTATGAGGTCATATTATATCCCATGTATATTCAATGAGATGCCTGATAATGTTTTCAACTTGAACACTCGCAGACAGTTACGTGATGCTATTGCCGAGCTAGAACAGCTCTAGTGCATATGTTTTAATGTACACAAAACAAAGAATTGATTTGGTAACAGAGGTTGTTGCTGCTGCCGGACGGCGCCCTACAAGCCCAATTGAGGCTTTGGCGCGTCCGTGTCTTGTATTGTTTCTTTGGTGTGAATAAAGTTTTTATTATTATTATTATTATGTTAACCCCGCCTAATTAGCTGAAAACAACAGCGCCTAACGCCTTGAAACGGTTGTTACGAAAGCATCCTGCGGTGACTTGATGGCGTGGCATCTGCATGTGAACCTGAGTAGCACAAATACCCGCACTTGCAGCCTCCAGCGATGACGAGGAACGAAAGTGGTTTTAAGGAATCTGTCGCCCGACAGACGCTGCCTCTGCGTCGACAGATGCTCTTATCGTAGCTACGGCATCAAGTCTGCCAGAAGCGAGGCATTCGAGCCCACAAGGGAAGGGAAAAGAGGGGCTCGTTGTGACATGCATGAAGGAAACGAAGTTACCGAAAACGACGAAACATAGCTGACCTTTAACTTTCTTTTCATTCAATGGTGTTGATGAATTTAATTTAATAGTGTAATTAATTTATCACCAAAAGGTAATTGATTGGAACTCAAACTACAATACACCACATGCTTGCATTGGGATGCGAAGCCAAGCCTCTCAAATTTCTTTTTCAAATATTTCACTTTCAGACGTGTATATATTGTCTGTAACCTAATCCTGAAACAATTCATATAGGGGCAGGAAACCGCGAGGAACTTCCGTCTCAGCTAAGTGGAAAAACAATCGCTTAAGCAATAACTGTGCCTCCAGCCGCTCTGATCCTAACTGAAGAAGTAATTGCTTCTAGCGGCTATAATAAAAGACAAGATCAAACCACATGATGTTTCTGAAATGAGAAAATATCTCTCTCTATCCATACCTTTTCATTTCCGAGCCGCGCAGCCCTTGCAATCGTCGCGCATCTTTTTCGTGTTTCGCGAACTTCTTCAGCCGCGTTATCTCGGGCGCTGTCACCTGTTTTGCGGCGCTGGAAACAGACAGTGGCGTCGTGTTGTTTCCTGTGTTTGTAATGTCGGTGCTGCGACAGCTACGGTCGTTTTCTGTTTTTGAAATCGCGAAGGCCGCACCGGTACCCGCTCGGATAAGAAGAGAACCTCTGCCTGCGATCGCCTAGTCGGAAGCCACCGCTCATTTCGGCTCTGTGGATCATGAACTATACCCTATTCACTACTGCTGACGAAACAATCATCGTGCTTGCTCGGCAGAAGGGTTTGCAAATTGTGGGAACCCATTATGCGCCTGTATGTTAATATAACTCTGTTCATATCTGTCAGCACTTCGCGCACTTTAGCGTGCGTTCCCAGACACCCTGAGAGCGTGTGGGGGTAGGGGTCTCGGTCACAATACGGATGGCCACTGCAGAGCGTAGCAGTCTCAGCCAGAGAACAGCTACAGAGTGACGAAGGGTTTGGTCGTTTGGTGCCGAGCTTTCCCCGGCTGCAAGCCAGAGATGGGTAGGAGCCAAAGGTTCACAAACAAAACATACTTTATAGAGCACAGAGATAATACAGAGGATTTCACAATGACTCGAACGGGCCCATAAAAAGTGATTGACAAAACAACGCAACTCGGGCAAAGTTACACTCGAGAGAGATTACAAAAATGAATTGTTGCACCTAGAGTGCACGAACACAAAAGAGAGACAAACAAACAAACAAAATTTGTTCACCGAGCACTGCGACAGTCCGACGAACAGAGGTTCACGATGGTGCGTCCCGTAGACTGGCGCGCGCTGCCTCTTTGGACCGCGCCTGGGCGAGTGGTGTTGCCCCGGGAGTCGAGCGTGCGTGCTTCTCTGAAGCTTTTAAAGGCGCATCTCCATGCGCTCACCAGAGGCGCAAGATTGCAGCGCCTACGTGTAAAAGCGCACGCCGTAGCTTGTCTGCGCATGGGCCAGGCGCAGACGCGAGCTGGCAATGGCTCTTAGCGAATATCTGTCCATATCAGATATTTGTCCCTCGCTCTCGCTGGCGCCGCAAGTGGCTCGCTGGTTTGCGGTCGGTGTAACCAATCAGAGAACGCGTTCTCTCGGCGTCTGGCACGGCCCTTCCCGCCGTTTTCTACGCTAAGCTGAATTGAGCGCGAGTACCAGCGACAGGAGGTGACAGGCCACCGAGTTGCGTATGTTTTCCTACGCTTGTCGCAGCGCGGCACTGGGCGCGTAGGCGCTGCGCTCGTGCGGCTGGGGCATGTCCATGGAGATGAGTCTTTATTAAATGGTGGCTCGGGCTGACAGACAGCAATCAACGCCCTTCATATATAGGTAAGCTACGCGCCTGTTCTTTCTTCGCTAAAAGACAGGAGCGCACATACAGTATCATCTGTGCAATTTCCTTCCTCTCTGGAGCCCGGCGGGTGTCCCCAATGGTCAGGCGCCAAGACTCGCTTCGAGATCATTCTCGTGTGCCGCAGCCGTCGGGGCGCGAGTGAAGGGGGATAGGGCGTCATTTAGCACTCTCAAGGCTGCGCCCTCTCCGTCATCATTGAGCAGAAACCACTCCGACATTCTGGAAAAATCGACGAAATGCGCTCACGTAATTCCTTGGCGCCGCGCTGGCGAGTGATGGTGTAGAGGGAAGCAATACACACAAGGCTAGGCGTTCTCCGAAGTTTCAGTAAATTTCAGGTTCTCCTCCTTCCTTGCGCCAGCCCCCCCCCCCCCCCCCCCCGAGAAGGTTTGTTTAACTAGAAGACTGAAGCTTTTCTTCGCACCAGGGGTGCCCCGTCAGAGACGGTCTTGGTATGAGTTACGATACAGGGATAAAGGGAGTACTTGAAGTTTATGTACAGAAATTTACATCCCATACAAGTTTAGGCACTGGAGACAAATTAAACGGCAGGAAGAGAAAACAACAAAGTGCGGAACTGGGTAACACTAGGGGAGCCCTCTACTCGGCATAGAGGAAGATGCATAGCACCTGACCTTAACTCAGAACCCTTTTTCCGGCTCCGAAGCCCGGTTTTAAAGACCTAAAGGCCCGGCCCACATTCGGTAGCATCCAATCATGTTGCGCTACTAACATGATTGGTTAATCAAGGGCATGTCCAGCCCTCCAGTTTCAAAAACGTCCTGGTCATCGATAGGTGCAAATCTCTGACTACGCGGCACACTTGAGGGCACGCTCTCTCTGGCGCGCCAGTACGAACTGCGTACTGCGTAAGGAACATAGCCCCTGCCCCGTCCAACCATACGAGTACGGTCAGTTTTGCTACACTTGATTTTGCGACCTGTAGCACGGAACGTACTGTTCCTCGCCCCGACTTTCAATGTGAAAGCCACGCCCCTGCGTTCTAGTACTTCACCTCGCTTGGAGCCATTTGCCCCGTTCCTGCACGGGCAAGCATTGAAATTTCCGCTCCCTGCCTTATAGGCGCTTGTCGGTCTCGTGGCATCACCTAACTTTGGGGCTGCATGAGCTCCTTCGAAGTCATTTGACCCGAATTTGCCTTGTGGCAAGTCGCCACGCATTTCCCGGTCCTCAAATGAGCTGATCAGACACACATCGGGTGCCGTCTACAACTGCGCGGCGCTCTTCCCTGTCGGCTCAACAGACCCACCTCCGTTCTCTGCCTCGGATGGAAGGCTCCTACCAGCACTTACGCTACGAGGCACTTCCTGCCATTTGCCCGACGCCGTCTGCTTTTGCGGCACGTTAGATTTCCTCCTGACACTAGTTCCGTGTCGGAGGTCACAATCTCATTCATAGAGCCTGCGGGAATTATGTCGCTGTCCTGCTTGTTACCGGGCAACTTGGTCTCGACTGCCCCCGAATCATAAGAATTTGGCTGCTCCTTTTTGTTGCTAGCCGCCCGTGGTGGCGGAAAAACTGTGATACCTTCGCGCCCTTCAGGAATCCCGTTTTCCCTTCATGAACCTTTTGTGGCCTTTCCTAACGAAGAGGCGTCCACGCATGCCAGCTGCTTGTTTACAGCCACCTAGCTGCTGTTTCCTTGACCTGAGTTTGACGAGCACAAGCCTTTGCCTTCCAGCACAGGTATCCTCTCCTCTCTGGACTCGGAGCAGTTCTCCCTGGCTAGTTCACTAGCTCTCCTAGCCTCCTTGAGCTTAGCCAGCTCGAGCTCCAGCTACTGGCGCTTTGCTTCTAACACCTTCAAATCCGGAGGTTTTTCCTCGCATAGTGGCGCCTTTCCACCATTTACTTTTCCAAGTTTGACCTGAAGGTACGCTAAGCGTGCCTTTGCTAATTCCACCTGGTACCTCACATCGAGTGTGGGTCAGCACCGATAACCCTCCATACCGCCTTCTGTACCTGTCAGCTGTCCTACCGGCTGAACACATGAACAGGGACGTGAACAATGCGACGAAGGAAACTCACAGTTTCGATGCGTCGATGCGCATTGCCAGCTCTTTGGTGTCGGAGTCCACCGTCACTTTCACCGCACGCTGCGATGAGCTGGTGCACGCCGCTGGTCCTGTGCACGTTTAAGTCACTTGCTTCGACTCTCAGGTGACCGTCCAGTTTCCGTCTCGACGTGTTGCTTCCCCTGGCTGAATGCACTCACGCGTCGCTCGACTTTTCTCGAGTCTTTTCTCGAACGCTGATATGTTGCCTGGTCGTCGCCTTTTTCCCTGCCTTCAGTCTTCTTACTGCGCCGTCTTCCGATGGCCGCAGGATCCTGTCGACTGCGCCAGTAAATTTCAGGTTCTCCTCCTTCCTTGCACCAGAGGTGCCGCGTCAAAGACGGTCTTGCGATGAGTTGGGATACACGGATAAAGGGAGTACTTGAAGTTTATGTACAGAAATTTACATCCCATACAAGTTTAGGCACTGGAGACAAACGGCAGAAAGAGAAAACAACAAAAGGCGAAACTGGCTAACACTAGATGAGGCCCGTACTCGGCATAGCCGAAGATGCATAACACCTGACCACAGCTCAGAACCCTTTTTCCGGCTCCGTAGCCCGGTTTTAAGGACCTAAAGGCCCAGCCCACATTCAGTAGCATCCAATCATGTTGCGGTACTAACATGATTGGTTCATCAAGGGCATGTCCGGCCCTCCATCTTCCGTATGTCAGATCACCCTCTCCACCGGAAAATAAAAGTAAAAACAAACACAAACACAAAGTCGTGCCAGCACGTGCCAGGAGAAACAACCTTTCTTTCACAAAGATAAGAGAAAAACCAAATGCAAACACACAGTGGTGCCACCACGTGAGATCGGTTTCCTCCGATGACCCTCGACTTTGGCGTCGTGCCGGAATTAGGGATTATCGAGCTTAAACGGGCAGTTACCGCTGTAACTGTCACTGCGAGCTTGGACGCGCTATCCAAGGCTACTTAGCTTTCCCAAGGCTGTTAGCTATCCGGCGCCTCACCGACACCCGGTCAGTCGGGCCACCAAACTCAGGCCTTCGCTGTTCCCGGCTGGCCGCGCTGTCGCCAGCTGTCCGTCATTTTTATTGCCCCCCCCCCCCCCCCCTCTCGTCAAAAGCGCCCTGACACCGTTCCGTCCGGCAGTGCTTAAACTTTAGAAGGCCTGCAACTTTTCGAACCAGACTTTCGTCGCGAGTTTGTGTCCCATACCTGGTGTGCGCCAAGACAAGGGGGCGATCAGCGGGCGGCGGGCGGCGGCTCTCACCGCTCCCTGAATAGCCGGTGCGAATCGACCCCAAAGGGCGATGGACACCCGCCTGGCCCGGCGCCTTCGTGCGCAGTCGGATCGTTCCGAGAAAGGTGACACAAAGGTCAAGCGCACCGAGCCGCCCCCTCCCGCCGGGAGGGGGGCATTGAAGACGGCAGCGGCGGGCCGCTGAGAAAGAATTAGCGGTACTAATGACCCCGCACGCACTACCGATCCCTTACAGTTTCCTTCCCCCCTGTTCTAACTGCGCGCGCTGTCGAGATCGTTTTCGCACGGCTCTGTTTTTTTTTTTTCATAAATGCGCCGCATTTTTTGACAGTGTTACATATATTAGCATGGACACTGAAGGCCTTAGCGGAATAGTGGTTTTCTTTCACGTGTTTACGGAAGTACTAACAATCTTTTGCAATAATATACGATTGCAAGGTACATCGTGCATGCATTAAATTGCGTGAACTCACTGTGCACAGAATGATCCTTCTCAATTGAGTGAACAGTATGCGCGAAATGACTGCAGATGTACTGCATGAATGATGCCCAAACTCATGTACTTAGAGTGCCAGGTGCGCCGTTTGCGATAAACTTAACAGCTCTGGTCTGTGGACACGGAATATCTGTATTGTGTGGAATGCTGTAACCGAGACATAGTGTATTTTGAGAAATATCTCTTTCATACTAAATGTAACGACAAGGATCATACGTGCCAATAAAACCATGGAGGAATATGTTCTCTGCTCTTCGTACATTAGGCCAGAGGCCCCGTTACTATGGTCGACTAGCAGCGCATCCAATTTTACCATGCCAAAGCAGCGAAAAAACGGCGCAGAAAAACCCATGTAAAGCGCGGCGCACGGCCACGCGCCGAGCAGGCGGTCAACTATACATGCGGCGACCTCCCTTAGCAGGCCCGATTTTTACATCTCCGTGCCTAAAGCAGATGCCTTGCCAGCAACTACCCCGCCCACGTGCTTCGGGCGTCCGTTGCCAGATTTCGGCCTCCAACGGCTATGAACGCAACTGAAAGAGGATTGGCGTAGCGTCAGTAATTCGTGGCTGCTGGGTGATATAGGAAGTTTCACCCCCTTGGTTGCAATGCCTTACATAACACACTCCTGATTTACCTTTTCTTGCCAGCTTACACATAAGACGCAAGCTTCACAGAAATTCCTAACAAGCACGTACATCGGGACCAAGGCAAAAGAGCAGTTTGATGTGGCGAAGTTGCAACGTATTCCTTCCCGGGCCTTCTGATGTCACGACGACTAACTTGCGGGGTTGCACAAGGTATGGTTTAGTTTCTAATGTGCGCAAAGAAAAATATACGCTTCGCCGTTGCCTAACGCCATTTAAATTTACTTGCTCTCAGAGCACACGGGTGTTATATGAGACTCGTGCCTGTATTCTCAAGGAAGAAAACATTAGAATAGTCTCAGTAATTTTTAAGAAGGCAAATAACTGCTTGAGGATATTCAAGAAGGTTCAGAATAAAGTAAATTATAATCGTCCACCCAATGTTGATTCTTCAAGAAATAACACTAATATTAGGCCTCCACATAAGGAACTCGAGCAGGAATTTCAGTGCGCCTAGAAACACTGATAGCTGTGCCACGGGCGGTCCCCTTTCCTTCGACTAGCATTCTGAGGCTTCGATCGGGCACGATGACGCCGCGGCGCTATGACTGACCACGTTCGTTAGCTGGACGCACTTTCTATGTTCGCATGCTGCTGGCGCATCTTGCGTCCGTCTCTTCGCGGGCGCGAGAATGGGTGAAGATACGGCTGCGCGAAGAGCCAGTGATTTCCAGCGGTGGTCAGTTTAGTGATGAATGACCCGGCGTCACGGCTCCATAAAGACGAGGAAGTGACTGACTTCTTGGGCGATCAACAAATGACACTCGCGTTTAGTTTATCTGTGTTATCACCTAAATCTACGCAGGTGGCCACAGTCATTTACACCAGGTGAAGTGTCAGTGCAGTAATGCAGAGCGCTGCGGTATCGAATAAAAATTAATAGGAGTGGTTCACAACCTGCCACAACAGGAGGGAGCACGCCGGAGAGCCTCCAATATGTGTTCGCTTACTAAGCTTACGACGTGTAAATTGCGAGCACGCACAACTGCGAATCGGTTGAGTTCATGGTAAGCGTAGCGGGGGGAGCCAGTAAAGTAGATGGGCGGATAAGATTAGGAAGTTTGCGGAGACATCGCTCTGGGCTGTCTTGATTGGAGAGATATGGGAGAAGTCTTTGCCCTGCAATGTGCGTAGCCAGGCTGATGATGATCATGATAACTGTGAAGTTGACTACGGCTGACGCATTTCTACGTAAGAACGTGCCTTGTGGTCGTACTCACGCACTTGCAGTCAATCACCGCATTATATACTACGGACTTTCTAGACTCGGGCACGGCTGCACAATAGCGGTACGTGCCCCACTGAAGCGCATCGAAGCTTTGGAGTGGTAGGTTTTTGCGTGTTTAGCACACCGAGGCTGTACGTAAGGTGTGAACTGTACTGTATTGAAAGGCTCACGGTTAAGCGTGATTAAATGTATTTGCCATAATAAATACGATATCAGTGTTAACTACGACTGTACAGGCGTAGCGCCTGGTTAAGCACGGCAGTGCAAGGCCGTGTTATCGTACTGAACGCACCAGCCCTACGCCCATGCTAACCCATATTTTTTATGCACCTGGGCTCCATTAGCGAACACATACAATGCGAAACGGGTTTTCATAATTTGCCTCAATCGAAATGGGTGAAGATTCGACCCGCGACCATGGAGTCAGAACCGTGGCCCTAAATCCGCTGAAAAGCTGCGGAAAGAGAAACGAAATAAGTATGAGAACGAGCTGAGAGAGTACAATACGGTGAGGCGAAGCAAACCTGAAGCGCATTTCTGCCGCAGTTGCGTTTGAAGACAGCTTTTAATTTGAGTTTTTATTTGAGACACCCCGTGGTTATTTCATTTCGATAAAAAGAATGTGTTGAGCAAAAATAGCGCGCTTTTGCACTCTTTTATGGAAGCAGCGAACACGAGCTGCACTTTCTCTAACGAAATAACGCGCACAAAGCAAGACATTTACGACTAGCACGAAAGTTAGTCGTCCTTCCCGATAAAATGTGTAGAGCCGCTCAGAGAAGGCGCTGTTCAATGCCGTCCGCAGCGTCCTTTAGCGTGGTTCTCTGCCGCCTACATTTCCTGAAGTGGGCAAGGCCTAGAAGACAACCACATGACGTTACTCGTTAAGTGTAGCGCCAATTTTATCGGGGTAGTGTGATCGTTCGTTCCGAATCTAACTGATATTGCCATGTGCGCCTCTGCCACCGCCACATCCGTATAGATACGACGCCCTAGATATCAAAGCAAATTTCTTGGTCCGGCCAAGATGCTGTTGGCTACCTCCAGTACGATCTGATGCACAAGCTATCACGAGTAATACGGGGAAAAGTTAATACATGGATAGCCGTTGGTGCTTTGAGAGATGTTATCAGGAATCTATAGATACGAGCCAAAAATATATAGTCGTCAGCATTGCGACCCATTATATTCTATGGGATCAACTTGTGGACAGCAATGCAGGAACAGGCGAAGACTGGGTCGCTTTTCGATGCATTGTAGATGTAGACGAATCTATCCTGGCGCCCAGCTCAAATGCAGGATTACTGTCTAATCGGGTGAGTCGCTCTGTTGTCTGCCTTGAAAAAGATGTCTCGTATGTTCTACATGCAGCTAGAGTCGAGCATGGGACTGAAGCGAAATAATATTATTCTGAATCAGTAGAAGAACCAGCCAGGATGGAGTGAAATCGATATACAGGAGTAAATATTCCTTCCGACAAATATTTCGCCCTGTTACAAAAAGTACTGCTTAACTGCAATACCATTATAAACTACTGTGTGTGACAGAAAAGAGGCTGAATCTAAAAGTACTCTTAAAATAGAGGTGTTTATACATGCACAAAACTCATTTATCATCAACTAGACATACAGTTTCGTCGCAGGCACTCCGTTTGCTTCAGGTGCATCATCTGCCTGTGACTTCCATCATGGTGACAGCATAGCGTTGATCTGATTTCTAATGAGTGGGATCTCGCTTACATCCAGTCGTGCATCGACGACCGCAAGCAGGCACAAGTTCACTAGTGTCGGTTCCAAGTGCAACACGTGAAGATCGGTCACAGCCGCTTCCTCCTCCTCCTCTCCTTCCTCCGGGTCCTGTACCGGGCCATAACCGCCAAACACAAACACTCTTTCGCCAGTAATGCAGCAGCCTGGAAACCGCCTGGCAGACGGGCCTAAGCCCCGCGGCCTCACCTCACTCCAGCACGATGTCTCAGGGTCGTACTTGTGCATGTCTGCACAGTAAGTGTCCCGAAGTAGGTTGTACCCTCCAAAGATGTACAGCTCGCCTCTGTAGACAAAGGCTGAATGCCCGTGTCGACCCACGGGGGGAACGCCCTGTACGTGTGGGCGCACCCAGGTCGAGGTGGTTGTTTCCAGGTAGAATAATGAGTTCACGTTTTCAAAGCGGCCTGCGAGAAAGGTCGAAGCTAAGCCACCTCCCCACACGTACATGCGCGTCCCGATTGCAGAGGCCGTGTGGAAGGATCGCGGAGGAGGGACCTCTCCACTGGTGGGGACGCGATGCCACTTCATGGTATCCAGGTCAAGCGCGCTGACGTCTTGGGAATCATGTGGGTTACCAAAAATATACATGCGATGACCGACCATGCAAGCTGAGGCGCCGTAATGCGGTGTCGGCGCCTCACCGTTCACTTGAGGGCAGCTCCATGACATGGTGTTGGTGTCAAAACGGTAAAGGACGCTGTCCAACTCCCAGCCGTTCCGTAAGCCCCAAAGGTACGCGCAGTGACCGTAGGTGACAACGGTGCGACGGCATATGTTATTCGGCTGGCCATTGGACGGTGAATGTGTTAGCACAATATCCCACCGCGACGTTTCAGGGTCGAAGATGGACACGTCGACGAGGTTCCTTAAGGGGTGAGGCCCGTCCTCGTCAAAGTAGCCGAACGAGTACACCTTGCAGTTGATGGAAACGGCATAGGGGTTGACTTGCTCTGGAACACCACTCAGTCGCACCGTCCACATCTTGACGGGGCAGCTAGTGCTCTGAGAAACACGGCGCGATCGTTCCAGCGATTCTGCCGACCTCACGTGGCCTTTCCTGAAACAGCGATATGGTGGCCGGATTCCGCAGCGCGTGCGGCAGCGAGGATTTGAAGGGTGACTATGTTTGCCATATATTAGAATATTTAGATTATTTCATGATGCGCAAGTGTATTAACGTTGCACGAAGAAACTGCATACTGTAAAGTTGCTGCCGCCGAGAAAAAGAACGAAAACCGTAAGAGCTATCACAAAGACGCTTCAGCGATTTTTCTAGCCTGTTCCTGACCGAAAACTTTCTGGACGCTACGAGCCACGTCGTTAATGCTTCCCAGTTGGCTCTTCATTAGACACTTTTAGCTGAGCTGACCGGTTTTGCGGCCCGCTACCCAGCTGAGCGGTGCGGACGCTCAAGTGCCCATGCGCAGTACCCTCACACGCTAGCGGGTCAGCGGAGCGGCGCCTCCGTTCTGCAAGCGCGCCGGTTTAGTGCAGCGTCGTATCGTATGGAAATGCCTCCAGTTTACCGGTTAGTTCAAGATGTTTGCTTTTGGCTCGACGGTCGCGTCTGAGAGCGCTTTCCAGTTTCACTGTCTCATGGGCTCATTTTCTACACTACACTCGTTTAAAGCGCTTCAAAATTGACAAAGATCGCTCTTTGCACTGCGGCTTAGTCAGGGTCAATCCTTGCGAGCGACTGTGAGCGCATGTGTTAGAGGGTGTCTGAAAATGCCGCAGTCGAAACCCAGCGCGATTGGACGTTGCGAGCTGCGAAAAACGGTGTGGACCTCGGTACGGGCTACAGCAGCAAAATGCAGAGCAAATATGGGAAAGTCGCCCTCTTCACGCACGTCTCAATTTATTTTGCTAATGAGTAGACGTTCCTGCAATCATATCCAGAAGTGTTCACCCCGGCAAACTGCAAACGTTTCCAAATGAAGTGATCGTCTATTTACCTCCAGTTTAGTAGTGCCAAAAGGAACATGCACTGCCGCAGTCTGAATTCTTGTTTTGCGCAGCGTAGAAAAAAAAACACTAATATAGCGGTTCACAGCGGCGCCTCGCATGAACAGTGTGGCATTGGTCGGTGTGGATCAAACTACCAATGCAAGTCGCGTTTTCTTTCACTGAACTGCCCGATCAGGTGCTCTTTAAGTACGCTTGTTCACTTAACACTTGTTAAGTTCTAGGCTAACAAAAACAAAGAGATATGAACTGATCATCATCACCACTGTGACTACTCCCATTGCAGGGCAAAGGCCTCTCCCATGTCTCTCCAATTAACCCTGTCCTTTGCCAGTTGCGGCCACCGTATCCGCGCAAACCTCTTTATCTCATCCGCCTACCTACCTTTCTGCCGCCCCCTGATACGTTTGCCTCTTCTTGGAATCCACGGAGTGGATATGAACTAGAAGCACAAGTTTCGATTTTGTTCATCAAATCGGTTCTATTTATCACCGCTAGATGGCGTCACAAGCCAAACAATTCTGCTTAGGCTTATCAGCGGAACAATTTGCTTTTATAAACTTGCTCGCCGCACGTCCGCTATGCTTATGTTGGGCGGGCCAGCGTAATCGGAGGGGACCGTAAAATCGGTCAGCTAAAACTGCCTTATGGAATCCTTCATAGCGAGCGCAAGTTATAGGGGCTAAATTTTAGGCGACCTTATAAAATTATGTGAACGATATATTGGTGATATTGTGCTGCCAATGGTTTCAGAAATAACGCTTCCTTTTTTAGTTTCGCATCCTAACCATGAAGCAACCTTACTATGTACCAGTCCCGATTACAGTTCTCATAAAGCGCCAGCCCAAACACATTGTGATCAATAACCTACCTGTCCGGCTCTGCCACAATAAAAGAATGGACGTGAATGGCGGCTAATAAAGAATTGCGTTTCTGCTTCTTGCATGCAGAGCCCGAATGGCTGAATAACCGCGCATGTTTCTTGAAAAATAACGTCGTGTCTCTCGATCGCTGTGCTCTTCATAGTACTGCTATTGAAAAAAAAAGCATTATCACTGCAAACTTTTGCTTTGCCGTGCAGTTGGCGTGCAGTTCTTTAGCAGCTGCTTCGAACAGTAAGACATATTTTTTTTTCTAATACAGCTCACCTGGCAAACGTAGGCTGGAGATAAGCTATCAGCTATGCTTGGTATAACAACCGTGCGCTGGAAATTAAATTCATTCACAAATGGAGAGCACCCTGAAAATAAATACTAAAAGAAGGCTAGGTTTCATGTGTCTTCAACAGCTACGGTGCTGTTAGTAATTGGTATGTAAACATCGCAAAAGTTTTTCGAGATGTGCGTGCGGGAGCTTTTACGTACACCGAATCTCAAGCACGCGGTAACTTCCAGCCTTACTAAGGAATCCACCAGAGCGTCAAGAAGCCGCTTTTTCTTTTCAAAGACGTGCGCATTAGAACCGGCGTTAACACCACCTCCTCCCGCATGCCCTACTGCTGCAGCACCACGTGAACAACTGGGAAGGACCGAACAACGTGCATCGAGTTTCCCTGCACTCCGCCATACAGCACCTCGGTTTCTTTTATGACCCACTCTGCCCTCTTCCTCTAGCTCGCTCTCTTGTCCTCAATTAAATTTGAATCCTGATCGGTACCCAGCACGTTCCGGCCTCATGGGTTAGTACCGGTAAGAAAAAGCTGTTATATACTTTTCTCTCGCAGGATCGTGGTGAACTGCGTTTCATAATCTCAGGGAACAGCCAAACAAAAACACATCGGCTACAGACGGGGAATCCACACTATAGGTGTTACAGCACTATAGTGGGGATGATCACAATAAACGGAACGACTAGCAGGTCTTATCATATCATTGCAAGTTTTTCAACTCTACCTCCTGAAAAAGGTGTTTGGTATTCTAGACGAAGTGAAGAAGAAGAAATGGCCTTGGTCAGGACAGGCAATGCGACGGCAAGATAACCCGTGGTCATCAGTTAACGGCGTGGACAGCAAGAGAAGGCAGGCGTAGCAGGGGACGGCAGAAAATTACGAGGGCGAGTGAAATAAAGAAGTTTGAGGGGACAAGGCGGCACCAGCTGCCAAAGCACCATGTTAATTGTACAGGTATGGGCGAGGCCTTTGTCCTGCAGTGAACGTAGTCAGGTTGATAATTATGATTCGTTTGTTTGGGTGTCTGTTTGTCTGGAGCCTGCCTTGTGTTTTAGTGATTTATGGGGGATGAACGTCCCGAAGCAACTCAGCTTATACGGGACGCCGTACTGAAGGGCTCCGGAAATTTCGACCACCTGGGGTTCTTACCGTGCACAGACATCGCACAGCACACGCACCTCTTGAATTTCGCCTTCACCCAAATTCGGCCGCCGCGGCCGGGATCGAACCCGCGCCTTTCGGTCAGCAGCCGAGCGCCGTAACCACTGAGCAGCCGTGCCGGGTACCTGCCTTCTTTGTCTCAGGCTGCCAGCCGTACCTCCGAGTTGTGGGTCACCCGCCAGGCGTGTATATAGGGGGTGTTTCAGGGAACACTTTAAAAAATTTTCAAAACAACTCTTTTTGGGTGAAAATATTTCTTTTGAGGCATAGTATTATGAGAGTTGGCGGACTCCAGAAAACCGGTCAATATTCTGAAGTAGTAAGGTGGTTAACTAATTAATAATAATAAACTTTTCAAGTAGTAAAATTGGGCACCTGGTCGAAACTGTAGCCGGTCGTTTTCTAGACGATCGTTGGTATTAGCCCTCTCATAGTTTAGAAATTCCAAAACGCGATTACCGTTGGCGCTCAGGCTCGAGAAAATTTGGCTTTTTTACCTGCACTGGAGGGGTTGCTTTGCATGCATTCTTTCGAAAGCGCGTGTATTTTTGCACTGTGCAGCGAAATTGGCGCTCTTTCTCAATCAAAAACACCGGCGGAGTGCGGACACAATCGTCCACTCTCTCAGCAATTTCAGAAGCTCCCACTATCTCACTCGCCACTTTGTTCACGTATTTCTGAACTATCGTGGTTCTTTCTAAGAAGAGCGCCAATTGTGTTGGGAATGTAACCTGCCGTGAGTCACGAATGTGGGGATTTAATTCTGGCCCTCTTTGGCTGGTGCGTGATAGTTTTTTAGCCCGCATTTTGCTTGCCCTTTGATTGGAGAGTGGGTCCTGGTGCAATGCGATGCGGGTGCCAGATAAAGCGTGACATCTTCCCTTTTTTCCCTTCGTTTCTGCGCATGCGCGCGATAGGGAACATGTATACGCTGAGCACCGCAATAAAGTTTTGGTGAAGTCAGCGGTCTGTGGTGTTTCCGTACTTGTCCGTGTTTGACTTAGCGCCGTGTAGTTGTAAGCATAATGTTCCAGCACACCCAGCAAGTGGTGTTAAACTGGCAATAGTATGCCACAAAAGGTGTATGTTTACACCAAAAAGCCTTTTTTTTTAGAAAATTTTAAGTAGTCCCTAAACATCTGGTATGTATTGTAAAAGAATACGCAAATTTGCGGGATAGAAGAAGGTGAACCTCCGCTTGAGCGGCACTGCCATCGCAGCATGTTTCTGTGCTTGTCCTGGCTTCGTTGCTTTCTTTATTCTTTACATTTATCTGCCTGCTAGAGCAGATACCATTCTCCCTTACCAACCCGGTGTCTCCGAAATATACTCCTGTTTCTGAACTCGCGCAAGATGCCGATCACTGCCGCCAGATGTCCCGCTGAACCATGACTGACACCCAGCATCGCAAGAAATGCTTCTCCACTGCCCCCCTTGTGTGACTCTGTACGCTGTCAAGCACGCTTGGACTGTCCCATACGCAGCGCCCACCATGGCGGGTGGCAGCTGAGTTATTGAGTGCTCCTGAGGGGTGCTCGGGAAGAGCGGCCTACGTTTCTCAATTTCCACCGTTGCCACACCTGCCACCGAGCGGCAGTGCCGCATCGCTTAACCAGTAGACCCAGTGCAATCATTCCAGTGTCACTTCCACGAAACATACACTTATTCTGCCTGACTTTTCTCTGTGTCTCAGGAACTTGCGCCTGTCTTTTTTTGTAAAATGTGCTACTTTATTCCATTCCTGAAAGATAATCTTTTCACCGCACCCAGCTACACCTCATCTCGCATCCATCATCAACACAAAGTTGGAAAGCCAACTTGCCGCGCTGATTCGAACCATTATGCATTTTGGCCAAGAACAGCGAGTGAGTGGAAGCGCCTTCTCGCCTCCACAGTCTCCATTTGTGATGCCATTCACTTCAAGGTCGCGGTTGAAGGTACCTTAAAGTTTTCTGCTGTGGTTGTTCGGCGACTAATGTTACAAACTCACCACCCCTTTCTGTAGCACGTACGCGTCTTGAATGTATACGTAATAAATAAGTAATTAAGGATAGTTGCCGGGCCAGTTGGTACATGATCACACCGTAAAACAGCGCGCTTACACGGGACGAAGAAAGAAGACACGCACACACACAGCGCTGAACTTACAACTGCATGGTTTATTGCATTGCTCGCAATAAATACCGGAAAGGAAAACAAAAAACAACCAAAGGAAGGCGAGGAGATATCCTCCTGTCGCATCATGTCGTCAAAGGTTATTCAAGATATTTAATCTCTTTTTTTGTCAGTGCCATCGATGGAGTGCTAACGCATGACGCGCCTTTCCTGTCTATGATGAATGCTTCATATAGTTCACGTTTGTGCTGATGATTGTACCGCCTCAAAGTCTGGCTTCGTCCAAGGTTAGGTGTGCAATGACAGGCAGATACGTGTTTTGCCAGCGTGCTGCCGTATCCCGTGCGGATGTTAATGGCGTGCTCTCGTAGACGGTCGTTTATGCAGCGTCCACTTTGGCCCACATAAGATGCGCCGCATGACAGCGGTATCTCGTAGATTACCTCAGTGTCACAGGTGGTGAACATTTTTTCATGTTTCTTACTGCACCGCGCTAGCCGCCCGATGAGGCCACGCAAAGAAAGAGAGAAGATGGCTGTTATGCCGTATCTGCACGGGATCAGCCACTCGTTGAAGAAGATAGTAGGGCGTGCTGGAGTGAACTTGGTCCTAACCGCACCCAGAAAGCTCAATATGCTTTGCAGAATGGTGAATGAAGATGCCCCAAAACCAGCGCGGTGCAGTAAGAAACATGAAAAAATGTTCACCACCTGTGACACGGAGGTAATCTACGAGATACCGCTGTCATGCGGCGCATCTTATGTGGGCCAAAGTGGACGCTGCATAAACGACCGTCTACGAGAGCACGCCATTAACATCCGCACGGGATACGGCAGCACGCTGGCAAAACACGTATCTGCCTGTCATTGCACACCTAACCTTGGACGAAGCCAGACTTTGAGGCGGTACAATCATCAGCACAAACGTGAACTATATGAAGCATTCATCATAGACAGGAAAGGCGCGTCATGCGTTAGCACTCCATCGATGGCACTGACAAGAAAAGAGATTAAATATCTTGAATAACCTTTGACGACATGATGCGACAGGAGGATATCTCCTCGCCTTCCTTTGGTTGTTTTTTGTTTTCCTTTCCGGTATTTATTGCGAGCAATGCAATAAACCATGCAGTTGTAAGTTCAGCGCTGTGTGTGTGCGTGTCTTCTTTCTTCGTCCTGTGTAAGCGCGCTGTTTTACGGTGTGATCATGTACCAACTGGCCCGCCAACTATCCTTAATGCAGTTAATTTCTTGTACATCGGGCACCTCTTTTAAGTGGTTTCTCCTAGATTCTTCTGTCTGCACTTCTCTCATCGTTTTAGCAACGTGCAAGGCGCGCCTCTACTCAGTTTCTATCAAACGTCACTTTGTCCCGCACGAAGTTCTCTGGATGGTAGGCCGCTTACCTCCGTCTGGGAAGCATGGCGACAGACTATGCCGTATTCTCCGCTCCGAGGCCTGGCACCAAGTGGAGTACTTCAAGGAGTGCCTAAGAATAGCCTGCTTTCGCGAAGCCCCGTCGGGAGGAGCTGAGAAACGCCTACAACAAGCCTTTCGGAATGCATCACAGATGGCGGACTTCTTTTGGAAGAAGGTTCTAGGCTCTATTCCCAAGCAAGAAAGCCGAGCCCGTCCCAGGCAGACAGTTCACGCCTTTGGCAACACGCAAGTTCCGGTTCAAGTGACTCAGGTCCTCGAGTTAGGACCAAAGTTCAGCATCGAACCCCGGCTGGACAAGGTCGAGCTTCTATCCTTTGTGAGAAGGAGTGTGGTCCAAGCGCCCGCTGAAGAGGTGGGCAGATGCATCAGTGAGGGCGTTGATGTTTTATAAAGGGCACCAAAGAAGAGAACCTTGATACGCTTTGAAGATGTGGCCACGTCCTTGCGAGAGGCGAACCTTCGACTTCCGGTAGCGGATAAAGAAGGAGGATTTGCTGCATTGCCTTCGTCAACATTTGGCGAGAAGGCACGTGAAGCCGTCTTGAAGAACTTCCGTAAACTCAATAAGGTCAAGCCGCAAGCTGTAAAGAAAGAAGCCCAGCAACTTTGCGAGGCCTTCAACCTGACAAAGCTGGGTGCAGCAGTGACGAAAAGCAAAGGACTGTGCTGAAGCGCGTTCTTCACGGTAAAGACACATAAGGCAAACTGGCCTTTCAGAGCGATCGTTTCGGAAAGAGGCACCTGGCAGCACTCCATGGGCAAGTTTCTACAAGACTCACTTTCTTTGTTAGCCATAGAAGATCCGTTCCAGGTCAAGAAGCCTGAAGAAGTCTCCGCTTTCCTTCATGGCTCATGCCCGAAAGGAGTGGGTGTATTTTCCATCGATGTAAAGGATCTATACTACTCACTACCGCACCCCTCTCTGTTTGCTGTGGTAAGAGAAGGCATTGAAGCACTGGGGAGTGTCCGGTTTCAAAACGCTTGCGGAATCAGCACGAGAAGTTCCTCGAGGCGATGGCTTTCTACCTAAGGTCAACGTTCATCAGTTTCAATGAAGAACTGTTTGTACAGAAGAAGGGCGTGTGCATAGGATCCTGTGTCGCACCTCTACTCAGCGATCTTCTGCTTGCGAAGGCTGATCGTCGGCTGAAAGAAGCGTTGCTGAACACCAGCGTGATAAGGGTTTTCCGTTTTGTCGACGACTTCCTCGTTGTCTACAAAGAGTCGGATCAAGACCCAGGCAAGGACGTGGAGGCTCTTTTCAAGGTCTTCTCTGAAAATTTGGGTGAGTTTGAACTCACGAAAGAACTGCCTGACGAAGGCCAACTTCAGTACCTTGACCTACGGTTGTTCTCGAGTGAGGACCATCTGTGTTGGTGCTATGCTCCGAGGACTAAGAAATGCCTTCTGCCTTACTCGTCCGCGCATACGAAGCTTGTCAAACGAGCAATAGCTTTGGGCGCCTTGAACAATGCCCTCAAAAGATCGTGCCATCACCGACAGCAAGCTAGCATGGAATCTCAGCTGAAACGTCTACGCGAAGCGGGTTTCCCGGATGCCCTCATTTCAGGGATCGGCTTCAAGCTCCTGAAGGATCTCCGCCTATCTAGCCGCCCGATGAGGCCACGCAAAGAAAGAGAGAAGATGGCTGTTATGCCGTATCTGCACGGGATCAGCCACTCGTTGAAGAAGATAGTAGGGCGTGCTGGAGTGAACTTGGTCCTAACCGCACCCAGAAAGCTCAATATGCTTTGCAGAATGGTGAATGAAGATGCCCCAAAACCAGCGCGGTGCAGTAAGAAACATGAAAAAATGTTCACCACCTGTGACACGGAGGTAATCTACGAGATACCGCTGTCATGCGGCGCATCTTATGTGGGCCAAAGTGGACGCTGCATAAACGACCGTCTACGAGAGCACGCCATTAACATCCGCACGGGATACGGCAGCACGCTGGCAAAACACGTATCTGCCTGTCATTGCACACCTAACCTTGGACGAAGCCAGACTTTGAGGCGGTACAATCATCAGCACAAACGTGAACTATATGAAGCATTCATCATAGACAGGAAAGGCGCGTCATGCGTTAGCACTCCATCGATGGCACTGACAAAAAAAGAGATTAAATATCTTGAATAACCTTTGACGACATGATGCGACAGGAGGATATCTCCTCGCCTTCCTTTGGTTGTTTTTTGTTTTCCTTTCCGGTATTTATTGCGAGCAATGCAATAAATCATGCAGTTGTAAGTTCAGCGCTGTGTGTGTGCGTGTCTTCTTTCTTCGTCCCGTGTAAGCGCGCTGTTTTACGGTGTAAATAAGTAAACTAATTAACAAGCTGCTCTATTTATTCGTCGCCTGTAAACTGACCGGAGCAATGTCTATCGATAGCGCTTTAGCGGTCGCCTAGTACTGCCCCCGAAGCCTTTCCGATTTGTATAATCGAGCCACCTCTCGCAGCGATGCATCGGCAATAAGGCGATTGAAATAGAAAAGAAATTCAGCCACTTTCTCCTAACGTTTTCAAATGACGAGAAAGAATATCGGCCTGCCTACCAACACATAGCTTAAGCTAAGATTTCCGAATATTTGGAAGAGTTCCTTTTTCCGGAGCTCCTCCCCGATGTTCACCAGCTTAGGCATCACCATATTGTGATCAATGCGAGATACATGAAAAAAAATTATTTCCGTTCTGCTCTGAAAACGATTTGGATGTTCACCACGCACTGCAGAGACGGCCAAGCAAGTCTACAGTAGTATATAAGTGATTTGCACAACAGCTTAGACACGACACAGAAAGGAACACATACAACAGTTCACGAGCGCAACTACCAACTGTTTAATGGGGTGACACAACAACAGCATATATACAGAAAAGCAGAGCATGCGTAAAGGTAGAGCAGGCACACACATCACAAAGTCCGCAATTTTATACAAACGAATCAAGATATGAAACTTCAGCATCATAGATCTGCAACGAAGCATCACTTACGCAGCGATCAGATAGTTATTTACATGGAAGACCTATAAGACAAGCCGCGCTTTTACATTGGCACCCCTGCGTAGAATTTTTGTCATCTCAAATCTTGCCCTACACGTGCAGGAAGAAATCTGCCTTACAAGGTTTGAATTTTGATCATTATTGTTAACATTTTTTGCATGCTCCCATAGCCGCTCATTAACGCAACGGCCAGTTTGACCTACATAGGAAGAGCCACAAGAAAGGGGAAAGCCGTATACTACTCCTGTGTCGCACTTAACATAGGATGTGCCATGCCTTTTTTTACAACCCCTTTCACAAACGCCAGAAATGCGGCAGCAAAGCTTTGATAGCTTGTTGGGGGCTGAGAACACCAAATGTGCATGGTGTCTACCGGCCACTTTCTTCAGTTTATGAGACACCTGGTGCACATAGGGGACCACAACCGGCTTTGAAGCCGAGTAGTCAGGTCTTTTTTGGGCGTCTTTTTTTTCTGCAGGAGGGTTTCAGCGACGGCACATATGACCGGACCAGGGAAGCCTACCGCCAAGAGGCGGGAAACCTGATAGTCGAGACTTTCCTGCATGCTATGAGGGCACGACTTGTGAAGCGCCGACTCCAAACAGAGAGGCGCAATGGCTCTTTTTAGAACCTTGGAGTGTGAGGAGTCGTATCTCAGTAGCTCCGTAATAGCACGGGGGGAATACATATGGGAAACGTGGCTGCCAGAGAACATAAGTTTGAGGTCCAAAAAACGTAACTCATGATTATCTGGTTGTTCATATGTAAACCCCGAACCTCGTCCTAATTGATTAAAAGCAGTTAAAATCTGTGAAACAACCTGGTCAAGGGATGTAAAGGTCCCAGACTTTAAAAGCATTAAAAAATCGTCGACATATCTAAAAAACTTTTAAAACCGAACCGTCACTTAGGGTTAGTTGCAATGAGTGGTCAATATAAGATAGAAAGATGTCGCATAAAATGGGTGCAACATATCCACCTATGCACATGCCTTTGCGCTGCAGATAAAACTGGTTGTCATGAAAGATGAAGGTAACATGCAAGTAATACTCTAAAAGCTTTAAAACATTATCTGTAGAGATGGCGGCTATGTTCTGGAATGCCACCGCCCCCGAGCTTTCGATACAACCTCTAACATAGGCCAACAAGTCAGCATGTGGGACAGAATAAAACAAATCTTGAATATCTACAGAGAAGGCAGAACCTATCTGATCGCTATTTTGCAGAAACTCGGCAACATCAGCTCACTCTTTTTACCAAGAACGGATCGTTAATGGAAAGGCATTTAAGCTTAGCAAGAAGGAATCGGCTGACTTGGTGTTGCCAGGATCCCTTCTCACTTACAATGGTCCTAAACGGAAGATCAGGTTTGTGCGTTTTTGCTGTAAAATTACTGTTAAAGAATTCTTAGAACTGGCATCGATTCCATTGGCTAAAGACATTAGTTGCAAGCTCTTACAAAATTCAATAAATTTTGTTTTTACTCTCACTTCGCTTTTTCTAACTGGTGCAAAGTTTTTGCGAACCGCCTCGAGTGCTTTTCCTTGATAGAAGTCATTAGGTAAAACTACAAATCTGCCATCTTTGTCGGATTGCAGTAAGCTCAAATCATGACTTTTGAAGTGGTGCACAATATCGAACAACAATGGAGAGCGGACCTTGCCTACCTTCTTGCCTTCTGCAGTAAGAATAGAAGCCATAACAATAAGGAACGCGTGGTTTTCGCTGGAGGCTCTTCAGTCCCAGAGAAGATTTCTTCTTTCCTGTAAAAAAGCCCCAAGTTAGGCATCCAATCCCAGATACCTGCGCATGAGTTCCTCGCCATAAACAGGAATATCGCCTCAAAGACCAACGATGAGGACAAGGAGCGGTGCCTCCTAGAAGGTGTGGACAGCCTAAAAAGGTGTGCTAGATATCGTACTTGTAAGAAAGGCTGTTTGGACGTTAATTCTGTTGTGCACCATTTCAAAAGTCATGATTTGCGCTTACAATCCGACAAAGATGGCAGATTTGTAGTTTTACCTAATGACTTCTATCAAGAAAAAGCACTCGAGGCGGTTCGTAAAAACTTTGCACCCGTTAGAAAAAGCGGAGTGAGAGTAAAAACAAAATTTATTGACTTTTGTAAGAACTTGCAACTGATGTCTTTAGCCAATGCAATCGATGCCAGTCCTGAGAATTCTTTGTCAGTATTTTTTACACCAAAAACGCACAAAACTGATCTTCCGTTTAGGACTATTGTAAGTGAGAAGGGATCCTGGCAACACCAAGTCAGCCGATTCCTTCTTGCTAAGCTTAAATGCCTTTCCATTAACGATCCGTTCTTGGTAAAAAAAGTGAGCTGATGTTGCCGAGTTTCTGCAAAATAGCGATCAGATAGGTTCTGCCTTCTCTGTAGATATTCAATATTTGTTTTATTCTGTCCCCTATGCTGACTTGTTGGCCTATGTTAGAGATTGTATCGAAAGCTCGAGGGCGGTGGCATTCCAGAACATAGCCAGCATCTCTACAGATAATTTTTTTAAGTTTTTAGAGTAATACCTGCATGTTCAAATTCAAATTCAAATTTATTTAGCATCAACAATGATGTTACAAAAGTGCAAGATCAGAAGTGCCAAACTAGTGATGCTACGGGGTGCTAGCAAAAAGCCTGTAACGGGTTGGCAAAGGCCAGCACGCCGTTCACAGAGCAATACAGCAGTGGACAAAAAGAGATAGCGATATAAAGAAAAGCAATATATATATATGGCGACGGCTTTACATAATCATAAAAACACGTTAAGTGATCAGGCTAACATTGCGGGTTCATAATTGCAAGTGTTAATGTCTTCAGTAATTGCACATACACTGATTGATAGATCACTTGGACGTGTTATCAGAAGAGTTAAGAGCGTGTGGTAGTGTGTACATCAGCATTTGGCGGCCATAGTTAGTACGGGTGTGAGGAAAATTCCATGTCTGACTGCTTCGTGTGCTATATGCTTTCTCAAATGGAGACAGGGTCGCAAGGTTTTCAAGGAAAGGGTCATTATTTAGATGAAAGGCATGATGACGTTTTAACAAGAGTGCATTGAACAGGTTCGGTAATGGTTGTAATCTAAGGTCAACAAAAGGAGGTTTTGTGAGTGCGCCATTGGGTTCATTTGAAATAATTCTTACAGCTTTTTTCTGCAGTCGATAGATTTTGGACTAATTTGTGTACGTTTTTGTGCCCCATATCAAGTAGCAATACGATAATGTGGATGCGAAAAGGGAGTTATACAAAAGTAATTTAATGTGCTTAGGCAGAAAGTAACGAAAACGTGCAAGAGTGCCGGCTATTTGGGATATTTTGGAGTGAACGAGGTCAGTGTGTGCGTTCCACTGCATATTCCCATGAAAAAAAAACGCCTAAGGTTTTTATTACTGGTACCACCTCTATGACTGAAAGACCAAGTTCAAGGACAATAATTGAATTAACTGGTTTATTTTGAGTGTTCAATACATCAAGCACTGCATTCGCTTTCTTTACAAGCAGGCGTAAACTATGATGGGAGAAAAATAAGCTTGTGTCATCGGCATAAATAATAAATGATGTATTTAAATCTATGTTAACAAGGTCATTAATATATAGGTTGAAAAGTAGTGGCCCGAGAATACTTCCCTGCGGAACGCCATGTAGCAATGGTTTGAAGCTGGAGCAAGAGTTTTGTATGTGCACCCTTTTTTGGCGGTATTGTAGGTAGGATTTAATAAGAGAAAGGAAACAGCCTCTGAAACCATAATATTCCAATTTTGTTAATAGTGTAACGTGATTTATTTTGTCAAATGCCTTTGAATAGTGTCTGAAAATTCCAAGTGAATACAGTTGGTGTTCAAAGGCGTTAAGAATGATTTCTTTTTGCACTAGCAAGCCGCTTTCTGTAGAGCGTTTTTTGGTGATCCCAAACTGATACGGTGTCATAATCTGATGCTTGGTTAAGAATGAGGTCATTCGTACGTGTATTAGCTTCTCAACGACCTTGGAGAATACAGGGAGTATTCAAAAATTGGCCTGTAGTTAGACATGTTACATTTCTCACCACCTTTAAAAATGCCAGTAACTTTGGCCACATGGAGCCGGCGAGGAAATTGGCCGCATGAAAATATTTGATTAATGTACTCTAAAATAGGGGCTATAATAGTAGCAACATGTTTAAGTGGCCGAATCTCCAAACCATCTACATCAGTACTGGTAGTATTGTTTAGAGAAAAAATTGTAGGCACAACCTCATCTGCTATTACTGGGAATAAAAATGCAGTCTCTTCTGTTGGTTGGTGCATAAAGTTCATGCAGCTTGATCATGATCGCTATTTCCCACAGATATGAAGTAATCATTAAAAGCTTTAGCTAATTCTCCTGCAAGAGTTGTGCCATTCATACTTATCTCCATCTGGCTATGAATTGCACCAGTGTGCCGATTTAGGAGTGCATTTAATCTTTTCGAAATTATTTCCGGAGTTTGCTTCGTGTCCTGCATGAAAAGGTTTTCAAAGTTCTCATTTTAATTCTCCGTAATAGGCTGTTCGTCCTGTTTCTGCGTTTTTTGAAGTCATCTAAATCGTTTTCGTTTCTAGATTTTGAAAACTTTTGATAAAGAACATTTTTCCGCTTTATAGCTTTTACACCTTCAGCTGTAATCCAAGGTTTGCGTGCTTTGCGTGGCGGCTTGCGAGCTTTGAAGAGAAAGCAATCATTATATACCTTTATAAATTTGTCTATGAAGATGTTATACGCTTCCTCCGCATCAATGCTTGGAAGAACACTCTCCCATGATATCTCACACTAAATTATAAAAAGACCCCAGGGTATCTTCATTTATCTCCCGGAATATACTCACAGTCGGTCTCGCGTCTCTTAATTGGAACTTTTAATGACTAAGCACTAAATATATAAATAAATGGTCACTAATGTGTGTTTGAAGAACACCTGAACTGATGGGCACATTTGTAGCATTGGTGATAAAAATGTCAATGAGTGTAGATGTATCACACACTATACGAGTTGGTTGTTCCAAGATATTAATAAAAGTATTAGTTTCTAAAGTGCAGCACAATTCTTCACTTTGTGGGGACGAGTGTAGGAGGTCAGTGTTCAAGTCTCCAACTTAAAATTAGCACCTAGAATTAGTTTGTAGTCGTTTTTGTTAATCCAACCTAAAGAAATATCATGAAATGAAAGAAAAGCTATACTGCTACCTTTGGGCGGACGGTATGCCACAGAAAAAATGGTCATATTACATTGCAAAGTTAGCATTTCATAATCATCAGTTATTACAGAAAAAATGTCAACAATGTCGCATGCAAATGTATCTTTCACTAATAGCATTACGCCGCCACCTGTCTTAGCACTTCGATTCAAGTGGTAGGTTCGATAGCCGTGCACACGATCCACTTCCAAGTCATCCCGGTACCAAGTTTCTAATATCATCACTGCATCAAACTTAAAACCGACCTTTATCTTTCATGACAACCAGTTTTATCTGCAGCGCAAAGGCATTTGCATAGGTTGATCTGTTGCACCCATTTTATGCGACATCTTTTTATCTTATATTGACCACTCATTGCAACTAACCCTAAGTGACGGCCCGATTTTAAAAGTTTTTAGATATGTTGACGACTTTAGTTTAGTTTTAGTTTATGGGGTTTAACGTCCCAAAGAGACTGAGGCTATGAGAGACGCCGTAGTGAAGGGCTCCGGAAATTTCGACCACCTGGGGTTCTTTAACGTGCACTGACATCGCACAGTACACGGGCCTCTAGAATTTCTCCTCCAAAGAAATTCCAGCCGCCGCGGCCGGGATCGAACCCGCGTCTTTCGGGTCAGCAGCCGAGCACCATAGCCACTGAGCCACCGCGGCGGCATGTTGACGATTTTGAAATCCTTTTAAAGTCTGGGACCTTTGCATCCGTTGACCAGGTTGTTTCACAGATTTTAACTGCTTTTAATCAATTAGGACGAGGGTTGGTTTTTACACATGAACAACCAGATAATCATGAGTTACGTTTTTTGGACCTCAAACTTATGTTCTCTGGCAGCCACGTTTCCCATATGTATTCCCCCCGTGCTAACAAGGAGCTACTGAGATACGACTCCTCACACTCCAAGGTTGTAAAAAGAGCCATTGCGCCTCTCTGTTTGGAGTCGGCGCTTCACAAGTCGTGCCCTCATAGCATGCAGGAAAGTCTCGACTATCAGGTTTCCCGCCTCTTGGCGGTAGGCTTCCCTGGTCCGGTCATATGTGCCGTCGCTGAAACCCTCCTGCAGAAAAAAAAGACGCCCAAAAAAGACCTGACTACTCGGCTTCAAAGCCGGTTGTGGTCCCCTATGTGCACCAGGTGTCTCATAAACTGAAGAAAGTGGCCGGTAGACACCATGCACATTTGGTGTTCTCAGCCCCCAACAAGCTATCAAAGCTTTGCTGCCGCATTTCTGGCGTTTGTGAAAGGGGTTGTAAAAAAAGGCATGGCACATCCTATGTTAAGTGCGACACAGGAGTGGTATACGGCTTTCCCCTTTCTTGTGGCTCTTCCTATGTAGGCCAAACTGGCCGTTGCGTTAATGAGCGGCTACGGGAGCATGCAAAAAATGTTAACAATAATGATCAAAATTCAAACCTTGTAAGGCACATTTCTTCCTGCACATGTACGGCAAGATTTGCGATGACAAAGATTCTAGGCAGGAGTACCAATGTAAAAGCCCGGCTTGTCTTAGAGGCCTTCCATGTTAAAAAACTTTCTGATCGCTGCGTAAGTGATGCTTCGTTGCAGATCTAGGTTGCTGAAGTTTCATATCTTGATTCGTTTGTATAAACGTGCGGTCTTTGTGATGTGTGCGCCTGCTCTACCTTTACTCATGCTCTGCTTCTCTGTATATATGCTGTTGTTGTGTCACCCCATTAAACAGTTGGTAGTTGCGCTCGTGAACTGTTGTATGTGTTTTTTTCTGTGTCCTGTCTAAGTTGTTGCGCAATTCACTTATATACTATGCAGAACCAACTAGCCCGACAACACGCTCTTCAAGTCTAGAATATTCCGTCCATCCGCAATCATGCACGATGCTGAAAGAGCCTAAGAAGCTAGTCCTTTATTAACAACACAATTGAAGAAAAGCGAGGACGGTCCGGCCAAGCACTTTCACCCGCATTGTCCGGTGGCCAGAGGCACGCGCAATGGGTCACACTGACGCGAAGAACACGCCTCACGTAATTATTTGCCATCAGTCACCAGCGAGGAATACGAAGCACTTTAGGGCTCACTGCCGCTTCACGAAAAGTGAGCGTTTCTGCTCTGAAGGGCGAGGATCTGAAACCTAATATGACCACTTCATCCACTCCGATAGATGATTGGTTGTGCTAATCGCTGCCTATTCCTGACAACCTTATGTTCTCGTGAATTTTGATTACAGCGCCCGTTGTTCCTACGATAGCAGCACCTTTTGCACTCGGCTTGCGAATGTCTGTGGTTCATCCCGGCAGATCAGGGCTGTTGGTCCTTCCCAGCTTGTCCGAAGTTACCTCGAGTACAGAACTCAAGTTATAAAGTTTGCTAGGTGTCTCCCGGCGACAGCCATCGGCTGATCCTGGTTCATATAGTGCCATATACTGTCCTTTCCTGTAAACATAATGATGCAGGTCAATGCAATAATAGTTGTAATGCTTTAACGGAACATCAAGAGGCACTGTCCATGCCATCGTCTTGGATGTGGCGCGTGTGGCTGCCAGGGGAAAATCTATATCAGCACGCCTGCTCACGGAATTGCTCTGCATTCACATGGCAGATCATACGAGCAACCAACACGACACAATCTTCCAGAGATATACATGTCATCTTGCTGAAAAATTTTTAGAAACTTAAGGCAGTGGCCCATTTTTTCATAATAGTGCGATCAAGGTACCGGTGGGGGTGCTTAAACATCAATAGTTTTTTTCTTTGAAACGGTTGTCATGAAAGCATCCTGCCGTGACTTGACCTCGTCGCGTACTACATGTGTGCCTCTGTAGCACTAGCCCTCGCACTTATGATACAGCCGCCAGAGGTGACGTTGAACGCAAACAGTTTTAAGGGATATGTCGAATGACAGGCGCTACCTATGATGTCTACAGATGCTCTGGTAGTACCTACGGCATCAAGACTGCCAGAACGAGGCCTTCGTTAAGCAAGTGAGCCCACAAGGGAAGGGAAAAGAGGGGCTCGTTATGCCATACTTGAAGGAAGCCAACAGTTACCGAAAACGAGGGGACATAGAGGACCTGCCATTTTTTTATTCTGTGGTGTTTATGAAAGTAAAATTAATAGTGCAGTTATTTTATCGCCAAAAGATACTTGTCTGAAATGCAGAAGACAAAAAACGACATGCTACCGGTGGGTTGGGAACCCACGAGCTTCAGTTTTTCACTTTTTCTATCTTTTGCTTTCAGAGGTATTTATGTTGCGCGTACCCAAACCCTAAAAGGATTCATACAGGTGGAGTAAAGAGCGACAAATTTCCTTCGCGGCTTATTGGAGGAACATTCGCTTAAGCTACATAAGCCGCGTTATATTGCGCTAAAAATGCAAAACATAATAGCAGAACACAGGCACAGGACGAGCGCAAACCATCAACTGCTTTATTCAGGGGCCGAGCCCCTAAATATAGAAAAAACCCGCGCATGTGCGCAAGGTACCTTCATGACAAGTCCTGATACATGTGTGTACTCATCGAACCCTAAAACATAGAGCTGAAAAATGCCAGCTCTTTTTTGTACAAGCCTACTGACACACCACTTACCAATTGCTATCGTTCCTTATCAGAAACGCTTCCAAATTATCGCGTGCAATGACACTACTGCCCCTGACAAGAATCTTTGTCTCATGAGGACACGGTTGATTTCTGCAGTCTCTGCGATGTTGAGAAATTTGTGCTGCTACCGTTATCTCGTAACGAACGCCCGTGTTCACCTGTACGATAATTTACGCAGCGAACTGAGTGGCTTATATAGGTCTTTTCACATGTCAGTGGTATTTTGTAGCGAAAGCTACATTGGGCACGAACCTGCGATTGCGCTATGGTGGTGCTTTGAGGAGGCTCAGAGACCAACCTTGAGCCGTTGCCTAGCAACCGCCAGCCGCTGGCGGACGCCGCGCGCTCGCCCCGCCATCTGGCATGAACTAGAGTTCCTGAGCATATACAGGAACTCTAGCATGAACTTGCACTGCGCGCCTCACCGCGGAGCCGCCGCCGCCGTTTGGTGTGACGTCACTCCGCTTGCTTCGCCATGGTCGATATACTATGGTAGCGAAGGCTCCATAGACGCCCATTGGTCCAAAAAATGGCGGCTCTGGAGGCACCCCAGCGCCCTTATTTTGGGGGGCAACCTACGTATGAGTGACGTTGAATGATGTCACGCATACGTATGCTTTTGGCGCGAATTGTAAAGTGGTATTTTTATAGAACCCGCATTTTCGAGCCGGTACCACTTGAAGGTTGCCTTTCAGTGCGCACCAACCTTTGCTCGTCAAATGTGCTCGAGTTCCTGCTAGTTATAGCCTTGTTAATGTGCAGTTGAAAACCCAATGAAAGCGACTGGCAAAGAAGGCAGCATTGGGCTTCTTCGATTATCCGCCTCTGGCAGCCCGCGGGTTGCTTGTGGGCTGCCCGAGCGCGCTTGATTTTCTCGGGTTGCTCCGCCCACTTCCGGTGGCTGCCCGGAACGCGTTCGTTTTTCTCTGGCTGGGCGGTTTCGGGCTGCCAGCCGGCGGCCAGACTCGCCAGGACGATTT
Organism: Amblyomma mixtum; assembly: GCF_055824585.1. Lineage (NCBI taxonomy): Eukaryota > Metazoa > Arthropoda > Arachnida > Ixodida > Ixodidae > Amblyomma > Amblyomma mixtum. The sequence continues at coordinate 122,087,840 of NC_143013.1, forward strand.
TGTGCTGGCAGCGCTCGGGCAGCTAGCAGACGACAGAGAGGTGTATGGTAGCGGGAAGCTCGCACGGCCATTTTTATAAGGACTATAAGGACCGCGGTTCTTCATGCGATGTTTTGCGCGATGCAGGCGCTTGTTTCGACTTGGCCACGGTGCATATTGACTGTGTCGCCTGCAATGGCACCTTTTGCGGTAGCTCTCGCTGTTTATTGATATGTTTTGCGTGGGTATGCGCGATCATATTTCGATCGTCTCACCACCTCGCAAGCACAATTGCTCGCTTCATACTTCTGATTCACAAAATATTTCGGCTGATAATTTTGTGCGCCCGGCGGATATTGCGATGGTGTTCGAGGCCTTTCACGAGAGCAGACGGAGACGCGCGCATATATGCATGTGCTGAACGTGTTTTGCGAAGTGTTGGTTGAGCTCGATACGGGAGCGTATGGTCTTCATTGCGTTTGGCGCAGTGCAAAAGTGGATATGCTTTGAAAAACGCTTGACTGAAACATGTCCTTTATTAATAGCCCTCACGAGCACATTGCTCGAGGCATCTCTGCGGGCATATATGTGGCCACACAGAATTGTCGCGCCGACCAAGTGCTGATTCTGTCGTCGCCAACTGTTGTACAGCTTCATGCTCGGGCCTTCTGCCACATATGCTCAAAATATCTGAGAAGTACCGCAGGCATGCACCTCCTCGCGTTTGGCTCATTTTAAAAAAATAGATAGAAATGAGTTCTAGCGCTGATCGTCATGCAAACACACGCGGAACGTGAGGCGCCGACACGCAGTGCTAGTTCTCTGCTATAAAGCTGTATTATTACAGAAACGATACGCAGCTAAATTTATACAGTGCACCCGTTTGTTCTAGGTGGACGTTCAACAAGCGCGCTTTAGCCGAGATTATACGTTCCTTGCCCGCAGCAAAAGCCGGCGGCCGACAGACTACAGTTGAACGAACGTATCCCGATTATTTTATGCTTACAGCTTACAGGAAGCAGGTTACGAGCGTAGAAATCGCAACGACCACAGCAGAGTCCACCAGGGTCGATCGTTGGCGGTCATACCAGTCATATATACTTACTGCATAGTAAGCAAACACGCAATAATCCTAGAGTACGGCTTGTCGTTTGATAAACAACGCACGGGCAGCTTTTCCGTCCTATGTGGTGTCGACTGAAACACGTTAGATTGCGATTGCTCATCGCATGCTTTTGAGGATTTCTTGAAGCTTACACAGTGCACCGAAGGCACACGCTCGCGAGTGCGAGCTTGATCAGCTGCATGTTCTGCAGTCTGCGGCACGCAGCCCTCAATAACTGCAAGTTGTTGTTTTCGATATCAGGCAGCCTATTTCTACCGTACGCATGCGTAGCAATGAGACGCAGAACGCGAAGCTAGAGAGAGCATCTGCCCTCCGTGATTCGCGTCTTGCTTGCCGCCGTGATTGCCAGCGGGCTGGTTCCGGTGGCCGCCAGCCCACGTGACCATGATGCGCTTTCCTGTCAGAGACGAAGTTGCGGGCCGCCAGCGGGCTGCCCGAGCGCGGTTAATCGAAGAGGCCCATTGAAAGGCTGCAACACTTTCAGACCCTGGCTAAGCATGCATGATTTGTAGTGGATACCTTGGTGGAAATACTGGTGCTAGTACTTTTGAGTACATCAAGGTATGGTGCACAAAACACAGGCTTAACGGCACAGTTTGTAATACAGTGCACGGCAAGTAACGTATTCACATTCATGGTTTATTACAGCAACCAAACAAATACAGTGATAAAGCACACCGACAAAAAATGCGCGTCACAGGCAGCTCAAGCAGTAGTTTTTTTAAGCTGGCTATTCATCTCAATGGCCACAGTGCGGATAGGAAAAAACTCTGGAAGTTCCATGAATGTTGCCAGGTAGGAAATTGAAAATTATAAAAAACAATGCAACGACAGCTTCCATTGAGGCAAACATGACATGACATAAGTAGGCGCATCAACAGATAGACCATGCAGCCAGGGTGTCGAACCGGAATTTTTTCGGGTTCGGTTCAGGTTCGGGTTCACATCTTTCGGGTTCAGTTCCGGGTTCGGCTCCGGAGCGACATTCCGTTCCGGTTCGAACCGCTCCGGATCGCGTCGAACCGGTTCAAACGGGTTCAAGCGGGTTCAGACTATAAAAATACTGAACGTAGGTTTTTATTCAACCTTGTTTTGCTGTTTACTTTTCTTTGTTATATCCGCATATATAACAGCACTTCAAAATTTACTCAATGCGAGATGTTTTACTGTCCGCGGCAAAAAGATTTAAATTTACGCAAGAGCCGCGAAATCAAATGAACTCAGAATTGTGTACACCGGCTATGTATACTAGGCTCTATCTGATGAGATGCATAAAAATAAAAGCTGATGGATTTTTCATCTACAAATCCTTTCAGCTTCAGCAGTTTCGGGGTCCCCGTCAGACGAGTAATAGGTCTCTCTTGAAGCTCGTGTCAATCGGGAATTTCTCCGGCGCAAAGTGCTTACGCGGGCGCCGTCAGGACCGCTGCATGCGCCCACTATGTGAGGAGGTTGCCTTGTATTTGCAGGCATATACAACCAACACATCTTTCTGTCACCCTAAAAGCGGCTTGCAAGTCACCCCCCCCCCACTGTGGCACACCTGCAGCATGCATCTAAATAGCTTTAAATTATTTTAATTGCCTCACATGTTCTACATCGCCTTTGTGACTGGTGTTATATATATCGACAACCTATAGCTCAGTTTCTTCGAAAACACAGCTCCTCATGGCTTCTCTCTACTAAAGTGTGAAATTGAGATTTTCACCTATGCTGATGTCGTCGCCATCTCTTGCTCTGATGAAAAGAATATGATAAAAAAGCAGGCTGGCATTGGTTGGGGGCACTTCGTGCCTGTACGGACACAGACTTGCGATGTATTCGATGCGACGTTGCGTTGTGACAATGTTGCAATTGATGCATTGCGAGAGGAGGACTATAAGTTCGTTGAATAGAATTTTTTACTTTTCTGGGGCGCTTTCAAAGGAAGCCCATGCGTGGGCAGAACTTCATGCTACCTTAATTGATACAGTCTTGTGAGTCTTCCGTGCAGTTTTTGTCCGCTAGTCTGTTTCATGATTTTTATTTTTCTAAACCGAAATCCACCGCTTCCTGGCCGCTGTGCTTATTAGGTGACTAAATGCTCATCTGTCTTTTATGACATAGTCGTGAAGGAATTTTGTGCTGACACATTCGATTTCCTAAATTTTCGCTCTCCCTTAGAATACCTGTACAACTTCTCCAGAAGGCAGCTGACAAAGATTCTGATCGGTCATTACTTCCTCTACGTGCGGCCTTACATAGCCTTTCCTGACGGCCTTGTATTAAGGAAAGTTCAAAGGATGTACATTTAGTAGGTCCCAGAAACCTCTCTTAGACTTCAAACGTCGACTATACGTGTTAGGAAATGTCATCGAGCCAAGGGGACGTTTGTGCCGTGACCAGTGAATTGCTACATCTGCAAGCAACGAGGAACTATTGAACAACAAAATTATTTGTGACGCTATGTGCGTTTGATACATAACTCACTTCAGCAGTCTCTCAAAAAGGACATTGAGGTCATGTCTTACACTATATTTTTGTGTCAGTAATGAACGACACCGGAATTCTGTGTGAACTTTTCCTGTTGATAAGACTGCTTGGCATGTGAAGAAGCTGTATGCTTGATAAACACGCACAATCGCCGCTTTCAGCGAGGTCACTGTTCAGAAAGCAGTTAATTTTAGCTCAGAACGTATATGCTGCGAAAGTTCAATCTCGTGACTGATCGCCCTTTCTTGACGTGTGCGCCTTCAGGAATTTTGATGTGCGGGCAGAGTGAGGGAGTGATAGTGGCATAAGGCCGTATGCCGAGGTCGCGGAATTCGACCCAGTCAAGTAAGGCAAGACGAGGTCAGGGAGGTTCCTTATATTCCATGCGGCAACAATAAAAAGAATCTTCGAAGATGGCCGAGTACCCTAAGACATCAGCAAACGAAGCTTCCTTGTTGCGCCCGCCGCCACTGGCTCGATTCCCATTCAGGGTTAGAGTATTGTAGTTGTTTTTCTTTACTGCGTTAGCAGTTTAGTCACCTTTCTCAAAAATTTCCGTGGGCTGTGTGTGTGTGTGCGTGTGCGCGCGTGCGTGTGTGCGTGCGTGCGTGCGTGTGTGTGCGTGTGTGTGCGTGCGTGCGTGTGTGCGCGTGCGTGCGTGCGTGCGTGCGTGCGCCTGGGCATGTGTATGCACACGCGTGCACAATTTGGGGAGCGCACATCCGGGCACTCACTGGCAAAAAACTGACAGACGGTTGCAATTGTCGGCAATGCGAAGTTTAAGCGCAACTCATCACACGCCACTTGGCATGTGGCGTATTACTCTGCTATAGTCACTCTTCGGGTCTCCCGTGGCAGCCACCTTCCAGGTGGCGTTTAAAGGGAAACTGCAGCACTTTTTTGAGAATTACGCGATATTCAAGGATTCCAATCTATATAGGCTGTAGGTAACGCATGCCAAGTGTTTTTGCACCAGCATTTAAAATAGTGACGTAATCGACGATTGAATTTTGCGCTTCTCCTCAGTGCTCCGCAGGAGTGCCGGGAAATTCAGCGTGACGTCACGGAAGGTATGATTTCAAATTACCTTTGTCGTCATGCACACCCTGCCCCGAGTTGTTAGACGCTGCCAAACAACTCTCGACGGGGTTTGCCTTCGGTGGCGCAGCTTTTTTCCTTCAAAGCAGGCGTTTGTGCGTTGGGAATGCACCCCGATACCTTGGATGAAGTCATCATGCCCCCCCCCCCCCCCCCCCCACTTGGCGTTGTGCGCTGCGGAGAAGCTTGAAGGGCGTCCGGATTTTAGTCGGCGATTACTTCACTATTTCAAGTGCTAGCCCAAAAAGACTTCGCATGCTTTACCTGCTAGTTACACACAATCGACCCTCTTAAGTTACTTCATTTCTAAAACCTATGCAGTTTCCCTTTAATTCGCTCTGCTAATTGGACAATCGGCTACTCCGACTACGCCGACTACGACGCGGAAGGCGGGTACGGGCGCTTAAGAGCTGCGGTCTAAAATGGCCCGTCTACCTGCAGCCGATCTACCTGAGGTGGAATGCTGTGAATGCTGCACGTGTGCCGCCGCAAAGCGTTCCAGAAAAGAACGCCAACAAACATGAAGCTTCTTGCATATGCAAACGAAAACGCTAGCGAATCCTGCCGCCGTAGTGCAAAAAGTTGTTTTTGAGTTGTCGCAGGTGGTGAGCGGCGAGGTTCCAACAAGTTGGAAATTTTCGTTAGGACGAACGCGTCCTTCAGTCACCCATTCGACTGCATGCGAACCAACACAAACCCGAAACACAAACAACCAGAAGCGAGGGTTCTCGCATAGCTTCCGCCCTCACCGTTCGACCCCGTTTTTTACGTGGCACTCTAGGTAAAAGAAGAAGCATTACGTTCGCTGCTATTGACGAGGGTGGCGCTGATGGACACTCATGGTTCAGTTGCACTACACATAGGTACCCCCGAAAGACAAAACGATTAGACAGGCGTCGCCGCGGCGCGGAAGTAGCGAACACCTTAAATTTCCTCACGGTGCGCTTTTCTTTAGACTATAGCTGTATAGCCTCTCCAGAAGGCAGACGACTCAGTTACTTACAGGGTATTTGTTTCCTGTACCGTTGAATCGGCAACCTTTTCTGGAGTTCCTTGACACCAGTGTTTTAAAGCGTGTTAAGCGAATGTGCATTTATTTCTCGTGCTGAAAAAACGTTCTTCTCTAAACTTCACGCATCGAGGCTGCCTGTCAAGACATGACTTCATGCTGAGGAGATGTTTGTGCCATGGACGGTAAATTGCCGCCTGTGCAATGCGCCAAAGACCATTGATTTATTCTGTGCAATGAGGCTACGTTCTTCTCGGAAATATTTACGGCGAAGGACATTGAAATCATACCCATATTAGTACCCGTTTTTTTTTTTCCAGTGGAGAAAAACTGTTTTGTGCCATGTGATCTATTTATGTAGCTTTGACTGTTTAGTCTCTGGAAGAGCCGTATGATGGCCCCCAACTCCGAATCACCACGGTCATCGAAATCTTTGTTCCGTGAGCAGTGCGCTTTCGTGCGGGGGTATATGTTGCCCTGGAAGGTCCGCCTTGCTGGCTCCCATATCTAGATGCATATGTGTGCCTCCCAGACTTTTGATGTTTAGGGAGATGGGGACGTGCAGGGGTATGGTGGGCTCGTATTACACAGCCTGATGCTTTCTGGCATGCGCTTACTCTGATTTTCCTTTTCGGCACTATTTCCATGCAATAAAGGAAAAAATCGTCGCCGTAGCTCAGTTCGTAGAGCAGCGGACGCAAACTTCGGAGGTCAAGGGTTCGGATCCTACTGGCGGCATGTGTTTTTTTCAGTTTAATCAACTATCGTTACAAATAATTACTCTTTAAGCTCCTATTGACGAACACCATATTTTTTTTTAAGTACATCACCTGTGCTCCTTGGTTTCGGTTATTGTTGGCTTCCCTTATGTGCGGCAGCGAGAGGCAGATACGAGGGGGGACCCCAAAAAACCGGATTTTTTGTATAAAAACTTTGTTTATTAACTCTTGCAAAAAATTCCTTCAGTCACCTTCAAAGTACTCTCCATGAAATGCGATGCACTTATCAAGTCTTTTTTCCCACTGTTTGAAGCATCTCTGGAACTCTTCAACGTTTATATCGTCCAGTGCCCTTTGCGAAGCTGTTTGTACGGCCTCCACATCACCAAAACGCTTCCCTTTTAGACTTTTCTTCATTCTCGGAAAGAGAAAAAAGTCGCACGGGGCTAGGTCTGGTGAATATGGAGGGTGGGGAACGACAGTCCATCCCCGAGAGGCCAAATAGTGGGTTACTCGTAAGGCCGTGTGTGCGGGAGCACTGTCGTGATGAAGGAACCAGTCACCTGATCGCCAAAGTTCCGGGCGTTTCCTCCGCACATCCTCTCGCAGACGTCTTAAAACTTCCAAATAAAAGTGCTGGTTAACAGTCTGGCCAGGGGAACAAATTCTTGGTGCACAATTCCCCGAACATCAAAAAAGGCAATGATCATTGTCTTCACATTCGACTTCAACTGTCTTGCTTTTTTTGGTCTCGGAGAGTTGGGAGACTTCCACTGGCTTGACGCTAGATTAGTTTCTGGTTCATACCCGTAATACCAACTCTCATCACCTGTAATGACTTTGGTCAAGAAGTTTGGATCACTTTCAATCTCTTTTTTTAAATCCCGGCACAAATTCAATCGAATGTTCTTTTGATCCTGTGTGAGAATGCGAGGAACAAATTTAGCGGAAACACGTCTAATTTGCAACTGCTTTGTCAAAATTAGCTGACACGAGCTGCAACTCACACCTGTCTCTTCTGAAATTTGGTCGATCGTGGAACGACAATCTTCCTTCATTTCTGACGGATTTTGTCAACGTTTTCTTCGTTTCGAGACGTTGAAGGACGCCCAGAACGAGCATGGTCTTCAACATTCATCTCACCACGTTTGAAGCGCCCAAACCACTCAAAAACTTGTGTGCTGCTCATAGCATCCTCTTTAAAAGCATTTTGCAACATTTGGTAAGCTTCTGTTGCTGATTTTTCAAGCAGGAAACAAAACTTCAAACACACTCTTTGTTCTTTTAAATTTGCCATAAAGATTTCGCAGGCGGAACAAAATCACTGCAAGCAAAACACAACACTACGCTCAAATGTTTACCTACAAACTTATGTCGTCTGCACAGCTGTTTCGTGAAGGTCTCTACTAACCCCATCTAGCAGTAAAACTCTCTACTACGTCTACGAATGGCAGCGCGCTCTCAGTTCGGTTTCTTTTGGGTCCCCCTCGTATAAGCCGCCCGTCAGAGAATTCAAGAAACAGCAGTCTGAGAACAGCGTGAAGAAGCTGACCGCTAGCGATTGGCATTTGTCTTTTTTATATATAAGCAGTAGAATTTCATTGCATCGACATAACACAAAATCACTTCATTGCAGTTACATTTCATTTCAGTAGCACCTTTCTAGGCGTTTATCACATCCCAGCGAGCCCATGTATTCCGAATTGCCTTTGTGAATCACTAATTTTTTTCGAAGTATCGTGCTGCTGCTACATGCCGCCTTTCATTGCTTATTTCCGTCGCGTGCAACGAGGAATGTTCAGATTCTTTAAAAAAAACACATATGTACATTTCTTTGTTTTGTAAGAATAGTGTTATGTGTGTTCTAACGCATCAAAGCGGCGCGGAATCTATCAGGAATGCTGTAATGGAGGACTCCAGATTGGCGTAGACCATCTGGGGTTCCTCAGAGTGCACTCAAATCGCACAGCACACGCGCATTTTTTCATTTCGCCGCTATCAAAATGCAACCTCCCCACCGGTATCGAACCCGCGACCTTGGCATTAGCAGCCGAGCACCACAGCCACTGAGCCATCGTGAGAGGTCTTATTCCTTATCTGCTGTCTGAGACGAGGAATGCCTCAGAAAGTAAATGTTGCACAACGTGATTGGGTCATTGCGCCTATGCTTCACATGTTTATGGTACTCCAAACAAAGAAAAGGGAAAAAGGGAAGCCATTCTAACTCAATGCTTTACGAGTTAAAGCAGGGCTAACAATTCGTGTGAAGTTGTACGTAAGATTGTAAAAGAGGGATACTATAAAATCCACCATTTCACATCAATCTGGACTTTACAATTACCAAAAGCACATTGCGGAAGCGTCAATTAGCTTTGTTTCTATACACGAGACTTCTTTCAGTTTTGTTGTTGAACTGGATGCCATTTCGACTGGATGCCATTTTCGCACTCCATAGCGCCGACAGCTTTCGGTGGGTAAATCTACCCGCTGGAACATGTCATTGGTCTGAAAAACAGAAAAAAAGTATACCATGTTGCACAAAATGTGCGGCTGAACCGAGTCCCGAACCGGTTCGGAACGGTTCCTTTGAATCGTTCCGGTTCGGGTTCAGTTCCAAGATGGCGAAAAAAGTTTGGGTTCGGTTCGGTTCCAGTTCCAGGCAAAAATTCGGGTTCGGTTCCGGTTTTGGGTTCAGGTTCGGTTCCGGTTCGACACCCTGCATGCAGCACACAGGGATTGCGATTACTATACACATTTCATTTTTTCAAGTGAAAGAATATAGCAGCTATGTTTACAACTGCATGACAATATTAAAAACAAGTTTTAGCATCAACAAACCTGCTCAACGCTAGAGCATTACACCATACATAGGGCCTGCGCACAACTTCGAAACCTCCTTGTCGCTAACCGAAGTAATTTGAAGCAATTCTAATCAAACTAAAACATACATGAATTGCAGTTTAAAGTGAAGTGCAAGGACATTGAATACAGCCACTCCTTCGTCGAGTAGGCACAACATCGAGACGCAGCCATCCTGGCCGCAGATACGCAGTTCTAAGTGCTTGGAAGAAACCCTCAGGTTTCGCAGCTGGCAAGGCGTCTCCTCTATACTTCGTCTCACAAGATGTTTGCAGCACTACGGAAGGTAGAGCTCTCTCGTCCAATCAGGGCTGCAGAAACGCAGAAAATAGTCCCTCGAATATTTGAGGAGTGTATGACTATTAATCAAAACAATAAGCATTGCAACTAAAAACATGATTTGGACAGGTATATTTAAATGGTAGGGAGTGTTTCAATCACTGGTGAAATTACCAGGCAAAGCCCGTACGGACACAGCTCTGCGGAGGCCTGCTGCGAGGTAGTGATGCGTCGCCACTTTCGAACATGTCGTCGGTCGAGTCTGTTGTGTCTCCTGTGTGCTCTACACCGACAGTGCACTGTTTCCCCAAGCAGGCGAAGCAGGTGGCTTTAAATGTTCTTGAAGCCCTTCGCGTCGAGTGCGGGGGCAGTTGGAGTACAAATGCGCTCATCAAGATGACGGCAAAACTCACGCAGGTGAGCGAGCGAACGCTTTACAAGTGGACAACGGAGACGTTGAACGCGGGCCGAGTGTTGTTGAACGCGGGCCGTTTAACGTGCGTTGCCTCTCGCGCAGCACATGGGCTTGTTTTGCATTTCGCCACCATCGACACTCGGCTGCCTCGGCACGCTGGAGTAAATAAATTTATATGCACATGACACGATTACTGAAATTGACTGCGACGCGACAACAGAGCAACTGATAACAGGTTGCGACAAAAAAAAAAGTGGGGCTAGTCCCTGTGGAACGGGCGTCCGCCTGTCCAAAAACAAACCAAAAAAAGAATAAAAAGACCTCAAGCGCCACCTGCTATAGGTAGAAAGAAGCCACCTGGACATCACGTGGATCGAACACGACCGGATCGAACCACAGGCGCGTAGGAACACACTAATGTAGTGCGCGCCATCCTGATTGGACGAGAGAGCTGTACCTTTCGTAGTGCTGCAAACAGCTTGTGAGACGCAGAACTGCACCCACGTTTTCCACGTGGACATGATGCAGCGTCCATGTTACACAACTGCACCCAAATGAATACCATATACTCCAAACGTCAATACGCCAAGATTCTTTTCACCTAATTGCAGCATGTTATAACTATGGCAGAAAATGCTCGCGCCAAGCCTCTGCGCCTCAGAGTGCGGTTACGATCGCCTGATACCACGCGACTAGCTGCTTTTCTGTGAGCGATGCAGCGAAATGAGTTTAAAACTACATTGACGGTAATGTGTACGCAGAACGGCAATAACTACTGCTGGCCCAATTCAGTTAAGGCACAGTCAATGCGGCGCACATACACAAGGTAGAGTTTCGATACTGTCAGTTGCGAGGGGATCCTCAAATTGGCTTCACGGTGCTGCAAAACCTATTAATGTCATGCTCAGAGCTGTTAGGCAGCGCAGTTGGTTTTAAATTGGCCATGCGGCAAGCAGAGGGCACGTGGTTGCTCATGACAGCCCGGTATCAAGTTCACTTTGGTGACAGTCAGCTGCACGAAACTAGCTATAAATAAGACAAATGATAGGTGTATTAAGGCGGAAGCCTTTAATTTCTCATTGTTGTAAGCAGCAGTTGTCGACAGAAAATGTCACGCTTTTCAATTGGTGGAAACGGTCGTGACGTCACAGTGCGGCAATTTCAAACGGGGCCAATTGTACTTTGGCTAGTAACCATGCAACCAATTGAAGGGATCGTATAGTGATGCTCCAAGTAAGAGAGACTGAGCTTAGTTAATTGCTTAATTACCCAATTAGCCTAATTAGCTTTACTAGTCAGGCCATATAAATAAATAAAACCGATTAAGAAATTGGTCGAGCTCAGGAATCGAACCCCGGTCTTCGGCGTGAGAGACGAGCATGCTATCCACTCCGCCATGCCTGCTCGACGGTTTGGAATGAACAAAGGCGCGTCTAGTGAATACGGTGTCTTCACTCACTCTCATCCTCCTCCATTCACTTCCGGCGAGGTTTAGGTGTCCACCGACAAATGAGAGACAGATACATTTCCTTTCCTCAAAAACCAATTTACCGACGAGCGAGGCGTAAAACCGAATGGGCGATGGCGTTCTATGGACTCCTTGGCAGCGTTGCAAGACGCTGTCGCGTTCTACTCTTAGGGGCGAAGCTTAACATCTTAACCACACATCAGTGACCACACTTTAGGTCAAAAAAGTGCCCCCCTGAATTTTGTGAGACAGTTACTGCGTAATTTCTTTTCCTCAAATACAATTTTCATTTTCTTCATTACGGCTCCTCTTTATCTATCTTCTTTCACTCCCACTTCCTCCCTTCCTCTACGGTGCGGTTCAGGTGTCCACCGAGATGACAGAGAATTACTGCGCCGTTTCCTTTCCTCAAAAACCGTTGCGTTCAAAGGGCAAGGCATCGCGCCGAACGGGTGGTGGCGTTCCGTGGACTCCCTGGCAGCGCTACAACACACTGTCGCGTTCCACTCCTAAAGGCGAAGCTTAAGCGTCATTTTTAGCAGTTAATTAGTATTCAGGCATTAATAAGTAATTAACCATTAATTAGTAATTTGTCGTCACTTAGTAATTAGTACTCAATTATATGTGACGCCACCAGTGCCACAGAAACAGCGAAGGTGGTGCGGAAAACGCTTCCGCCTCTACCCACTTTAGACAGTCAAAGTGCCCCCTGAATTTTTTTGCAGACCTTATGACTGCAAGTGCGTGCCCTGCAATTTACTTAAATATCCCGATAACATGAAGCCAAGTGCGTAGGAAATGGTTATAGCTACGAATAGGCGCTTAAAGCCCGACAAGAGCATACCTAGAGCAGACGACAACGGGAAGAGCTCACCTGCGAAAGTCCAGAGGGAAGCGGTGTAGTCTTGTTAAGACACCCACGGTACAACCCACGCTGTCACAATGTGCCACGGGGCAAGGTTTCTTCACATGCCGCAACCTCATCTTGAAATACAGAGCTAAGCGCTTGAAACGATGAGCCCGAAGCCTCGGGAAAAGGTTTCGCACTGGCCGTACACCGAAGGAAACGCTGCAGAGGTGCAGAGGGGTGCAGATCTTGCCAAACGGTGACAGAGAAGCGTGCGGGCAAGGACGACAAAACTTCTTAAAGGGGCCATTTCTAGATCGGCGAGCTTAATTTGCACGCTTTCGAAGGCGCGCCACAGCAGGCACCTGGAGATCGCTTCGTATGCTCCAGCAGCCACTGTGGCCGGGTACCGAAACAAGGCCTGCAAAGTCGCGCTGCAAACGTACCGCACACTCATCAACAGAGGGCGCAACAAGAGCGTTGCAAAAAATTACAAAATTCGGCGTAATGTTTTGCTGAAATAGTTAACCTTTTTTATAAAACGTGGCATTAAAATTTTCATTTCTTTTTGTTCTTTTATAGCATTTTTATCTGTGCTTTTGAATTCCATTATATAAGTGTTTCGGTCCCCCAAAGTGGCTGTGCGGCACTCGCGCTAAACCGTTTTGGGCCCAGCCTTCGCCACCATTCTACTTGCACCTTGGCTTCGCCAGCTGTGTTGCATGCCTCATAACATGTAGGAGGATTGAAAAGGAGAGCTTGCGTGCGCCGCAACCACAGTTGAGGCGGCTTAGCTTTCGCTACATATATCCTGGTATAGCCGAGCTAAGCCACTGCCAATATTTGTAAAGCACTCCTGTCGCAAATTCTTCAAAGTGCTTCAGGTGCCTTTTTCTAGAACCTCTTTTCCTCTCCTTATGCTTTGCTGTGCGTGAGCACAGCTCTCCGAGCCTTCTTTGGCGCTGAAAATTCCATCGGTACTTCGCATCTTTGAGGGGAATAATGCGCTACACACGAAAAAAAACAGCAACTGAAAAGATGGACCCTCAAATGTACAACCAACTAGCCCACATTGCTGCCTTTTTTACTTTGTGCCTGCTGGTCACTTTCTTCAGTTTGTGCGCGAAGCTGAGTACGTAAGGCATCACAAAAGGTTTCGTAGCAATGTTAGTAGCCCTTTTGCGCGCTTTTCCTTTGAACATCTGGAACTTCTGGAGAACGGATTCATATAGACGGGAGAAGGGATTCACTGCCTACAGCGTCGAATCTTTAACTAAGGTTTCCCAAGCTCTCACTCATTCTGTGCTTGCACGACCTAATGAGCGCTGACTTCAGACAGAGGGCTGCAATGCCTCTCTTGGCAGTGTTCGAGTGAGCTGAATAAAATTGCAGTAATTCCTTCGCTACCCTGGAGTGGAACATTAAAAATAGGTGAAAATAATGCAGGATCAGCTGCATGTATAAATACTCCAAAGTGTTCTCAGTAGGGACTTCGTGCGTGAAGGTCAAACCCTCATCAAGTCTTCTGAACTGGTCTAAAATATCAGTTTTCATGTTAATCCCAGCCGCGGCGGCTGAATTTCGAGGAAGGCGAAATTTTAGAGGCCCGTGTACTGTGCGATGTCAGTACACGTTCTTTAACGTGTACTGACTCAGGTGGTCGAAATTTCCCGAGCCCTTCACTACGGCATCCCTCATAGCCTGAGTCGCTTTGGGACATTAAACCCCAACAAACCAAACCAATCTTCAAGTCATCACACTGCATATCATTCTTCCTTGCTAAAAGGATTAAAAAGTCATCTACAAACCTGAATACTTTCAAAATTTGCATCAATATAAAGCTGTCGTCAAGGGTTGCCCTTACAAAAATTTTTAGTAACATTCTTTAGAAAGTCTTTCGACAATTGTTAATAGAACCTATCAACATTGAACAGAAAGTTTTTAAACGCCTTTGTACATTGTAGTAACAACCTATCAACCGTCTTCCGACAATTGGCCACCGTTATCCAAAAGACTCAAGTACATAGAAAGTCTTTACACTTCTTGTCAACCACATACCGACAATGTCTACCAACACCCTATTAACGGTCTTCCGACAATTGGCCACCGTTATCCAAAAGACTCAAGCACATAGAAAGTCTTTACACTTCTTGTCAACCACATACCGACAATGTCTACCAACACCCTATCAACGCTCTTCCGACAATTGGCCACTGTTATTCAAAAGACTCAAGTACGAAGAAAGTATAATTCCTACATCAACTTTTGGAAAAGTGTGTGCTAACTACACAGTACAACACTTTTACCAACATAGTTTTATCACTTCAAAATCATTTTGTGAACACTGTATCATGGAGTGCTTAAAGAATAATAGAAGCAAAATGCAAATTATTACATTTATTGTGCACAAATGTACATACGCGCTACAACACATGCATGATGCATCAAAATATTTTATGGAGAACAATAGAGGACCAGAATATTGCCTTCGGCACACTTCCCCTCACTTCCCTCTTAGTAACAATGACTGACACACAGAAATTGAAAAACATAACAGGTTTTAATTCATGATGTTTCGGCTGGAGGACCAGCCTTTTTCGAGTATACACCATTTTACGAGGAGCGGGCAGGGGAGGGGGAAATACTCTCAAACACGTGCGCTGCGCGACACCCCACTGTTGCCGTCCTCCTCTGGGCTGATAATCCGGCGCGCGGAATAACGTCCGCGGCTGCTTAGCTACCGGTCAAGCGCGTGTTTGCGTCTGTACAACAAAAGCAGCAATGTTGCACGGAACACCAACGTCTTCTAGACATCACTGTTTTATTGTCGGTTGCGGAAATTGTCGACGAAAATAGAGAAAAAACTATATTCTAGGCACTATAAAAAAACAAACGCCGCCAGTATGTACGCGCACCATGTTATGCGAAGGTCTCAGCACGTCTGCGGTGTCCATTTCTTTACCGCTTTTCCGCCGGTCCCGAGTTCCATTGACAATGGGCGTAGTTGTGGAACAAAAAATGCTTGCGATAACAAAAAGCTTAAACGTTAGCGTACCTTCTGAACGGAATGCAGACAGAAACAAACCCACTACCTGTGCGTAATATCCCGCGCGTAACGAAGCACAGCGCCTGGGTTACCAAGCTATAATCTGTGCATAATTTTAAGAGACCAAGTATTTGGACGGCCTTGGCAGAGCTCTTTTAATTCAGCAGTACACTGTGTGAGGACTTCACAAATTTGGCCACAACTTCGTTTCGCCGCCCCACATGATCGTCAATATCGGGAGGGTGTGGGGATCGCCACCTGAAAAAAATAAACATGTCGTTAGTGCAAAAATTCTAATTTAATTTGCACAGCATGGCATGAATACAAGCGGCGACATGAACTTTTACCCAACTGCAAAGTGAGAAAAAATGCAGCCATGGCAACGTAAGATGAAAAAATACACGGCATGCACAGGACGGTAAATTCTGCCATGCATTGGAATAAATTATTCGACTGAAATCGCATCGAATGCACTGTAAAAAAAAAGACACACTATGCATAACCGTGCCAGAGATGCAACAAACGCAGCGACTTGAGCAGTGCCCCTACCCGATTGAGATTGGAATTCTCAACACAGGTGCGGCGATTCTGCCTCCCAGTAAGTGGTAATAGCGTTCCATTAACGTACCAACCTATTAGATTGTGTAATTGCACATTTTCTGGTATTTGTGCACGAGTACTGGCGGGAGCGGAGAACGCGAGAATTCGAATTGCTTTCAGTCAACTGGCCTGTATTGCTCGCAGTACGAACAGCCCTACGCAAGCGGCAGGAGGGGCCGAATTTCAATTTCATCGCGCGTATCTCCGCAAACAAACATTCCAATCATCAGAAGTGAATTCGTTTCGGCCATGTACTCGTTGTTTCCAAAATGTTCAGTTTGTAAACGGGGTACTCTGTCGCAATTGCTCAGCATCTAAACTGTCACACTTGCCATGTCCAAGCAGGCAGCGAAAGCGTTCATGAAAAACTTCGCTCCAAGAAAAACTAGGTATTCATCGCTCTCCGCGATCTTGTGTTTCAACAAATTTTGCTTTCGTTTTTCTAACATGCAACACCGTGCCGCTTTTGCCCTATAGGCAACCGGCGACAAAAACTACACGTGTGAACTGCGAGCATAGCACCCACCGATGCTGGTCGTTCGCTGCGTCGAGGAATGGTCGCTTGCTCCCAGTTGGTTATTGCAGCAGCTAATGGCATAGCACACACGAGGATGGACACGAGGAGAACGCCCACCCAAAATTTCTAGGCTTGGCAGGAATACTTCAAATCATTCATCACCGATTTTTTTTTCAATGATATGTATGCCCACCCCTCATGTAATGCCCCTAGTGGGCCTTTGAGGTACTAATAAATAAATAAATAATAACACTTTCAGAGATCGCACGCTGCTTCGGCTGCAGCCCACGGCCTGCAAATTATCAGCCCAAGATGGCGTCGGCGGTAGGCGGCGCTCGAGTAAAACAAACATGGCGGCGCCCAGGTATCGAAACTAAAATCATGTATAGTACAGCATTCAAAACGAAAGCTGTGTGCTTCAAATGCTGTAGTACAGTTGAAAACGGCTGGCCCTCCAACGAAAACGTCGTTAATTAAATCCCGATAGGTTTTTCTTACATATATACGAGGTGTTTCCGGGAAGACTAAGTAATTTTCAAAAAACAGGTATTTGCAGATGAATGTATGGCTTTTTCAGCACAGTATTACCAGTGTTGGCAGGCACCAGAAAACTTGCGAAGAGTCTTACGTATTAAGCTGGTTAGTTAATTTTTATTAATGAACCTTTTCACTATCAGAAACTTCGTTAAAACATTAAGTTGGGCTAGTTGGTGACAGCTTGAAGGAATCATATTCTTAGCGGTAAGAACACACACACAACACCAAGACACACACACACAGGACACCCGCTAGACTTCAACTATCTTTACTGGACACTTGTACGACATAAATATGTATCACTGAGCACACGCAGGTGCCTCGTCATCCGCAACAGGTCTAACTACGCCCTCCCCTCTCCTCCAAGGCATACGGTTGCGCCGATAAACAATCTCTTTTTCTGCCAATGCCAGGGAGGGACTGCTTACACGCATGTCACCCGCCTCTTGCCTTGCAGGCGCCAGAATACTGATGGTGAGCCGAAAAGTTTTTACAGTAAAAGTGTTTATTCACGAGATAGGTATCTAGGTCGAAAACTGATTTATCGTCGGCGAGAAATATAGATTTGCCGAAGGCGCCCCATTTGCTTGAAGTGCAACATGTGCCCAGCGACTTCGATTAAGGTGAGAGGATAGCGTTGACCTGCTTTCTAATGAGTGGGATTTCGCTTACATCCAGTCGTGCATCGATGACTGCAAGCAAGCATAAATTCTTTAGTGTCGGTTCCAAGTGCAACACGTAAAGATCGGTTAGCGTCGCTTCCTTCTCGATAATCTTCCCTTCCTGCATGTTCGCTACCGGGCCATAGCCGGCGAAGAGAAACACTCTTTCGCCAGTAATGCAGCAACCTTGAAATGCCCTGGCAGACGGTCCTGAGCCCCACGGCTTCACCTTAGTCCAGCACGATGTCTCAGGGTCATACTTGTGCATGTCTGCACAGAAAGTGTACATGAGTTCGTCGTACCCTCCAAAGATGTACAGCTCGCCTCTGTAGACAAACGCTGAATGCCCGTGCCGACCCACGGGGGGAACGCCCTGTACTTGTGGGCGCACCCAAGTCTAGGTGGTTGTTTCCAGGTAGAACAATGAGTTGACATTTTCAAAGCGACCAGCGAGAAAAGTGCCAGCTAAGCCGCCACCCCACACGTACATGCGGGTCCCGATTGCAGAGGCCGTGTGGAAGGATCGCGGAGGAAGGACCTCTCCAGTGGTGGGGACGCGATGCCACTCCATGGTATCCAGGTCGAGTGCGCTGACAACTTGGGAATCATGTGGGTCACCAAAGACATACATGCGCTGACCGATTATGCAAGCTGTGGCGCCGTAATGCGGTGTCGGTGCCTCACCACTCACTTGAGGCCAGCTCCATGTCATGGTGTTGGTGTCGAAACGATAAAGGACGATTTCCGACTTCCAACCGTTCCGTAAGCCCCAAAAGTACGCACAGTGACCGTAGACGACAACGGTGCGGCGAAAAATGTTATACGGCTGGCCACGGAGCTGTGAATATGTTTGCACGATATCCCATCTCGACGTTGCAGGGTCAAAGATGGACACGTCGACGACGTTCCTTAAGGGGTGAGGCCCGTCCACTTCAAAGGAGCTGAACGAGTAGACCTTGCCATTGATGGAAACGGCACGGTGGTTGACTTTCTCTGGAACACCACTCAATCGCACCGTCCACATCTTGGCGCGGCAGCTAGTGCTCTCAGAAACGCTGCGCCATCGTTCCAGCGATGCTGCCGGCCTCACGTGGCCTATTCCTGACGCTGCGATACGGCGACCGGTTTCGGCAACGCGTGCGACAGGGATGACTTGAGGGGCGACTATGCTTGTCATATATTAGAATATTTTCGTCATGTAATGATGCGCAAGTGGATGAATGTTCCAGGAAAAAATTGTGAAGTTGCGGTCGCTAAAAAAAAAAGAAGTCCTAAAACCGTCTGATCATTTATGGGAGCTGAGGAAGGTGCTTCAGTGATTTTGCGAGCCTATTTCTGAGCGAACTGTCTTGACGCTACGAGCCACGTGGTTAATGTTTTCCGATTGACTCTATTAGACGCTTTTAGCTAGCCGGTTTTGTGGTCCGCAACACGGCTGAGCGGGCGCTGAATTGCGCATGCGCTGTACTCAGCCGCCAGCGGAGCGGGCTCCGTTCTGTAGGCGCGCCGGCAAAGTGGAGCGTCGTATCCTATGGAAATGCTTAAAGTTTTCCGTTTAGTTCAAGATGTCTGCCTTTGGCTCGACGGTTGCGTCTGAGAGCGCTTCCCAGTTTCACTGTCTCAAGGGCTTATTTTCTATACTACACTCGTTTAAAGCGCTTCAAAATTGACAAAGATCGCTGTTTGCACTGCGGCGTAGTCAGGGTGAATCCTTTCGAGCGCCGGTGAGCGCATGTGTAAGCGGGTGTCTGAAAATGCCGCAGTCGTAACCAAGCGCGACTGGAGGTTGCGAGCTGCGAAAAACCGCGTGGACCTCTGTACGGGCTACACCAGCAAAATGCAGAACAAATTTGGGAAAGTCGCCCCCTTCATGCATGTCAATTTATTTTGCTAATGAGCAGACGTTTGTGCCATCATATCCAGAAGTATTCACCCCGACAAACTGCAAGTGTTTCCAAATGAAGTGATAGCCTATTTATCTCCACTTTAGTAGCGCCAAAGGGAACATACAGTGCCGCAGTCTGAATTCTTGTTGTGCGCAGCGTAGAAAAAAGGAAAAATACTAATATAGCGGTTGACAGCGGCGCCTCGCACGAACAGTGTGGCATTGCTCGGTGTGGATCAAACTACCAACGCAAGTCACGTTTTCTTTCACTGAGCTGCCCGATCAGGTACCCTTTAAATACGCTTGTTCACTTAACTCTTGTTAAGTTCCAGGCAAACAAAAACTAAGAGATATGAACTGATCATCATCATCACCCTGACTACTCCCAATAGAGAGCAAAGGCCTCCCCCATGTCTGTCCAATTAACCCTATCCTTTGCATTTGCGGCCACCGTATCCCAGCAAACTTCTTAATCTCATCCGCCCAACTAACTTTCTGCCGCCCCCTGGTACGTTTGCCTTCTCTTGGAATCCACGGAGTGGATATGAACTAGAAGCACAAGTTTCGATTTTGTCCATCAAATCGGGTCTATTTATCAGCGCTAGAGGGCGTCACAGGCCAAACCACTCTGCTGAGCCTTACCAGCGTAACAATTTGCTTTTATATAGCTTGCTCGCCGCACGTCCGCTATGCTTATGATGAGCAGGCCAGCGTAAGCGGAGGGGACTGTAAAACCGGTCAACTAAAACTGTCTTATGGCATCCTTCATAGCAAACCCCAGTGACAGGGGATAAATTTTAGGCGGCCTTATAAAGTTATGTGAACGATATATTAGTGACATTCCGCTGCCGATCTTTTCAGAAATAACGCTTCTTCTTTTAGTTTCGCATCCTCACCATGAAGCAACCTTACTATGTACCAGTTCCGCTTACTGTTCTCATAAAGCGCCAGCCCAATCACATTGTGATCAATGACCAATCTGTCCGGCACTGCCACAATAAAAGAAAGGACGTGAATGGCGGCTAATTAACAATTGCGTTTCTGCTTCTTGCATGCAGAGCCCGAATGGCTGAATAACCGCGCATGTTTCTTGAAAAATAACGTCGTGTCTCTCGATCGCTGTGCTTCTCATTGTACTGCTAGTGAAATAAAAAAAAGCATATCAATGCACACTATTGCTTTACCGTGAAGCTCGCGTGCAGTTCTTTAGCAGCTGCTTCGAACAGTAAGACTTATTTCCTTTTTTAATACAGCTCACCTGGCAAACGTAGGCTCGAGACAAGCTATCAGCTATGCTTGGTACAACAACCGTGAGCTCCAAATTAAATTCATTCACGCATGCAGAGCAGCCTGAAAAGAAAAAGGAAAATAAGGCTAGATTTTGTTTCTCTTCAACAGCTACGGTGCTGACTGTAATTCGTATGTAAACATCGCAAAAGTTTTTCGAGATGTGAGGGCGAGAGCTTTTACGTACATCGAATATCAAGCACGCGGTAACTTCCAGCCTTACTAAGGAATCCACCAGAGTGTCAAGAAGCCGCTTTTTGTTTTCAAAGATGTGCGCTTTAGAACCAGCGTTACCACCACCTCCTCCCCCATGCCCTACTTCTGCAGCACCACGTGTAGAGCTGGGAAGGACCAAACAACGTGCAACGCTGGAGCGATAAGCAACAAGTTTTCCTGCACTCCTCTCATAGAACACCTGTTACAGAAGGTATAGTTGAAAAACTTGCCATGGTATGAGAAGAAATGCCAGTCATTCCATTTATTGGGATCATACCCACTATCTTGCGGTAACGCCTATAGTGTGGATTCTCCGTCTTTAGCCGATGTGTTTTTGTTTGGCTGTTCCCTCAGATTATGAAAAGCAGTTCACCACTATCCTGCGAGAGAAAAGGATATAACAGCTTTTTCTTACCCGTACTCACCCATGAGGCAGGAACATGCTTTGTAACGAATAGGATTCATACTTAGTTGAGGACAAGAGAGCTAGCTAGTGGAAGAGGGCAGAGTGGGTCATAAAACAAATCGGGGTGAATGGAATTCTAGCCGAAATGAAGAAGAAGATATGGCCTTGGTCAGGACATGCAATGCAACGGCGAGATAACCCGTGGTCATCAGACAACGCCCTGGATAGCAAGAGAAGGCGGGCGTAGCAGGGGACGGCAGAAAGTTAAGAAGGCGAGTGAAATAAAGAGGTTTGATGGGATAAGGCGGCACCAGCTGCCAAAGAACAGGGTTAATTGTACAGGTATGCTAGATGCCTTTGTCCTAAAGTGAACGTAGACAGGTTGATAATCACGATTTGTTTGTTTGCTTGTCTGTTTTTCTGGAGTCTGTCTTGTGTCCTGCTGCCAACCGTCCCTCCGAGTTGTGGGTCACCCGGCAGGCTTGTATATAGCGGGTGTTTCAGCGAACACTTTAAAAAGTTTTGAAAAATAGGCATTTTGGGGTAAATATATGGCTTTTGTGGGATAGTATTATCTCAGTTGGTGGACGCCATAAAACCGGTGAATATTCTTAAGTAGTAATCTGGTTAACCAACTGTAGCCGGTCTGTTTGTAGACGCTTGTTGATAATAGCACTATCAGAGTTTGTAATTTCGAAAACGCGATTATCGTTGTGCGCTGTGCTCGAGAAAATTAGCCTTTTTCGTCTAGTTACCTGCACTGGAGCGGTGCTTTACATGCATCCTTTCGAAAGCGCATGTGTTTTCGCACTATGCAGCAAAATTGGCGCTCTTTCTCATTCAAAAACATCGGTGGAGTGCTGACACAATGATTCGTCCTCTCAGCAATGTAAGAAGCTTGCGCTATCTCCCTCGCCACTTTGTTCACGTATTTGTGAACTATCGTCGTTCTTTCGAAGAATAGCGCCAATTTTTTATGAATGTAACCTGCAGTGAGTCAGGAATGTGGGGGTATAACTCTGGGCCTCTTGGGTTCGTGCGTGATAGTTTTTATCCTGTGTTTTTCTTGCCTGTTCGAGGGAGAATGACCCCGGTGCAACGCAATGCCGATGCCAGATAAAGCGTGACATCTTCCCTTTTGCCTTTCGTTTCTGAGCATGCGCGCTATACGGTACATGTATACGCTGCGCGCAGCAATAAAGTTTTGGTGAAGTCAGCGCTTTGTGGTGTTTCCGTACTTGGCCGTATTTGTCTTTGCGCTGTGTAGTTGTAAGCAAGACTTCCAACACGCCCAGCAAGTGGTGTTAAACTGGTACTACTATGCCACAAAAGGTGTATCCGTAGCCCAAAAAGCCGTTTTAAAGAGAACTATAAGTCGTCCCTGGAACACCTGGTATACACTGTAAAACGAAGACGCAGATTTGTGCGAAAGACGAAGATGAACCTGAGCTTGAGCGGCAATGGCATCGTCGCGTGTTTCTGTGCTTGACCAGGCTTCTCTCCTTTCTTTCTTCTTTACGACTTTATCTTCCTGCTGAAGTAGATACCGTTCTCTCTTACCAACTAGACATCTCCGAAATATACTCCTCTTTTTGAACTCGCGCAAGATGCCGATCACTGCCGCCAGATCTCCCGCTGAACCAACACTGACACCCAGCACCGCCAGAAATGCTTCTCTACTGCCCCCCTTGTGTGACTCTGAATGCTGTCAAGCACCCTTGTACTGTCCTATGTACAGTGCCCTCCATGGCGGGTGGCAGCTTAGTTAATGAATGCTTGTGAGAGGTCCTCGGCAAGAGCAACCCCATTCTGACCTTTCTCTGTGTCTCAAGAACTTGCGCTTGTCTTTTTCATAAATGTGCTCCTTTAATCCATTAATGAAAGAAATATTTTCGCCGGATCCAGCTACACCTCATCTCGCATCGACCAACAACCAACAACTCAAAGTAGGAGTGACAACTTCTCGTACTAATGCGCACCATTGTCCCTTGTGGCCAAGAACAGGTACTGAATGGCACTGGCTTCAAGCCTCCACAGTCTTCATTTGTGACGCCATTCACTTCAAGATCGCGGTTGAAAGTGCCTTAAGAGTTTGTGTTGTTGTTGCTCTGCAACTAATGTTACAAACTAACCACTCATTTCTGTAGTGCCTACGTGCCGTCGAAGTATTCAGAGTAAATAAATAAATAAATAACTAAATAAATAAATTAATTAACTGGTTAAATTAGTCGTCGCCTGTGAACTGACCAGAGCAATGTCTCTCGACAGCCCTTTAGCCGTAGCCTAGTATTCCCCACGAAGCCTTTGCGATTGGCATAATGAAACCACCTGTCGCACCATGGGCGTAAGGCGCTTGAAATAGAAAAGAAAATGGGCCACATTCTCCCAATTTTTTCAAATGACGCGACAGGAATATCGGCCTACCTACAAACACATAGCTTAAGCAAGCATTTCCTGATATTAGGAAGAGTTTATTTTTCCAGAGCTCCTCCCCGATTTCCACCAGCTCAGGCATTACCATGTTGTGGTCCATGCGAGATACATTAAAAAATCATTTCTGTTCTGCTCTGGAAACGACTTGAATGTTCACCACACACTGCAGAGACGGCCACGAAAGTCTGGAATATTCCGTCAATTCGCAATCATGCACGATGCTGAAAGAGCTGTAGTAGCTAGTCCTTGATTAACTGCATCGTAGAAAAGCGAGGACGGTCAGGCCAAGTCCTTCCTCCGCATTGTCCGGTGTCCAGAGGCACGCACAATGAGGCACACTGACGCGAAGAACAAGTCTCACGTAATTATTTGCCATCGATCACCAGCGTGGAGTAGGAAGCACTTCTAGGTCTCACAGCTATCGCTCGCTACCACATCACGAAATGTGAGCGTTCGGGCTCTGAATTGCGCGGATCTGAAACCTAATATGACCACAAAATAATTTTTATTTCGATCTTTTGGTTTTCTTCGCCGATTGCAGCTGCCCAATTGTTGCGTCACGGCAATCCGATGAAAACGCAACGAGCTCACAGATAGCGACGGCATGAACTAATGGCCGCGGGTATAGCCCGTCCATCAGTTGTCACAAACCAGGAGGAGTTCGTCCCCACATAATTGGGCTTACAGAAAGTCTGAACACGATGCTGGCAGATGCAATTTCCATTTAGGTGGATGCGGAACACAAAACATTGGACAAGATACTCTCGTACGTTTCCTTCGCATTTAACCCCACAATTCAGGTAATGACCTGCTTTACCGCGTTCCGTATTGTCAACGGGAGAGAAGTGTGGATGATGCCGGACGAGAATCTCTCGAGCGCGGATGACGACGACGCACCAGACGCGGGCACAACAGTTGCCCAAGCCGAACAAGTGCGTCCGCAGGCTCGCTTGCAAATGAACAAGCCGCAAAAGATGGACTCCCGACATTACAACCTCTACCAGAGAGGAGTTTCTATAGCCCAGGTGACCGTATATGCGTGTAGACCCCTGTCCGCCGAAGAGGGTTACCTGAAAAGTCCTGCACCGATTATTCACACTGCAAGAATTCCTCGGCCTCATCGGCAGCGTGAATTATGAAGTCGTTCCTTGCGGAACTGTGGCCGTCAGGAAGCAGGAATTAAAATTGTGCACGTGGTCCACTTGTCACGCAACTCTCACGCGACTGCAGAGTTCCTAAGGCTCTATACTAAATACCTCTCCTGCCTTCTGCGCGTTATTCATCCCTTTGTTTTTCTCAGCTTCTCATCCTTATGAAATATGTGTTTGCTTTATCCTCTAACTTTCTTGTCTACATTTCATTTTTTTGTTTTTTTTTATTCTTTTGTAACTACTCCGTTCCGCATCGGGATGACGCTTTTCTTTCACGGGGGTAGACTAATGGCACGAGCCTGATCCCTGCCACCTCCGCTCTGAGAAGCGAGGATGACGATGCGGGCACAATGGCATCAGCAGCGTGGGCTGCCTAGGTTTGTGCGATTAAACTCGACCGCTCTGGGGTCTCCCACTACGTCTGCGGCCTCTCTCCTACTGGTTTGTGACAGCAATTTTGCCCTCGCTTTTCCAGTCCCGTCTCAGAACGCGCTGGCTTCATTCCAGAAGCAACTATGTTTTGAACGCATGGCCTTCTATGAAGGGCACGTTTCCACTATATACCTTCTCCTCGCCTTTGCAAAAGCAGCAGCTCAGAACGGCTGCCATAGGAAACAGGAACACGTGCGTCAACCAATACAGCGAAGGAAGGCATCTGCACTGAAAGAAAGCATCTGCCGTCGTGAACACGTGCCACTTGTTCCGCGACTATCCGTTTAGCAGAGAAGCAAGGGCTACAGCCCTCAATTACTTTTTTTTGTGCCCGGCCAAGAAGTGTAATTGCGTAACACGGCAGGTGCTTAGCTTGGCAGCCAGAAAGCACTTAGGGATAAGCGTACAACCAGCTAGGAACTTTTTCTGCAGAGGCTCGTCAGCTAAGATATGCTTCTAGGAATTGCGTTGCACGTATTACTCATACTTGATAACATTGCTGGACGCATTTCTTCTTTTATTTCGGAAACGCTTGAAAATGTTCTTATAAGATAAATACTTTCTTATCCTCAGAAAATTAGCGCAGAATCGCAAGATATAAAATGATAAAACATCTTTGCGTTACGTCTTCAGGACAAAGCGCCCTGCCAAGGGTTTGAAGTGAATCATTAGGTAAAACCATTTGTACGTGCTACCCAAATAGATTAAGATTTATCAGCAGCAGCTATCAGGAGCGCTTCGAGCGCTCCTCCAATAGAAGCACGTGAAGCCTTGTGTATATATGTATGTAATGAAAAAAAGAAATGGTGCCAGTGAACTGATAACGTTTCTTACCTCACCGAGAAGAGTGCACACTTGCAAACATAGACGAATGCTACCTAAGGATCAGCGCATAAGAACCGGAACACAGCTCTTCAATGGCGGCTTTCCACATGTCAAATCTGCAATTTATGCTGCGTAGTTTCAATGCAGCGCACCTCTGCCTTCTGGACGACGAGAACTTGTGGTGGCTGCCGCGGCTCCGGGAACTGCCGCCATCCCATGTTCACCATGCGGTATGGGATTAAATTATAAAAAGGGGCCGTATAGCCCTACAAGGTATAAAGATGATTATGGCGTGTTAGCATTCTGGTGTGATAGCAAAATTGAAAGCAAGATAACGTATCGGCCACTGGTCTTGGAAATAATCCAGGCCTCCATGCGCTCCCTCCCACGCTTTTATGACAGCGGCCGTGCAGCGGCATTTTTTGGCACCTTTGTTACATTGGAGCGGCAAGCTAGGCTAGTTCATGTGTTTGTTTTTAAAATTGGGTTAATGCTTATGAAAACACGCAGAACAGAAGCAGAAGTGCACAGCAGGCACACAGACTCACGACTGAATTTTATTGAATGAAATATGACATATATATAGTGAACAAAAACCACGAACTCAGAGCTTTCCATTCGCTACTGCCACAATCTCGCGTCCAGAAAAACCTACAATCAGTAAGTACAACAAAAGGATCGCTTGCGTGTACAGGTGTTTTTTAAATTGTTCTTTTTTGGTAAATTGTTCTTTTTATCAGCAAAGGAAATGTCGCAGCATCTGTATCGCATAACTCGGTGGACACCTGAACCACGCCGTAGGGGAAGAGAGGAAGGTGAGAGTGAAAGAAGAAAGAATGGAAGAGGTGTCGTAGTGGGGGTCTCCGGAAAAATTTCGGCCACCTGGAGATCTTTAACGTATACTGACATCGCACAGCACACGGGCGTCTTTTCTGTTTTACCTCCATTGAAACGTGGCCGCCGCAGTCGGGTTCGAACCCTGGTAGTCCGGCTCAGTAGGCGAGCTCCATAACCAGTGACACACAGAGGTGGGTAATTTTTTTTCTTTATATTATACGCCTGGAAAAACTCTCTTGTACTACGGTCCCTATGCCTGCATAAAATTGGTAGTCTTGTCTAGAAGCGGAATGCGCAGCTTCTTTTTTTTCCACAGGCAGTGCAGATGTATTGTAACTTGAGATACTCATTGCAAGAGAGATTAGTGAAATGTTCCATTATCATCTTTCATCCAAAAAAATTCAGCGGTCAGTCTCCGCGCATCCTGTACGCTCTGTTTCTGTTTTTAAGATGAACTACGCCTCCTGCTTTTTTATCTCATTGAATGACCACTATTGAATAACTATTATAAGAACTGAAGCATGACAAAATCTTCTTGCACTACGACATCTGCGTGTTTCTTGGGCTGCACGGTGCGTCATCAGCTGTATTTCGCGCTCTCTTTTTTTTTTCAGCACGATGCAGCAGAATCTTGATAGCTAGCGCGGTGCACAAGACAGCATTTGTGCGATGTGTCGCCCAGCCACCTTTCTTACATTAACCGAAAGCTTCTGACGGTGTGGGATCCTACCGGGCGTTTTTTTTTTAGGTCCAAAATTTTTCAAGAAAGATAAATTCCTTTAGATTTATTTTAACCCTGGGGCTATGCTGAGGGCTACGGCAGACGCCAGGTAAGAGGCAAACTACTTTAACTAGTTCGCTGATTAACTGAATACGTTAATTAACTTTTAAAACTTTTATTTTAGGGGATTGTTGTACTAGCAGAATTGGAGATCGTCTTCCGAACAGTCCAGCCAAGGAAAAAAAATTCCATGAAAAAAATTTTTTCCGCGCGTTGCGAAGCGAGAAAAAGTCACCCTGGTAGGTAGCTTCACACTGTAACACAGCGTCTGGGAGCGCCTGTGACGTAGCTCGCTCCGCCCTGCGCTTTGTGTCAGTGCGTTTTGGTTCCAACGCGGCATTCCGTGAGGCCGCGGAGCGAAGCGAAACAAGCAGCGATAGCGCAGGCCGCCCGTCCGGGCTTCAGGTGATATCAGCCGTGTGACGCAAAGTGCAGGGCGGAGCGAACTACGTCAGAGGCGCTCACCGCCGCTGAGTTACGGTGTGAAGATGCCTACCAGGGTGACTTTTTCGCGCCTCTTAACGAGCGCGAAATATTTTTAATTAAAATTATTCTTTCTCGGTTGGACTGTTTGGAGGACGATATCCACTTCTTCGAATACAACATAACCCCTAAAATAAAAGTTAGAAAAGTTCATTAACATATTTAGTTGATCAGTGAACTAATTAAAGCAGTTTTCCTCTTGTCTGGCGCCCGCCGTAGCCTCCAGTATAGCCCCAGTGCTAAAATAAATCTAAAGCAATTTACCTTTTTTTTTTAATTTTGGACCTTCTAAAACGAAACACCCGGTATAGACGCTGGCGTTTCAGTCGGCAGGAACTGTTTATTTTTCGTTTTGTTTGTTTTTCAGTACTTTCTCCAAAAGAGTGGATATCACATTTGGTGTGCAGCTGGCTTTATTCCAATGCTTAGCATGCGCCTCAGAGCTGAAACCCATGCACTAATGACAGGTTTTTCTCAAGCAGCTTCAATACTGCTTCATCATGCCGCGTTGCAAAAGCTCACAACTCACATAGACAATAGCAATATAAAGTTTTGTTCTGACGGCCTGTAGTTTTGAAAATAACAAAGTAGATGCATGCTGGATCACACTTGAAGTCTTGCGATTGAAAAGAAAAGTGAAACGTTTGAAACGTGGAGGCGCCAGTCGTTCCATTATTCAGTCTTTTCAACTATCCCTTAATGCAGCTGTGAGGACCGCTAAACGCCATTACTTTGAATACAGACTGCCTAATTTCATTCGAATTTCACCTGAAAAATTTTGGAACCACTTATGATAAAAGAAAAAACCTATTGACCGAATAATGCACGACGGCAAGCCTCTCACAGATAAAAACGATATTGCTACGCAATTTAACCGCTACTTCCACAGTGTCTTTGCTAATGCAAGTGGTGAACACGGTCGCTTTAAAACGCCCTGTACTATGCCTTTCGTTACGATATCAAGACCTGGCATTGTTGAATTGCTCCTAAACCTGGAAACTAAAGCGTCGGCAGGCCCTGATAAAATTCCGAACGCTTTCTTGCGCCGGCATGCCGAAAAGCTTTCCGAGTTTCTGGTTGTTATTTTTCGCGCATCTTTGTCATCAGCTGTGATTCCTTCAGAGTGGAAAACTGCACGTGTTGTTCCTGTTCTAAAGAAAGGGGACGCATCACTGATATCAAATTATCGTCCCATCTCTCTCACTTCAACCTGTTGCAGATTACTAGAACACACAATAGCCAAGTTCATCATCGGTTTTCTTGACGATAACAATATCCTTTCTAACGTTCAACACGGGTTTAGGAAGGGCTATTCTACTGCAACTCAAATAACATCGGTTGTTCATAGTTTCGCATCTGTACTTGATAAAACCGGCCAGACTGATATTATTTTCATGGATTTTAGTAAAGCATTTAACCTCGTCTCCCATTCTAAATTAATTGACAAGCTTAAACAAGTTGGTCTTCCTAACTTTATAGTTAACTGGGTTTCAGCTTACTTATCTAATCGACAGCAGTTTGTTAGTATTGACGACCATTATTCACACAGCCTGCCTGTCTCTTCTGGTGTTCCCCAAGGAAGTGTCTTCGGTCCCCTGCTATTTTTAATATATGTGAATGACATTGTAAAAGTAGTTACTCATCCCGTTCAAATCCAGCTGTCTGCAGATGACTGTGTTTTGTTTAATGTAATTACATGTCGTGAAGACCAACTATTACTCAATATAAACCTAAACAATATTCTGGATTGGTGCAACCAGTGGGACATGAAACTTAACGCTCAGAAAACCGTAATAATGAGATTAACCAAGAAAAAAAAACAGCCTTTTATACCCTTACGCTCTTCCATCATTTCCACTTTCAGAGGTAAGTGAATATAAATATCTTGGCGCGACGATAACTAATAATCTAAGCTGGAACAAACACATAAGTAACGCATGTGCATCAGGGTTTCGTAAACTTTGTATCCTCAAGCACAAACTGAAGAATGCTCCTGCGGACTTGAAATTTTTAGCCTATTTATCATTAATCAGACCCAAGTTAGAATACGCTTGCATTGTCTGGGACCCATTTACTAAAACTAACATTCAAGCACTTGAAATGATCCAGCGCAAGGCCATTCGATTCATCTTTTCAAAATACCGTTCAACCGACTCACCTACTGCCATAATGCGAGCAAACCGAATCCAAACATTGCAGGTAAGACGTAAAATTCTCAGATTAAAATTTCTTTTCCTTCTCAAACATAACAAGTTGTCAATGTGCCCGGATCCCTACGTCAAGCCATTTTCCGCTCCACGACCAACAAGACATCGCCACTCTGATTCACTAACTCCATTCACCGCCAGAACTAACCTATTTAAATACTCCTTCTTCCCCCGCACCGTAACTGAATGGAATGCTTTACCTTTAACAGCACTATGTGACATTGACTCCATTGAAGAAATAGAAGATTGACGCCATCTAACTTATTTGCTTTGTGTTTCGAATTTTCTTTCAGTGTTTTATTTTTGTATATTCATTTTGCACTGTATTGCCCCTCCTGCTAGGGCCCAGAAGGGCCTGCAGTATTCTGTAAATAAAATAAATAAAAGGTAAATGATTTAAGAACGGGTAAAGCTTAGTATCGAAGCGTTTGTAATGTCACGCGCATCTACTCTGTTTCGTGCATAGTTTTCTACATACGATCTTTATTTCATGTAGTGCAGCGTACCGCTACACCGTCCCAATAAAAACGTGCTGTAATGTTTTCATAACTTCCCCTTCCTAGATGCAAGAAAGATAAGGTGGTCGAATAACTCTGCATCCTACAACTAAAGCGCCTGTCCCTCACCATGTTTAACTCCCTCCTCCTTATTTACCTAAAACCGGAGCTGAGGTATACACACCCAGTCAGGCTAATCCTCCACTTCCTTTTGCTGTTGTTTTTTCCATAGGGAACTGCTGCTAGCCGTCACTGCAAAAATAATGAAAGCGTAGCTGCATAGAGTAGCTTGCTTTCGTCAAAGCAAATTCGTCGCAGGTTGGCAAAGCTACGCCCCTCAGTTCTAAGCCCACAGTTGTGTGCACCGTATGCAACATATTTTTATTTTTCGTGCGTCGTAGATTCCTCTTTCGTGTATCGTGACTTTTAAAATGAATTATTTGGTGTTTCAAAACTTCTGTTTCATGCGTAAAAAATTAAACCATAAGCAGACACAGTGAGAAGTTAATTGTCACAGAACATGCCTCATTAAATAAGCTGAAATAATAAACTTGCTCTTTTTTGCAATCTGCCAGCATATGCACATCTCAAAACTATAGTTGGTGAAATTCTTGGAGTGCGTCATTATTATAGAATTTTATTCGTGGGGCTGTCTTCCCCACACACTTCTACAAATTTCTGCGTCAATTCATGTTACCCTTGCCTCCATGACAATGAAGATTGGCCCTCAACACGTCCCCGGTATACAGTATAGCAGCCGCGTACCAGCCGCCGTGGTGGCTGAGGTTATAATGACGCTCGGCTCCTGACCCGAAAGACGCCGTTGGATCCCGGCTGCTGCGGTAGAATTTCGGTGGAGGCGAAATTCTAGAGGCACGTGTACTGTGCGACGTCAGTGCACGTTAAACAACTGCAGGTGGTCGAAATTTCCGGAGCCATTCATTACGGCGTCCCCCATAGCGCTAGTCGTTCTGGGACGTAAAATCCCCATATGCAAAACCGTATTTTTGCACGGTGATGTAAGGGCCCGCCCATACCGGGTGGAAGATTTTCGAGACGCGCTCGCTCAGCTATCGCTCTTGCCGGAAGTGGTCGCCCTAGGGGCGTATCGCATGAATCGTGTCTGGGCAGTGACTTTCAAAGACAATGAAACGCTGAAAAAGATTGTCAGCGCCGGGGAGTTGAAAATGAAAAGTGCCCGCTGTCTTGTAATCGACCCCGCTAACATGGACGTACGAATGAAGCTACACTGGCTGCTTCACAGCGTTCCGGACGAAGATGTGCGGCTTGCCTTCGCACCATTTGGAAAAGTGACGGACGTGTCGAGGGAGCGGTGGCGCGTACAGGGAGTGTCTGACAAGGGCTCAACGATGAGGCTTGTGACTTTGAAGTTGAACGTCGGCGTGAAGCTGGACGACCTGCCCCATCAAGTGAGCGTCTCTGGCGAGCTGGCGCTCGTGGTCGTCCCAGGCAGGGCTCCGCTCTGCCTTCGATGCCGTGGCACAGGACATATCCGCCGGGAGTGCCGGATCCCGCGGTGCGGTTCCTGCCGTCGGTACGGGCATGAGGAGGAGTAGTGTGCTCGTACTTACGCAAACGCGTCACCGGGCGGGTGAGCAACGAGGACTGCTCGGTGCTGCTAATGGACGAAGCCGACGCGGAGGAGGCATCGAAAGCGGCAAGTGAGCCAGCGGCGCAAGAACCCAGATTGACGCCTCCCCAGACGGATCAGAGGGGCTACGCAACGTCACTGTAGCACCTGAAAAGCTGCTAGGAGCTCCCGTAGCTCCTGCACCAGTCCCCGCCACGCCGAAGAGTGGGACAGAAACATACGTGGACTATTTGGAGCGTGGAACCCAACCTTCGGAGGAGCCCATGGACGCTCTCTCGGCCGCAACCGGGAAACGCACGCATGATGAAGCCGGTTGTAGTGCGTCTCAACTGGACGCCAGCTGTAGCGACGAGCCTCCGTCCAAAGCGCCAGGTACGAGGCGTTCGACTTTAAAGCGGCGGCCAAACGTGCCGGCCGACTCACGGCAGGCGGGTAAACCGCCTTCTTATGTTTTGTTTTGCTGCTGAGCTTCCTTCTGGGTGTGGGGGTTGAGCGATGTGTGTCACGAAGGTAGATACCACATAATAAGGCGTCCTTTGTTTTCGACATGGCAGCTAACCTACGCGAAGTGCTACGTGTAGCCACTTTAAACGTTAGAGGCCTCGGAGCGAGAAGGTGGCAATGTCAGCTAAGTCGGCTTCTTCTTGAGAACGACCTTCATGTAGTTGCAATCCAGGAAACAAAAATTGAAAGCCAAGAAGCGACAGAAAGAATGGTGTCTACCTTTCGTACGCACTTTGATGTGTGTGTGTGTGTCCTTCTGTCGATGCGTCAGGCGGCCGTTTAATTGGGCTTTATAGAAACTCATTGTAAAGTTATTGGAGCAAGAACGCTTTGTCAGTAAAGTAGGAAAAGAGGTAGAAAAGCTGCTCATGGACCAATCGTCAAGTTACGCTGTTCAGTGGGAAGAATTTAAGCAGTTCGTCAAAATGAGGGCAATTGAAACAAGCAGTGTTGTAAGATTTGAAGAAAGGCAGAAGGAAATCCAGCTCCGTGAGCAGCTTGCTCTGCTCATTAATGTAGAAATCACTCAGCCAGGAACTTGTTTTAAAGAAATAAGAAATACAAAAGTGCAGTTGGAAAAAATAGACACAGATAAGTACAGAGCAGCGGTGGTGCGCGCACGCGCCGAGAAACTGTGGGCAGGGGAGTCGCCAACAAAACGAGTATTAGGCGATGAAAAAAGATACGCTTGTCAAAAAGAAATACGCCAGATACAAAACGGCGACGAGGTATCGGCCGATAGCGTCATTATCAAGGGCGTAATCAGAGACCATTTCAGTGACTTGCTGGGTCACACGCAAAGGGCGGAGGGCAGTTTCCATAACGATTTTCTACCGCTTATGCCAAGGCTCGACGATGAAGTCAGAATTCGTCTTGAACAGCCAATAACCGTTAAAGAGCTAGAGGAAGCAATAGATCAACTGCCATTGGGTAAAGCACCCGGTCCTGACGGTTTAGGAGCCGCCTTTTGCAAATATTTCAGGTCAGAGATCGCACAAATACTGCTGAAAGTTATTGTCGAAGCTTAGAGAAAAAGTGTACGCCATTGTCATTCACAACATCGCACACTGTACTCATACCGAAGTTTGCTGAGCCAGAAAAACGTCTGTTGG
Source organism: Amblyomma mixtum (assembly GCF_055824585.1). Taxonomy (NCBI): domain Eukaryota; kingdom Metazoa; phylum Arthropoda; class Arachnida; order Ixodida; family Ixodidae; genus Amblyomma; species Amblyomma mixtum. The sequence goes on from NC_143013.1 coordinate 122,122,141, forward strand.
TGGGGTGTTATCGACCGATGAGCCTTACCAACGTGGATTATAAGATATTCATAAAGATTCTGGCAAAGCGAATTCAGGGCGTCATAACCATGCTAGTGGGGAGTCATCAAACTTGCGGTATGAAGGGTCGGAGCATCGCCACTAATATACACATAGCGCGAAGTGTGCTTGAATGCTGCGATGCACTAGGCGACAGGGTGGCAATGATGCAGCTAGATCTCGCAAAGGCCTTTGACCGTGTATATCATGAGGTTCAGTTCAGCTAATGTGGGCTGTGTAATAACGGAGGGCGTACGAATGGCGTACGCGAACTGCAGAAAGCGCGACATTGTTAATGGGGACCTGACTGAAAGCCTACACGTACGATTTTCAGTGAGGCAGGGATGTCCTTTGTCACTGCTATTGTTCGCAATCTATCTTGAACCTCTTTGTCTGGCTATACTAAACTCTTAGTGTATAACTGGCTTCAGGTTACTGTCAGCACATATAAAAATCTTAGCTTATGCGGACCACATCGCCGTGTTCTGCTCAAGTAAACAGAGTATATGTGAAGCCACGGCTGTTGTTGAGAAGTTTTGCAAATGCACCGGGGCGCAAATAAATTGGGAGAAGAGTTATGGATTCTGGCATGGTGACTGGGAGGAAACGCCAGACTATTACTCCCGACTTCGGTGGGCCACAACTCCGACGTCGAATCTTGCTGAACTCTTATAGCAACCCCGAACCATACTGCAATGAACAGGTGGCAATGGCAAAGGAAAAGGCCAGTGGGTGGCAGGGGCGACCACTATCAATGTTCTCGCGCGCCACTGTGTGTAACCTGTTCCTCATCTCCAGGATATGGTATGTCATGAATGTATTGAGCGCCTCGCGGATCAATATTCAAAGGATTCGTCGGGTTTTTGCTGTATTTATTTGGGCGTCGACATGGGAAAAAACTAGTCGAACAGACTTATTCTTGCCCGTGAAGAGAGGAGGTCTCGGTCTTGTTCATTTATTTGTACGACAAATCGTGTCCCGCTTTCTGTTTCTTCGCGACCAGAACGATATTTTTCTTCGCACAGTTATGCAAGTTCGTTTATGTCGATTGCTGCCAGGAGTATAGTATGCTCTGTTGAAAACATGCGTGGTACAGTGAGAGGTTATCTGCGTGATGTTTTGCTTGCGTTCAGAATGTTACAAGTGCGATTTTCAATGCAGTACCTCTCCAATGTCACTAGAAAAAATCTGTATAAAGATTTAATTGAATCAATGCTCCCTGTGCCCATTTACCGATTGTCAAACTGCGAAGGCCCAGGAGCAGATGTGCTCAAAAGGGTTAAAAGAATGCAGTTTACCCATATTTGAAAACTTTCTTCTTCAAACTTCACACCGGAACACTGTCGGTCAAAACATGGATGCATGATAAAGGACTCTTTGTCCCTTGCTCAACAGATTGTTTTCTATGTAAAAAACCTGAAACAATAGATCAAGTGTTTTTACGTTGTTGAGGTGTGTTTTTCTTCTGGGATGTGCTTCAAAGAACCTTAAAGAAAGATTTACCGCTACACCCGCATGGCATCAGGTTCTTACCGATAGGAAAACAGGACATCCCTTATGACACTATTATGCTCCTTGGCCTCCATAGTTTATGGAAAACAAGGACAGAATTCAACCATGCAGAAGTAGTTGTGAGATCTCCACGCGAGCATTTCATTGAAGGTGTCATACGTCTGAGGGAAGTGTATCAGGCACTGCGTGATCAGCCAACTTGGTTAATGTGTTGGATGACTTCGTTGAACAGAAAAAATTTTAACCTGTCGTGTCAGTGCAAGTGTTGCTGACATGTTTTACTTCTTTCTACCCATTGTGAAAATGGAATAAAGAAAAAAAGCAAAACCAGCTACCTGATGCGCTCCATCCGCAGACGGTGTTATCCGCCACCTGGAGCTCATATTTCCTTTCCCTTTTTGCTTGATGGCATGACAAGTCCGATAAATTTAATGAAACGAAGGCAAATAGGTCGGCCAAAACTCCTCAGGGGGAAGAGCTGCGTTAAACATAACAGCAGTTTTACGCAGATCATTACCGCTTGAAAAAGTCATTACAAAGAAAAGTTCCGAATCATTTATTTTTGATCAGCCTGTGAAAGGCGTTAACACACAGCACCCTCGCTGTATTGGCTACCTAGCGATTTGAAATAAACGTGCGATCTGCTGGAGCGTAGTCTGCATTCAGCCACCCACTGTTACCATTCTAAAGCCGAGGTGAAGCGGCACTAACACATTTCGATTGCCATCTTCAACGATTGCTATGACGGAATGTTTGTTACTTTCTCTTTGAAGGTTTCTTTTTGTTCTTCCTTTTCTATCTAATTGCAGCGGGTGCTGTTCAACGCGTGCGGTTTACCTGTGACAAGTGCGGAGGTAGCTTCTCTTCGAGGGAGCACCGGGAGTGGCACTGGTGGAACCAGCACCCCGATTAACCTGTGATGCAGCAATGCAACGCGGATCAGAAGCATGGATTCCTGTAGCGCAACACTCGGGAGAAGGACCTACAACATTAGTAGTGATGCTAGCATTATTTTAGCTTGACCTGCTCTGCCACCAGTGTTGCTTTCTGGTGACGTGACGAAGAAGTTCATGAAATAAATGTTTTTTTTTCTTTATTTGTTCCTCCGACAGTGTTTAAGAGAATGCTAAGGCTAAAGGCTAAGAGCGTGACGAGGCCTTGGCCCCTCGTACAGGTTCTTGCATCAATGGGCAAAACTGCAGAGATAACACTTCGGTCAGTAGTAGGGATACAATGTAAACTACTCTTTAAAAGGCAGAATTGCACCGTCTTGTACAACAGCCTGAAGCGATCAAACGTTGTAATCACACTAAAGAAACCGCGGCTTCTGTTAACACCTCAAGGTTTGTATACAAAGGGCACAGGCAAAAGGAAACAAACTGCGAAACCGGCACTACGAACATCAAAACCAGTACACGGGGAAAGCAAAACTACCACACCTGAACAACTTTGTCTCGAATGGCAAGCATTGCACACATTTTCCATGTGTAAACAACGGAAGTCGGATGCACAATTCAACCGATTTGGTAACAGTGCATATTGCAACCGCGCAAAATGACTAGGGACGAAGCAAGGAAAGCACAGGATAAAACTCGTTTTGAACTGTGCTTTCCTCTCCTCGTGCCTCGTCGTTTTGCGCGGTTGCAATATACACTCCATTGTCAACCACCAACAGCCCGCCTTCGCCTGTTACTTGATAACAGTCTAGTTACGAAACATCACTGAGTCGTGTATGAAATTACTGATTTAAACAATAAGTGTCTGCATTCATATATAAAAATGTTAAAGATTTGTTGAAATCAATGCCCATTCAACAAGTATTCAACAGTTTTGTAGGCTGAGAAGTTAGCACGTGGCGACCATGATTAGTTCGTACCATAGGCGCTCTCAGTTTAGGATCACAGATCAGGTATGTACTGATATGTTCTCTCGGAGGGATAAGCAGTTTGCTTTTCCTGGTTTGCTTTTAGCATGCTGTTTTGAAGCGAGAAGCTTCACTACGAGGGTTGGAAGCGAGCGTCGCGTGTGCCGTGAAACCGAATGGCGAGTTTTGCGCATGCGCGAAACCGAGTGACGCCATGCGTGGCGCAGGTGGCCGCAGCCGTCGCCGCCGACTCGTCACTACTTAAAAAAAAGAAACTGCGTCGAGACTGGGAATCGAGCCAGCGCCTTTGGCAGTTGAAGCGGAGACGCTACCACTCCGCCACAAAGGCTCAAGGTTTGAGCATGCATAAAGGCTCATCTAGCGAATGCATGGGTTTCATAAATAAAATAAAATGAATGAAAAAATCAAAATAAGGAAAAATTAAAAGCATAAAAAAGATGCATAAGAAATCAAATTAAAAGATATGTAATAGGAAGCAAAAAACGAATAAAACTTGTAAAGAAGAAACCAAAAAGAAAATAAAAAAAATCTACGAACAATAAAAAAATCAATAAATATTAAGAAAAACTAAACAAAAACAATAAAAATACGCAAAACAAACAAAAATAATGAATGAAATGAAAGAAATATTGTATAAAAAAATAGAACAGAGTGTGCCAGGAAATGCTTTCGCCTTGCAGCACTTCAGAGAGCCAAAGTGCCCCCTGAATTTTAACCGCGCCGACTTCCGTCTCCTCCTCCGCCTGCTCACAGGCAGTGTGTGGACGGCCGAACGCCTCCACCGTTATCCTGGTGCTCTCAGTGCATTGTGCGCGAACTGCGACTGCCATGGCGTCAAAGCAAGCGTAACTGTAGCTTTTCGCTTGTATATCCAGGCTTAACCACAGCTACGCCACTGCTTAACTTTTTTAATGAAGAGTGGCCCGGTCCGTAAGTTACGTTTATCGCCTTTATAGTTCTCACACAAGCGTAGCACGTTTTTTTGTGCGAAAATTATTTTTACAATTATAGGCTGTCGTCGTTCCCCAAAATAATATTTCATAACTTGAGCTAGAGGAAAAAAATAATAATATAATACATGTTTCATAGCGGTGGGTATCAGATTCGTGATTTTGCAGATGCTCCCAGTTATTAGCGCTAAATCAGCTTTTAAATTATTAACATGCGAAGTCCATGAAAGCTCTTCGCTGAACCATACGCCGTAAAATCTTCGTTCTTTTACCTGTTCTATGAGAATTTCATTACAGGTTATGTTTTTGGTTGTATAGTCATGCCATTTTAGAGCTGGAACATTATGCACTTTGTTTACTTGTATTTAGCCTCAAGTTGCACACATTGTGTCAGGGACGCCTGACGTTCATCAGATTCAGCTCCATGCACAATTGCAAATTGTCGTCTCGGGTGCAGATATTCACGTACCCAGGCAATTTGCAGCAATCAATATTATAAGAGTACAATTTCTCTATAAGCAAATCATGTGAAACGGTGTCAAAAGCTTTACGAAAGTCTAAAAAAATACAGTCGGCAGTAGTGCTGGCCTATAAGTCTTTGGCAATGTCATGGGCGAATTCGCTCAACTGCGTGACGCACGACAATCCTTTTCTAAAACCGTGCTGGAAGGGGTTTAACAAGCCATGGGTCTCAAGGTGTTTTATAAATCACAAGGTGTTTTTTTGTGATGCTAAGCTGTGACGTGAGATATCGGGCTTCTTGCTAGTGAAGGCATGCCTTTTTCAATTCTCTCTTATCATTTACGCATGGAAGAATGGTCGCAATGTTCAATTTAAGAATACCTTAGACATTGGTGCAAGGCACCCTGGTGGGAATTAATGAAAACGTGCGCATCCTGTATTTGAATGGCTATGACCTTCTCATCACGCATAAAATGCAGTGGTATTCCTGCCAGCTCATCTTTCAATGTGGCTATGAGAGCCATCCTGGGTCTCCTCAAATAATGTGTGTGGGTACATTACATATAATGTGTTCATTTCTTCTGTCATGGGCTATCTGATCGCATTTCATTTTCTTATATTAAGTCCTATTTTTAGTTTTTAAAGCAGTAGTCAATTTCTTTTCTCGTCATTCAATACATTGTTACCGGCACTGACAGCTATTGGTCCGGATGTATCTATTTGCAGTTGCCAGCCGGCAGCATCTGCAGGGTCATGTGGTGCTTCCTGCCTTCGGTTGGGCCATCCCTCCTCGGCCGTTCATGGTAGTTATCTTTTTCAGTGATGCGTACTTTACCAGCCTGTTTAGAGAAGTATTCTCAACATAGGCTCACTGCCATGTTTAGAAAAGCATGCAGAACACTAAATGCGACTTTACAGCTGTACCTGAGCTTATAATTACATTAACTGTAAATTTGTACAAAATATAGTCGCTCGCGTAGCTCTTGACACAGTGCTGTTAACAAAAATAGTTGAGCCTGCTTCAGGTGCAGTTATTATTGCACACCTGTTGCCTGTTATGCATATGGGTCCTCTAAACGTACCAAAATGTTTGTTTACACTGTAAAAATGTTGGGGTCTACAACAATACTTTACTGGTGTTCATCTTGAGAAAAAACAGCGCTTGCAGACAAAGGACCAGAACAAGAAGGACACACAACTGCGCTGACTAACAACTTTTATTTCGGAAGGGGGCCGATCCGCGCCTTTTATACAAACTAGAGGCAATGATGCGCACGCGCACAGATCAGCAAAGTGGGAGCATGGAAAGAGCCAATACATAGACCAAGTGGCTCTTTCCATGCTCCCACTTTGCTGATCTGTGCGCGTGCGCATCATTGCCTCTAGTTTGTATAAAAGGCGCGGATCGGCCCCCTTCCGAAATAAAAGCTGTTAGTCAGCGCAGTTGTGTGTCCTTCTTGTTCTGGTCCTTTGTCTGCAAGCGCTCTTTTTTCTCAAGATGAATCCCAACCAACTCGCCCAGCAACACACCTTGCTTTAATGGTGTTTCAGGCATGTTCACCAAAATGTCACTCGGTATGTAACATTGCACGATGACACCAATTCTTGTATGGCATAGCATCTTTGCAGTGTACTCGGCAAGCTGCTGCCAGCACAGATGTTTTGCGGGTTTATTGCTACGGCATGTGGTTATACTGTACAGTTTGTACCTCTACGTTCTGAAAACTGTATCCTTGAAAATTTTTAGATTGGTTAAAGTCACTGTATTAAAAAAGCACCGGAATAAGGTGACGCGATAAAACGGTGGATGCCGCCGAGATTTTGAGGTTCCAAGGTGAATTTATAAGAACACCCGCATTTCACTCGCGGAAAAAAAAGATTGTCGTTCTTTCTAGATGTGGTTGACCTAGCCCTGGTTTTGCAAACGTGTTACATGCCCTGCCTTTTCCGTCAACTTCCTTTCTCTTGCATCGTTTTAGCTTTTAGACTTCATACTAGTTGCTGAATTTCATTTTTTGATATCTCTCGGTTTTACTGTACATCGTCTTCCACTTTTAGTCGTGCTACTTGTTCGCTTCACCTTTGCTGCTCAATTCTCGTTTGCTAACCCAATCACCATTTTGTTTCTACCGCATGTTTTTATTACTATTTCACCTTTCTTTTTTCACTACACTTGATCTCTGTTTGCTTGTATGGTTTTTAAACCTTTTTTATCGGACCAGTTCTTAAATATTCTTTTGGTCAAACCTATCCACTGTTTGACGTGTTGGCGGTCTTTTAAAAATGACTTGCTTAAAATTTTTCTGTCACCTTGTTCTGGTTTTATCCTTCTTTGCTCTATCGTGTGGTTTTTGTTTGTAGTTGGTGATTTACCCGCGGTACTTTAGTGGAGCGGGCGAGGTTACTTTCAACCTCAATCTACTTTCTGTAGTTGTTGTTTTGCCACCACTTGTCATATCACTTCTTGTTGCCACGAGCAAATAAAATCGCTGCCTGTTGGCGCCTGTGTTTTTGGTATATATGCTCTGGGTCGGCGGTGCCTTTTTTCTTTCTGTTCCTTCTCCGTGTCTGAGTGCCGTCAACCACAATCGATGCATTGAGCTGACTGCTCTGCAGCTACCCATGTGTATGCAACGAAGTGGCTCCAAAACCAAGGGAGTGCATGAAAAAAATGATTGCTTAAAATTTGCCGCTTCTTTTATGTTTTTCAGGAAAGCATTTGGCATTTAAAAGGCTAGGTGTGTGCTCTAAAATTCTAAAAAATTATGTCCGTCTTGTGGCCTTCCCTGAAATTTCACCTCACCTCACCTTCTAGCTTGTTAGCATGAGATCCGAGCTGTTACCCACAGTTTGCTTCTTTTTTGCTCATTTATTGCTGACCCCCATGTCTGAGAGACAGTGTCATAGGGTTTGGGAGACAATCTGACGAGTGCGTTTGCCTGAAGCGCAAGCTTTTGGATGGGGGGGAGGGGGGGGGGGGCAGGTTTAGGGTGCAAACTTGTTGGCTGCAACTGCGGTTTGGCCATGATGTTTTGGACTGTTGCATGTGAAAAATGAGCGTTCTTTATAACTACTGCCATTATAATTGTGCTTCACGAAAGTGGGTGTCTGCCAGCATTCAGTATTACAATCATTTGTTTTTTAAGCATGAAATGCTTTTAGCCCCCGTTGTCGGCAGTGGGGTGACGTCACGCCGAGACCGAGATCCACTCATCCGGGCATTGAAATCCACTCATCCGGGCACTGAAATCCACTCATCCGGGCACTGAAATCGAGTCATCCGGGCACTGAAATCGAGTCATCCGGGCACTGAAATGGAGTCATCCGGGCACTGAAATCGAGTCATCCGGGCACTGAAATCGAGTCATCCGGGCACTGAAATCGAGTCATCCGGGCACTGAATTCCAGTCATCCGGGCTCTGAAACGAGAACATCCGGGCACCGTACGAGACTTAACGAGATTTAACGAGACTCTCTAAGCCCTCCTACGCGACCGGCATGCAAGCAACGGTTGGTCTCCAAACGAGTCACAAAAAATAACTGCTGCCAGTGCCTTCTCAATGTTTATCAAGATATCAGTCGCGCTGTGCGTTTGATAATGCACGGAATTATAATTTCCAATTTCTAATAACGCCTGCAAAAAGCACATAAATGCCACGTACACTTCGTTGTCGTACGTGATCTCCTAGGGGCTTCGCGCATCGAAGCAAAGCTGCGCAGGTGCACAGGGGCCCGGGGGAGAAGCGCTGCGTTCAAAGGGCAAGGCATCGCGCCGAACGGGTGGTGGCGTTCCTCCCTTGCTTTACGGTGCGGTTCGGGTGTCCACCGAGATGGCAGAGAATTACTGCGCCATTTCCTTTCCTCAAAAAACCAAATGGCAAGGCATCGCGCTGAACGGGTGGTGGCGTTCCTCCCTTCCTGTACGGTGCGGTTCGGGTGTCCACCGAGATGACATTAGGCCCGTAAACATTTCATGCTTACTCTACTCTCGGTTACGGGAGAGGCAGAGATTTTTTAAGCATGAAATGCTTTTAGCCCCCGTTGTCGGCAGTGTGGTGACGTCACGCCGAGACCGAGAGCCATCATCCGGGCACTGAAATCCACTCATCCGGGCACTGAAATCCACTCATCCGGGCACTGAAATCGAGTCATCCGGGCACTGAAATCGAGTCATCCGGGCACTGAAATCGAGTCATCCGGGCACTGAAATGGAGTCATCCGGGCACTGAAATCGAGTCATCCGGGCACTGAAATCGAGTCATCCGGGCACCGTACGAGACTTAACGAGATTTAACGAGACTCTCTAAGCCCTCCTACGCGACCGGCATGCAAGCAACGGTTGGTCTCCAAACGAGTCACAAAAAATAACTGCTGCCAGTGCCTTCTCAATGTTTATCAAGATATCAGTCGCGCTGTGCGTTTGATAATGCACGGAATTATAATTTCCGATTTCTAATAACGCCTGCAAAAAGCACATAAATGCCACGTACACTTCGTTGTCGTACGTGATCTCTTAGGGGCTTCGCGCATCGAAGCAAAGCTGCGCAGGTGCACAGGGGCCCGGGGGAGAAGCGCTGCGTTCAAAGGGCAAGGCATCGCGCCGAACGGGTGGTGGCGTTCCTCCCTTGCTTTACGGCAATGTTTATCAAGATATCAGTCGCGCTGTGCGTTTGATAATGCACGGAATTATAATTTCCGATTTCTAATAACGCCTGCAAAAAGCACATAAATGCCACGTACACTTCGTTGTCGTACGTGATCTCTTAGGGGCTTCGCGCATCGAAGCAAAGCTGCGCAGGTGCACAGGGGCCCGGGGGAGAAGCGCTGCGTTCAAAGGGCAAGGCATCGCGCCGAACGGGTGGTGGCGTTCCTCCCTTGCTTTACGGTGCGGTTCGGGTGTCCACCGAGATGGCAGAGAATTACTGCGCCATTTCCTTTCCTCAAAAAACCAAATGGCAAGGCATCGCGCTGAACGGGTGGTGGCGTTCCTCCCTTCCTGTACGGTGCGGTTCGGGTGTCCACCGAGATGACATTAGGCCCGTAAACATTTCATGCTTACTCTACTCTCGATTACGGGAGAGGCAGAGATTTTTAAGCATGAAATGCTTTTAGCCCCCGTTGTCGGCAGTGTGGTGACGTCACGCCGAGACCGAGAGCCATCATCCGGGCACTGAAATCCAGATATCCGGGCACTGAAATCCAGTCATCCGGGCACTGAAATCCAGATATCCGGGCACTGATACCAGTCATCCGGGCACTGAAATCCAGTCATCCGGGCTTTGAATTCCAGTCATCCGGGCACTGAAATCCAGTCATCCGGGCACTGAATTCCAGTCATCCGGGCTCTGAAACGAGAACATCCGGGCACCGTACGAGACTTAGCGAGATTTAACGAGACTCCGTAAGCCCTCCTACGCGACCGGCATGCAAGCGCTGGTTGGTCTCCAAACGAGACAAAAAATAACTGCTGCCAGTGCCTTCTCAATGTTTATCAAGATATCAGTGGAGCTGTGGGTTTGATAACGCACGGAATTATAATTTCCGATTTTTAATAACGCGTGCAAAAACCACATAAATTGCATGTTGCACTTCGTTGTCGTACGTGATCCGGGGGAGAAGCGCTGCGTTCAAAGGGCAAGGCATCGTGCCGAACGGGTGGTGGCGTTCCTCCCTTCCTTTACGGTGCGGTTCGGGTGTCCACCGAGATGGCAGAGAATTACTGCGCCATTTCCTTTCCTCAAAAAACCTTGCGTTCAAATGACAAGGCATCGCGCTGAACGGGTGGTGGCGTTCCTCCCTTCCTGTACGGTGCGGTTCGGGTGTCCACCGAGATGACATTAGGCCCGTTAACATTTCATGCTTACTCTACTCTCGGTTACGGGAGAGGCAGAGATTTTTTATCCAAGCAGACGAAAAATAGCGAGAACACTGACAACTAAAGTGTTAAGAGGCGAAAGCCGAGGACAATATGCGGTTTTTTTCAGCAAATACAAATACCACTTTTCGTGGCTCATAGGAGATGCAGCTAGGAATCTGATGCAAGGAGAGCACTGGAGAGGGTGCGTGAGCAAGCTTAAAAAAAGCGTATAACAATAAATAAATTTATCATTTTTATGTCAATCAAGCTATGTGGTATTATGCATGAATTACTCTGGAATGCGCAAATTTTGTGGCAATTGACAGGTGTCTTTTAACAAGCTCTGCATTCCTGTGCATGACTTCAGAATACATAAAGCCTGTGCCAACTGACAGGTGACGGTTAGCACAAGAACTACACAATAACGACCATGACACAGCGTATGAGGCACTACACAAGACAGACTACACAAGACAATAGACTGACTGCAGTAGACAGAAGACATGCAGAAAATACGACAAGACTACAGACATTTTATGTCTTAGAATCCTTTAGTGAGTTTTGACTTGGAGGCTCCACTGTGGAGAGCTTGTTATCAGCTGGTGTTAAAATAAAAGCTCCATGAGGGAAGGAAACAGAGTTACGAAAGTGAAACTAGACTCCACAGAAGATCTTCATGCAAAATCTAATTCGCTTGTGAAACTGTCAAACATGACACTGAAGTAGAGGGAGATCAATTAGACTCTGAGAAGTATATTAATGTGCAACCACTCTCCTGCAGAAATTGTACATTGACTCTGTCTGAACGCCTGCACTGCTGAATCAAATCCGCCTTGCGACCTCGCTTGATGTGCTCGAACCGCTCGGTTGGCCGATGACGCAAAACTCTTTGTTCGAGTGCATCCGTGCACTTTGTTGGAGCGTGAGACTAATCAGAGCAGCCTCTGCAGGTAGGGTGACTCTGGACAGTGTATCATAGATGGTACGTCCGTTATGTACAGAAATTGAGACAGGTGGTAATAAGGATGCTTTTAGATTTTTCACGGGTGTTCTGAAGCACATCGAGAGAGCGTAAACTCGCTCAATTCCTCCATTACGTTCTGATCAACATTTGAGGCGTACAATTCACTTTTATAAGCAAAAGAGAAGCCACAATTGTGGCCGAAAATTGGCGAGCCCTTTCCGGCGACTTTTTCATACTCGGGCTTTTGTCTGTGTCACGTGTTTGTATATGTCGGTTTGAGGAGGCTATCGCGACCAGTCAGTCGCTTCGCATAGGTGCGTCAGTGTGTTAGCACACCCTCGATAGCGCTAACGAAACGTGAGTTAGAGTATTTGAGCCAGGCAAAGAGTAACTTTAATGTGTAGGATTCCGAATTACGTCCGTTAACCTTTTTTACCTTTTCGATAAGGTTGTTTTCTGTCTTCTGCTTTTAACGCCCCTTTTGTTTCTTTTATCGCTTTTAAAATTTTTTTACTATTTTTAATGGTCTTCTTGGCCGTTTAGTGCGTTTTGTTCAGTTGTTGTCATCTCGTAATGTTTTTTTTGTTTCTTTTGTACTGCCTATTCACGTCATCCTTTTAATCGCCCCTCCACTTGTCTTTTTTATCTTGTTTAGTTTTCATTTTTTGTGACCTCCAAGGGTCACCCTTGCCCTCATGTGTCTTTTCAATTTTAGTATCTTATCTTTCGGTCACGTGCAAACTCAGAAGCTGTTACCCATATCTTCCCGCCCACTTTTCGAACATATATATGTATATATATGTTGCTCCACAATAAAATAATCAGTTGAAGTCAGCGCTGTATCGTCTCGTCTTTCCTTGCCCTTGTCTTAGGAGTGCGCTGTGTTTTTCCCCCAAGATGAACTACCAACTAGCCCGCTCTTCCACCCTTGCAGGCTCCGCACCCCGCGGAATTCCCGCACGCCTCGGCAGCCGTTAACGAACTAATTAATTAATGAAATTTTAATTCCGTATACTCCTCTTCACTTTAATCCATGTTAGCTGCTGACTTCATACGGAGAGTTCCCGTGCACTGCCACGAAAAAATAGTACTTTGCAAACTCTTTAAGCGTATTTTTTGTCGGTGCTTTAAGCGACAAAGCTTCTGCTATGTTTTTGACTGGCATTTTACTTTAACAGTTCGTAGGTTTTCGCAGGGATAAGCAAGATTTGTATCCATTTTTCGTTGGCATAGAAATCTTAAAGAGCTGTGTGCACTTTTACACATTTATTTTTCGCTTCGGTTATGTCATCCCCTTAACTTCGTGTCTGGTTCTCCTGTTGCCTTTGGCTACATTTTCCAGGGGAATCGAGACAGTGCTTCGGCGATATTTCGGAGAAAAAGTACAAGTTGATTGCTCAGATTTAGTCGAAATTTAACGACGTCGACAAAAATAGCAAGATGACGTTTCGGCTCCCACATGGCAGCCGTCTTCATAATTGGAGTGAAACGAAGAATCGTCGTTTTAAGTATGGTGTATGACAAATCCTACACAACTTTGTGTGCACTGGAAGAAAATCACCATCATAGCGGTTTATTCTGTGTTGTGTGGTCTGATTAATGAGGCACTCAAGATAGGGCCACAGAACCATGTTCTTTTCTTCGGCAATCACACGTGCCTGCGCCCAGTCGCTGTGGCTGCTAGATACCACATGCTCGGCAAGCGCATTCCAAGCCACTCGCAGATTTCTTACATCTATCTTTCTTGTTATCCCAAAACCTTGATTAAAAATTTGTCGATGCACACAGATGCGCAATCGGCACTCGGGAATTCGTTCACAACAATTGGGAACTTTTTTTTTTTCCTGAGTTTACCATTTACATGTACCAGTTCACTTCTGAGCTCTCGGGTTGGCACATGCACAGTCTGCACTTCGTAGCGAAGTGAAATATACCTGCTTGATTCTCACTAATGCCTGGAACGCACGAGATCACAGCTCACTTCTGGACAGCTGTAGTTTGGTGCAGCTTAGGACAGGCAAGGTCGCACTCAACGGAATCAATACAATTCTCTATCGTCGTTCTCTTGTTGTGCGCGTGGCACACAAAAACTTCCGTATTTTCTTTCCTACCTGCTATTCGAAGCCATATCACCTCCAGCCAAGAAAAAAAAAAATTCCTGAACAGTCATCCTGAGTAGTGTCTGCCTTCGTCGGTGCTGCGCCTTTAGATCTTTTGAAATGTATCGCTGTATCACTTCTCACGCATTGCACGTGCTTGAAGCCGGATCCCTCCGGAATCTTGATATGGTCTGAAGCTGCAGAGAAGAAAATGGCGAGGAAGGGCAGGGATGCCACTCTCGCTGCTCTGTCGCAATGGCTGCGGTCAAAAACACCCAACCACAGTGTCTCGCGAGACAAGGAGTTGTCGGTTCGCTATAGTTGAGCATGCCTCCCAACCAAACGCCAAAATTCAAACAATGGAAAGGGAACCCTTCTGTTGTGATAGCGATGACGACGAATATCTGTCATATATTATGCTGCATTCACGAAAATCTGGAACTAAAATTCTACCCTTGAGACAGCATAATTTTCCTTCGTTTCAAGCGTTATATTCCGGAGCGTGTCTGGAGCTAATTTTAAAACAGGCCTTTTTTTTTCACGGAAGAGCGTGTATGCACGGTGCGACCGTAATATACACAAGGTTTTAGGCGCTTTTGTCTCCAGCCGGCGCTGTGGCCCAGTGGGTATGGCGCTCGGCTGCTGACCCGAAAGACGCGAGTTTGATCCCGGCCGCTGCGGTTGAATTTCGATGGAGGAAAAATTCTAGAGGCCCGTGTACTGTACGATGTCAGTGCACGTTAAAGAACCCCAGGTGGTTGAAATAGCCAGAGTAGCGATGTTAAACCCCAATAAAACAAACCTAAACCAAACTTTTGTCTCTGCTTCCGTAGCCATGCAAAAAAAAAACCAAGGTTATAGAATTGCACTCTTGTGCCGAGCGTAATTTATTTGTGCTAAGGTATTTATTGCTCGCCGCTGCTTGCATACGCTTTCACAACAATCCAACTTCCGCACGGAAAGAAAGGGTGACTAATAACTTCTTTATTTGATAAAAATCGTCGTGATGTCTGTACAACTAAAAGCAATTTTCTTTCGTGGTCGAGGCTAATACGAGTCCCGCGCTGCTGGAGCTGATCGCTTCAGTCCATGAATAAAAGAAATAATTCTCAGCATTGCAACAATGCTGCATCACTTGTATCTAGGGATGTTCGTGCCACTGATGCCAGTCCCGTTTTTGAAGATTTGAGAAACAAGCAGCACACTTGTTGCATATGAATACGTCAGCCACTGTAACAGGAAGAAGAACGAAACAGAATTATCTTCAGTGTAGAATATCCTAAAGAAGCTGCCATATTTTGAGCATTGCATTTAGTCTCATCCTTGATTTGGTGCACGCATGGGAAACAGCAGATGGTTGCTGTACAATTCGGGGCGCGTTTAAAAAACTAGTAAACCACATGTTTAACGGCCATATCTTTTGAAGGCTGTTCCGAATGACTTTCACAACACGCAAGCAGGGCAGAGACTACGAGTAGAAATTTCGACGTTGTGTCAGACAGCTGCAACCGCGGAGATCACATCGCAGATGTGAACTTCATTTATGAGTTCACACCATCAATATCAGATGAATCATCAGAAATTGCAAAACATAGCAGGATTTAATTCACGACGTTTCGGCTGTAGAACCAGCCTTTTTCGAGTATACATGTGTATAGTGGATGTATACATTCATCTCGCCGAAACACGACGTCAGATATGATTGAGTCTGAAAAGCTCTAAAGACTTTTTCCCATTCTTTAAGCAACTTATGATCAAAAAGTATCGTGGTGACAAATCCTCAAATTATTTTGTAGCAGTCATCATCATCTTGAATTTATTCGAAGAGTTAGGCTAGTGGCATCGAATGACATGAGACCTATCACATAAGACTTCTGATATGTGCCCCTAGCGATCGACGAGCACTAATCACGAGCCGCCGAATCTCACAGGTATTTTTTTTTAAATATACCCTAAGTTTTTTTCATTTTTGTAGCTAACCAGAAAACACAGGTAAGCTGACATCATCTCAATAAATGTCGTTGGTTACTCAGCCATGAAGTTTGCAATGTATTTTTGGAGCAACTGCTAAATGCCTATCATGTGCGCGAATCACCAATATGAATTCATTTTAACAACTCGTGAAAAAAAATTCTCACACTCCGTTTATAATTTTTATAACCACCGATGGACAATTACAATAGCTCACATTGCCGTCATGATGATGAAGGAGAATGATGCCCGAGATGAATACGTTTATGATACGAAAGTGTACTTGCGCTCTTTCACCGAAGAATCCGCCGAAGTTCCAGCGCGACAATCCGTCGCAAAATGCCTTGGCTCCTTGAAACGCCGTTCGAGTTCTCGTTGCGCCAAGCGCTCGCTCTCGAGACCGTTCATGACACGCAAAGTCTCGGCGATATTTTCGAGATATACGTGGTCGACCTTCTGAGGCTCGTATCGAAAAACTTCATGCAGAGTGGCTGGCATTCGCCGTCGAATACTGACCCCGGCGTACTGGACTGCGAGGAAATGCCGCGCCGGCCACAGGACTACGTACACGAC
The DNA here is from genome assembly GCF_055824585.1 of Amblyomma mixtum. Classification (NCBI taxonomy): domain Eukaryota; kingdom Metazoa; phylum Arthropoda; class Arachnida; order Ixodida; family Ixodidae; genus Amblyomma; species Amblyomma mixtum. The sequence continues at coordinate 122,138,453 of NC_143013.1, forward strand.
GCTTTGATCCTGGGTCAGGTCATCTTGGTATTCGGTTAGCAAGCAGGCAATGAGTGCTCCTTTGTACACTCTCCAACCGAGCGCTGCTGGGTGGTCGCCAAGCCGAAGCGCAAATGTCATTAGCTCCAGCATTTCGAGACACTCGTCCCAGGACAGTGAAACAATGAGGGAGTGGATCCGCCACCCTGCGAGGCGGTGAAATGGTGACAGCCTGCAGCGCAGCCACGCTATGCGCCGGAGGCAGATTTCTTCTGTCTCAGCCCGGTGCACACCTAGACAGATGCAACTCAGGATGTCGTCAGGTGGTATTTGTTTCAGGCGCGGGAGCCACGACATATGCGCTGCGTCCAGGCTTTGCAGGTCGGCTGGTAGAAAATGGGCAAGCAGACGACGGAGACTGCGCGCCTGTCTTGCCAGTGCCGTAGATGCCATGGAGAAGCACAGATGGGACGATTTTCAACCAGCGGTCGTCGATGAGGTCACAAAAGTGAGCCGTTCACTGACGCTGCTGTTTTCGTTGCAGGCTGTTCTCGGGGAGGCATCGGAGGTTTTTATGCGAGAAGAGCTTCCGTGCGCTGCTACCACAACGGCTGCTTCCAGTTCCACCGCATTTGGAAGCGGTGCAATTTCCAGACGCACTCGAACCCCTTTCCCGGGCGCACTATCCTAACATAATGGTGCAAACGCCGCTTGTCCTTCTTTTATAGATGAATCGGAAGTTATCTTTTGAAGGAAAGGAGCGTACTTATCTAAAGTGGAGCACTGCCATAAACGGAGAAAATGTAAAATGCACAGGGTATCGCTATCAAGCCCGATAAACATGCCCCGTTCATTTGTGTGAAGAACGTCAGAGCTCAAAAGGTCTCCTGTATCTCGTTCCTTGCGCGTTATGATGAAATTTTTTCGTGCATTCGTGCACCTGCGCTGGAATAGGCCTCATGTTTTCGGGAAGCGTCATTTTGGGCGCGAGCTGCAATATTACAAGAGCCAAAAGGGGAAGCGTCAATCTCAGGCCCCAGCTTGGATGACGTCACTGCTCTTTGTGCAGGAGAAGACTGTTCTATAAATAATTTATGCTGCTTAAAGGGACACGGATCGAGTCAGACTCTTTAGTTTCCCATGTACGAGTTCCTCCTAGCACATTTTTAACATTTATTGTGACTGTAACAGCGGAATGTTTTTTTTATTCTTCTCCCTAAGAGATTTATTACTCCCTACATTGCAGGCATACGCAACGGATCTTGTTGGAAGCTTTGAACCTAGAGGATTATAGGCGGTGACAATCGTATTTATTTACGCTGATAAAGGGGCAATAAAGCCAAGTTCTGAGTTCCACTCACGTGTGTGCCGAAAGCATTAAGGGAACCAAGCTTCCAGTCATAGACTTGGCGCTGAAGTCATTAATAAATATCACGAAAGGTGTTATTGGCGGACGCCCTTTCTTAACGGTATTTTATCCATTTCTCTTTGAAGAATTATGGTCACTGTGCTACCGTTTAGTTAAAAACACTACATTTAAATATGTCCCTTCTATACCCGCATAATAGTATGCATGCATTTCTGCCTAGCTTCGACGAGCCAACGGCTTATTCAGAATTAGGAATACTATATAAAGGTTGGTTATCTTCTGCGTATTACTCTTTCACTTGAAGTTAAAATTTTAAGCGGTCTATTTTCGTGCATATCTTACAAAGCCAGCCGTGGTTTTTGGTTGACTGAAGTCTAAAATAGCGCTTATTCTGTAAGCAATTAACTCAGTCCTAGTATGCATATACTGATATGAATGCATACCATGGCGGTAAATAACAAGCGCCAACCAATCGTTCAACACAAACAAAAACAAAGAGAGACGTTTCGGCTCCGCTACAAGAGCCTTGTTCACAATAAAAGGGGGAACGAAGTGAGGGTTCATTTTAAATGCTTCATGGTGTGACGTAAGCAGCGCGTGTAGATCGGGGGTAGATTTCCTTCGTTACGGTTTAGCGTCTGTGACGTGGTTTGGATATGGATAGATTCCAGGGAAAGCCTTGTCGTCTTGTTCTTTTCTTTTCCAATTACCCTCGCGCCATCCCAGTCGATGGCATGACCCGTGGAAACAGCGTGTTCTGCTAGTGCGCTTTTTGCCACGTGCCGCTTGTTGACATCATTGTTGTGCTGCTGCAATCGTTTGCGGAAGTCGCCCGTTTAACCTATGTACAGAGGGCAAAACGCATGTCTAGAACACGCTCTGAGCGTGTTTCGGGCGTAACACGCGATAACTAGCCATAAGATTTTGTTAAAAATGGTCTCGATGTAAACATGTGCTCTTAAACTCATAGAATTTCATCGTCATTTTTTGCTTTCTTGGTCACAGCGGTTTTGGGAGCTCCGGAACGCACAGTTTGGTTGTTCTAGGCATGCGTTTTGCCCTCTGTACGCTTGGTCACAGCCAGCGCAAGGAATCTTGTAGACAACGCCAGAGAACTTGTCTTTTTCCAGCTTATCTTTTACTTTCACTACCGCGTGTCTAAGCTTGCGCGTAAGAACGTGGGCGATGTGGACCTCACAGGACCGGAATATGCGGGACAGGCTCTCGCTTATGCCGGGTACATAGGGTATTGCGACCCTTTTTCTCCTTTCCTGTCGCCGGGGTTGTTCCGGTGCTGGATGCGCCAAGCGATTTTCAATGGTCCGAATAAACGAACTGGAATAGCCCGAGTATAACAGGTCACGTCGTGTAGTCGCCAAGTCAGCCTCTCGCTGCTTCGGGGTTGAACAGACTTTTTCTGCCCGGCGTACAAGAGAAGCAACCACGGACTTCTTTTGACAAATCGGGTGCACTGAACGGAAGTTCAGGTACCTGCCTGTGTGCGTGTCCTTTCTGAATACAGTAAAGCTAAATCCAGATTTGTCGCTTTTACCAGCGTGTCCAGGAACGGTAGCCGGCCGTCGACCTCTTCCTCTCTCTTGAACTGTATGGTTGGTTCTATGCGGTTCAGATGCAGAAGGAATGCGCTCACCGCCGATTCCTTAATGACACAAAAGCAGTCGTCCACATACCGAACGAAGGTCGTTGGGCGCGGAGTGAAGCTGGAGAGGGCGCGAGACTCTAGCGACTCCATTGTTAAGTTCACTGCGGTGACAGAAATTCATACCAGTATTCATTGTGTCGTGCATTATGAAGAGTGCTATCTTCCCGTGTATTAGCAAGGTCCTTTAAAATGTAGTGTCGCTGTGTACTTGAAAGTTATACAGCTGAATCACGCGATACTGAGGGATGACCATTGCATCCATTTGGCGGTATTGTAAATATAAATACTTGTAGCTGCTAAATATGCAGTACCTCAGGTGCTATTGCTCTCACTGCATTTTTTGCAACATTAAAGTCTGAATATTAGTTTGCGTGGTTGTAGCGTGAAGCCAAATGACAATGATTAAAGTAGAGACAAACAGACCATGATGGATTACAACTTTTGTCCTAGTAGGTACCGCGCTCTTTAACCTTCTGAGTGTGCCGACAATGCGAGCTAGTTTACTCTCTTGTTGCTCAATTCGGTTATCCCATAACATAAATTCTTTAAAATGAGCACCAGGTATTTTTGTAATTGTAAGGGATCGGTAGTGTACGCGGGGTCATCGGTACGCGGCTAGGGGCGCTCAAAGCAAAGCGTCTCCTTTCTCGGAACGCGACCGCTCGCGAATGCGCCGAGAAATACGGGTGTCCCCCTGCCCCGCGGTACCGCGGCCGTAGTCGCTCGTAGGTTTTTAGCGATCCAGCGTGAGCGCTCTGAGGGTCGGCATGGTAGTGTGCACAGATCTCAGACCGAAGGTGTCGGGGAATCACGAAGAGCCACTTTCGGCCGTCCGGACGATAGTTGCGGCGGTACAGGAGATCGTCGCGGATGGCAAAATGGGAAGCTTGGCGACGAAGAGCTCGAGGGAAGGGGGACGTAGAGTGTGCACGAAGGACATCGAGCAAGGACGAAATCCATGGATCCTGGCGTTGTTGATTGGGCATGTCCATAGCAGTGAGCGCTGCTAGTAGGGGATCAGATAAGGGGGAAGAGGGCGCAGGAGAGGGCAGTGGCGAGCGTGACAAGGCGTCGGCGTCGGAGTGCTTGCGGCCCGACCGGTAGACTACGGTAAAAATTCAGGGGCACTTTGACTGTCTAAAGTGGGTAGAGGCGGAAGCGTTTTCCGCACCACCTTCGCTGTTTCTGTGGCACTGGTGGCGTCACATATATTAGAGTACTAATTACTACGTGATCGCAAATCACTAATTAATTGTATAATTACTGATTAATGCCTGAATACTAATTAACTGCTAATTATTGACGCTTAAGCTTCGCCTTTAGGAGTGGAACGCGACAGCGCGTTGTAGCGCTGCCAGGGAGTCCACGGAACGCCGCCACCCGTTCGGCGCGATGCCTTGCCCTTTGAACGCAACGCTTTTTGAGGAAAGGAAATGGCGCAGTAATTCTCTGTCATCTCGGTGGACACCTGAACCGCACCGTAGAGGAAGGGAGGTGGGAGTGAAAGAAGATAGATAAAGAGGAGCCGTAATGAAGAAAATGAAAATTGTATTTGAGGAAAGGAAATTACGCAGTAACAGTCTCACATGTCTCGGTGGACACCCGTCAAAATTCGGGGCGGGGGGGGGGGGCACTTTTTTTACCTAAAGTGTGGTCACTGATGTGTGGTTAAGATGTTAAGCTTCGCCCCTAAGAGTTGTGGGGTTACTGGCACGGTTCGGACCCTGAACTCAGGGCCAACGCCACTCCGCTAGCTCGACCACACCTGTGGCCGCGAAGAACAACACCTCCGAGGAATAAGCCCGCAGGCAAGAGCTTTAATTGGGATCTCCCAATAGTTTTCCTCGGTCGCGCGCAGACAGCCGCGGCAGGCAACGGGCACAGGACACAGGCACAGAGCAGTTCAGGTCACCTGGGCCGCCGCTGGTCTCGCGTCCGCTCTCTCTCAAGGCTCGCTGTCAACTCTCGCTCCGCGTCTCCGTGTCCCGCCTCCCGTGCGCGCGGCCCGCGCGGCCGCCGGAACCGAGGGGCGCGGGAGAGGAGGAGCGCCCGCACACGAGATGAAGGGGGTCTCTCCCTCCCCCCTCTCCTCCGTCGTTGTCGCTTCGGAGTAAATGGAGGGTAGGAGGAGGGAAGAGCCGCGGTAGGCCACGAGAGAGAGAAGGGTGCATCCGGCGGGCGAGGGGCAACAAGGATCCCCACACCCTCCCTCTCTCAATAGTGACCTCCACCCGCTGAAGCGAACTCGGCGGATCAGCAGGTCCATGCCGCCTTTCCGGAGACTGGGCCCCGGGATGGTAGCTCTGCGCCTGGGGCGCGGGCCAGACCAGGATGGCGCCCGCGAAAGCCGGCCTGCTCCGCATTCAGGCCGCCCATCGTCAGCTGGCCCCGCGCTGTTCCGGAACCGCCGCCGAGGCCCCGTGCGATGGTGTGGGGGCGAAGTTCGGCGGCTCGACCCCGGCCGCGCGCCGCTCTCCTTGCCGTCGCTGAAGCCAGGGCCGTAAATCAGGGCAGCCGGAGGGGGCTCAGCTCCTCCGAGCGGTCGTCTTGCAGTGTTCCGGGCACAGGAACTACACCGGCTTGTGTATCCACACAGGCAGGGTGGGCACGAGACCTCTCGCACCAGGCTTTGCCGTGGTCGGCATGGGTCACATTCGGCGATCTCGCCCAGTTCGGATATTGTGACGTCGGGGGCAAGGATCTCCTTGCATGAGGTCCACCGTGCGCGATCTCGCGCGTCTGGCGTTCCTTCGCCGTGGTCGGCATGGGTCACATTCGGCGATCTCGCCGAGTTCGGATATTGTGACGTCGGGGGCAAGGACCTCCTTGCATTAGGCCCACCGTGCGCGATCTCGCGCGTCTGGCGTTCCTTCGCCGTTTGCTCGATCTCGAGCTGTTTTGGCCAACCGACGCCGCCGTGTGCGTGATCTCACGTTTTCGGCATTCTCCCGTTCCCCAAGCGAGCTCGCTGGCTTCGGGTATCATAGCGATGCCTGTAGAGATCTCTCTGGGCTTCGCTCGCCTCTGCGCAATCTTGCGCGGGTGGCGTTTCTGCTTCCACAGCAACCTCCCTCTGGAAGTACTGTTTCAGCTCTCCCACGTGAATGGGTCCGCTGATTCGGCCCGATCTCGGGTCTTTCAGCCGGTAGTTCAGCCGCGAAAGCTTCTCAGCGATCAGGAAGGGTCCCACCCATTTGGGCGCTAGACTGGCCGCGAAACCTGCGGCTGCATCGCTGAGTGCGTGATTGCGCTTGAGAACGAGGTCTCCCATCTGAAAGTCCACGTCTCTGTGTGCGCGATCATAAGTGGCCTTTTGACTTGCCCTGGCCTTCGCGCGGCTGCGGTTCGCCTCCTTAATGGCATTTGCCAAACGCTCGCGCAATCGCCTTGCGTAGTCGTCAACATCTGCCGTGACTTCGCGGACACTCTCCGACCCTTCCATGAGAATTGTGTCCATAGGCGTGTTCAGCTCTCTGCCAAACATGAGAAAAGCCGGCGTGAAGCCGGTCGAGCGATTTGTGCTCGTGCGCAGAGCGAAGGAGATGGCGTCCAAGTGCTCGTCCCAATCATTGTGCGATCTCGCATATGCGCCCAGGAGCGGCTTGATATCTCGATTTCGGCGCTCGCTCACATTGGACTGGGGATGGTAGCACGTGGTTTTCTGCTGCCGGACACCCATTGCTGCACACGTATCACGGAAAACTTTCGATGTGAAATACGTGGCATTGTCAGTGATCAGCCGCTTTGGGAAGCCGTAGCGGCAAAACACTTCACACAGCTTTGCCAGGATCTCCCGGGCAGTCGCTTTTCGCAGCGGGTACAATTCAGCGATCCCACTGAAGTGACACGTGACTACCAGCACGTATTTGTACCCTCGTTTGCTGCGCGGCAGCGGCCCCATCAAATCGCACGCCAGGATCTCCCAGGGTTTGGTGCTTATGACGGGTTGGAGTAAGCCGGGTGCCTTTCCACCTCTAGGCTTTCTCTCTTGGCAGACGTGGCATGTTCGTACATATCTACATACGTCAGCCTTCATTCCCGGCCAGGTAGCAAACCGACAAAGCTTCTGCCATGTCTTTGGAGCGCTCCCGTGACCGTCTGCGTCGTGATAGTGCCGCATAGCGGCGCGCCGCAGTTTGCGCGGAATAACGGCTTTGAAACTCTCATCCGAGGCCTCTTTGCCTGGCACGTATTTTAGCAAAGCTCCATCACGGTCCAGCAGGAAGTTCTCCAACTCACTCGCCGCAATACCAGCGACACTAGAGTTAGCGCCAACCACACTACCAGTGGCTTCACAGCGCAATTTGGCCTGACTCGTCGGAGTGTCTGTCTCTTCACTAAGACTATTGATCAACTCCTGACAGAATGAGTCCTCCTGCTGAGCCCTGACAAGCTCTTCTCTGCTGAACGCAACCTCGAGAGGGATCCCCGCTCCAACGAGGTGCACGTGCTCTCGGGGCTTCGAAGACGGGGCACTCCCCGCAACGAGCTCCTTCCGCAGAGGGGGAGACAGCTGCCACTCTGCCTCCTCCTCGTCCTGGCCGGCCGGTTGGGTGTCAGTGACCGGCGCCCGTGACAGCGCATCGGCGACTACATTTGCAGTGCCTTTGCGGTAACGCACTTCGAACTCGAAGCGTTGCAGTGTCAGGGCCCATCGCGCAAGCCTCCCGCTGGGCTCACGCAGGCGTTTCAGCCAGGTTAAGGCCATATGGTCGGTCTCGACCGTGAACTTTGTTCCCTCTACGTACATCTCGAACCTTCGAAGTGCGTAGATGATGGCCAGGCATTCCTTTTCTGTCGCTGAGTAATTGCGTTCTGCCGGCGTCAGGGCGCGGCTCGCAAATGCCACAGGTAGGAGTTCATGCCCCTCCATCTGAAGGAGTACTGCTCCCACCCCGATATCACAGGCATCTGTCTGGATAACAAATGGGCGGTTCAGGTCGGGCAGCTTCAAAGCCGCCGTCTCAGCGATAGCGTGCGAGAGCTGATGAAAGCTCTTTTCCTGCTCGTCTCCCCATATCAACGGAGAAGACTTTCTTAGCAATCTTGCCAAGGGCGCTTGCAGTCGCACACAGTTAGGAATGAAATGGCGATAGTATCCCACCATGCCAAGGTAACGGCGAACACCGCTCACATCTTTAGGCGCAGGAAACTCCAGGATCCCCCGAAGCTTCTCTGGATCAGGAGACACCTGTCCCCGTTTTACTCGATATCCAAGCAAGCTCACCTGAGCCTGGCAGATTTGCACCTTTGCGGGATTGAGCGTGATGCCAGCCGCCCTGAGATTTCCCAGGACATCTCTCAGGTGATCGAGGTGCTCCTCGAAAGTTTGAGAGTAGACGATCACATCGTCCAGGTATGCGAGAGCGTGATGCCATCTGGCGTCTCCGAGTACACGGTCCATCAGCCTTTGGAATGTGCTCGGAGCTCCGGACAAACCGAAAGGCATTCTCGTGAAGTGAAACAGACCTCTGTGACACGTGAAGGCCGTTTTGCACTCATCGCCCGGTCGCATTTCGACCTGCAGGTACCCCTTACTTGCGTCAAGAATCGAGAAGAACTTAGCGCCGCCGAGATTTGAGACGATCTCGTCTATTCTCGGGAAGGGGTACGCATCTTTCTTTGTGACCGCATTCAGCCGCCGATAGTCAACGCACAAGCGCCACGTGCGATCTTTCTTCGGCACAAGAACCACTGGGAACCCCCAGGGACTGGAAGAGCGGCATATGAGACCAGCATCGAGCAACTCCTGGAGCGCCTCGTCGATAGCTTGCCGTCTGGCAGCACTGACGGGCCTTGGGTTACATTTCCAGGGCAGCGCGTCACTCGTATCTATGCGGTGCTGCACCAAACTAGTGCATCCCGGCTGGTCCGTGAATATCTCGTCAAAGTCATCCAACAACGACAAGAGGCGGTCACGTTCGAGCTGTGTCAGCGCACCGGCATCCGCCAGTAAGTTGTGCATTTTCTCCCCCGATCTCGGAGGAAAACGGTGCTGACAGGTCGCCGCTGCCGATCTCGGCATTGGGCGGGGAAACCCGCTGTCTCTTAGCTCGCCGACATCTGTCGGTACAGCCTGCTTTCCCTTCTCCGACCTCGGAGAGGGCGCATTGAAGCGGGCCGCTGCTGCCGATCCCGGCATTTGGCGGTGCGGGCTTTGCTCGTGGGAGGTATTTCGCTCCTCCGCGGGCGTGTCGGCCGTGCGTTCTGACAACGATCTCGTTGCAGTCGGCGGGTCGACAAAGGGCCTCAGTGGGGCGCACGGGTTCTCCCGATATCCGCCACGGGCGATGTCTACAACCAGTCCAGTTTTCGCCAAGAACTCTCGGCCTAGAATAACTGGCACTGTGAGACCAGGCAGGTGAACGAAACGCATTCTGCGCACACGCTGATCCCAGCGCACTGCGAGGCGAACGTCACCACAGGACCGCACTTCTCCGCTAGCTAGCTGGAGTGGCGTCCTTCGCTGTCGCAACCGAACGGATCTCCGCCGGAGCTGGGAAACGACCTCGTCTCCTATTAGCGAGATGCTTGCCCCCGTGTCCAGCAACGCCTTAAAGGTTCTCCCCGCAACTGCGAGGGCCATGAAAGGCGCAGGCGTGTTAGTTGGTTCTCCAACTTTGAATGCGGACGTGACGGGGATGGGCTCCCGAGCGATGGTAGCCTCCGCCGGTGCTGCTACCGGCGGCCTGCCTCGTTTCCCGATCTCGAGGGGCAGTTTCTGGCTATGTGACCACTCTGGCCACAATTAAAGCAGCGCACAGATCTCCATGCTTCTCGCTGCGACGCTCGGGGGGTCTCAGTGGCACCTCGGCCATCCAGCCGTACACGGATCTCCGTGGGTGCTTTCTGAGCAGGTGTGGGCTTTTGTCGCGGTACCCCGCAGATCTCCGGGGGTTGTGTATCAGCACTCCGCAGCCCGTACCTGTAGGGATCCAGAGCACGATCCGATATTGCGAACGGCATCCGCTCGTTCGTGAACGCACCTGCCATGGGAGTGATCTCACCCCTTATCGCTGCAACGCCGCTCCAGGCACACCTTGGCTCGAGGCACTCCTCAGCCGGCGGTGGGGGCCGGTATTTACGGGCCGCTGAAATTTGAGCCTGGACTCGGCGCGCTTCAATGGCAAGCTCGTTCAAATCGCTGCATCTGCAGCCCCTCAAGTAGAGGGAAAATGTCGGATGGCTCTGCCGGATGACACGTTCCACTCGCTCCGAACTCGGAGCTCCTGGGTCTGCATATTCATACAGCTCTTGCATCGCTCGTACGAACTCGACAAGCGATTCATCCGGGGCCTGTGTCCGCAGTTCAAGCTCTCGTCGCATACGCAGCTTGTAATCGTATGGAAGGAACTCCTCCCTGAACAAGCGTCGAAAATCAGCCATGTTGCCTGCTGTGTGGCCAACCAACTGGTACCACCGGGCGGCTTGATCAACGAGTGCGACGGGGAGAACTCGTCTCAGAATCTCGCTCTCGCTCAGGTCACTCGCTAGCTCGTACCGGCGCAGGGCCAGCAGAAAGTCATTCGCACTTTGCTTGTCGCTGTAGCCACTGTAATTCGGTATCGGCACTCCGATCCGAGGGCCGGGCGAGCGCGCTAATTGCAACATCTGCTGCAAAGCGTTTGCGAGGACGTTTGCGATGTTCTCTCCCTCTGCCGGACACACTGCGCGCTCTTCAGCCACCTGGCTGGGTGCGCGTCCCACATTTGCGGGCGTAGTTAGAGCGGGGCCAACTGGCCAGCTTTTGTTGCCTTCGCCAACTGGCGGTGGCTTGTAGTGGTGCTCGGGACCTCCCGGACCAAGTTGCGCTGCGTCACCCTCTGCCATCTGGCGGGGAGCGCGGCCCGCATCTGCGGGCGTTGACGCAGTTAGACCACCTGGTCTGAATGCGTGCGCAGGAGTTGAAAGGAGCGAGTAGCCGACGCCAACTGGCAATGGCTCAACGAGCAGTCCAGGATCTCCTGGGTGGAAACTCGGTTGGCGAACCGCATCTGCGGACGCGCCTGAGACGTAGCGGAGCGTTTGGAAGCCACTGACACCTGACATTGGCTTTCCTTGCTGGCCGGGATCTCCCGGAGCGTAACCAGTTGCGCGACCCGCATCTGCGGGAGCGCCTGGGGACACGTTCAGCAGAACGGAACTCCTGTAGCCACAGCCATCTGGCTGCTCCAGCTCGGAGTATTCACCAGGAACTCCTGGCGCAATATTTCGGACGCCAGCCGCGCCTGCGGCTTCATGCATAGCGCCCGACGGACCTTGCGCTACCGCATCCGCGGTCGTTTTAGATGTGGCCACGGAAACGATGCTCGAGATCTCCCGTGCTTCGCCGCATACATCAGCCAACATCATTAGGTCCGGCAGCCCGTAGCGCGGGCTGGTCATGCTGTTCTTCGTGAGCTAGCACCCCACCTGGAACTCCAGAGGGGCCCCACGTTGGGCGCCAAAATGTGGGGTTACTGGCACGGTTCGGACCCTGAACTCAGGGCCAACGCCACTCCGCTAGCTCGACCACACCTGTGGCCGCGAAGAACAACACCTCCGAGGAATAAGCCCGCAGGCAAGAGCTTTAATTGGGATCTCCCAATAGTTTTCCTCGGTCGCGCGCAGACAGCCGCGGCAGGCAACGGGCACAGGACACAGGCACAGAGCAGTTCAGGTCACCTGGGCCGCCGCTGGTCTCGCGTCCGCTCTCTCTCAAGGCTCGCTGTCAACTCTCGCTCCGCGTCTCCGTGTCCCGCCTCCCGTGCGCGCGGCCCGCGCGGCCGCCGGAACCGAGGGGCGCGGGAGAGGAGGAGCGCCCGCACACGAGATGAAGGGGGTCTCTCCCTCCCCCTCTCCTCCCTCGTTGTCGCTTCGGAGTAAATGGAGGGTAGGAGGAGGGAAGAGCCGCGGTAGGCCACGAGAGAGAGAAGGGTGCATCCGGCGGGCGAGGGGCAACAAGGATCCCCACAGAGTGGAACGCGACAGCGTCTTGCAACGCTGCCAAGGAGTCCATAGAACGCCATCGCCCATTCGGTTCTACGCCTCGCTCGTCGGTAATTTGGTTTTTGAGGAAAGGAAAGGTATCTGTCTCTCATTTGTCAGTGGACACCTAAACCTCGCCGGAAGGGAATGAAGGAGGATGCGAGTGAGTGAAGACACCGTATTCACTTGACGCGCCTTTGTACATTCCAAACCATCGAGCTGGCACGGCGGAGTGGATAGCGTGCTCGTCTCTCACGCCGAAGACCGGGGTTCGATTCCTGACCTCGACCAATTTCTTAATCGCTTTTATTTATTTGTATGGCCTGACTAGTAAAGCTAACTAGGCTAATTGGGTAATTAAGCAATTAACTAAGCTCAGTCCCACTTACTTGGAGCATCACTATTCGATCCCTTCAATTGGTTGTATGGTTACTAGCCAAAGTGCAATTGGCCCCGTTTGAAATTCGCGCACTGTGACGTCACGACCGTTTCCACCAATTGAAAAGCGTGACATTTTCTGTCGACAACTGCTGCTTACAACGATGAGACATTAAAGGCTTCCGCCTTAATATCGAATTCCTGAAGACGGAGTGCCCAGCGGCCAAGGCGTCCTGAGGGATCTTTGAGGGAGGCCAACCAGCACAAGGCGTGGTGATCAGTAACGACGGTGAACGGGCGGCCATTTAAGTATGGGCGGAATTTCGTGAGAGCCCACACTACGGCCAGACACTCCTTTTCAGTCACGGTGTAGTTCGACTCTGGTTTGGAAAGTGCACTACTGGCGTACGCAACAACGTATTCAGAAAATTCGGGCTTTCGCTGGGCCAGAACAGCACCGAGGCCGACTCCGCTTGCGTCGGTGTGCACCTCAGTAGGAGCGCTGGAGTATCGAACTAGGATGCCATGGCATCGAATGGCATCATAGAATGGCATCGAACTATGATGCCATTTTCTGTGAGAAAATTAGTCGCCCAGGCTCTGGGGTATAGTGTCTTGAGATACGGTATGTGTTGTTTTTTTAACTGCTCTTTTACATAAAAATGTCGTGTTAATAGGATTTTGAAAAACATTGCTACAAGCGTTCTCTACTTGCCGCAGGAAAATCTGCCCAACAGTGTCTTTACCGCAGCCGGTTTGCCTTCTTTTGACAATCTTTTTAAACAAATTGTAGTACTGAAATATTTTTGGAATAGCGCATACAGACACATAAATACGAAACCGGTACCGTTGAGACATGTTCCTCGCTATCATAAACCAAGAGTGCGCACTCACTACGGCAAAGCAACTAGAAAATATTACGTGCCAGCTATCTTTAACGAATTACCGGATGATTTATTTTCTTTAACCACCCGCAAAAAACTGCGTGTTGCAGTTCAAGCGTTAGAGAATCTTTAACATGTACTAAAATCTTATCAGTGCTTTTTCATTCTTTCCGTGCCAAAATTTTTGTGTTCTTCATGTTTATGTCTTTTAATTTTCTTTTGCCTCTGATAGAGCTCTGATGTAGCGCGAAGATTGCCGCGGCTGCCGGTTGTCGCCGCACAAGCCCACTTGTGGCTTCGGGGCTTCCGTTTCTTTGTATGTTCAGATTATGCTGAATAAAGATTATTATTATTATTATTATTATTATTATTATTATTATTATTATTATTATTATTATAAGAACAGGGGGCGAAGTAAGACGGCGACGGAGCGCAGCAAAAGCTTCATCGCAGGCAGAGTCCCACGTAGATAGGTCGGCGGGACCATTGAGGAGTTTCGTAAGGGGCGCGACAATAGAGGCGAAATTAGGGACAAAGCGCCGAAAATAGGAGCAGAGGCCCAGAAATCGGCGCACCTGTTTCGTAGAGGCCGGTCTAGGAAAGTCAGCAACAGCACGGAGTTTGTCAGGATCAGGTAGGACGCCATCTTTGGATACGAGGTGGCCGAGTATTGTTAGTTGCCGGGCGCCAAAGCGACATTTCTTGAGGTTTAGTTGAAGACCAGCACGGGTGAGGCAGCTCAATATCTGACGCAAGCGCTGGAGATGCGTCGGAAAATCTGGCGAAAACACAACTGCATCATCTAAATAGCAAAGACAAATGTTCCACTTGAGGCCGCGCAAGATGTTGTCCATCATTCGTTCGAACGTGGCGGGAGCGTTACACAGACCGAATGGCATTACGGTGAATTGATATAGGCCCTCAGGCGTAACGAATGCCGTTTTAGGACGGTCGGACGCAGACATCGGGACTTGCCAATAGCCGGAACGAAGGTCCAGAGATGAGAAGAACTCGGCGCCTTGCAAGCAGTCAAGGGCGTCGTCAATACGGGGTAGCGGGTAGACGTCTTTCCGCGTAATTTTGTTGAGCCGGCGATAGTCCACGCAAAATCGTATCGAGCCGTCCTTGTTTTTCACCAGGACAACCGGGGATGACCAAGGACTGTCAGATGGCTGAATAATGCCGCGTTGTAGCATGTCGTCCACTTGCTCAGCGATGAGGCGGCGCTCGGGAAGTGACACACGGTAGGGGCGCTTGCGGAGAGGAGGATGTGTGCCGGTTTCAATGTGGTGCTCGAGAGTGGTCGTGCGGCCCAAAGAAGAGGAGTGGTGGTCAAAAGATGAGCGAAACTGATTGAGCAGGACAAGAATCTGCGCGTGTTGAGCTGTGTCGAGGGCGGGATCAATAGAGCGGTCGAAAATGTCCGAAGACAGTGGGTGATCGGGAGGAGCGGCACGTGGGGTGAGGGCAGCGAGGTCGAGACTGGAGGAGGGCGCATCGGTGTCCAAGGAAGAGATGAAGTCAGCGGTTTCAATATGACCAAGGCACTCGCCACGAAGCAGGCGAAACGCAGAGAATGAGGTGTTGGAGACTACGATTGCGGCAGCACCGTGGTGTATGTCGATGACTGCGAAGGGAAGAGAGAGACGTCGGCGAGAGGCAAGGAGGGGGGAAGGCGTGAAGAGAACGGTGGCGTAAGAAACAGAGGCGGCGCACACAGGGACGAGCACAGCACTCTCAGGGGGAATATCGGTGTCCTCGGCAACGACAAGTTTATCATCACAGCGAATCGGAGGTTTGTCGAAGAGTGCATCACAGAGCGGAGAAAAGACGACATGCGCACGGGCACAGTCAATGACGGCGCTATGGCGGGATAGAAAGTCCCAGCCAAGGATTATGTCATGGGAGCTTGCACGGAGGACTAAAAATTCGACAACGTATAAAACATCGGCGATGACGACGCGGGCTCTGCAAGCTGCAGATGGATGAACGGGCTCGGCGCTAGCTGTACGGAGGGAGTGTCCAGAAGATGGGGTCGTAACTTTTCGAAGCGAACGGCAGAAGTTTTCGTTAATCACAGAAACGGTGGCCCCAGTGTCCACAAGCGCAAGTGTCGGGACGCCGTCCACAAACACGTCAAGAAGATTGGGCGGTGAAAGGCGAGGACTTGAACAGGGCGATGAGAGCGCAGTTCGTGCCCCAGGAACTGCGGCTGCTAGTTTTCCGAATAGGCGGTGACGGTGCGACGCCTCATGGGCGACAAGGAGCGGCGGCGAGGGGATGGCGATCGGTGGGAAACGTAGGGCTGGCGACCAGGCGCGCGATCAGGTGAGGTGCCCCGATAGGGTGGTTCGAAAGGTGGGCGAAAGGTGCGATCCGTAGCGGGGTAATCCGGCATGGGGTGTAGAGGCGCAGGCACAGTACGTCGACAGAGGCGCGCGACGTGGCCGGGACGACCGCAGGCGTAGCAGATAGGTTTGTTGTCAGCTGTGCGCCAAGGATTGTAGGCAACGGGAGCGAAACGGTGCCGGGGAGCAGCAGGCACAGACACCACAGGAGGAGCGTATGCATAGGCCTGCGGCGGCGGTGGTCGTCGGACAACGTCGGCATATGTGAGAGGAACGGGTGCGGGCGCAGGCGGCAGGGTTACTGCAGGATCGTAGCTCAACGGGGCGGCAACAGGAGTGTGCTGGATTGGGAAAAGACCGGCCTGGGGAGCCAAGGGTTCTGGCGCGAATGTGTTTGTGCTGTTTTTACTTTTATTTTGCAATGGAAAGGGCGTTTTGCCCTACGGAAGCTGGAGGGCTAGCCATGCTCTCGGAAAACTAATCATGTGAGCAGTGTAACACGATTGGAAGCTACCAAATGTGGGCCGGGCATTTAGGGCTTTAAAACCGGGCCCCAGAGCCGAAAGCGGGGTACTGCGCTAAGGTGAGATGCTATGCATCTTCGGCTATGCCGAGTAGGGGCCTCCCCTAGTGTTAGCCAGTTCCACCTTTTGTTGTTTTGTCCTTTTGCTGCTTAATATGTCTCCAGTGCCTTAACTTGTATCTAATGTAAATATTTGTATATAAATCTTTAAGTTTCCCTTTATCTCTGCGTGTCAACTCATAGTGAGACCGTCTCTGGCGGGGCACCTCTGGTGCGAGGATCAAGCTTCAGTCTTCGGGTTAAACCAATCGTCTCTGGCGGGGCACCTCTGGTGCAAGGAAGAAGAAGAACCTGAAATTTACTGTAATATTACTTATTTCTATCGTATAACGTCCCAATTATAAACCTGTGTGAACAACCCATAACACATTTTCGGCTGTAAAAAAATCGCTGCGTTTTACGTGTGTTTGTTAGAAAATTTTTTTTTCAAGACCGCGAGTAAAGCTTACCGACGACGGAGTTGGCCTTTCCGACTGTATCATTCGAGGTGGTGCCCGACAGAAATAAATTTGGGTCCTCAGCGTAATATATATATTCTGTTTCATAGTCAACCTGTATTATACCTATAATATATACAATTTATAACAAGGGGCCATGGATACTTCTTTGAAGGGCACCAAGCTTTAATTTATTCCAAGTTCAACCATCATTATCTATGTAAACATACTGATATCGGTCAGTTAAATAGCTTGTTTGATATTTTCATGTTGAAGTTGAAAGCTCATTACCGAATCCAAACAAAGTTACAAGCGTATACAGCATGAGGTCCCATGGTACAATACCCAGGGTGTCCTGAAAACCGCATGTAGAAAATTTAATAAGTAGAATCTCCTGAATAATACTGAGAAATACTTCAGAGAAATCTGTTTAAATTCCCCGAGTTATTTGCTTAAAATATATGTTAATGAGGTCTACTTCTTTTCCCCTCAGGAAAGCCATTTCAGTTGACGACTTCGGTCTAAATTCAAACGGTTTCGTTGTTGCCACATTTCATTCATCGAGAAAATTAGAAAGACAGAAATGCGTCATTTTCACTAAGCCTTTAGAAAAATAGACAATGCAGATACTGGCCTATACCTACCGAGATATTTTTTTGAACCACCTTTGTAGAGAACGACTACTTTCGCTATTTTCGTGCCTTAAGGGAAAATGCTGCAGTGTGTATGGGACTACGCACAGTCGGCTGAGTGCTCTCAACGCCTTCTGGTTTCTACATGCTTTCTGCTTGTCAATAATTGCTTACCAGCGAATAAAATACAAGGTCTTCAATTCATTCTTCCTTGCCAGTTTTTCTTAATTTGGCTCATGCCGGCCTTGCATTTCAACACTTCTTTTTTTACGTTTTGCGGGCGCTCGTATACCTGCGTGTTTATTGCTATTGGTGGCATTGGGGCTCGTACATTTCAACAGATCTGTGGTGAGAGAGCATCGGCATAAAGTTTAAGATTATTGATGCCATATAAACCCCTCCGTGATTGTGTCGTATGCATAGGGAACCGGCGGCAGCGCATCCGAATCTCGTGCTTCTGCGATCCGCTGCAGTACGGAAACTTCTTCCTACATGGAATGCGAGCTGGCGGTCATTCTCTCTCGCGCTTACATGAGGAGGCCCTCCTTGAGGTTGCCCCCCGGGTGAACCTATTGCCACAGTAGGGACACAGGCGCCCCAGAGGCCCGTCATAGACAGTCTTGATGCAGTTGGCGGTGAGTCATCTCGTTAGAGGCTCCATCTAAGCTCTCTTAGCAGTTGCTGCACTCGTGCGGCTTCTACGCCGAGTGAACTAGCATTTGTTGGGTGAGTGCATCCGGCTGTGCGAAGCACTTTCCACACAAATGGCGCCAAACGGGCCGGTCGCCAGTGTGGGTCCGTGGACACTACTTCCACAGGGACAGTTCTTCTAGGTGGGGAAAGACGGAAGAAAGAGGAGATGTGGAGAGGAGAGGCGGTAGGTGGCACACAAATGAGAGCATCACTACCGTATCAGAGGAGGAACAGATTACCCACTGCATCATACAAACACCACATGAGGTCGTTCAGCAATATGTAGCAATGTTTACAAGCCTGCGACAAAAACGCTTTGTAGGCACCTGGTGCAGCGGCCACTTCTACACATCAGATATGAGAAAAAAAGGACTAAATAAGGGACACGTATTCTAGCTGTCGTACATGTGTTGCTTCTAGGAACGGGGTGAAATAGGGCACGTGCGTATGTTCTTTGCCGGACTCAAGTGATCTGTGTATGGACAGGTAACACGAACATCTGAACTCTCTCTTCTTGCACAATTCGCCGATTCGCTTCCTTGCGCACCGAGGCTGGTGGTGCTTATCGGTGCGGTAGCTGGAACTTAAGACGAGTCACCACCACTTCCGCTTGTTTGAGCAGCGACTTCTAGTTTGTTCCCTGCTTTGCTTGCTTGGTCTAGGGAATGCGTCTTCCTAAAAAAATCGAACGCTTACATCACGTCTGCGCGAGAAAAAGCTGTCTTCGTGCTGCTACGCTATAAAATATGAACTGCGTTTCAGTCACTTCTTCCTTCTGAAGGAAGGCGGAAGGCGGAAGAATTCCGTTCTTAAGCCGCATTTTCCTCTTGAATGAACAAAATACTAAGTTACCGCAGTAATGCTGTTCTCTACAGAAGTGAAAAAGCTTGCGTTGGCGGGTGTACGTACTTATAGTATGTAGCCTTGTGACCGAAGCGCGCCGAACAATGCTTCATGTTCGCTTTAGTCGAACGCCGACACTGTTGGCAACCTGTACGAAAAAGCAGTAACAAAGCGCAATGCACAGTCAAACGTAGTCTTTCATGTTATTGCTGGAGTAGGAGCAGTAGCCGCCAAGGTGCCTTCCCTGCAGCTTCTGCGGATGCACCAAGCACAAAACGAACATCTTCAGACTAAGGAAATCTAATTCTTCAATCATAGCCAGCACTCTTAATCATCAGTGATCACAGGCATAGAGTGTAGGAGAGCAGGCGCGCAGTTATGTGAGGTACTGTATCGTCCCTCTTTTTATACTTTGTGGTGTTGCTTGTATGAGGCACTACCGCAACTGCACATGTATACTAGATTAAAGAACAGGGCATTGGCGAGATGCTTTGCCGCATCTGTAGATTACTGTCTTTCACTTTGGTGCTTTTCACTTAAGTACAAGAAACCCTTTCCCTGCATGAACTGCCTATGTTGTTTGATATCATGTTGCCTATTGCGTCATCAAGTACGGGCCACTACCTTAACTACTGGGCGCTCCAAAGTTTGGTGCAAATAAAACTAAAACAAAGAAATAGTGATTTTTCGCTGTTTGATATTTTATTCGCGCATATCAATCTTAGAATGCTTAGAGGAAGTGCAGTTAAACTGAAGTGGAATGCCGAGGAATAGGAGGAGGAGGAAGGGGTAGAAGAGCAAAGGCAGGGAGGTCAACCGGAAGAATAATCGGTTTGCTACCGTACACGAGGGGAAAGGAGTGAGGTGGTAAAAAATTGAAAGAGAAAGGAGAGTAACAGAAAACGGAAGTCCCTCTAAAAAGTCAGTGTTCGCAGAAGTCACAGCCTATCACGCAGGCCAGAAGTTCGCAAGAAGCGGAGCAGCACCTTGGAGGCCTTCACCGCCGACGATCGCCGCGGCCCAGGAATAAGTGACCTAAGTGGTTAAGCAAGTGGAAAAGATTACAAGTAGACATTGAGGTAGGGAACCTTTTAGAAATGAGGATTATTATACCACTCGTTAACCGACACATGCGCAATGATGACTCCATGTTTCATGCGGAGTTTAAAAATACAGAGAAAGTATTCGTATATATAACTTTACAAAATTAACCATTGTGCTTCAATTGCAAATCATACATCTGTAAAATAATCTATCTCCTGTGTTCGAGGACAGTAAGATACAATAATCCCGAATAACATCAGCTTTCATGTTTTTTAAATTCGCCGACTCTTGGCCTCTCCGTTGTATCTCTTGTACCCAACCGTAGAAAGGTCTCCGGCGGAGAGCTCTCTACGGTGGGGCCGGCTCCTGGAGGAAACGGGTAATCACTTGCTGGCTCAGTCTCTTTATTCCTCCGAGGAGGCACCCTTGCTTCCATCCGCCGTCGGTCGCTCTCCCCGGGCGTCCTTCTCCAGGAAGGTCATCCCCACCCAGCGAAGATTGAGAAAATCCCGCAGGCGCTTTCTCAGCGTGGCATCCTTCTTTGGGGTCGCCGTCTGGCCAAACGCGGATCGTAGCTGAGTCATAACGGCACACATTGTGCATGTTGTACATCTTGTGAAAAAAAAAACAGCGCAAACATCGCACGGGACGCAGGAAGAAAGGAACACACACGACGACGACAGGCGCTACTACCAACTGTTTATTCGTTGTTTACAAACCGTAATATAAAGGGAAAAGGCCAGCATGCGCATACAGAAGCGCAACAGTACGGAGAACATCACGCAGTCACGATTCTCAGTACAACGAGTTAAAAAATGCACTCGCAGAATTATATATGCGGAAAGAAGAGTCGCTCACAGATTGATCAGATAGCTTTTTGGTATGAAACCCTTCCAGGAAAAGGCGAGCTTTTTCATTGGCGCTCCTGCCCAGCACACTGGTCTGTTCAAGTTGTGCCCTACACGTACTGGCACAAGAGGATAAATGATGCGCAAGATTAGAGCATCGCTCATTACATTCAATATTTCTGGCATGATCCCGTGGCCGTTCACAGATGCAACCGCCAGTTTGGCCTACATAGGAAGCCCCGCAAAAAAGCGGGATTCTGGGTACCACTCTTTCGGCACAGTTGAAATAGGCAAAACCATGTTTCTTCTTACATGTTTCTTTGCTACATGTTTCTGGTTCAGCAGTTGCTGAGACCCTCCTATAGAAACAAAAAGGCGGTCAGAAAAGGAGACGTGATGTCTCCTCTACTAAGCCGGTGGTGCTCCCATATGCGCACCAGCTTTCACACAACCATAAGAAGGTAGCCGGCAGGCACCATGTACCTTTGTTTTTTTTCAGCCCCCAATAAGCTTACAAAGCTTTGCTCACGCATTTCCAGCGCACACCGCGGGGGTTGTAACAAGAAACATGATTTGCCTATGTCGACTGTGCCGAAGGAGTGGTATACAGAATTCCCCTTTCTTGCGGGGCTTCCTATATCGGCCTAATTGGCGGTTGCATCAATCTACTCAGCTCTACTCAGCTTACTCAGTTCTATTCAGCTTAAAAAATGTCTTTCTTTTTGGTGGGGACTTTAACATGCCTGATTACAAATGGGTAGACTACAAACCTCTTCGTGCGAAGCATTCTTCAATATCTTCATCCTTTTATGAATTAATTACTACTAATGACCTATATCCGTACGTCAATGAACCTACACGAGAAACTGAGCACTCATCTTCAGTGTTAGATTTACTGTTCTGCAACCGGCCTTCAGTAGTGCGTAACACTGTGGTCATACCGGCAATAAGCGACCACAGTTGTGTTGTCGCTAATGTTCGGCATTTTCCTTCTTTAATTTCAAAAGGTCGACCACGAAAGGTTTTCTCTTTTAATAAGGGAGACTATACGTCATTGAGGAACGAACTTGCGTCTTTCCTTCCTGAATTTATTGATCTTAACGAGAATTTAGATTGTAGTTCCCTTTGGGAAGTATTCACGAATAAGCTGGAATGCCTAATTGATCAATATATCCCATCTAAAAGCATTTCCGGAAAGCGCCGCCGCGACAAACCATGGATCACACGGCAAACCAGACAGCTTATTAGGAAAGAACATCGCCTTCTAGAATCATACAAAAAAAATCGGTGCCCTGCAGTATTGCAGTCGATTCGGGTTCTTGGCAGTAGACTAAAACTGAAATTAAAGCCCTTAAGGATATCTTTTTGAATGACTTGGGATCAAAACTGCGTAATAATCCTAAGGAATAGTGGACGTTTTTGAAACACAATGGACGTGAACAAGTCGGAATACCGAATTTAGACCATGATGGTGAAGTAATTACCAATGATGGTGATAAGGCATGCTGCTTTAATGCTTCTTTTCAGTCTTCTTTTGCGCCAATGTACTACATCGGAGAACTTCGTTAACTCGTGAATTTGTCACTGAAACCATGTCTGAATTGGTTTCTACTCACCAACGTGTGTCAAAATTGCTTAGTGATGTCAATTCATCTTCTGCCGGTGGTCCTGATGGTGTTCCTAACTTTGTTTTAAAGTCTTGCGCGAATGAAATATCTTTCTACTTAGTCATCTTGTTCCGATCATCACTTAAGTCGGCGTCTCTGCCAAATGACTGGAAAAATGCTAATGTGGTACCAGTGCATAAAAGTCGTTCAAAAAGCTCTGTTGTTAATTACCAACCGATTGCTTTAACGAGTGTGTGCTGTAAAACGTTGGAGCACATAATATATAGCGCAGTCATAAAACACCTTGACTCTCATGGGTATTCTACAGAAGTTCAGCATGGCTTTAGGTCAGGTTTTTCCTGCACTACTCAGTTGCTTGAGTTTAGTAATGATCTGGTTCCTTCCTTTGAACGTGGCTCTCAAATAGATTGCGTATTTCTAGATTTTAAGAAAGCCTTCGACTCTGTACCTCATTTACTATTGTTACATAAGTTAACTTGTCTTGGCCTGCACCCCAGTGTCATCGATTGGCTTCATTCGTATCTTCAAGGCCGCATGCAGCGTGTTTTGATTAATGGTTCGCACTCACGTTATGTAAACGTTTCCTCAGGTGTACCGCAGGGGTCTGTCCTTGGACCCCTTCTTTTTCTGATTTATATCAATGATATTGTTTTGGATCTTACCTGCAAAGTTCGGCTCTATGCTGACGATTGGGTCGTTTACACTGTTGTGGAAAATTCCTCTGATGCGTTAAAACTACAACGAAACTTGGATTCTATCCAGTCCTGGTGCTCAAAATGGCAAATGTCTTTGAATGCCACAAAATGCCAATTTGTCTCTTTCACTCGAAAGCGTTCCCCATTACAAACAAATTACTCACTACATAATATTCCCTTGCAAAAAGTACTTGAATACAAGTACCTCGGCGTTTATTTTTCATCTAACCTAACATGGACGAGGCAAGTTGAGTACACTACATCCAAAGCCTGCAGAATGCTTAATTTCTTAAAAAGAAATTTCAATAAACCACCGTCTAATGTCAAACAACTCCTGTATTTCACTTACATCCGACCAATTCTTGAATATGCCTGTCCTGTATGGGACCCCCAGTTTGCTTACTTATGTGATATGCTCGAGCGCGTCCAAAATAATGCTGCGAGATTTGTGTCCAATAATTACAGCTTCTCAACTAGTGTCACGTCTCTTAAAAACCACCTTGGCTGGGGATCTTTAGCTAACCGTAGGAAACATTTGAGATTACAAATAATGCATCGCATCTATTTTGGAAAGCTGAACACTGACAAAGGCCGGTATCTCCTTCAACCTCACTTTTTTTCTAGACGAGTTGATCATCAGTGGAATATCCGAGAGATTAAGTGTCGCACAGATGTTTACAAAACCTCCTTCTTTCCACGGACGATCAATGAGTGGAACAGGCTACCAGCCGGCGTCACTGAAAGCTGCACGGAAGGTCAATTCCGCGCATTTTTATCTGATGTGTGACGTGGCGCGCAGTTGTATTGAGCGTGTCTTTTTCATTTCATTAGTGTTATTTTATTTGTGGAGCGTGGTTGTCTTCCTGAGTGCATGTTTTTCCTTATCTATTAGTTGTGTGATTGTATTTCTGTTATTATGTGTACTTTCGGCCAAATGAGCAGAAGTTATTGTGTTTCCCCCCTGCAATAATGCCCTTGGGCGCTGCAGGTATCTGGAATAAACAAATGGCGGCGGGAGCTTGCCAAAAATATAGAATGTAATTGCCGATGCTCTAATATTGTTCGTCACTTATCCTCTTGTGTAAGCACATGTAGGACACAACTGGAGGAGCCCAGTGTGCTGGGCAGGAGCGCCAGTTTTTGCTATAGAAGCGTTTCATATCAAAAACCTATCTGATCAATGTGTGATCGACACTTCTGTCCACCTATATGATTATGAGTGCATTTTTAAACTCGGTTTACGGAGAATCGCGACTGCGTAATGTGCCTCCTACTGTTCCGCTTCTCTCTGGGCATGCTCGCCTTGTCTCTATATAATACAGTTTGTAAACAATGAAAAAGTAGTTGGTAGTGGCATCTGTCGTCGTTGTGTCTGCTTCTTCCTTCCTATTTCCCTTGTTTACTTTGCGCTGGTTTGTTTTCACACGATGCAGCACCAACTCGCCCGGCAGAATGCTCTCCTGAATTGTTATATATGCGTTGGGGTTTGGAATCTACTGAAATAGGTTCGTGCGTAAGTTCTTTGTCAGATACTGCGCTTCGCAGTGACTGGACACACGCACACTGACACTCTCTTAGCGCAGAATTCGCCGATGCCCTTTAATGCGCACTTACGATGGTGGTGCCCCTCCGTGTCGCAGCTGGGACTTATGGCGCGTATTCACGACTTCTGGATCTGGGTCAGCGATTTCTTGCCTGTTTTGCCTGTTGAGTGCTAATGGTTTTGCGCCCGTAATAAAATTAACCGTTTACATGAGGCCTACGCTAGAAGAAAAGTTCACGGTGCCCCCACGTTGCAGCAATGTCAAGGCAGCTTCAGCCACCTCTTTCTGAAGAGAGACGGGGGCCGTGACAGCTACGTCGTGGAATGCGACGACATGAATCCTGTTTCAACTGCGCATTTACCTCTTGAATGAGCAGAATACTCATTTATCGTCGACCGCCGCGGTGGCTCAGTGGTTACGGTGCTCGGCTGCTGACCCGAAAGACGCGGGTTCGATCCCGGCCGCGGCGGTTGAATTTCGATGGAGGCGAAATTCTAGAGCCCCGTGTGCTGTGCGATGTCAGTGCACGTTAAAGAACCCCAGGTGGTCGAAATTTCAGGAGCCCTCTACTACGGCGTCTCTCATAGCCTTATTCGCATTGGGACGTTAAACCCCATAAACCAATCATTTATCGTCGCACTCAACGCCATGTTTAGAGAGGCTTAATGCTTGAAAATCCTTCGAACTGCGGGTGTCGTAAATGTATCTGTGTGAACAACGGGCGCAACAGATTGCTTCGTGTTCGCTTCAGTGCAACGTCACCACTCTTGGCGAGCTACACGAAAAATGAATCGCAAAGCAAAGTGCAGAATCACATCTCGGCTTGTTATCTCTGGAGTAGGGGCAGTAGGAGCAACAGTGCTTTCCCTGCGGCTTCTGCAAATGCTTGCTCCTCCGCTGCTCTTCCAGAAGTTCTTGTGCAGAGAATACTTCGCAGCATACGTTGCAAAAGAAGACCAAGAGTGAAGAAGGTGAACAGTTGGCATCTTCGAAGGGCAACCCAAGTATAATACGCAGACCTATCGGAAAAATAATATTTAACTCCTCTTACATCACAGCCTACACTTGTAAAGGTTAATCATCCCAGGACCACTATTTAAGGCAGAAGAAGCGCAACTGCTTCTGCCGCAGCCTTATTTATCTTTTTACTTCGTAATGTTGCTTTTTAATCTACTGAGGTGGTATAGAGGTAGAGCATCTGCCTCACGTGCAAGATTACCTTGGCTCTAGTCACGGTGACGCGTAATTATCCACCGAGTACGAGAAAAAAAACTGCGCGTGTCGAAGGAATTGCGTTACTAGGTCGGGGTGCGCCCGGATCTCGTGACCAGAACAGAAAACGGACTCGCCCGCTAGAGCAGAATTCGGCCTCCCTGGTGTAGTAAGTAGTATCAACTTTCTATGAATAAACCAATTAAACCTCGGCCTTCAGTCCCCAGCGGCCGCGGAGCAATTCACCAAGGCGGTGGTCAGACCCCTGACGCGGCAGAGGGTGCTAGAATCTTTGGTTCCAGACAGGCTCTCATTGCAAACTGAAGCTGTCAACTTTTAACCTTATCCAACGAGCCTAGCCTATTAGTGCTGTTCGAGGAATTTGCGTGTATCAAATGGATATCAGAGGTGCAGGATGGCGGAGTTTCAAAACTATTATGAATGGGTGGTAGCTATCGTAATCAGGCTTAATTAATTAGATGTGCCAGCTGAAGGTGCTTAAGGGCTATGCGCCTACATCCGGCCACGATGACCAGTTCGTTGAAAGCTTCTATGAAGACGTGCAATCGGCAATAAAAAACAAGTGAAATCACGAAACAGTGCACTGACGGGCGACTTCAATGCGAAGGTAGGCAAGAAGGAAGCCGGAGACCAGGCGGTAGGCGTCTAAGGCAGAGACTCCAGGAATAGCACGGGGGCAAGTATTATTAGAGTTCGCCGAGAGAGTTAATCTATGTCTATGGATTATGATTGCCTTCTTCCAGAAACGAGAGAACAGGATTTGGACGTTGAAGAGACCAAATGGCTTCATATTATGCGCTAAACTTTCGGTTGTCTGCATGTTACTGCATGTTAAATTTTGGGTTCACCGTTCTGCTCTGCCTGTCTAACTCATTGATCATGCTTCGCAGTTCATGTCCGGAGTGACCTAACAAGGTAATATCATCAGCAAATCGCAAATTAGGTATTCTCTATTAAATCTTATTTGCAAGTGTTCCCAATCCAGGCTTCCTAAAACCTCGCGTAAGCAGGCGGTGAATAGCATTGGCGAGATCGTGTCTCCCTGCCTACGCCATTCTCTATTGAAATTTCATTAATGACTCTTTGGAGGACTATGGTAGCTTGGTAGTCGTTATAGATATTTTCCAATATTAGCGCACAAAACACTGCCTGCCCGACATACCTGCACGACAGCTAAGATTTCGACTGAGTCAAATGCGTTCTCGTAATAAATGAAAGCTGTACATAGTTGTCAGTTATATTCTGCACATTTCTCTATCTCCTGATTCATCTCGCATAAACAGGCTCTCAATAGCATAGGCGAAATCGTGTCTCCATGCCTACATCCTTCTCTATTCGAATTTCATTATTTCATTAATATTTTTCCATAGTTAGTGTTAACTCTGGGGACATGATAATGCAGTGCATACTCCTTAACACTGGGGGCATGATAATGCAGTGCATACTCCTAAGTGAAGCTAATTTCTTATCAGGATGTTTGAACTGCTTTGAAAAATGGTTTTGGAGAACGACTAGAGGATAATGACCGCCTCCTAAATGGCGATTCTTGCTTCTATGTAACTGCAGCCACTAGCATATTTTTAGGCCAAACTGATGTTACCGAAAGGCCCAATAAAAAAATCTGGAAAACGTATTTACAAGCTTTTACATTGGTAAGTATATACGGTTAGCTTTAAATAAAGCAGAATTTAGGATTATTATTTGGATTGCACATTTATGCGAACGTAATGCTTTCGTTTCATAGGCGTTTATCCCAGCACAGTTAAAAAAGAGTACTATTTTCAGCGGAAGCTTAGCTTCCGCTGAAAATAGGACAGGAAGCAGGCTAAGCGCTCAAGAAGCTCAGTGTCTAAATGTGCTTGATCGGGCGTTGGGAGCTTGCCTTCTTAAGTGCTAAGTTGATTATAAGGGATCGTAAAACAGCAGTGAGCATGCCGTGTGTCGTCGCAGCAGAGTTTGGCTAGAAAGTTTCTACTGTTTGCCGAACTTCTCTTATTGCAACCGTATGGCAATGACAATTATAGGCCATTGCAACCCACAACGCGCCACCAGCACTGTACAGTGCCTCGTAGTTGTACTACGTATTAGGTTCTATAAAGTCATTAATGCAAGAGAAAGTAGTGACTCATTACAATGTACTTTTTTCAAGAGAGGTCGCCACTGTGGCTAAGTGGTTATGGTGCTCGGCTGCTGACCCGAAAGACGCGGGTTCCATCCCGGCCACGGCGGTCGAATTCCGATGAAAGTGTAATTCTAGAGGGGCGTGTACTGTGCAATGTGAGTGGACGTTAAAGAACCTCAGGTGGTCGAAATTTCCAGAGCCCTTAACTACGGCGTTCCTCATAGCCTGAGTCACTTTGGGGCGATAAACCCCATGAAACAAACTTTCTGAAGAAAACAACAAAATTAAGGCAAGATTTGCTAGCACCGCGACAGTCTTGTTTTCGGTAGTGTAAGCGTCATGTAACAAAATATAGGGCGCTCTCAAAACTGCTGCCCTTCTTTGTACAGTACGTTCTACCTGGCGCTGCCTATTATCGAGTGGTGGCGTTAGTGAGTACTTTCCAACTTATGTTACACCACTATAAATCCATTGAAAAAAGAAGGCAGGGCAGCCACCGCACTGGATCAGCATGTAGACCACCTTACACGGCACGGTATGTAAAGACTGTTGGCCATTATCTCAACTGCGACATTTCACACCTACTTTATTCATAATTGTACACTTGTACATCTTCTACCCAAATTCACCAAGTCAATTTTTTCTTTGGTAAACAAAAATACTTCACAAATAACAATTTAAGCGCTGTTTTCAACGGGTTCCAAACCATTTGGCGCTTTTCATAGAGATTTGTTTTGTTACGTCACGAGCGGGAACTTAAAATTTTTGCTCTGGTTGATCATTCACGGACAGTAATACGTGTGCAAAGCTGAAACTTGCCGGCTTCCCATGGAAGGCAAATGCGCTGATGATATGCACAGTGTGCCAAAAAACTACATCTGGTTTTGTTAAAATGCTTCGAGGCTTCTGCAGTCTCATGGAAGTGTTTGGAAGTGGTTAAAAACATTCTAATTTAAACAGCGATTTTTTTTCTGAGGTTGTTTTGAGTGCTTGAAGAAAAATATTCTTTTCACGAAGATGATAGCCTGATGACCACATTTTCAGTAAGGATAAGTGCTGGAAATGCGCGCTAAAATTTTGGCTGCGGTACTTTAAGCCAACATTTACGTCTTGACAACCCACATTTTTTGAGCGCTAACACAAAACACTTACTGACTTTTTGAGATGTAAAACCAATTTTGTGTAAATGTTCTCTCTTTCTAGAGAGTGGAAGGCCAAAGTCAGCTTCTTGGCTGGTGTAGCCGTGGAGACTGCATTAATAAAATTTACTGCCAAGACCATGGAAGTAAGCAACGATAGCGGTGAAAATGCTTTGAATTCTGTGTAAATAAAAAATTCAGGGGCACTTTGACTGTCTAAAGTGCGTAGAGGCGAAAGCGTTTTCCGGACCACTTTGACTGCTTCTGTGGCACTGGTGGCGTCACATGTAATTGAGTTCTAATTACTAAGTGACGACAAAGCACTAATCAATGGTTAATTACTGATTTGTGCCTGAATACTAATTAACTGCTAATTAATGACGCTTAAGCTTCGCGTTTAGCAGTGGAGCGCGACAGCGTGTTGTAGCGCTGCCAGGGAGTCCACGGAACGCCACCACCCGCTCGGCGCGATGCCTTGCCCTTTGAACGCTTTTTGAGGAAAGGAAAGGGCGCAGTAATTCTCTGTCATCTCGGTGGACACCTGAACCGCACCGTAGAGGAAGGGAGGAAGTGGGAGTGGAAGAAGAAAGACAAAGATGGCCCGTAATGAAGAAAATGAAAATTGTATTTGAGGAAAGGAAATTACGCAGTAACTGTCTCACATATCTCGGTGGACACCCGTCAAAATTCAGGGGGGCACTTTTTTTACCTAAAGTGCGGTCACCGATGTGTGGTTAAGATGTTAAGCTTCGCCTCTAAGAGTGGAACGCGACAGCGTCTTGCAACGCTTCCAGGAGTCCATAGAACGCCATCGCCCACTAGGTTGTATGCCACGCTCGTCGGTAAATTGGTTTTTGAGGAAAGGAAATGTATCTGTCCCTCGTATCTCGGTGGACACCTAAACCCCGCCGGAAGGGAAGGGAGGAGGATGGGTATGAGCGAAGACACCGTATTCACTAGACGCACCTTTGTTCTTCCCAAACCATCGAGCTGGCATGGCGGAGTGGATAGCATGCTCGTCTCACACTCCGAAGACCGGGGTTCGATTTCCGAGCTCGACCAATTTCTTACTCGGTTTTATTTATTTATATGGCCTGACTAGAAAAGTTAATTAGGCTAACTGAGTAATTAAGCAATTAACTAAGCTCAGTCCCACTTACTTGGAGCATCACTATACGATCCCTTCAATTGGTTGCCTGGTTACTAGCCAAAGTACAATTGGCCCCGTTTGAAATTCGCGCACTGTGACGTCACGACCGTTTTGACCAACTGAAAAGCGTGACATTTCTGTCGACAACTGCTGCTTACAACGATGAGACATTAAAGGATTTCGCCTTAAAACAGTTTTCTTCAGATCTGTAAGAGTGTTCGGAACTGCTCCATTGTCGTTGTATGTTCCAGTTCTGATTTAGGATTTTCAGCCAATTAAGGGTGATGAACGTCCTTCCACACTACAGCTAGCCTACCGGAAAGCACATATTTTTTTCCCTGGTACTACCACATGCCTCCTCTCTTCTGTAACCAAGTCTTACTGCATTTTCACCTGCCAAAAGGTCTTTTTTTATCACTGTCTCCAGGTATTGTATGATATGAGCACTACAAAGCTGAAAAAGCCGGCACGAATCTGTTAAGAAGCACTAGGCTTTAGTGAAAGCACTGAGCGCCGGAGGCCGCTCTTTCTTCGGCATATTGTGGGTTGCCACATTCACTCTGTTCAGCAGCTAAGACGTGAATTTCTTTCTGGTGCCACTGCTCCCATAATGTTTGGCTTCAGGCTTTGCATTACTCTGTGCAACGACCAATAAAGTGGTGCAGGCTTTCAAAGAGCTGAAGGAAGAATTGAAATTAGAACTTGAGGCCGTCAAGGGCGGAATGGACCGCGGAACTGTAGCAAAAGAGCGCAGCTTTCGTGGAGAATTAGAATACGCAGCAGAGGGTATAATTCACATACGCAAAAGTAAAAAAATGAGGAAATTCAACGTCTCGTCGTCACACTCAACAAAACTTACTGCAAAACGAAAGTAAACTCGGGGAAGAGTTCTGCACACTTGAAGTCCTCTCAAAATGTCAAAGCAACCTCGTCAAGACGGAGTACCTGACAAGCAAGAACATATTCAAATGAAAGAATCAGAAGAGTTCTAAATAACAGTGTGCCTGATTAACCGGGGGGAAAATTAGCGGACAGTTAAGCTCCGCCATGAAGAGTATGACATCATAGTGTTTATGGGTCCTTAGTTGACCAGAACATTCGGCCAGATAGTGTAGCGACATATTCAAGAAAACATCGCGCAGATTAACACAAGACTCTGTTACCATTTGACTCATCTCATTCTAACCTCATAAAACATGGTATTGCGTCTTCTTTTCTAAGATGAGCCCTTTAGAAGTAGTGCACGCACAGGGTCAAATCCAGTTTTGACCACCAGGTTGAACGTTTTGAGCGAGCTGGATTCCCGAAATCAGTTTTAGCTTCTGTAGCAGAGTCACCGCTTAGACAATTTAGAAGGAAGAAGGCCGCCGATGTTCCTCACCTGACGCTGGCAAGAGGAAAAAGGCCTCTTCAAGTCCTCCCGTATGTGCACAAGCTATCGCACAATGTCAAAATGGTGGCCAACAAGTTTGGAGTTGATGTTGTTTTTAAGCCCCTTTGAAATTGTACCGCCTGTGCGCCATGACCAGCAGATGCCAGGGTAAAAGAGCAAAGAACAAATGTGTCACGAATCACCAAACTCAGTTTGTGCCCTCCACTGTTCGTGTGGTGTATAAGGTTTGTAGGGTCTGCTCGCGGGCAGGTCAAATCTCGCGCCGCTCACCGCGGGTAGCCTCGGACCCCTTCTTCCCGAGTGGTGGGGCGGGGGGAGCGAGGCTAGGAGAAAGCCTTCATAAGGCACGACCGGGAAGGCTCTCGCTCTCTCTCGCTTGGACCAGCTCTCCCGACACCTGACCCCGCTGCCCCAACGACGACCGACCTGCCTTGTGAGAATAAACCGTTTTGTACAAAGTCCTGCCTCGAGTGACTGCCTGTGCGTCCCCGCGCAGAGGAATTGCCCACAAATAATGGCGCCCAGCGTGCGGCTTTAATTAACACCTTGTGGACGATTTCTCTGCCGATTTTGCGACGTGCAGCCAGACTCGTGGCAGACCCTCTTTGTTCGGGGCCTCGCCGGACCGATAGGGTTAAGGAGCGAGTAAGGCGGAATGTTCGCGGGGTAGCGACTTGTTTAGTGTTGTAAATTTGTTACGGGTTTTGTGTTATTTATGTAGTTTTCGGGCGTTTTCTGTTGTGTATTTCCGCGTGTTTGTAGATAGATTGTTGTGTATGTGAATGTTCTTGTTGCCATGAGCAATTAGCCGGTGCGGCCGGACAGTTGGCGCGAACTATGCCTCCCAGAAAGGATGTTTCAGCCACGGCTTTGGATGGCGGGGCAGCCGGTAGTGAGACGGCCGACGCGGCGGCCGTAATAGGGCAGGTGACTGAGATGTTTGCCGCATGAGCCCGTCAGCTCGGTTCGGTGGCTGGCGCCAGCCAGGCCGCAGCATCGGTAGCATGGGCGACAACATCGCGCCCGCGGATAAATATGGAGGTCCCCTCCTTTTCCGGGTACACGGACGCGAAATCAGTCCACGAGTTTCTACAACAACTCGAGGACTACCAGACGGCTCTGGGCGCCCCAGATGACGTAATGCTAGGGCTGGTCTTGCCTGTAGCACTCGTCGAGAGCGCCGCGCGATGGAGGCGCTGCCAGCCGACTTTCCAGTCGATGGCGGACTTCAAAGACCGTTTCCGCGCCGAGTTCTTGCCGCCTGAGTATGAGCACCGGATGCTGGAGGAGCTCGCGTTGCGCACCCAACACCCAGAGGAAAGCCTCCTCGAGTACGTACGCGCAATGCAGGAGCTGTACAAGAGGGCAGATCCGACGGCAACCGACCGAGATCAGGTTGCGCGTGTGATCAGGCAGTGCCATCCACGCTTCAAGCCGTATCTGCGGGGCCGCAGTTTTACAAACCTCGAGGTCCTAGCGCAGGAGGCCAAGACCGTGCAAGCGGATTTACTGGCCGAACTGCGCTACCAGCCGCCCCCCAGGCCAGCCGAATCGCTAGAACCGGGATGCGCATGGGATGGAGGCCGAGAATGCGCGATGAGGGCTCGGCGCGCCGAGGTAATGGCCGTGGAAAGGCAGGCGGAACCCCCTGTTGTCCCTCGCGCGCTGGACCCGTACGCATTCGAGCAGCGGCGTCGTGCCGGCCTCACAGGCCGCGCGCCGAGCGAGCGTCAGGAAGGCGCGGAGAAAGGGGAGAGTCGTCCCCAACCGCTTCGTGGAACGAGGGGTCCTCCGTCCACGCGGCGGGTGAACGACCGGCTTTGCTGGAATTGCAACCAGCCCGGCCACATGGCATGCGAGTGCCAAGCTAGGTGTATGCAGGGAAACGCCCGACGCTGGCGGTGATGTCTGGTGGCACCGGCCTTTCACCGTCAGCGGGAGAATTTCATGGTTGTCAAGGCGCTAGTCAGGAAAAGAACTCCCGCGCCGGCGACGGGGAGGCCTTTGTCCCGCTCGCCTGTAGAGCTCAGGGAGTCGTTCCGCGCTCAAGCCCTTTTATGCTAGTGCAGTTAGCGGGTCGATGCTACTTTGCACTCGTAGACACGGGCTCAACGCTGCCACTGGTCGGTGACGAGGTGTACGAGGCCTGCCGGATAGGTAACATCCGTGTCAGACCGGCCGAAACCCCGTTAAGCTTAGCAGCTGGGGCGGCAAAGGCAAAGGGAGCGGTGCGTCTTACGATGCGCTTTGACGGCAGAAAGCGGAAGCATCGCTTCGTCTATCTGCCTGGCTTGTCGATACCAGTAATTCTGGGAAGGGATTTTCTCTCGAGCGAAGGAATTGTGCTCGACATTTGGGAGAATGGCTATCGTTACAGCCAGCTCGCCCCCCTCATTCCCTTCGAAAGCGCATCCTTGCCCGGCTGTCCTGCGCAAAAGGTGGGTGTCCACACCTGTGCGACAGAAAGGCAGGGTAGCTCCCTCGAGATGCTGAGAGACGGTGGCCCGTTAGAAGCGATTATTGCGTCTTTCTCAGGACCCAGTAGTCAGCGCCGAAGGCTCGCGGAAACTCTACTCCCGTTTTCGGATTGCTTCACGGAGAAACCGGGCAGAACCGACCTGCTTCAGCACGAGATTCAGACGGGTGATACACGCCCTTTCAGGTGTAACCCGAGGCCGTTAAGTGCGCATAAGAGGCAGCTTCTCGACTGTGCCCTTGACGAGATGATTGACACCGGTGCGGTGAGACCCTCACAAAGTCCCTGGGCGTCACCAGTGGTTCTAGCACCGAAGAAAGATGGATCGGTCAGGCTGTGTGTTGATTATCGTAAGCTCAACTCACTGACGCCTACGGTTGCGTACCCTTTTCAGTCGATCGAGGCTGTGATGTACGCGTTAGGGAACGCGAGGTTCTTCACAGTCCTAGATGCAAGCAAAGGGTACATGCAGATTGAGGTGGCCGAAGGTGACATTAAGAAAACCGCATTCACCTGCCACCGCGGGCTCTTCGAATTTACTCGACTCCCGTTTGGTTTGTCTAACGCCCCGAGCACGTTTATGCGACTGATGGACATCGTGCTGGGCGATGCAAGGTTCAACTACGCCATGGCGTACCTCGACGACGTTGTGATATTCTCACAGTCGTTCGAGGAGCACCTCATTCACCTGAATTCCGTTCTCGATAGAATGAGACGTGCCGGCCTAACCATCAATCCAAAGAAAGTGCAGTTGGCGTCGAAGAGAGTGAACCTCTTGGGCTTTGTCGTGGATGATGGCACACTGAGGCCGAGTGATGACAAACTGCAGGCAATTCTGAACTACCCCTGCCCCATGGATGTGAAAAGCTTGCAGAGGTTTTTGGGGATGGTTGCGTTCTACAGGCAATTCATCCCGCACTGTTCGGACTTGCAAGGCCGCTGAACCTGCTGTTGCGTAAAGGCTCTAAGTGGGTCTGGGGCAAGGAACAGAGTGACGCATTTGTTGCCTTGGCTCGCGCGATAGCGAATACCGCTAGTCTGCGCCTCCCCGACCTGAACAAGCAGGTTGTCTTGCAGACAGACGCTAGTGACTACGGTGTTGGAGCTGTTTTGTTACAGGAACACGAGGGCAAACTGCGCCCTGTCGCGTTCGCTAGTCGCACGCTCACATCGGCGGAGCGGAATTACTCCGTGACCGAAAAGGAATGCCTGGCGATCATGTTCGCATTGTCGAAGTTCGACATGTACCTAGACGGAGCGGTCTTCACTGTGCAGACAGATCATCAGGCATTGTCTTGGTTAAAGAGGCTCAAGAACCCCGCAGGCAGACTCGCGAGATGGGCGCTGACGTTGCAACGTTACGCGTACGCCATCGAGTACCGCCGGGGCAGCTTGAACAAGGTGGCCGATGCTTTATCGCGCGCACCGTGGAATGCTGGCGGAAGCGCTTCAGAGGTGCAGCCCAGCTTTGTAAAAAGCGGCGTCACCGCTGTTGGAGAGGAGGAGAGGGCGGACGGGAGTGTCGCGCCCGGTTTGACGAAAGAGGAGACGGACAAATGTCCCGCGCGGTGCTGTGACGGAAGGGAAACACAGCAGCTCGTGGCGGCGACCTCTCGCCTGCCTAGGAGCGAGGCAGAAAGAAATCTGTCTTGGGGAGTAGCGGTCAGTAGAGAAGAGCTGATCGAGGCCCAGAAAGCAGACGGTCTTTGCCAGCGGGTGCTGAAGGAGCTTGCGAGCAGCGCAGCTTGCACCGGGAACGCTGAGGGCAAGTACGACGCGTATCTGCTGGGCGATGATGGCTTGCTGCTCCGCTATATTCCCCAACTTGACGAGGAAGAGGCGATAGCATCCCCTTTCCGAGTCGTGGTCCCGAGAAGGTTGCGGAAACGGTTCCTGCAGTACTTCGATGACTCAGCGCTGGCAGGCCATGGCAGCGGCAGTAAGACTTACGACAAGTTATGCCGTGTCGCGACCTGGCCAGGCATGAGAAAGGATGTGCTGGGATACGCCCGTACCTGCCCGGTATGCCAGGTAGCCAAGCCTCGGGCGGGCAAGCCCGCTGGCATGATGAAGGCGGTAGTTAGCAACTACCCGTGGCAAGTGGTCGCGTGCGATATCATGGGACCCCTCCCTCGGTCCGCGCGGAAACCAATTCATCCTGGTAATAACGGACCACTATTCCAAGTGGGTTGAGGTTTTCCCCTAGGAAGCTTGTGTCGGAACGAATTTGGGAAAAACTGTTGGAGACTTTCACTCGTTTCGGTTTCCCTTCCGACCTGATTACAGACAATGCTTCTTATTTCACAAGCAAAGTCTTTGTAGACTCTTGTCGGGCGCTTCAAATCCGCCACAGGAGAACGAGTCCCTACCACGCTCAGATCAACATAACCGAGCGGGTGAATCGAAATCTGAAGAGCATGCTGGTCGCGACGACCGAGCAGCACAGAGATTGGGACGCGCGGCTGTCCAAACTGGCGTTCGCTACAAGGACAACCGTGAACAGGTCAGTGGGTATTACACCCGCTTACTTGAATTTTGGGAGAGAGATCGCTTTTCCGCTAGAGAATGCCCTACTCGACGCGGCGGGGCCTGCGCCCCTCCGCTTTCGCAGTACGCGGCAAGGCTCCG
Source organism: Amblyomma mixtum (assembly GCF_055824585.1). NCBI lineage: Eukaryota > Metazoa > Arthropoda > Arachnida > Ixodida > Ixodidae > Amblyomma > Amblyomma mixtum. Next base: position 122,175,129 of record NC_143013.1, read on the forward strand.
GGAGCGCCTGCAGGCAGCGCAGCGAGCAGCCCGCGAAAACCTCGATGTCGCGCGCATGGAGCAGGCGGATCAGTACAACAAAGGTCGCCGTCACGTCGTTTTCAATACGGGCGACTTAGTACTCAAGAGAACGCACCCACTTAGTAACGCAGCGCGCGGTTTCGCCGCGTCGCTAGCGCACAAGTGGCCTGGGCCGTACGAAGTTACGGCACGGACTACGCCGCTCACCTACCAGCTGCGGTTGTTGACAAACGGCGAAACCGCCGGTCCGGTGCATGTCGCTGATTTGAAGACTTTCCACCTTCGCAAGGACGATGGCTGCGAAGCGGTGGAAAATCAGCGCGATGCGGTGATCTCACCCCCGGGAGGACGAGCAGGTAGCGGTGCGGTTCACAACCGACGCTACAACCTGAGGACCAGGTAGCACCCGTGTCTCTCGATTAATAATCACTCGCAGTGCTCTCGCCCTCTCAGTATGTCTTCTAGGAAGCTCCAGCGGACCGACGCCCGTGGCTCGGACTCCAGAAGGCAAGGCAGACCACCGTCGAACGGTGGCCGCCATCAAGGCGCGCCACCCGGCTGGCGGCAGGAGCCACGCGAGTGGCGCAGGTTCCACGGCCGCGGTGGCCCCCACCGCCAGCCAAACCACGTGCCTAACCACTGGAGAGCACCTCCCAGTGGTGCAGGCCAACGCAAGGGCGCCAGGGATCATAAAGCGCAAGGCACCCCTCAGCACCCAGCCGGCGCTTCGGCCGCCGAGCAGCCGCAACCCAGGCGGTCCAGGAGCCATCGGCCGCTTGTACAACGACGAGGAGCGGGCCGGCCTGTGCTCGCTCTGCGGCACACTTGTCGTGCACCGGCTCCGCCATGAGGCCGGTGCGTTGCTTAACTGGCATAGCGGCGACTGCAGCACCTTTCCCCGCTGCGCCACTGCAGAGGGGCAGCCCGGAGGAGGCGGCCCTCCGCATCCTCCAGTCCAGCCGCCCAGACCTGCTGTCCCCGGCGGCCGAGGAGCTTTGGAGGGCGCTGCCGGCAGGGCCCCCAGCGGAGCCAGGCGCCTCGCTCCCCCAGGCGGCTCGTGAGGAGCCCATCCAGCTAGCGGTGAGCGGCCCCCCGGCGAGCACCCCTCCCCCCTGCGACGACTCTATGGACCCGGACCCGGAGGTCATCGAACGCCTACTGGCGGACCCCGGGACGGACGTTTGAGGGGGGGGGGAGATGTAGGGTCTGCTCGCGGGCAGGTCAAATCTCGCGCCGCTCACCGCGGGTAGCCTCGGACCCCTTCTTCCCGAGTGGTGGGGCGGGGGGAGCGAGGCTAGGAGAAAGCCTTCATAAGGCACGACCGGGAAGGCTCTCGCTCTCTCTCGCTTGGACCAGCTCTCCCGACACCTGACCCCGCTGCCCCAACGACGACCGACCTGCCATGTGAGAATAAATCGCTTTGTACAAAGTCCTGCCTCGAGTGACTGCCTGTGCGTCCCGGCGCAGAGGAATTGCGCACAGGTTCCACTAGGCTGTCGGTTTGTATACATAGGCCAGACAGGGCGCTGTCTAAATGACAGGCTCAGAGAACATGCCAGTTCCCTGGGCTCAAATGGCGGCTCGAAACTGTGATTGCATTGCTTTAAATGCAAACATTTTACAGTAATAAGAAGAAAAAACAGCAGTGCCGTCCTCTCCTCCGTTCTACGGTTGTTTTCGGGAGAGCGCTTCTGTTAACTGCGGTTGCTGAAACAGTGGCCAATAAGCTCAGTAAAAAGAAAAAATTTGCTTCCCAAGAACCAACCGGCCAGAAAAAAGTGGAAGTCATTCCCTACCTGCACAGGGTTTCACATAATCTCAAAAAGATTTCAGGCAAATATGGCATCGACATTGTATTTTCGGCACCCTGTAAGCTCTCTAGATTATGCAATCTAGTGGGAAAAGGGGATTCGATTCGAGGAACTTGCGGCAAGAAACATTTCGAAGAAAATAAGCGTGTCGCATGTGCAACAGGGGTAATCTACAAGATCCCCCTCAGTTGTGGGAGTTTTTATATTGGACAAACCGGTAGGTGCTTAAATGATCGCTTGAGAGAACATGCGCGTTCCCTGGGGGAGGCGGGGGGTTCGAATCTGCCTGTTCATTGCCGCAAGTGTCGGGGTTGTTGCCCTCAGTTCAGCCAGACCCAGATTGTTGGAAGAAGGAAGGGGCAGCTTGAGAGAGAGATTGTAGAGGCCATTGCCATCTTGCGCTCGCAACCGGATGAATGCGTTAGTTCGCCTTCGGTTTCCATCCTCCAAAAAGAACTGGGTTTCCTTAACAGGTAACAGGTTGGGTGGCTTCCTTTTGACGTTCTTTTTCTTCCTTTGTCTTGTGGTTTTCATGCTTCCACATGCGGTCGACGGTTTTTAACACTTCTGGTATATGTAGATTGTGACTTGCATGATGAGCATTGCATAACGTTTTAAAGTCTGATTTCTGTACATTGTGACTCGCATTTCTTTCCTGTGCATTGTTGTCAGTTAGGTGTTGTTATCTGTTGCTTTTCATTCATCCTTATTTACCCGATTGTAAGATCACACGTGCCTCGGTCTTTATAAAGCCATGAAGTTTCAAATAAAACTTTAGTTGCAAGTACCGCCCTGTGTCGTCTTCTTTCTCTGTCCCGTGTCCGCTGCGGTGTCTAGCTCCTTCATGTCTCACCAACTGGCCTACACATCTACCCTCCTAAGCTTCCGATAGGCTGGCCCGGGAAATTTTTTAAGGCCCTCGATATATCTACCACGGAAGGCTGCAAGAGTAAGGGATCAATAGCCCTTCTCAAAAAAGAACTTTATAATATTCGCGATGGAGAATCCGCTTCCTTGTTCCTGGTTTCTGGGGATTTCCGCTGAGTTCCAGTATGAATTGTCTTATGCTTATCACTGATGTTATATTTGCTGCACCAGTGTGCTCCCATACGTGTTTCACTGCATATTGTACGCTTCCGCCCTTCCTGCTTCATAAGGCGATGTATCGTTTGCGAGAATACAGTCGCAAGTTTACGCTCCTGTGTGTGTGCGTGCTTTTCGCTCCGTCTTGTGTTAATCTGCGGAAAGTTTTCTTGATTATGGGTCCTGTCAGCAACTCTAGTTGATATCATATTAGTATCTTACCCAATCATTTGTTCTACTAGTGATACCATATCACAGGACACAAGAACGTCATGTTACACGTTACACATGCATACAATCATACGCGTGCACTCCTTGGTCAGTGATATGAGCTTTGCTACTCGATTAACCCCAACTTCCATAATTACCCATAGGTAAAAATGTGAGAGCCGTGTGCAGAATACGACAAAATGTTATGTAGTTTTCTGATAACGGCCGGTTTTTCTCTTGCTTTGTAGTATTTTTTGTAGTGGTATAGTTTTGCTGTTGCCTTTTTGTATAGTCTGCAGCTGTGCAGCACTTTCCTGCAGTAAAACCAGAGAAATTTTTATTTAATGGAAAACATTTTCTTGTTAGTTCTTGGTCAAGAACATTAGAGAAAATTTGTTGAAACTACAGAAAGTCTGTAGTTTTCTTCCATTGAGTAGTGTCGGTATATTGAGTCAATATACCGACACAGGGTGTCGAACCGGAACCGAAACTGAACCCGAAACCGGAACCTAACCAGAATTTTCATCCGGAACCAGAGCCGACCCGAACTCAGTTTTTCGCCATCTTGGAACTAAACCCGAACCGGAATGATTCAAAGGAACCGTTCCGAACCGGTTCGGGACTCGGTTAAGCCCCACTTTTTTTACAGCCCGTCCTACTTTTATTTTTTTTTTTAGAAAATGAGTTGTACTTGCGCAAAGATTTATCCACCGAAAACTGTTCGCGTTACGCAGAGCGAAAATGACATCCAGTCTATGCGACAAAAACTCAATAAAGTGTGGTGTCCAGGAATAAACTTTTCGGCATTTCTATAAGATGGTTTCGGCAATTCTAAAGAATTGCTCTCCAGACTGATGGGAAATCTTGGGTTTGTTAGGATGTCCCCCTTTTACATGTCTGCGCATTGTTTTAATAAATTTTCATAGCACTGCTCTAACTCATAAACAACCTAATGAGAATAGCCTTCCTTTCTTTGTGCCATGTAGCATGAATATATGAAAACAGGCGGAACGACCTAACCACAATGTGCAACATTTACTTCAGGAGGCATTCCTTGTCTCAGACAGCAGATACTAAATAACACCCCTCATGATGTCTCAGTGGGTGTGGCAGCCAACTGCCTAACCCAAGGTCGCGGGTCCCTGACCTCCTCGTGCCTTACTTTAGCGGGACGAATTCCGCGATCTCGGCATGCGCCCTCACGGCACCATCACTCCCTTATTCCGCCCGCGCAACAAAATTTCGGTGGGCGCACACGAAGAAGAGGCAACCAGTCTCAAGGTTGTAACTTGCGTAGAGTTCATCTCCTGCGCTAAAATGCACTGTACTCTGAACATTGACCTCCTTTAACGCGAAGGTTCTACGTGTTCATCCATCATGCGGCTTTTCCACACGCTCAACCGTGCTATTAAAACGAAAAGTTTACACGATATTTCAGCGCCTTTCATCACTAGCAGAAATCTTATAGTGTAAGGCGTAATCTCAATGTCCTTTTTAAGAGTCTGCTGAAGTTTCTCCCAAAAGAACATGAATAGCTTCTCATTGCTAACACAGGTAGCAATTCACTGACCGTGCCCAAACGTCCCTTGGCGTGATGGCACGGCCTATACGTGTAAGTCCAAAAAAGGTTTTTGCGGCACATTGAATCTACACCCGCTGAACTCGCTCTAATACACAGCTGTCAAGAAAGGCTAGGTAAGGCTGCACGTTTATGGAAAGAAGAAGTAATGACCGACCAGAACTTTTGTCATCTGGATTTGGAGAGGCCGTACCGTACAGGTGTTGCAAGGAAACGCGGAGAGATGAAGCCGAATGTATTAGAACAAAATTCTCTCGCGGCCATGTCCAGAAAAGACAGATGAGCACCTAATCAGCACAGCGGCGAGGAAGGGGTCGTTTGTGGTTTTGGAAAATAAAAACCTTGAATCTGGTTGAAGAACAAAAACTTGGTAGGGTTTCAGCGTAGTTGAACCGAGTAGACAAGCGAAAAAACGAGGTAATTCTGCGCCCCATCTTTCTGGCATTTGCAAGTGCACGCAACCCCGTTTTGTCGATGAGGGTAGCTAATGCGCATGTTGGTTGTTCATTATGAAGACTGGAGCGCTCGGCAACACGGACAAAACGAAGTAGACACTACATGGGCTAAATCACCTCACCTCGTTTCTCGCTCTCCCATCTTTACACCCTCTCTCCACCCGGCGGAAGCTGGCGCGACGCCCTGCTCCCATTGGCTACAGCTGGTGAGACGCTCCTCGGGTCACTCCGAGGCTTCACACGAGATTCTTGGTTGGGTTTGACCCCGTTAAGTGGTGCTTTCGTACTAAAATGCACGACCGGCTCACCAAACACTATCAACATTACGTTTCGCTTCGCACAATGCAGCACTGGCAACAGTGTCACAGCGCAACGTTGCAACGAAGATGTTGCTAAATATGTCCGCTTAGACGGAAAGTGCTACCAACCCACCTAAGCAGGCATTGTTTTTATCATAGGCTTTTTATCATAATGAAAGGGGGCGACGACATCACCAAAGACGAAAATCTTAATGTTACACTGTCCTCGTAAGAACCCACGCTTTGCTGTGTTTTAGAGCGCAGCTCTTTGGCGTCCGTTCCTGGGTTTCGCGTCGTCGTCGGCCTCGTAACCAGCTCCGCCCCCCTTTCATCCCCCCAGCGCTATCGGCGTCAGCGGCATCAGTCAGTCGCTGCTGTCTCTTCCCTCCTCCCTTTATCGTGTTGTCCGCTTGCTGCGCGCGCTTCTGCCCCCATCGTTTGCCGCTGGGTGTACACGCCGCCCCCCTCCCCACTCTTCCTGCGAGTCTCCGGTTGTCAAAGCGCCGGCTCGAACTTAATTCCTTTCTTCGCTCCTCCTCCAATGCAACCCCTGTGCGGTGGCAATCAGAGAGCCAGATCGGTGGCGGCGGATCTGTATATGTGCACCGCCCGAGCCGAAGTTGCGAATACGTGTGAAAAATAAAAAAAAAATTCTGTGATAGCGCATACATGTGTTGCTCGATTTCTTTGCCTCAATCTATCGAAAAGGTGAAACAGCTTATTTGCTGCGCTCAAATTTCGCATTAGGAAGTAACGTAATCGTCGGTAATTTTTTTGAGTACACAGAGCTATGGGGGTTCGAGATGTGTAACGCGAGTTACGAAGGCGGTGTCGAACAGGTGATTTAAATAAAATATGTTCCATAAGCTCTTCAGATGGATGTTGGAGGTGTGCACAGATTGAGAGGGGGGTGGGGGGGTGACAGTTAGGTTGGTTTTGGGGTGAATGAAAAGTGTCTTCGCTCTATATTCCTGCCGATACACGAGAGCTTTCTCTCTCAATAGTGTACGGTGACGTAGAAGGTGCCCGTGTAAGTATTCGGCGTTAGGGAAATTCCCGACTCACTCGTGGTTCAGGGGAGACCTATTACTCTAGCGACGGGGTCTCAGAAACTGCTCAAACTGGAGTGTTTTTTAGATGCGAAATCCACAGCTTTTCACCTTATATATCTCATCATGCGAATTCTAAGTACACATAGCCAATTTACACTAATTTTGAGTTCATTTGATTGCGCAGCTCTTACCGTGAATTCCTATCTTTATGCCGCGGACAGTAAGCTGAAGTAGGTGGAGTGAAAACATTTTTCGCTGAGCAAATTTTGCATTTTTTATTAATATATCAGTGTCACACAGAAGAGTAAACAATAGAATATGGTTAATTAAAACCCATCAACGTTCAAAATTTGGTTTGTGCGTGTGAACCTGTTTGAACCCGTTTGAACCGGTTCAGAGCTGACTGAACCAGTTCGAGCCGGAGCGGAATGTCGCTCTGGAGCGGAACCCGGTACTGAACCCGAAAGGTGTGAACCCAAACCCGAATCGAACCCTAAAAAATTTCGCTTCTACACCCTGATTTATTATGACCTTTTTGAGAGGATTTATGAAACAAACCAGAGCCGTTTTCTGCTTATTAATGTAAATCTGGTTACCTGAAAACCAATCACACACTTTAATAGCATCCATTTGTAACAGCTTTGCAGCCCTATTGTACGACTGATTCGGAACAAGGAACGCTGAGACATGAGCGCATTGGTAAAGTACCGAATTCAGTCTAAGATACGCTAAGTCATCGAAATAAACATTGAAAAGGAAAGGTTCTAAAACGGAGCCTTGTGGCACTCCGTATAGAGGAGCTCTGAAGTCGCTGAAATTGCATTTGACTCTCGCAACCTAAACACGATGTGAAAGGTAATTTGAGAAGAACATTAGGTAAGGTCCGTGAAATCCAATTTTCCTTAAATTCTGGACCAGAATGTCATGGTCAACCGTGTTGAAGGCCTTGGTTAAGCCTAAAAACAATACAAGGACAATCTCATTTCTATCTATATGCATGTCAGTTTTGTGACAACAATCTTCTAGAAGATCTACAGTGCTATTCTCACGCCGAAAACCATACTGTGTGCCATTTAGGATACCAAATCGGTCACAAAACGACATTTAAGAAGGATGGAATGCTGGGCGAGTTTGTAATAATTCATCATGGGGGGGGGGGCACAGCGCGAACAAGACCAAGGACGAAGCAAGAAGCTCGTCTGTGTAGTCTTCTTGCTTCGTCCTTCGTCTTGTTTGCTCTGTACCCCTCATGACAAAACGACAACATGCTCTCATATACGATTTCCTCAGTTAAAATAGTAATGGTGGGAAATATAGCGATTGGTCGGTAGTTTCTCTCATCAGATTCTTTGCGCGACTTATAGATGGGCCGTATAACAGATATTTTCATACCTTGTGGTATTTCTCTTGTTGAGAAGCAATCGTTAAAAATATGCAAGAGCACAGTATTTAGTTTGCTGGGTTATTTTTTAGATCTCGTAGTCTAGTGTTATCGTATTTGGGTGGTTTCTTCAGTGGGAGGACCTGAAAAATATTCCATAACTCACTGACATCAACCGTCGGTAAGTAGGCAGAGTTTGGTTCGTTTGGAACGTTGTATAGAGTCGGAGGAACTTGCGGTTGCGCTATTAGTTCCTTCAGAATTGTAGCAAACTGTTCGCTGAACGAGTCCGTCGTAGATTGATTGCATTCATTGCAAAGGTGTGGGTGAGTTGAGTATCTAGATTTCTGTTCTTTGTTTTACCCATTATGTCATGGACAATTCCCCATGTTTTTTTTTTTTCATATTACCGCGGCATTTTACAAATTGAGCAGAGTAAAACCGCGGCTTTCCTAATCTTTACTTTGATGTATGTTTATTCCGAACTGTACGATACAGCTTCTCTTACCCAATGCCGGAGGGAGTACTCTTACACAGTTGCCAAAGCTTGCTTTTTTTTTTCAAAAGATAAGGCCAAAATGAATGTCAATTGTTATCCACTTCTTTTTTGGGTTTATTTGCTTTTGCTTCTCGTCTCTCATGGAAAATGAGTAAATTTCGTTCAATTTTTTAAAAAGTAAACCATATGCGTCAGTGTGATAATGTATTATTAAGCTTTAAGATTGGTTTTAGAGGTTCGCTGCTCACTATACAAAGAGCCTGAAAATAATGATGTGCCACTTTTTGTCGTATCACTGCAGCCATTGATACTAATGTTGAGTATCTTAAAGCAATGTGAACAATACAAGACTGAGTAAGCCGGGCAGAAGCAAACTCCTTTCGAGTATAACTACGAATAACATTGTGAATGCCATAACCAGCTAATAAATCGAGATAATCCTCAGCACCACTTTTCTGGGGCTGTAAAATGTTAATGTTAAGGTATCCCGCTAATATACTATTGCTCTGAGAATGTTTGCGCAGGAAGCAGGAAAGTTCAGAAAGAAATAATTACATGTTAGAGTTACGCGGACGGTAGACAAATAACCACAAAAGACTCATAATGATTACTAACAGAAAGGGCAAGAACCTCTGCAGCCGTAAAAGTGCAAGTTAATTCCTCAACAAACTATGCATCTCTAACAAACACTAAGACGCCGCCACCTCTAGCTGAGTAACGACAGAGCAAGAATGACGAAAAACGATGGAATATGAACCCGAGAGCCTCCGGCTTATCTGTATCTATTTCAGTTAACACCACAACGTCTAAATGGTTTACTAACTGACTCAAGTAGACATATAGCGGGTTGCAGTGCCTTCTAATACTCCTGGTAATTACATGTAAGAGGTCAAGTACAGGTTTTGAATGTGAAGTTGTGAAGACGCGATCTCTGTGTTCATTCCGTTCAGGAAACGAATCAAATTTTCGCTCATGTTTATGAGAGTTTGCTGATATTGTCTTCATTCTGTATCTTTTTCAAAGTAGAACCATCCACTTTCCTCATGAGCACGTGTCCATTCTTTGCCCAAGCATATTTGTGTGATTCGATCTTGGCAGCGTTCTTAGCAAGCCACAGTATATTTTTTTGCATAGGCCGCTCAGTTCTCATTTATATAAATGCTGTCATCGCTCAGTGTGTAGCGCTTTCGAAGCCAGAGCGCACGGTCACCAATAGACTTTAATTTGACACTAATTACAGGAACTTTGCAATCTCTGGCCGGCAATCTGTGCACGGCGTCTGCACATTCAAAAGTTTTTTCTGGGATTTGCAACCGTTTTGCAAGTGTCTTCAATTCAGCTACCAGGTCCTCTGTATCGGAGCAGAGTGTGTTGCTGGGCAAGTTGGTTTGACATCCTGAACATGCAACGCTAAGAGCCTATGGACGAAGGAGAGACGAGACACACAGGGCGCTGAACTATCAACTTTAATTTCGAAGGAGGGCGGTCCGCACGTTTCATACAGCACCCGAAAACCCGTGATGCTAGGGCATAAGCGCAAATCAAGGCAAATAACAATAAAACCAAAGGAAACAGGGTAAGCGCGCAGACGCATATTGACATACACAATACAGAAGGAAAAAAATCCAAGAATGATTCAGTCATTCTGGTGGGCCAGGTGCCAAGTACGCCCTTGAGGACACAAACACCAAGAGCTTCAGTGAAGGGAGCAGGGGGAAAACATGTTAACAACACTTGGTAAAAAAAGAAATCTATACACACCGGCTGTCCTGTGCAGCTTGGGGATGACAGGGATAAAAACAATAAAATGCAAAAGGCAACGACGCGAAAGACAATAAAATCTCAGAAGACGGTGCGAAGACGTACATAAAAGGGAATGAAGTGAAAGGGTGGTTGTAATGGGGGAAGAATTTATAGCCTTAAAGCATGCGATGAAAGTCAACCGAAAAAACATGGCTTAAAAAGATGCGCTGCAAGCTACCAGTGAACCCGGCTAAAAGGAAGTGATGAACGTAAACCATAAAATCGACTTAAAAGAAAAAAGATGGCTAAAGCTAAGAGAGGGATGAAAACTAGAATAAAAGAATAGAATTATTGTCCCCAGGATGCTTAAATAGAAGTGGCGAAAGGCCTAGGGTGTGAAAAGGAGCTGCGTAAATAACCAAGTTGGTCAAATGTTTAGGGGAATCCCCCCAAGGTGGAGTAGATTTCTAATAAGGGAGTAATTACTCATTGACATCCACCCAAGCGCAGCCATACGGCTACAAAGGAAAGCTATACAGCTTTCTCAGAAACTTCGTAGTTAAAGAAAAATTCGTCCTGGTCCGGGGTTCGAACCCGAATTTTTCTTTAACTACGAAGTTTCTGAGAAAGCTGTATAGCTTTCCTTTGTAGCCGTATGGCTGCGCTTGGGTGGATGTCAATGAGTAATTACTCCCTTATTGTAAATAACCAAGGCGCGAAAATTACAGTGACCGGGAAAGAAAAATCAACTCCTTTTCCAACAAGGCTACTGAGAGCGTACTCACGCATACGTCGTATTGCTTGTTGATGATACCTGCCTCAATTATCTCCCGAGTTGGTTGCTGCTCTTTGCGAGAATTTTCGTTTCCTTATACATTGAAGAGCGCCAGCGACAAGGACTACACTCACGAACGTGGACGGCTAAGTTGCTAGAATTAGCGTCGTGCTCGCAAAGTGTTCGACCTTTTTAGTGAAACCGTGTCGCCCCTGGTCTCGACGCACGAGGTACCAGAAAATGGCTCCATATGCTTCCTCGAGTTACCGCTGCTTTTTTTCACCGCAACATGTCTGCTGGATGTTCCAGCCTAGGTGTAACAAGCCTGTTCTGCCATACGACTCCGCACATTCGAAACTTGTCAAGCGAAAGATAGTCCAGTCAGCTTTTAAAAATGTGCTCACCAAGTTCTGTGTGCACTGTCAGGAAATCAGTTTTCAGAACCAGGTGCAGCGACTGCGTCAATCCGGATACCCGCCGTTGCTTTTATTCTCGGTGGATGAAAAAAATTTTAAAGAAAATGCAGTGTAAAAACTTTTGTGTGTGTAGTCCTTGTCGCCGGCGCTCCCTGATGTATAAGGAAACGAAAATTCTCGCAAAGAGCAGCAACCAACTCACTCGGGAGATAACTGAGGCAGGTTTCATCATCAAGCAACAAGACGTATGCGTCAGTACGCACTCAGTAGCCCTGTTGGAAAAAGGAGTTTGCGTTTCTTTCCCGGTCACTGTAATTTTCGCGCCTTGGTTTCTTATGCTGCTCCTTTTCACACCCCAGCCCTTTCGCCACTTCTTTTTAAATATCCCGGAGACACTAATTCCATTGTTTTATTCTAGTTTTCATCCCTCTCTTAGCTTCAGCCATCTTTGTTCTTTTAAGGGGATTTTATGGTTTACGTTCACTCCACCTTTTAGCCGTGTTCATTGTTGGCTTGCAGCGCAGGGCTTGCAGCGCCCTGTGTCTCGTCTCTCCATCGACCCTTGTCTCTTAGCGCTGCATGTTCAGGACCCCCTTATCTGCTTTCTTAATTCCATGTATCTCAATGTTCTTCCAGCAAGATTAGGCTTCGGGATTGTTCTCTGTGCATCGAAGTTCATTTATTACAATAGCTTTATCTGCTAAACTCTCAGTCTTTTCAACGCAGAGCTTTTTTAGTTTAGCAACGTGAGTGTTCTGCGCGGCCAGCAACGTCTTAATTTCCTCGTAGTTCGACGAAAGAGGATCATCAGTCAACAGGTTATCCTTCGTTAGATTTACGAAAATGCACTTGCGCGCTGAACTACAGCGCTCAGAATCTCCGCTTTCCAGACGTGCACAACGGGCTCTGTGCGGCAGCTGCGCGCCGCAAAGTGACTACAACGCTTGGTTGTACAACGCTTGTACAAAGCTGTACAAAGTCGGTACAACGCTTGGCTCTCATGTTTACTTCAAGAAAGTATGGCCTAAAGAAGCGGCCGCGAAAAATTCCATACCACACATTTGTAGAGAATTGCCACTGTTGCCTGTGTGTTCTCGCAGCTGTGTGGGTTTCCTATTGGCTAGTAGTGTGCGTTGTGTAAGTTAGCTGCCGCATCTCTATCCAAGTGCGCCTTGTTGGTCTCAAGCACATTATTTAGAAAATTTTCTTCTTGGTCGTACTGGATGAGGCGCCACTTGCAGAAGTCCAGCCTCCGATGGAAGTTGCTATCCGTGAGTCCGTGATGTAGAGGTAGGTCATCTTCATCATCATCATCATCAGCCAGACTACACCCACTGCCGGGCAAAGGCCTCTCCTATTTCTCTTCAATTAACCCTGTCCTTTGTCAGTTGCCGCCCCTGTATCCCCGCAAACTTCTTAATCTCATCCGCCCACCTAACTTTCTGCCATCCCCTGCTACGTTTGCTTTCTCTTGGAATCCATTCCGTTACCCTTAAGGACCAGCGGTTATCTTGCCCTAGGTAGAGGTAGGTGATGCGGGTATAACTGATGTTTAGACAACACTCTCTAAACTGAAGCGAATTTTCCTGGACATGCATCAACGACTTTTGTCGCACTCGCCTGTAGCTCAAAATCTTCGCTCAAGACATGGTGCCGTCTGCTTCTTTGAGGACGCATCACTCCGTTGGTGCCAAAGCGCTTCAACACCGTTTTGAACGAAGAAAGTGATGGTAAGCGGCGACCGGGCTGTCGTGCAGTACACAGCGGAGTGGCTAAAGTGAGGTTTCCATCCGCGTTTACGTATGCAGGACCATGCGACTCCCTGAGCCGTCCAAAAATGACCATACGCAGCTGCAGCCACGTTGAACGGGGAAAGGATGAAACAGCCGATGCTAACGCGCTCCAAAAGAATTTAATAATGTTGGTTTCTAGATTACAGATTTCTCACTTTTATCTTTTCGGATGTCACGGCGGCGCGCGCTGGGATCGAGTAACGACAAGTCGCACTTGGCGGGCGAGAAGGATGCACGCAGACGGCGGCTACGACGAGCCACTTTCCGTTCGAGCCACAGATAAAGCGCGGCTTACGTGTGACTTGCCCAGTTTTGAGTGACGTCAACGAGAGGGCGTGAATTTGCGGCGCTGAGCTGCCGCACGCAGACCGTTGCGCGCGTCTGGAGAGTAGAGATTCTCAGAGGTGTAGTTCTGTGCGTCATTACATTTTCGTAAATCTAACGCCGGATATCGGCTTTACTGATGACCCTAAACAAATACCGTATTACAAAAAGACATCATCATCATCATCATCAGCCTGACTGCGCCCTCTGCAGAGCAAAGGCCTCTCCCACGGCTCTCCAATTACCCTGTCCTTCGCCAGTTGCGGCCACCGTATTCCCGCAAATTTCTTTATCTCATCCGCCCACCTAACTCTCTGCCCCCCCCCCCCCCCTGCTACGCTTGCCTTCTCTTGGAATCCACTCCGTTACCATTAAGGACCAGCGGTTTCTTTCCTTCGCATGACATGATCTGCAATACAATAACTAAAATGTTAATGAGCAAATTTTAGTTAATATTTTGCTTAAATAGCACTTGGAACCTGTTTTATAGCGCCCGCTACGGGTGCTACAATCACTGCGCGAAGGAAGACAGATTTTACCTAAGAAAGGCTATTTTTTAAAATTACCTAAAATCTTTCAGTAACGCCCACTATATGCTAAAGGGCAATATTACAAAAATGAAAAACAAATGAAAAAAAGGCATAGTGGTTGTAAATGTAGATACATATTTTATCACGGTTACTAAATAAAATATGTCCCGCATTAGGTATTTTATTTGGTTTAAAACACTAAATGCTCGCCTAGAATTGACAGGCACTGCATATTTTTCAGAGAAATTTTAAAGAAAATAACATGATACCTTGTTTAAATCTGAGTCAAATTTGACACATTTTCGAAACTTGTGAATTTCAGATTTTGACACCTGACTGAAAAACTCCCTTCTAGAAAAATGAATTGAAACTTTTGGTTGTAGAAAGGAGCAATAAATATTCATATAAAATCTCAAGTGTCAATTTCTACATTCTTTCTGTTTAATTACTGCACCGGATTTTTTTTTTTTAAGAGCGGAGCTCTTACACTCCGAGCCGCGGCGTTGAAGGTCACGAAATATGCCGTTTGACATCTAAACCGGAGGAGCGGCCTGGCATTACACCACGTGGCCCGCCTCAGGTGCGGACTGCCGCCGCCGCGCTGGGCCCCGTTGCCTAATCCCGAGAATAGCCAGGTGACTGGCGCAGCTGCGGCTTCACCGCCGTCGCGCCGCCACCCGTGCCATATATGCACATGCACGGCACCTACACTCGCTTCCAGTATTATTTATTTATTTATCTGAAAATACTGCAGGCCAATATGTTGGCCCATGCAGGAGGTGCTAAGGCATTTAAAATGACAAATACCAAAGGAAATACATGGGGTTACAAACAATGAGCAGAATAAGGAACGCTCATTCTCTCAAGAAAATGCTTCTCAAGAGCTTTACTAAAATTTTAGGAGTGGAAAATGGCCTCGGGAAGAGACTTCCATTCGCAAACAATCCGCGGAAAAAAACTGTGCTTGAATGAGTCAGTCTTTGCAAAATGGGTTCGAGCAAATGAATTCGTGAATGGTGTGTTCGCCGCGACAGTTGTTTGAGAATTGCGGGACGGGGTATGTTTAGTTTATGTGTTAAAAGATTATGCATAAAAAACAGACGGGAAATTTTTGTGCGTACTGCAAGGAATGGAATATGGTTGGTTTTCATTAGTGTTGTAGGTGAGTCTAACCTCCTGTATTTGTTACAAATAAACCTAACCGCTTTCTTTTGCACCATCTCTATCTTGTATATGTCTTTCTTCATGAATGGATCCCATAATACCGAAGCGAACTCTAATTTCGACCTAATGAATGTTGAGTATGCAAGGAGTTCAACTTTACTTGGAGCATCTTTAAGCTTCCGCCTTAAGTAGCAAAGCTGAGAAAAAGAGGAGGAGCAAATGTCTGCTGCAGTATGTGAAGTCCATGTTAAGTCACGAGTTAACGTTACCCCTAAAGTCCGCTAGGTGGCGCCGCCATGGTTAGCTGCATGGAGGAAGGAAAGAACTAAGGAGAGGCCCTGACGTCACTTTTTGTGAAGCCGCCCCGCAACCGGAAGTTGGCTCGGCTCTCCTCACTATCTTCTTTCTCCATCGAGATACGGGGCGGAGATCGCGCGCGGCTCGCAAGCGCTTCATAAAAGAAAGGTATAAAAAAAAAACGCGCCGCTCGCCGCTACACTCCTACACCTCCCTCCCCGCAAACACGCACCTATAACACAGACCGGCGCAGAGGTGCGGTGAACCTTTTCCGACGCCAGGCGAAGAAAGACGACATTGCGCGCCGCTTATAGCTCAGCTCACCATCCTCCTCGGTCTACCGTACACCCGCCGTGTGGCCTTCGAAACGCAGCTCAGCATCGCCGAGAGCGGCTTCATGTTTCTGTGCTGTTTGGTGAGGTGCGAAAGTTCGCTGATCAAAACAATCAACGCTTCTTCGCGTGTCGAAGCGCGGTTCCGGAGTGGCACCTTTTCGCGAGATTCATTTCAATGTATCGATCACTCCGCGTAACGACACCAAGTTTGACGAACAAAATATCAAATAAGCGGTTATTTGCTGCATTTAAAAGCAATCTTAGATGCGTGCGTAACGTCACGACGCCAGGCATGTAGACTTTAACACGCAAGGCCGAACACACCGTGCCGAAAGCCCGTCCACCGCCACCGAGAAACTACTCGGGCCCCTAGCAACAACGACGCTAACGACGCCGAACGCCGTTGCTAGTGGCCCGAGTTTTCTTAGCAACAACGACAACGTTGCTAGTGGCCCGACTTTTTAAGCCTAAATTTTGACGTCACTTCCGTCACATTCTCGTTAATGCATTGGGAATACGAAGGGCCTCTCCTTAGTTTTCCTTCCTCCATGGTTAGCTGGCTGCCTACCGTGCTCTGCTTTAACCTGCCCCTGGCCTGGCCCAGGGCCTCGCCCGCCCCTGGATTTACACTCCATCGCTTCAGGAAGGCTCCCGAAGCACGTGGAAACCATCGGCATCACGGCCTGCTGCCGAACTGGCCCTCCAAGCGTCTCCAAAACTGTGAAGCGGCGCGGCGCCTCGCTAACCCTAACGCGCGGCGCCTGCACCGCCGCAATGCAGCGTCTGACCAAGCCCCTGCAGCCCAGACCCACCGATGCCGCCACCGCGGGGCCTGCTCCAACCACGTCTACAGCTGTCTCTCAAACGGCTACGTTCAGCGCCGCCCACGCTAACGAGCACATTCCTGCCGCACTGAACGCCTTGAGCGACGCTGGGAGCACCGGCTCGACGGCCGCGGCGCAGCCGGCAGCGTTCGTCGTCGGCGCAGCGTCCACACCTAGCCAACTCCACGCTCTAGGGGATGCCAAGAGCTTCGGGGCCATAGACGCGTCGCAGCCGGCTGCGTTCGTCGCCGCCGCTGGAGCCGCTGCACCTACTCCCGCCAAAGGTCCCACTGACCCCAAGACCTCCAGCCCGGCACCCGCGTCGCACATTGAGACTCCGGCTGCGGACTCAGACATGGACCATCCCAGGAAATCGGCTGCAGCACCATCGGTGCCAACCGTAAGCCTGCCACCGCAGCCCGACCCCGCGCCGAGCTCATCACAGTTGCCATTCAGCTTCTCCCTGGAACCCTCACCCCCAAGCTACCTCTCTACGACGTACTCGCCGCAGTCGCCTCCGCTGCCCAACTTTCCTCTGAGACCAGTGCCGACATCACCCTTCAGGCCAACCCAGCCCAAAGCCTTGTTCTCATTCTCCTCTCATTCTCATTCTCATTCTCCTCTCCTCATTCTCCTCTCACCGCCCACCTCCTACTTTCTGTCACGCATCTTCAGCTTCATGGTAAGCCTGTCACCATCAAAACTTACACCCCCCATCTTCCCATCTCATGCCTTGGCGTCATCGGTAACGTCGGGGGCCACTTCACTCCTGATGACCTCATGCATGACCTGGAATCTTTCAAAACAGATATTCTCGCTGCTCGCATGATGGGATCCACTCAGTCGGTGCTCATAGCTTTCGCTGGTACCGTCATCCCCCACTTTGTATATTTCAAACCCGTTGCCTTCCGGCGCCGTCCTCATAAACCTAAGCCTCCCACCTGCACCCGTTGTCTCACTCTAGGACACCGCGCCCACCAATGCCCCCAGCACAGCGTTCCGGCTAAGTGCTGTCGCTGTGCTGCTCCTCTACCCGCTGATGCTTCCGCTCATGTGTGTGCCCAGGCCTGGTGCGTTCATTGTTAGGTAAACACCCACCCCTCCCTCGACCCCACTTGCCCCTTCCTCCTTGCTAAACAACGCGAGTGTGCCAAAGCTGCGTGCCTCCGACGCCTAGCTTTGCGCCGGGCCACTCAACCCACCACCCGTTCCTCCTCCTCCTCCTCCTCTAATCATGAACCTCCATCAGCTCCGATCACGTCACCACCAGGCTCCTATGCCGCCATAGTTAAAGGATCCTCGGTTCCAGCGTCCCTCTCTTTCCCTACACCACCCTCTCCATCCCTGACTGATGAGAGCCGCTCGTTCGACCTCCGGCTCGCTATGCTCGAACGCCAGCAGCGAGAGCAGCAGCGTATTTCCCACGACCTACAACAGCAGATCCATGCTTTGACCAAAACCCTCCAGAGAACCATTTCCACTGTTACCTCCCAGCTTACAAAGCTAAATGAGCGCCTTGCCACGTTCACCACTCTCTCCTCCACCGCCCAGGTGGAGGATCGTGGAGATCTATGGCAGGTGGAGATCTATGGCTGATCTTGTCGAAACCACCACACAGGCACACCACACTCGCTTGGCTGAGCTGGAGACATCGGTTCTCCAGATTCTTACCACCCTCCAAGCACAATCAAAAAGCAATTGGAATCTTTCACTTCTATGCTCCAATCCGTCCATGAGTCACTGGCCCCGGCAATAAAGAAGGAACGCGTACCATCGCGAGCCTCTACCTCTCCACTATCATAATGGCGTTTGGCAAGGACCTCGAGATTATGGAGTGGAACTGCCGAAATCTTCGCCACAATAAGACTCCCCTCCACCAGTATCTCCTCACCCGCCCCTCCCTGCCCCATTTTCTCCTTCTACAGGAGACTCGGACGACCCGCACTGTCCCAGGCTACCGCGCATACCTTGCCACTACGTCCACACCACTTGCTTCTATTTATGCACACAGCGACGTGCTCGTGGAGCCACTTGACATCCCCTCCACCCTCCTTAAATATTTAGTTGGTGTGATCTATTACCACCCTTCTTCCCGCGTCTTTCTACAACCCCCCTGTCACCTCCTCTTTATTCTCAGCCCTGGGCAAGTTCCTTCACTCTCTTCCTTCTAACTCCCATCTCCTCTTTGGTGGTGACTTCAATGCCCCTCATACACTCTGGGGCCACCCTCAAACCCTCAAACCCGGCCGCCTCCTGCACTGTCTGGCCCAGGAACGCCACATCACCCTTCTTAATACTCCTGGCTGCCCTACTCGAGCGGGCACTGCCTCACAGCGCCCCACGACACCTGACCTCACTTTCTCTCGGGGTTCACTTTCCTTTCACTGGCAGGTGACAGTAGAAACTCTTCTCAGTGACCACTTCCTCGTCCATGTTCACACATTGTTTTCCCACATCCCTCGATGTCATCCGGTCATTCACACTGACTGCACGCCTTCCGCACTAATCTCGCCTCCGACTCCTTTCAGTCCTACGACGACTGGACGTCGCGCATCACTGCAGCGCTCACGTGCAGTAGCCGCCGCATTCGTACTCGTCACACAGTCCCAGACTCAGATCCTCATCTTCTCCGTTTATGGCGTCGCCGTAAACGTCTTCAACGCTCCTTTCGCTCCCAACCCCACAATGCCCAAACTCCTCCCGGATCACTGCTCTGCGGGCCGAGATCGTCACCCACAGCGCCTGACTCGAGCACTCTCGTTGGAGTGCTCTTTGTGACCATCTTGACTCTGCTTTGCATTCGCGATCCACATGGTTTCTCTTCAAATCCCTCCTTGGCACTAAGCCTGCCCTTGCTCCGACTCTAGGTAAAGCCCTCACTAAGGGGACTCCCTCTGATGTTTTTGATCAGCTCGCCTCTTTCTACCTTCCTCCCCTTCTGGCACCCTCCTACCCGATGTACTCGAGCGGACCTAACCCTGATCTGGACCACTCATTCACTCTCCGAGAGCTCGAATCGGCTCTGGCTGCTAATGCTACACGCTCGGCTCCCGGCGAGGATGCCATTACATATACCACACTTCGCAACCTTCCTTACTGCGCCAAAGAATTCCTCCTTCATAACTACAATGAGGCTTGGAACAGCGGCTGCCTGCCGAGCTCCTGGACCTCCTCCCTCATTTCTATGATTCCAAATCCGGGCAAACCTCCCTCTCTCTCTAACCTCCGCCCAATCTCTCTGACATCGTGCGTTGGTAAGACCCTTGAGCGAATGGCCTTGACTCGCCTCTAATTTTCTCGAGGCGAGGGAGTTCTTCCCCATTCTCTCATCGGCTTCCGACGCTGCGTCTGTGCACAAGACATGTTTCTGATTCTCCAGCACACCTTTCTGGCACCTACCCCCACTCAAATTCACGCACTTGTGACCGTCGATGTTCGCGAGGCCTTCGACAGTGTTTGCCACGACCACACCCTTTCCCAACTCGACTCCCTGGACTGTAGCTCCCGCATGTACTCTTATATCCGTTCATTTCTCTCCAAACGTGTGGCTCGCTTTCGAGTAGACACCCATCTGTCCGAACCCCACCACCTCACCCGTGGCACTCCTCAAATTGCTGTTCTCTCTCCTACCCTTTTAAATCTTGCTATGGCCCCTCTCGCCTCCCAGCTAGCTGAAATTCCCGACCTGCATCATATATTTTACGCCGATGACATCACTCTGTGGTGTTCGTCGGGCTCTCCCGGTCACGTACAGGACACCCTGCAACGTGGCTTAGGTCTCATTGACTCCTTTCTCACCACCGCTGGCCTCTCTCCTGCTCCTGAAAAATCCGAGCTTCTCTTTCTCAACCATTCCTCATACCAGCGCTCACACAACCACTTCGTCTCTCTTCACCTTTCTGGCTGTCCCATTCCTGTCGTCACGCAGTGCAAAGTTCTTGGCTTTCCTTTGCATGCAGCCAAGAACGTGCAAGCCCTTCACCACGCTGTCACCACCTGCCACTCCGTAACTCACCTACTGCGGCGCGTGGTCACTCGGCGCTCAGGTCTGCACGAGGCTCACGCGTGCCGAGTTGCCCACGCGCTGGCCCTCAACAAGGTCATGTACTTTGCACCCTACATTTCCTTCAATCAGACTCAACTCAAAACTCTCGAGGCTGCCCTTGTGGGCCTCTACAAGGCAGCTCTCAACCTCTCTATCACTACCTCTACCGCTAAGATCTTTGCCACAGGCCTCTTTCATCCTCTCTGTTCTCTTCTCTCTCTCCATCGTGACTCGCAGCTTGCCCGCCTTTCCCTTACCCGTCAGAGTCAGTGGTTACTGACTCAAGCGGGTATCTCGCCCATTCCCATCGCCCCTTTTACCTCTCCTATACCAACCCCTGCTCCCAATCTTCTTATCCTCCCCCTCCCGTCCAACATGTCCCCCGTCCTGCACGCCGGCCGTCGTCATGCGGCCGCGCAGCACCATTCCCCTCTCTTTGATACCCAGGGTGTAGCCTAAACGAATGCCCCCTTCGTGGCTCCTCGTGGTTCCTGCGGCTACGCCCTGTACCATCCCCACCTCCCCGCTCCTGAAACCCACACCAGCGGGCCGTATCTACACCCTCCGGATGCACTGTTCCTCGAGGTCCTCGCCATTGCACATGCCCTTCAGACATTTGCTCTCCTTCCCTCTCTTCAAGAGTACACAGTCTATTCAGACTCACAAGCCGCTATAAACCACATACAGAAACGCACCTTAACCCCTTCTCTCCAACAGGAGGTCGAGCGAGCGGTCTCCGCAGTGCAGCCTTCCATCGTTTTCCTCCGCTGGGTCCCTGGGCATTCAGGAATTGACGGCAATGAGCTGGCCCATCAGCTCGCCCGAGACACACTTTTCCGGGCACCGTTTATCCCCTGGCCCAAGCCCTGGGAGGACGGTGGGAGACTCACCCTTCGCCGCAGCATAAAAGAGGTCTACCTCGAGCTCCGCCTAGACAAACGCCTTTACCCTCCCCCTCATCCATCGCTCACGGTGCCGGAGGCTCGCCTTCTTCGGCACATCCAAATGAATGTAGTTATCAGCCCGTCTCGCCTCTTTCTCTATCGCTATCGATCAGAGCCTTCCTGTCCCAACTGCCCCTGTATCTATGCGGACCTGGCCCATTGCCTCTTTTATTGCCCTGCTGCTCAGCAGTCGGGTTCCTACCCCCCACCTTCTTTATCCATCACCACCTGGCTCGACTGGCTTGGTGCTGAAGGGGAGGAAGAACAGCGACTTCTGGTCGCCCAGGCGGTCGACATGCTCGGCCTGTAAATTATGGCCGAGTAAAGGTCTCTTACTAATACTACTTGCCCCTAAATATTTATGTTGTGTAACCCCGTGATATACATACTTTTTCAGGGTGTAAGAGAAAGGACTAATATGTTTTTTGCGAGAAATACGTAAGAGAACAGTTTTATTCGCTCAGCACAGCCATGGAGGCCGGCCCTAGTGAGAGGACGGTTCGGCAGAGAAGCCAGGCTGCGTCCCATCATCCAGCCGGCATTGCTCGCCGAGCCGAGGAGGCACTGCGAAAGCGGCGTGCTAAGCGTGAATCAGGCTTAGCAATGTGTGACCTTACTTAGCTAGAGCTCCTTCCCGTCTTACTACCTATAAAAGAGTTAGACCACTGCCAACTTTTTCTCACAGATGTAACATTTTGTACCATCTCCGATATTTCTTGTGCTAAATAATAAGAACCAAAAAGCACTCTGCTCTTGTGAAAGCTGGGGACCGCAAACTGCAAGCTGCAAAAATATTCAGTTTTTACAAAGTTTTGCTTTTCCTTCTGCCGAGATCCAAGCTGGCGATTTTGAGACATTGTTAAAGTGGTGTTTTTCACGTATCATCTTATGCGATTGTTTTCTAAGTTAACTACTGCGTTTCATGAAAAACGACCATCCATTTCTTTGCCTCGGCTAACTTCTTCTTGACGTATAAAATTTTATTGAACACAAAAAACGGCTATTCACCCTGAATTACATCTCAGGTTTGAATATATCCTTATATATTATGCGACCCCGTTTGGTATTTACAGATTTCTTGCAATTAAGCGCGGAGACTTACGAGAAACCTACCTCGGCAGTAAAGTTATGCATCCGGAAAGACGCAAATTATCACCTTTAAACACCTAATTATCTAGAATTCATTATTGAAGTTTTCACTGACACTGTAAGCAGGCATGCTTATATGGAAAAGAGTGAGCCATATTCGCAAAACAGTACATTTGGTTGAATTCCCTTAGCATGCATGTGTTGCGGGGTACTTTCATCCAGATTTACAGCTCAACTGACGTAATTGAGCAATCAAGGAGGGGACGAGTGGCAAAAATAACTGTCCGGCGTGACCTGGCCATTCGTCCGCCATTATCAGCGAGGACGGTTTAAAGAAATATAACTAATTATAAGCGCATTTCACAGCCACAAGTCATCACGGCACCCTCTTTATAATGCTGCTCATTAGTCAAGTTGGCATTGGTGAAACTCCATTCAGGTTTGTCCTAACAATTTTTCAGGTTGTCCTAACCAACAACGATTTGTCATACATTTGGAGATTTTCCTAGCCTGATAAAGGCACATTGCAGAGAAGAAAACTTAAAGACGACAGCCGCCGTAAAGGTGCGCACGCCCAGCTGATCAAAACGGCATGGTGATCACGCTCATTTAACCTACAACTAGAAAGCGAATGCATCTTACATTTTGTATTCTTCCACTTTCAATTCACCAGCTTCCCAAGCCCCACGGAAGCTGAGAAGCGCGCCTTGTTCAAAATAGTGATGATCTAGGCGGCGAAAGGTTTCCAGTTTCTGTTGGATATAAATGAAAAGTGCAATGCATTAATGCCCTGATTTAAATTGTCTCCTTTCATAAAATTTGAATGCGTATTGTCGGTGATCTAAATATATGAGGAAGTGTTTTTTTTTTTCACTGCCGTTTTAGTTTACATGGCTGAAAATGTGGGGGCCGGCACAAACGCGGGTTCATGATATCATAGTCGTACTCGAAAATAAGAAATCGGCTTGTGCAGGGCATGTAATGCGAAGGAAAAATAAACGCCTCGCCTTAAGGGAAGCGGAGTACTTTCCAAGAGAACCGAATTCTGAAGCTGGGTATGATTATGAAAGCCCTTTAGCCGCGAACGTAGTATCCAGGCCATTTCAGCGTACCTAGCAAAAATTTACATGTAAAAAAAAAGATTTCTTCCTATAAAAAACATTGCGACGTGCGATAACATTGTCGTAGCGGCTTACGGGTATAATTTCCGTGGGGAAGGTTAATTTAGCGAGGTTGGAAGCGCAAATGTTAACTTTAAGGGCTGCCATGAGTTTAGTGGCTGCTGTGATCAATGCTGTATTAAAATTTCGCTGGGCGTACTGGACGCACTACCGGCATATATGCTCACAAACAAATTTTTTCAACAACGCGTCTGATCACAAGCGGGGCAGGAGCACATTTACTCTAAAATTTAGCGCATATGATTTATTATCATACTGTGTTCGTACTGATATCAAATTTTTTCATTTGCGGTGATGAAAAAGCCTGCCTCTATCGTATTTTTATATAAAATGGTAGGTCCGGTTGGAAAGTCACAGACAATCGTCGACCTTCTTCAGTCCAGCGCAGATGGTATTAAGTCAAGAGCGACATTCACGCGTCCTGCGGTCTACCGCTCCAGTCCACCCTCATAATTGTATAGTTCGCGAACGCTCTGCAGAGGCACGCGAATCTACCGACCATGAAATTCGTCTGCTTGCTTCTCTTCTTGATGACGTATGTGAAAGGTAAGTCTTTCGTGATCATTAGCTATTTTTAACCTAGTACTTTAGCTGGCTGCTTCGTGTTTGGAACATCGCCGAATTGAATATATCTACAGGCTAGCCAACATTTTACCTCATCCGAGGCATCATCCTGCCATCGCATGGTGGTTAGGTAGCTTAGCATGATATCGCGAACAGGAAATATTCAGTAAAAGAGTTTGTAGTACGTGATCACCTTGCCTACTTGCCTTTAGGAACTGCATGTATGACTCCATCGAAACGAGAACACGCCGTTACGGTAGATGCGACATGATGTTTGTCTCGAGCACGCAGATGCAGACAGACTGCGCGCGAGTTTCAGTTGACCTAAATCGAAGACGATTACCTTCCCAGTCATGAGTATTGGGACTTGAAACTGATGAATTCCCAGCAGTTGGTCGAAGCGACATGGACGCCTTTCCTTGTGGCGTTCCGTGGTGGTGGCGTCCCGTGGACTCGCTGGCAGCGCTACAACACGCTGTCACGTTCCACTGCTTAAGGCGAGGCTTAAGCGCCATTAACTAGCAGTTAATTATTATGTAGTGATTAACAAGTAATTAGCCATTAAATAGTAATTTGTGAGTTTTAGTAATTAATCATTGTTATGTGTGATGTCATCCAGTTGTGACATCACAAGTGCCACAGAGGCAGTCAAAGTGGTGCGGAAAACACTTTCGCCTCTATGCACTTTAGACAGTGAAAGTGCCCCTTAATTTTATTGACAAATGTACAAGCCTGGTATTTCAATTTTGCTATTACATTTGGTATAAATTGATCAGTTCACATGTATTTGTGCGGAAAATTTGAAAACGTGAAATAGAAGGTGCGGTTTCTTCCGATGATCTTTTGCTGAAGTTCCGACCCGCTGCTGTTTCTCTCAGCCGCCCTTACAGATTTATACCTTTTTTCAAGTGGACTTTGAATACAACCTAGCTGCTGCCGTGTAGTTAAAAAGATTCTAATGGGGCGCTATCGGATTCACCAACCACAGCCTACTGTCGTGGATGCGTTGTTTATAGAAACTTGCCCGAGATCTTTACTGATAAGTGCCCAGTCTTAGGCAAATATCAAAATCCCATCCCAAGATCGGGCCGATCCCAGCCGAAACAATTTTGTCAGGGCAGATTTCTCGGGCTAGTCTTCACTCGAGCACAGTTCCGTCGCTTGTGCTGCATATTCGGGGAAGGCTTCCAAGCTAGCCGATTTTTATCAATGTAGTACACTTAGGAGCCAGTAGGTGAGAAAATAGGGAGTTTTACTGTAGGAGGCCTGAAATCTTTCGGCCCCCAAGAATGAGCATAACTTAAGGCACACCTTGCGTTAGGAGTTAATGTCAGCAGCAAGTGTCATTTTGACAAAATAGCGTGCACCCTAACACCAATTTACGTTCAGGCAATACGGCGGCGCCCGCCGAAGCGGGGCCTCTTGCTTTACCACCGATTTGTTGCTGTCGCTACATAACGTCGTAGGCTGACGGCAAATGAAAGACGCACGAAGCTTTGGCTTTGTCTAAGTATGCCTGCCCCATAAAATTTTATCCAGAAAACACAAAAAATTGGAAATTGCTCCTGTGTTTACGGAGCTGCTAGCCTAGCAGCTGGTAGGCTATAGGCTCACGGCAGAATTTCACACAACACTGACAGCTGACAGTAAAATTGCTCTTTTATTTTGTTCGCGTAAGTAACTGACTAATCTTGTCTAAAACGTGTCATCTCTCAGCACACCGCCCAAGGATAAAAACTGCGCACCAAGAGCTGGTACCAACATTCGCCGTCCCTCAGTAGCTGTGTCTTTGAAAGGAAATTGTGCTTTTTGTAGAGGTGCTGAGAAAACTCTGATCGGTCAGTCGTCTCCGCTGGCTTTACGTAACTTTTATTCATGCGCCGCACTGAAAGATTTCTGAAAAGATTGGTATGGAACAGAACTCAGTAATAAATAACGGTTTCGCGCAATATTTTAGACCTAAAAGAGTGAGTTTGAACTCGGATAATAATTTTATAGGGTCTCTCAGCGAGTATAAAATCTTGTGCCTTTGTAGAACTTTCATTATAAAATGCATAGAATGTGAGATTTGCTGAGAACTCACAGAGCGCTTTACAAATTCTGTTAGCAAAGAAGTACCGCAAGTGTGAATCAAGACCGAAGCCCTAAAAAACTTCTGTCGCGCTTTTATGATCTGTAATCCCGCGACAGTGGCGATGGGGCTTAAGAGATTGCAGTTTTCCGCAGCGACACTAGGCGAGCTAGATTCTTCTGTGCTGGCCAGTATCGGTAGTAAATACCAACGGCGACGAGTCTTTTGGGACTATCACATAGCGGTGAGTCCTGCACGCACGGTTCTAAATGTCGTGGCCTTTGTTACCACTGCTGAGCAGATGCTTTGCCGCTGCTGAGCGTGTCTGCCATGCCCTATTGCTAAAACAAGCAGAACGATGACTCCAAATGGGAAGCCCATTAAATCACACATTTTTAAGATTATATGCTTTTGAGGCGGAGCAGTTGTATAGCAGAGACTGCGTCGTACCAATGCTGGACAACTGCCCGGGGTCTTTAGATGCGTGGCTGACATTCTTGGACTTTTTCAACCGGCATTTGAATCCAAATGGGCCCCGTGGACCTTTTTGACTTCAGCATTAGAAAGGTTAACTGTGAATGACTCGTTCCCACATCAACAAATTTATGAATCTGCGAGTTTACCATATATCAATGTCTATCTCGAGGTACAATGTGTCTGTCAGCAAAGAAAAATAGATTTGTAATTATGTTAGGCTTTGAGTTTCATGCACTAGCTTTTACCGTAACTATTGCCTTAACGTAAACCTTCCTGAACTGCCAGACATGACCGCTAATGGCATACTACTCGCAGCGCAGAATCAAGTAACACAGAAATAATAAAAGAAAATATCTGGGCTCCAATTGCAGCTACCCTTCCTTAAAGTTATTCGGTATACAAGGAGCTGAATTTTATTTGGGCGTATTTTTTGTTTCTTTATATAAGAACTGAAGCACAGCTTTCAACGTCTGCACAACTGTGAACCAAATGTTTACTGCCACTGCTGTTCTGAGACAAGTAAAAAAGTTGCATGTGTATTTCAGAGGAGAAGGATTGACAGGTGGTACAGCTTTGAAATCAGACACCTAAGGACGGGTCTTCATAGGAACCAAGATTGGTTCAGTGCCCTCAATCTTTTTTACCTTTTTCCGTTTCATAGTCCGAATGTACTCCAATGCTGCCAAGGATTCAATTCTTCGGTTACACAATAGTCCTACCACAATTTTATGTTTACAAGCCGGTGAGAAAATGCTGTAAAATCTTTTTCCGTTGCCAAAGCTATAACGCTGTGACAGTACTGTCGCATCTTTTGTGTTCGGTTATTTCTATTGTATCATGTACTCCACACGCTCCTCCTGCAATAATTCTTTCGGGTAATGTGACAATCCTGACGAAATGCAGAGGTAAGGAAACTTCATAGTAAGTAATAGAAAAGGGACCAACCCTTACTTTCACGGCATAGAACACCCTATGTCAGCAAAATGCTCCGTAAATGTTTGAATTTCACATCACGTCAATCGCCTGTTCGCCTGCACCGTCTAAGTCGACGTCCAAAAATGTTTCAACAGGTCTGCGCTCAGCGGTGATGTTGTAGCAATAGCAAAACGTCTTGTCGCTCAGGACGACCAACCAATGTTTAAGATCACGCAGACCACACCGGTGATGCAGGCTGTCCCTGCGGTCGTTCGGGACTTTTCGTCTGCGTTAAGCGAGTGGTCCGTCTCGACATTGCCGCCACCATGCTCTCACGTCGGAGTCAACGATCATCGCATATCCACGCAAATGAATAAAATGGCCTCCCGGAGACCATCCAGCATTCTATCCGTCCATTCAATATGACAAATAGGGAGGTTTTGGTTCTGTGACTTTAAACCTGCCATGGTACTTTGCGTTCCGGGCATCGTCTTATATGACGAATGGCGCGATAAAAACGAGCACGACTGGCCTAACCTTCGGTACTGGCTATAGTTCTTCGGCTTTTTACGATTCAGTGCAGACATCACGCCAGAAAACACACTTCATGACCCTTTTCCCGGCTGAGCCCCCTATAGAGCTTTAATGTTGCTTTTCTATACCAAGATGACGTACTAGCTAGGCCACACGCCAAGGGACTTATGTAGCCCTCAAGCGATGCACCCAATCGCAACTGCCGCCTGCTGCCACTAGCTCTTCTCGTCTGAGACGCCAGCTGTGCACAGGGAACAGTGCAGCTTTGGCATGCATATTTTTTCTTGTAACAGAGTTTCGCTGTAGTAAAGTCTTACAGGTACCGCGCTGACTTGCACATCTCCTGCACAAAAGCCATAAGTCTGAATTTACAATGCTTCTGCGTATTTAATAACCGCGAGCCCAACCATCAGGTCCCCCAAAAGGAAGATTGGACACTATGCAGCGCTGCGTTTCAGCTGCCAACCGTCTTACACTGCAACGCTCTCCTAACTCCTCAGTTTTGTGATTCGTTACCGAGGCCAACTGCGGCTTGGAGGGTCGCCGAAGCCACGGATTGTCTACCCCAGGCTTCTCAATGAGAGAGCCTCTGACGGGAGGACTGTCATTCACGTCCACGATAATCTGACGCTCTCCCTCAGAAAAGCGTCGGTTGCATCGCCCACGATGCGAGTGCTGACGGAAGAAGACGGGCAGCCATTCACGCTATTCGTAAGTAAAAAGTAAAGTAATTCCGTTTGTATTCGTAGGTTATCAATGAAACGCGGTAATATATTCTAGCTTTAGGTATTTTCAGCATTAACTCAAGAACAGTAGACACAGATTGCTTCTAAGAGGTATGTACGGGCAGTTTCCACATAGTCATTTCTGAGTGCAGCTGACGCACGCAATCAGCAATACCGGGTGTTTTTTAATGTTTACACAATTTCATTTTAAGACTTTCGGAGACATATCACTGCGGCTTTTGCAGGGGAGGTTTAATGCAAGGCAGATATTAAGCACGTAGAGAATATTGATGATTAGACAAAAATAACTTAATAGAAGAATAAACTTTTCGCAGTTCATCTTTGAGGGCACGAATACATTGCAAAACTGACCGTCGTCAACATCGAATCTGAAAGCAGTCTAAAGTTTCTTATTCGCAAAGCAGTTATAAATATCGAACGTCAGAAATCGCATTTCAAACTTACTTGAGTTGGCTTTCCCGCATTGCATATATATAAGACGGAGCCGCTGCTCGTAGTATTGTCGTAGAAATTAAGTAAACTTCTTCGACATCTTCAACTGCAGAAACGTCATCTGTGTATAATGAACACGAAAAACGAAAGCCAACTAAAAGAGTTTCAGTGGGTATTTTGATGGTCGATGTTTAGACCGGCCTTGCCTAAGAGAAAATGTAAGACCACTGATGTTGTCAGCATTAAATTTCTAGTGTAATAAAAAAGGTAAATACATTATTTTACGTAATTAATCGCCTTATTATTCAGCTCTGTCAAGCAACTGAAGTTCGCCTTCCTGTATAATCCACAGACGCAGACCTGACCAGTGTATATCTCAGAGGTTTTAAAATAACAACCGGAAAACGTTAAAACAACCTCCCCACATACTGAATAATAACCACTTGGATTTTCAAACGCGTGCATGTTGCTTTATAGCACCACCAAGTCCCTGCTGCGGTCACTTCCTCAAACTGCTTAATGAATTCAGATGTATTTAGGGCGCCAAGACAGGTCGTAGGTAGAAAAACACCAGGTGAGGCGCCTCTTCCCGTGTTTTTCGACCTTCGTCCTTTCTTTGCGCCTTAAATAATTGATAATGAACCAAAACCAACTAGCCCCGAAAAATGTTCTATTAATGCTGATTGCATGCGGATGGAAATCGCAATAACATGCAGTAGCACTTGGGACTAGGCGATTCGATTTTTGCATGACCTCCTTTGTTCCCCCAGCGCGGTTCATTGCCCACTACTTCATAGTTCTCGGAAAACAAAATGTCACCTGTCTTGTGGGGCGTAACCTTACATATGAAGGTCGTAATGGCTCGGTGGTTTTCTCTGGACGAATAGAAAGCACTAGATGTCTGTATGCAGCACCGAGGAAAAAAACCTTCTTTTTTGACCTATATAAAATGGCATGACTATTACTTGCCGGCAGCTACGAACCTTAGATTAATACCAGCGGGCTGTTAGTCGCAAAGTTCACTATTAGAAGTTAGCCAGGAAGTTCAACAGTGCTCACCTGTCACTGCTTCCTCGCGTCCTTCACTAACAGCATTGCAATGCAAAAAAAAAAGATACCTGGACTTCAGAAAAAGCCTCTTTTGATGTACTGCTGCTGGGCTTTGTTTTAGTGCCTTGCATCAAGTTGCAACTAAACCGTGTGTTGAAATCACTCGGATCTCTTGCAGTACAGCGGTGAAGACATTGACAGAGATCTGTACGAAGACGAAGATAAGTTGGCCTCACTTGCGGTAACGAGCAAAGAAAACGGCGTGCATATGGTACGTAGCACGGAACAATAGAATGTATGGTAACAATAGATTCTAAGCATCGTTCTGTGAAGGACCCTATTGCTATTTCTGCTTTTCGCCTTCATGCACTCGATTGCTATAAGCCTGGGAGTACACTCCTTAAAACTGCAGACAACCGTTCGGTGCCTTCGCTATGGTAGGTACTAGTAGTCATCGTTGCACCGAAACTGCCAAACGCTTCAATAATGCCACTTCGACCACAGCGTTAAACCACTGCTAACTCATAGCTAGACTGATATTCTGGGATGGCTTCAGTAGAAGTTCTTTTCAATGTTTTGCAGGATTTTTACAGCTACGTTACGCAGATACCTACAGAAATAAGTGGGCACAAATAACCATGGCTCGCTTAATGAAGAAAACAGCTTGTGGAGAGTTGGCAAAATATATTTTGAGAATTGACCAAACGTCACTTTTAATAAAACCGATCAGGTCTCAGTCGTTAAATGATTTGCGTTCTTGCAGAGTTGAATTTGCTTATTTCCTATGTTCAAAGGTAGCGTAATTCGAATCGGCGGATGCATCATGATATCCGACGTGAACCGCAATTTCTTACACAAAACAGGAATGTGCCTGCCTCTCTCAAACATTCCTGGCTGAAAATTATCAGTGAGTAAAATGAAAGAAATGCACAGTAGCAGCTGTGCCTTATTATCTACGTAGTGTATGTTATCCATTTAATGATTTCCAGAAAGGGCTAGTCGGTCCTCAGCACAGAATTGAGCCGATCCCTATATATGGGCGAGCACAAAATGGCGTCATTCCTCACGCCTTGTACGAGATCGAGCAAGACGAGAGGCTCAATGAAGTTATGTTCACCAGAAATGAACGTAAGTAGAATTTTTATTCTTTTGGACAGTGTGAAAAAAAAATGAGAATACACTACATACTGATTGGACTTTCACTCGCAACGTATTTTAAGACGAAAGCCTTTAATGGCTCATACTGTCGTGACCAAGACATGCTAGAAAATGTGTCCGCATTTCAGATTGGTCGAAATGTTCGTGACGACGCTGCGCGCGAATTTTGAAGGGTGTCCACCAAAATATGTGAGACAGGTATTGCGTAATTTCCTGTCCTCAAATACAATTTTAATTTTCTTCATTACGGCCCCTCTTTCTCTTTCTTCTTTCACTCCACTTCCTCCCTTTCTGTACGCTGCGGTTGAGGTGTCCACCGATATAACAGGAAATTACAGCGCCATTTCCTTTCCTCAAAAAGCGTTGCGTTCAAAAAGCAACGCATCGCGCTGAACGGGTGGTGGCGTTCCGTGGATCCTCTGGCAGCGCTACAGCACGCTGTCGCATTCCACTCCCAAAGGCAAAGATTAAGCGTCATTAATTGGCAGTTACATAATGCACCAACAGAATGTGAAGTGAGCAATCGCAATAGCAGAATGCAGCACTCAGGTTTTCGCCTTTCATCACTTTAGCCGCTAAAGTTCCTCGTAATTTTTTTTTCCTACTGTTGAGCAGCGTTTCAACTTGAACTAGTCAGCTTTGGTGTCATGACAGATGACATCAGTATGGGCCACAAGTCCTTAAGCCGTGTTGCTTCAATACGGCGATTACAGCGGCTTTCAGAAGGCCACATACTTTAAAGTAGCCTTCATTCCTATATTTCCCTTAGAACTGATTTTCTCCTACATGTTTGGCAGCAGCGTAGAATTTCAATCCTGTGGAAATTGATTTTAAAATTTTTGATTTGTGATACCTCATCAGGATGGTTTCAAAAGGCAAAGCAAAATTAATGAGAAAGCAATCATTTCTCTCATGTTGATACCCACACGTTGCTTGCTGACAGGAATTTTAAGGCACTTTAAGGATAGCTAAGGCCTTGAATTTTACGATCGCAGTTATTGCTTGTATATGCTAATTAGGGCATTTGCACTACACACCGGTATTCGTTTCAGTAATCTGTGGCCAGTCAGCGCTATGTCAATGTACAAATCACCCTGGCCATGCAAGAGATTTCGATTTTGGCGTGCTAAGAGTACATTAATAACAAGAGGCGCAAAGGGTTCGGCGAGATAGTGACACAAGTTACTCGAAGGTTACCGCGGCAGAAAGACAAGCTTGTGTGTATGCGTGATACCTCTCGTCCTCGTCATTTTTTTTTGCCGCGCCATTCTTGTCTTAACATTCTTAAAGGACTTACAGTGATAAAAACAATTAGTTGTACACAGAATAGGGAACATAATCGATTGGGCTGCAATAAAGAACTCGCCATGCTCAGAACACCCTACAGAAGCACTTTCAGGAGCATAAAAACTGACTTTTCGTCTGACGAGTTGAAGGGACAGCTAACATAAAAACTCTGGTATACGAATCGTAGAAACGTCAAAATATACGATACTCCTTCGTCCAGACGGTGCGTGCTTCAAAAACGAGTGAAGCAGAGCACGCTGATGTATCTTTCCTACTTTTTATGCGAGCTGATGTTCGCAACAGAAATTCATTCTTGAACAGTCAGCAAACAAAATTGTAGTTTTCGTTTTCTGATATATGGCCGAATGGGTGATCATTCGTACTTCTGTGGCAGCTATGACCTGAACAGTTATTGGCTGCGCGGAATGAACGTTGGGGCACTCACCAAGTCAGAAACGTTAGTTGACTTTCCGGAATATGTACGGATTCCTTCTTCACAACCAACCGAGAAAGCTGCACCTTGAAGAGATAAGACTACTCCACGTAATGTTTTTGCATAAGCCAGGTGAAGATTCTTTTTTCTTCTCTTCATAGTGTTCGAAGTCGTCTGTACTATCAGACGTTGCAGGTTCAGTCACGCTGACAAATTTCTAGCGGTAACAGCAATTGCTACGTCATCCTGAGAGATTTCATGCAGTTCTTTTTTCGCATGTTCTGATACAGCGCTTGAGGCCGTCCGATTCTTGACGACATCGTTGCGCTGCTCTTTTAGCCGCCGTGGCAGATTTCCATTGGAGTGCATAGTGCAACGGCGCAAAACGACGAGGGACGAAGAGAGGAACACACAGGACAAGACGCGGAACTTCAACTAAGGTTTACTAGGAGGAAAACCACATTTATACAGGATTCGTAATCACACCTGATAAACAGTACACACCATCACATTGTCTGGGAACGTGGCGCGCGTGCCCGAAAAATGTGATGGTGTGTGCTGTTTATCAGGTGTGATTATGAATCCTGTATAAATGTGGTTTTCCTTCTAGTAAACCTTAGTTGATGTTCCGCGTCTTGTCCTGTGCTTTCTTCTCTTTGTCCCTCGTCGTTTTGCGCGGTTGAAATATGCACTCCAATGTCAACCAGCAACTAGCCCGCCTTCACTTGTTGCAGATTTCCAGTCCCGCCGATGTAAATGGAGTCACAGTCATGATATGGTATCTTATGCACTATAGCCAGGAACTTTAAGCGGGACACAGCATCTTTGACATTCAGGAGATTCCCGCCCAATTTGCTAGTGGACATATATGCATAATACACATTGTGCTTCTTGAAGGCTCGTGTCAGGGCCTCGCTTACGCCTGGGAAGTAAGGAACCTCCAGCCGTTTTCGTCAAGATGACAATATTGCATGTTGTGTGAGCTGCGGCTGCGAATGCTTGTCGATCTGTCGTTTGGACACATTTTTAATAACCTTTTATGGGTATGGGCTCTTTTCCAAGTCCTTTCTTGTCGGTTAGAGTTTCAAGTTCTTTGTTATTGCTCCAGGTGCTCACTGGAAAACGTGCCAGCGGCCCGGTTAACAAGTGATGCCCACTGTGTGCATAGGTTGTCAGCTTTAAAGATTTTCATGGCGCCGTATTCTATAACGCTTTTCGGTTATCTTCTGCATAGGTGCGTTCTTAATTTGTTACATCGAAATACAGCAGTTCAAAGTAAATTTACGAGTGCCGATATTTACTCTCTTCATATTCTCTTTTTCGTCATTCGGTCACCTGCGGTAACGAATACGCAGATGCGTTGTACGTTCTGAGTCCGGCGCACAGTTAATGCGATATATTTTAACGTCAGGGTCCCTGGAAATCGAACAATATACTGAAAGTAGCTGTGGAGAAAGAAAAAACAGGCTATACCTGCTTTAGTCTCAGTAGACATATCGCTTTCGCCTCGAGGGAAAGGTAGAAGGAGGCACTGCAAGAAAGAAGGGAGAAAAGAGCGCGATGCTTGAGGGCTCCAGAGTAATTCTCACAATTAGGGTTTTGGAAAGCTCACAGATTTTGCACACAGCGCGCCTATTCTTTTCGTTTCACCTACATTGATAGGCTGGCACCACGGCCGGAATTTTAACCCACGTGCAAGGAGAGCTTAACGAAGCCTCTCGCGCCTCAATCTACCTTTGTCGTCTTCGCGTGCGGCGCAAGGCCATACTCCTTGTCAAAAATACACTGTACTTGTGGAATTTGCCTCGTGTCTAATGCTACTTGCGTCGTGGTTAACTGACCACGCGTGCGAACAGGACGTCGTCATGCGTGTTGAAACACCTTCTGAACATTTATTAAGTTCTCCGTTGTGGGCTTCGATCGCGCATCGTTTATCGTCCTCCCGTGCAATTTCGCCATAGACATTATGACTTGGAACAATACGCCGTCGAACTGGCAGATTTGTATTTTGCTCTGGAACCTAATCCAATCGAATGAGGAATACCATAAAAGACCTGTCTAAATATTAACGTCACCCAGCAGCAGACCATAAAAACTTTTGCTCGCAAAGGTCGAATTTATTTTTAACTCAAAACAGGCGTGAGGAGTACAGAAGAAACAGCACTAATGAGAAACGTGATTAATGTCCTTCTAACAATGGAAGATAAACACGAATCCACAAAAGAAAGTAATCTTTCAAAGAATAAGTGTTAGTGCCAGAAGAAAGTTTATCGATATCCTTGTCGCCAAGCCACAGATTTACAAGCGCATAGTTTGTGTTCCACGCATTTTTCTTGTAGATGGCTGCTCAGAGTGGAGTTTTACGGGACGCATTTTTGATCTGAGAGATTCATGCAACTGAACTTAAGTTGACTGCCGCTCTTACGCAACTAATTTACGATAACATCTCCGTTCCTGTCTGGAGTAACTGTGTTAAAATACCGCGCACGATATTCTTTTATAAACAAGGCGGCTGTACTCTATAACGCGAACTGAGTGCGTTTCTGCCTGAGTTCCAGTCACCTAGCTTACCCTTCGAAGCTAATGCATTATGGGACATATTCAAAACTGTTATTTTGGACGGAGAGCTACATGCCATCACGGCTAATTTCTGCCAAACGTCGTAATGGCAAACCCTACATAAAAAAAACATATTAATTTATAATAAATTAAAATTACCGTTTATTTTGTGGTTAGTGCCAGTCCCACGATCGTGACGTATACATGAAAATGAAAAAAAAAATTAGCAAAGCCATAACGAAAGAGAGGCGTGAAGCTCAAAATGCATATTTGCTTAATCTTGGAAAGAGAATTAAGGATAGCCTGAAGGAAGTCTGGAAGTATCTAAAAAGTAACACAAAAATAGAGACGCCGCTCGTGAGAATTTGGACGCCGTCAACGGCGCGGCTGATAATGAAACCAAAGCAGCAATTTTTAATATTTATATTCAGTCTATATTTTTGCAGCTGGTAGCTGCCATCGCAGGTTTCAAGAGCGACAATAGGCTTATTCAAATGACAGGTATCTAATTGAAAGAGCAAGGGATCAGTTTGCTTTTACAGAATATAAAAGTCCACTGAGCCTCTGGTCGAGATGATATCTGAAACTTCATCCCTAAAAAATGCGCGACTTCTATTGTCTCTTTCTTGTCTACAATACTTACAACGTCCTTTAACAAGGCGCGTTTCCTTCTGCTTGGAAGTGCACAAATGCTATACCCATCTACAAGAGTGGCAAAAACAACCTCTAACTACCGACCTATTTCTATTACTAGAGTGCGTTGTAAAATTTACCAACGTGATGAGCAATTTTAAAAGCAACAACGTTTTCTCCCCAAAGTAGCATTGGAAGCGCCGGTTTTTCATGTGGCACACAGCTAATAGATTTTACGCATGAAATTGCTTCTTCAGTTAATTCTAATAAGCAAGCAGTGCTAAAACGGGGGCTAGTTGGTTTTGCATGATTGCTAAGTGCGATACTTTACAACACAATCCTGAGAAGTGTAAGGTCTCGTAAGCAAGCAGACAGTATATTTTTAGATTTTCGCAGGGCGTTTGATTCTTCCTCACATGCATTGCTGTTACAAAAGATCTCCATTCTTAACCGACCTGCCAAACGCATGATCTAGATTGAAGCTTATCCAGTTGAGAGAAGACAGCGAGTGGCTGTCGATGGCGTATCGTGATCTTTGGCGTCCCGCAGGGTTCTGTTTTGGCCCCGCTTCTTTTACAGTTGTGTATTAATGAGCTTGCCGAAACTGATCCCAGCCGCGTCAAACTATACGCTGATGATTGCTGCATCTATAAGAATGTTGGCTGTTAAAATGACCACAACTGAATAAGTAAAAACAATCGCAGCGACGATGGACAAGACAGAAGAAAGAAGAAAGACAAGCGCTGACTAAAACTGAGGTTTATTGGAAAAAACGCATGTATTAATACGCTCAAAAAAAAAAAAAACAGGACGCTTGCTACTCCGCGCACCGCCGAGGTGGCTCAGTGGTGAAGGCGCTCGGCTGCTGGCCCGAATGACGCGGGTTCGATCCCGGCCGCGGTGGTTGAATTTCTATGGAGGCAAAATTCTAGAGGTCCGTGTACTGTGCGATGTCAGTGTAGGTTAAAGCACACCAGGTGGTTGAAATTTCCGTAGCCCTTCACTACGACATCCCTCATAGCCTGAATCGCTTTGGGACGTTAAACCCCCATTCAATCAATTAAAGCATGCTATTCCGGAAACACCTCTAAACATAGGAATCAAGATACTTCATCTCACAGTCATGGAGAAGCACCGAGGCAGCGCTTACACACGTGTCACCATTCACGTGGATGTGACATTCCTCACACAGCGCCCTTGTTAATTTATCCCTATGCCTGCAAACAACTTTTGTCACATAGAAAAGAGGAGTGCCCATTTCTTTATCGGGTGAACCTGAGTTATTATTCATGAGGCAATCTCTGTTATGTAACGCAAGGTTGGACGATGGGGTACCTATTAAAGAGGTATTGCTGACGTAGACAGGTTATCACAAAATTTCCGGTTTGTCCGATGTATTTCTTGCCACACAAAAACTCAGTGTCATAGACTAACTACCCTTTAAGCTCATGGCACGAACTTATTTTGGCGTTTTATCTTGCAGGCTCTACTACCGGTTGTTTTTTGGATTTTTGTCTTTGCTTTCCTATCTACTACGGCACATATTTTCCATGTTTTTTTTCTTCGGGGCTGGGAACAGCATTTAAATGCCATATCTGGCGCCTACACACTTTAATCTATGTGACAAAAGATGTACATATGGTATAACCGCATGCCTCTTTATACCGGTCGGAACAGATGCATGGCAATTCCTAAAAGACTTTAGTTTCCTCAGAATTTTGTCCCTTGCAAGCTATATTTTTCTCTTCCGGGAAGGCTGCCAATTGTAATCTCCTAACCTGCTGACAAAAACTATTTGCCATTCCATTCACACAAGATTTTGAAAGTGCTGATCCTAAACATGCGACGGCTATTCCACATTTAACTTAGAATGGGCTGACCGATTACTTAGCAATGGCTTCACTGAGCGTTGCTGGAACGACCAGCAGACGTAATCACGGCTCAGGATCAAACTTAAGTAAAAAAACTGGAGCTCGTTGTTTTCCGGGGGTTCGAACGTAAATTTTAAACATTGCCCGCAACTATCAAAGACCGTAAGAATTTCTTCTTCATGGCGCTTGAGCCTACGCATTTTGATGGTAAAGTGGGCTTGACCCATGTATCTTACAGATGTTGGCCCTTTCATCCTGATTATGGAACCAAACAATGAAACGGCGTTATTTTGGCCTTTGTAGCTGTTTTTTATATCACGATGCATTCTTCGAATCAACAGCACACTGTGCATCCTTATCGAGCATTCCCATTATTAAGGCTGATTAGAGACTGTTTACAAATTTTCGCCGGGAGAAGAAGAAAACCATTTTGCTTAGTCTAATCGCTCGCAGTTATTGCTGATGTCTACAGTGCTACTAAATATTCAAACCCAAAATGTTGCAACCACAACTGAATTTAGTGTGCACAATTGTTGTAAATTTTCGCAGCCTACGTATTTGTCATATTCCTTGTGCTGATAGCGAACTTTCTAGTTAAAGGGCGCAAAGTTACCAGAACAAACAATGTAGAGCGGACTCCGCGTGGATGCGATCAATTGAATGATGCGTAATAGTGTTTTTTAAAGATGTTTAATTTATTGATTTATTGGAGGAAAAATATTACAGTTCAGACTTCAGATAAATTGTTTTGTAGGTATATTAAACGCATTTTTGTAACACCTGAAAGCTTTTGATGTAATGAGGTTTTGACTATAACTAGATGCCTGGGTCTCCAAATTAAATTATTCACCTTTTACAGCGGCATTTAGGCCAACTTCTTCGCTTTATTAGGGGTGGAAAGATCATACAGTGCGTTTTCTTTTACTTTCTCACAAAATAGCCGTTATCAATAAGAGAGCGTATCAAGGATGGCAAGCAACACCCCAGAGGGTCCCTGAAGATGTAACTGTTGAAATATTTTTCGTCGTGGATGCCCCTCACCACAGCCGTTTTTCTACCCACGAAGGCCTGCTGGGCTACCTGTGCGTCATGATCAACTCCGTAAGCTTCCGCCAGCCTGCGGCATTCTTCATTCTCTTTTTGCTGGAAGATCAAACAGTTATAAATGTGCGCTTTACGATCAGGTTTATTGTTTTGGGGGATGGTGCATTATATTCGGTTCAAAGGAGATCAGTAGTGCGGCAATATACACTATGTTGAAATACAGGTTAGCCCCTTCCATTTTCGCACACCCATACAACATTTCTCCCTCTTGCTGAAGACAAGGTTTTTGGTTACTGGCGCCATTTCATGTATGCTTCAGCGTATTCTGTGTGTGTACCGTGTCTTGTGTCGTAAAGGCTTTCTTTCGTTCGCACATTCGACCGCTCAGTACACAGACCGCGCCTCGCTAGTCCATTTTGTCTTTACTGCCAAGGCAGGAACTTAGAAGCTGGGAAAAGACACAAACACATTCAACCCACAGACATTAACGGGGAAGCGCAAACGGGCGTTTCCAAGAAATGGCAGAAGGTTCCCGGGTTCGCACTCCCCGTGCGTTTCGAACAAAAGCGACTCCCGCCCCTCCGGTCGTAAAAGGCTGGAGAGGACTCAAAAAAATACTTCGTGCATGAAAAGGAAGCCCGCTATCTGGGGATGTAAATGACAAAAACGAATAGATATATGAAAAGATGCGCTCGCTAACGTGTTGACGTGGTCAAGCCAATCGCG
The DNA here is from genome assembly GCF_055824585.1 of Amblyomma mixtum. Classification (NCBI taxonomy): domain Eukaryota; kingdom Metazoa; phylum Arthropoda; class Arachnida; order Ixodida; family Ixodidae; genus Amblyomma; species Amblyomma mixtum. Next base: position 122,215,479 of record NC_143013.1, read on the forward strand.
TCTCTCAATCATTCAGTGTGCGGAGAAAATGCATACGACGCTATTTTGTCCTTGGATGCGCACACAGTGACTGGAGTCGAACCACGATCCGGCAGAAATTGCCAGGAGATTATGCCTTCAGTCGCGTCTGGCTCCAGCACATCGACCTACCAGGCACAACGGATAATAATGTGGTTGCTTGCGGAAGGCAATGCACTCCGGATGACTACGTCCACGACCCAACGCTACTTCAGGCGAGGGACAGTCTCCTTCAGTGAAGCAGGGACGAGAATAGACGAATGACAAATAAAAAAAAAGCGCGACGACACACTGCAAGGATACCCAAGGAGCAAAATATGGAGGGTGTTAGGTCACCCCCCCCCTCCTCCCCTCGCTGAAATATCCCGGGTAGCAAAAACAAATAAAAAGATTTGTTTTCAAGGCAGGGACATGACGTACACATGTGAAGCACTCCTCCAGACACCACGCCTTCCGCTAACATCGGCGGAGGAAGCGCAAAATTTCTCTTGCGGAGCCTACTCGACGAGGCGCGAGAGAGAAAAATCTTGCGGAGGGCACATAAGAAGAGGAGCATGGCGAAGTAGCTTGATTGCGATAGGTGTAACTACGCTAGTAATGAGTCTCTTCAAAATATATTCGCGGCCATGCCATCCGAGGACGATGCCTCGCTACCAGAGAAGTGGAAAGTATTTTCGACGAGAAGGTGGGCAGTGGCCCTTTAAGAGCTGCGCTCTAAAATAATACACCAAACACACTAGCAAAAGACGGCAATAATATAGAGAAGTGTTAAATAAAGCAGAATAAATGACATCCTAGCCCCACTAAACATGGTTCGCAATTTACACATTGGCTGGTTCCGTTTCCTTTACCGACGCGTCAAAATGCAGGTATTTTTAGCCTGCTCACACAGCATCAGGGGTCTGGCTGCCCCTGTGGCACTTGGTCTGCAGCCACACGTAACATACCTCTGTCACGTAATTGGTGTATCTGTAGAGAAGGCATGGCTCAAGTATTAGAGCAGTATTACAAACTGTGTTTTAGTCGGGAACAGTAGTATCGATCTCCCCCGCACTAAACGAACTTCTTCTAGCCAACTGAGATTAGCAGCAAACCTGGCCTGTTTGTCCAATTTCGTTAGCACTGGAATTCGTTTTCCTCGCGGAAAATTCAAGTTTCACTATTCTACGCGAATTGCGGCTATGAGTATAGTTCTGCTTTCTTACCGCTTTCGACAGCTAGCTACTAATTGTAAACGCTTGCTCACTTGCGCGAGTATTGATCAGAAATTAAAGTTTCTTCACATCAGCTTCAGCGCCGCGGTTCTATCTCTGTTGTTTAAGTGCAGCGACATGCGCTCGCATTCTTCGCGTCCTTCAGTTAAAATCGATCCCTCATTATTACTCGAAATATGCTTATTCATTAAAATCAGTTTTCGTCAGTTAAAATTTAGAAAAAAATCAGGCTTTAATCGAAGCTTGAAACAACTGCTTTTGAATCGCAGGGCACGGCCCATAGTTTATATCCCGCCTACTTGAAGCTGACTTTCACACAAAGAGCGCTGAGCCCTGGAGATGCTGATGACGTCAAGCGTGAAATTTGAAAGTCGATGTTTCTCTTTTTCAAGAGCGTCACGATGAAGAACAGAGCTGGACGCAAAGCAGGCGCTATGAAGCTTGACTTCTGTTGGGCCATTTGTGCCAGGTGGTAGCATATAATGTTGAATATTTGTGTTTGACTGAAATGGCGCTCAGTTCGGATGCGACTTAATCTGAAGATGCAAGGTTCTAAGCTGTACACTTCAGACACCGCAACGAGCTATGAAAACAAGAACTATAAGTGGAACTATAAATGGGACAGAAAGACAGCAGAATGGGCATGTGTAGTGTGCCAACTGTGACGGGTTCCGCTACCGCCATGTGCCGACATTACGCTGCGCTTGACGACGACGAAGTTGCCCCGCTCTCGTGGTGCTGGCTACGCTTTTCTACGCTGCCAGATCCTACACGGCGGTTCAGCCTCTTGAGGATGCCTAATAAACGCACCCATACAATTGGAGGAGGTGCTGAGTACATCCCCTACCAATCTGGAACTCCGGAGCCGTACGCTGCCGCCTGTGTCAACCATGCCAGATGAGACTGCCCCAACAACGGCGGCGAGTTCAAACACCGTCCTTTGTTCTGGTGTCATCCGGCAGCGTGAGCCTTCCCTCTTTAGTGGCACTGCCGACCAAGATGTTGACGACTGGCTGCCATTGTATAAGCGAGTAAGCAGCTACAACAAGTAGGATGACACTATCAAGCTCAGTAACGTCTTTTATCTTACGGACATGGGGAGCCTCCGGTTTCGCAACCATGAGGCGCACCTACCCACTTGGCCCGTATTTAAAAAAAGTTTTGCGGAAGTGTTCGGCCGTCCTGCATTGCACAAGCTTCGGGCCGAACAGCACTTACGGGATCACGCTGTACACACCCACGAGACCTTCACAAGTTACACTGAGGACATCGCTGACCTCTGCAAACGTGTCAAGGCCGCCATGCCAGAAGAGGACAAGATCCATCACATTCTCAAATGCCTCGCTGAAGACGCATTTCAGATGCTGCTCGCGAAAAATCTCATCACCGCCATTGAGGTTATTAGGCTTTGCCAGAGCTACGACGAACTCCGCAAGCAGCGCTCTTTACACGGCGCGCCGGTGCCTGCGACGAGGCCCTCTCCACACTGGCCCTAGGCGGTACTACTTCTCAGGACTCCCCTCTTCTCAACCAAATCAAAGCCTTCGTTCGCAAAGAGGTCGCTCACCAGCTGTCCCTCATTTCACTCTTTCAAGACCCCCCCGGCCAAATTCCTGACTCGACCCCGTCTAAAGCACCGTTTTCAACAGTTCGCCTATATCCTACGAACCCTTGGCGTACTGCGGTCAACCGACCCATCTGCTACGCCTGTAGTCTGCCTGGCCATGTCGCGCGGCTTTCCCGCCAGCGCCTTCCGCCTTCTAGACCTGATCTGCGCTCCTACCCGTACGATGCCGAACTATCCTCGCCGAGAAGGCCGCCCGGTTCCCCCTTTGTTTCCCATTGATCACCAAATTTACACCACTCTCCGGTCGCCTGCCCCTCGACGCCGTTCCCCTTCTCCGATGCGACGACGTTCTAGCTCCGCACTTGAGGGAAACTAACAGTCGCAGTTCCGGGGACAAGAGCTGCGCTTGTTTGGAACTCCTCAAGTCCTCCGTGTCGTCCCGCTAATGTAATCGTAGTGTTCGTGTAATGCGCCTAGGTTCTCGCCCTCGTGGACACGGGCGCTGCAGTCTCCGTGATAAGTGAAGCTCTATGCCGCCGACTCCGCAGAGTGACTACCCCAATTTGTGACTTCGCTTCGCACCGCCTAATCACACCGCGTTCGCCCCTCAGCCGCATGTATGGCCCATATCCTCACTCAAGATGTTTTGTACACCATCGAGTTTATTGTGCCGTCTCACTGCTCACAAGACATCATCATGGGGTGCGACTTCCTTTCTGCTCATCGTGCCATTATTGACTGCGCCCGAGCAGAAATTGCCTTTTCTCCGCTGTGCGATGCTCCCTTTCGCGACTTACCCACCCAGTGTGTCAAACATGTCGTTGAGACTGCTACCGACATTCCTCGGATTTCTGCTGCCCTCGTACCCCTCTCCTGTGCAAGCGTCACTCATTGAACTGTTTTTTTCACGCCTTCCGAAACCGGCTCCCGCCATCCCGGCCTCCAGTTTCCCTTTGCTGTTCTCACGATCAACCATGCACAAAGTGCAATTTACGTCTCGAACTCCTCCTCGTGCCCGTCAGCAGTGCTCCGAGGTGAATGCCTCGGGCGTTTTGAAGAACTTGATCCCTGCCTTCCCTACCTTATTCTTGATACCACCGCTCCCTTTGATGTCGATATGCTCAGCTCTTGTGATGTTGAGAACGATCCGCCACCCTCCGACGCCTTCCGCCATGCCATTGACACTGACCTATCACCCGCGCTAGGTGATCAACTCGTCGCCCTCCTCCGGCGCTTTAGTTCTACTTTCGATTTTCCTCAGACTGCATTGCGCCGCACGTCTGTCGTTGCGCACACCATCGACATCGGTACACACGCCCCCCTTTGCCAGCGCCCCTATCGTGTCTCCGCTTCTGAGTGCCGCATCATTTCTGATCACGTGGGCGACATGCTCCATCGGGGTGTCATACAGCCCTCCCATAGTCCCTGGGCGTCTACGGTTTTGTTGGTAAAAAAGAAAGATGGTTCCATCACGTTCTGTGTTGATTACCGCCGACTCAACAACATCACGCGCTAGGACGCCTGTCCTCTACCACGCATCGATGACGCCCTGGACTGCTTGCAGGAAATTGAGTATTTCTCCTAGCTGGATTTCAGGTCAGCCTACTGGCAGGTGTCCATGGCTGACGCTGATCGCTCACAAACTGCGTTCATAACACCTGACGGCTTATATGAGTTCAACGTTATGCCATTTGGCCTTTGCGACGCCCCGGCAACTTTCGAACACCTGATGGACATTATCCTTAGTGGACTCAAGTGGGAGAGTTGTCTTTGATATCTCGATGACATCGTCTTCTTTTCTGCGGACTTTTCTTCTCATCTCCGCCGCTGGAAGCGCGTTCTGGCTTGTCTTACTGACGCTGGGCTTCAGGTGAATTTGAAAAAGTGCCGCTTTGCTGCCCGACAACTCACCATTTAAGGACATGTAGTCTCTAAAAACTATTCTTCCGGACCCCTCCAAAATTCGTGCAGTTGCTGAATTTCTGAAGCCAACCTCACTGAAGCAGCTCCGTAGCTTCATTGGCTTGTGCTCGTACTTGAATTTTGTCTCATCTTGAATTTTGTCTCGATCATCGCTCCTCTGACCCAGCTACTCGCAGGCGGCTCCAACCTCTCCGCTTGGACGCCTGCTTGCGATGGCGCCTTCAACACCTTGCGCCGCCTTTTGGTTCCGCCTCCTATCCTGCGCCACTTTGACCCGACTGACCCTCCTGAGATCCAAACTTACACCAGCGGTATTGGACTGGGTGCCGTTCTCACTCAACGCAAACCATGCTTCCGTGAGTATGTGGTCGCCTACGCCAGTCGGACCTTGAGCAAAGCGGAGGCCAACTATTCTGTTAGGAACGAGAAAGTTTGGCCATAATCTGGGTCACTCGAAAATTTCGTCCCTATGTCTACGGTCGCCCGTTCTGTATAGTAACCGAAAACCATGCCCTGTGCTGGCTGGCTGGCCTCTCTCAAAGACCCGTCAGGCTGCTTAGATCGCTGGGCTCTGCGATTGCACAAGTATGACATTCATGCCATTTACTGCTCTGGCTTCAAGCATAACGACGCGGACGCTCTTTCCCTCTCGCCGCTACCTAGTGCTACATCGTCTGCACCTGTGTCTGCTTACGACTTGTCCTCGCTTGTCACTGCTGATATGTCCACCGAGCGGCGGAAATACCACTGGATCGCCACTCTTATTAACTTCCTTTCTAGTCCTGCGACTGATAATTCGTCCGCTTCCCTCTTACGTCAAGCCCGTCACTTTTCTATTCGGGACGGTCTTCTCTATCGTCGAAATTACCTGCTCGACGGACGCAAATGGCTCCTAGTCATCCCCCGCCATCTGCTCACCGACATTTGCGCCGGTTTTCGTGCGGGCCCCCAGTGTGCACACGGCAGCGCCTTGAAAATCTACACGCGTCTGCCTCTCTGATTTTACTGGCGTGGCATGTGCCGCTATGTGCGCCACTTTGGGCAGCCTTGCCCATCCTGTCAACAGCGTAAAATCCGCCTCACACCTCGCCAGCTCCATCGCAGCCTTTACCCTGCCCCGCCCGCCCGTATAACCACATTGGCATAGACCTCTACAGCCCCCTACCCCTCACTCCCGCTGGTCACCGCTGGATTATCGTGGCCGTGGATCATCTCACACGTTATGAGGAAACGTCTCTATTACCAAAGAACCTGATTCTTCGCCATGGTGCTCCTCAAGAACTGCTCAGCGACCGTAGATACGTATTCCTGTCTGACGCCCTTGAGGCGCTCCTCAAGGACTGTCGCATTATCCATCGAACCGCTTCGTCTTACCACCCTCAGACCAACGGCCTGACCTAGCGTTTCAACCGAACCCTCAGTGATATGCTGGTCATGTACATACGTCGACGCCAACCACTCCAACTGGGATCAGGTTCTTCCCTTCGTCATCTACGCATATAACATTGCGATGCAAACCACCACTCGATTCTCTCCCTTCTTTCTTCTCAACGGCCGTGAGCCGCCCTGCACGATGGATACTCTTCTTCGCTCTCGCCCCTACATTTCCGAGTCCACGCCACTCTGCGGCGATGCCAGGTACGTCGAAGAATGCCGTCAGCTTGCTCGCTCGTTTACCACGCAGACCCAGCGGCAGCAAAAACATGACCGCGACACTTCCGAGGCCTCTACCTCCTATCCTGCCGACTCCCTCGTGTGGCTCTGGGTGCCTCCCACAACTCCTCACCTTTCGCGGAAAGTGCTGGATCGGTATCATGGTCCTTACCGGTTTCTCAAGCAAACCTCTCCGGTCAATTATATTGTTGTGCCCGTTGCACCCTCTGAGGACTTGCGTCGCCGTGGCCGCGAAACTGTCCACGTCAACCGACGTAAGCCGTACTACGACCCCTCTGTTGGTCCTTTCCTTTAAGATGCCAGGCTGGCTCTTTTTCACCCGGGGTAGTGTGCCAATTTTGACGGGTTCCGCTACAGGGATGCGCCCACACTACACTGCGCCTGACGACGACAAAGTTGCCGCGCTCTCTTGGTGCTGGCTACGCCTGTCTACGCTGCCATATCCTACACGGCGGTTCGGTCTCTTGAGGACGCCTAATAAACGCACCGCTACACATGAAACAAATGCGGGTTCATGACAACCTAGTTGAAGTCAAGAGGAAGAAGTGGGCTTGGGCAGGGCATGTAATGCGAAGGCAAGATAACCGCTGGTCCTTAAGGGTAACGGAGTATATTCCAATAGAAGGCAAGCATAGCTCGAGGCGGCAGAAAGGTGGGAGGATGAGGTTACGAAGTTTGCGAGGATACAGTTCCCGCAGGTGGCACAGGGCAGGGTTAATTGAAGAAGTAGGGGAGAGCCCTTAGCCCCGCAGTGAGCGTACTGAGGAATATGATAATAACGATGACACTTAGCCTAACCATCAAACTTGTTCAAGTGTACGCGAGACCGTTCATGAGGTCAGGTGTATTCACCAGTAGCCTCATGGCTCGATAAATACCTTTTCAAATTCTGCTCAACTACTTGAAGCTACCACCCCTTACTGGCGTTTGGAACGCTGTGCGCATATGATCATGAGCTCAATGATCTCGTTGTCTTCTTCCTTGATAACTCAATTTTTCCATGTACCCGATTACTGGGAGAAAAATTTAAAACCGCCCCATAAGGTACGAAAACATTCCTTCCTTCAACTTGCTCGCTTCAACATGCTCACCACCACTACAGACTTGAACACAAAGGCGTTCCTTTGCCATTTAAATAGCACTAACACCGCTCGTTTGTATTTCTTGGAAGTTATAAATTTATAAGTTATGTTCAGTTACTGCTGATTGCTGTTTTATTTTTCCTGTAACTTTTCACCTAAGTCGCATGAAATTAAGTAAAAATCAGGTTTTTGTCATTTGAGTCATTCTAAAGTGGTTCTGCATTTCATATGGCTCCCGTAATTTTAGTACTTCAAGAAGAGATGGAGTGTATAAAGCTATTGACGTTTGTCGCGTTTAATCAACCATTCCTACAAACCGATGTCTCCTGTCTCCAGGTAAATTTGAGATTCAGCTCAATGACAGCTCCAAGGATAAAGTTTTTGGTCACAGGGGCGGACATAAGCAAGGTATTTATTGGCGCCACGTATTTCACTGAAGCCAGTTTTGACGTCCTGCTTGGGCTATGCATAATAAATCCCTATGTTTCTTGTTTTTTTTTTGGTTCTGCAGTATGAATCATATGCTGATCTATACCCGTATAACAACGAATACATATATGACCTGAAGACGCTGAGAAATTTAATGGGGTATGCGTACGAAAATAACAGAAAATTTGGTGATCCGGATGTTGTGTACCTAATGACAGGGTATGTTATATTTCGTATATAATTTACAGCATAATTTGAAGAGGTATTGCAATGTGTGTAAGTACGCTTATTTCCTTATTTCTTTAGCCGAGAGGTGTACACCGTAATCAACGGAAGCTTTGCAGAAGGTCAAGGTAAGTTTGTCTTGTACAGATATTAACATCCCGTACATAGGCATAAGAAGTATGTTTGCGAGCCATTTAGACACATTATGAGATTTTTCTATTATCTATAAGAATAAAACACTAAGCAAGTTGTAATCAACAAGCTGAGCAACAGGCCGCTAACAAAAAAAAGTTCCAGCTCGATGTTTTTGACAGGTTGTGCCTAAATGATAAAAGAAAATGGCCCCTAGCCTTCATTGATTAAGGAAAAGCATTTGTCTCAGTGCAAACCTCAGCAGTAATGGAGACATTGCGCAATCAGGACGTAGAAGAGTCTTATATGAAAATATTGCAAGATGTGTATAACGACTGCACTGCTACCATAGTCATTCGTAAAGTCAGGGATCAAAATTACAATAAGGCAGGGTGTCAACCAGGCAGACACGAGCTCACCAATTCCATTGCACCGCTTGTTTACTGGAGGTGTTCGGAGGCCCGGATAGCAAGCAGTTGGGGGTAAGAGTTAATGGAGAGTACCAGAGTAATTTACGACTCGCTGATGATATTGCCTTGCGAAGTCAATAAGGAGACCAACTGCAAAGCATGATCAATGAGTTAGAAGGGCAGAGCAGAAGAGTAGCCCTTAAAATAAACATGCAGAATACCAAAATAATGTTCGACAGTCTCTGAGGGGAAAAGACATCGCAATTGGTAGTGTGGTCCTGGAAGTGGTAAGAGAATACGTGTACTTATCACAGGTAGTGAGTGCAATAGCCGAATCATGAGAAGGAAAAAACTGTAAGAACACGAATGGGGTACAGCGTATATGGTATGTTCTGTCAAATCATGAATCACAGTTTACCAATATCTCTCACAAAAAAGTATAAAACAGCTGATCTTACCGGTACTCACCTATGGGGCAGAAACGTGGAGGCTAACAGAGAGGGTTCAGCTTAAGTTAAGGACAACACAGCAAGCTACGGGAAGAACAATGGTAGGCGTGACGTTAAGAGATCGGAAGCGGGTGGGGTGGGTGCGAGAACAACGGTGGTTAATGACACCCTAGTCGAAATAAAGACAAGTAATTGGCTTGGGCAGAGCATGTAATGCGAAGGCAGTATACCGCTGCTCCTTAAAGGTAACGGAGTGGATTCCAAGGGAAGGCAAGCGTGGCAGGGGGCCGCAGAAAGTTAGGTGGGCGGATGAGATTAAGAAGTTTGCGGGGATAGGGTGGCCGCAGCTGCAACAGGACAGGGTTAATTGTAAGAGAGATGGGTTACTTGTAAACATAAATCTCCCGAAAGCAGCAGCTTTGACAGCTGTCGCCGTAGCTCAGAGGTAGAGCACCGGACGAGTAATTCGGAGGTCGTGGGATCGGATCCCACCGGCGGCATGTGGTTGTTTTTTTCTGCTTTTCTCATCAATTAGCTTTAAGCGATAACATATTCAGTAATGCTCTAAATTGATCAACACATCAAAATAAATAAATAAATTGCAATCTCCTATTTCACTTGGTTTCTGTGGCTGTTGGCTTCCGTCATATTTACAACGAGCCCCTCATTGCCCTTCCTATATACGAGGTCTATTAGAAAAATATCCGACCTTTGGCCGAAGAAAAAAATCTGGCACAACTGGAGCGTTGCAAACCTAGTCACTTTCAAAGTAGTCTACTTGGGACTCCACACACTTATCCCAGTGGTGTTGCCATTGTTGGAAGTATTCCGAAAAGGCCCCTTTCGGAATGGAGTTTAGCTCAGCTGTCGTTGCAGCCATAATGCCCTCTCTTGTCTGAAATCGCGCTCTTTTCAATGGCCTCTTGGTTTTGGGAAACAGCCAGAAGTCGCAGGGGGCAATATCAGGAGAGTAAGGGGTCTGTTGAACTACAGGAGTCTAGTTTCTCGCCTAAAAAACCTGAATCAAGTGCGAGGAATGAGCAGGAGCATTGTCGTGATGGATACGCCACTTTCCTGTTGACCTGAACTCCGGTTTCTTGCGCCGCACAGCATCACGTAGGCGACGGAGGACATCCCTGTAGTACTATTTGGTCGTTGTTTGACTCTGTGGGGGGCGTACTCGTGGTGTGCCTCACAGAGGGAGTCAAAGAAATCAGTCAGCATCACTTTCACATTGCTGCGCACTTGGCGGGCCTTCTTTGGTCTTGGTGACGTGGAATGCTTCCACTGTGACGACTGGTATTTGGTTTCCGAGCCGTACTCGTACACGCAAGACTCGTCACCAGTGATTATGGTGTTGATGAAATCGGTGTCACTGTTTATGGAATCAAACATGTGCTGTGAGACTTCAACACCAAGCTGCTTTTGCTCCACCGTGAGCAGCTTCTGCACGAATTTCGCCGCAGCTCTCTCCATGGCCAAATCTTCTGTGATAACGGAATGTGCAGAAAAATTGCTCATGTCCACCTCTTCCGCAATTTCTCAGATAGTCACACGACGGTCCCGCATCACCACAGCGTTCACTTCGGCATTGACCTGGTCATTTCGGCATGTTGATGGCCGATCGGAGCATGGCTCGCTCTCCACCAATGTGCGGCCATCTTTAAACTAATTGTACCACTGCTTAGCCTGTGTGCTGCTCATAGCATCGTTACCGAAAGTCGTCTAAATATTCCGAATGGTTTCCATTTGGCTGTCGCCCAGTTTATGGCAAAATTTGATGCAGTAGGGCTGCTCCTGTAACTCCGCCATTTTCCTTGAAATAAAAAACAGACGAGAGCACTGCGCACAGCCTCACTCAAACGCTGTGTCCCAGCGACTGACACTATTGCCAGGCGGGAAAAAATTCGTGCATGCGCACGAAGGTTCAAGGTCGGCTGATGCAAGCGCGCTTGTTTCATATCCATCAGGTGTTCGCAAAAAAAAAAGAAAGTCGGATACTTTTCTAACAGACCTCGTATATATTGCCACGTATCATTGCAGTGTGTGTTCGTTCACGCTCAAGGCAGCAGGAAAGGGTCGTTATCACTTTTGTTCGTGGCGCGAGAAGCGACCAGACTAATCTCGATTGTTCGCAGCCATGCAAGGCTGCGTCTAGGTTTTTCCACATTACCGTAGATAATCTTGACCTGTTATCTGGAAGTTTCCTTGCCGGCTTTAAATTGAGCGATGCCGCGAGCGGCGGACATTCGTAGTTCGACGACCGACGAGCACGTTTGTTGCTGCCCGAGCTCGTCCAGAACCAGCGAAGTTTTTTTCGGCGCTGGCTTCGTGAGAAGTTTCGACAAGTGCAGGCGGGCCCCGGATCCACTGCGGCCCGGAGGTTCCGCAACCAGCCTCCCCGCCCAGGCGCCGTGCCTTTGCCGGTGCTCGGGCAAACTGTGTGAAGTTCGTGCAAGCAGCAGCCCAGCCGGCCACCCGTGACGTCATGGGAGGCCCGGGACCTGCTGCACCTCCGGTGTTCCGTGCGCCGCCCCCAAAGGCGCACTGTTTCCAGTTCGTAGTTACTTCCGACGCGACGGCTGACGACATCGTCGACGGCATCGAGTCGGTTGTCGGCCCGAAAGGGCTAGAGAGCCTCCAACACCATGGAGGCATGAAGTTCTGCGTCGCCATGGCCTCGGCTGCGGCGGCAGAGAAGATGCTAGTGGAAGGCGCCTTCAACGTGAATGGCACTTCCGTCCCAGTAGCCTGCGTGGGACCCGCCGTGGTCCACGTGACGGCTTTTCGTGTGCCGCTGTTCGTGGGAGACGCGGCGCTGGCGGCAGCACTGTCCTCTTACGGAAAGGTGCTGGACATCACCCACCCCGTCCTCAAGGGCCGTCGTCACGTCGGCAACGGGACGCGCGTGGTCCGGATCGAGATGAAGCAGGCGGTGCCGAACTTCTTGACCGTCCAGGGCCACCGCGTCATGTTTGACTACCGAGGCGTCCGGAAGGTGTGTTCCCGCTGCGGGCAGGACGGCCACATCGGCGCGGCGTGTCGAACGCCGCGGTGCGCTCGCTGCGAGGTGTTCGGCCACGACACGGCAGGATGCGGAGCGGCTTGCAGGCGCTGCGGTGGAAGCCACGCCACAGCGGACTGCCTGCGGCCACGGTCGTATGCGGCGGCCGCCGCCTCGAGGAAAGCCCCGAGCAAAGACAACGTGGCCACGGAAACACGGAGCACACCAACCCTCCGGACGCCTGTTGCCGACGTGGTCCCTACGACCAGCAGCCCGAGGGAGCCCGAGCCCACCCCCGCGACGGAAGTGCCCGTGAAGGAGCAGCTCGAGGGTCTCCTTCAAACGAGGTGGAGCCGTTCGGTGCTGTTTTCTCGGAACCCTTGCCGCCGCTACGCCGCACAGCTTCCTTCAACACCGAGAGCAGCAGCGGCGATGAGTCGAGCGTGGCGTCGGGCGACCTGGTGGACGTACCGGACAAAGTCACGCCGCTTCGCCTGACAGGCGACTTGACGTGCGGCCAGGTGTCAGGACCGACGACTCCTGGAGGTGCGGACGATGCGCGCTTCCCGTCACCAGCCAGCCACACCCTCCCATCGGCGACCCTGGCGTCGGCATCGGCTTCAGCTGCGAGCGTCGCCAAGACCACGCAGCAACCGGTGAGCGAGGCCACAAGCGCCGACGGCCCCGAAAACATGGACTTTTCCCGACCAGACTTCAAACGTGCCCACCCCCAATCATCGGAATCCGAAGGGACTGTTAACGAACGTTCTAGCAAAAAAGTGCCGCGCGCGCCAAGCGCCGCCCATGGCAGCGCTCTTTAGGTTGTATGCTATGCCGTCGGTGCTCTTGGCAGTCATGGCGGTTGTGCATCTCCTCTCCCTGAATGTTCGGGGATTTCAATCCGTAGACAGACAGAGAGAGGTGATGCACTTTGCCAGGGCTAGGGGCGTCGACATCCTGTTTTTACAGGAATGCAACTTCCGTACTTCACTTGATGTGCTGAATTTCACCACCCGGTTTTCTGTTTTTGCTTATTTTTCGTTGACTGATTTTCATATGTGCGGTGTTGGTGTCGTTTTTGTAAACCCCTGCCTGCGCGCGGGTGCTCATTGCACTTTCGGGCTGGACGGCCGCACTCTTGCGGTCGACTTCACACTAAACCAGCGGCGGGTACGTGCGTTGGTTGTATATGCGCCAGCACGGCGGACTAGTAGTTCTGATTTTTTTCAGCGCCTCGACTCATTCCTCCTTGATCCCTACCCCACTTTCATCGTCGGTGACTTCAATTGTGTACTTAACATCGACCGCGACGTCCGCGGACAGGGTCACGGTCGCCGTTATTGCGGTGCCCCCGCGCTCCGCGATCTCGTGACTCAGTTCCGCTTGTCTGACGCGTGGGTGCGGCTTCACGGGGATGCCTTTGGAGCGACGTTTGAGAGAGCACAGTCAGCGAGTCGGATAGACAAATTCTATTTTCCACCAGAGCTCGCTTCTTTTGTCGTTAGCTGCGAAGTTCTCGCGTTCCCTGCAGGCACGCCGGTGATTTCCGATCACCACCCCTTGTCAGTCAGGCTCGACTTTGGTGAGGACACCCCACGTACTGTTACGTGGCGCATGGACACGAGCCTACTGGCGGACCCGGAAAGCGTGGCGTCGCTGCGTACGGCGTTGGCAGCATCGTGCAAGAGCTTCGTTGCGACTGATTCATTGGACACACTCAAAGCTCGTTGGCAGGCAACTCTGGTGGCGGCCGGTCAAGACCGCAGACGGCGGGTAACTCATGCACTGAATGACACCCTCAAGCGCATCCGTATAGTGCAAAGGGGAGCACCCTTAACCTTTGCCATGAGCGATTACCTGAGTCTACTTAAAGCACGTTACCACGTGTTGCTCTGCCAGTCATCACGGGCAGCTAGTCGTGCACACCAGCTCGGGCGGCCGATATCAGACCCGGCTGTGCTACGACACGTACGCGCAGGCACGGCAGAGGAATTCGCTGCCGCTACTGTGCCTTTCGTGACACTCCCAGACGGCACCCAAAGCAAAACCACGGCCGATATCTGCACGATCTTCGCAAGCCACTTTTCGAACCTGTTCTCTACGGACAGTTGGCTACATCTTCAGGATGGCTATGACGGGCTTCTACAAAGTTTTTTTGGAAACTTGCCACGAGTAGCTGAAGAGTTGCATGAAAACCTTTGCGCACCAGCCACAAGCCAAGAGCTACACGCCATCCTGCAGAGTATGAATGCAGCCTCTGCCCCCGGTCCAGACGGCATTCCAACAAGTTTTTCTTCAAACTTTTTTTACGAGATCCAAGGAGCACTCCTGAAGATGGTCAACGGCTTCCTCGCGGATGGGTTACGTCCAAACTCTTTCCGCGAATGTCGCATCATACCCATTCCGAAAGCGGGCGGTGACCCCTCGGACCCGCAAGCATGGCGGCCCATAAGCCTCTTAAACGCAGATTACAAAATAGTCACATCTTTACTGAACACAAGAATGCGGACGATCCTACCTCACCTAATCCACCGGGCTCAAACTAGCAGTGTCCCTGACCGCTCTGTGTTTGATGCATTGGCACTCACTAGAGACCTGTTCACATTTGCCAGCAGGACGGGCTTCAGCGGGTGCTTTGTTTCACTAGACCAGGCGAAAGCATTCGATCGGGTGGAACACTCGTATCTGTTCGGAGTCCTTGAAGCCTTCGGATTCCCTCCGCAAATTGTCAGCAGGCTGCGCTTACTTTACGCAGACCTGAATGCTCGCCTCTCCGTAAACGGCCACCAGAGCGCTCCCTTCTCAGTCACCAGGGGCATAAGGCAAGGATGCCCTCTCTCCCCAACATTCTTCGTGTTATGCCTGGATCCACTCATCCGGCGCATTAACGACAGCCCATCCATACGCGGCTTCCCTCTGCCTGGCCAGGGCCAAATCAAGGTATCGGCCTACGCCGATGACGTGTCGCTTTTCCTCAAGGACGAGGATAGCTACGCCGCTTTTTCGCGGCTGTTTCTCGAGTACAGCGAGATATCTGGGGCCCTATTGAACAGGAGAAAAAGCAAGGCACTAAGGTTTGGCACCTTCACACCGAACTTTGCGGGCGAGGTGGAGTGGGTGCAGGGAGTGAAAGTCCTGGGAGTAGTATTCCTCGCCAGCGGAGAAGTAGCCCGCGAAACCTGGACTAACCTCCGCACGAACGCTGAGAAACGCCTCTCGGTGGCGTCAACTTTCCGCCTTTCAATGGCAGAGCGCTGCTATATAGTTAAGTCCACAATCCTAGCCGCATGTTTTTTTGTCGCCCGCGTCGCAAACCCACCGCGCACGTTTGCGCGCAGGCTAACCTCGGCCTGTGGCTCTTTCGTTTGGGCGGGCAAAACCGAACTTGTGTCACGAATGTTCATGCGCCTTCCATCGTACATGGGTGGGTTTGGTATACCTTGTATCCGCACCATGTGCAATGTGCTCGCCTTGCGAGGAGTACGAGATCTTGTACGCAACCCAGACTATCCCGGGAGAACACTCCTCACATACTTTCTGGGTACAGCGCGTAACGAGTTTTTTTCACAACACGTGGTTGGCTCTACAGCCGAGCAGCCCCCGGCATTTTTCGTTAATGTGCGTCGCACACTGACGTCGTTGACTGCCGGCGTGCCCGATCTGGATGTTGATGAAACCCCGCCCTCCAGGATGTGTGAAGCACTAACGGTCGCTGCGCTGACCCGCGAACAACTCCAGAAAACGAGACGGGCACGCTGGCGCCAACTGACCTCAGCTACGCTTCCTGCAGATGTCAGGGACTTCGGCTGGCTGCGAGGCTGGCGGGTCCTGCCCACAAGAGACCGCCTTGCGGCGTGGGGCGTGGCGCCCTCCGCCCGATGCCCGCAGTGCGGTCTGCTTGAAACTTTGCAGCACGCAATGTTTGAGTGTGTAGTTGCGCGCACATTTTGGACATTAGTGTCACGCATGTTTTTAACCCGCCTGGAAGCGCGCACTAGTTCTCCCGAAGTGTTTCAATATATGCTCTTGTGTGTCGGCATGTTCGTTTTGTGGCGGCAGCGTGGAGTGGCATCCTTAAATGGGCGTCCGCAAAGAACAATGTTCCCAATGTTGCAGCGCCTGCGCACGCGCCTCTTTGAACAAGCATGCATGGACGCTCTGTCAATGAGCGAGGCTGAGTTCTTGCGCAAATGGTCGACATACTTTATCGTCCTGCGCGGCGGTCGAGTATCGGCATTTCTACTGCATTACTGACGTGCTCAGTGCTGCGTCACTGAGCATGTGCTTGACAGATCAGAGCATTAAGTTCATCTGTTTTGTTTTGTATTTTCTATGTTAAAACAGAAAAAATAAACTTCTCTTTCTACGCCACCGCCGAGTGATTCAGTTATTTTGCGGGCGCAAGTCAGCCCAAATAAAGAGCTTCGTTTCCAAGATTGGCTGGTGTCTTCCTGACCACTGGACTGCCGTCACTACAACGTGACATTTGGTGGAGGTGCTGGGTAGCCTTCCATGTTCCGGACACCCCCTACAAGCCGTGACGCCAGCCCTCTGAGTCATCAACCGCAGGACCTGAGTCCAGTCCACCGCGCTAGCCGACGCCTGCAAGGGGACGAACCAGAGTTCGGGAATCTGCCGGACCCTACGCGGAAGCGAAAGCCAGCAGCAACATCTATCATGAGCTTGCCCCAGACGATGACTCCAATCATTCTTCAGCAGCCCCGGGTGCCACCAACCTTCGACGCTTCGCCTGGCGCCGACCCCGAAGAATGGCTGGAGCAGTTCGACCGTGTGGCTATCTTCAACAACTGGGACGATGCCACGAAACTTAGGTACGTGTTTTTCGCCTTGGAGGGACCAGCAAAAGTCTGGTTTGAGAATGAGGAAGCTAACCTCACGAACTGGGAAACCTTCAAGGAGCAGCTTCTAAAGACCTTCACGAACGTCCTGCGAAAGGAGAGAGCCCAGCAGCTGCTACAGTCTCGCATACAACACCCAAACGAGACCGTTGCTGTGTACACTGAGGAAATGAAGCGTCTCTTCCGGCGTGCCGACGCGAGCATGAAGGAAGAAGAGAAGGTGAAATTGCTTATGCGAGGATATAAAGAGCAACTATTTGCCGGCCTCGTTCGCAACCCACCGAAAACCGTCGCGGAATTCGTAGAAGAGGCATCCACAATGGAGAAAACTCTTGACGCCCGAGCCCGCCAGTATGACCGCCAGCAGCGCTTTTTGTCAGCAAGCTGCATGGAAACCGCTAACAACGATAACCTGCGGGAGGTTATACGTGAAGTTGTGCGAGAGGAGCTCCGACGATTGCTGCCAACGGGAACGCAGCCGCAACTTTCATCGCTAACTGACGTCATCCGGGACGAGGTTCAACAGGCCTTGGGTGTGACGCCGACACCCACGCAGCCTCTGCAGCCCCCAGCCATGAGTTACGCCGCAGCTGTGCGCCGTCCTGCACCTCGACGACGGGACCCAAGCCCCTATCGCCCTCAGCCAGCTGCGTTGGACCGCCGCCCACTCCCCCCAACACGCCTGTCCTACGAGCGACGCGCGCAGCCGAGGAAATGCGACGAATGGAGAACTCCCGACCAGCGCCGCCCACTATGCTTCCACTGTGGCGAAGCCGGTCACGTCCTCCGGCACTGCCCATACAGAAGACTGGGCATCCGAGGGTTCTCTTACGACGCTCCACGACCCCGACCCGGCCAGCGACCAGCCGAAATCGAGGAGTTTTTGCGTCGGGAAGAATACTCATCGCCGAGCCGCCTATCACGTTCCCCGTCGCCATCGCCCCCGCGCTTTGTTTCTCCTAGCCGAGGTTACGCCATGCGTGGACGCTCCCCCAGCCCCCGAAGGTTAAACTAAATAAAGCAGCCTCTGGAGGTGAGGTTGCTTCTAAGCGCAATGACAAAGATCCTCCATCGACGAGTACTCAAGACCATGCCTCAACTACGACGACAGCACCGACGACGACGACGACGACACCGACGACGACGACACCGACGACGAAGACACCGACGTGGCCAGACTTGAAGCTTTTACCGCTGCCCAGTGAAGTAACGTCGCAGTACGCCCGCCGCAGCCTCACTACTCGCCGAAGCCGAGATCGAACACCGAAGACAACGTACAATACCAGAACGCGAACAAGTGACCTTGAAGTTACGGTCGACGGTCACGCGGTTACTGCCTTGGTGGACACTGGAGCTGACTACTCTGTCATGAGTGGCCCACTCGCTGTCCGACTCAGGAAGGTAACAACAACCTGGGATGGCCCGCTGATCCGCACCGCAGGTGGCAACCTGATTACGCCGGCAGGACGCTGCACCGCGAGAGTTACTGTAAATGGGAGAACCTACGCGACAACCTTCCTGATCCTACAGCAATGCTCGCGAGACGTGATTTTAGGAATGGACTTCCTGAATGAACATCGGGCAATCATCGACCTTCGATCCAAGTCGATCAAGCTTTCCACGGACAAAGCCATATCTGCAGCGACGACAGCGACTCATCGCGTTGCCTTAAACGTCCTCGACGAAGTACTGAGCGTGCCACCCCGATCAAGTGTCTTCGCCTGCATAGGTACTGGAGACGTCGAAACTGCCGAAGGCGTCGTCGAAGGGAACACCCAGTTACTCCTTGATCGAGGACTGGGTGTCGCAAGGGGAGTCGCCCAAATCCGAAATGGCCAAGCCCAGGTGCTGCTAACCAACATCACAGAAGAATACCGGCATCTAAACAAAGGTACGACGATCGCTTTCCTCGACGAGCTGGCAGACATCAGAGACGTATTTGCCCTACCCGACCAACCCGCAGAACTATCTGACCAAGGCCATCAACCAATGTTTGATATCAACCCAGCATTAACCCGGAGCAGACAAGACCAAATACGCAGCCTTCTTCAAAAGTACAGCGACTGCTTCTCATCAGCATCGAACGTGCGACGAACCAGCCTTGCCAAGCACCGCATTGTCACAGACGAACACGCCCGACCACTGCGGCAGAGCCCCTACCGCGTATCGCCGCTAGAACGCCAAGCTATCCGCAAGCAAGTTTAGGAAATGCTTCGTGACGACGTCATCCAGCCATCGAGGAGCCCCTGGGCAGCACCGGTCGTCCTAGTGAAAAAGAAAGACGGCACCCTTCGCTTTTGCGTCGATTACCGCCGCCTGCACAACATTACGAAGAAGGATGTCTACCCCCTCCCCCGCATCGACGATACACTGGACCGGCTGTGCAACGCTAAGTACTTCTCATCGATGGACCTGAAGAGCGGCTACTGGCAAATTGAAGTCGACGAAAGAGATCGCGAGAAGACTGCGTTCATCACGCCAGACGGACTCTTCGAGTTCAAGGTGATGCCATTCGGCCTCTGCTCTGCCCCAGCGACGTTCCAGCGAGTAATGGATACGGTGCTCGCAGGCTTGAAGTGGCAGATTTGCCTAGTCTACTTAGATGACGTTATTGTCTTCTCCTCAAGCTTTGAAGACCACCTCAGAAGGCTTCGGATAGTGCTGGAAACGATCAAGTCTTCAGGCCTGACACTGAAACCAGAGAAGTGCCACTTCGCCTACGAGGAGCTGCTGTTCCTTGGTCACGTCGTAAGCAAGGATGGAGTTCGCCCAGACCCCCAGAAGACGGCTGCGATCGCAGAGTTTCCACAGCCTAATGACAAGAAAGCTATACGCAGATTCCTTGGATTGTGCGCTTATTACCGGCGATTCGTCAAGAACTTTTCGCGCATCGCTGAACCTTTGACCCAACTTACCAAGGCTGACATGCCTTTTAAATGGGAAAGGCCGCAAGAGGAAGCTTTCAACGAGCTGAAGCGCCGCTTACAGTCCCCTCCTGTGCGCGGGCACTTTGATGAAAACGCCGAAACCGAAGTTCATACCGATGCAAGCAGTGTGGGCTTAGGAGCGGTCCTCGTTCAGAAAAATGGCAGAGAGGAGAAAGTTATCGCGTACGCTAGCCGTTCACTGTCGAGAGCCGAAGCCAACTATTCGACGACAGAGAAAGCATGTCTCGCCATTATTTGGCCCACGTTGAAATTTCGCCCCTACCTATACGGACGACCATTCAAGGTTGTGAGCGATCACCATGCTCTCTGCTGGCTGGCCAATTTGAAAGATCCCTCCGGCCGCCTTGCTCGATGGAGCCTGCGTCTTCAAGAATTCGACATAACTGTAGTCTACAAATCTGGCCGCAAACATTCCGATGCAGACTGCCTATCGCGAGCCCCCGTAGACGCAGCACCGGAAGAAGAAGACGACGATGCTTTCCTAGGACCGGTAAGCGCCAGCAGTTTCGCGCAGCAGCAGCGCTCGGATCCTGAGTTGCAAAGCCTAGTTGATTATTTGAAAGGCAAGACCGCATCGCCTCCCCGGGGGTTCAAGCGCCAACTGTCGTCCTTCGTCCTTCACAATAATGTCCTCCTGAAGAAGAACTTCGCGCCCAATAGGACAGTACATCTTCTTGTCGTGCCCAAGAATCTTAGGCAAGAAATTATGCAGGCTTGTCATGATGAGCCGACTGCAGGGCATCTCGGGATTGCTCGCACGTTGCACGGCATCCAGGAGAAGTACTATTGGCCGCGGCTAGCTACCGACGTTTCCCATTACGTGAAAATGTGCCGTGAGTGTCAGTGACGCAAAACGCCTCCGATTAGACCAGCCGGACTCCTCAACCCCATACCACCTGCAACTAAGCCCTTTCAGCAAATAGGAATGGACCTCCTCGGCCCCTTTCCGACTTCAGCATCAGGTAACAAGTGGATCATCGTGGCCACCGACTACATGACCCGATACGCCGAAGCAAAAGCGTTGCCTAATGGTACCGCAATAGAAGTCGCAAAATTTTTTGTCGAGCAAATTCTCCTGCGACACGGCGCCCCCGAAGTGCTCATCACAGACAGAGGGACGGCATTTACAGCGGAGCTGACGCAAGCCATTTTAAACTACAGCCAGACAAGCCATCGGAGGACAACTGCCTATCATCCACAAACCAACGGACTCACAGAGCGTCTGAACAAGACCATCGCAGACATGCTCTCCATGTACATCGATGCCGAACACAAGACGTGGGACTCCATTCTGCCCTACGTGATCTTCGCGTACAATACTGCCGTCCAGGAGACAACCAGGTTTACCCCATTCCAGCTGGTATACGGCAGGAAGCCCACGACAACACTCGACGCAATGCTCCCGCACGTTTCTGACGAAGACATCCTCGACGTCGCCGCCTACCTTCATCGCGCTGAGGAAGCCCGAAGACTTGCGCGGCTTCGCATTCAAGACCAGCAGCACACCGACGCTCGACGCTACAATCTGCGCCGACGAGACACGCATTACAAGCCAGGTGATCGTGTTTGGATATGGACGCCAGTTCGCCGCCGTGGATTGAGTGAAAAGTTGCTGCGACGCTACTTTGGCCCGTACAAGGTTCTCCGTCGCATCGGTGACCTCGACTACGAAGTCATCCCCGACGGCACGACAGCATCTCAGCGACGCCGCACACGCCCGGATGTCGTACATGTCGTACGCCTGAAGCCATATTATGAACGCTAAAGGACTCGAAGTTTCATTTTCCGTGTTTATTTTCATTTTAAAGCATCGAGACGATGCTTCTTTGGAAGGGGGGTAATTCCACGTATCATTGCAGTGTGTGTTCGTTCACACTCAAGGCAGCAGGAAAGGGTCGTTATCACTTTTGTTCGTGGCGCGAGAAGCGACCAGACTAATCTCGATTGTTCACAGCCATGCAAGGCTGCATCTAGGTTTTTCCAGATTACCGTAGATGATCTTGACCTGTTATCTGGAAGTTTCCTTGCCGGCTTTAAATTGAGCGATGCCGCGAGCGGCGGACATTCGTAGTTCGACGACCGACGAGCACGTTTGTTGCTTACGCCACCGCCGAGTGATTCAGTTATTTTGCGGGCGCAAGTCAGCCCAAATAAAGAGCTTCG
Source organism: Amblyomma mixtum (assembly GCF_055824585.1). NCBI lineage: Eukaryota > Metazoa > Arthropoda > Arachnida > Ixodida > Ixodidae > Amblyomma > Amblyomma mixtum. The sequence continues at coordinate 122,237,576 of NC_143013.1, forward strand.
TTTCCAAGATTGGCTGGTGTCTTCCTGACCACTGGACTGCCGTCACTACAACGTGACAATATATATATATATATATATATATATATATATATATATATATATATATATATATATATATATATATATATATATATATATATATATACCGGTTGTTTTTTTTTAGAAGGTCCAAAATTTTTAAAAAAGGTAAATTGCTTTAGATTTATTTTAGCACTGGGGCTATACTGGAGGCTACGGCGGGCACCAGGCAAGAGGAAAGCTGTTTTAATTAGTTCGCTGATTAACTAAATATGTTAATTAACTTTTCTAATTTTTGTTTTAGGGGATATGTTGTATTCGCAGAATTGGAGATCGTCCTCTAAACAGTCCGACCAAGAAAAAACAATTTTAATTAAAAATTTTTCACGCACTTTACGAGGCGCGAAAAAGTCACCCTGGAAGGCATCTTCACACCGCAATGCAGCGGCGGGAGCGCCTCTGATGTAGTTCACTCCGCCCTGCGCTTTGCGTCCAGCGTCCCGGACTGGCGGCCTGCGCTATCGCTCCTCATCTCGCTTCGCTCCGCGGCCTCACGGAATGCCGCGCTGGAACAAAAACGCATTGAAACAAAGTGCAGGGCGGAGCGAGCGCTCACAGACGCTGTGTTACAGTGTGAAGCTGCCTACCAGGGAGACTTTTTCTCGCTTCGTTACGCGCGCAAAACATTTTTTCATGAAAATCTTTTTTCTTGGCTGGACTGTTTGGAAGACGATCTCCAATTCTGCTAATACAACATATCCCCTAAAATAACAATTATAAATGTTAATTAACGTAATCAGTTAATTAGCGAACTAATTAAAGTAGTTTGCCTCTTACCTGGTGTCCGCCGTAGCCCTCAGTATAGCCCCAGGGTTAAAATAAATCTAAAGGAATTTACCTTTCTTTAAAAATTTTGGACCTTCTAAAAAAAACACCCTGTATATATTTATATATGTATGTATACCGTGTTTTTTTTTAGGAGGTCCAAAATTTTTAAAAAAATGTAAATTGCTTTAGATTTATTTTAGCACTGCGGCTATACTGGAGGCTACGGCGGGCGCCAGGCAAGAGGAAAACTGCTTTTATTAGTTCGCTGATTAACTAAATATGTTAATTAACTTCTCTAATTTTACTTTTAGGGGGTATGTTGTATTCGCAGAATTGGAGATCGTCCTCCAAGCAGTCCAACTGAGAAAAAAACAATTCTAATTGAAAATTTTTCCCGCACGTTACGAGGCGCGAAAAAGTCACCCTGGTAGGCATCTTCACACCGTAACTCAGCGGCGGGAGCGCCTCTTACGTGGTTTACTCCGCCCTGCGCTTTGCGTCACGCGTCCCGGACTGGCGGCCTGCGCAATGGCTGCTTATCTCGCTTCGCTCCGCGGCCTCACGGAATGCTGCGTTGGAACACAAACGCACTGGCACAAAGCGCAGGGCGGAGCGAACTACGTCACAGGCGCTCATAGACGCTGTGTGACAGTGTGAAGCTGCCTTGCTGGGCGACTTTTTCTCGCTTCGTAACGCGCGGAAAAAATTTTTTCATTAATTTTTTTTTTCTTGGCTGGACTGTTTGGAAGACGATCTTCAATCCTGCTAATGGAACATATCCCCTAAAATAAAAATTATAAGAGTTAATTAACGTATTCAGTTAATCAGCGAACTAATTAAAGTAGTTTTCCTCTTACCTGGCGTCCGCGGGAGCCCTCAGATTAATCCCAGGGTTAAAATAAATTTAAAGGAATTTACCTTTCTTTAAAAATTTTGCACCTTATAAAAAACACCAGGTATATATATATATATATATGGGAAGGACAATGAGGGGCTCGTTGTAAATATGACGGAAGCCAACAGCCACAGAAACCAAGGGAAATAGATTTCAATTTATTTATTTATTTTGATGTATATGTATATATTGTAAGGATAAAGAAGATGCGTCTGAGCATCTGATCAATCGCAATGACGAAGACGAGGTCACAGTGCTCTCGCGAGTTTTTGCCAGCGCTGCGCTTGTGGGTGCTTCGCCGACCTGATCCCGGACGGCTGCTGTCATCTGTGCCGGCTCCCTTCGTTAACGGGACCCGACCATTTTCAGCGGCACCGACGAGAACGATGTTGAAGATTGGCTCACATCGTACGAGCGGGTGAGCGTATATACAACAAATGGGACGATGTGACGAAGCTAAACAACGTCATTTTTTATCTCGCCGGTGTGGCTAACCTCTGGTATCGCAACCATGAGGCAGATATTCAAACCTGGTCGACCTTTAAGACTAAATTTTCAGAAGTATTTGGTCGACCGGCTGTCAGGCAACTCCGAGCCGAACAGCGATTGCGCGAACGATCTCAGCAGGCTAGTGAAAGCTTCACTAGCTACACTGAAGATGTAGTTGACTTGTGCAAGCGGGTCAGTCCTCGTATGACGGAAGCCGACAAGATCCAACACATCTTGAAAGGCATCGATGACGACGCTTTTCAGATGCTTCTAGCGCGCGACTTGGGTACCGTTGCTGAAGTTGTCACGGTGTGTCAAAGCTTTGAGCAGTTGCGCAAGCAGAGGATTCTGACACGCCAGGGGTCAAAGCAGGTTGAGTCGCTTCCTGGGCTCACGCCTGCTCCTGACTCCTCGCTGCTAGAGCAGATTAAAGACTTCGTGCTGTGGTTGACTTTCCCAAGCCTACCTCCATCAAAGACTTGCGCAGCTTCCTGGGTTATTGCTCATATTTCCGCCGGTTTATTCGCAACTTTGCGTCAATTGCTGCGTCTTTATCCCAACTGCTGTCTGGAAGTGCGGATTTATCATTGTGGTCTCCAGCGTGCGACGACGCATAAAGCACCTTGCGCCGCCTATTCTGCGCCATTTCGACTCGGCCACTCCTACCGAAGTTCACACGGACGCCAGCGGTGTTGGCCTCAGCGCTGTCCTCGCCCAACAAAAACCTGGTTTTGACGAATACGTCGTTGCCTATGCTAGCCGCACATTCACACCAGCAGAACGCAATTACTCAGTAACTGAAAAAGAGTGTTTGGCGATTGTATGGGCCCTCGAGAAGTTTCGACCGTACATCTATGGGCGCCCTTTTGATGTTGTGACCGACCACCATGCGCTCTGTTGGCTTTGCAACCTGAAAGACCCCTCCAGCCGCCTCGCTAGGTGGGCCCTTCACTTGCAAGAACATGATACCCGCGGCGTGTATCGCACCGGCCGCAAGCATCAAGACGCCGATGCACTGTCCCGCTGCCCCCTTCCAGCCGAGATAGCCAGCCTTTCACCTCCGGCGCTCCTCTGCCCTTGCTTCGCACCAGCGACATGCTTTCAGCGCAGAGCATGCATCCATGGATCGCTTCCCTTCTCGACTTTCTTGCTAACCCGACGGCTGCTTCACAGTCACGTCCGCTCCACCGCCAAGCTGCCCATTTTGCGATTCGTGAATACCTACTTTATCGCCGAAAACCTACTCTATCGGCTACTTTATCGCCGAACAGCGGTCACGCGGAAGTTTTCAAGACCTATACCCGCATACGGCTGCGCTACTACTGGCGCGGAATGTACACCTTCATCATGAAGTACGTGCGCTCCTGCATTCCACGCCAACGTCGCAAGATACCTCCCCATCGTTCCGCTGCAGAGCTGCAGCCGTTACCATGCCCTCTACGCCCATTCGACCGCGTTGGCATTGATTTATACGGTCCGCTTCCATACACTGCAGCCGGCAACCGTTGGGCTATTGTGGCGGTGGATCACCTTACACGATATGCCGAAACTGCTGCCCTTCCGGCTGCCACAGCGACGGACGTCGCCTCCCTCATTTTGCAACAATTCATCGTTCGTCATGGTGCACCTAGTGAACTGCTAAGTGACCACGGCCGCGCTTTATTATCGGACGTGGTAAAGGCGCTTCTCAAAGAGTGCAGCACGATTCACCGAACTACCACCGCCTTTCATCCGCAGACCAATGGCCTCACTGAACAATTTAACCGCACCCTCGGAGACACGCTGTCCAAGTACCTCGCTTCTGACCACACGAATTTTGATCTTGTCCTTCCGTACGTCACTTACGCGTACAATACCGGTACGCAGTCCACCACCGGCTTCTCTCCTTCCTACTTTACGGCCGCCAACCCTCTGCTACTATCGTCACAATTCTCCCTTACCACCCTGATGAATTCGAATATCGGCCTGTTTCCGAAGGCCCGCAACACGCCGAAGCCTGCCGCCAAATGGCCCGCTTACTCACGACTGACACCCAGTATCGCCAGCGCTCCCGTCTCGACCAAGACCAAACCTCACCGAACTACTCTTCTGGCGCACTTGTGTGGCTCTGGATCCCTTCAGGAACTCCTGGTCTCTCTTCAAAATTTCTCGCCAAGTTCCATGGTCCCTACCGTGTACTGGAGCACACCTCTCCGGTTAATTATGTAGTGGAACCACTCACGCCGTCTCTTGATCGCCGCCGAGGACGGGAGACCATTCATGTCCAGCAGCTCAAGCCCTACTACGACCCCGCCATCTTGCCATCACCCTAAGTCGCCAGGATGGCTCCTGTACACGGTATATTGTACTTGCCACTGACTGCAGTTCGTTTCTGGTGTTGTGTGTGTGTGTTTGTTGTTAGCCTTGCGTCTTTTTCTTTTGTTGTGTATTGAGTGGTTGTGTAAGGATTCATTAGAAACTTGTGTTTTTTCCTAATGATCTATCTTGTATCGTGTTGTTCTGCCACAACCCTTCTCTGAGTGGGATTTTTCATATTCTAATTTAGTAGCTTTCTTTTCTTTTTTTATCGGAGGTGTTTCTTTGACATTGCTGCGGACCCCCATGCCTAGAACTTCCTCCTGAAATGTTGCCTTCTCGCTGTCCGGCTGCCAGGCACTGCGCGCTGGTCGCCGCAATGCGCCATCGGTGCAATTTTGGAAAGTCTTGTGCAGTAAAGGTTTTTTTTTCTGTTTGTTTGTTTTTTCTCACAACCCTGTGGCAGCTGTGCGCTGTAGAGCTTCGCGGTTGTCATCGACTTTTCTGTCGTTACCCCTCCTTCCGAACACCTGCTGCCTTTTCAAGTTGTAACCAACTTTTTTTTTTAACCTCCCCCCTCACCACTGTTTGCATTTGTGTTTTACACTTTTTTCTGTACCTCGCGGTGCTATAAAGCTGCTTGTTTCAAATACTGTAATTTTAAAAGTAAAGACGCCAAAAAAACCACACACACACACAAGACAAGAGAACGGGACAGAGCGCCTTGTGTGTGTGTCTAGTCGTATGTGTGTGTGTGGTTTTTTGGCGCCTTTACTTTTACAGTGAATTACCAACTAGCCCAGCAAGAAGTTCTCTTAAAATTCTGTAATACACTCGAAAAAGGCTGGTCCTCCAGCCGAAACTTCGTGAATTAAATCTTGTTATGTTTTTCAATTTCTTGTGACTTTATCTTATACTAATAATTTCTGATATATATATATATATATATATATATATATATATATATATATATACCGGGTGTTTCAGCAAACACTTTCAAAAATTGTCGCAAGCAGGCTTTTTGTGGTAAAAGTATGGCTTTTCCGGCATAGTATTACCACTGTTTGCGGACACCAGAAAACCGGTAAATTGTCTCAGGTAGTAAGCTGGTTAACTAATTTTTAATAATTAACTTTTTAACTAGTAGATATCCGCCTAGTTGTAGTAAGGGATTTGTAACCGGTCATTAGTAATAGCCATATCAGTTTTTACAATTTCGAAAACACAATTACCCTCACCGCTGTGGCTCGGCAAAGTTTGGCTGCATCGTGCGAAAAATGCATGCGGTATCGAAAGCATGCAGGCAAAGCATCCCCTCCAGTGCATGTAACTAGTCGAAAACGCCAAATTTTGTCGAGCCACAGCGCCAAGGAAAATCGCAGTTTCGAAATTCTAAAAACTGATATGGCTGTTACCAATGACTGGCTACAAATATATAATTGCAACTAGGCGCTTAACTGCGATAGTTAATAAGTTAATTCTTAAAAATTAGTTAACCAGTTTACTACTTAATACGATTCACCGGTTTTCTAGTGTCCGCCAACACTGGTAATACTATGCTGCAAGCCATATCTTTACCCCGAAAATTCTATTCATGAAAATTTTCGAACGTGTTCGCTGAAACACCAGGTGTATATATATATATATATATATATATATATATATATATATATATATATATATATATATATATATATATCCCAATATCTCTTTCACACACACCTACTCAACCAATGAAATTAACTTCCTGGATGTTCTGGTTCGAATAGAAGGAAGTACATTCATCACTAGTGTATATAAAAACCTACAGACAGACAACAGTATCTTCATTTCAACAGCTCCCACCCACGCCACTGCAAAACTTCAATCCAATACTCACAGGCCATCAGATTCAAACGAATTTGCTCACGATCGGAAGATTTTCACGAAAATGCTAATCGCATGCGAGACACCCTAAACAAACAACATTACCCGTCTTCTATAATCAACGATGCCATTAAAAAGGCAGAAGCAACCAATATTAATCATGTCATTAAGGAATCTCAGCCAACATCACAGCGCTGTAATCTCATACTAACCTTCACAAATAATCTCCCGAACATTAACAACATCCTGAAAAAACACTTTAATATCATAGAACAGAGTGACCGACTTTCAAAAGTTTTCACAACGGTCCCCCAAGTAACATATAGAAGACCAAAAAATCTACAAAACCATGTTGTCCATTCGACAGTCAATAAACCGAGAGCTGTGGGTTGCACACCATGCGAAAAAAGCCGATGCCAAGTCTGCAAACACATGGAAACCACGGCACTGGCAAAAAGCACCCATTCAAATTTCAAGCATTCTATCCGGGAAGATCTAAACTGCGATTCCAGCAACGTGGTTTACATGCTCGAGTGTGGCGACTGTCGAATGCAATACATAGGCCAAACAGACAATTCCTTCCGATTCAGATTTAATAACCACCGCTCACATGCCCAATCCCTCCCCAACCTCCCCCTTTCGAAACACCTCCGCGAGAAAGGCCACAAGTTTGACAAACTTAAAGTAACAATACTACAGAGTGGCTTCAAAAACACTCGTGAGCGCGAGCAACGAGAATCATATTTTATTTTTAAATTTAACACAGTAGAAAATGGCATTAATGAAACTTACGGCACCCTCACCTCTCTTCCGAGGTCAGAGGCCTACGAAACTAAACAAAGCAACACTGACCCTGTCGTCTGAGGTCATACCCCTTTCTGCATGCCACATGTGTGCCTTGCCTTCTTCCCCCCCCCCCCCCCCCCCCCCCCCCCCCCCCCCCCCGCTGGGTCTGCTCACTTTGTGGTCCCGCGAACGCCACATTATATTATTTTTTTTCTTTCACAATGTAAGCTTACATTTTTTACATTCCTTCCGATACTTCCGGGCATGGGTGCATTATTCCTGGGTGGAAAGAAAAAGCACTGCTTCAAAGGTTTTCTTTTCCCTCTTTTTTTTCCCCTAAGTTTCTCTTTGTTAAGGGTCAGATTTTTATTTTTTATTTTTTTTCCTGCCCTTGAGTTGCTGCACGGCCACGCACCTGTCGAGCATCTCCGAATGGGACACGCCTGTCAACAAGCAAGCCTGTTTAGCTTAACAAAGCAGAGGCCGCATCTGGACGTTGTATTTTCTGCCTGTTCCTCACACTCGCCCCCCCCCCTCGTTTTTTTTTTGGTGTGGGTCGCGCTGCCTCTAATAATTTTTTATGTGTATTTTCTGCTATGTGCTTTGTGTTTCCCACTTACCTGTTCTATACCCACCCCTATAAAAGGGGTTGCATTAACAATGCAAAATCACTCCTGAAGAAGATCGGTTTTCCGGTTGAAACGTCGAGTAGAATAAATATGTTTCCTTTAACGAAGCGTATACTTCGCTATATATATATATATATATATATATATATATATATATATATATATATATATATATAACTGCTGAGATTATTTTACAAAAAGCCATCAGCCGCGACTGCAAGCTACATCTCACTGCTTGAACCTGTGCCGAAACTTTACGCTGACCGCTACCAGCATTCTTTTTGTTTTCTTCAGGAATCTTGATGACATGATTATCCTCTGCAGCGTAGATTGAGTTTTTGAAAGAAACTGCAGAAAACTGAGAGGTGCCTTTAATGCCAGAAGAGAATGTTTATAATGCTATTTCAAGAAAACTGCTCGCTCACTCATGCAAGCCGTATCGCATTTCTAGGAGTGGGTTACGTTGCGGGAATTTGCACCTACCAGAAAGTGGCTCTTGGAGAGGACAAGCCAGGACTGTACTCGGGCACTTACACCCTGGCGCACGAGCTGGGGCATGTGTAAGTCAGTTATCATCTGGCTATGCGCCGCTATCCCCTCTGGGCACTATTCGCGTGCACTCCCGGCACCCTTAGAGTGTGTGTGTGTGTGTGTGTGTGGGGGGGGGGGGGGGGTAGCTGTTACATTCTCGATAAAGACGACCTCGACTCAGCATGGCGAGCTCCGCGAGGTACAAGCTACCAACTGGCGCGCCCGGCGAGAGGGCGACAGAGAAATTGTACAGCTGATGTGTGTATGTGCGCCAGCTTTGGGTGAAAAAATGAATACACGCGTACCGCCATTTGTAGAAAGGACCCGTATCGCCGTCTCTTAGCTCCTGTAGCAGTTTAAGCTTCCAGGAAGCGCTGCCGCACGACTCCCTGGTCAACAACACTCGCCCAGCCATGGACTTCGCTAGCGGCGGCGTCATGTACCCTGTCATGGTCCTCCGGTCATCGGTCTGTAGCAGTGCCCATTGAACAAACTGTGTTCTCTTTGTTATTCTCTCTTGTGTTCGTGCACTTTAAGTGCAATTTCTCTCTCGTGTTACTTTGCACGTGTTGCATCGTATTGTAGATCTCCTTGTATGTGCTGTTGCACGCGATTGGCAATTCCGCCATATTGTCTCTCCGATAAATACATTTTTTTTTTGTGAACCTTTGGCTCCAACCCGTTCTCTGGCTTGCGACCGGTGGTAATAGCGGCTAATGCCATTTACCAGAATGTTAGTGAGCGTAGTAGACGTGGTCCAACAGCCCTTCAGTTCTAGACCTGCCTTTTTTGTCAGGCAGTCTGTCTAACAAGGCTGACAATGAGGATATTAGTGATCACGATTGGAATGTTGCCCATGTTCGAAGCGCCTCATTTTTTTGTTCATGCGATCGCACAAACAAAGATTGCTTTTTTGATAAGGCTAGATATATTTTGCAATGTGGAGAGCTTGCTAATTAATTTTTTTGCTTGAATGCGAGCTTTTAAACCAGCAATTAGACTGTAATAGCCTATGGGAGGCACTTAGTTACGTCCTAAAAAACTAAATGACATGCATGTTCTTTTGAAACTTTTGACAACAAAAAAGACGCAGAGACAAATGCTGGTTTACTCAGCAGGTGAAGCGACTGATTAAAAATAGACATCATCTCCTAAAAAAAAAATGAATACTTAAAGGAAGCATCATAATCCTATAATACTTGAAATGTTATGGTGTCCTGCAAAGGATACAACGAAATAATCAGTGCTGCTGAAGCACTAGCACTAGGCCCCAAGTTAAAGAGCAACCCCATAGAAATGTGGAAGTTCCTAGAAACAAACGCCAGAAACAACCAGCATTCGTATTGTAAACAATGACAATGTATTCTCATTATTTACAACGATTATGTCTGCTGCTTATTTTCAGTCTGCTGTAACAACTTCCACACATCATGATCTTCCGGTCATCCGGGAAGTTCAGTTCTGTCTATTCCTGAACTTATTGTGATGTACAGTGGTCTAGCTAAATTACTATAAATTTCTCCTTTGCCAATGGACAAGATTGTACACCTTCCTATGCGTTAAAAAGTTGTTCCGACATGATTTCCCACTACCTGGTTATGCAATTTTAACAATCTTTAACTTCATTGATTCGTCTTGAATAGAAATTTGCGAAACAGTAGATTACGAAACAGTAGATTAGAAAACAGCACATTACGTAGAGCATGGTACATATTGACAATTTAATAATCTCAATTTACTGGCTCACAGGAATACCGATGAGGTGCTGACGCAATTGTCGCCTCTTTCCTTCACAAAAAAAAAACGCTTCTGAAAGTTCTCGGGCTCATTTTCTTTATTTTTACTTAGAATTTTGATTCCCTCAAGTCGTGGCTAACAGTTATGATAGCTTCCATTTTTGCAAGAGCACAAATACGCGGGTAGGTCGTGGAACGAGTCTGAAACGTTATCTGGTGAGCGTTCATGTTGCTTGACACGTTCGTGATACAGACTCGTTCCAGAAACAACCCATCTATTGCCGCTCTTGCAAACATAACAATCACAACTGTGATAAACGACTTGAAGGACTCCAAGTTATGACTATTAAGAAAAAATTAGCCCGAGAATAGGCCGATTCATTTTTTATCAAGAAAAGAGGCATCACGTGCGTTAGCACCGCATCAGCCTCCCTATGAGCAAGTGAATTTCGATTACTAAACAGGCAATATTATGCACCCAGCTTTCCTTAATCTACTAGTTTTTCTTTGTTTTTCCCCTATAGTCATGAATGCGCATGCGCTTAGTACCTTCATTTTTTATAAATGTAACATATGCCTACTTCAATCACAATGGAGGCCGCGTCCGTCCTAGCAAGTTCTTTCTGTGTCCTCGTCAAGATACAGCTCTGAATTAGTTTTCAAGGAAAGATCAGTGATATTGCCAGGAGGACGAGGAGGATGTAGAAGAGGAAAGGCAGGGATGTGTCATAATGTCTGTACGCTGAAGATTTCGCCATTTATCACTGAGTTAAGTGGTCATCTCACTGTGATGACCCACAACGCAATTTGGACAGTATGCGGCGCTGGTGTGTTAAGTGGTAAATCTCTTTAAACCCCTCTAAGTGTACTTTCGCTTCCTTTACACGTAAATTCAATCATTACCTCTTTGATTACACATAGAGATCATGATCTTCGGACCATGAAAGGGAATTAACCGGAAGAATAAGAATGCGGTAGAGCTCATATGGCAGGTTCTCTAAGATCATGAATGGCAGTTTACCAATATCCCTCAAGAGAAAAGTATACAACAGCTGTATGTTACCGGTACTCACCTATTGGACAAAAACGTGGAGACTAACAAAGGGGGTTCAGCTGAAGGACAAGGCAGCGAGCTATGGAAAGAAAAATGATACATGTAACGTTCAGAGAATCGAAGCGGGAGGAGTAGATGAGGGAACAAACGTGGGTTAATGACATCCTAGTCGAAATAAAGAAAAAGATATGGGCTTGGGTAGGGCATCTAATGCGAAGGCAAGATAACCGCTGGCTCTTAAGGGTAATGGAGTGGACTGCAAAAGAAGGCAAGCGTAACAGGGGGCGCCAGAAAGTTAGGTGGGCGGATGAGATTAAGAAGTTTGCGGGGATACGGTGGCCGCAACTGGCAAAGGACAGGGTTCATTGGAGAGACATCGGAGAGGCCTTTTCTCTGCAGTGGGCGTAGTCAGGCTGATCATGATGATGATTAAGTGGAGCTGTCACGAGCCATCATCATCGTCAGTCTGACTACGGCTACTTAAGGACAAAGGCCTCTCCCATATCTCTCCAGTTAACCCTGTCATATGTAGCAGCGGCCACCCTATCCCCACAAACTTCCTAATCGCATGCGCCCACCGAACTTTCTGCCACCCTTGCTACGCTTCCTTACTCTCGAAATCTAGTCTGGTGCGTCTCAGTACCATCGGTTATCTTGCTTTCGATATTACATATACACATATATTACATTCAATATAACATGCCCTACCAAGCCGATTTCTTCCTCTTGAGCATAAATGCCGCGTAGGTCATTTTATTCATAATTATAATCTAACTTCGAAGAGCATGTTGACTAGATAGCAGGAAGAGATGGCAAGATGTTGGGTTTTATCACACTCAGTTTAAACTCAACATTTAACCAGTGAAGGATTCAAGAATGGTTTATTCATCCTGAAACTGCATCCTCCCTAACCGGAGAACAATATTTAAGCCTATAAAAATATTGAGATAAGACATTTAGGAAAGAAGAGTTTGATATGCTCTAACATCTATGATTTGCGCAAAATGCGGAATAGGACGGTGGCTGTGCTGCTCGTGCACAGGAACGTTGATGATATCACAGAGTACTAGCAAAGCGCTGGTATGAAAACGTAGAGACCATGGTTCTAAACTGCTGCTTGCAGAAGCGAAATATGTTTAGGAATCGAATAAGAAGACAAAATATAAAGCCTTGAAATTCTCTGCTTGAGAATTTACAACATTCCGCAGTGAGGGCATGTTTGTTTAAAAGACGTACGACCATTTGAATAGAAATCTGGGGTTTCTCAAGGTTCTCTACTGGGTCCTCTTTTATTCCTCCTGTAGGGTAATGATCTGCCATTGCACACTTATGTAAAGAGACGCCTTTATGCCGATGACTGCGTTTTATATCAATAATTAAATAACCAGCTAATCATGTTATCCGTAACAATTTATTCGCTCATTTCTGGAGCCCGTCAAATACATAGAACTGAATATTAACTTTTCGAAGAAAGTCTGTATGTCATCTTCACGATGTTCTTGGCCTTCCTTCTGCAAAAATTCATATAATAGTCAACTTACACATAATGTACGAATACAAATATCTCGATCTTCTACAAACGCACGACATGTCACTGTCAAAACACATTGACGTCATCTGCAATAAGACCCATAAAAGACTACGATACTTAAACCGCACCTGGCGCGCTGATTTTAACATATAAAACACTTATTCGCCCATCCTCGAATATCCTTGTGCAGTTTGGAAGCAGTATAAGCAACGTTAGATCAACCAGCGGGAATCTGTGGCAACGAAGGCCGTGCGCTTTGTTCGCAGGAGATTTGACATGGATTTTTGCAGTCTACTTTTGTTCACCAACTACGACTCACTACTCTCTTCCGCACGTTGTTTTCAATGCCTAAAATCTATCTGCACTTTAGCCAGTTCACCTCGAGTTCACCTCGTAGTCTTTTCGCACACGCCTCATTATAGCTTGGGTGCGGAGCATGACGGGCAAGGACCTGCCACCATAGGACATCCAGGTGCCCTGAGCTGCCCATGGGACGACGGGTACATCATGAGCTACGTGAACAAAGGCCCGAGCCACCACCGCTTTTCGTCCTGCAGTGTGAAGCAGATACAGTACGTCGTCAGGTGAGCGCGATTACAGGGGACTGTATAACAGCTGTTGCGTTAGATAAATGCTCTTTTTGGTGTCTGTTTATATTTACAGGCATAAAAATAATTGGCGAATAGAAAGCTCTCAGAAAAAAATATAAAAAAAGTGATCTTTTGGAAAGGAAAGGTCGCAGTAACTGTATTCAATCTCCGTGGCTACCTTATCCCCGCCCTGGGGATAAACATCACGGAAGAAGGGAAAGAAGAAACCAAGGAATAGATGTCGCTGTGGAGGTCTCTGGGATTATTACAGCTCCCAATCTGCAACCATCAATAACGCGGCACAGCACACGGGCGCCGTTTGCGTTTCGCCTCCATCGAAAGGCGGTCGTACCGCTGTGAATTCAGAGTAAAGAGATGTAGATTTAGTTGGTTGGGTTAGTTTATTGAGGTTTAAAGTCCCAAATCGACTCAGGCTATGAGGGACGCCGTAGTGAAGGGCTCCAGAAAATTCTGACACCTGGGGTTGTTTAACGCGCACTGACATCGAACAATACACGGGCCTCCAAACTTTCCCCTCCATTGAAACTCGACCGCCGCGGCCGGGGTCGAAAGAATGGGACGGGGGACAGGAGACAGACGCCAGGAGCGACACAATTGGCATATACAAAGCATGCTAGTTCTCTTCATAAGAAGAAAAAAATTACAAAAAAGCACGTTTCAAGTGAGCCTAGGGAGCGCCTTAATTCTCCAATCATTTCTTTCTTTGTTTCAGTCGGGCTGGTGAGGTATGCTGGGCGGTTAAAAGTAGAGGATACGTCAACGGCCATTATGCTGGAACTCTCGTGCCGTCTGTCGCTTTCTGCAAGGGAGAGGTTGCGGATAGGGACGCTACCATCGACAACATCACAGTAAGCAGGCTGTTATTGCAATATAATTCGCGTATTCTCACTTACCCCTACGAAGTGTTTGATACCCACAACAGTGTTTTTAATTCCAGATTCTTTCAATATGGTGCTTGTACCTTTCCCGCTCACGGTTGCAGGTCAATGCGGCCACTTGCAAGGTTCGGTGTGTGTATTACAAGCCGTACCAGTGGAACACCGGCCGCGGCCACAGTGTGACCAGGAGGCATTATTACCAACGGGATTTCGACGCACTTGACTACATGACTTGCCAGGGAGTGAAGGTAAACTGATCTCAGACCTTTCTTTACCTAATCACACCTGTGATTCTTTCTGTTGACTCATAATAGTGGTATACAGAATTGAAGTTGGTTTCAATACAGTCGGCCGATTTCCCTCTGGTCAGGAACATATTATTGTCAGACAGGATGGCAGCATGAATGCTTTACCCCTTTTCGTAAGTCGACTTCCTAGGTTTTCGGACACCAGACATCATATTGGCCTATCCAGTTCTTCCATTCAGCAAATATGCTCTGTGTGCGTCTTTGTCTTTCTTCTCGTCCCGTCGTCTTCGCACTGTTTACTAATTGCTTAATGTTCGTCATATAAGAAAAATTTCCATTGTAAATTATCACGTGACGGCTATACTAGTTGCATAGATCTAGTTGCAAAGATAATAGTTGCAGATCTTTGCAGATTGCAAAGCAAATTTTTTTTTGTACCCTGCTGTTTCAGAAGGTGCAGGGAATATATGACGTTACAGGTTTATTTTCTATCCGAACAAGAAAGAGGGAGCCGAGGCACAAAGTCAACTTGCCTGACGAGGTGCCTGCAGCCATAACAGGGGCAGCGGTGAACAACAGGGGAAGATAGTTTAAAAGCGGGACGGAGAATACTTACAGAAAAGCAAGAAAATAAGCACTAAATATAAATATTGAGAACCACACACAATACACGCAAAACTGTAATGAAGTGACGGCAGTATTTATAAAAAGTATGAGGAACAATCGCATTTGAAACACAAAACGCATACTGGATAAGCAGATACTGTCCAGAGTAACTGAAAAGATGAAAATTATGGTAAAATGAAAATAATATTGACCAATATACGCCATAGAACAAGAAAACGTTCATAATTGGTCATGGCAGATTAGGGTCAGTATCAGGCAAATACGTCTTGATTTTTGCTTTAAAAAATTCACTGAAAGGCTATGCTCAGTTTCAAAACTAAATACATTCAGAGTGTCTTGCACCTGACACTTCAAACTCGGTTGACTGTAGGTTTTACGAAATTATTGGCCTTCCTTTTTTTCATTGTCTTGAGAAATGTAGTGTCTCATTGTTGGGGTATCTTTGAAAGTGTCAGAGATTCGATTTTTTTTATATACTGCAGAAAATGAAAGCTGTATATCTGGTTAGGATTTAGCAAACGATGTTTTCTGAAAAGCGGAAGGGTTGGCAAATTTTACGGTGCCCAATAATATCTTTCAACTGCCAGCAGTGCGCTTTTTTCAGGGAAGTAAAGTTTTTCAATGTCGTCACACGTCGTGGCTTTCCAGATTATAATGGAGTATGAAAGCCTTGGTTAGAAAAGAGCATAATATATAGCAAGTTTAAGCCAGGCAGGTATTCACGGTTCTACCATGTAGAGGCATTCAACACTTTTAGTTAAATCTGTAGTTCACTTGGTAATATGAACGTATCAAGAACTCGTGTGTGTTTTGCTCTAACATTTAATTTCATCTCCAGCTGTGCACAATGTTTATGCATAGGATTTTAACTTGTTCTGTCAGTTTGACCCACTGGTCATCGTACTGCCTTGTTGTCTGCGCTGAGATGCTTCACCTGGGCTCCGGGCCTCCCGCGTAGATTAGTGCTTGAAGTGGGGGGGTGCAGGCGTGGAGGCGTGGTTCTGGTGCCTGCAGGGCCCTAAGAAGGACGGTAAATCTTTCTTGGCTTCAGCAGGTGGCCATCTAGGGCAACGTTTTTTGCTTTAGGTGCTCAAGAACTTCTGGCTCAGCAGAGCTCGTTAGGGTTGTCGGTCACAAAATAAGGAGACATGCCTCAAGAACGTCTTTCTGGTTGACCAAAATGTTGCAATTTATAGTTATGACTTTCATAATCCTTCCACACATACTGCATTACCCTCTAACCATTACAAGATTTACATAGGTGCGTCACATTGCCGATTACATTAGTACCTAAAATAGTTTTCTAATGAATCAAACAGTCGTTAATGCTATCGTTTACAATCTACACTGAGTACCCGCTGAAAACGCTGCCTTCATTACTGGAACTCACCACAATGTACATACTGCGGCTATGAAAACAGAAAAAGGGAAAGAAACAATAAAGAAAAAGCTTAAGGAACGGTAGCATAAATTACAATGACTTCTACGATATTTTTCTCTTCTTTCCTTTTTTTAGCGCCGTGCGTAGATTTCTTTCCTCGGATTGGATAGATATGTACATAGAGGGGGGAGTGGCTCTTCGTCAGTCCCAGGATAATATTGTTACGGGGTAGTTCCGCTTGGGATTGCAGAGAGCGGACACGGAAAACAGGTCTTTAAAACCACAGGCGTTTACTGCAGGCACCAGCCGACACTGCTCGACCGTCGTCTTCTTCACAAAAACTCAAGAGCTTCTTCTTCCTTCCTTCCTTATGCACGCACCGCCTAATGTAACAATATCCTTGTCTGCCAACGTGACCAACTCAAGCTTGCTTCATAAAGCAATAGAATATTGGCAGAGACGACCTTAGAGCTTAACATATACTTGCCAAGAAGTCATGCAGGCTGCACTGTATTTCGCACCTCCTTCAATCGTCCGCTATAAGGTTTCTAATGGTGGTTGCTTCTTTCTTATCTCACATTATGAACAAGCTGATGTATTACAACATAATAAATTGCTAGTCATGAGCCAGTGTTTTGCGCCTTGTAGTAGAAAGCATGCGACTCGCATAATTGCTTTTTTTGTTTTGATTTAGGTTTGCATCCAGGGCCGATGTATAGAAAATCCGAATGCGAAACTTCCGCGTTCGACCAAGCCCCCAGGGCACCTGCCCATCCGAAAGGGCAACTAAGCATAGCACGGACTGTAGCTCCAGAAGTCACTGGTTCCCACTGCTGCTGCTGCTGCTGCCACAAGAGGGCAACACCCATTACATACGACGATAATGCACAACCACATAGGCCATTCCCCGGCAGGAGGAACCTAGGGAGCCGGGGCAGCTGTATAAGAAAGGAAATAAATAAGCATTAAAAGAAAACTTGGTATTTGGCATGTCCTGAGTACCTATCTTAGGTGCACAGAAACATGAATGAATGAATGAATGAATGAATGAATGAATGAATGAATGAATGAATGAATGAATGAATGAATGAATGAATGAATGAATGAATGAATGAATGAATGAATGAATGAATGAATGAATGAATTGGATCAATGAATATTTCATGCTTATTGTCACAGTGCTACGAATTTACGCAATGCGGAAAGACTGCCGGCAGTGTGTCAGATAGGGCATACAAACCTGCTCACTTCCTCATCTAATCCGCCCACTGCTTTTCAGGCGTGCTCTGTGTGTTCCTGCTGCATTTTAGTTTCCTTGGATTTGCAGTCTACTCCTTAAGGAACCATTAATTGTCGGATCTTCGCAGTGCAAGACCTTTTCATGCCCCATATTCTTATTTTCAGCTGAGAGTGGCTATTACCAATTGAACTCTGCGAGTCGGTGTCGAGGGCTAGCGACGTGGCCATGCCTGAGAAGATGCGTGCTGAGAATATGCGGTGCTTTTCCGCCAAAGTGGTACGCGGGTATACGCACTATCAGTTCTTCGATTCCAAAGAAAAGACCCGCTAAGGCCGAAACGACGCGCTAGTTGGACACCTAAATAAGATGTTTCACTCGGACCATTTCTAATCCTCTGGACGCCTGAAGTTTCAGAACAGGGAAAATTTGCCTACAGACACCGTTTTGCCTTGCATTCCAAACTTTAGGATTATTGCGAAAGAGTACCATTCTGAAGCACGCGTAGGGTCAGCTAAGCCAGTTACCACCACTCCGTGTACGGAACCGATATGGTTCGGAAATCCATCAGTTAAACGTAGCTACCAGTCGGCGTGATGCTTGGAGGCAGACGTGCATAGTGCCCAGGACATCGCTTATCTACAGCGGCTGCTCAATAGGAAAAACGTTAACTTGCAAACACTTCGGACTTGGCTGTTCAGCTACAGGCTGAACTGGCTGCGCGGGAACTGGACTCATCACAGCCTCACCCAACGCACAGCTACTGTGGTGAGCCGAACACAGTGTACTTTCTACTCTCGTTGCTGATAGCAGCACAACATTTTCAAGCGTCGTCTCAAAAGCATGACATGCAGTTATAGTCAGAAGGATGCAACAAGAAAAATGCACCTATAAAAAAGCGTAACTGGCTCAAAGAAAACTCCGTCCAATGTATAACGACCACCACGCTGAGCTGCGTCTGTTTACACGCTGCCAAAGGACATTTCTTTACGGATTAAACAGTACCCACTCACGTCATACCTAGCCTAGCTGTGTAACTTTCTAAGGTAAATCACTTTTGAAGGATGCAGAAAACTAGTTGTGTTCTTGCTCATTAACACCGAAACAGTCGACGTGCTAGGCCCATTTAACCAACTAAACTGCAGCAAGAGGAGTTTATTTCGTAAACTTGGCCGGCCAGTGGATGATTTTGCTTGGCAGGGCAGTGATGGCGGTTACAACAGCAGCGGAGATAGTGAAACTTCTCAAATAATTAGTACGAGTCTATTAGACCTTGATTGAAGGGGGCCGATTTATCATCATCCCCATCACCAACCCCCCTGCGCATCTCAGGACAGAACCCTCTCACCGCTCCATTTAACCCTTTATTGTGTCTGCAGCTCTAAAATTATCTTCGCAAATTTCTTGATCTCATCCGCCAAATTAACGCTCTGCTGGCTCCCGCTACACTTCCCTTCTCTTAGAATCCAGTCCGTTTCCCTTAACGGCCATCGGATATCTTGTCTTTGGTTTACATGACCAGCCCAAGCCCATTTCTTGTTCTTGATTTGTACTACGATGTAATTAACCAGTGTTTTTCCCTGACCCACTCTTCTGTTCCTGTCGTTAAACTTGCACCTATCACTTTCATTTCCATAGCTCACCGCGTTGCCCTTAACTTAACTGAACCCTTCGATAGCCTCCGCATTTCTGCCTCATAGATTGGTGCCGGTAAAATAGAGATACTAAATACTTTTCTCTTCGGGGATATTCGTAAACAGTCATTCATGGTCTGAGAGGACCTGTCATATGCGCTCCACACCGTTCATAATCTTCTACGTATTTATCTCAGTAGTCGTATTCGCTTAATACTTCCTGTTCCTCGCTACCAATTGTAAGCTGCTGTCCCCTTCCGAGGCTGTCATATATTGTTTTAGTTTTGTTCATATTAATTTTAGACTGACCATTCTTCTTCGCCTGTTCTGATTCTGATTGTGTAATACGTGATTGACTGCTGTGTATTTGGAGTAATCAGTAGTTATAGTAATTAAATTTCAGGATAGCTATCAATTATTGCCAACAATAAGCACTGGTGCCCACAGGAAAGTGGAGGGTGGCGACGATGCAGATTGATATGTTCACAGGGCGGTCATGACATTGACGATTGTGTGTGAGGTTCCGATATAGGAAAGTCTACTGTCAAAATAAAGCCACAGGCTACTGCATTACTCTACCAGGCATCTCTTGAACAGTTTTTCCCAAAGTAGTTGTAGGAGCGGTCAGGAGACACCGCTGCGTCGTCGTAGTAGGCGCAGAAACTAGTTTAAGGAAGGATCGAGAGATGCGAGCCATTTCGTCATCTGCACTCATTCAACCTTTGCACCCCATACTCGCCACATTTGAGAATCGACATGTAGCTCTCATCGCCTCCGATTCCGAATTTGTCTGCGTAGAGGATAAGGATGTTTGGTGAATAAATGGCGTTTCTTACGTTTCATGTGTGGTATACTAACCTCTATCCAGAGGGCAAACCGATAAAGTTTTGCAGAAAACAAAGCTAGCGTTTCGCGTAATTCACCCGTGAATTACGGCTTGCCTACTGGTAGGGCACCTCTCAATCTACCATAAATCGATGACTGCGAGGACACGGAAGACACCGGTCGAGGTTTTGTTTAGAAAGAAAATGACAGCGTTAGACTTCCTTCATACGAAACTGCGCTGACAGCAAAAGCAGAGCACACCCGCTGTCATACTCACCTACGTGAAAATTGAATCTTTGCTCGTACTGTTCTGTACTCTGGGTCACCAAAGTCCTTGGCCGCTAGCGTCAACCAGGATACTGCCAGTGCTCTTTTGAAGTCACAAAAAGGCCGGGACACTGAAAATAAGTTGGGGCTCTTCAGGGAACCGCAACTACGATTATCCCACTCGATGGCCGCCAAACATCGACTCAGTGCAAAAGTACCACAACTGTTAGCAGTCTGCCACAACAGCGGCAGACTGCTAACAGTGTTGTTTCGACGGAAGGAGGTGAAGACAGATTTTGTTATGCTCCCTAATACTCATGTCACTGAAGCACACAAGACTGTGAAAGACGCGCAGAGTTCGGATGCGCAGTCATAAGTGCTGCAGGCAAGACTCAGACCTGCTCCAATCTAACTCTACTAGCTATTTCGTTCGCCTGGTTCTAATCTGGTTCACAACTTCTCATATTTAACGGTATTTCCTTTCCACTTGGTAGACCACGGCGCCTAATGTTATCTGTGGAGGCCATTTCAGATTGTTAGCAGTTGTGGGTTTTCTGCGAAATGCTTTTTAATCCCTCTGCACTTCAATTTTTTTTATCCTCAATATTCGGCACTCAAATTTCTTCCCTAGTTTCATAAATATACAATGCAATTAAGAAATAGAAGGTTACTAAAGTATTCGCCTCTAAATTGAATACCTGGTTGCCTCTACGTTTTCCTTCTTAATAGCCCTTGGAGGTGAATAAGCATGAAATTGTATGTTTCTGCGCGGGATCCTTTCTTGCAGATGTTTCATTACTTTTTGCTGTGCAGTCTTGCGCAGGCAGTCAGCGCAGGAACTGGCGATTATTGCACAAGGCTGTCAGGAGCCTAGAAGCTTTAGGAGCTCCGTTTCACGTTTCTAGGAGCGAATTCCCCACACTGACATCTTTAGGATTTACCTTCCAGAGATAGCGCCACAGAAACCATCTTATAACCTCCTATTCAGACACCATGGATGACTGGTTGGGATGTCTTCAGAAAACATATATGTACAAAGATTTCCAACATGCACAGATGTCCTCCCTATCTCTTCCGTCTCCAGTGTTCGACACGTCACCACCAAGAAGTTTTTTCGTTTTTTTTTTCCGCTGGAGCTCTCTTTTGCTTCACCTCACAGGTCCTCTGTTTCCTTCTTTCCGAATGCCGATCTTAAATAGAACAACCGCAGAAAATAGTCCAATAAACGCAGATTTGTCTCCCCTTCCTCGTCAGTAGAAGTATGGCAGCACAGTAAGTATGCTTCGCCGGAAGAGACCTTTTTCATATCCATCGCGTGTGCTTCTTTTCCATTTCTATTCCTACCATCATCTTGCATCACGCATACAAATGAAGTGTGGTTGTCAGCGTTGTTTCAGCCATGCTCCACCTGCACCGCCAGTATTCATTTTTGCATGCGATACGAAGCCCTACTGTATATTTGTGCCTGCAGACCAGCCCTGGCAACGCAAATTATTTGAACATATTGACGCAAAGCTTTCTAATGGTTGTTCCTTCATTTTTCAAAGCTGCCGATACGCGGCTTCGTCACTTTGTTTGTGATGCAAAACGTTACCAAATTTATCTCAATTGATTGCACTAAGGAGGAGCCGATTCTACGCTGTTCCAGAGTGTTTTGGTTGCTTTGCGCGGAATATCTTGAAAGTTCGCTGTCAGCTTTAACTCAGCCCGGTCGAGAGCGCGGGAATTCATCTCGTTGAGAGTCGAGCATGCTTCCGCCGCCGCCGAGACATTCAGCTCTTTGTTGGCGTTAGTCCGCCCAAAAAAAAGTTTCTTTCACAAGCTTTTTTCGCTGACTTCTTGGAAGCAGGAGTGCCTTCACCACTAAGTGCCAATGTTTACTCACTTTCAAATGTCGTAGATGCTTCCGCATCACAACTGAATCACCCCAGAAGACGGTTTATAAGCATTCCTTGCGTTAGTTACATTCATATGAGCATTGCTGTGGACATTTACAGGCAAAAAAAAATAAAACGTTCCACGGCGTTCACTTAGTTGGCTTTTCCGGCCCCGACCATGAAGCCTGGCCGTATGAGAGAAACACTGAAGGGAGGGGGAAATGAATGAGAGCTATGGTACTGGATGGGAAAAGCGCCACAGAGGAGGGCAGTATCGCCACAGCTCGATCGGAGTGGAAAAGTACTAACAGCTGGTGCGCTTCCATAGCAGTAGGAGTGGAGCCGACCTCAGCGTATGGTCTTGTCGGCCGGATCAGGCAAACTAGTCACACGAGCTCGGCCATGTGACCGGAACTGTGCAGTAGAGCGCAGTTCTCCTCTGGCACTTGAGGTCAGTAGACGTGCGCGATGCTTCCTCCAAGTCCGCGCTGAGCGCCATCAGCCTTGCGGCGCCTGCTTCCTCGGTACGCAGAGCAACAGCGATCAGGTGACTGCCTGCCCAGCTTCGCTGCTCAATTCAGGATATCTCTCGTCAGTTCTTTTTCGCTGGGATCATTTCGACTGCTGGCCATTTGATTTGCTTCATAAAAAAAAACTGCCAGAACTGGTAGCACTCGCTTGCGAGATTAAGCCACAGTTTCCGAAATTCATGTCCCGCAACCCACCCAAAATTAGTGGGTCCCACGTACGTAACCCACTGAGTAACCAAACCTCTTCAGATTATGCAGCCCTCCTGGCGACCATACCCTCATCAGCGCCTTGGTTTCTCAGCGTGGATGATGCTACCCTCCTTCGGACAAGAAAGGGACACCGCCGGAGCCGCACATGTGCTCTCGTTTCTCCGTGCGCGGTAACCCTCCACCGCGGTCTGGCCCGTGCAGAGGAGGTTGTGATTCGCAGGATCCGTCTTGGGGTTGTCGTCACTCGGAAGTGGCGTCACTTTTGACATTTATATCCCCTTCCAGGGTGCCCTGTCTGTAACTGCCAAAATACTGAGGTAGATGCTCACCACTGGTGTGTTTGTCCGGCGCTGAAGCCAACGATAATCCGGCACCTGGCAGTGGGTCTTCCGCTGAACAAGCCGTCCTCATATATTGCCTGGACGCCAGGACAACATCACCGCTTCTTCCTCGCTTTCGTTAGACTGCCCAACTTTTTCTCATTCATTTATCCGCCCCTCCCCTCCTTTTTAACCTTAACGACTCCCTCAATGCCGTGAAGTAATAAAAAACTTTAGAAAATAAATCGTGATCTCAGAGGTCGCAGATGATGTGGTCTAAGTGTTGGACCAATGCCAGGTTCTTAAAGACAAGGTCTGTGTACGTGTTTCTCACATCTTAACAAGAGTGGGAGGAGTTGCCAGAGAGAATCATTTGGTTCAAACGACAAAGCGGAGTGGCTTCCCGTAGCACGGTCAATAACTTCATGCCTGACGTCACTGGAACCATTCACCCCTTTCTTCCAAGCAACCTACCCACCTATAACTCACTGTGGTTGCCACACCTGCGCTACGCCGACTACTGCTTTTACAATGGCGGCACTAAATACATGAAATGATCATTTAAGAGCTGGCACTGTAAAAAACTAGAATTCTGCCGGATAAAGAGCATGGTAGAAAATAGTCGAAAAGCTGCAGCTATTGCGAGTGAAAAGGCCGGGGGGGGAGTTAGATGGCGTTAGTAAGAAGACTTCTGCGCTCTGACTGGCTCATGTGCACGGCAAGGCTTCACGCTGTTATTTGGCACTTTTCGCTTTACGCGGTGAGCTTGCCTACGCATCGCTCGGCGGAAGCAGCGTTCCTCAAGTGCATATGCACTTATTTGTGTCATCTAGTCGCCCAAAAAAAATCAAAGCACATGAGAGCTTTGTTAGACAAATGTTTGTCCGGAATTGTTTATGAATAATTTTCATGCATTGCGAGAATTTTTTAAAGAAAAACGATCCAAATAGAGGAAAGCGTTAAACCTGAAGAAAAGCTGGAGAACGGGTTGACCAATTGTCGTTGCTGTGACGAAAATGTACAGGCATATAGTTAGGCCTTCGGGCTTGAAAGTCGCCAAAAAAAATGGCTGTGGCTTAGCTTGGTTAAGCCCGGTAATTGCGAAAGCAATATCCGTAGTGTTGCGTTGCAAGACACTGCTGGCCTGTGGGCCCGCGAGCTCAGGAAACTGTTTGTGCCGCGAGCGTTCCGACCTGTACACGGCATCGCAGAGTGCCGGCCTCGTCGCGGACACGGGGCTCATGTTCTGCGTTCGAAAACGCGAACGTGAAAGCCGAGGGACGCGAACATGTGGACACGGCGTTCGAGAAAGCGATCGTTAGCGCCCAGGGACGCTTCCTCCCGAGAACGCGCTGCTTGGTCTCGTAGGCACGGCGTTCGAGGGAGCAGAGTGAACGCACGGGAGCCAACGAAGGGAGTCTTCCTCCAGCAGCGGAAGAGAGCAGCTGCTCGGGGAGACAGCCTGTACCTTCCAAGGGCCTGGGGCCCTCTTTTCTTTTGGGTCAGATTCTTTTAATAAAGACCCATTTCCAAGCCTTCTTCGAGTCCACAGCCCGTACCTCACAACAAACTGGTTGGCAGCGGCGGGATAAGGACAAGGCTGGTGGACAGCTGCTGACGAGAGAGCGTGTTCGAGGATCCGGGATCAACGGAGCTCCGCTACGTGGCTCAGGGAGTCACCTTCGTCGGAGCGCAGCGTGAAGCCTTGGCGTGAAAACAACCGCTAAAAGGCATTCTCGACTATCTTGGATCGGCGGACATGGCAGTTCCTGACTTCGGAAGTCACGGTGGCCATCGGGGGCTCCTGGTTGGGTGAGTGCTGAAGCGACTACGTATTGCCAGATGATTTAGAACTGGGTTCTATCTGAGCAATCGATCGCATTTATTCACCACAGGGTCTGTGATTAGTTCGCAGATTTTGTAGTCGGGTCTCGCCAACCACGGATATAAAGAAATTGAGTAAAGACGAATTCCTGCTGTTGGCAGCCGAACTTTGTTTAGAAGTAAACCAACGTACGCGGAAGCCGGAGATTCGCCCTAAAATTGAAGAGGTGGAGTTTGAAGACGACGAGATAACGGATGCTTGGGAAAAGATATGCCGAGTGCAAAAGGAAAATGAGCGGAAAAGAAGAGAAGAGCAACGGGCAGCGGCAGAGCAACAGAAGCGGGAAATAGAGGAACAGGAGCGGGAGTTGAAAAGATTGCAGCTTGAAGTTGAGATGCTACGAGAAGCAGTCAAGAATGAAGAATGCGTAACTTCGGCAAAAGACGAGAGTGAGAAAGCAGAATGCCAAGAACATGCACAAGAAGAAGGTAGTCTTAAACTGTGCGAAAAGGCGCAACAGGCATTGCACAAGCGCATATGGGCAAAAGTCGACCACAGCACTGGCGAGGGAAGGTGGGATGGTGGTGGTGAAAACTTTTAATTACTGAAATAGAGTTTGGGAGCCACACACTGGCCCCGCTACATGGTCGGCGTCCCTAGTCCGGGACACCGCATGACAATGCCCCGTCACTAGCCCGTTTCACCAGAGCCCTTTGGGACTCAAGCGGGGAGCAGTTGAGAAGGGCAGTTTCCCATGCCTCTCTGGAAGGGGTAGGGGAAGGGGGGAGGTGGGGATTTTGAGTACATGCCCACACCATGTGAGAGATATCACAGGTCTCCCCACAGTGTGGGCATCGCCCATCCGTGTTAGGATCGTAATGCTTTAAGATTGCAGGACAGAGTAGAGTACCTGTCTGCAGGCGCCTTAAAGTTCGCTCCTCCGTCTTACTCAGCCCCTTTGCAGGGGCCGGGAAAAGGCGGTGGATGTCGCTATAATGCGTTATAATTTCTTTGAATCGCAGCAGCGGCTGGTTAGTCTCCGAGCCAGAAGAGCTGGGATGAGGAGCCCGGTGAGTAAGCGCTCGGGCCGCCGCGTCAGCGGCCTCATTACCTCGTAAGCCCTGGTGGCCAGGAGCCCGAATGATTCTTTTGGGTGTTGGATCAGTGGCAGTCCGTCTTAGAATACAAGCAGCTAAGGGGGAGATCTCCCCTGCCAAGTAATAATCACATGCTTTTCGGGAGTCCGTAATGATGATTCTCGAATTGGCGTGGGCGGCAGCAAGCGCTATCGCTACTTCCTCGGCTCGCATTGAATTCGGGGCTCGAAAAGAGAGTCCATCAACGTGCATTTCCTGGTGAACGACAGCGGCCGTGTAAAATCCCGTGGGCGATGGGCCTGCTACGTCTACATAATATACACCAGGTCGGGAGCCGTGTTGTCTCACAAGAGCCCGAGCCCGCGCTTGTCGCCTGTTTACGTGCATGTCGGTGTCCATGTTACGGGGGAGCGGGGAGACCCAGAGTATATGGCGCCACAGTACTGGGACACGCTCCGCCTCCTCTGGAGTGCAGTTGTGTTGGATGTGTAAGCGGTTTAGCAGGCGGCGCCCAGGGGCCGTCTGCATGAGTCGCGTGTATTGGTTCACGAGGTGGGCCTCCCGCAGCTCCTGGTAGGAGTTTAGCACCCCCAATGCCTTGAGTTTGGCATTAGAGGTAGCCACCGGGAGATCCAGGGCTCGCTTAGTTGCCTTGCGGATGACGGCGTCTATTCGCGCCTCGTCTTGCTTAGTAGTGCGGAGATATGGCACGGCGTTGAGGATGCGGCTAGTCACGAAGGCATAGACGAGCCGAAGCGCGTCCCTGCCCCGCAGACCGCCCCGCTTGTTGGAAACGCGGCGGATCATGCGCCCTACCTGTTCGCCTACTCTCTTGAGTTTCAGAATGGTGGAGTCCGGTCTGAGTCTGTGGTGAATGAAAAGGCCCAGAATACGGA
Organism: Amblyomma mixtum; assembly: GCF_055824585.1. Taxonomy (NCBI): domain Eukaryota; kingdom Metazoa; phylum Arthropoda; class Arachnida; order Ixodida; family Ixodidae; genus Amblyomma; species Amblyomma mixtum. Next base: position 122,264,697 of record NC_143013.1, read on the forward strand.
ACTCCTCCACCTCTCTAATAGGACCTCCTGACAGAGAGATGTGAATTGCTGTCCTATCCTTTGGGTTCGCTCTGACATGCAAAAGCTCTGATTTCGCTGGAGCACATTGGAGCCCACAGTCAATAGCATACGCATCGACTATGGAAGCGGCCTGCTGAAGGCGGGCCTCCATGTCCCCAAGGCTCCCCTCAGTGGTCCAAATTGTAATGTCGTCTGCATATAACGCGTGTTGAATGCCTTCCACCCGGGCCAGTTGGCTTGGGAGGCGCATCATAGCTATGTTGAACAGAAGCGGTGATAACACCGCTCCCTGAGGGGTACCCCGTGTTCCCGTCATGTAAGGGCCGTATTCCTCGCCCTCAATCCGGAGAAAGGCCTGGCGATTAGTCAAGAAATCTCTTACATACGCGTAGGCCCTAGCCCCACAATCGGTAGAACTCAAGTTGGCCAGGATGCTTCCTTGTTTAACATTGTCGAATGCCCCTTTCAGATCAAGGGCGAGGATGGCTTTGTCATTGTGTTGCATAGTTGTGGGTCGTATTACATCCCTGTGCAGCTGGAGAAGGACATCCTGTGCAGACATGTGGGGGCGAAACCCGAACATGGTGACTGCAAAGAAGCCCTTACTCTCCAGGTATGGAGAGAGGCGATCCCGAACCATCGTCTCCATAAGCTTGCCCGCACATGAGGTCAGTGATATGGGCCTCAGGTTGTCCGTATTCACGGCCTTACCTGTTTTAGGGATAAACGTCACAAGTGACGTTTTCCACTCGGGAGGGAGTGGACGCCAGTCCCAGATCTGGTTGATGTATTCTAATAAATGGAGGTAGGCTGAGTCCGGTAGGTTCGCCAACAGGTTCACTGTTATGTGTTCCCGTCCCGGAGCCGTACCCCGGCGCATTTTTACTAAGGCCGCCTTAAGGTCGTGCAACTCAAAAGGGGCATCAAGTGTTTCATTAGGCCTGCCAGAGTACATGTACTCAGGCCCAGGCGGGTCCTCCGTACGACAAAGATATCTGTCGCACAGTGTCCGCAAGTTGCGCCGTCGTACCTTGATACCCTTGCAGAGCCCGCCGGAGCTGCTTTTGCGTCTCCCCTTTCGTTTGAGAGGGGTCGATTAGACTGGGAACGAGACGCCACGTCCCCTTCGAGCTCATCTGATGAGCTGCAGCGTCGCAGCGTGCTATCCAATTTGAATCTGAGAGTTCGGCAGCATACGCTGCAGCTTGCTCTGTGAGTTTGACTATGCGGTCGCGTAATTTGCGATTAGTTTTCTGCTTTTTCCCCTGTTTAGTTAAGCTCCGGTGCGCCTCCCACAAATGCAGGAGGTGGGTGTCCACTGCGGGGATCTCTTCGGTGGTTTGTAGTATAGTGACGTGTTGTTTCTGAATGTTGTATATGTGGTTAGCCCACTCCGCGTAGCCGCCGGAAAATAGTACGGGAGGGATAGTGTGATTTCGGAATTTGTGCCAATCGGTCAGCTTGGCCTGACCCCATTTTTTGCGCGCTGCCTTCGCCATGAGTGTAATCCGGAGAAGGAGGTGATCGTTGCCTATAGAATCTCCCAAGTTCTCCCAAGCAGCCGCTCTAGCATTTTTAACGAGAGAAAGGTCTGGACACGTGTCGCCGGTTACCGAATTCCCCACTCGGGTGGGATACGCCGGGTCCGTGAGCAACGTGAGGCTGAGGGTGGAAATGAGCTCCGCCAGCTTACGTCCTCTGTGACGCGACCTCAGCTGCGAGTATTCAAGAAAGGCGAAAACATTTCAAAATTTCTGGACAACTTTGAAAGTATCTGTGAGGTGTCGAAATTGGACAAAGACATTTGGAGCTACATGTTAGTGTCCCTTTTACCGCCTGAGCCTACTAATGTCGTACTGAGCCTGTCCGCTGAGGATATGAATGACTACGGAAGAGTAAAGGCAGCTCTCTTCCGTCACTTTGGAGTTGAGAGTTCCTAAGCGGCCGGACGCGCTCCTATGCTAAAGTCACAGAACCATTTAGGCGCGATGCCGGTTCTGTGCAGACAAAACCCGCTAAGCATTATACTCTCGCGGAGTATAAAAATATTAGACACTTTTAGTTGGCCGTACGTAACGGGCTTACGTACGCAACGCACACTACGTTGCGTACGGTACGAATGGCGCGTCCATCACACTTTTAGTTAGCCGTACGTTAGCGTCCTTCCGACTGGACGTACCAAACGCATTCTAAAATTCTCCGCTGTGCTTCTCCGCGCCATCTGGCGCAAGAAATAAGAACTGATGCTTGAAAAGTTCTTGACATCAGCCAAGCCAAGCCTCTCGCCAATCCTCCTCCAGCCGTTCTCGCTGTTTTGTTTGCTTCAGGTTGTGATTCTCGTGTGCTCCGCGACTACCACAGCAGCTATCGAAATGCCGAAAAGCATTTAATTACTGGTAACGAAGCTGGCTGCATCGCGAGTGTTGTTTTTTTGTTCCAAGAAAAACTAAAAACCAGAGTAGTGCTCCGCCAGGTGTCGTTGCTACGAGGTAAACACAGTTAGGCCTACAGCTTGAAAATCGCCAAATTATTTGAAAAACAGGGGCTAGTTATCGCTTATACTTCTGCGTGTGGGCGAGAGTGTGCAAAATAAAAGCGAACCGCTACCATTTGAGCGAGCTATCCCGCCGGAGAATGCAGCGGCGACATGTTTTTATTTCGAAGCGGGCGAGTTGGGCGCCGCCATCTTGTCAACGCAACCCGTAACGTGCCCGTAGCGCACGCACGCAACGACACGATGCGTGCGTACGTACGCAAGCGGCCCAGCGGTACGGAACGTTCTGCGCATGCGCACTCGCGACCCGCAACGTTCCTGCGTACGTAACGCCGTTCCGTACGGCCAACTAAAAGTGTCTATTAACGCTGCGAATGCGAACCAAACGCGTCATAGGGCCGGGTGGGAACGAAACGCGACAACTCTAGAGCGAGGTTCCGAAGAGGCTAGAGGGACGGCTACCGAACTGGATCGACGCGATGCCAGGAAAAAGGGACCAATGCAAGCGTCTGGTCGGAACGAAGGTGCAGAAAACAAAGGGGAGCACCTGACAACAGAGCGCAAGTTTAACAAGGCAGGCGAAACAGTTGCCGAGCCGGGTCACCGCGTTGACATAAAACAGGAGTCAATACAAATGTATGACCGGCAAAGATGTAAGGTCGGAAAAGGGGAACACCCTACCAGACAGCTCAAAGGAAAGGAGCGCCAGACCGCGGCCGAGTTGGATAAGCGTGACGCCACGTGAAAGAAGTTTGTTCAGGCGTCCAAGCGGCACGGGCGTGAAAAAGTAGTAGAGGTGAGTTGGATAAGCGTGACGCCACGTGAAAGAAGTTTGTTCAGGCGTCCAAGCGGCACTGGCGTGCAAAAGTAGTAGAGGTGCCTCAATCTATAATTTCCGAAAGTGAAACGGAGGATAGCCTTGAAAAGTGTGCACAAAAGAGTGCAGAACGGCCCCACCGCAGGGTGGATGGCAAAGATGAGCTAGAGGAGCTCAAATGCAGTCAGGCAGACGCGCAAACGCAAAAGGACATTCCTCAGAGGTACGAGTCGCATAACCCAGAGGCAGTGAAACGTCCGGCGGTCATTTGCGTGGAGTTAGTGCGTAGCTGCAACGCCAGCGAGATAGTCGCTCGTCAACCCGGAGTGAAGTGTACCGTTAGTGAGTGTGGGACAATCACCCGGAGAAGACGACGTCGAAAGCCACCACAGCAAGTTTATGGCGCCAGGCAACAAAAAAAGGCACGGGTAACTCGTTTGCGTCTGCCGCGTCAGGAGACGGGTCAGAAAGGGAATAGTGCAGCCGGCTCAAAGTGTGAAGGGGGGACAAGCCATCGTATTGCTCTCTACCATTGTATATTATGGTTCGGTACTGCACGCGCTGCCCAGGTTTTCACAGTGTCTGGACAGGGCACAGAGACAAAGACAGTGGTCAAGAAATGTCCAACGCTAGAGATGACTTCATTCGTCGCGCTTCCGCAGCTGAAGTGGTCAGACGAACGCGACCTCGAAGGGCACGGCTGAAATGTTAATCCCTGAGCACAAAGGAGAGGTTACTTGTGCTTATCGTTTTCTTTTGTGACCACTTTGAAATAGTTCGTTGCATTGTTCGACAACGCGATGACAGGCTACAGCACAGTGAAAGTTTCTGCTGGGTCCTGGAGAGTAAATTTAAGGACCAAGAACTTTCTATTTAATTGTTATGTTAATTATTTTGCCGTAGCCGGAAAGCAGACAACAGTGAAAAGTAAATTTAGTTCATATTGCAAGAGTACAAATTCTACGTAAAATATAAAAGGGGAAGTGAGAACCAAAAAGCGGATGGTCTGAGTACAGGATTCTAAGCTACGAGAATATGAGACGGTGTTAAAGCATCGTCTTAGACCTCTGCGTTGCTTTTGTTGTGTGTTTTTGCCATGTGTTGACGTGAGCCGAATACTTGTTCAGCAAAAACAGGCAGAGAGAGTTTTTCTGGCAATCGGCGCCTGGCAGTCGTTCGTCGCTTGGGCACCGGCAGCCAGAGGGTTCCGCGAGCGTGTGTGTGTGCGTGTGCGAGCGCGCAAAGTGAGCCCATGCATTTGCCCTGTTGCCGTCCGGAGCGCCTTCTCTCGACCCTGCATCTGTGGACGCAGCCTCGGCGAAGGACTTCATCGGGGGGAGGAGTTTGTTGCGTTGCAAGACACTGCTGGCCTGTGGGCCCGCGAGCTCAGGAAACTGTTTGTGCCGCAAGCGTTCCGACCTGTACACGGCGTCGCAGAGTGCCGGCCTCGTCGCGGAGCTCATGTTCGGCGTTCGAAAACGCGAACGTAAAAGGCGAGGGACGCGAACACGTGGACACGGCGTTCGAGAAAGCGACCGTCAGCGCCCAGGGACGCTTCCTCCCGAGAACGCGCTGCTTGGTCTCGTGGGCACGGCGTTCGAGGGAGCACAGTGAACGCACGGGAGCCAAGGAAGGGAGTCTTCCTCCAGCAGCGGAAGAGAGCAGCTGCTCGGAGAGCCAGCCTGTACCTTCCAAGGGTCTGGGGCCCTCTTTTCTTTTGGGTCAGATTCTTTTAATAAAGACCCATTTCCTAGCCTTCTTCGAGTCCACAGCCCGTACCTCACAACAGTAGCTACGCCATGGTTCAGCTGTTGGTGTAGCTGGTGGTGGTGCTTGTGGTTAGACTTTTTTTTAATTTTTTCTTTATTTATTCTCAGAAACAGTACACAAACTAGTGGTTGGACCCATAGCCTTTACGGCTAGCGAGGTGTCCAAATACAAAACAAGCACAATACTACTGCAGACCGTGTAAAATAAAAAACTTCAAGGTTAACACACACAATTGATTCCTACATTTTCATGGAAATTAAATATGTTTTAAAGATGCCGAAAAGTTATTTTTTTCTTTAACCTCATTCGAGATTTTATTCCACACATGGGCTCCGCTGTATTCTAGGAGTCTCCGGCCGTACATATTGTAACAAGATGGTAAATTAAATAGATTTTTATTTGCAGCTCTTGTTTGTTTCATTGGTAATCTAAATAAACTAAGGGGCAGGGGATTGTTAGATTTTATTACATTGTTTACTATTTCAGCTATTTTCAGTTTATATGCCATTGATAGGGGTAAGATACGAAGCTGCTGAAAGAGTGGCCTGCTGGGGTATGTATTATTTGAATAAGTTATCATACGAATAGCTCGTTTTTGAAGGCGGGAAACAGGCTCTAGGTATGTTTTATATGTAGCACCCCATGTTTCCAGGCAATAAGATAAGTGACTGCGCACAAAGGCGAAATACAGAACGCGTAGAATTGGAAGATCAAAGCAGTCCCTGGCCTTTAGTAAAAGATGACAACCATAGGCTAATTTGGAGCAAACATTAATAATTTGTTCTTTAAAGTGCATATTGGTGACGCATCGGTTATCCAATCCAATCCAATTCAGTCCAGTGGTGACGCATCGGTTATCCAATGCAATCCAATCCAATTCAGTCCAGTCGAATCGAATAGCGCGCCGCGCGCGGCGGGCGCAGGAGTTGGGGCCGTTTCACATGCATGCGATTCTCGCCCGCGACGCTGCGAATTCAGTCGGTCTGCGACTGGGGAGGGCCGTCGGTCTAGCCGCAGACGGCCTGCGACCAAGTTCCGTCCGGTTGTAATTCAGTCGTAGCATGGGTGTGTTCACTCTGCGACTGACCAATGGGCAGCGCCGAGACGGCGCGTGACGTGACGTTCCGTGGGAGCTGTTGCCGCGGCCGGTCTCCAGGCGGCCGCAGCAACAGCTCCCACATGACGTCACGTCACGCGCCGTCTCGGCGTGGGGTCACGTGGGAGCTGTTCCGCGGCGTAAGCAAAACTAATCAAAACATACGAAATATTGCCTTGCATCTAAAAACACGCTGGTCATAATATCATCAACAGATTCCGTGCAGCGTTTGTGTCGCGTTTAATCGTGGGTTGCCTATGCGAACATCGAGCAACCTTGCGTGTCCCTCCGACCGAATTCGCTGGGTACGCGTTGCATGTGAAAGCACTGTGTGAAAATCGCACTGCGGCGTCACAGACTAGGCCGACTATTTCCGTTCTAGTCGCAGCATGTGAAACGGCCCTTAGGCAGCAGCTACCAAGCGCGGCCTCGCCTCGCGACGGCACAAGTTGGAGCCCTGCTCTTGCAGCTGTGACGTCACGCCGCTAGGCGCGCCGCGCGCGGTGGGCGCAGGAGTTAGACAGCAGCCACCACGCGCGGCCTCGCCTCGCGACGGTACAAGTTGGAGCCCTGCTCTTGCAGCTGTGACGTCACGCCGCTAGGCGCGCCGCGCGCGGCGGGCGCAGTAGTTTGGCAGCAGCTACCAAGGGCGGTCTCGCCTCGCGACGGCACAAGTTGGGCCCCTGGTTTTTGCGGCAGGTGGTATGACGTCATAGCAGAGGTCAAGCTAAAGGTCAATGGTAGCTACCACGACCTCGCCACGCGAGGTGCTGAAAGTGAAAGTAGTATTGCTGTCGCAGTAAAAGAAAGGCTACATTTAATTTGTAAATTGTCGTGTGGGCCTAGTTCTACCTCGCTCGCTTGCCTCTGTTTAGTGGACTTTGTTGTTTGTTTTGGATCAACTGGCTGCATTTAATTGTCTGAAACCATGTCAGTAAACTGCTGCGTGCCGCTGTGTAAGCAGTACGGACGCTTCGACTAAGTGGACAAATTAAGTTCCCCCCTTTCTTGTGCTCCGCATTCATGGTGCACGCGCTTGAACGATGCGAGCTCAGATTATCTGTGGCATTCAAAGTTCATGAGTACGCCTCACCGCAATTGTCGTTGACGCTGTTCAACATGCGCGAGGCTGAAAATAAGCGCTGATTGCAACTGGATGCGGGAAGCCAGGGAAAGCAAATTGAATTTATTTGCCGCTTGCTAGGGTATAGGGTACGCTTTATGTGTACTTTATTTAGCTGCATCAGCCATTGTAGCTGAAACAACATGATCTTCATGTGAAGATGCTGCAGTGCATGACTTCACGCAGATTTAAAGAAAAGATGGTAGGTTGGTTTATGGGGTTTAACGTCCCAAAGCGACTAAGGCTATGAGAGACGCCGTAGTGGAGGGCTCCGGAAATTTCGACCACCTGGGGTTCTTTAATGTCCACTGACATCGCACAGTACACGGGCCTCGAATTTCTCCTCCAAAGAAATTCAACCGCCGCGGCCGGGATCGAACCCGCGTCTTTCGGGCCAGCAGCCGAGCACCATAGCCACTGAGCCACCGCGGCGGGTAAACGAAAAGATGGTGATGGAAAGCATTATTAGTGTTCAAATAGCTACATACGTTAATCTGAAGACATAAAACTACGCAGGAGACAGGACACAGAAAACATGCAGACAGGACGAGCGTAATAGTGGTTTTATGTCTTCAGAATGCCTTACCAATTAGCCTCTCATCACACACTTCTACATACGTTAACGCTGGGCAAAGCATTGGGTTTAAAAGGTGGAGTGCGTTGGAAAAATATTAGAGAGTGGGGGCGGGGGGGCAACAAAAATGATGCGATGTCGCTTTGCTCCGCGAACAACGAAACCGCTCCTATATCTAGGGGCCCCACAGCTCGACGTATTGAAGTGGCATCCTCATGGCCGCGATGTCGAGATCAAAGCTTCTGGGAAGGACTCAGTTGCACTAGACTGTTGGATTGCTAGTATTCCAAAACAATTTTGGCCACAATATCTTTCCATGTGTTACTGTCAAAAAGTCGACGTCGTCCCAGTTATACAAAACCCAAGTGCGGAGCAATGGGAGGGTCTGCTGTCCAGCGACTGCTGCGATGACCAGATCGGTTTGATACGGCGAGCTCAGCTGACGGCAGCATCCAGCGGAGCCCTGGAATAGGGGCAACCGACCGTTGAGGATGGACTCATCTGACCACATAAAACACTTGTGCTAGAGCCAAATAAAGTTATCCTATCCTATCCTACCCATGTGTTACAAGCCATAAAATGCAGCTGAGGGAATGGCACGTGTGGGCACTCCTGCATTTTCTAGCCATGACAATGCACATTGCAAAATTAATTTTATTTTCATGTTTCGTACCACAGAATACCAAAGCATTCAGACATTGACAAGAAGTTGATTGTGGCCATCAGAAGAGATTAAGAAGCACTTTTTAATGTGTCAAAAGCGACCAGAATGTGTTCGCTCCACTTCATCGAGGGCGACTTCGTCCCTAATGTTGGAAACGGTTACCGGCATTTGCAGCAAGCTGCCGTGCCATCAGCGTTTGCATTTAAACAATCTAAGGATGCAATTATTACCTAAAAGGGCAGCACTGCAGTAATCAGATGGTTGCAGGCAAGCTTTCCGGCCGGGCAGTTTGAAGACTCGTCGAAGATGTACGCCGTGTCGTCCACCGCAATCATTACGGAGAGCGGTGGTACAGTTTAATTTTTAAGCCTAGTTTATAGTCTGACGCGCTCGGCGTGCACGCTAGCTTCGCTCGTGATCAGTCACGCAACGCCTGTTTTGCTACGCCAGACGAACTGTGAACCCCTCTATACTTCGGCGGCTGTCTTCGGAGCATGCGCAGAACGATCGCAGACCCGCGCGCCGACCTTCCAGTTCACTGGTAAAGCGATTTCGAAGTTTCTTCCGCAACTTGTGACATTCTTCGACTAGAAACAGAAACGAGGGAAAAAATTTCATCAAAAATCACGGTGCATGCAGCAATTGGGTTGCTTCGGCCGAAACCCGAAAACAGATGTTTTAAACCGCTCACCTGTGAGGAGACCGCTGCTCTGCCGTATCTGTTCCCTCGCGTTTTCTTTGCGCTGTTGGTACCTGAAATTGAGTCGCTTGGTGTCATACAAACTCGGGTGTCGTTTTATGGCTTCTCTCCAGCACGACGCTATCCGATGCAAGTGCAACGTCCGAGCTGCTGGCGCCACTCGTGTTATGTTCATGATGTTCGCGCAGGCGTCAGCCATTTTTCTCTGCGCTATGCATTGTGGGTCGACACAGTCGGCGGCGCTGGCGCCAAATCTGCGCCGGGCTCGTCGGGACGCGCAGGAAGTCGCCGGTTACGTAGGCTCTAGAGTGCGTCGGACTGGCGAAAACGTAACGCAGCGTGTGCGAGCGCGCCACGCGCGCGTGCGTTAGGTCGGATTGTTTGGTTTGGTTTATTGGGGTTTAACGTCCCAAAGCGACTAAGGCTATGAGGGACGCCGTAGTGAAGGGCTCCGGAAATTTCGACCACCTGTGGTTCTTTAACGTGCACTGACATCGCACAGTACACGGGATTGTAATCACGTATTTACTGCGAAAGTATGGCGCTCTCAGGAAGACGACAGCACCGTTTTCAATAAAGATTACTTGCTTAGATCCTTTCAATGAACTGTCGATCCGTTGTTTTACACGCTTCAGATTTTTCACTTAACAGTGCAAAATCTAAAGCATGCCACAAATACAGTTTCATGATTTCGCTGATGAACGTCACTTAATGATATAGCACTTGATAATTGCAGAGAGAAGTTTTAGCAAGTTTGTACATTTTTAAGAAGAGAAAATGCGGTAAAATTCAGGGGGCACTTTGGCTCCCTAAATTGCTGCAAGGCGAAAGCGTTTCCTGGCGCACTGTTTGTTTTATTTACTTTTTTTATCCCAAGCAGCACATGACATTGGTCCAGTGTAGGAATTGAGTTGGCAAACTACGGTCCTATGAAGGCCCCGCGTTGCCACTGTTCTCCCAGCCTTGACTCAGCCATTTTCAAAAGTTGGCAGTATTGGACCAGTATCTCAGGCGTTTCCCCGCCTTGGCTAAGCCATTTTTAGACGTTGGCAGTATTGGACCAGTATCTCAGTCGTTTTACCCTCCTTGGCTAAGCCATTTTTATAAGTTTGTAGTATTGGGGCAGTTTCGCGGGCGTTTTCCCCGCCCTGGCTGAGCCATTTTTAGAAGTTTGCAGTATTGGACCAGTTTTTCGGACGTTTTCCCTGCGTTGGATCAGCCATATTTCAAAGCTGGAAGTATTGGGCCAGTTTCTCGAATGTTTTTCCTGCCTTGGCTCTGCCATTTTTAGAAGCTGCCAGTAGTGGACCAGTCTCTCGAATGTTTCCCCTGCATTGACTTTTCCATATTTAGAAGTTGGCCGTGTCTCACCAGACGCTATATCATATTGGAATAAATTGCCTCAACATGCGGTGAAGTGTACGTCCGTAGAACTATTTCTTAACCCTGGAGCTGACACCGAAGCGGTCACCAACGTCGACATCAATCCAGGCCTTCCACCGGCTGAAAAGAGCCAACTCCAGGACCTCTTGCGGGAGTTTGGTGCGTGTTTCACGTCGTCGTCTAAAGTGCGACAAACGTCGATAGTTAAACACCGCATTATCACGCATGAAGGAGCACGACCCATCCATCAGCAGCCCTATCGTGTGTACCCTCGTGAGCGAGATGCTATCCAAACACAGGTCGAAGAGATGCTCACAGACGGCGTCATCCAACCGTCAAGCAGTCCGTGGTCTTCTCCTGTCGTGCTCGTGAAAAAGAAGGACGGGACACTACGATTCTGTGTCGACTACAGGAAGCTGAACAGTGTGACCAAGAAAGACGTGTATCCGCTCCCGCGTATCGACGACTCCCTCGACCGACTTCGTCAAGCCAAGTACTTCTCTTCGGTTGACCTCAGAAGTGGTTATTGGCAGATAGAAGTTGATGAGAGGGACCGTGAGAAAACCGCCTTCATCACACCGGTAGGCTGTATGAATTTCGCGTCCTCCCATTCGGGCTCTGCTGTGCTCCTGCCATGTTCCAAAGAATGATGGACACCGTTCTAACAGGTTTGAAGTGGCAGACCTGCCTTGTTTATCTTGATGATGTCATCATTTTTTCCGCAACGTTCACGGAACATCTGCACCGTCTCAGGACTGTCCTGGAAGCCGTTCGATCCGCCAACCTCTCCCTCAAACCAGAAAAATGCCACTTTTGGTTCACTGAATTGAAGTTCCTCGGGCACGTCATTAGTGCTGACGGAATCCGAGCTGACCCAGAGAAGCTTGCTGTCGTTGCTGCCTTTCCGGTCCCCGTCCACAAAAAAGCAGTCCGATGCTTTCTGGGCCTGTGCTCCTATTATCGCCGCTTCATTAGAAATTTCGCCCAGCTCGCCAGCCCTCTGACGCTCCTAACCCGTGATGACACGTCATTTTCCTGGGGCAACGAACAGCAGGCTGCCTTCGACGAGTTACGACGCCGACTCCAATCACCGCCCATCTTGGCACATTTCGACGAAGATGCCGACACAGAGGTGCACACGGATGCGAGCAACGTCGGCCTTGGCGCCGTTCTAGTTCAGCGGCATAGCGGTGTCGACAAAGTAATTGCCTACGCCAGCCGCGCACTGTCGCGCGCTGAGTTGAACTACTCTACCACAGAAAAAGAATGTTTAGCGGTAGTCTGGGCCGCCGCTAAGTTCCGCCCATACCTGTATGGCAGACCGTTTTGTATCGTCACCGACCACCACTCGCTGTGCTGGCTGAAAAATTTAAAGGACCCTTGCGGTCGCCTAGCACGTTGGGCATTACGCCTGCAGGAATTCGATTTCACCGTCACCTACAAGTCAGGCCGGAAACACGCCGACGCTGACAGCTTGTCCCGCGCTCCCGTCGAACCTCCCCCACAAGACACCACCGACGATGACAGCTTCCTTGGAGCGGTCAGCACGTCTGAGCTCGTTTCCAGACAGCGTGCCGACGCCGAGCTGCGTCTGCTCATCGATCATCTCGAAGGTGGGTGCCCTGAAATACCACGATACCTCGCTCGTGGATTGTCGTCGTTCTGCCTGCGGAGAGGAGTGCTTTATAAAAAGAACTCTGCCTCAAGTCCGACAACTTACCTGCTCACCATACCGTCTGATCTACGGGATGATGTCCTCCTTGCCTGCCATGATGAACCAACTTCCGGCCACCTTGGAGTTACACGCACCTTGTCCCGAATCAGGCAGAACTATTACTGGCCCAACCTTACTTCAAGTGTGAAGCATTATGTCCGGACATGCCGGCAATGCCAGCGGCGGAAAAAACCCGCGCTCAAGCCTCCTGGACTGCTTCAGTGCATCGAGCCGCCACAAGTACCATTCGACAAAGTTGGCATGGACCTTCTGGGGCCATTTCCTCTCTCGTCGACCGGCCACAAGTGGATCGTAGTCGCCACAGACTACTTGACCCGCTACGCTGAAACGAAGGCCCTGGCGCGAGGTACTGCCGCCGAAGTTGCCCACTTCTTTATGCACGACATCGTGCTTAGAGACGGCGCCCCATCGGCCATCATTACTGACCGAGGCAAGGCATTTACAGCCCGACTCCTACGTGACATCTTAGCGCTTAGCCCTACTGCTCATCGACCAACAACAGCGTATCATCCCCAAACCAATGGTCTAACGGAACGGCTCAACAAAACATTGGCGGACATGATCTCGATGTACGTCGACGTTGAACACAAAACCTGGGATGAGGTCTTGCCTTACGTCACCTTCGCATATAATACTGCGCCGCAGGAAACCACCCAGTTCACCCCGTTCCGTCTCGTGTATGGCAGAGAGGTACGCATGATGCTAGACGTCATGCTGCCGTACGGCGACGCAGATCTCCCCCCTGAAGCAGGCCACTTCGTGGAACAAGCAGAGCAGGCCCGTCAGCTGGCCCGCTTGCACATCAAGGACCAGCAATCCGCCGATGCCCGACACTATAACCTTCGGCACAGGGACGTGCACTACGAGCCGGGCGATCACGTGTGGGTGTGGACACCCGTGCGCCGCAAGGGATTGTGCGAAAAGCTTTTAAATAGGTATTTTGGCCCGTACAGAGTCCTGCGCCGCCTGAACAGCGTCAACTATGAAGTTGTCCCCCATGGAACTTTGATCGCCGGCCCTCAGCGTCACCGGCCGGAAATCGTGCATGTAGTGCGCTTAAAGCCGTACTTTGGGTGTGACTGAGCGCTGTGTTCACGCTTCGTTTTGTACCTTTCTTCCCTTTCCCCACGTGTGAACTTAACTCTCCCCGCCTTCATCTAGCGCGCATTGTATAGTTCACCTCACCCCTATTTTTCTTTTTTTTTTGCTCCTCCTCCTCCTCTCTCTGTACATATTCCATTCCACATCGAGACGATGTTTGCTTTCGCGGGGGGGAATAATGCCACGCGCCGCGCGGCCTCCGCGCTGAGTCGAAGACGACGACGAAGCGGCGGTGGGCTCTCGAGGCGCGCTTGTTCTGTTCGGTGTCCTGGAACCTGGCGCGGTAATTAAAAGAAGGCTCCCCGTCTTGGTTTCTTCCCGCCGCCTATCTCCACGGCCTCTCTGATCGTGACAATATTGAAAAAATTGACTTTTCTGTTTAATTCTCTCCTACTCTTTCTTTGTTTGGGTCAGAGAACATCTCTGTATTTTTGAATTTTTGTTTTACTCTGTTTGATCAGTGGTGCATTGTAAACACTCCTGCATGGGCCCGAAAATGGCCTGCAGTATGTTTAAATAAATAATTAATAAAATAAATCTCTTCCTGCATTAGGCAGCTCGACTTCGTGTCGTAGGCAGCGCGACGCTACCTACAACACTGAGAGCAGTCTAGGAGCGGTAAAAAGGGTGGGTTAGATCAAAAAAAATAATTCTTGATCCCCGTTCTCAAGTCGCGAAGCTATGTTGGCAAGCTTTTTCTGAAATATGGAGATTAATGGGGCATTAGCACTCCTGTAGCTTGAAGAAGGATTAGTTGGGCGAGACCGAACGCTCGCTAACATGAGCTCCGCGCTTACATAAATACCACAGAGCACATCGTAATTCCTAGTGTACAGAACAAAAAGGCTGTGAAAAGAAACAGCGGTCTCTACTGTGAGAACAAAAAGGCTGTGAAAAGAAACAGCGGTCTCTACTGTGTCTTGTCCGCAGCTTGAACCTATATTTCTGAAATATGATGCGATATCACTACCGATACTGCTACAAAATTTCTAGATGCCGTCGGCAGTCTATACCGCAGTTTAAGCGTTCATAGCCTCTTAAAAAATTGTTGCGTGGGTGCTCACTGCCTGAGAAGATATGCAATAGGCTTTTAGCTTCCACTCTCGGCAAACACAGACATTGGATTGGATTGGAATAAACTTTATTTGTGCCTGCAGTTGGGCGCTCGCGCGCCCCGACGAGGGCCTACGTCGTCTACGAGGCTGCCGTTACTCGGCGCGGGTCTCCGCTCGCCGTTGCCGGCTCGCTGGGTCCCTGCCTTTCGAGCGCCCCGAGGACCTGCTGGACGGCCCATAGCTGTTGGTCATGGTCGTTGCTCTTCGCTGCTGCCTCCAGCCGCGGCGGGATTGTTCCTGATCTTGCTTCCCTTGGATTTCTGATGCAGTCCCACAAGATGTGCGTCTGATCTGCCGGCTCCCTCCGGCAGACTCTACACGTATCGGTCGGGTAGGTCTCGGGGTACATGCGATGCATCAGTCCCGGGCTCGGTAGCGATCCGGTCTGGAGCTGTCTCAGTAGTACCGCCTCCGCTCGACTCAGCCTCGGGTGCGGGGGTGGGAGAGTCCTGCGAGCCAGGCGGTAGGCCTTCGTGATTTCGCTGTAGTCGGTCATGCGGTCCTTGGCTCCGAACCACGTCGGACGGTGTGTTGCCGGGGCGCGGTTGGTTAGCGCTCGCGCCGCTGCGTGTGCCGTCTCATTGTGGTTCGCACTGCGTTCCGACGCGTCGCCCGCGTGCGCCGGAAACCACTTGATTCTTACTCTTCGGTCTTGCAGTTTAGTCGCTCGTAGTACGCGCTCGGCCTCCCTGCAGACTTGGCCTTTGACGAAGTTTCGCACCGCCTGTCTCGAGTCACTCAGCACCGTGTAGCAGTCTGCGTCGGCGATGGCCAGGGCGATGGCCACCTCCTCCGCTTGTTCCGCTCCGGCGCCTCTCACGCTCGCTGCCGTCCTCGTGGCGCCGGTCGACGCCTCTATGACGACCGCTGCGAAGGCGTTCCGTTGGTATTCGGCCGCGTCCACGTACCGCGCGTGCTCGTCGTTGGCGTGCAGGTCGATGAGAGCCTTGGCCCTCGCCGCTCTTCTTTCCTTGTTATACTCGGGGTTCATGTTCTTGGGTATGGGGTCGATTCTGGTCTGTCGTCGGACCTCTTCGGGGACGGGGAGCTTTGTCTCCGCGTCGTTCGAGTGTCCTATTCCCAGGTCGTCCAGTATCTTCCTCCCGGCTTTGGTCGTGGACAGCCGCTCCAGTTGAGAGGTCCGTTGCGCTTCGGCTATTTCTTCGAGCGTGTTGTGGATCCCGAGTTGTAAGAGGCGGGTCGTGCTCGTGGACTCGAACAGGCCCAGCGCCGCCTTGTACGCTCTCCTGATGATTACATTAATTTTGTTGCGTTCGTGTTGCAGCCATCTATGGTAGGCTGCAACGTACGCGACGTGGCTGATGACGAAGGATTGGACGAGCCTGATTAGGTTCTCCTCTCTCATGCCAGCCTTCCGGGAAGTGACTCTTTTGAGGAGTCGCATAGCGTTGGCCGCTTTTGCCGTGAGACGGGCGATGGTTTCGCCGTTTCTTCCATGCTTTTCGATGACCATGCCTAGGATCCTGATTTTGCTGACCTCGGGGATCACGTTGCCGGATTTGGTTACGATTCTGATTTTTTCGCATTCGCGTTGTCTGGTCTTGCATCTGCCATTGTTGGTAGGTGGGAGTATGAGGAGTTCCGATTTGCTCGGCGAACATCTCAAGCCGGTGCCTTCCAGGTGGCCTTCTATCGCGTCGACGGCGGCTTGCAGAGCGCCCTCGATGTGGGCGTCGCTGCCGCCAGTCACCCACAGTGTGATATCGTCCGCGTAGATGGTGTGCCTGACGTCTTCGATGTCCGCGAGCTTCTCGGCCACTCCGATCATTACCAGGTTGAACAGCATCGGCGAAATGACCGATCCCTGCGGTGTTCCGGTGCTCCCGAGCTTCTTCTCTTGCGTTTGTAGGTCGCCTGCTCGTAGCTGGGCGGTCCTGTCCGTGAGGAAGTCCTTGATGTAGTTGTAGGATCTTTCGCCCATGTTGAGCTTAGAGACTTGGGACAGAATCGCCGAGTGTTTCACATTATCAAAGGCGCTCTTTAGGTCGAGACCCAGGATTGCCTTGTTGTCGCGGGCGCTGCCGCCATTGTCTATGATTTGGTATTTGAGCTGCAGCATCGCGTCCTGCGTGCTGAGGTGCTGTCTAAAGCCGATCACCGTGGCCGGATACAGCCCTTCTCGTTCCAGGTAGTCTTGCCACCTGTTGAGCAGGACGTGCTCCAGCACCTTGCCCACGCAGGACGTGAGCGAGATGGGCCGAAGGTTGTCCGTGTCCGGTGGCTTTCCCGGCTTGGGTATCAGGATAGTCTTGGCTGTCTTCCACTGCTTTGGTAGCGCGGCCGCCCTCCAGCACTTGTTGAAGTATTTTGCGAGGTTCTCAATCGAGCTGTCGTCGAGGTTCTTGAGCGCCTTGTTCGTGACGAGGTCCGGGCCAGCTGCCGACCGGCTGTTGAGGGCGTGCAGGGCCGTGCGGACCTCCTCGACGTCGATGTCACGATCGAGCTTCGCGTTGGGTAGGCCGCCGTACGGCGCGTGTTGTTCGGTGGGCGTAGTGGGCAGGTATTTGTCATTTATGCGCCTGGTGACTGCATCGGCGCCCTGTACCGAGACAGCCCGATGTATGAGCTTGGCGAGTCTGTCCCTTTGGTGCGACTTGGTCTTGGTTTCGTCGAGCAGGTGCCGCAGCAGGTTCCACGTCTTCCCGCTATGCATCTGCCCGTCTGCCGCGTTGCAGATCTCGATCCACTGTTGCGTGCATAGAGCGCGGCAGTGCTCCTCGATCGCTCGGTTGACCTCCGCCACCTTCTTTCTGAGTCTGCGGTTGAGCCGTTGGTTCTTCCAGCGACTGAGTATTGACTGCTTGGCTTCGATGAGATGCGCTAGCCGGCTGTCTACTTTATCAATCGCAGCGTCTGTTTCAATTTCTTTGGTCGCGTCGCGTACGCTCTTGGTGATTTCGGCCGCCCACGTCTCTATGTCTTCGATCTCGCCGTCAGCGTCTGTCTTCTGGCTTCTGGCGTCTCGGAAGGCATCCCAGTCTACCCATCTGTGTGTTTTGATGCTGGTGTCGTTGTGTTCCGGTATGCTGATTTCCACGATGGTGTGGTCGCTGCCGAGGTCGGTTCCCGTGTTTCGCCAGGTGATCGCTCCCCGGACGTCGTTCTTGACGAACGTGAGGTCCGGAGTGGTGTCCCGGGACACAGAGTTACCGATTCTCGTCGGGTGCGCCGGGTCCGTGATGAGGGTGAAGTCGAGTTCCATGGCGTCTTGGTACAGGTCGCGGCCCTTTGCTGTGTACTTGTTGTAGCCCCAGGCTGGGTTCATCGCGTTGAAGTCGCCGCAGACGACTAGCGTGTTGCGGCCTGCCGCGGTGCTGGCTCTGTGTAGTATTGTTTTGAATCTCTGCTTTCTCTGCGATGGGTTGCTGTATATGTTGAGCAGAAAAATGCTTCCTTTTCTCTTCTTGCCCGGGATAATTTCGGTGAGTGTGTGCTCGATCTTGATATTGCTTTGCAGCTCGTGCTCAACGAACGTGAGTCCTTTCCTGACCAGGGTGCACAGGCCTCTCCCGTCGGGCTGGCCCTTGTGCACTCTGTAGCCGGGCAGGGACGGTGCGTCGGTGAGTGTTTCTTGTAATAGGATCACGTCTGGTTTGCGCGCGGCATGTGCGATGTGCTGTTGGATGACTGCCTTCTTCCTTCCGAGGCCGCGACAGTTCCACTGCCACGCTGTTACGGCTGCTGCTGTTGTTGCGTTGGCAGCCATGGTTGCGTTGGTGTGTACGCGGTTCCCTGGTTGGGTGGATGTTGCGCGAAGAGGGGCGCAAACGTCGGGTGGCTCACTATCGGCTGTAGGGTCCTTTCGATGTAGGCGAATCTGTTCGTGTTCTCGGCTTGGTAGGTCTCCATTGTTTGTTTCATTGCTGTCACTGCTGCGATGTTCGCCGTGATTAATTGTTCGAGTTTGGTGAACGTCGCTTCGAATTTGGCCTCGGGGTTGTCGATTCGATTGTTCTCTGTTTGATTGCGCGTGGCCTCGACGGCTCGCTTCTTAGGTGCCGGTTCCTCTACGGCTGTCTCCTGGGTGTTCATGCTTGTTTCGTCGGTCGTGCTTGTGCTTGGCGAGAGTCTCTGTGGAGGCTCGTTGTTGCATAGCAGCAACTTACGGATCTCGGCGATCTCTCTCGTGAGGCTGTTGATGGTCGTGCGCAGCGCCGCGTTCTCTTGTCTTAATGTCTCGTTGGCTTCTCGCATCTTGTTTATATCGTCTTTCTTCGTGGCTTCGGTGATTTTATGCGCGTTCCTTATATTGTTCCCTTTAGCTGCGTCAGCCCAGCTGACTCGCTCACGTGATGGTGACCTTTTCCTACTGAGGCTTCTCTTGCAGCTGCTGTCTCTGGAATTTGGCGCGCGGTTCTCTGATGGAGTCCTTGACTTTCCCGCAGCTGGCGGCTTGTCGAGTGGCGGGAAATCGCTCTCCGACAGCAGCTGGCGTTCGGCCTGTCGGCGCTCCCATTGTCGCTTGCGCACTACGTAGGGGATCTTGTATTTCGCCTTGCATGTTCGGTCTCCGGTCGGGTGTTCGTCCCCGCACAGCTTACATTTAGGGGTACAGCGATGGTCTTCTTTGGGGTTGGCGAGTCCGCAGGCCAGGCACGTCTTGATATTGGGGGTCGGGCACACGTCCTTTCGGTGTCCCACTCGGCCGCACTGCTTGCAAACGTCGATCTGTTTCCTGTAGAGGCGGCACGGTATCAGGGTGACTCCGTATCGGACGAAGTTCGGTACCTTGGGTCCCTGGAACACCACGATCGCGGTGGTCGTGCTGCCGATCCTCTTTGCGCCCACTGCTAGCGGGTTTCTCTCGTTGACGATGTTCCTATCTATCTCGTCGGCGCTCGCATCGATGGGGATGCCTCTGATGACGCCCTTTACGGTGTCGTGATGAGCCGTGCGATATGCGCTGACTTCGTAGGAGTTGTCTTGAATATAGATTTCCTGGATTTTAGCGTACCTAGCCGCGTTGTCTTCGTTCGGTGTACTGACGACCATGATGTTCTGTTGCGTGTTGGGGCAGATGGTGTCCGCGGCGCTTTCCTCGCTCGTGATCTTGGCCGCGGCGAGTATGGCCGCAGCGACGGTGGTGGTGCCGGTCTTGGCGATGTCCAGTCCCCCTCTGGGTCTAACGACTATCTTGCTCTCTTCCAGTGGCATGGCTGGCATGCGTGCTGCCTTGATGGCCGAGGCTCTGACGTTCTTGTGGAATTTCGATTTCGGGCTTGTTTGACTCCCGCCGGGTCCGTCAGGCTTGCCGCCGTCGGGGGTACGCTGGCGCAGCCTCGACATGCGTTCCCCCGCGAGCGTCCATCCGGCGTCGTTGTGGTATTCCTCTGGTGATATCTCTTTGCCTTGAACTTGAACGCACATTTGGTTGTCCACGATCATTGTAGACGTAGCGGACGCCTCCCTCGTCGTAACGGACGCCTCCATCTCGGACGCCGCCGATGAGTACGGTTGAACTTGAACGCACATTTGGTTGTCCACGATCATTGTAGACGTAGCGGACGCCTCCCTCGTCGTAACGGACGCCTCCATCTCGGCCGCCGCCGAGGAGTGCGGCAGGCGGCGACCGGTGCGACGGTGCTGGGCCTAGCGTCCGCGGGACAAGCTTAGGCCTAGCACTCTATCCCACGGCAGCGGTAGAAAAAGTCACAAAATTTGGCAAAGAAAAACGCACCTCTAGGGTCAGCTGGTATCGGTCGATGCCGCTCGCCTTCACGGACACATTGGTGCAAGGAAAACTTTGTTTCGAGGCAATTAGCACTGCGTAATTGGTTAGCAGTGACAGAGCCGATGTGAACACGTCTGCTCCGGCGGCATGGAGCCAGCGTTTTCAAACACAGACAAACATCATCACGATAAAATGCCTCACCCACAGAATGTTCACCCTAAAAAAAAGCAAATAAATTCGCTATTTCCTTTACTACAATTTAACTAGGTCACAGTTATATGCATGGCATGCATGGATAGTTATATGCATGGCATGCATGGCATGCATGGATAGAAGAAACGATCAGATTAAAGCGGGGTTTTGGTTTTTTGGCAAATAAACAGCAGCAGACGTGAACAACTTGAAGCACATATACAGCGTGAAGGGGCAGGAGACGAGAAAGAAAATGAAGAGGTAGCCTAATTTAAAAAATAAAACAAGTAGAAAACGGCTCTGCCGCCTGAAGCCGCAAAGCTAAGGTGGCTAGCTTGTTTAATGTCGAAAATTGTTTCGCTATCCTGCTGTGCTTTTGGGTACTCTGTATTGATGACTCTTGCGCACGTTTTTGCTTATAAATATTACCTTTATTAAATGAAAAACTGAAGGCTATTACCAATCGCAATCCAACTCGCTTTTGTTTGGTTTTTCTTTGATCGAATCTTTAATATCAATGGGCCGGAAGTGGTGCATTGCTGAGTTGTGCGTCGCATCATTTCGAGCTAGCGCTGACACGCACGGGTGGACAGCATAAATATGGCTCTGGCCGACCTATTTAAAAATGTTACGTATAAAATGTAGGGTATTTGTCGCTCTACAAGCGATGAATGGTGTTGCTTGGACATGTGTGATGCATGTGTTATGATACAGTTGTTTTACATTTTCGGTATTTTCATAGTAACACTTCTATATAAGCTTTCACTAAAGAAACACACGACCGCACACATTAACAGACATTAAGCTAATGTTTGGAGCCGTTTTGACCACATCGATGACCAAGCTGGGTGGTGGTAGTGGTTTATTTTAAAAAAATAAAAAAGTGAAGCAAAAGAGTATTGCCGGCCGCGGCAATTGCTATCTAATATCTTAAGCACCCGAGCTGCAGCCGGCGGAAATGAAAGGGAAAGGAAGAGGATAGTCAGGAGAAGTATAGACGGGAGCGACAGCAAGAAAGGACAGGGGAGAGCTTTGTACACTGTTTACAAAATACAAAAGTAATCAAGTTCGTGCCGCTCGCGGGCTAATGTCCAAGCATTGTCCGAAAATAAGTGCGCGCGAGCGGCCACTGCGCACAATCGCTTACAAAATGGCTGAGGCTTAGCTTAGGTTAAGTCTAGTCAGATGCGAAGCATATTGTCGCCGAGTTGCATATCGAGCACGCCGCTTGGCTAGACGTTCTTCACGCTCTTCATCAGTCTCTGTAGCACGCCGCAACTTTTGCTTCTCATTCCAACGAGCAGCCCTGTCTCCAGGAGGCATCTCTATCCCGTGTACGCCTAGCAGAGGCAGGCGCACCCCCTTGTATACCGCCGCTCCAGCATCACGTGTTCACTACAGCGCACCTAGCGGCAGAAGCAGGAAACACATTGGTCGCGACGCCTCGCGCGACGGCGCGAGCTGGGGCCCCGTTTCTCCTGTCGTTACGTCACGCATCACGTGGTCCTCCTTGGTCGCGACGCCTCGCGCGACGGCGCGAGCTGGGCCCCCGTTTCTCATCTGCTGTGACGTCACGCACCACGTGGTCATCCTTGGTCACGACGCCTCGCGCGATGGCGCGAGTTGGGCCCCCGTTTTTCATCTGCTGTGACGTCACGCACCACGTGGTATGACATGGAGGTCACGAAAGGTCAATGGTAACGACACCGCCGCGCTCGAGGAGCTGGGTTGGGCTATTTTAGTATGCTTCGCATAAAAGAAGTAAACTCTATGTACATAGCCGCGCGCACGTAGCGTCCTGTCTCGGACTAATCTCGCGCGCGGCACACTGCACTAGCGGCCGGGCTGGGGCGCCCGGCCGCGTATACCGTCCGAGGTAGCACCCACGGAGCGTTCGTGTCACGCGTGCACTACCTGGCGAAGAGTAAGTGGGAAGTCAAGCCCGCCTGTTCGATGAACGCGCAGAGGCTCACCATTGTTCTGTCACGGGTGCGCGCACTGCCGCGCGGCCACAGGAGCGCTTCGAGACTGTCCGGGATGACTCCCAGCGCCTAGTAGGCCGCGAGCATCTCGCGACGCGGCACTGGAGAAGCGGTACAGCGAAGGAGCATGTGCTCCAATGTCTCCACTGCGCCGCAGTCAGCGCACGCGTCGCTCGACGAAAGTCCGTGGCGCACCCGTCTTTCCGCGGGCCACACGCAGCCGACGCGCACTCGGATGATCAACGCCCGCTGGAGGCGCGACAGTGAGCGCGCGCCGACGAGAGAAATTCGCTCTCCTCGCGCGATGCGAGGGTCCGGGTGTTGCTGACGGAGGTGGTCGTAGATCACCGCACGCACGTCTTCCAGGGCGAGCGGTTCGTCGCTGGGAGGAAGCTGATGTGCGGCGGTGGCGAGCTTGTCGGCTTGCTCGTTGCCGAGGATGCCGCAGTGACCGGGCACCCACTGCACGCGAATACTGCATCTGCGCTCCGCGAGGCGCTCAATGTGCTCGCGTAACGCGCACAGCAACGGGGTGCCACGGCCGGGAGTCTGCAGGCGGCTAAGGGCGGCACGGGAATCACACAGCAGAGCACACCTCGGTGGCGGCGGAGTAAGGGTGAGCACCAGGTCCAAGCCCAGGCGAAGACCCAGTAGCTCCGCCGTGGTCGAAGAGCCCAGGTAAGCCACTCTTTGCTGGCGGTGCATCAGCAGGGCGGGGATGGTGGCCGCTGCGGCGAGCGACCAGTTTTCGCTCACCACGGAGCCGTCAGTGAACACAAGCAGATGGTCGCGCAGTTGCTCGTAGATGACGGCTCCGGCTAGCTGCTGCACCGCACGTAGTGGTGTGCTGCGTTTTCCCGCGATGCCGACGATCTCTTGCTGTACCTCCGTCGTGAGGTGCCAGGGGGAGCAGAGGCCGTAGGTGGGCGTGGCGCGCGTCAGCTGGTCATATTCCTGCAGTGCCGCGCCCATTCTTGAGCGCGGGTATTGACGAAGGCGCTGCAGGAGTTCCCCGCCGTCTGGTGCGCGGTGAAGGCGGTCGATGTGGTGCAGCGAGCGCTGCGTGGCCTGGAGCTGCAGCGGCCACGAGCCCGCCTCAGCCAGTGTCGCCTCGCATTGCAAGTTTCCGGGTAGACCGAGGCAGGTCCGCAGCGCTTTGCGATGCTGCACCTCCAGTGCCTTTCATGATGGTTTGCGCACCGTGACGAGGGGCAGCGCGTAGAGTATCGCCCCTAAGGCTGCGGCGTTGTAGAGGCGCAGCACAGCCTGCTGAGAAATCCGCTGGCCCCGGGCGGTGAGCTTGTGCACGGCGGCTGTAGTCCTCTTCATCTGCTGGCAGGCCCTGGTCGCCGCGGGGCGGAAGGAGAGGCGCTGGTCGATTTCCAGGCCGAGGTACCGCACGGAGCTCTTCCACGGCAGCAGCGTCCCAGTCAACGTCAGCGGCGCCAGGCGGGCGCACCTGCGAGCTCCGCAGGCCACGGCTGCAGACTTCTCCGCGCAAAGCGCCAGGCCAAGGCCACGCAACCGGTCGCCGATAGCGTCAAGGGACCCCTGGAGGCCGTCTCTCACGCGGGAAGCCTCGCCCGGAGGTCCCAAGCACCGCAGAGCGATGTCGTCCGCGTATATGGAGATGTACACGCGGTGCCGGTTGCCTGCGGGCAGACAGCTCGGCACCGCCGACATCGCCACATTGAACAGGAACGGGGACAACACCGACCCCTGCGGCACGCCTAGATCCACCGGGCGGGGCTGAGAGAGAGCCGCTCCCACGCGCACGCGAATAGTGCGCGCGTTGAGGAACCCCTGCACTTAACGCAACAGACGTCCGGCCACGCCCGCCTCTTCCAGCCTCGCGAGAATTACCGCACGGTGGATGTTGTCAAACGCACTCGAGACGTCGAGCAGCAAGAGCAGTGCTACCTGCCGCGCCGCCACGGCGTGCTCGAGTGCGGAGACAACGTCCGCGATTGAATCTGCCGCGCAGCGCATCCCGCGAAACCCTGTCTGACGCTCGTCGAACAAGTCCGCCTCCGCGGCCCGCGCGTGCAGGCTTTGGAGCGCCATATGCTCCATCAGCTTCCATGCCGCCGACGTTAGCGCCACTGGCCGGTATCCGCTGAGCTCCGTGGGTGCGCGGCCTGGCTTCGGTATCGGGCAGACGACCGCTGTGCGCCACTCCTCAGGTAGCACCCCGCGTTCCCACACCAGGTTGAGCTGCCGCAGGAGGACTAGACGTTGCTCCGCGTCCAGGTTGCGCAGCATCTGGTAGGTAACCCCGTCTGGCCCGGGCGCTGAGCGGTGGGTGCAGTGGCGCAGCGCGTCGTGAAGAGCGTGTTGCACGGGCCGTTATCCGGGGCGGGGGAAGAGACCCTGGCGTCGAAACTGGGGCCCGATGTCGTCGCTGCACTTCTCGCGGGGCGCTGTGGCGCAAATCGGTCAGCGAACTGCTCAGCCAGCTGTTGGTTTGTTTGGCAGCTCGAGATGGCGAGAGCGGCCAGGGGCTGAGGGTTCGCCTGAGGTGTAGTGATGCGCCGCAGCGTGGTGAAGAGCCGTCGCGAGCTGCGATCCTTCTCCATCGTGTTGCAGAGAGAAGCCCATTGCCGCCGATAGAGCTTGTTGGAGTGACGTCTTGCCGCTGCGTCTAGCCGATTGTGGACCGTCCAGCCTTCTGGCTTGTCCGGCCTTCGCGCCCTGTGCTCCGCCTTGTCCCTTTTGTCGCGCACATCGAACAGCTTATTGTCGGGTGTTGGCTGACCTGCCCGCACCTCTGCGTGGCGCGTGGCTGCGAGGGCGCTCCGGACAAGACTGGTGAAGTAATCGGCGCCGGACGCAGCGGCGGCGTCCACCTCTTGGCGGAAGCGGCCCCAATTCACGATTGAGTATGTACGCATGGGGCACGCCTCTTTGGCATTGGGCTCTATGGTGATGGAGAAGTGATCCGAGCCCCAGAGGGATGGTTCACGACGCCAGGTCACCTCGATGCCGCTGGACGCGAACGCAACGTCGATGCAGGAGCCTGGCGATCCACGCCGTCGGAAGGTGGGCTGGCCAGTGTTGAGGGGAGTGAGTCCCAGCTGCGTTGCTGTGTCATGCAGGTCGTCGCCGCGCCGGTCATTGCGCGCACTGCCCCACGCACAATGATGGGCATTGAAGTCACCAACTATGAGCTGGCGCGGGGCACAACACGACGGCGCTGCACGAAAACACAGCGCGTTCCACGCCACAGCTAGGCGCACATAAACACTGGCCACTGATGTGTCAACACCACCGACGCTCACTGTCACTGCCACGCACTCCTGAACGTCACTCGTCGCCGTCGCCGTGCCGACGAGCGCGTGCTGGACGTCGCGCCGCACATAAATGGAGGCCCGCGATTTTCCGGGTCGATGGGCTGGGTCGCCGCAAGGGACTGATGCACATGACTCCTCCTCACACTTCGTTGGTGAATGGTAGCCCATGTAGCCGGGCAGCCGCCTTTGGGGCTCCCCATCCCGCAGCCGGACGTAAGTTTCCTGCAGCGCGATCACCTCTTGTTGTTCGGATGTTATGCGCGAGCGGAGCTCAGCGTATCGCGCTGCAAGGGAGCGGACGTTCCATTGCAGGACTGTAGGAATGCGGGGTGCTGCCCGGCGACTAGCCATGTTGTTGGCTGTTTAGTGCAGGAGGGCCTGTCGCTTCCTCACAGATGCGCCGACCCTCGGAGCCCTCTGGCAGGAGCACGCTTAGTGCTCGCAGCGCGGCCTGCAGGCGCTCGAATAAGGCATCGCGTGCGTCCAGAGGGGAGCCACCGGAGGTAGTGGGTGCGGGCCTCACTGGTGCGGTGCGGGAACCGGCCTGCTGCTTGGGATGTTGCCCCGCAGCTTCTGAGGCCGGAGCTTCTGAGAAGGCTGCTGCTGCTGCTTGCTGTGGCCCGCAACCTGCGCATAGCTGCGCTTTCTTGGTTGGTGCTGTGCAGCCTGCGGCGCCGTTTCTTCACGTACAACCGCGCGCACAGCCCGTCGTGAGAGAGACACCTCTGACGAAGCCAAAATCGTGGCGACATGCCTCTCTCGTTGAAAGTGGGGGCATGAAGGGTCCGTGGCAGGGTGTCGACCATCGCAGTTTGAGCAGCGCGATTTTCCACTGGTGCACTCTCCAGTGTCGTGTGGTACACCGCAGCGGGCACAGCGGGCAGCAGCTCTGCTGGCCTCGTTGGCATGGCCCAGGCTGGAACAGCGGGAACACTGCAGTGGGCGCGGGCGGCAGGGCCGGACAGCGAGGCGCTGCCTGTAAATGAATACATGCGACGGCGGGATCGGCGCCGCAAATCGGAGAAGCAGCGTGCTTCCCGACAGCGACGCCGACGTCACTGCCACCGCCGACTCCACTGCGGCAAGCAGCTGGTCCTCTGAGCGGCGCGCGTCCACGCCGAACACGAGCCCCCTGGACTGGTTGCGAGGGGCTTGCTCCCTGGCGCATACAGCCAGGCCACAGATGACAGTTGTGGCCAGAAGCGACCCGAAGGTAGCTGGGCAGCCGGTGTCCACCGCCACCACGTTCCGCCGCGTATTAACGCGAACCGCCAGCACGCCTGGGTGCGGGCCCAGCTCCTCAGCAATCTCCCAGCCCGGTTGCCTGTTTATGGCCACGCCCAGTTCCGCTGGCCGGAACAGGACTGTCCAGTGGAGCTCCTCATGGACCGCCACAGCAGCAGCAGCTCTCTGCAGGCCAGCCTTTCGCCTTCGCTGTGCTCGGGTTGAAGCCTGGCGCCAGGGGTTGAAGCCTGGCGGGTTGAAGCCTGGCGCCTCCACTGAGCATGAGGATGCCAGGAGGGCGTGGCATTCGTTGCTGTCAGGCACGCTGGCAGCGTGCGCCGCGCTTCGTCTGGGAGCCGCTGCTGCGGCCTCTGGGTCACGTGCCGGGTTTGCTGGCTTCTGGGCCGCATCAGCCGATGTCGTCACCGGCAGCTGCTCCCTCAGGGTGGGGGCTTGCGTTCCGGCGAGAGCAGGGGGAAAGCAGCCAGCACTGGCAAACACGCTGTTGTCGGCTGTCACCTCCCTGGCTCTTTGTCCTGTGGTCGCTCCCTCTGGACGCGGAGGGGGAGGTGAGACAGGGGCAGTGAGCTGCAGCGCTTCGCGCTTAGCAGCAGATTCCTCGCTCCCTCTCCCTTTGTTCCCGTCCCCCTCCTCAGAGTGGGTGGAACGGCGACGCTTGCGATGGGTGCTTTGATCCATGGCGTCGTCCCCCTCTAGCTCTTCTACAGCTGCTCCCATCGCTGCTGGAATGTAGCCGCCGCCGAGTGGTGGCTGCTGGACCGGGCTGGCAATGGCGGCTTCCACGTGTTGGTCCGCGCGCGTCGCCATCGTAGCAGCACGTGGCGGAAGGGCCAAGGTGCATAGCGTTGCCTTCGCCGTCTCCGGAGTCAGGGCAGCGCGCTGTGTTGCGCGTTGCACGCACTCTATCCACCTCTCTAGCAGCGGAGATGATTCGATAGACCGGTCGCGGCGTGCGCTCTGCGAACGAGGTCCGTCCGGCACAGTCCTAGGCTTGCGCATTCCGCGGCCGCGGGCTTCCTGGTGGGGCTCCATGGCCGAGGGCCACGGGAGGTCGTTATCCTAGGTCCAGGTCCGTTGCCTGCGGGTCGTACGTGCAGGCGATGCGGGCTCAACCCGGTTGCTGCACGGCGTAGCTAGGCCAGGCCGAAGTCGAAGGAGCGCCAAAAAACACGTCCGACTCGGTCAAAGGTCAGAACCGGTCTCATGACCAAGCTCCACGTTTCCACGTTTGGGGCCTGTCGTTGTCGTTTCCTTGCCTATTTTCGCTTTCTCAACCACCTATGACGCATCCTCCAAACATTCCGGAATCCTTTGGCTCGGTTCTACCCTCCCCTTTTCCTCAAGTCACATACAATCGCCTTTTGCTCCAGCCGATCCTCTTTCTTGGAACAGCGCTGGCCCCCACCATGCTAGGAGTTATTTTTTCTTTGTGATTTGGCGTGTACTGACCTTCTCTAACCTGTTTTCCCCTCGCGCCCAGCTATGCGCAGCGCCGCTTATCCACCTTCCTGGATTTCACTCTACCCCTTTTCAGCTGCTCTTTCTCTTGCTACAACAAATTCTCCGGAAAATGTAAGGAACCTGACGACCTGACCCATCCGTCGTCTTCTCCTCTCCCCGACATTTGCCCAACGAGTATCGCCTGCAGACAGCAAGCGGCGAAAAGCCACACAACCAGCGCGCCGAGGAATGATGTCCGCGCAAGTTGACGCCGTTTGTCCTGTCCGCATTCGAAAATCCACATCTGATAGATACTTTGTGACGACTATGACGTAATTCAGTAGCCTGGCCTGCAAGGTTCTATTTGTGAGTACCACCATACTTTTATCTTGAAATGTGTTCGGAAATGAATATGGTTCTTGGCCGAATTGGTGTTTTGACTCAGCGCCGACCTTTTTTTTTCTCCGGCAGGAAAAGCGAAAGCGACAAAGCACTGGGGCGACTTTTGTAAGCTGATTTTCATTGCGAAATGTGTAGTGCAGAGGAGTGCACAGAATGGTGAGAAGTTTATTTCTCATTCTTGGTGTAATGAATTTACCGCACGCTGACTACCTATTCAGTCAGCGAGGTAGAGTGTCGTGTGGCCCGGCCCATGTTGCGTTCATGACGACATTGGTCGTATATCGTTTGTGCAAGATGAGTCTGAGAAGCCTGTCCATTGCAGCAAGCCTGTCGTAGCATATGTAATATTTCCGTGCTTTTTCCCTTTGTCGTGGCCACTTGCAGGCGTACCAGAAAATGCGGAATTCCTACCCCATGTTGTCTCCAAAGTAATCACCCGTGAACTATCGAAGAGTGCTTTCGTGTGGTTTTTCAAGTAAGTGTTTCGTCTCACATGTTATATGCATGCGAATAGCATCGATATTCTGCTTACATTTTTTTAAGGTGTGCTCAGTCTTCTGCGTTCAGCGCACTTCGCAAAAATACGCATGCAGTCTTTGCATCGAATATT
The DNA here is from genome assembly GCF_055824585.1 of Amblyomma mixtum. Classification (NCBI taxonomy): domain Eukaryota; kingdom Metazoa; phylum Arthropoda; class Arachnida; order Ixodida; family Ixodidae; genus Amblyomma; species Amblyomma mixtum. The sequence goes on from NC_143013.1 coordinate 122,294,143, forward strand.
TTCTTCCACACAGAAAAACTTTCTTCGAGCTTCTATTGACGTCCACAAGGAGATAAAATCTGTGCGACAACTTTTTTTTTGAACAAAAAGGCAAGAACCCAGCTCGTAATTTCGATGCAGTTTTGATAGTAAATCTAAAGATATAATTATTTGTATTAAACACTGTATCTTATTTTGTGACTTTTAATATGCTTTTCAGGGTGTGGCCCGGCGGATTAGGTTTATAAATTAGCCATACGGCACAAGGAAAATTTGGTAAATTCGATACCACGTTTTGCAAATAATGTGATGTATCTATAAGCATCATTTAGAAATTATTCTATAAAGATGTGTCGCGAGTATCTTTTCTCGCACACTCTGCGCCACAAAATTCACTGTGTTACTTCAGTTATTGCATTTTTCCTGCGGTGGTCCTACTTACACTGATGATCACATTGTGCATCTCTTTGCAGCTTCGATCTACAGTGAAGTCGCCGTGCAAGAGCTTCGCGAGGAATTGGTTTCAAGGCAGCGCAGAAGTTCTCTCAGAATAGGAGTGCAACGATTAGTGGCCATATGACTCATCAGTTCGGTGGCAACCAGCACAGTGCATCTCAGAATGTACTGGCACCGTAGACGCAATAAATTTGGCTCCTTGAATCCTTATTACTTTCTTTTTTTGCTTGTATGCTGGCTGCTTATATGTAAAATGTGACATATACAAGCACCGACGGGCGGAAAACCAGCAGAATAACTCTGTATTTTCTTTGGCGAGTTCACATATATCAAACGGCTGCTGGCAGTCTTGCATGAAAGCTTGGCTGTTGTGGCCAAAAACGAATTGCAGAATACACAGAAAAGAGTCGGGAATAAAACTAGCAAGACACGCCATCGCATACACTTTCCACCTGGCCTTGCAATTTATAACCCCCATCTAAATGATATTGGCAGTGCATTAGGGATGAATCTTGAACCAGGGAGGAAAAACTGGCCGATGGGCCTAGTCCTGGCGCGAACTCGAGACCATTATTCAAAGAATGGCTGAACATGGGCATACCCCTGGCGCCAACGTCATGCCATTATTTGTACACCGGCTGAATATGGGCAAAGTGTCGATGTGAATGGTGGGTCATTATTATTAGACTGGCTGAATATGGGCACTGTCTTGGCGGAACTTCGGACCTTTGTTGACAGACTGGCTGAACATAGGCTCAACCCGAGTGAAGGCGATGGGCAACTGCCGGTAGTAGACTGGCTGAGCATAGGTCCTATCTTGGCATAAATGAGGGGCCATTGTTGGAAAAAGTCTCTTTTTCCCCAAACGCCGATGTAGGACCTACATTCATGCCAATTTTCGCCACTCTTTTGCCACTGTCGGTCCAATCTTGTTGTGCTGCTTGGGATGTTTCATATTCTGTTTTTTTTTGCTCCTTTTCTTATGTTTGTTTTTATTTTTATTTTCATATCTTTATCTTTAATAAATATGCAAGGTCTGACTTCATAACCACTTTAATGGAGATTAATAAAATTAAACTACTTGAACATCGGCGAAGAAAGCTTAGGTTAGAATTTATTTCTCTCTTATTACATAACAATTCTGGTTTGGATCCCTCATCATCTCTAACGGCGGCACCAACCAGACAAACTCGTCAACACCATCCCAGTTCTCTAACCCCTATATTCGCTAGAACAGAGTCTTAGAAGTTTTCGTTTTTTCCGCGCACAATAACAGATTGGAATCAGCTAGTAAACCATTGTCCCATGAGTTTTAACCAACCTTTACTATATTCATCCTAAAGCAGCGCGATACACAGGACGAGAGAAAGAAACAAGAGACGACACGAGCGCAATCTAACAACTGAGTTTTATTTCTAGAAGGGTTAGTTATATACGCACCAAACACAACGATAAAACACAGACACATCGTGATAGCCCTCACAAACCCGTACGCGCATGTAGCGGACTGCAAAAACCGCCTCATCCCAACAAAGCCATTCAGCATCTAAGCACATGACAAGACCCTGCAATCAACCTGTCGCCACACAATCCCCGGATATGGATATGGCTATGGCTCAATGATATGGCTATGGCAATGAATATGGCTATGGCTCAATGGCTATGGCTCACATTCCCCGGATATGGCTCTGGCTCAAATATCCGAGAGGATATTGACTAGGGGCGTTTGTCCAGCAAAAGAAAAAGACGACATGCTTACAAGAACCGTGGCCATTCCGTACGTTCATGGCATGTCTCACCGTTTGAAGAAGGTAGGATCGAGATTTGGGGTGAAAGTGGTTTTTACAGCGAAGGATAAGCTGAATAGTCTTCTGGCCGGCTAGTTGGTTCTTTTCGTTCATGGTTAAACTGCGCGAAGGAAACAAGGACAGAGACAGAAACACACGTACACACTGAGCGCAACTTCCAACTTTTATTCGAAAAACGCTTCGGGCATTACCTTTTATACGCTCTAAACAACCACCACAAGGAATGAATGCACAGTTTCCCACAAAAAACCACTGGTCATATGTGACACTGGAGTCGTTTATTCGATACCGCTCTCCTGCGGCAAGACGTACAGCGGCCAGACAGGCCGCTGTATTAATGAGCGGCTGTTTGAGCACCGCAGATCAGTAAAAGGGGCAGTGTCCTCGAACCTGGCTTTGCACTGCCGAAAATGTAAAGACTGCTTCCCCCATTTGGACAGGACTAACATCTAGTTCATCTTGTTCTGTCACCCAGATAGGACCTGCAGGGAGTTAGTTGAGGCGTTTTTGATAAGGCAGGAGACTGAAACATGTGTCGCCTCGCCTTCCATTAATCTCGTAGATAAAGAGATTCGCGCTCTCGGGGAATGTGTGGCGACAGGTTGATTGCAGGGTCTTGTCATGTGCTAAGATGCTGAAAGGCTTTGTTGGGATGAGGCGGTTTTTGCAGTCCGCTACATGCGCGTACGGGTTTGTGAGGGCTATCACGATGTGTCTGTGTTTTATCGTTGTGTTTGGTGCGTATATAACTAACCCTTCTAGAAATAAAATTCAGTTGTTAGATTGTGCTCGTGTCGTCTCTTGTTTCTTTCTCTCGTCCTGTGTATCGCGCTGCTTTACAGTTCCAACTTGCCCAGTTTTCTGTTCTAGTTAACCACATTTCTTGTACAATGGGCTCTTTTCCTTCTGTAACCTTTAACCATCACAACCCAGCGGTTCTGACTGCTCTCATAGCAATCTGTGTGTGCAGAGCAATAACGACATCTTGACATGCAAGAAATCAGCAGTGCCCTACCGACTTCCAAGTTTTGTGCGGGTGGCTGCAGCCCTCCCCTGGGCACACGAAACGGATGTGCCGTATCCTTTGCTCTGAGTGGTGGAGGCAGGATTTGTGTTCGAGTCCACTGCGGCCTTGCAAGGAATGAGCAACACCAACTCCGGCTTTACGCGGACTGGTCCAAGACGGCGGACCGCGTCACCGAGTTTTTGTGGAATACCGTGCGGCCTACGTTACCCATCAGGAAAAAAGCTTCAGCAACGAGAGGAAAGGTTTGTGTTCTTGGCAATGGAACAATTGAAGATCGTCACCAACGTACTCTTGAGCTTGGTCCCAAGTTCTGTTTTGAGCCAGCCTTAAGACCTCTGGAGAGGATAGCGCTTGCGCGGACAGTTTCCCACGGCGTTCCCGAAGGCGATAGACAGAGTTGCGTCAGTGAGTGCGCAGAAATCGTCGGCAACTACAAGGGCAAGAAAGCGTCAAGACCTATGAAGGGACTGATAAACTACTTGGCAGCTGAATGCCTGAGGCCTCTCCTTTCTGACAAGGAAGGGTTCTTCGTTCTTGCACCAGAAGATGTGTTCACCAGGAAGGCAGAAAAAGCGGTAAAAAAGAATTTCATGCAAGTGGCTTTGAGGCCTGCCGCCATCAAGAAGCAGGCTATGAGTATGCTACAAGGGATGAACCTGGATGCTCTGTATGCTGCTGTCAACAAAAGAAAAGGTACGGTGCTGGACATGTTTTTCACGGTCAAGACCCACAAACCCGATGTCCCTTTTCGGGCAGTAGTATCGGAGCGTTACACCTGGCAGCAGGCTGTTTCAGGCTTTTTGCAGACTCATTTAAACTCCCTCACGCTGTCCGACCCTTTTGTGGTGAAGAACTCTACTGAGGTAGTCGATTTCCTATCTCGGAGGGAGGACCAGAGGCTTTATGCCTTTAGCATGGACGTGGAGGATTTGTTTTACTCCCTTCCCCATGCTCAGCTTTTGGAGAACGTCAAGGACTGCATTGTCAAAGATAACGACGAAAGGAACTTGATTGCCAATTGCGGCATTTCAGTGGAAAGTTTCCTTGAACTCCTGTCCTTTTACTTGCGTTCGACCTTCGTTGGATGGGGTGAGAAAGTTTTCGTCCAACGGTCTGGTGTGTGCATTGGGTCTCGGGTCGCCCTTGTGTTGAGTGACATTTTCCTCAGCAGGATGGACATGAGACTGGATGAAGATCTTGAGGACATTGCTGTGAAAGTGTTTCGTTATGTTGATGATTTTTTAGTGTTTCTGAAGCAAGGGTCCTCCAGGAGTGTTCCCGATGTCATTAAGGTTTTCAAAGAGCGGAGCCAGGGTCTGTGTTTTACGTTTGAATTACCAGACTCGGGTTCGATTCAGTTCCTTGACCTCAAAAGTCGATTTCCGCGACACAGGAACGTGTTGGGAATATAACCCAAGAACAGCTAAGCCGCTCCTCAGTTTCAATTCAGAGCACTCTAGGTTGGTAAAGGCGGGAATAGCGACGGCATGTCTCACTGCTTCTTTGTGGAAATTGTGCTCCCATAGGGTTCAGACTAGCTTCCAGGGGCAGGTTCAGCGACTGAGGGACGCTGGTTATCCGGATATGGCTCTGGCTGAAATATCCGAGAGGATATTGACTAGGGGCGTTTGTCCAGCAAAAGAAAAAGACGACATGCTTACAAGAACCGTGGCGATTCCGTACGTTCATGGCATGTCTCACCGTTTGAAGAAGGTAGGCTCGAGATTTGGGGTGAAAGTGGTTTTTACAGCGAAGGATAAGCTGAGCAGAGTGTGCAGTGCGGTAAGGAGGAAGATCGAGTGCCGGGACGACCAAGCAAGGAATGAATGCACAGTTTCCCACAAAAAACCACTGGTCATATGTAACACTGGAGTCGTTTATTCGATACCGCTCTCCTGCGGCAAGACGTACATCGGCCAGACAGGCCGCTGTATTAATGAGCGGCTGTTTGAGCACCGCAGATCAGTAAAAGGGGCAGTGTCCTCGAACTTGGCTTTGCACTGGCGAAAATATAAAGACTGCTTCCCCCATTTGGACAGGACTAACATCTTGTTCTGTCACCCAGATAGGACCTGCAGGGAGTTAGTTGAGGCGTTTTTGATAAGGCAGGAGACAGAAACATGTGTCGCCTGGCCTTCCATTAATCTCGTAGATGAAGAGATTCGCGCTCTCTGGGAATGTGTGGCGACAGGTTGATTGCAGGGTCTTGTCTTGTGCTAAGATGCTGAATGGCTTTGTTAGGATGAGGCGGTTTTTGCAGTCCGCTACATGCGCGTACGATTTTGTGAGGGCTATCACGATGTGTTTTATCGTTGTGGTTGGTGCGTATGTAACTAACCCTTCTAGAAATAAAACTCAGTTGTTAGATTGCGCTCGTGTCGTCTCTTGTTTCTTTCTCTCGTCCTGTGTATCGCGCTGCTTTAAGATGAATCCGTTTTAACTTGCCCAGTTTTCTGTTCTAGTTTTACTATATTGTGTTGTTCTTTTTTGAAATGTTACCTTTTTTCTCTCTTGATTGACTTCTTCGCCCACCCTGCTTGGACTCAGTGTCCGCAGTATTTTGTAAATAAATAAATAAATAAATAAATATCTTATTTTTATTTTGTTTTTATTTTTGGTCATTTCCTTATTTTTATTTTTTATTTTTCCTTTTCTTAACTTTATTCCTTTTATTTTATTTACGAAACCCTTGCATTCACCGGATGCGCCTTTATTCATGCTCGAACCTTTAGCCTTCGTGCCGGAGTGGTAGCGTCTCCGCTTCAAGTGCCAAAGGCCCTGTTTCGATGCCTACCCTCGGCGCAGTTTCTTTTTAAGCAGTGACGCCGAAAGGCGGACAAATCTGCCGACACGGCTGCCGATGCGTCTGTCGACACGGCTGTCGACACGGCTGCCGGCGCGTCTGCTAACGATAGTATGAGGCATTAAAGGCTTTCACCTTAAAAACCAGTGTCTGGAAACCGGACGACACAGCGCGCCAGCTTCTGCGCTGTTTTTCAGCATGCGCACTGCGTTTTCAAGAAGTCAGTAAGCAAGAAAAATTACATACTCTTACTGGTTAACGATGCACAGGTGTCCTCACTGAGCTGTAGTCAATCAGCATCACATTACAGGCGCTGACTTGTTAGCAGAACGCAATAATTGCCTATTAAAGTCTCTAGCGTACAGAGTGGCAGCCTTACCTGCTCTCGGTGGTGTTTGTAACCAGAGCAGCCACATACGCGTATGAATCTACGTGGAGGCTTTAGTTACGCTAGCAAGTACGCTCAGTGCACGACTTGCTCTCGCAAAACACCAGGATGTTCTGGTCCGCGAGCGGCAGAATCATTGTTCCATCCCGTGGTGGTAGAAATGAGCGACCGCGATATCGGTGCGAGTGCTATGTCGAAGAGCAGTCTTTCCCTGGTAGACTGTAGTGAAGCATTATCGACACAGCAGCTGCAGTTTTGCGATTATGAAACGATCTGACACGGTATATGTACACCGCGGCCAGACTCGCTTATACCCGCTTGCCTCGCTATCCTGCACAATGGCGGCGCTGCACTGTGTCGCCAGAGCTCGCCGTCGCTTTTTAAGGCGTTGCTGGAATTTTTGCGACCCGCCTATCGCATCAAAGATTGAAGCAGCGAGATGTATTCCTTCCGATGCGGGCCAGCAGTGCGCGTCTTCTCAACGCATGCTGTAACGTATATCCGTGCAGCGCTGTGGTTTGGGGAGTGCGCACGCCCGCTACACCCGGTGGGAGGCGCAGTGTCCTGAGCTGAGCATGTGTTATCCGCTGAGTCGCTGCGCACGAAAACTCACTGCGTACGTCCAACTAAAAGCGTCTATTAGACACTTTTAGTTGGCCGTACGTAGCGGGCTTACGTACGCAACGCTCACTACGTTGCGTACGGTACGAATGGCGCGTCCATGACACTTTTAGTTAGCCGTACGTTAGCGTCCTTCAGAGTGGACGTACCAAGCGCATTCTAAAATTCTCCGCTGTGCTTCTCCGTGCCATCTGGCGTAAGAAATGACAACTGATGCTTGAAAAGTTCTTGACAGCAGCCAAGCCAAGCCTCTCGCCAATCGGCCTCCTCTCCTGCCTCTCGGTGTCTTGTTTACTCGTGGTTGTGATCAGGTTGTGATTCTCGTGTGCTCCGCGACTACCGCAGCAGCTTTTGAAATGCCGAGAAGCATTCTTTCGAATCTTTTGGTGATTTCCACGCCGCGGTGGGATGACATTGACGCTTTAATAATGCGCAATGTGGAGCGACGGCTCTTAGGGAGCAGTTTGATATCAGAAGAGATGGGCCATGGAATGCGTCAAGAATATTTTAGGTACCGTTCGCGGCACGGGCTGTTTTACATAAACAAGTGTGACCCAACGGTACTCAAGCAGATGTGCCGATTTGAGAAGAGCGACTTCGATAAACTCTGCAACGCCCTGCTGGTGCCGCAAATGCTCACCACTGCCCAAGGCTTAATTGTACCAGAGCAAGAAGCATTGTGCCTGACGTTGCGCAGGTTGGCATACCCCAACAGGTGGTGCGATCTTGAAGAGATTTTTGGCAGGCACTCTTCGGTTATGTCGAGTGCGGCAAGCATAATGCTCAGTCATATTTTGCACAACTTCGACCATCGTCTCAGTGATTGTAATAATCACTTGTGACTTTCGCCTCCTTCGCTGCGGAGCTTTGCAAGGGTAAGTGAAATGTCAGCATGCAACAGGCACGTAGCCAGGAATTTTTTTCTGGAGGGGCCCAAGGTAATTTCTTCTAGTTGGAGGAGAACGGGGGGGGGGGGGGGAGGGGTTCTTCAGGCCCTCTCTTGGATACATGCGTTACCTGTAACCGTATCCGATGTTCGAAAATAAGCTTTTATTCGTGTTCTGCATTTTTGTGTTCACTCTGTATGCCTGCTGATAACCTTTTAGGAGCCAATATTAGCCTAATAAATTTCTATTTCCTTCGTAGGCCAATAACAGTCCGTAGCAGATGTTTGTACTGAGACAGCAATATTTATTAGGCCCATATTTGTTTACAAGAAGTTCAGGCTGTATTAGACTCCACCGTGAAATGGAAATCTGTATCATTAGCAATATTACAGTCATAGCTGAGTTGGCTGCTCAATAATCCTTGTTAGGTGACAACATAAGCTGTGAATGTCATCTGTTACAGCCCCCTTTCTTCACTCAACTGCTGCTGTCCACAGGCAACTAATACTATACCTATGCATATGCTTTCCTGAGCTGAGTTTAAGTGTTGCCTGGATTCACAATGGTCAGCTTGCCCAACAATCTAAGAGACCATCATCAGCTGGCTGCAAAATTCACTGCTAAAGAAAGCTATGATATGCTGCAGTAATCAAGTGAACAAAAAGAAAAATGAGAAGAAACGCTATATTCCGTTTAGAGGAGAAACAAAACAAATATTTCGAAACCAATCTATTTCATTCCTTTGTAGTAAATAGTAAGGAGGATAAATGTGCTGAGATATTAACAATCAACTCAAAGCACACATTTAAAATATGCAAATGCTTGATACAAGATCTGACTTTCTAACTATGCTGGTATAGACATATTTAGCTTAGAATTGGTATCTTTTAATTGAGTGCATTATACCCAGCAGTTCTGGACAAAAGGATTTTGTTGCGAAAGCAACACTACGCGAGTCGCCGAGCCATTTCGCGAAGCCGAGGAAAGGCCATACTGCGCATGCGCGAGGAGCAGTGACGTCATACGGCGCACAGCTGGCGCGCCGCCGCCGTCGCTGCGCGGGCGACTCAGACGGAACGCCGCCGCCGCGCTCGCCAGTTGCGCATGTTCAGTAGCGGCGCATAGCTAGCGTGCCGGGGCCGCCGCCGCTGCCGCGCGCTCTCCATCGCCTATCTCTCTCTCTGCTCGTTGCTTTCGCAATCCTCCAGGTTTAACCAGAGCTAAATCACTGCCAACTATTTTGAGCGGGAAACCGTTTATGAACGCGATTTTTTCACATAATGTAAGATTTCACTATAACAGTCAATATATCCGCAGATCACCCGATAGCAGTCTTGTATTTTTTATATTAATGTTACTGCTATCTTCAAAACCGTTCCCCATTGGTTTTCTATGGCAGTCTGAGAATTGATTCTCTATGGTAGTATTCTGTGGAAACCCTTTAAAAGATTTTGCTGCAAATCAAAAGAATGGACCATTACTTTCAACATTTCCATAACAGCGTCTTACAATTTTCTAATTCTGGAAATTTTTGTCCGAGAATATTGGACATATGCACCTCCGTATGGGATCCGCATCAAGTTCACCTCTCCGAACGACTCAGCAGCTTGCAAGGACGGGCCACGAGCACCTTGTGCGCTCGGCTTGGTCAACGGCGCTATATCCCCAGCTACACTACGCTACCAGGCTGAAGACATTGGGGTGGTGCACCCTCTAGCTCCGCCGCCGAGTGGCCCGCCTTGGCCTCCTCTGTTCAGCACTGGACCACTCCTACCTCCTCTCCGCCATCAGGCGTGATAAGCGCCCCGGGCAGCTCGACCCCATGCACGTACTTACTATCCACCACGAACATTCTGCTCTTCCGGTGGCGATAACCGACTTTTTAGCAGTACCACACACCCTGCGGCCGCCCCTCGCTGTCGACCGTGTGGAGTCACCGCATCTGCGCCAACGGCACATGATAGCTCAAAAACAATATAGAAGCCTGGTGAGCAGTGAAATGTGTGTGTGTGTCTTGCGTATGGGCTTTTACCTTTCGGTGAAAGGCTTTCACCTTTCTTCTTTTCTTTCTTTTTATCTTCCTCTCTATGGGCAAATAAAGATCATTATTATTATTAATATTATAATTAACACTTGGGGCACACTTTGAAACAATTTTCTTGCTTATGGCTGCCATACATTCTCACCACAGCTGACGTTCATCACAACTATAGTGCCTACAACAAAACATATCAGCCATTTTGTTTCTGCAGTTCTGCGAGGTCGCTACGGGAAATTCTTTCTTTTTATGCGTAGCATATTGCAATCACTCAGTTCAACCCTTGGGCGCGGCCGGGCAGCCACCAAACCACGTGACTTGACGTGACGTCACCAAACCATGTGAAAAAGGAAAAAAACAAAAAAAAAACAAAAAGGGATGAGCATGGTGGCGGTTGCCACTGCCCCGTTTCAAAGGGGGCGCTCCTATCCATACATCCATACGTCACGGAGGAAAAGCTGCTGAGAAAATCGAGTGCCGCCAAGCAATACCTCGCGCAAAAATATCGCGCAATATGCAACGCATTCTTGGCTTAACCAAGCTAAGCCTGGGCATCTTTTTTGTTTTGTGGATTATAATGCGATAGCATTAGGAAGGCCATGAAGGCTAAAATTGCCTGGTGGCGTTTTGAATGGGCTCTGAATTGGAATAGAATCAGAATTGAACAGATCGGCGAGTGAAAGAAAAATGCCATCGCATTTTCTCCGCATCAACCCAATTTGCCGCCCTAATTTTTTTACTCTCTAATTTTTCACTTTTTCTCTTGAATATAGCTGTTTTTGTTTTGTTTTATTGTCGAGCAATTTTAGAAAAAATATGCGCGTGAGCAATGTCCGCGACAAAAGCTCGTGCGGCTGCCACGCCTCCGTTGCTTATTCATCCACTGCCCCATCCCATGCATACGAAGGAATAGCCTCGACAGCGATGCTTACCTTTCGCGCTATCCCTTTATCGATACCTCGCACGCTGAGTCCCTGACACTGAGCAAAACTATACGACGAAACCAGTTGGAGAACTGCCACCCTAGCCGAGCGCCATTTCCACTGAGACACCAAGGAGGAGGAGGTAAACTTTATTCAAGAAGAGGTTTTAGGCGTGGGTTGGTGTGGTGTTCCCCTCCCCGCGGTGGGTTCCTCTCTAGACGGACGCCAGGTGGCCAGCCGACGATGTCGTTCGGCAACCTCTTCGGCCCGCTCCGTGACTCAGACTTGGACCACTGTGTCCGAGCTGAGCAGTGCGGCCTCTCTCTGTGATTGAGTAGAGAGTTGCAGATTCTTTGATGGTTTGTCCCCAGACAACACACCTACATCCTAAGGACGTCCTTGGGAAGTCCGCGGCAGGACTTTACGCACATCCCGCGGATGTCCCGAGAAAATCCTGAAAACATCCAAAGTGAAACGCCAAAAGAAGTCCTTCGGATGTCTGACGAGTACTTCGTAGGACTGCAATAGGACGTTACTATTTTTATTTTTTCCTTCGCCAGGACCCAATATAACCTCGCGTCCTTTTCAAAAGTGTTGCTACTGGTCACGCATGACTGACCAAAATACCAGAAGCAGAAGCAGTGCCTCATAGCCGCAACAGAACCAGCTTCCGCTTCTGGCATTTCGACCAATAGCATATGGCCAAGAGTGATGCTATAGTATAAACGACACAAAGTTAGAACACAGGCCTGGATTATGCTGCACAGTGATTTAAAACACAAAGCTTTGCCTAAAATAGTTTTATTCAAATATATGGGGCATGCTGATGATCAGGCCGAATGCTGATTCACAGCTGAATTTTATTTTTTAATAGCAGCACATGAAACAGAACAACTCACATAAAGGAAGCACTAACACAGCTTTAACAGCTCCTCTCAGGCATTTCTCGTTATTGATAGCAAGGTCATGGATGGTGTGCACATAGACGTTCCTTCGCAATCTGTGTAATAGGCTTCATTAATTTTGTTTAGCTTGTCTGGTTAGTATGAGCCAAAATTATCACGTTTTCAAACTTGAAGCAGTAGGATTCCAATACAATATATAAGTAGCCAAGCCAACCCCAGATGCAGAGTTGCAAAATAGAGAGATGCAAAATAACTATATGGCTAAAACAGCAGGTATATATATATAAGTCATGTAAGGTCTCAACAGGCTTCGGGATGATTATCTTGGTCAGAACAAAAAATATTAATTGCACTTCAAAGGGCATGACATTAAAACAAACAGTAGCAGCATACTGTAAGACATAAATATCACATGACTGTCTTATAAATAATGAACACAACAAAACACGAATATGCCACTCAGTGCCTCATTGATCATATGGTGCTCGGCTGCTGACCCAACAGACGCGGGTTCGATCCCAGCCATGGCAGTCCCATTTCGAAGGAGGCGAAAAGTTAAGAGGCCAGTGTACTGTGCGATGTCAGTGCACGCTAGAGAACCCCAGGTAGTCGAAATTATCTGGAGCCCTCCACTATGGCATCCCTTATAGCCTGGGTCGCTTTGGGATGTAAAACGCCAAAAAACGAAACTAAAAACACTAATGCAACTTTTTTTTACTGAAACAACAATACAAGCATACGCAGCAGAGGTGAAAAAATCTCGATCACACTGCACATAGCATAGCTAAAATGAGGCAAATTATGTGACTGCAATAAGGCATAGGAACTATTGTCTTATTTCGAATAATCAATGTTCTTAAAACACAAATAACCCTTTCTTGCTATAACAGCAATACAATCCAACTACACAGATTAGAAATTAAAATAATAACATAAGCACTATCTGTCAGGATCAAATTTCAGCAAGCATGCAACTAGAGATAAAAACAGGCATATAGCTGTGCATAAGTAGTAGGTGGCCTTCACGGCAATTAGCATGGTCAGAAGATAAACATTTCAGTCCAGCTGCATGTGGAATGACTAAAATAAGACAGGTTGTCTGACTGCTACAAGGTAGAGGAACTATGCTTGGCTCACTCGAAACAATAAAGATTATTAAATCACAAATGAGCCTTTTTTTGCTATAACAGCAATACATGCACACAGATCAGAGGTTGAAATATTGACACAAGCACAACCATTCAGAATCACATTTCACCAAGCACAGGACTAGAAATAAAAAGCATGTATAAGTGTGCATAAGGAGTAGATGGGTTTTAAGGCAACTAGCACGGCCAGAAGAAAAAAATCTAAAACACGCTGCATATAGTATGATATTAACATTAACAAGTTATAAGACTGCTACAAGCCACAGGAACTATGGTCGTCTCTTACATAGACAATAAAAGTCATTAAAATCCACATATCCTCTTTTTTTTTCTTGGAACAGCAATACAAATGCACTACGGGGGTGAAAAATAACTCTAGTAGTAACAGTCGGGAACAAATTTACACAAGCATAGTGGGAATAGAGACCAAAACAGCAAGTATAGCTCAATACAAGCAAATTTCAGATGGGCAACAAAATGCCCAGCTTGGTCAGAGAAAAAGAAATTGTTCAAGCACAAAGCATCGCATTTCTAGACACTTAAGTATACTACAACTGCTAGGTATCAATAAAGTGACACGTTTTCAAGATATTGCTTGGCTTCTCATTCTAGGCAGTCTTCTTTTCGGTTCTGCTATAGTGTCATCGAAAAGAAGAGTCACGTATACATGTAAAGCAGAAATCCTGCCACCTGGGCCAATGCTGAAAGAGGCTGTCTTGCTGGAAGGAAGACAAAAAAAAACAATAAATATAGACACTTCTTTCAGTTCACCTTTTTTTCAATCACTGAGTGCATTTGCGAAAAAAAAACTTGCAGCACGATACACAAATTGCAGCACCTTCACATGGTGTTGGCACCAAATGGTACTTGCGGCAAGGAATTAATCCTTGCACAAGTAAATGTACATACTTCCAGGAGTAAAACCACCACAAACAGACAGCCAAGTAAAGAGAGGTGCGTGAGGACTTAGCAGGCTAAGAATACCCAAGTGAACTTAAAGATACATTTCATGATTCTACCTAACTACACAGTCTGATATGCAGAAGTTTTCACAGTATCTATTGAAATAATCTACTGAATTCTGTGCTCTCTCAAAATCAATCATCTCTCAGCACAGTGTCACAGGAAAAATATCAACAGTTTGGGATGAAAAATCCTCAACCCAAGATGTTAATATCAACAAAAAAATGTAGCACACTAGCAACACACTCACCGTTTAGGTTTGCTCAGGAGCACAGTTTTGTTCGCCAGTTTTCTTGCGCATTACCCGTTCAGTTGCATGCCGAAACCATGACATGGCTGCCTTTTTGATTTCTTTCAGCGTAGTTTGCTGTGCCTGAGTTGAGGTCTGCTGGTCGGTTAGGTAACCTATATACAAATGAGAGGGTATATGTTATGTATTTTTTATAGAAAAATATATCTCACCTCTAAAAATTTTTGGAGCCAAACTTTACTGCATTTCCTTAATTTTGAACCAGCAGGCAAAGGGCATGGGCTTGAGTAACAAAGGATGGCATATTTCTACACATCTTATTACCAATTCCATTGCTGGACCATGCCTTCTGTGCAGGCAGTATGAAAACAATCCCAAATGCACATTATGAAAGCTGTAATTCTAGCTTGTTCTAACCTGTGGTAACATTCATGGCACTGCAGCCATGAGCCAATGAACCAGATGACAACAAAAATCCATGTGGCTAGTTGTGAAGTGCGTGAATGTGCAGATCAGAAAATAAACAATGAAAATTTGGCATTTTTTTTTTCAAAGCAAATATCACTGGTCTTGACGCAATCCTACCAAGACCTACAAATTCAATTATAAACACTTAATGTAGATATTGATTCTGTGATCTGATTTATATTCGAAGTCTTAAAGGGATACAGACACAGTGTTTTGGGGTCTTCATTTTTCTGCTTTTAATGAGACGTAAAAGCCTATTGATCATGGAAATGAGCTTAAATATCTAGTCCACAGAGCGAACAGTTAAACTGTTTTATATGAGTACTCAGGTCAATGCCAGTGCTGGAGTCCATTATGGTATCATGTGATGGCATGGTTAGGACTTACCCCATATTTTGCTAGTGACTCTGCCAACCAGTCCATATATAGATGATAGATGTCAGCATTGGCTAACAGCTCCTTTGTCAATGATTTTCGGCATGTGGAATCAGTGAAATCGGAGAATTTGGAATATTAAAACCCTTTGTGCCCAGGACACAGATAGGATCACTTATTGAGTTTAAAATTTTATATCTGTGCTCCTTTAAGATTTGAAATAGCTTCCTCCAAATAATACTTACTGCACATGATTTTGCATTTATTCAGCTCACAGAGCCTGTTCTTCCCTTGGAACCATACCAGCTAAAGCTAGAAGCCAGTTCAGATGTTAGAATACTTCGCAGAATGTGAGATGTCTTTTCTCTTGCAGTGTCTCCATCTTGCACAGTCATGTGATTTCTCTAGATCAAAACAGAATTAGGTTCGAAATCAAACCAAAAAAATAAAATCAGGATTTCTCAAGTTAACAGTGGGGAACTCTATTCCTATAGTCAGTTTTTATCATATTGAAGGCAGCTGGCATGCTGTTGTGAGGTATCCCTAGGTGGTACAATTAAACATGCATATGCCCTTCATTATGAGCCGTCCATATGACACAGGGGCAGATTTGGCCCTCGCCAGCAAAAAATTCATATGTAAAAACATGCATGACCTCATTTTTTGGATGCAAAAGGCCCAAACAACACATATAGTTCAAATGAAATTGCAATAGTTCTCTTCAATACTATATATATCTAGGTAACAAACCAATAAAACAAAACTGTGCGCATGCAACAGTTATAAACAGAATACAAAATTAAAACAGCCCCGCCCCGGCTCAGTGGTTGCGGCATTCGGCTGCTGACCCGAAAGACGTAGGTTCGGTCCCGGCCGCGGCGGTCGAATTTCGTTGGAGGTGAAATTCTAGAGGCCCGTGTACTGTGCGATGTCAGTGCCCATTAAAGAACCCCAGGTGGTCGATATTTCCGGAGCCCTTCACTACGGTGTCCCTCTGAGCCTGAGTTGATTTGGGACGTTCAACCCAAACAAACCAATAAACCAAATCAAAATTAGAACAGGAACTTTAGGCGCATATTCAGTCGAATGTTGAAGGCACGGAACATGCGACGAGCTAGGATCTAGTTGGTCTTGCGAGCAGCCGACGCTATTATCTCAATATCACGACGTGCCTCTCGTGCAGGCGTGCACGCCTGTAAGCAGTACTCCTCGGCACCGTAGCCATTATGCTGTCACCAGATTAATATACCGGCCCCCAGGAAGCTTCTGCTCATGTTGAGCCAGCGTCAGTCACTGAACTTTAATACCGCCGCTAAAATTACTTCAAAAGCTAGAAATCACGCTACACGGCTCACCAGAGTTGCCAGATGGCGCTGAGCAAACAAGCAAATAACGACCCCAAAACAAGCCCAAAAAAAGCAGCGCGACTTTGCTAAAAAAGCCCAAAAGAAGCGGACGGTAACAAATTTGCTCATTCTTGGAAATCGTTTAATTATAGTATCCAAAAATCACAGAAATACGAAGGGAAGGTGAACAAATTATTTTATTTTGGTTTGGTTTTGGTTTGGTTTATGGGGTTTAACGCCCCAAAGCGACTAAGGCTATAGAGACGCCGTAGTGGAGGGCTCCGGAAATTTCGACCACCTGGGGTTCTTTAACGTGCACTGACATCGCACAGTACACGGGCCTCTAGAATTTCTCCTCCAAAGAAATTCAACCGCCGCGGCCGGGAAAATTACTTTATTTTGAACAGCGACGATATCCACAAGAATGAGGGAAAACACTCAGGAACCATACAGGAACCACTTCGGAACCATACATGTTTTTAGAGTTGAATAGCTGTAACATTTTTAATGTCGGTTGAAAGTCCCGGCCAAAAAAACGCGACAAGCGACTGTAAAAATTTGCAAGCGACTCGGTGAAAAAAGAAGCCCACATTCGCTTATATTAAGCGGAACTGGCAACCCTGTGGCTCACACACCAGGCGAGGACTACCGACTGCCATTTACTTTCACCTGCCGCATGTGCCATCCGTGTTTCCCGCTGCTGGAACCTTGCTGAATACGTAAAAAAATTACACTCGTTACGCAACCAACATGCAGTAAGAACGTCAATAATTACCTGAAATGTTGGCCTAATACACGCCTCAAACCACCAAGCTAAGCAAAATAACTTGCATTGTTTCAGTAGTGCGATGACGATGGTGGTGCCATTGAGCTAATGAGCAAAGAGCCTTTTAAGCATAGAGTTTCTTACTATTACCTAGAGGGAAAGCTGGCAAGCCGTCTATGGCAACGTTCATGGAACTAAACTCAGTTGCCAAACCGAGAGCGGTTTCGCGGCGCCGCCACCACTGGCTGCTTTGAGTGGCGCTGCAGTCGTACCAGGCTTCAGCCGGTCCGGCCAGTTGCTGTACTCCTCTAGTACTGTGCACGCATGTCGTAGAGTGCTTTCGCGACGCGATTGCTGCTGTGATCGTTGTCTTTGGGCTACGTGCGCTTGAATGCAGAGTTTCAGGTGCTGTAGCTGCCATGCCGACGTGCTGTGTGCCGGGCTGCACGAGCGGTTACAGAAACAACAAGACTGCGAGGCATTTTTTCGCGGCTCCTCGTGACGCGGATCTCCGTGCGGCATTGGATCGAGCCATTCCCCGTGTTGACAGAAAACTCTCGCACAAATCACGTGCGTGCGATCTTCATTTCCGTTTTGAAAGGAGCGTGGTTATAAGAGCTTATTCACCAAAGTAGCATATTAGACACCTACTTTAAAGGTGGAGATCAGATCATCGCAAGGCTCATCGTAAGTTCACTTACCAGCTTATCTAAACGCGAATGTCTGGCAGGCACTGGTGCAGTGTGTTTTAAACATAAATTAGCAATACCTTCAGAGCGCGAAGTCCCGCATTTATGGCACTCGAAAGCAGACCACAAGTACCTACGATTTCATTTCTGTGGTGCAGTTTTCCGAAATAAGCAGATTTTACGCACAGCGTTCACTTCGTGAATGACTCCGCCGCTGCTCACAACCCGAGCTGCGAAGGCAGTGAACTTCCTCGGGTTCCTGAGTCGTCAGTTTCTCTTTCCCTGCAACAGCGAGGATGCCTGACGCCAACAAGAAATTTCAGAGTTTATCGCTCTCCCTGCATTGTTCCTATAGCGTGCGCAACCGTTCCAACAATATTTTTCGATCCTTCACGCAGTGCACTACAGCTGGACACAAACACAGAGATACTTTTACATTTTATTCTCAACACATTTCGCGCACGCATCCCTCGACGAGGCTCCACTTACTCCTCTCGATTTTTGCTTCTTTCCCATTAATAACATGGGTGTACGTCTTTAGCATGTCTTCTTCGTGAAAATGAAGGTCGCACACATGTGATTTGTCGGAGAGTTTTCTGTCAACACGGGGAATGGCTCGATCCCATGCCGCACGGAGATCCGCGTCACGAGGAGCCGCGAAAAAATGCCTCGCAGTCTTATTGTTTCTGTAACCGCTCGTGCAGCCCGGCACACAGCACGTCGGCATGGCAGATACAGCACTTGAAACTCTGCATGCAAGCGCACGTAGCCCAAAGACAACGATCACAGCAGCAATCGCGTTGCGAGACATGCGCGCACAGTAGCAGGCAGACATTCGCGTTTAGATAAGCTGGTAAGTGAACTTACGATGAGCCTTGCGATGATCTGATCTTCACCTTTAAAGTAGATGTCTAATATGCTACTTTGGTGAAGAAACTCTTATAACCACGCTCCTTTCAAAAATCATGACCGCCCGCAATTTCGGCCCACGGTGGCATTGGCTAGGCAGCGATGATCTATCACTCGAGTTGCTGCAGCAAAGATTTGTGGCATACTCGCCGCACAGGGTTCGTAACTGTTTGGTGTCTTTACGAAAAACATCGGTAAGTGCGATATTTGGGACGCCAGTCACTCAACATTCCCGAAGGCTGCACGCTACGACGCTGGGCGGCCGGGCCTGCGGCGTCTGCTAGCGGCGGCCAGCGGGAGCCTGTTTCGACGGCAGCGCCCCCTCGCGCTAAAATTTGCGGGCCGCTTCAGCCGCGTGGAGAAGGCGGAGAGTTTGGCAACTTAGTTTAGTTCCATTAACGTTGGTCTATGGGAGTTTGCATGGAGACCCCACGTGACCACCTCAGCCACCATGGGCGCTCAAAGCATCATGGGGCGGTGAGCTACTTGTTGCGGAACTGCAACTTTTGGCCAAAAAATAATAGAAAAATAAAGCTGTTCGATAACTACAAACGTCCTAACATTCAATATCTTGTCTAATGATTGCAACAAACGAGCAGAAAAGTTTTTATGTGCAAAGTTTGCCTAAAATAAGAGATGACTAGCTTTCCTATTGGCCAAGTGATGAACACTAAAAAAACTAATATTTCGTAGTTAACAGGCGCACTTTTAAAAGTAAATATGTTTTTAAAAAAATGTTGTTGTTTAGATACTTTAAGAGGTTTTTTAATGGCATTTCGGAAGAGTAAAACCTTTTATTGGCGTCGTGTGTCGTCGAGTTTTCACTACTATGGCTTTTGCACACTGCGCTCGCGCGAAAGTCGTCTGCGCACACACGGACAGCGTTTTTGGAATGAAACATCTTAGTAATGACACTCCGTGTTCCTGAAAAACTACGACTGTTCCGCAACAAGTAGCTCACCGCCCCATGATGCTTTGGGCGTCCTTGGTGGCTGAAGTGCAGCGCCGCCAGCTTTCCCTCTAGGTAATAGTAAGAAACTCTATGTTTTTAAGCAACATGCACCTAAGACAAAAATAAAACTGTGATCCTAAATGAACAAAAAAATAACTGCAAAAAAGGATGTGTGTTATTAAGTGTCATGTTCACTGCTCTAAGAGCACGAACAAGTGGCCTGCAGTTGTTTTTGCTGTGGTGTCACTGTCATCGTCAGTGGCTGTTATGGTCGGAAGGCGGGAATTAGGGAATTAGGGAATTTAGGGCACGGCGGACCACACGGAAAACTGGCTCTAAGCATGCCTCCCCTTCTGCTTATCCAGGTTCTGCTGCTGGGCTTCGCCGATGAAAACGACACGTGCTACAACCACACCCGCTTGCCAGTACCAACTGATACAACTTTCACCGATACCCCTGTCCATGACACAGCAAGGCTCATCCGTCCCCCTGCCGGCCACTTCGGTTGGGGAGTGACGTCATCCTCAACAACCGGTATAAAAGCAGATCCCCAGCGCTTCGACTTCACTGGGCACGGCGGACCACACGGAAAACTGGCTCTAAACATGCCTCCCCTACTGCTTATCCAGGTTGGTTGCTACTCCTCATGTAGAAGCGATAACCGTGTGTTGCTGGTCCTGCCGTGCCCCCGGCGTTTGATGTGCATTGCATATGAATGCTTAATTGTGTGCAAACTGCTTTTATGCGGTGATGTAGAAAGCAACCCTGGCCCCCCTGTTCAGGAAATGTTCGATAAAATCATGGAATCCCAAACCATCATACAGCAGGAAATTTCGGAACTGAAAGCTTTCCAAAGTAAGCTAGATATATCTCTCAGCTCCTTAGCAACTAGACTAGATCGCATAGAACATCTGTTTGACGACTTCAAGGCCGGTATTGAACCACTTGCTCCAATCGAACAGCATATGAATTCGATAGAGCAGTCATTTTCCAAGCAACATCAAAAGCTCACTGACCTGGAGGATCGCAGTCGTCGATCGAATTTGATTATACATGGCGTAATGGAAGATACCTCTGAAACTGAAGAGGAACTCAAAAATAAGGTGATTTCTGAGGTCTTTGAAAAACACCTTGGTGTCTCAACGTCTTCTATTGCCCGTATACATAGAATAGGAAAAGCAAACAACTCAAACCGTCCTGTAATCGCATTCTTTCAAGATTTTAATGAAAAAAAGGCCCTGTATGCAAATGTTAGTAAACTTAAAGGTTCGGCTTTTTCCATACAAAATGATTATTCTAAGGAGACACTAAGAAAACGAAAATTGCTCTGGGAATCTTGCAAAGCCGAAAGGAAGGATGGAAAGAAGGCTTATCTCGTTCATGACAAGCTCAAAATCGGCAACAGCACGTACGCTTGGAACGATTCAACTGAACAACGGATTAGCCTTTCTCCTCTCCCTTCTAGTAAGTCTGATTGACAGACCACCTTAGATAACCCAGCTCTTTGTGACCTTGTTATCTTAAACATAAATGCCCAAAGCATAGTGAACAAGGCAACTTCCCTTGAGATCGCTCTGTTTACTCATAGCCCTGATATAGTTGTTATTACCGAGACTTGGCTCCACTGTGATATCACTAATGATTGCATCTTTCCTCCACCATACACTGTATTTAGGCGTGATAGGGCGTCACGAGGAGGTGGCGTAGCCATTTTGCTAAAACCGAATGTTTCCGCTATAGTTCTAAATTCACCAGAAAACCATGAAAGCCTTGCTCTGAAAATCACGTATCGTGGCTACACTTTCATCTTATGTGCACTGTATAGGCCCCCTAATTCAGACCTCGACTATATGCATAAGCTGCAGGATTTTTTGTTCAACTACAGGAATAATAATTTGATTCTTGCAGGGGATTTCAATCTACCATTCATAAACTGGTCTAACGAAAACCTTGGGTGCTCTGAACATGCTGACGCTATCTATGATATAATGTTGTCACACGACCTTCAGCAAATAGTCACCGAACCAACTAGAATACATGGTTCTACTGAGTCAATCTTAGATTTAGTATTCATAAACCGCTCTTTTTGTGATTACACAGTATCTGTTCATGACGGGATATCTGATCACAAGTTAGTAGTCGCATCTTTACCTGTAGTCCATGGACGTATAGAAAAAGCAAAGCATAAGAACGTAAAAGATTATTCAAAAGCACTAGATGAATTCACCCTTGATTACTTAGAATTGGCTTATGAAAGCTTTGAGGGAACCAGTGTCACACAGTTATGGAACATGTTCAAGGAACACTGTAAATATTGTATCAAGAACTTCATACCCGATAAGAAGAAGCGCTTAAAGAAAGCAAATCCCTGGATAAATCGGCACATCATTCACCTAAAACGAAGGCTTAAACGGCTGAAAAAAGCTAAGAACGCCAGTTCTAGTCAGTTAGCTATTTTAGCAGAAGAGCTTTCTTCTAGCATTAAATCAGCAAAAAAACATTCTTTTACAGAAAGTCTTCCACAATTTATACGAAATGATCCCCATAAATTTTGGGATCACCTTCGAACTTCCCACAAGCAAATAAACCAAATCACTGTGCATAACAACGTGATTACGTGCCCTCAATCGATTGCGACGCATTTCAATGCCTACTTTCATTCTGTGTTTTCTAAAGAAAGTGCCAATGAACATGTATTTGACCTTCCGCCTGAAGAATCAATCACTGTATCCTACGAAGGCGTTGTTGAATCCCTACTCCGGTTAGATACTAAAAGTTCACATGGTCCAGACGACATACCAAACGCCTTCTTACGCCGTTATGCTGAATCATTAGCTCATTTCTTAACAAAAATTTTCTGTTTATCTTTATCGTCTTTTTCATTGCCCCCCGACTGGCTAACAGCCAGAGTTGTGCCTGTGCATAAAAAGGGGGACCGCGCGTGTTTCGGCAATTACCGTCCGATTTCTTTGACGAGTACCTGTTGCAAACTAATCGAGCACATTATCGCTAACCACATACTTGAAATATTAAACTCTAAAGGATGCTTGTCTCCATTTCAACACGGCTTCAGGAAAGGTTTTTCAACTGTAACGCAGTTGGTTACTGCTATCCATAACTTTAGTTCCGTATTAGATAAATCTGGACAACTGGACATAATTTTTTTAGACTTCAGCAAAGCGTTTGATAAAGTCCCCCATAATAAACTTCTTGAAAAACTGAAATTAATAGGCGTGCCCTTGACCTTAGTAAACTGGATTGCTTCCTACCTACAAAATCGAACACAGTTTGTGGATATTGGTGGCATCTCTTCCACGTTACTTCCAGTGACATCTGGCGTCCCCCAAGGAAGTGTACTAGGTCCACTGTTATTTTTAGTCTATGTAAACGACATTGTGTGTTCCGTTGATAGAAATGTTAAAATTGGTTTATTTGCCGATGACTGCATGCTGTACACCCCAGTAAGTTCTGTGGCTGACCAGATATTGTTGAATGATGCTTTCCGCGAAATTGTGGCCTGGTGTGACAGATCAGGAATGGTCTTCAATTCTGATAAGACTGTCGTTTTGCGCATGACAAGAAAGAAACAACCTATCCACTTTAGTTACTCTGCTTGCGGCACTACTATCTCGGAAGTAGAAAAATACAAATATTTAGGCGTTTTAATAGATTCACAGCTTAACTGGAGTGACCATATTGATTACATCTGTTCATCTGCGTTAAAAAAACTTGGATTTTTGAAACACAAGCTCAAAGGAGCACCCAGTCACGTTAAGCTATTAGCATATAACTCCCTTATTCGGCCCAAACTTGAGTATGCGGCTATAGTGTGGGATCCGTACACCAAAAAAGATATAGCAAAAATAGAAAACGTACAAAGGCGGGCTGTGCGCTTCATTTACAATAAATTCAAGAGAACTGATTCCCCATCTGCTTTAATGGCCTCCAACGAAATTAAACCTACTTCATATCAGACGGAAAATTGCTCGATTAATGTTTCTTCATTCACTCATCCAGAGAAAGTTTGGAATTTCTTCTTCACCTTATGTTACACCTTCGACTACACGAAAAACCCGTCACCAACATTCCCATGCCCTAACACCATATTTTGCAAAAACAAACTCGTTTAAATACTGTTACTTTCCGCGCACAATAAACGATTGGAATGCACTGCCCGAACAGATTGTATCAAGTGATAATTTTGAAAATAATCTTAAAAATGAATTATTGCGTGCAGATTGATGTGTAATGTATTTCCTTTGAATTGTGTATTTCCTCATTTGTGCCATGTGTAAACATTTTGCCTATGTAATAACTTATGGCGCTTGTAATTATGTCTTATCTGCCCTTCCTGCTTGGACCACATGAGGTCTGCAGTATTATGTAAATAAAAAATACAATTGGCGTCAAGGTGGTTATGTTAATTGTGATCTTGGAGGAGAGGATTGTGTAAGCACACCCTCGATAGCTATAACAAAACGGGAATTAGACAATTTGAGCCAGGTTCAGTTAGAGTAATTAGGTTGCCCTTCCCTAATTTCGAAGTTTTAAAGTTTAGGGTTTCTGTATTCAGCTAATGGCCCTCTGCTTTTAACGGTTTTTTGGCTCTTTCAAAAAATAAGTACTGGGTTGTGTATTACTTTGTGACATCTTGCGCTTATACATCGCATGGATTATTGTTTACTTGTTCTAAACAGCTGTATCAAGCCCGCTAGCCAAAGACGTCGGAAAAGGACAGTGGAGCGTGCCACTCGAGCGCTCATGAGAATTGTATGGCCATCTGCACGATTCACCCTCTGAATATAAACACTTCCTTATAACAACCGATCTGCGACTGTTTTCAAGATGATCCCAACGCGGCTTTTATACGGACGTCATGTCCGTATAACGTTCGAGCCGCGACTGTTCCCGGGATAATCCCAGTGCGGACTTCATACGGATGTCCCAGGGACGTCCTGTTAGGGATGTGGGACGTGCGTACATTTTTGGGACGTCCTACGGACCTTTGGTGTTGTCTGGGTCTTGAGTACATCAGCATAGGATGTGTGATGTGTCTGCCTTCTGGTGCCCGCAGAGAGAACAGACAAGGCGGAGCTGCTCTGGGAACCATTTGGCGCACATGTAGGGGTTAAAAAAAGTGTTTGTTCGGAGCTGCCGCCAACTGACTGTTGTGCTTGAGGCGCGCAAGGTGGGTTCCTGACTTATACGTTTCAAAAGCGCGCCATACGCTTAGTTTAATGCTCTGCCGTTGAGGGTCGCGGCGATCGCGCGGAACAGAAAACGCAGAAAACACTTGTTCTTTTTTTTTTTCCCCTCCATGATAAATTACTAAAGTATGCAGAATTTTATCATATGTTTGACATTAGATATTAGATGGGCAGTTACCCACTCTAGCTGCTCTCTATAAAATATAGAAGCGAGCGAGTTGGCACGCATGTTCACCAGGGAGACATGCCCATGATACCCATGTCTCTTTTGTCTCTCCTTGTCTCTGTCCGCATTTTAGCTAATCTTGTCCAAAGCCGCAAACATCAGGTTTGTTGCGGTTGTTGTGTTTTCTGTCACAGTAAATGCAGTAATTGTACGTCACTGGACTAACTTTTGATGCGGAGGACTAGAACAGATATGACAAAAGAAGCCCATATACGTCTATTGAAACCTGGCAGCATTGAGAGAATGAAATATATCAAACTAATGCTTTATCCCAATCTGCCAGGAAAGGACGCAATTATTTTTGAAAATGCATGTGTCGCGTAGGCAATGTAATCGCAAAACAGAAACCGAAACAAGAACATAAAAATGCTTTTTTGTTCAAGAAACAAAAATTTTTATTTTAAAATAAACTAAAAACTTTATTTTGTTGTAGATTCTGTGTAAGTAACGTTTTTATACGCAATTTAGAAAATTGTTGGCTAATTATTTGGTGCGGGACAACGCAAACAACAAAAATGGCGTCTAAGAACAGCAGCTTTTTGGATACAAGAGCCGAACTCGCCGAACTTGTGAAGCGCAAGGCTGAAATCGCGGTACGTAACTCGCTTAATCTTTGTATGAAATATTACCCTATCAATTTTTCGTGCGCAGGTTGCCCAAAGCATCGTGAGGTGGGAATGATCGTTCGATCTTTCCCCCCTTTCAAAATGGCGCTAGCACTGGTGCAACATGGGTCCGCTGCATGTGTGTAGTGGGCCGCACGTGTTTTTGTTTACATTTTAGCGGCACGAGTTTACTGAGCTCGTAATGCCGGCGGTATCACTCAGGAGGCATGTGAGCTTTCACGCTGCAGTACCGTGCGTGTGCTAACGACATCGACGCCTTCCGAAACCATTTTTCAAATACCCATTTCACATTGCGGCGCGAACTTGCACGTTTGTTCTTCACTTGCAGGAGACGTTAGCGAATCTCGAACGACAGATCTATGCATTCGAGGGAAGTTATCTGGAAGACACACAGCTCTATGGAAACATTATACGTGGCTGGGACCGGTACCTGGCTCCGAACAAGTGAGTAGTTTTGGCTCGCGCATTGGTCCTCACCGGGCGGCTGCGAGTAGCGGCGTGTTTTTCTGAGCGGAGTAATTAGAGATCAAGGAAGAAGGAAAGGAGAGATATCCACTAGCTGACATATTTATTTATTTATTTTTTTCACTCCACGGGCCTTCGTTTCCGCGTCATTAGAGCGATGATATACTACTGCCTTCTTGGGACACATATGACTGCTGTGGAATGTTCTTGGTGACATCTTCACATTTTGCAGGGAAGTTCGCCTCAACTTCCTTCTGTGCCATAATGAGTTGTGCACGTACTTCACGCCTGTTTACTTTCCACAGGCATTTTTAATTGAGGGTGTAGTGCTATCGTCACCCGGGTTTTGATGTAAGGACAGAACTGTTTATGCAAGCAAGATGAATGGGCATTTGCGCATCTAGAATAGCTGTCGCATTTTAAGTGATCAGAAAGGTCTTGCTTCGCAAGCTTTGGCATTGACAGGTTGTCAGCTTACTTGCAACGTGTATGTATTGCGTAAACTGCCAGTTTAGTTATAGTAAGCAGGCCTCAGAAAACATATGACTCACCGTAGAAGGACGCGTTGAAAATCAGCATTCATTAGTGCAATCTCGGACATTTCCACGATATCAGAGGGAGTCAGGTAGAGCAAATGTTCTGAATTTGGTTGAAACTGAGGGCTTCAGTCTCAGTACTCTGTTGCTTGCGTGATTTCAATATCACGCATGGGAAGTGCGTGTACTTGTGACAAGTTACCTCGAAAGATGTGCTTATTGAATGGCTACCTCTGATATGCCTGGAGACTAGTATAGCTCAAACTACCTTTATTCCATCCTGGTTGGATCATCTGCTGCCTTTTCGTGCATGGAGGCAATGCTCGCAGGGGAACCAGTCATGCCTGCATTTCACAAAGGCACTTCAGTAATGCAAATGAACGTAACCAACTCAACCATGGCTGGTTAACATTGTGCGTTCTGCATGATATGTCCCTAGGCAAAGAAGGTTCATTGCACACGTCACCCTATTTGTTTTCTTGTTATATTTTGGCAGAACAAGTGTGTACTAATGGTGGTATAAGTAACTGACCACCCCTCCAAGTTCCGAACTGTGCAGCTAGGCGCCATCCAACAATACACTGCGCTGATCGTGGCACCGGGAGTGCGTCATTACGAGGCACCCGCACACAGTGCGGCATGGTTGAGAATTTGGAGGGGGGTCAGTTACTTTTTTTCCTTGATATAGTACATAGCAGGAATAGCACTCACTGCCATGGCTGACGAGTCAAATGAGGTTTAGTGGACACCTGACGAGGCCTCGGCTCCAAGTACATTGCACGGTATTTGACGTTGCTGGCCGACCACACACTCAGCAAGCATATCGATAAGAAAAAACATTCACTTTCACTGTGTAGTGAGACTGCACAGACAACATGCACTGAGTCCCAAATCAACCCATTCAGTATGCAACATCTAATATCGGGGACAGAACTGCCCAGGACACATGAGCACATGCAAAAAAATCTATCACTGGTGGCACTATATCTTTGTATTGCCGTGACCATTCCTGCTGGAAGGGGGGTCATCTAAGAATGTCCCCAGTTTAACCCTTTCAGCCGCGATTTTTTGTTTTGAGTGAAATCAATTATTTTTTCACCTAAGTAGTATATTCAGGCCTCAAGAAAGGGAATTTGTTAGTTTTCGAACGTGAAAGACGAGCAGGTAAGTTTTTGCAATGATGTGGAGAATTCCGTACAAAGTGTCAGATTTGTTAGAAATTGTACCATCGAAATGTTCTCGTGTGTCAGGTAAACACCCTAGGGATCATGGAATCACTTTGTGTTTCGAAGATTCACATTACGCTCGAAACTGAGCAAAAACAGTCAATGTTTTCATGTGCGGCAAAATGCTACCTGTGCAAAATGCGCGGCAATGTGCTACCTAGCTCACTTCTATGTGAAATATTATTTACGGCATTCGCTACATGGTACAAAAAAGCAACTTATTTGCAACAAGAAGGGTGCTCAATTTGACTGAAATAATGAAATCACTGTTAAGTGTTCCAGTTTTTCAGAAAAAGCTGTAACTTTGCCTCTTACGCAATTGTGTGCAAAGCGCCTGAAAGGGTTAATACGTGGAGGACGCTCCATCAGCCCCACAGCAGCTAGCTCCTGGTAGAATCCAAAAAGAAATGCAAGCTGCCGACACTATGTCAGAATGGCAGCATATGCCGGCAAGCATGCCAGCTTATCGGCTGCTTCTCATGCCAAGCCCACGCCAGGCAGAGCAGACACTTTCACATGAGCACACCTTGGTGCACGCGAAATGGACGCGCCCTTCTCAGATCACTAGGTGACACTGGTGACAAAGTGATGCATTTGAGCCAGCGGCTTTGGGTCCTGACCACTTCTGTCCCCAATAGTACAATAATTAAAGGTGCACTGAAGAGGAATATGAACTCGCCTTTTTGCCGCGGGAACTCCATCTACACGTTCCCAGCATTCTTAGAAACTTCGACTTATTGCCCTGTGTGGCCGATTTCTCTAATTAAATCGAATTAACGTCCGGCTCCCGCCTTTATTTTTGAATTCTCCCTCGTACGGTGGGCGGAGTCGACCAACGCGTGGAGTGCCTTGCAGCCAGCTCCGTGGAGGCTTTGCTTTCGCTTTATGTTGTTTTTTGGGTTTCCGTGAATAAATAGTTTCATTCGCAGATAATATAGCAGCAAAATAAGCCCGCAGAAATAAAAATACGCGCAGACTATTTGCTTCTGCGGATTACTACGTATTACTCCGCCGATGGCAGAGCGGCAAGCCGCCACGGGACTGGGTGAAAGGCGCTCCACGCGTTGGTCGACTCCGCCCACCGTACGAGGCAGAATTAAAAAAAAAAAGGCGGGAGCCGGACGTTAATTCGATATAATTGGGGAAATCGGCCACACAGGGCAGTAAATCGCAGTTTCTAAGAAAGCTCGGAACGTGTAGATCGAGTTCCCGCGGCAAAAAGACAAGTTCAGATTCCTCTTCAGTGGACCTTTAAGGTGAAAGGAGAGGGCTGTGTGCAAGTCACATAGCCCTCTTTCATGCTTGCCGGATCATTTGGCAGATTAGAAGCAACAAGGTCATAGCACACTGCAAGGCAGCTGAATAGTTATCATAACAAAAAGGCAGATATGCTTTATCTAGCAAAGGTTGTTTTACTTGCATTATGTAATTTCTTATTCATTTTGCGATTGACACAATTCTGACTGATTTGCAAAATAAATTTAACAGTTTACGAATTTCACAGTCAGTGCATTGCATCTAAGCCTTCTTGTAAGATGCGCTTCTTTCCTGAGGTCGTCGACACAGTTCAGATGTTTGTTTGCTGCAAGAAACCGAGGCTCATCAAGATTTATGTTGAGCAATATCCATAGTGCTACTATGGTGGCTGTAGGGGGTAGTGTGACGGCCGGGGTGGGAAAGGCTGCTCAGATTAGCGATGACGGCGGCAGGTGGCGCCACAGGACGCTGGTGTGCTTTGTGGCGGCGGATCGTGCGCCGATGCAGGCGCAGGATGACGACAGTGCTACGCTTTTATTTGCCCCCTTTGCTTTCGGTCCACTGAACCATGTGGTTTATAAATTCTGCATGTACTATCGCGCTCAATATAAGCTGAAACGCAAGGGATGTGGCAGGAGCTCATTTCTTGAAGCAGTGCGAGCACAGTGGTGCTTGAAACAGATGCCAGTATCTGTCCTTTCAAAGAACAAAGTGCACTGAATCTTTGTGCTAATTGGATGTTCTGTGTAATATTGCATTGATTTACTATAAAGCGAAAATCTCGATTGGTTCACATCGGGCGCGTTGTAAGTCATAATGAGAGCGACTGTACATTCATATTTCCTCTCTTGACTTACGAAGTTTGGAATGTCCGCAGGCGTTACATGCTCTCTACAGTGTACTTTCTCAGCAGACGGAAGCAAGTAGTATTACCAGTATTACGCATTCTCGACAAGCATATAAGTGGGTGGCACCGCGTGTTGCGTGGTTTTCAAATCGAGTAAGAAATGTGGAGCATAACGAATAACGAAAGTTCAACAGAGCAGGACAATGAACAGGACAAGGTGTGAAGTTTATTTCAAGGAACAACATGAAAAAACTATACACCAGCCTATTTAACTCTTCTGAGCTTCAGGTGCTTCTGGCGCTCCCTTTGCAGCGCTTTGTCTTTGTTCAATGACTTTGTGAACAAATGTAGCCTCGCGATCACAAAGAACTGAACAATTTTTGCTGTCAGCTAGCTCTTTGCAATGCACCTCACAACCAACTTGCTCAAGGTGTACACTGCTCAGAAATTGCATAAAATCATGAATGCTAAAAGTGTGAAGCTGCTGCGTAGAGAAGAACAGCGTGAAAGCTTCCCCTAGCACAAAAACAAGTTGGGCGAGCTCACTGCCTGGGTACAAAAGGCCTTCTTTGTCAAAGCGCTGAGTTAAATAACTATTGATATCTTGACAGAAGCCAACAGCCACAGAAACCAAGGGGCACAGGGGATTTTTTAATTAATTTATTTATTTTGTGTTGTTGATCAATTTAGAAGATTACTGAATATATTATCGCTTAAAGCTAATTGATTAGAAAAGCATAAGAAAAAACAACCACATGCCGCCGGTGGGATCCGAACCCACGACCTCCGAATTGCGCGCCCGGTGCTCTACCTCTGAGCTACGGCGGCGGCTGTCAAACCTTTTCGGGGGTATTTATGTTTACAAGTAACCTAACCTTGAGAGTGTTCATAAGCGCCACCCACGTTCATAAGCGGCGGACGTAGAACGTCCTGAGTTACCGCAGGTGTGACGTAGAACGTCATCGAACGGAAAGGGTGGAAGCTGCATGAGAACCCTCTTATGCTTCCTATGGCGTCAAGGCTGCCAGAATCGAGGCCCTCGCTAAGCAATTAAGCAAACAAGAGGAGGGCAATGAGGGGCTCGTTATAAATATGACAGAAGCGAACAGCCACAGAAACCAAGGGGCACAGGGGATTTTTTAATTAATTTATTTATTTTGTGCTGTTGATCAATTTAGAATATTACTGAATATATTATCGCTTAAAGCTAATTGATATCTTGCTCAGCCAAGTCTTTGCTGATTGTCAAAGGTTGAGGCACGTTGTTCACAAGACAAGACTTAATCAAGCTGCCAGCGCCATCAATATTCTAGCAAGTCCTCTATAATTTTGCACATGTCAATAGTGCAATCACGCTCAGCTCCTGGTGACTCAAGTAGCGCATTTAGAAGTTCTCCTGAGCAGTTCCCGAACTTAGGTGGACGCGGAAGGTTATAAAAGCTCAGGCAATATACTGTTTACAGAAACTGTCCAGGGTTATGATGATCATTAGTACCACAATACTGTCGGATGATGCCGAACAAATTTTGCCGAACCCCGAACCCCGGTACAAAGCACGTTCGTGCTTTTGACGCCATAACGAGCTTTTTCGGTACACTACATCACTCTGTGATCATGCACGAAATTCCAGCACTACAGAAACGCGAGAAGACCACACACGGAGCAAAACATTCAACCCACGTGGGAACGAAAGCAAGCGAATACAGCTGCGCCTGGCTTGGCAGCGCGTCGTCAGCGTCGTGCCGTGGCACACCAGTCGCACTGCAGCGCCCCTAGCGGCTCCGCGAAATTTTCATCGCGTTTCGCGCTCTCCCAAGCAAGGCGCGCCTACGCTCGCCCGTCACACTTCCCCCTCCAGCCACCATAGTGCTATTGTTAGTGAAACATGTTGGTAACTATGAGAATTTTGTTTTTACTGGAAAGGCTTCATGTATGCTGATACGACGTGAATCTCATTATAGGGAAGAACAGTGTTGCTCAAAGCTGCGGTCTTATCCTGAGAAACATGTTGCTTTTTTTTTTTCCTTGCTTTAAATGGGCACTTAAATCAAATTGAATTGGTATTGACTTTGTTAGGTACTGTTATGAATCTTTACATGTAGAAAAGTGAAAGACACACTTTAGCTAGACTGTGCCAAGCGAGTGTGTATTTGAATCCAGATGTATGAGAAGGTAAAGCTTTGTGAATTTTGGCCGGCAATGACTACAGAGCGCAGTAGTTTTCACGAACCGCAGCCTTCTTTTTGTAAATCACACGGCTGCTCGGGTGTCTATTGGGCTGGCGAGTTTTGTTTCATGATGAATGAGGATTAGTGCAAAAACAGAGTGCAGAGGGATGGTGAATCATTTCAATAAATGGTTTCCAATGTGGGGGGCATTTCATATGAACTAGATATGTTTTTTTGACATCTTGCCCACTTAGCATGAACGTTGAAAGAAGTGAAACTATCCTCTCACACACTTGTCGTTTGCAAGGGAGGCTACGGCTGAGTGAGTAGAGTTGTTTAGGGTACGGAAAAGAGACAGACGCCTTCGCATTTCAGCTCCGAAGTCAGCTCTGGTGCCTGTGTTGTAGTTGGAAACAATTGTTTGGCAATTGCTGGACAACCTCTTGCATGTCTGCCTCTGAGCTGTGCTTCCTTGTTTAGCTTTTGTTTCGAAGATTTCGGGCTTGTACCAAGCAGTCGCAAAAGCGGGCCTTGCATTTGACGCCTTCCTCACGCATTTGCGTTTGGCAGGAACACGAATAGCAAGGCGGACAAGCGAAATCGCAAGTTCAAGGAAGCCGAACGCCTTTTCTCTAAATCATCCATCACTTCCATGGCCGTAAGTGTGGCTTTGCAATGCTATTCATACTGGTGACACTTGAGCCCTTGCATTTTGCGGTCGTGCCACCTTTCTGCGAATCTGTTGGGGCCTAGTTGGGAACATGCAGTTTGGGTGCTGTCAAGCCTAGACGTAGTTAAGCTTCAAAACTTTTTCTTTTCGGTTCGCCAGTGCATTTGTTTGTGTTTAGTGTTAAGGCAGGCACTATAATTTTTTGG
Organism: Amblyomma mixtum; assembly: GCF_055824585.1. NCBI lineage: Eukaryota > Metazoa > Arthropoda > Arachnida > Ixodida > Ixodidae > Amblyomma > Amblyomma mixtum. The sequence continues at coordinate 122,327,278 of NC_143013.1, forward strand.
CCGCCGCGGTGGCTCAGTGGTTATGGTGCTCGGTTGCTGACCTGAAAGACGTGGGTTCGATCCCGGCCGCGACGGTTGAATTTCTTTGGAGGCGAAATTCTAGAGGCCCATGTACTGTGCGATGTCAGTGCACGTTAAAGAACCCCAGGTGGTGGAAATTTCCGGAGTCCTCCACTACGGCGTCTCTCATAGCCTTAGTCGGTTTGGGACGTTAAACCCCATAAACTAAACCAAACCACTAGGGGTGTGCGAATTTTCGAAATTTTCGAATATAATTCGAATATTACATTTTTAGTATTCGTATTCGATTCGAATTCCAAGTATTCGTGTTGTTTCGAATATTCGAATGACGCGAATATTCGTACCTAGCCGAATATTCTATTGCGAACATCGGCATTCATTTCTGTCCGCAAGTCCTATCGACAGAGACAACACGGCGGCGCCCATAGCAATGCGTAACATTGGGCCATGCAGTAGCTGACTGCGCTGGTGAGCTTCTTTGTGGCTATACCTGCGAGCTGGTATAGTGCACAAAATACCTTGCAATACGTGCCAGTTCAGTGCCAAGTGAGAGGGCATTTTCTGTGGCTGGAGAAGTCATTTCAGCTAGAAGGGAACTACTTCTGCCTGACCATGTGGAGCAGGCGGTTTTCCTTCACGACAACCTTTTATGCTCATCCCAGCAACGTGCTTTTGTGCTTATGGCAAGCTAACCTTGATCAATGTTCTGTACTTGAAAACTTCTCTAATATTTCCACTCTTCTAAGAACAATGTTCGAGACTTTGATACTTTTTGTGCAGCCACACACACCTTTTGTGCTCATTTCATTACTGATAGTTGAACAGTGATGTTCTTAGGTGCTCAAAGAAATGTTTTGTAGTGGTTAAATGTGTCTGCCCTTGATTATTCGATATTCAATTCGATATTCGCAACCAAGTATTTGTATTCGATTCGTATTCGAAAAATTTGATATTCGCACACCCCTACGTTTATGCGTAAAGCGGTGGATAAATACACGTTTAGTTTCGGAAAATTTTTTTGGTGGGGTAATGAGTTCAAGAGCAAATGGTGGAGGTTGTAAACCTGACCACTAAAAGTAAACCGCTGAGACGAAGCTAAAGTGACTTGCACACTTGGAAGTATCTGGGATTCGAATTCTCCTAGCTTGCTACTGCTTCATGTTCAAACATTTTGTGCAAAGTACTTTTATTGTTACCCTTGCAGGATTTGTTAGCAATCCAGGGTTGTCTCAGAATTGGGCATACGTGGTCGTGATTCCGTGTATACATGTATGCGTTTAAGAGTGAATTAGTTGCGTCATTCAAATGTGCATTCAGCAAGTTTATTTTATCCTGTAGTTGCAATTTTCACTGCAAGGGCTGTTAGACATCTTTGTTTGTATTTAGAGTTCCAGTTCCTGCAGAAGTGCACTTGTTATGAGAGCTATTACAGGGCACTTTACGTTATACTTGCCCACTTCTTCAGTATGCAGTGAAAGTAGGGGAAGCACCACAGAGCATAAGTTCATTAATGAGGTCACGACAAATGTACTGTCGGTTGTTTGATATCCTAGTGGAAAGAGCAACAAGGGAACACATGAACGGAACATGGCATTAGCATGTGGCCCTTAGCTTGCTAGTGGCTGTAGCTGCTATGAGGGTAGTCTCTAATGTTCTATGATCATGTTGTCCAGCTGTTTTGGCTTTGAGAAATGTGCCAAGCATTTATTAAAAAAATGGCTGAGGCTTAGCTAAGGTTAAGCCTAGTCAGATGCGAAGCATATTGATGGCTAGGCTTGGTAATACATGGCTTTTCTTGGTTGACGTTCATCCCGCTCTTCATCGGTCTCTGTGGCACGCTAAGCTTTCGCTTCTCGCTCAAATCAGCCCTGCTTCTAGGCGGCATCCCAACACCTGGCCGCCTCGTAAGTGCCCGGAGAGCGAGGCAAGCTCAGCTTTATACCGCTGCTGTAGCGTCACGTGGTCAGCTGCAGCGCCTCTGATGTGGAGCCTCCACCGCCGCGGCCGACCGCGCGAGCCGGCAGCCCATATCTCCTCTGCTGTGACGTCATGTTGTCACGTGGTGTCACGTGGTCACGCTAAAGGTTAATGGTAGCTCCACTGCCGCGCTCGACGGGCTGTAGTGTAGCTTTAGTAATATGCTTCGCATAAAAACTATTTCTTACGTTTGAACGCCCTTTGATGATTTTATTGGGGCAGCCTCAGATGTAGTACTTTCTTGCCGGTTCTTTTCTAATGCTGTGTTTTCTTGCTTCTTCTCTTTTCGTCGTACAGGCCGTGAGTGGGATTATTGAGAAAGACGACAGGGGTGAGTGGCTTGCAGCTCCAGCCTGCTGCCATGAACTTTCAGCCTGGTATAGCACGACTTGCTAGCTCTGTGGTGCATTGTGGGCTGTTCTAGGTGCTGCTCCCACCTCCCACACTGTAGCACAGGGGTTCTCAGTTTTTTCAAAAACCCTCAGAGAATAACCTCTGTGGCATTCAAAAGGTGCTAAGGAACCCTGTGTTGACTCGGCTTCCATTCCGTTCTTTCTGACATGCGTGCAGATAGGAGCAGAGCAGTGTGTGACATCTAAAAAAAAAAACGGTCAAATGTGATTTTGATGACTGGCTGTGTAGTGTGACAGCCTCCTGTAAGCATTTAGAGCATGTCTAGGCCCCAAAATAAAGGGGTTAACTGAGTTTGATGCATCCTTAGATTTACCGACCGTATTTTCCAGTGTAGAAGCCGCATTCTTTTTTTTTTGCAATTTTTGTTTGGTGCATCTTATGCAGTTTTGCGACTTATAGTTGTCACAAATTACACATCACTGTGCATCATCTTTTTCCTTACCCAGAAACTACATTTGGAAAATAAAATTGATGCGTAAAAGAGGAAAAGATGTAGTTATTTCTAAAATGTTATTATATGGGTAGAACCATGTAATCTCGCTAGCCACTGCTGCAGCGGCCGTCACAGGCAGTCCAGTCATGTTCCCGCAAGTTTTGATTTCAGCGTCAGTTCTGTTTGGCATGATGCTCGCCATGCATTTTGTTTGCTTGACATGGTGCCGCCTGTGAGTGGGAGCTAAAATGCAAAGTTCAAAGTTGCAAAGCATCGAAGATGCGCTGCAGAGCAGCAGCCAGGCTTCAGGAAGACAGTTCTACATGGAAACAAAAAAATAATCCAGAGCTGGCGCAAGATCACAGCTGCCCTCTGGTCGATTGAGCCAAAGAGGCAGAGCTTAACGATCACAGCTTAATGGCCTCAGCTTAATGATCATCTGTGCAAGGCACATGCTGCAAGTGTGTGTTTTTGTCGTGCTCTCTTGCAAAAGGATCTCAGTGCGTTTTTATAGCACTTACCGAATGAACACTTGCGCCTTGTACGGCAATGCAACTTGAGTGCGATATTGTTCGGAAGAACTGCAGCGTGGGTGCAACTTGTACACTGGAATGCTCGGGGAACTCGAAAAGCACACCATTCAACCCAAGGGTTCCTTGGAACCTACTTTTGACAGCCACTGGCTGAGGGAGCAGTTAATCGCCTCAGTTAGTTGCTTGCGCCTGAGTTGTTAGTGCATCATATTGCACACTGCATCTGAACACTGCATCTGGAGGTAGGGTGGGGGGTATTCATTGAGGCGTACACATGGTGGCAATGCATGAAGAGGTGTATAAAGTTGTGCTGCAACATTGAGGTCTGCCACACAGCCAGCAGTCACTTTCTTTTAAAGGGACACTGAGGAAAAATTGAAGTTGGCTTGTATCGACAGAATACCAGCTCCTGATTACAAAAACGCCACTTATACTGACAACAAAGATCTTGTAACGCAGAAAAGAGCAAGAACCAAAATACAGGTATCGCCGCCACAGGCCAAACTCGCAAGTACAAGCGTCATGACGTCATAGGACAAAACAAGTGTTGCTAGAACCAATGGTTCTAGTAACACTGGGACACGAGGAGCCACGAATCACTGAGGCGCAGCCAATGCATGCGTAAATCTCCTTGACGTCACCAGATGGCGCCATGTACCCGGCAGCTACACGCGCGCCTGCAGCATCGGAACCAATCAGCGCCTGACCACCGGCTATAGGCGGGCTCCCGATATTCCGCTAACGGTAACAAGGTACATGGTATGCTAAAGGTGTCTATTTGCAAGAACTTCATTGACGACTTCGAGAACAGGATCCATTGTAACGCTGGCAAAACGCCGGTGCAAACGTAAGCGAAGCGACGGTAGCGACGGCCGCAATAGATGATAGATGCCTTCAACGTGCAGCCGGCGGTAGCTTTCATTTCGGCTGCTGATAGGCCGCTGTGCTGGCTGTCAGAAATCACGGAGTCCGCATTACGTCATGTGCACGTCATGTTTCACGTCACTTAGTCCTGTGTCGTCATAGGAGAATCCCATGTGTGAATCAGAGCGGCGGGAAAAACTTTTTCAACTTCGAATCCAAATTTCTTAGAAATCAATGCATCTTTCGCTGCCGGCCAAGTGGCAACAAAGCCATGACATGCCGAACTATCGGATTTTGCTATAAAAAAAATATTAATAGTGCTCTCCTCACTGTCCCTTTAACATGTTGGCATGAAAAGTGCGAAGAGAGAAAAAAAAGCAATTTACCTAGCAGTAGTCTTATACGACAGGTAAACCCAGTGTTTCGAATGTGACTAGGTACACATGTGAGTGCTTCTGCCTCAATTTTGGTGCAAATATATGTCACCCTTGGGAAAAAAAATTGTGCATGCAATGTTTCGATGTATTCACACACATCCAGGCTGTTTCAAAGGTGCATAACATGTGGGAAATTGACTTCGATATGACCGGGCTGTTAGTGGAAATAAACATTTGAGTATATGTGCATACAACTGCTTTGCCCACTAACAACATGTTGGCATTGTCAGCATTTTTATCAATTTGATGCCTGCAGTGCATGCTGACACCTCAAGTGTACTGTGGTTGTTAATTGTCCCAAGGGTTGTTGAGAGGTAGCGCACTCGGCTCGTAATGTAGTTGTTAATCATTGACAGCTGCTCCGTTTTTATACACAAATGCTATCTGCAGGTAGTAGAGGCAGCTCACTTCCTATTCTCAAGTCAGTGACCTCGGGTTGAAAACCCTTGATTGTGATTCAGAGACTATTGTACATTGATGAGTGAATGAAGTTGGGCGAGTTGGTACTTATTCATTATTCACAACAGTGCAAAACATGTAAAAAAGGTTTGGTTTGGTTTGGTTTATGGGGTTTAACGTCCCAAAGCGACTGAGGCTATGAGAGACGCCGTAGTGGAGGGCTCCGGAAATTTCGACCACCTGGGGTTCTTTAACGTGCACTGACATCGCACAGTACACGGGCCTCTAGAATTTCTCCTCCAAAGAAATTCCAGCCGCCGCGGCCGGGAACATGTAAAAAGGGGGGAGTATCGACAACACAAGCGCTTGTGTTGTCGATTGTCCCCCTTTTGTCCGTGTTTCGTGCGCTGTTGTGAATAATAATTATACAATTAACAGAATTTGTTACGGAACCTGCTTCTGTGTACAAGCACTTAGTGAAGCACCATTTGTGCCAATCCATTGCAGCTTGTGGTCCCCCAGTGATAATCTGACTCCATAGAGAAATGCTTGAAGGATATTCCTAGTTAAGGGATTGGGCATTTGCTAACTGTCCTTCATTGATGTACTACTTTTTTTTTTTCTGGCGTACTTAGCTTCCCTTCAGTAGTATTTGTATAAGCTGTCCTTATTCGCTGACAGAGGCACACAATCGACTTTTTCCTAGGAATGATCTTCATTGTCAACGATACTGCAAGATTCTGAGCTGTGACTCACTAATTTTGAAAGCATCGCCGCGATTTGCCGTCATGCTGAAGTTTACAGCCGACTTTGGCTATTCTCTGTGCCCAGAACACAACACTGAGAAAGGTTTGCGTTGGAAGACCCCCTCGAAACATGGCATACATGCCCAGAATTAAGGAGCTTGGAGCCTGAATGGTCAATTCATGGATACCATCCAGCCCATGACCATAATGACTGGTCAGATGTTTAGGGGAATCCCCCAAGGTGGAGTAGATTTGTAATAAGGGAGTAATTACTCATTGGCATCCACCCGAGCGCAGCCATACGGCTACAAAGGAAAGCTATACAGCTTCCACAGAAACTTCGTAGTTAAAGAAAAATTCGTCCTGGTACGGGGTTCGAACCCTGGACCACCGCTTCACCGGAACAGTCGCTCTGCCAGCCGTAGCCATATGACTGCGCTTGGGTGGGCGTCAGTGAGTAATTACTCCCTTATTACCACAATGACTGTTCTCCAGTGTCAGGTGTGGGACCCGGGTAACAATTGGCTAAGATGCCATGCTGTGAAACATGCCTGACGTGTGGCCTTATATGTGGTGATATAAAGGTATCTTTGTACTTCTTCACCAGTGGGTTCATGGTCCACGTTCTTTTTTCACCCTCTTTGTGAAGTACTTCTGGTGGCTCATTGTCTTTTCTTCTCTTTCATCCAGATCGCAACAACAGTGAGTCCGAGTCGCAGAACCCGCAGAGTGGTAGCGAGGAGAATGGGCCCGTGTCCCTGCTGTCGTCTCAGGGGGGCTCGACGGTGGCCGCGGGGGGCGGTGGTTCAAGCAGCAGCACATCCAGCAGCAGTTCTACGGGGGGCGCAGTCAATGGCGGGCCACAGTCTCCCAACCCAGGTATACTATGCCCCCTTCCGCATGCTCAGCACATTTTCCACATGTCGGGTTAGCAGAATGCCTGGCTGGAGCATGCTGTTTGGCCCTACTCCTTCTAATGTGTTCGTCTTACTCATTAGCATCTACTTTGTGCGGCCTGCTGAATATGAATGCAACTTCAGTCTGTACCCTACATCCTGATTTGTTTGACTGGAGCGACAAGACAGCTTCGAAAAATAAAATTTTAAAAATCAGCAGCAAGGCATCTTCCTACCAAACTGTGCACAGCTTGGCTGGCTAGCTACGTACCGTAAAAACCCGCATATAATACGAGCCCGAATGTAATACGAGGTGAAGTTTTAGAGACGTGAAATGGGAAAAAAAAGTTTCACCCACGTATAACACGCGTGACACAAGCTCATGAAAGACATTTATTCAAATTGCGTCCCGCGCTTCACTCCAATCACTTTCTTCTTCAGCAGCACTTTCTTCGGACATTTCTTTGTCCGACAAATCATCCCAAATGTACTCATCTTCCGTGCCATCGAGGCGTTCGAGATGCCGCACTTCTTAAGGGGTGACACTGGTCTTGAAAAAAAAATTTTTATTAATGAAGTCACAGTTACGAAATCTTCAGGGCACATGTATTTTTGCGTGCTGATTCTAAATATATATCATTTAATTTCGTGTAAAACAATTCCTTGAGCACTTATGCACTTTTTATGCTAGTATTTTGCGGAGAGTTTTAAAGAAAATTTGCTGCGGGAAACTCGCTGAAATGTATGCCATTGGGTTCTCTTGACACCAAGGAATACAATAAAGGTGAAATTGTCTTCCTGCCTATCATAGAACATAAGTTATAGAGTTTTGAAATTGTCACTTCAGAAATCAGAAGGAAAGTGTGTATTCCTGTGTGTGAAGTGGCAGCTTCAGTACCCTGTAACTCAAGTTCTATGATAGCCAGGATGATAATTTTACCCTTATTGTATTCCTTGGTATCAAGAGAACCCAATCGTATACATTTCAGCGAGTTTCCTGCAGCTAATTTTCTTCAAAACTCTCCGCAAAATACTTGCATAAAAAGTACATAAGTGCTCAAGGAATTGTTTTACATGAAATTAAATGACATATCTATAATCAGCGCACAAAAATACATGTGCCCTGAAAATTTCATAACTATGACTAAATTAATAAAATTTTCTTTTCAAGACCAGTGTCTCCCCTTAAGCCCGCTTCAGCCGCCCGGTTGGCGTCACTGCAGGCTCACCTGAGCGCATCCACTCTGCGTAGCACCGCTTGACTGCGTCCTTGAACGGTTTGTTTACACAAACATCAAGGGGCCGCGAAAGCTTCGTCGCGTTCCTATGCACGCCAAAAAGGCCTTCTTTCTGTCGTCACCATCCACGAATCCTTCCTTCGACGACACCAAACTGCCTCCCGGCCGCACTGTTGCCGATGTTGTCCGCAGCTAAAATCACTTTTCGCTTGAAAGCAGCCGAGTGCTGTTTTTAAGACTCTGACATCGTGCTCCCCAAAGCAATATCCACCTCACGAAGCGTGCCTTACATGCGAGCACGTGTGTTGTCAACAGGCACACAGCACACAGCGACCCCCTGGCGCACCCAACGAATCAGCAAAGAAACGACGCTGTGGCATCGTTTGTAGAGATTAACGAAGCCAAGCTGTAGCCACGTGCCAATAGCAAAGCCAGGCCGTAGCCACGCAGCAATAATGAAACCAAAACTTTGAGCAACTCCAAAAAATTTTGTTCAGATCCGCAAATAGTATGAGGTGGAAATTTAGGACGCTAATTATGGGAAAAAAACCTCGTATTATATGCGGGTTTTTATGGTACTCATTAGTATCTGCTTTGTGCGGCCTGCTGAATATGAATTCAACTTCAGTCGGTTCCCTACATCCTGATTTGTTTGACTGGAGCGACAGGACAGCTTTGAAAAACAAAAACAAAAAAAATCAGCAGCAAGGCATCATCGTACCAAACTGTGCACGGCTTGGCTGGCTAGCTATATAAGCAGCAGATAGCCGCTGTTACCACGAGCTAGCAGCGAAGCACCGAAATTAGAACTGTGTGGGCGCACTTTCTCTCAGCCTATCGATGGAAACCTGCTGACCATCAACGCATCTGTCTTTGTACGCACATCAGAGGGGCACGGGAGACAAGGAGACAATTTAATATGCAGTTCAGGCCTGTGGGCGAATATCTGGGTGGTCGCCTGTCGAGCATGCCATACCTCAACACAATGTTGCTTCGAGGGCCCATCAGAATTAACTGATTTGACGGCAGACTGAACTCTCTGAATTGACAGGGTTTGACTGTAGTGCAGTTAATGGAATCTCAACACGTTTGTCTTAAAGGGAGCCGCAGCATAGTGAACGTTTCAGATGCCATTAAGGTGCCGATCTGGTTCAGTGTAATCGAGAACACCCCCCTGCTAAAGGGAATGAAATGAAAGGTGTCTCTGTCCAGGGCCTTTGTAGAAAGGCAGAAGTGTGTGGTGTAGCTTTAATCCCCTTCAGAGCTTCTGCCCAGAATCTTGTTTAGAGCAATCTTCCTTGAAGCAGTGTTTGAGGGTGGTAGCATTTTTTTGTGAGGGATATCTGGTGAAGCATTTCTGTTGATCAGATGCAGTCTGTATTAAGGGAGTAATTACTCATTGGCATCCACCCAAGCGCAGCCGTACGGCTACAAAGGAAAGCTATACAGCTTGCTCAGAAACTTCGTAGATAAAGAAAAATTCGTCTTGGTCCGGTGTTCGAACCCAGGACCACCGCTTCACTGGAGCAGTCGCTCTACCAACTGAGCTAGCCAGGACGGCAAGCTTATGGTAGGGCGAGAGCGAATTGATCAGTACCGTATTTACCCGAATGTAATGCGACCTCAATTGTAATGCGAGGGTCGACTTTGCGAGGGCAAAACCGGGGAAAAAAAGAACACGATTGTAACGCGAGGGTCGACTTTGCGAACGCGCAAGATCAAAAAATGCGAAAACACGAATTTAACACGAGGAACCGAAATTATAGAACACGAATGTAAAGCAGGAAACTATAGGAAAAGTCGAGAGCAGCTTTATTGAAGTACAGTGCCTGCAAATTATGCCCTATCTTCATCCTCGCCACTGATGTCGCCGTCGCTGTCGTCATCAGAGCTGGACTCCTCTTTGAGACTAGTTGTTTCCCACAACAGATCGTCCTCACTTCCGTCAAGGGTGTTTGAAATGGAACATTTCTTAAATGCGCGGCGGACGGTTTCATGAGGCAGCCCGTACCAAGCAGCTGAAACCCACTGGGCAACAGTAGATGCACTCAGGTGTTTCAGTCTCCCTGCAGGTGTTGATGTCGATCCACATTCAATCCAGTCCCAATACAGCTGCCACAAGCGATCCTTGAACGGCTTGTTCAAGAAAACTTCCAAGGGCTGAAGAATGGATGTCATTCCATCCGGTATAACAACCAAATGCGTTCGGTCACGCTGCAGCTTTTCTTTCACGCCGGGTGTAAGGTGACCTCGAAAAGAATCCAGCACCAATATTGATTCTGGATGCAGCAGTGCACCTGGCCTTCGGTCCCAAACGCTGGAAATCCAATCTATGACGAGTCCCGAGTCCATCCAGCCTTTTTCGTGGCAGCGTACGACAACGTTGTTCGGAAATTTTTCTTTTTTTCGTAAAACAATCCTGCTGGCTGCTTGGTTCAGTTACGTACAGTTACGTACACCGGAGAGTGACTGCTCCGGTGTAGCGGTGGTCCCGGGTTCGAACCCCGGACCAGGACGAATTTTTCTTTAACTACGAAGTTTCTGAGAAAGCTGTATAGCTTTCCCTTGTAGCCGTTTGGATGCGCTCGGGCGGACGCCAATGAGTAATTACTCCCTTTTTACAAATCTACTCCACCTTGGGGGATTCCCCTAAACATTTGACCAGATGAAGTCTGTGTGGAACAGCTTGCCAGCAAGAGGCGCTCTGCAACGACAGGCTGCTCTCATAATCAATCGCTATCAGGAGCTGCACATTCTGAAGACTGCGGAAAGAAAGGGCGGTCTTTATGCTTGCTGGGCTGTTGAAGGGAGGGCAGCTTTAGTGTTTTGTTTATTGTGGATGCTGCTCTCGATGTGGATGCGTGACAGTGTGTGCGCGTGTCTCGCACAGGTGGTGTCCGGTCACACAAGGGCTCCCTGCCCGCATCGGCCCTGGGCTCACAGCAGCATCACCACCACCACCAGAGGGGGGCGGCGACGCCCTCGTCTTCCGCCGGGGGTGTCAAAAAGTCTGCAAAGAAGTTCCGCAGGTGAGACGCATTAGAAATATAGACCCTCTGTGTTCGTTCTTTCCACCCTTCCTTCTGTGTGTCTTCTTTGGCCTGGGCCTGCTGCGCTGTATTCTCTGAATACTTTATAAACGCGTGTAAAGGCCGCACATTTTTTTTCCAGATTCGAGGGCCAATTTTCAGGGTGCGGCCCTTACATGCGATGTGCGAATTTTTTTTTTTTTAAACTAAAAACACGCCAATCAGGGAATTAGCGGCATTTATTCTATGTTCAGTCGTCACTCGCGGAGTATTTCGACTCTGAGCTGGTGCTGCGTTCAGCATCGGAAAGCCCGTTTTTTGCAGCTTATGTTCCTCAATGCATCCTTTTAGTTGCATCATCATCGTACGCACTTTTCGGCCACGTCGAATTTCCTACCTGCCGCACGCTTGCTGGCTTTGAGAAATAACTCCCAGCCGTGTAGCTGTTAAGGTGCTTGCCCATCGTGCTAGAACTGCAATGCTCGGCGTTAGCACGCAAAAGCGACAACCACCACAGCTACGGTGAACTTGCTAAAACGTCACAAAAGGCTGGAGCTGGCGATACTGATGCCGATGTGGATAGCGGGAGGTTGCGGCGGAAGAAAAAGTTGACGATGATGATGGCCGCGCCCTCGGGCGCCATCCATTGACGGCAGTTTGAAGCTCCTGTGCTATCTCCAGTTATCTCGGAGGCATGGCCTCCGAGATAACTGGCACGCTCGTTTTTCTCGAGAGTGCGTGTGGTGATCTCGGAGGCCATAGCGTGTGCGTGGCCTCCGCGATCAAGTGCACCATTGCTTGCAGCTGGAGCTGATCGTGGAGGCCACGGCGCGTGCATTTAGAAGGCTATTCCGGCCTGGGTCATGGAAAGTTCGGGTGCGGCCCTTGCATGGATTTATTTTCTTTTAAACATTTCCTTTGGGAAAACGGGGTGCGGCCCATACACGAGTGCGGCTCTTGCACGTGTTTATACGATACGCCCCGTCAAAAGTCTGCAGGCCGCAGCATTCACTTGTAGTGGAATGAATGTCCCTTGAATGCTCTGCTGCACGGAGCGTTCAACATACTCATCAAGCAGCAAGCTTCTCTACCATGAGAAGAAACCTTCTCCTAGCATTTCAAGGCCCTTTGGTCTTTAATGGTGCCCTGATGTCTCCATTATGCATCTCAGGCAAAAAGCCTTTTGCCTGGAGACTTTTGATAAAGACTGTACCTGTCTAGTTTGCGTCTTTCCTGCAGCTACAAAGGCTCAGAGTTGTGCTCCTTCTGTTGATGCACTGCATTATAGTAAAAACCAGGTTGAAGAAGACAGTGGATCGACCGATGCTGAAATGGGGGTAGGCTTTGCAATCTCAAAGACTGGGTCGATTTTTTCAAAGACTCAGGCAGGGAGAAAATTGCAGTCCGTGCCTGTGGAAGATGTCTCTACAAGTCTCTGGAGGCCGTGCTCAGATGATTCGCCATTTTTTTTGGGCAGTCTGGAACGTGGTAGAGACAACTGGCACTTATTTCATGATGTATTTTCATTCTGGGTGTCGTAGTCTGAGACTGCAGAACTTAAAAGCGAAGAGGAAGTCATCATCAGCTAAGTTGTTTCTTTTTTATAATTACCTGATACCAGCCAGACCATGATTCCACAAGAAGGTCTTCATGTCAAGTGTGTGGTCGTGCACATGCTCAAAGGTGTGACAAAAACGGTGGATGATAAGAGGAATCTTTTCAGCATAGAAAAACAACTTTGCTCAGGCCAATTTCAATGTTATTGCAGGACTTTGAGAATGAGTTAGAATGCCGTACCTGCTTGGTGTAACACTAAAGAAAAACCATAACATACGACTTAAGTATAGTCAATGGTTTGACGGTGTACCGCCCTGTTAGGAATCATGGCTGAAGAAGTTCACTGGTCACTGACCATGGTCAAAAACGAATAACGTTTCGGGAGTGTTATGGCTCCCTTGTACCCGACACTAAATGCAGTGAAAGATCATTAATTTGAACCGCGAGGGCACGCCATCTCATTTCGAATTAACCGAAGCTCGAACTAACAAAAGCAATGAAGAAAAACAGCACACTGCAACCAGGAAGTAGCACAGCATGGCATCAATTTATAATACTTGAAAAAAATACATCATTGTGGTCTGCTTTTTTTCTTTTTTTGAAAGCAACGGCAAGCACTTTTTCCTCTAAAGAGCAAATGTGGCGGAATGCCTCCTTTTCGCCGTATTCAAAACTGAAGAACAGGCGGGCGGCATTAACTGTGGCCATGACTTCGGCAGCGGAGAGCCGCATCCGTGCCTCGTCTTCCTTGTCGTCATCACTGGCAGTGACTGGCTCTACGTTTTTAAGTTGGGAAATGATGTCCTTGTGTGCAGATGCACCGCGGACAACTGCGCTCGCATCCACATTGACATAATCAACAAAGGAGACGTTTTTCAGAACGTCCGACATGGGAGCAGTCTTCAAGCACAGTTGGCTTGATTGCTTGCTCGACTTGCGTAGCGAAGCCACAGTGGCGATAGCAGATGGCTATTGTATCCGCTTTAGCTGCTCCCAAGCATGCACAGGCTGAGCACTGATGTTGTGTTGGCTGGAAGAAGGGCCAGCTCAGTGGCATTCGTTTCAACTTCAGTCTTGTGCACAGAGCAGTTATCGACAAGAGGAATGACTTTGCGGCCACAGCGTTCAAACTTCTGGTCTACCTTCATGAGCCACTGCTTAGACAACTCTCCAGCCATCCAGATCTTCCTGTTCGCCGTGCAGTCTTCTGGGAGGGACCTGATGTTTTTGAAACATCAAGGATTGCTCGACTTTTCTACCACGAACACCAGTACCTTTTCACTTCTTCTGGTCATGTTCGCCACAGCCATCACCGTTACGCGCTCTTTGCTTCTTTTACTCTCCGTACACTTGTCACCTTTGTACGTAATGGTTTTGGCGGGCAGCAACTTGAAAAATAAGCCCGTCTCATCCGCATTAAAGATGTCCTTGTGGAGAGTACTTCCATAGGTAGCCTTGCAGGACCTCGGAGTGCCAGCCTTCTCAGGTTTCTGAGTTTGCGGCCTTCATCTCTCCTGACGCCGCACGAAACATAAGGTTTTGTCTTTCACGGAAGCGGTGTAGCCACCCTTCTGATGCTGCGAAGCTATGACGCATCCTTTTCCTTTTGCTGGCACCTTCTGCCTCTTCTTCCATTGCCCTCTTATGAAAGTGGACAGCGTGCTGTTTTGTATGCCGTGCGTCTCGTCAGTTTCTTGTTTTGACAAGACTCTGGCATCCACTTCCTGTATGGTGTTGCATTTCTCTTTCAAGGTTTTGGCTCGGTATTTACCGCCATCCTGAAGTCGCAGGTCTGCATGGCGAACCAGACCGCTGAGGCTTAACTTTTCTCAGTCGCTGCTACAGTCCGCACAAGAAAGAGATGGGAAGCGCACTGAAAACCACAAAACTCGACACTGCCGAGACCAGACGAGACCATTGGGAGTTTGGGGCAAACACGACAATTAACGTTGGCGAAGGCTCCGGTTCTTTCAGTTCTCGAGTGCCAGCGGAGCTGTGACACTCTGCATTCGCTGTATTTTTGTGCTGGTCACGCCATCCGTCGGTTAACAATAGTAGCTATACGACAAGATTCTGAAACCTCCAAGATTTCCGACAAGAAACAAAACAAAAAACGGAAGCAGCAGGTCTCAGCAGTCATGTGGAACAGAGGGAAGTACAGCAGCCACCTCACCATCCCACCTTTTGGGAAATTCATCATCATCATCATCATCAGCCTGACTACACCCACTGCAGGGCAAAGGCCTCTCCCATGTCTCTCCAATTAACCCTGTCCTTTGTCAGTTGCCGCCACTGTATCCCCGCAAACTTCTTAATCTCATCCGCCCACCTAACTTTCTGCCGTCCCCTGCTACGTTTGCTTTCTCTTGGAATCCACTCCGTTACCCTTAAGGACCAGCGGTTATCTTGCCTTCGCATTACATGCCCTGCCCAAGCCTATTTCTTCCTCTTGATTTCAACTAAGATGTCATTAACCCGCGTTTGTTCCCTCACCCACTCCGCCCGCTTTCGATCTCTTAACGTTACACCTATCATTTTCCTTTCCATAGCTCGCTGCATTGTTCTTAACTTAAGCTGAACCCTCTTTGTTAGCCTCCACGTTTCTGCCCCATAGGTGAGTACCGGTAGGATACAGCTGTTGTATACTTTTCTCTTCAGGGATATTGGTAAGCTACCATTCATGATCTGAGAGAACCTGCCATATGCGCTCCACCCCATTCTTATTCTTCTAGTTATTTCCCTCTCATGATCCGGATCTGCGGTCACTACCTGCCCTAAGTAGACATATTCTCTTACTACTTCCAGCACCTCGCTACCAATGGCGAACTGCTGTTCCCTTGCTAGGCTGTTGAACATTACTTTGGTTTTCTGCATGTTAATTCTTAGCCCCACCCATTCTGCTCTGCCTATAGCCCGTTGTGTCGTAAGACGGTGCGGGCAGGGCACTTTTTTTCTTATTTATTTTTTAAGCCCACACTAATATCTGTCTAACTGATTGATCATGCTTTGCAGTTCTTGTCCTGAGTGGCTTAGCAAGGCAATGTCATCAGCGAATCGCAAATTACTCAGGTATTCTCCATTAACTCTTATCCCCAACTGTTCCCATTCCAGTCCCCGGAATACCTCCTGTAAGCAGGCAGTGAAGAGCATTGGCGAGATCGTGTCTCCCTGCCTGACACCTTTCCGTATTGGAATTTTATTGCTGACTTTATGGAGAACTATAGTAGCTGTGCAATCGTTATAAATATCTTCCAATATTTTCACATAGCACTCTTCTACACCCTGATTCCGCAATGCCTGCATGACAGCTGAGGTTTCCACTGAGTCAAATGCTTTCTCGTAATCAATGAAAGCTATATACAGGGGTTGGTTATATTCTGCGCATTTCTCTATGACCTGATTGATAGTGTGAATGTGATCTATTGTCGAGTATCCTTTACGAAAGCCTACCTGATCATTTGGTTGACTAAAGTCCAAGGTTGTCCTGACTCTATTAGCGATTACCTTAGTAAATACCTTGTAGGCAACGGACAATAAGCTGATTGGTCTGTAATTCTTCAAGTCCTTGACGTCTCCTTTCTTATGAATTAAGAAAATGTTAGCGTTCTTCCAAGCTTCTGGTACTCTCGAGGTCACAAGGCATTGCGTATACAGGGTGGCTAGTTTTTGTAGCACAATCTCTCCTCCGTCCTTCAGCAAATCTGTTGTTACCTGATCCCCACCAGGTGCTTTCCCTCTTTGCATTGCTCCCAAGGCTTTCTTTACTTCCTCCTTCGTTACTGGCAGGATGTCCCATTGCTGTGCTCGACTGCCTCCCTCAGTAACTTGATGATTAGATTCGCTACTGTATAGATTTTTGTAGAACTCTTCGGCTAATTCAACTATCTTATCCATATTGCTGATGACATTGCCCTGTTTGTCTTTTAGCGCATACATGTGGTTTTTACCTATGCCCAGTTTTCTCCTCACTGATTTTAGGCTACCTCCGTTCCTTAGAGCATGCTCGATTTTCTCCATGTTAAACTTTCTTATGTCCGCTACCTTGCGCTTATTTATTAACTTAGATAGCTCTGCTAGTTCTATCCTGTCTGTGGAGTTAGACGTCCTCATGCTTTGACGTTTCTTAATCAGATCTTTAGTCTCCTGAGATAGCTTGCTGGTATCCTGTCGAACAATCCTACCACCTACTTCTGCGGCGCACTCTGTAACGATAGCTGTAAGATTATCATTCATTGTTTCAACACTACGGTCGTCTTCTTCAGTTAAAGCGGAAAATCTGTTTTGCAGCGACATTCTGAATTCCTCTACCTTCCCTCTTAATGCTAACTCGTTAATAGCCTTTCTCTTCACCAGTTTCCTCCGTTCCCTCTTCAAATCTAAGCTAACACGAGACCTTACCATTCTGTGGTCGCTACAACGGACCTTACCGAGGACCTCCACATCCTCTACGATGGCAGGGTGTGCACACAGTATAAAGTCTATTTCATTTTTAGTCTCACCATTGGGGCTCTTCCACGTCCACTTCCTGTTTGCTCGTTTGCAGAAGAAGGTGTTCATAATCCGTAAATTATTTCTATCTGCGAACTCTACTAATAACTCTCCCCTACTGTTCCTAGAACCTATGCCATAGTCACCTACCGCCTTGTCTCCAGCCTGCTTTTTACCTACCTTTGCATTAAAGTCGCCCATCAGTACAGTGTACTGTGATTTTACTTTTGTCATTGCCGATTCCACATCCTCATAGAAGCTTTCAACTATCTGGTCATCATGGCTTGATGTAGGCGCGTAGGCCTGCACCACCTTCAGCTTGTACCTCTTATTAAGCCTAATTACGATAGCTGCCACTCTCTCGTTAATACTGTAAAACTCCTCGATGTTGCCAGCTATATCCTGATTAATGAGGAATCCCACACCTAGTTCTCGCCTATCTGCTAATCCACGATAGCACAGTACATGCCCGCCCTTTAGTACTGTATACGCCTCATCTGTCCTCCTAACCTCACTAAGCCCTATGACATCCCATTTAATACCAGATAATTCCTCCAATAGCACTGCTAAGCTAGCCTCACTTGATAAGGTTCTTGCGTTAAACGTTGCCAGGTTCAGTTTCCAATGGCGGCCTGTCCGGAGCCAGAGATTCTTAGCACCCTCCGCTGCGTCACAGATCTCACCGCCGCCTTGGTCAGTTGCTCCGCAGCTGCTGGGGACTGAGGGCCGAGGGTTAATTGGTTTGTTCATAGAAGGTTATGGTCATGTACTACACCAGGGTGGCCAAATCCTTTTCTGGTGAGGGAGTGCGTTGTCGGTTCTGGTCACCGAAATCAGGCCGCACTCCAAGCCTGGGTATGCAATTCCATCGACACGCGGAGTTTTTTTTTTAATCCGGTGGAGAATTGCGTGGCATCGGGATTCGAACTCCGGTCCTCTTGCACGCGAGGCGGATGCTCTACCTCTACGCCATCGCTGCATTGGGAAATTAGTCCTAGCTTAGTTTGGCATGCTGGTTGGACTCAAATGCCTCTAGAGTGGCCTGTATTATGTTCCAATAGTGGATTGAAGGATGTAGGGAGAAGCTAGTCACAGCTGGCGAAGAACAGGGTTGGTTGGAGTGGCATGGGAGAGGCCTTTGCCCTGCAGTGGGCGTAGTCAGGCTGATGATGATGGTGCTGTACCGACCCATGAAATTTCTTGAGATAAGTGTGCAGATAAACGAGGAAAGTGACATAGCCAAATTTCAGGCTACAATTTTTCCACAGAAATAGCAGGCAAAACGGTCTGTCGGGCATTGCTGACCAGCCGCACCCTTTTCTGCTGTGTGTCGGCACAGATGACCAGAAAGCGTTAATGATCGGAGCACAACCTTCTGAAAGGTTATGGGTGGTTTTGTTCGATTAGGGCTGTTTAAAATGTTCATGGAGGGCAGTATTGCTAAAAGAAATCTTTGCATGCAGCCTGGGAACAGATGATCAAAGCGTGCGGTCAGAAGTTTGCAAAGTGTCGAAACTTTCTTTTGGAAGTCGACTATGCCTAAGCCAGATGACCAGGAGTGCCAGAGAAGAGCTTGTGATTGCAACAGTGCCTTGTTTAGCATTGTTGCAACAGACACTGATTTGACAGTTCTAGTATAGCGTGGCATCCTTGCATTTGCTCATACAATGGTGTTACAGTACACTGACATGAATGTTAGTGGCAAGAGTTTTGGTGGAACATGGCTATCAGTGCAACCGAACCTTGGTGTCATCTTGTAATAATTGTTTAAAGCACATAATTTGTGACACGAAGAAGGCAGCACTTTTCACCTATGCTTCTTGGTTTGCATAACAAAAATGCAGTGAAGAGAGCGTAGGCCGTAATTATTTATGATGAACATGTTTTAAATAAAAGAACACTTTGCACTTTAGATCTTAACATATGAGTCACATTTTACCAGCATAGCATGTGGTCACAGGTTGGGATGCACAATGCACAATGTTGGTTCAGCTTGTTTTATCTGGTTTTTTATGTGGAAATAAAATAATAAACTTTGATTTCATTGGTGCTGCAGTGGTGAATTCTGTCAGTATATGGCCAAGCCTCTTCAATTCCACCATAATCTAGTAACATGTTTGGCCTGTTGTTGGTCGTTTGAATGTCGGACCAAAACAGCATGTCTGTCTCCTGCTCCTTATTGTCACGAATACGGCTTGGGAGTTTGAGCCTGGGTGCGTGAACCTTTCGCTTTTCCGCTTTCCTCCTTGCCATAGTTTGTAGTCTTGCTTTTTTTTGCGTGGCCATTGGAAGCCAAACACATTTGAGGCAACTCAACCATGTGTTCACCTGCCATTGTCTTCAAAGAAGAGGTAGTAGGAAAGTGGGAGTGAGCGTTTGCAGGAATGCAAAGAGGCTGCTGCATCAGAATGCGTTGAGCTGTAAACCACTGCTGGCATGCAGTGCCAAAATTCTCTTCAGTGTCACATTTAAGGGGGAGCCTGGTTTTAACGAAAAAAGAAATATTAATGAAGTCACAGTTAATTAATCTTCAGGTAATGCGTATTTTTGTGTGTGATTCTAACTACGCCATTTAATTTCATGTAAAACAATTCCTTGAGCACTTACGTACCGTATAATGCGGAATATAGGTCGACCCCCTTACCTTGAAGCAAAAAAGTCAACATAAAAATTATGAGGCACAAAACTTTGTTTTATTCACAGAAGCCACCAGACTCGTAGCCTCCTCATTCGTCCGAGCTGTCTGAGCTCTCATCCGAAGACTGCTTCGTGCTGGCTGCGTCCCACAGCATTGTCGTCCTCGGTACCGTCCAACGAGCTGCTAATGCAACGTTTCTTGAATGCCCGCACCACCATATTGTTGGGCAGTGAGCGCCAAGCCTGAGCCACCCGGGTGGCCACAGTGGCGAGAGGTGGCCTGCACAGCGGGCCGGTGGGAGGGTTGTCGCCCACCATCCACTGATTGTAGAGTTCACGCACGTGGTCTTTGAAGGGCTTATTCAGCACGACGTCCAGTGGCTGAAGCGTTGAAGTCATGCCCCCCGGAATGACTACGAGCTCCGTCCTCCCGTCGCGGAGCACCTGCTTCACACCGGCGGTCAAGTGCCCGCGAAAGGCATCCAAAACGAGCATGCTCGGACACCGCAGGAGTGCGCCGGGTCGTCGATTCCAGACAGCGTTAATCCAGTTGACCATGAGGGCCTCGTCTATATAGCCCTTTTCGTTCACGCGAACGATAACGTCCCGCTGGAAAGCTTCTTTCGGCAGCGTCTTCCGCTTGAAGATTATATGTGGGGGCAGCTTTCTGCCATCTGCAGTGCACGCGTGGATTACCGTGAAGCGCGAATGCTTGTTCCCTGTCGAAAGAAGCTTAACTTCCTTCACGGCACGTTCGCACACTGTGGTGGACGACGGCATGTCGAACGACACCGGCGTTTCATCGGTGTTGCCGATCTGTCCCAGCAAGTAGCCATGCTGCTGCTGGAGACGGATAACATACCGCTGGAATTCAACCATCTTGTCCTCGTATGCCTCTGGAAGCTTCTGGCAGATTGATGTGCGCCGGCGAAGTGCAAATCCTTTGCGTTGCATGAAGCGACGAACCCAGTAAATGGAGCCCTTGAATTGCTCCTGGGACAGTCCGGATTCACGGGCGAGCTCGATAGCTTTGATGCGGATAAGCTCTGCTGTCACTGGCAGGGATCTGGCACGATGCTCGCGGAAGAAGTCCGCCACCTTGTCTTCGAGCTCAGGGTGCACCACGCGACGCCCGCGAAAGGACGTCTTCCGCTCGTTGCAGGCAGAAAGCTCGATTTTCTGCGCTCGCCAGTACCGGATGCTCTTCTCCGATACGCCAGTGTCGCTGGGCGGACATGTTCCCATACTCTTCGGCAAATTCGATAACTTTTTTTTTAAACCCGCAGTGAACTTACGTCGAGCACCGGTACTCGTTTTGCGGGCTGTTGCGAAATCAATACGTTACAATGCCAAGAACGATTACCTCCGTCAACGTTTAGCCGCGTCGGTTGACAAAGAGGAAGGAAAGATTCGCCAACATGGAAGCGATAACGATGCGGATGCCAAAATGTCCGCGGCTCACACATGTTTGCCAGATGACTATTCAGTTTGTGCCAAAGGCCGGTATATAAGTCGAGGGGTTACCTTTTGGTAATATTTTTCGGAAAAAACTTCGACCTATATTCAGCACTATATGGTAATTTTTATGCAAGTATTTTGTGAATGCTGTGAAAAGAATTTCTTGCGGGAAACTTGCTGAAATGTATGTCAGTGGGTTCTCTTGACACCAAGGAATGCAATAAGGGTAAAATTGTCTTCCCGCCTATCATAGACCTTAACTTATAGGGTTTTGAAGTTGTCGCTTCAGAAATGAGAAGAAGTGTGTATTTCTGTTTCTGAAGTGGCAGCTTCAGTACCCTATTACTCAAGTTCTATGATAGCCAGGATGATAATTTTACCGTTATTTCACTCCTTGGTATCAAGAGAACTCAATGGCATACATTTCAGAGAGTTTCCCGCAGCAAATTTTATTCAAAACTTCCACATGTATACATGCGGATTTCAACTTATTTGAAATTTCCACTGTCATTAACGTAGTGTGAAGTCAGTTTACAAATGTTGATTTAAAGCCCGCTCAGTGTTTGCTTTAGCCAGGAATTTCTATGGGCATTTGTGAGCGCCAAAATTTTATTCTTGAAAACATTTTGGGTGACTGGTCAGAAAACTCGGGGATTGCGTTTGTGTTTGCGCCCGAACAGGAATAAGACAGCCACCGTGCACCAGAGTGCAAAGTAAATTGGTTGCTTTTTGTGCTGCCAGGTGATAGGGCCTATTTAATCCTTTTTTTTTTGCTGGACTTCGGGTTGCAAGGCCCCGACATGACCCAACAAGAACAAATTCGAAGCCTAATCCAGGCCAATCTGTTTATGGTATGAGCTTGAACAGAGCCCAGACTCAAGAACCAAAAGCCTCTCCCATGCCTGATGAAACACCAGATTATTTGGCTTGGCACGCTCCTCTGCAGTGCTGTACTTCATGAGCACTGCGCCGTATCGTGAGAGAAAGGCTGTTGTGATGCTGGTTTGGTTTGGTTTTATGGGGTTCAACGTCCCAAAGCGACTAAGGCTATGAGAGACGCCGTAGTGGAGGGCTCCGCAAATTTCCACCACCTGGGGTTCTTTTACGAGCACTGACATCGCACAGTACACGGGCCTCTAGAATTTCTCCTCCAAAGGAATTCCAGCCGCCGCGGCCGGGATCGAACCCGCGTCTTTCGGGTCAGCAGCCGAGCACCATAACCACTGAGCCACCGCGGCGGCCGTTGTGATGCAGAGTTCTGCTTACCCAATTTTTGGCTTGAAACAGCGGCATTGTCTATGCATTTGTGGCGAAAGTATGCATGAGTGTTATGCTTAAACGAATACTTTTTGGTCCATTCTTGCCAGGGCCGTTGACGAGTGAAGACAAGTCATGGAGTTCAGCCTGGATCATCGTCGAGGAGGCACATCGCCCTTTTTACTGGCCTTTTGTAGTCACCATTCACAACATCATGCTGGCAAGATGGCGTTCCGCTGCGATTCACCCGATGCATTGACGTCAACTCATTCAGAGCGCAGTGGTTGGATGTAGTTTAGATCTAATGTCGCGTTGTACAGTGCAAGGTTGTGTTCAGTGTAGTTGTTGCTGCATTAAAGTTATCACCCCATCACAATTCCGAAACCGTCAATTCTTTGGGGCATTTTGTTGTGAATATTTTAGTGAATGTTATACCCCTGTCAAGCGGGCAAGTTAAGTGCACTTACGGAGAGTGTACTTCGCTGTAAGTACACTTTGCCGCATCTAAACGACGCAAGTGGAGTGTCACTCGCGGGAAAGTGCACTCCGCTAGGAGTGCGTTCACGGACCACACTTTGCTGGCCGAGTGCGTAGCCTCGACGCCAGCGGTTCCAATGGTACAAAATTTATAATGCATAAAAAGTACTTACAACTTTATTTTACGTGTTATAACACTGTTTTCAGAAAAAAGTTCGTTGGTTATGGCTACAAGCGAAGCAATAAAACAAGTAAACGTGATCAGATGCAACATCGCTGCCCGCCGCCATCTTGTTTGTTGTCAAAATTCTGGATAGTCTTGGCTGGTCTTGGCTTTTCTGCTATTTTAATTTTTTTTTCATCGTTAAAAACTGTTGAGCCTCGTTTTATTTGCGCTATCACGTTAAGCAATCAAATATTATGAGTCTTTTTTTTTTTCATCGGCCTGTTCAGAAATTCCGCTCATTTTGTGTCGCAATTATTTTTTTACTATAAGTGCACTTTGCTTTCCCGTTTAGCACCGCATAGCCCAAAGTGTCACTTGGGATGCCAAAGCGCACTCCCCGTAAGTGCACTTAACTTGCCCGCTTGACAGGGGTATAACCCTGAGCTGTGTGAAAGAGAACAGTGAATGCATCATAGATGATCGCATACCTATAAATACAGTCACACTTCTACGGCTTACCTTGGAGTTTGTGTCTGCAGTGCTGCTGGATTTTTCAAGAGGCTAAAATCTCCGTAACATGCCAGTAATTTGATTATTTCATAATTTGTGTTGGTAGAAGTTGTACAGCAACTGGACAGATGGTGCCTATAACTGTGTAAATGCATGGAGAAATGCTTTTTTTTGGAGTGTATTATGGATTGTGGGTTGTTAATGTCCTGAAGAGACTCGAGCTGTGAGGGATACCGTAGTGGAGGGCTCTAGATTAATTTAAACAAGGCACTACTGGGCATTTGAGTGCACGCTGTTTTGGAAAAACGGCATAGACTGTGATGTGTGAGAAAAATGCTTACTAGCCACACTAATGTACAGTCTTTGTCAAAAGTAACCGGGCTGCATGGTTTGCTTCTAGCTTGTACAGGGGAGCCCTTGTGGGTTTTCTAAAGATCAAAATGTGTTGGAAGGTAAGAGGACTCTCAGTCCTTACCTTTAATTACCATTCCAGCTTCAGGGAAGCTGTAAGGGCTCCACAGTACGAGCTAGAAGCAAACCATGCAGCCTGGTTACTTTTGACAAAGACTGTACATTAGAGCACTGCACGAGCACGGGCCCAGTTCAGCTTGGCCCACGAGGTAGTGGAGATTAGGTATGACTGGACCAGGCCCAGCTCATAAAGGTAGTATGGGCTCCCAGCCTCCTCAAAGATGAGTACAAGCCTCCTGATATAACATCGAGCAGTGCTGAGTACTCCACTTTGTCTTTGTGGCACTCATACACAGGACCACAAAGGTGTTGGCATGGCACGTGAAGAAACATCTGGCCGTTATTTGGTTCCAGCATCAGCAAAACTAGGATCTCAAGCACAAGACGCAAGTCAGGCCAGTTGGTGCTTGTGACACAGTTACTAGCATGAAAAACAGACGAGGTTAAAAGGAACTCTCGATGAAACAAAAGAAGTGCCAAACAATGGTCCAGAAGTGCATGCACAAAAACTTTTCCTTCTCTTTTCTGTCCTGCTTAACCATCTTTTTCAAACACATGGATCTGGAAGTCATAAGCAATAATTCTGATCACATGTCTTGTTGGGCTTTGGAGACAAGTGCTCTCTTGCATAGGGTTGTAATCGAATGGAGTCTGTGGGTGTTGTGATCCTATGTGCAAGATGCTTCTGCAGCTGGAATATTAGTCATTCCTTGGTGCCAGGGAACATTATTTTTACCTGTGCCTCATATTTTCTAGTGTGTCGCCAGAGTCGCTTTGGGTTATATTTTCAGTAACAGAGGACAGCGTCACGTAATTTGGTTTGCATGTGTGCTTAGCTGTGCATTTGCTTCTACGATCGGCATAACACGGAAGAGCTTGCCACGGCGCTTATTTAATAACCCTGTGCATGAAGGGCTTAGGGTTACTAAGATTACCAGAGATTACCAGCATACTTCTGAGCCTCCTCCCTCTGTGGAAATGAATTTTGAACATAGCAGGGCAATGTGGAAAATGAACAAATTGATTGAAGTCAACGTGTGCATTGCAAATACGCACGCAATTCAAGAACAGAGGGGCCATTGTCTGACATGAACACACGGGAGTGTGGTACGCAACACATTTACAAGGCTGCAATGAAAAAGCCAGACAGTGCAGTTGCACGAGCACTGGGTTCCTACAGGTTGAACTGTACGAAATACTATCTCCACATTTTCTTTCTTCAACACATATCTTTGGGCATTGTTTTTTCAGTACTGGAAAAGTGTCTTCGACTGTGTTTGCATTTCATACGGTGATCAGCCTGTGCTCTGACTTCCTCAGATGCGCTTATTATTTTGCAACAGGGAGCAAAATCAGAATGCCTTTAATATGTGTGAACCTGTAAAGCGCCCATACTTAAGGATGCTCTAGCCTTCGTTTGCTTATCTGCTCCCATAGCCAAACAGAAAAAATAGAAACATTGACAGCATTGAGGCAAACAACCTGAACATTTGCCTGAATTTGGGTAACTAAGTTATGAGGCTTATTGCCATACCATGTAGTAAATGATGAGACAAGCAACAGCCCAGCATGTAGTCTTTGTCAAAAGTAACCAGGCTGCATGGTTTGCTTCTAGCTTCTGTAGTGGAGCCCTTGTGACTTCTCTAAAGATCAAAAGTTGTTGGAAGGTAAGAAGAACCCCAGTCCTTTCCTTCGACGACCATTTCAGCTTCAGGGAAGCTGCAAGGGCTCCACTGTACGAGCTAGAAGCAAAGCCTGCAGCCTGGTTACTTTTGACAAAGACTGTACCTCCTCAACTATTTTTTTTAATAGCCTGCAGCAGGGGTCGGCAAAGGGTTTGGCTAGCCAGGCGAGCACATACTTCATTTCATGAGAACTGTACAATAAGTAATGCCGTTGCAACGTACGTGCCTCCTGTGTGCCTGTGCACGCCTGGTGTGTGTAGTCGCTGTCTCGCTCTTATGGTTAGGTGGACATGCTTAAGTGCTTGCTTGAACAGCACACGTACAGGCTATTGCCTGTAAAAGAATCATAGCCTACACTGCATCCATGCACACACTCAAGGTCCAGAAGTCGACGTCTTGTTACTCTGGTACAGGTCCATGTAGCGTATCATTTCGCGGTACAGGAGTGCTGACTCTTCGCCGGTGCCCACGACGAAGTCGTAGTGCGTGAACCGCTGGTCTGGCACTGTGTACTGCCGCACCACATTGGCCAGCTCGGCCCGCAACCGGGCCACATCCCAGGGGTCGGCGTACCAGTCACCAGCACTGTGGTACAGGGCCACGGGCACTCGCACGCGTGACAGCTCGTATCTGGGTGGTCGCCACTGCGTACCGGAAAGACGGGTTGGGAAAGACACTGCTCATCTCCTGAGAGCCGAGTACAGCACCTGCGTTTGTTTTCCTTGTAGAATTAAGAACGCGAATTTCTTTGTATGCCTCTAAGTTCACACCTTTCAGGAGGTGGCGGTCATCCTCGGGATCGGTGCACCCACCGGTGGCGGGTTTCTGCACCAGCGGCAACGAATGCTACTGTCGACCAGCCTAGGTTATGACATCTACACAACATGTACAGTTATGGTTGGTTGGTTTGGTTTGTGGGTTTAACGTCCCAAAACGACTCAGGCTATGGGGGATGCCGTAGTGAAGGGCTCCGGAAATATCGACCACCTGGGGTTCTTTAATGTGCACTGACATCGCACAGTACACAGGCCTCTAGAATTTCGCCTCCATCGAAATTCAACCGCAACGGCCGGCACTGAACCCGCGTATTTCGGGTCAGCAGCCAAGCACCATAACCACTGAGCCACTGCGTCGGCGTGTGTATACTTATGGAGATGTGCGCAAATGTAATCTGAATGTAGGCATTTTTGCACGCCACTGAGCCCCCTGCAGTTAACGGATGCCAAAGTCCAGAGGACTTCTGCATTCCCAAGCCCGATGTCCACGGGCTTAGAATCGTTTGCGTTCCGTTTCCAGTACCGTGAAATAAGGCGCGGTGAACAATTGTTTGTGGAGCGCTGTTAAGATCTACATGAAGTGTATCCTAAGCGGTAGCCACTGGCAGCAGTAAACGGAAAATTTATTGGCTGCGTTGTTCGTCCTCCCAGAGCAGAAGTTGAGGAGACAGGTGCATAGTCGGAGAATTACTTTTACGTTTTCTGAGCACTTTCAGGACTCACCGTTCTGTAAGCCAGCAGATTGAGCAACAGTCCGTGGTCGTATTTCCGAAAGCAGTTGCAACGTATGACCTGAATAGAAGACAAGAGCAAAAACCCCATTAATGCACGCGGGAGGTGGGGGTGAGAGGAAGCATGTAGGCAAGGGAGAAGCACAGCCAAATCTATGGCGGGAGGGGAACACATGCAACTTTCGAGGCCTTTGGCGAGACGTTTGCACGCCCATGAGCACGAGCACGCAACCCACGCCTCGTGCAACCTTCGTCCCCATCGGGTAGAACACGTGGTCGTAAGACGCCGCGAAACGCTTCGGTTGCTGCATGTTAGCAGGAGTGCAAATATAGCCTGCAAATATGCACTCTAAACAAAAGGGAGTAATCTGTCCTTCAGCACACTGGTGCGCTCGAGAGGCTTACTCTCTTTTTACGCCCATGTAGGCGTATTCTTGTTCACAGCGTGCGGTGAGTTCAACTCTGGGAGCATGCTGCCCGACGGCATCCGCAAGTCTGTGTGGACTTCAGCATAGGGGTTGTAGTATACTTGAAAGGAAATGAGGGGCAACAGTCATACAGTGGGTGCCTGGTTCGTGCTTTGAAGGGAGGTGATGTAAGGGGGGTGAGGTCGTAAGGACTGGTTGAAACAGGCAGAGGTATAAAAAAAAATGACGTTTACACTAGATATCGCTTAATTTAAGCATTTACGCCAGAAGCGCAAAACTGGTCACAATTTTATTTAATGCTGCTTGATGTCGCAGAAATGCGATGTTATGGGTGAGAGTCATGCTCGATAGCAGCGACCATAAGGACACCCAAGGGCGTCTGCAGAACTTTTTCCAGGGGGGGAGCACCCGGTGTCCAGGGATGGGGGCGGCGGTTGGTTAGCACCAAAAAGAAACTATAGTGCACAAATAATATCCGGACGTCCAGAGGTGGAGGGGGGGGGGGCAACCTCCCCCCTTTGCCCCCCCTTCCGGACGCCCATGAGGACTCCAAGGCAGACTGAATGACGAGTTCGAGGTTTGCTCACAAAAACCCTAGTAGCACAGATTGCTGCTGGAACATTGCAGCAATGTTACCTATTTAGGCTGCATTAACGTGGCTAGTGTCCTCCTTTGGCAATATCAAGACAACATATGCGAAAAACATTGCTGCTACATTTCCCACGATGTTGTGTCCACATATGTAGAACATTGCTGCAACGTTGCCACAATGTTTCATAACATCATATGTAACATTCTTGAAAATTTTAGCAACCCTGCACAAGCATGCAGGCCTGGCAATTGGTAAGCTTCACAACATATCATAACGCTTTTCGAGGACCAACGAGAGCGACCGGCACTTGAGCTCCACAATACAGTACAACATGTAACTCATTCACTCACCTCCGAGCGGATAACATAGAGTCAAGCTTATATAGCCGTTCCTGAAGGTTGTCCCAAGGGTGACAGTGGCGAATAGGTAATAAACAAAGCTTTGCGACATATTAATCGAGCTGTGCATGAAATTTATAGCAGGCGCAACAGAAGAGGTTCAGTTGCAAAGTACTGCTAGTTGAAAAAAATGTTTACTGTAGCAACAGTCGGAAAACTTCTGGAACACTGTGCTTGAAATATATTTATAATGTTGCTTATTTTTATAGATAGATAGATAGATCTTTATTTAGACAACAAGGTCTCGGATGCAGGGGCAAAAGGCAGATGCACTCTGCCTGACGGGGCCCAAGCACCCGACACAATGCTCACGACAAGCGGCAAAAGAAGCAAGAGTTTCATACACTCTCATTAGAAAAAACAACACATAATTATACAAGGTAAAAGTAGGAGGAAGGTGCATACTTTTGCAATGACATAATTAAAGTAAATATTTACAAGACACATCACAACAAGAAAAACACGAGAATTCAAAGAGTTGACGGAAAAACAGGGACATGAAGAATTTTAATCATTCGGGCGAGAAAGAAGGTAAGCTTTAGCATTTCTATTGAATGACTTTTGGGAAACAGATTTCTGAATAATTTCTATGGCCTGTGTATGTTTATTTAGAAGACTGGGAATTAAATATGAAAGCATTTCGGTTCCATAGTTAGTCCTTACAAATGGTACTCTGTAACTGACGTGCCTTAATTTATAAGGCGCGTCACTACTAGAGTTTAATTGAACATATTTAGTGGGATGATGTTTGAAATCGTTAAACACATAAGAAAGCAGTTTCAACTCAAATAATTCATTGATTTTTAGAATAGAATGCTTAGTGAAGTACAAACCTGTATGATCATTGTATGCAAGGTTTTCGACATATCGTATTGCTTTTTTCTGTAATGTTATCAGCCTCGTGAGGTTAGTTTTCGTTGTAGATCCCCAAACAAGTAAACAATAATGAAGATGTGATTGAATTAGGGTATAATATAACTGCCACTTCAGCCATTTCGGAACAAGGTCTCGAAGTTTATATAATACACATAATGACCTTGATATGCTGGCATGAATCTTATTAATATGCAGGGTCCAACTCAAGTGTTCTTCAAAGATTATGCCTAAAAATTTGTAGGAAGAAACACGCTCAATTACGCTATTTTTGAATGTAAGATTAATTTCACTGTTATCAGGCTTGTTACGTGCCTTAAATACAATAAGCTTTGTTTTATTAACATTTAACTCTAGTTTATTTATATTCAACCATAAAGACAATTCTTGTAACCATGCATTTGCCTCAGCCTGAATATTACTAAGATGCATGCCAGAAAAAAATACACTGGTATCATCTGCATATAAAATTATTGTGGGAGTTCGAGGGATGGCTATTATATCGTTGATATAAAGAATGAAAAATACTGGACCCAAAATAGACCCTTGTGGGACACCGTGTATTAATTGACCAGGTTGTGATTGATGACCATTCAAACATGTATACTGAACGCGACCGGAAAGATAACTTATAAGCATTAGATAAAGATAAAGATAAAAAAAAAGATAAAAGATAAATATAAAGATAAAGATAAAAGATTAGATAAAGATAAGCATTATGATAACGTTCATCAGGCTATATTGCCTCAATGTTGCTTCTCGATGTTGTTCCAAAGATGGCAGATGGTATGTTATCCTAACGAATTTCTGAGCATTTGGCTGCAATGTTAGCAGAGTGTGTCATCCTGACCAACTTATGGGCATGTTGCTGTAACGTTGGAGTATGTTGCACATTATAAAACATTGGCGACATTGTCATAACGTTCTGGCGACATTTTGTGCTACTAGGGAAGCAACACTGCGTGATGTGAGGCACCATGTGAAAGAGGGATCAGGAATAATTTCGACCTCCTGAGGTCCTTTAAAGAGGGATGTTGATTGAAAAGATTTAAATTTGATCCACTTGACGGAATTAAAAAAGTTTTACATGGCTGATGTATATTAGCACCATACCCACTTGTACAATGTTTCGGTACCTAGCGCAGAACTTATAATGCTGGAAGACAAAAGTTATAGTCTATATACCCGAGGAAACTATGGTCCTGAAAATCCCGGACATTCTAATTCTCATGGAATAGGTAATGCTACAATGGTGTGTAATGTTTCACAAGGGAAGATTTTCCAATTTATGGTAATCAGATACAAAATTTGTGTCAGTAAAAGGCCTACTTGGTTTCTGTATGCACGACTACGCTTTGAAAACAT
Organism: Amblyomma mixtum; assembly: GCF_055824585.1. NCBI lineage: Eukaryota > Metazoa > Arthropoda > Arachnida > Ixodida > Ixodidae > Amblyomma > Amblyomma mixtum. The sequence continues at coordinate 122,358,134 of NC_143013.1, forward strand.
CCTTTGTTTAGTAATAAAGCGGACGAAGTGTATGGATGAGTGCAGTTGCAACCAGGGACATTGAGCTTTTGCATTCCCAAATCTAAGAAGTCTTAAGTGTCCCGCCGAAATATTTTTATTCTCCCGCTTTTTTGGAGGCTTCACAGACCGCGAGACAAAATTCGCTGCAATGCGCGTTCTAAGCTATCCCATGAAAATTAATTTTGAAACAATTTTTAAAATGTCACTTCTCAATCTAAAACTGCAGCGTTTTGAATATCTGATTTCCTCAATTTACGTTTTTCCACCAAACGCCCTTCAAGAAGAACTAGTGTCTAAGGAAACTGTGGTATGAATTCAGCTATGGACTTGGTTTGTGGTTTGGTTTATGGTTTATGGGGTTTAACGTCCCAAAGCGACTAAGGCTATGAGAGACGCCGTAGTGGAGGGCTCCGGAAATTTCGACCACCTGGGGTTCTTTAACGTGCACTGACATCGCACAGTACACGGGCCTCGAATTTCTCCTCCAAAGAAATTCAACCGCGGCGGTTGAATTTCTTTGGAGGAGAAATTCGAGGCCCGTATACTGTGCGATGTCAGTGCACGTTAAAGAACCCCAGGTGGTCGAAATTTCCGGAGCCCTCCACTACGGCGTCTCTCATAGCCTTAGTCGCTTTGGGACGTTAAACCCCATAAACCATAAACCAAACCACAAACCAAGTCCATAGCTGAATTCATACCACAGTTTCCTTAGACACTAGTTCTTCTTGAAGGGCGTTTGGTGGAAAAACGTAAATTGAGGAAATCAGATATTCAAAACGCTGCAGTTTTAGATTGAGAAGTGACATTTTAAAAATTGTTTCAAAATTAATTTTCATGGGATAGCTTAGAACGCGCATTGCAGCGAATTTTGTCTCGCGGTCTGTGAAGCCTCCAAAAAAGCGGGAGAATAAAAATATTTCGGCGGGACACTTAAGACTTCTTAGATTTGGGAATGCAAAAGCTTAATGTCCCTGGTTGCAACTGCACTCATCCATACACATGCGCTATGACGCCACCTGGAACATCACAGTTCTGATACGGAAATGGTTTTTGAGAAAAGGATTTGGGGCAGGGATTGTCTCACATCTCGGTGGACACCTCAACCATGCCTTAAAGGGCCACTGACCAGGGTCCGGACATTTTTGAAAAACAAGCCCACTGCATAGATGAGGCATCGAAGATAACCTCTGCAAAATACTAGAGCCATGCGCGCCCCGAAAAGCTGCGAAAATTCAAATCAAAGCCCGTTCGTTCTTTCCTTCCTTCAAAAACGGGCCCCGCCCACTACTCTGCACCCCGCTGACGTCAAGGGTGGCTACTTTCGCTAAAGGCACTCCATTGGTGCATCGTTCTGACTGACGGGAGAAGGTTGGGCGTAGCCTTGGCGTCGCGTCGTCTGCACAAGGCTTTCCGCAGCGCCTTCTGTTCTGGCTCATGCCTCCAAACCCGCATGAAGGAAAAAAAAAAAAAAAAACAGCTGAGGGAGCGTGCGGCGACAGCCTTGAACCCTTGCCATAAAAAGTAAAAAATAGTAAAACTGAGGGAGTTGGTTCGCCCCCCCCTCCCCCCCCGCCGTGATCACGTCACGAGAAGCTCTGCGTGCGCGCTCCCTTCTCAGTTTCTTTTCTTCTATGCGAGCCCCCCAAAACAAGGTTTTAATTAGTAGTGCAGCAGAGCCTTTCCCTCGCTCGTCCACTTGAGCGCTCCGCATAGACACCGCTTATCCTCCATGCATCTTGCGTACGCCCTTACTCCAATGAACGACATGGGCTTCGGAGCGGAGAAAAGACACAAACACACAGAACACAAACACACATGAAGAAAAGCAAACGGGCGGTTGCCGGGTCCGCACTTCGCCGTGTGTTTCGAACAGAAACGACTTCCGCCCATCCGCTCGTGAAACGGTGGGGAGGCCTAAAAAAAAAAATGAAAAGGTGGCTCGCTAACTGGGAATGACAAACAGATGTATGAAAGGGTGCGCTCGCTAACAAGTCTAGGTGGTCGAGCCGATCGCGCCTCTCGATCGTTCAGTGTGCGGAGAAAATGCGACGACGCTGTTTCAGCCCCAGCAGCAAAAACCAAGAAAAGAATTATATTGAAGGCGGGGCCATGACGTACCCTGTGACGCACTCCACAGACACCACGCCTCCGGCTTACGTCGGAGAAGGAAGGGGTGATTTTGCCTTGCCGAGCCTACTCGACGAGGAGCGGGAGAGAAGAATTTCGAGGAGGGAATGGAAGGAGAGGAGGCTCGCTGAAAGAGAGGTAGAGAGTGTCTGCTGAGCTGGGGTGGTCCGTGGCCCTTTAAAGGAAGAGGTAGTGTCTCTGCTATGGGAAGGCATACGACTGAAGGTGTATTTTCGCCAGTTTGAATCCCTGTTGCAAGCTAGCCTCTAACTTGACTAGCACATGTAAGCTATATGGAACGAGAAATGGTATGACACCATCCGGTTGGCCCATAGTGGAAGACAGAAATAACCAGGATTGAGCTTGGGTGGAAACGGTTGGGTCACAGTTTTGGTATGAATATTCTCTGGCGCCACATTGAGGTAGGCCAGTGAGGACTATGTATAGAGGAACGACATGAATGCGATTGTCGGCGGTGCTCGGCTTGCTGTGTGCGACGTCATCCCATTTTTCTTTCCACAGCTGGGACTTTGTGTACCATGTGCAAGTACACCATGAATGCGCTGAAACGACCTGAATTCCACTCGAGTCCGGATAGACCGAACCTGCATGTGTCGAATGATTGTTTATGTCGAACAGGGAGAACATCCCCTTGAAAAGCACGTGAAAAAGTATAGCGCTATAGTTCGCGTTTATCGAACTCCTGTTCAGCCGAATATTCGATGTAATAAGCGGAGCGCCGCGCCCTTGGAAGTGGTGCTTTCCTATAACGACGCTCTTCGATCACGTTTAGTGCGCCAAGGCGGGTCGGCTGCGCGGCGTTGGGCACCTGCTGGCACCGCTAGCAGAAGAAGAAACGATGTACCGAGGTGAACGTGGGGTATGCCTGGGGGTGGCTTCCGCTTCCTCGTAGTCATTTTCTACGCCGCATTGCTGTCATGTGTTGAAGCCAGCCTGATTAAAGGGAAGCTGAAGAGATTTTCGAATTCATCAAGATTCTCACGTATGGATGTGGGAACCTTAAAAATCATGCGGGCGAAATTTTTCTGCAGATTAATCACTTAGGAGCGACGTAATCGCCGTTTAAAATTGCGCGGTAGCTCCGCCCCCCGCTGTCCGCCGAGCGCTGCTGATGACACTGACGATGCGAGCCGAAACCGGAAACCGTGGGGTGGTGACGTAAACGTTGGTGTTCCGTCGCCACGCAGCCTCCGCGACCGTGCTCGTTTCTGCGTGCATGCCACCGTAAGTTGCTTCGATCTGCCCGATCTGCCGTGTGTTCCTGTATTTGTGCGTTTTTATGTTTGTGGTGACGTACAGAAAAGTGTGTAGCATCGAATGAAGCGGTGGACCATCATGCCGGCGTTCTGCGCAGCTGCACTAACACCAGCGGCCGCGACGATGTGGTCTTTCATTATTTCCCGCAAAATAAGAAGCTTTCCGCGAGGTGGGTCGCTGTTGTGAAGCGAAACGATTTTAAGCCCTCAAAGACTACAGTGGTATGCTCTGACCACTTTCGTGATGAAGACTATAACCAGAGCCTGTCGATAATGCGTTCACTGGGCCTGTCAACAAACGAATTTAAGGCAGAAAGCTGGGCTAGTTGGTGTTTTGAGCAAACCAAATGTTTATCTGTGCACTAAAGGTTTGAGGTTCTTGTATCGGGAAGTGCCATCACGCATGCGATTCAAATGTTGATTTTTATGCTCCTGATTGTCGCCTATAAATTCGTTGTTGTTCTCGAGAATAAAGTCAGTTGATGTCTAGCGCCTGTGTTGTCTTTCTCTACCCTGTCGTCCTTGTTTTTTAAGCGCTACTACTATGTCCTCTCAATCCTGTCTACAAAGTCAGCTCGACTGAAACCCGGCGCAATACAGTCTGTCTTCGCGCACAGGAGCTCGTCACTGCCACCGAGGCCAGCTTTCGCGAAAAGGCGGAAGCTCGAGGTAAGAATTTTTGCTTTAACTCTATGAGAATTTGACTGCACGAACCGGTGTTCTGTGTAGTGTATGGCGCGTAATTTCGTGGATGCAAGACTTTCGGAAGTAGTGAGATGAACGGCGCTGGAATGAGAACGTCAGGACGGCAGCGAACTGCAGCTTACAAAATAAGTGCTTAGCTTTTATGCTTGCAGACATGCATCTCGTACAGCATTACTCATATCAGAGCTCGGCCCTAAATTTTTTGGCTGAAAAAAAAAATCTTAAACTGCTACTAATACTGCAAGAGCTGAAGCGACGCGAAGTGCGCCTCACAACCGGATACTGCGCACCGCGCGTGAGCAGAGAACTTTGTTCGGTAAGCCAGCACGTGAAAAGACGTTATATGCAGACTCTTTACTCAATTATGTTGGAGCTCAGATATTCTAGGATTCATGCGTAGCCCTCAGTGGCGAGAACATAGGGAATAGTACGCGGCACATTTTTCTTCGTGCTCGGAGCGCCGAGAAAATTCTTTGCAGATGTTTCTGGTATACGGGTGCGCGGCGTTTCGTTTTCAATTTGGATTCGCCTGGGGCCTGGCTGATAGCCGCCTCGTCAGCGCCAAATGTGCGCAGTCATGGCGCTTGCAGTCCGGCCCCAAAGCGTACACTTTTTTTTGAGCGATCTACGTCGGACGCGCCCGCTGGCGCTGTTAGCGCGTGAAGTTGCCTGTCAGGGCGTAAGTTTTTAAAGATATCTTTTTGCTTGGCTAGAGTATTTGCTAATTTAATTCAGATTTAATTTAAATAAATTAATTTAATTAAAAATTTAATTAAGATATGCAGTTTAGAGAGCTAATGTAAGCCTTCTGCCTATTACTGGTGTCTGCCATATCCCCCAGTATAGCCCCAGGGAGAAAATTAATACTATGTTAGGTACCATTTTTAAAATAAATTTTGGACCTTGTAAAGAAACGCCATAAATGATCTCATTTTGCACGGAGCTCGCCAATCAACAAAATGGGTTATGAAATAAACCAGAAGATTTTACTCACTGAAGCACACATTTGTTCTGTTTGCAACTATAACATCATATGGCTTATGCCTTTCAGGTTCTTGCCGAACTGCTGCAAGAACAAGACTGCACACCAGACGATAGTGCAAATCAAGAGTGCATGGAAAATGACATCACACCTGGAGGCTGCACACCAGACAGTCAAGAATGCACACCAAACAGCAATACAAATCAGGACTGTGCAACAAGTCGCATGCCACTGGCAGATGCTGCTGAGGACCCTGCATCGAACTTTTCTACAAGAGATGACAAGGCTGACAAGTCTGTTCAAGTTCTAATGCAGCCAATACCAGTAAAGTGTTCTGCCAGGAATGCATTTATAATAACACATGTAGTCGTAAAAAATTGCCGAGTGCACCATGGCTTCATACATTAATAATAGTATTATATAATTGCGCGCCACGTGTGCTACAGCCAGCCTTACGATTCGGCCTGCTCGGTTGCAGCACGAGGCCATCGAATTAGTAAAAAAAATCACTTCTCGCTTGATCTGAGAACAGCACGATAAAGGCGGCCGCAAACGGATGGAGATATTCCTACAAGGGCTTGCAGTATGAAGCAATTCGCCTAAACAAGGATTTCAATTTACTGCCAGATCCCATCTTGGCACGCAGAACGGAAGGCGCGCGTTTGTCACCTCGACGAGTTCTGCCGCAAAGCGCCGGGAACTTCTGTTTTACGCGTGTGTTATGAACCGAGCCGGCACGCAGCGACCATGAAGCGATGCCAGCATAAAATTTGCGTGCAAAAAGAGCCTGATAACTTCTTGCGCATGTCAGTGGTCTGTGTGGATTACAAGCAGATTTGCGGCAGCACCGACAAGCGGCAAGACAACAATGCCGACGATCGCATCCCGCTTACATTGCATTAGGAAAATTTCGTGGAGCAGTCCTATACTACATTTTCTCGTTTCAAAATTAATTTATTGTATCTCTGAATGAAGTTTGGCTAGAAAAGTATGGTTACAAAAGGACATCTCCAACACGTGGAGATGCTGACACTTCGCTTTCGTTCAAGCCAAAAGCACCGCTTGCGCCATCATCGTTGCTTCCTTGGAGCGGTTTGCTCTTTGCGATTGGTTCGTACATGTAGGGGATGACGCCAAGATCCTCCTGGTAATCTTCGATGTGTTCCATCGTGATATAAACATCAAACCAACAGCCCCGAACCACAGCGCGCCGCGCTTCATATACTACATCGGCGGCGACCGAGCAGGGCTAACCGAGCCAACGCCAGTGTTCACGTCACGAGGCGCCCAACCAATCACAGGCGGCAACGAGGCGCGCGAGCTGGCCCTCGGCTGCTGCTGCACTTTTCGCCAAAATAAAATAGGTTTCCGCTTTCCTTTGCTTAATTTCGATGAGAAATTCGAATTCCGAGGGTGGAAAACTGTAAAGTGCATCTCTTCACTCAATTTTTTTGGGAAACCTTTCAGCATCCCTTTAAGGCCTAGCGGAGCCTTTCGCCTGGCTTGCTTCGTTCGCTTCTCTTCCAAAGGCGTTGCGGACACCAGCTGTACCAGCCTTACTTGCCGCATAAAGCGAAAATCCGTGTGTGTGTGTGTGTGTGTGCGTGTGCGTGCGTGCGTGCGTGTGTGTGGGGGGTACCTATAAAAGATGGCGTGTCCACATGTAACCTGGCTGGTGGCGGTTAGCTTTATGATTGGTCGCTCGAGGTTGCTCGGGATGTGGAGAGCGGGTTGCGGTAGCGCGGCGACTGCTTTCACGAAATCAGCGCGCGCGGCGGCGTGGCGGCGGCGGACATGTAGAGCCGCAGCGCGCGCGACTGCGTTCACAAAGTGAGCAGTGCACTCCCTCTCACTTTAGCAGTCTTGAGCGTCTCTGCCAGCTTTTTATTGAGATCACTCTATTTATAGTGTACGGGCAACATGATTCGGCATCTTATGATAGGCGGTGGCTGGTTCTATTGGCTACGGTACGAAGCAGATTAGGCCTAACAACTCCTAGCGAGGGGCAAGCTGCCAGCGGGCGCCAGGTCGCTGCAAAAACCGCGCCACTAGCATGGGTGCAACATATTATTGCTTGTAGGTTGCAGACACGCTTATGAATTGCCATTTTTTATATATCGAATTATACATGTAAAGAACTATTTCGCGATCCCCTCCAAGTTCGATATATCCTTATCAACAGCAGCGATCACGTGTATGCTTGGAAGGTGTGAAAACGTGTGCTTCAATAACGCAGGTTCGCGCGTTATTGGGTCCCGCGGATTGCCGAGTTCCTGCAACACGGCGTAAACGTTAATCTTTGTCGATGAAATGTGCGTGCGAATATATCCTCTCCAACATTCACGGGCAAAAATTTTGAAAAGTGGAATATTGTTTAACGTCAGGCAGGCATAACGGAAATTTATTAGAGCACCTTTCAGAGCCCCTTTAATAAAAAAAAATGCACCATTGCCTGCGGGTGATCTGGTTTGGTTTGGTTTGGTTTATAGAGGTTTAATGTCCCAAAGCGACTCAGGCTATGAGGGACACCGTAGTGAAGGGCTCCGAAAATTTCGACCACCTGGGGTTCTTTAACGTGCACTGACACGTATATTGATTGTTATAGTGAAATCTTACATTGTGTGAAAAAATTGCGTTCATGAATGGTTTCCCGCTCAAAAATGCTTTTGTCCAGAATTTTTTTTGTTATTATTGTCACAGTGTGCCTGCTGGCATACTGGACTCTCGAAGGAAGTCCAGTAACGTCCAGCGGTGCGGCCCCAAATCCATTCTTTATACATCCGGTAGACGGCCTGGGGGCGGTCCGCACTGTACCAGGCGTGTCTGCCGGATAGCACGCAATGAGGGGCAGGTGTGAAGCAAGTATTCAGTGTCCGCCTCGCAGACAGGAGCGGGTCAGCATGGGCAGGAGTCACCGAAAGGGACGTGGTACTGTGCCTGCCATGACCAGCTTACCGCTGGAGTGAGGGCGACACGAGCGGCGTTTACATGAACCTGACAACGGCGGGTCGAGTCAGGCGATCGAGTTGAGCAAGGTCAGCTCAGCTCGACGACTGCGCGTTTACATAAAGTCGACTTTAGTGAGTCGAGACCGCTTCGACTCCAGCGACACCAAGCGTCAAACAGCGCAAGCGGGAGCGGGCAGTTGTAGCCTCCAAGATGGCGGCACGTCACCGCTGCCTCGGAGGCGCGACGGCGTAGGAGAAAAACAGGTTCGCATTTATCCTCTTCCCTCCCGCTAACCCGACTCTTGGACTTGATGTTTTTTTAGAAAGGCGGGTCAAGCGAGTTAACCTAGCCCCTGCAGGCGAGTTAACTCGACTCGCTCTGCGGCTTTATTCGACCCGACAGCGTTTACGTGAACAGGCCTACGAGGCCTGTTTACATGAACGGGAGAAATGCTTGCGTGGCGCGCTTGAGGTTTTCTTTTTTTTGTAGGCGGATTGTCTCCGGAGAGGTTGGGGCCGCTTGTATGAAACGGGCAGCGCCCGGATTCCGCCCACACAGATCCACACATGATGTCCTCCTGCAACTTAATCGGGAAATCCTTGACCACCCCGAATGTCCCCATAATGACCGGGTAGTACTCGCCTTGGATCTTAAAGGGGCATTTGACAATGTAACACACGAGATCATACTCACTAACCTAAGCCAGACCGACTGTGGCCTCAACACATTCCGATACATAAGCCAAATTTTAATGGATCCTCAGTCGTATACCTACATCCGAATACAAGATACAGAGCATGGTCCGTACTTGCTCGGCACGAGGGGATCCCCCCAAGCGGCGGTACTTTCCCCGCTGCCCTTCAATCTGGCTATGATGCACCTGCCGGCACAGCTGGAGGGTGTTGCCGGCGTGCAGCACGCCCTGTACGCCGATGATATCACCCTGTGGGCCACGCACGGTAGGGGACATTGAAACCAGCCTGCAAACAGCGGCGACGATAGTAGACCGCTACGCCCGCCGCTGCGGTCTTCAATGTTCTCCTCAAAAATCGGAATTTGTGCACCGCCGCCCCTCACAGAAGTGCACAACTAAAATCTCTCTTTCTCTTGAGAGTGGTCCCATACGCAAAAGTGACGAGATACGGGTACTAGGACTCTACATCCACAAACACAGACGGCCAGACACTACATTGGCCAAACTCCGTAAGGTGGGGGACCAGGTGGGCCGCATGATCCGCCGGGTTTCCAACAAACGCGGGGGGTTACAAAGTAAGGATGCCTTGCGGCTTGCAAACGCCTTTGTAACCAGTCGAATTCTCTATTCGACTCCTTATCTCCACCTACCGAAACAAGAGGAGGATGCGCTTGAGGTCATCCTTCGCAAAATTATTAAGCGTGCCCTTGACCTCCCCATCACTACTTCAAACAGCCGGCTTATGGCTCTAGGGGTGGTGAATACTTTCCGGGAGCTCCGGGAGGCACACCTTACAAACCAGTTCACGCGCTTGCCGCTAACGGAGTCGGGTCGCCGCCTTCTTGCACGACTCCATATCCAACACACCCCTCCAATGGAAGACAGGTTTCGCATCCCAGAACTGTGGAGACGTGCCCTCCACGTGCGGCCTCTCCCAGCAAACATGTCACACGAAAACCATAATGGTCGGCGCCTGGCACGAGCGGAAGCGCTTGCCCGACATTACAAAACAGGTGTATACTACGTGGACGCCTCCGGTCCTCACCACGGGGGATGGTACACGGCCGCGGTAGTTCACAACAGCAACACAGTTAACGGCCTCACCTTCCGCGAGCCAGCAGTGTAACACAAGCAGAAGAGGTCGCGATTGCTCTCGCGGCCTCACATTCCGATTCAAAATACATAATCACCGACTCGCGAGGGGCCTGTCGGAACGTCGAACAAGTCTGCACTCCCTTCCTAGCCTATCGAATATACTAAAATTCCATACGGCATACGGACCCCGCACACCGTTACCTTATATGGGCCCCTGCTCATCAGGGGTTGGCAGGAAACGAGGCAGCAGACGCAGCCGCCCGCGCGCTCTCTCACCGGGCTGTTTTCTCCTCCCCATCCGATCAGGAACCCGATTTTAATCCGGTCCATACATTCAAAGATATAACAACATATCAAAATTGTCATCGCCTTTACCCTAGCCCATGTAAAGGCCTGAAGAAGGCGGATGAGCGGCTCCTTCTCCGCCTTCTCAGCAATACATTGCTGTGCCCGGCAGCGCTAAAACATTTTGACCCCTCCTTTAGCGGCAGCTGCCCACACTGTAGTGCAGTGTCTTCTGACACCTATCACATGGTGTGGGCCTGCCCCTCTAACCCCGCTATTCCCGCCATCCCCAACCCAAACCGGGAGGACTGGGAGGCGACCCTGCTCGGCTGCCACGACTTACAGGCCCAACAAGCCTTAGTCGGGCGCCCCCGGGCGGCGGCCACCGCCACTGGGGTCCCATACTAGGGACCTCCACCTAGTGCTTGTAAGGATCGGTCCCTTACGGGCTGATCCAAACATACCTCCTGTTCATTCTTAATAAATGTTTTCACCACCACCACCTACTCCCTTGGCTGTGCGTCGCAGGCACAGCTCTGGCTTGTATAATGTATTGCAATAAAAAATCGCTGCTTTTTCTCGATATCTCAGCTGAAGTTGTGCCAAAATCCTATAGTACTCGGGCCTTTTTCAGCATTGTGGCAGCCCGCATAGACTTTATTTATTAATTTATCAAATACAGCAGGCGCACACCCTTAAAACAGGTACTAGCAAGAGGGGAAACAAGATTCAATATATGGGACAATATGAATTGAACGCAATAATCTGCGAACTTTTTTTTAAAGCTCGAAAACTGAGGCTGTCTGCCGCGCATCGAAGTATAGAGTTTAGATATATGGTGCACTTGATTTCTGTGCATCTGTGGCTCAATTTCTAATTTGCCGTTAAATCTTACCTGCGTCAGGTGGTAGACGTTGCGAATTGATGTCCCCGAAGGGTCGTGACTGAAGTACACCGACAACCGGCTCTGTTGATGAAACAGGAAGATGCTGACATCTAGCGGTGTAGTATTATATGTGCTGTGTGCATTACGTGTGGTTAAGACTACCGCGGCCAGCGTAAATTGTGGTTATGTAACTGCAGGACTAACTGAGCAGTGGTTAACTTTCTAACCATGGTTGCCTCAACCTTTGCGATCTCGGCTCTTACTCGTTGAACCACGGTTGCATGCAGCTAACAGCGGTAACGCTCAGTGCACTTACCCTGCCCGCGTAACTAAAAAAAATTGTTCGAGCAACAAAGCATAACTGCTTAAAGCACTGCAAGGACTTCAGCAAAGGTTCATTCTGACATTGGTTTTTTGACAAATATTTCAACAATTAAAGATAGCAGCTCGAGTTGCGCTAGGATCTTCACACACAATATTAGTTTGCAATTCTCAATGTTTTTAAATGTTTGTAACTATATTTCAGTAGTTTATCGAGTACTGCTTATGTGATCGAGACCTTAGGTAGAAGTGGGACTGTTATCAACAGGTGATAGTATCATTGTGACAGGTTTCTAAACAATAGAGGCAGCAAAAAATACAAAAAGACCAACGAATATCCCTTACACAAATAAGTAAAAGGGAAAATAACTTAGACCAATTTTGCGTTAGAATACTAAAATATGTTCAGTTGCTGTGCGTCAAAAGTCGCATCGGTCAAAGACTAGCCTCGATGCGAATATCGTAACCGCTTGTGGCGAGAAGCCTGTTATCGGCGAGATGACCTCATTAACAGACGCGGCGTTTCAGTCGGAGATAGTTTAGTCTGAAAGAAGAAAACTGACTTCGCGCGAAATCTGCACGTCTTTGGAGCGTTAAGCGCTTATTGGACAGTCGTTAACAGGCTTAGCGAACATACTTCCGTCTTCCAACTTCGTTATGACAAAATTAGTAGATAGGGCTTTAATTAATAGCGATGTCATTGCGTTTCTAGTGTTGCGCTTGAACGTTCGGACATCAGCTGCTTCAGTGCGGGAGAATGTGAAATGTCTGCGTTCGCTATCACGGAGGCTTTGTTTTGTTGCGAGTTGTTTTCGCGTTTGGTTTTTAGTGAGAATTGTACTTACGACGTTCACCTCCTTCCAATTGACGCCGTTGAAGACAGCGAGCGCGGCGATGCAGACGTCCACCCCGAAGTCACTTCCGCATATGTACGCTGCGCCAAGTTTCGTCAGTGCTGTGCTCACCATGATTCCTCCGCTTCCGGTCAGTCTCAGAACGTTCTGCGAAGGGTCGAGTCGATGTTGACGTCTGAGAGTGTCGCGCAATGCGTCAGGAACCACACTACACAGTAAAAAAATTGCAACCTTCAAGGTGTGACGCTGATGACTGCACCTTTCCACGCCATTATTTTTTTTTAAAAAAAGGGCGCGCTGAGCACGTTAGCACCTTTGATGCACCCATGCACCCTTCAAAGGCGCACGGGTGCAATGATGTTGCAGCTCCTTCGGATGCAAGGGTGCGTAAGGGTGTACGGTTGTTCTTTGACTTCTCGAACAACAATGCAGTAGTTCAATCAAGCGTGCTTTTAAAATGATGTGAGCTATTCGAGCTTTCCATGAAATGACAGCTACAGCCTTGATGGCAGCAGCTATGGCTGTGATTTCTGCCCTGATAAAGTGGTAATTAACACAATTATTTTGGCTGAAGTGCTAAGCATCACTGACTCTAAGTAGGGGCTCGCTGAAATGGCATACGTAAATTTGGAGAAAGTGGGCACGTCATGTAAGTATTGCGCGCAGCAGTGGTGTCTCCTGTGTTGAACTGTGTCATCTCAGTAGCTTTGTATGACTCATTCCAGTGGTTACGCTTATACCTGTTTATGGTCCTCTGGCAAAAATACGTGGCACATTGTAGCACCGTGTTACTGTGCGAGCGGGTTTGCTGAAGCCTCCTTTCGCATTCGCAAGTTTTTTTCGTTTCGAATTTATTCATAAAAACTACGCCGTGAACATCATGCAGACATTACAAATGTTACTCCACAGCAAACAGGTTCAGAAACATTGTGAAAGACACATCTAGGTATTATAAATATAGTTGGGGATGCCGTAACTGTAGTGCAAAGTTAGACGGGTCGTCGGTAGATTTCCGTAGGGTATGTTTAGCTTCCCACCAAGAGTCTATGAAAAAAGTTATCAGCGTCCTTTAAAGCAATGAAAACCTACGAAACTGTAAAGCAGTCGGAAAAAGTGTGCAACTGTAAGGATCCCACCATTACCATGGTTGTGACAAGCACACTTTCACCATTTTGGGAGGGCGCAAGGGTGCGTGTTATATACTCGGAAATACGCCCTTAAGGCTGCAGTTTTTTGTAGAGTTCAGCCGCCGAATTCTTGTTGCACAGCTTAGATGGCACTGCGACCACCCTTCTGGTTACCTTTCCAGAAGCTGCCGGTGATAGCCACTTGTGGAATCGAATACCGGGACGGCTTGGTTTGGTTTATGCGTTTTAACGTCCCCAAGCGACTCAGTCTATGAGGGACGCTGTAGTGAAGGGCTCCGGAAATTTCCACCACCTGGGGTTCTTTAACGTGCACTGACAGCGCACAGTACATGAGCCTCTAGAATATAAATAATCGAAATTTGGCCGCCGCGGCCGGCATCGAACCCGCGTCTTTCGGGTCAGCAGCCAAGCGTCATAACCACTGAGCCGCCGCGGTGCCTCAGTGGTTATGGCGCTCGGCTGCTGACCCCAAAGACGCGGGTTAGATCCCGGCCGCGCCAGTAAATTTCGATGGAGGCGAAATTCTAGGGGCCCGTGTACTGTGCGATGTCAGTGCACGTTAAAGAACCCCAGGTGGTCGAAATTTCCGGAGCCCTTCACTACGGCGTCTCTCATAGCCTGAGTCGCTTTGGCACGTTAAACCCCATGAACCAAACCAAACCATCATAACCACTGAGACACCGCGGCAGGTTTGCGCGAAAACTGGATCGCCTTATTTTCTGCTTGAGCATGTCTGCCAGTTTATGACGCTAGTGTCGCTCCAGAAAGCTTCAGCGCAGGGCGCCTGTTGCACCATGCGGCAGTACCACATGGGGACTTGTGTGTCTGTTGCCGTCTTATGACAAAATTCCCGGTCCGTTCTAGTTGGTTCGAACTGAGGTCTAGTCAGTTCCCACTTGATTCTGACTGAAGCCAACTGGTAGAAGCTGAAATCAACTGGTAATTGTTCCTTAAAACAGTTGGACTGGTTAAGAGTTTCGCCAGGAATATCGGTAAAAGCTACACTGTAAACACAAATAAGCCCAAATAGGAATATAAATGGCTAGTGTCCGCTTTTAAACTCCTTATTGAAAATTGCGCAATCGACTTTAAGTAGTAAAAAAGAGGAAATCCTCCTTTTTTACTGCCGTCGCGAAATCGAGGAGTAAAATAAAGCATTTACATGATTTTACTACTTTTCCAAGAAGGAGTTTGTCGGCTTCAATACTCCTTCAGGCCCTTTATGCACTCCTTAGTGTCTGCCCGCCGCCTAGTGGCAGCTGCCGGTTCGCTGCACTTGCAGGTGACGACGCCGGCTCTGTCGTCGCTGCCTGCTCGCCTGTGCTTTTGCTGCTTCACGCACGTTTGTCATGTTACAAGACACCGGATCGCCGCAACCTCGCGCACCAAGGTGCGCCACAGACAGTGCCTGTGAAGCCCCCAGTGTATTCGGAGAACGCTTGGTGTTGCACCGCCTGCGACGGCAGTCTGCGAGAGGCTTAGCCAGCCGAGCTCAGCCGAGCCAACATGGCGGTGTGTGACGCGTCGACCTCCCCGAAGCCGCCAGTTTGCCACCCGCTCCTTTGCGCGCTCTTGTCGTGACGTAAGACTGGACATCATCGACCTTAGCAGCAACGTGCTGCAATGAACGTCTCACTCAAGCCAGCAATATGTGCAGAAGCAGCGGCTAGTCATTCATTGTCTACGCAGCATACAAGTGTTGGCTGCTGCCGTTTCGCCGCGCCGACATGGCGATGTGTGTGTGACGCACCAGTTTTCTCGACATCGTCGGCCCCTCGTTCTTTCGCTGTATTGCAAGAATACTAAAGACCGGATTATCATCGTCGTGTGTTCTGGTAAGCAGTATTAAACTCTCCTTTGATGCCATAGACGCGCATGCACTTAACGCCGCTCCCTTTTCAGTGTGCGTAGACTTGCTGTGAACCACGGGTGCGCCGAGATGAAAGGCTTAACGAGAACAGCAAAACAGCAAAGGCTTCATTGTGGTCCGGTGGGGCCAACTCACACAGCAGGCATGAAGTAAGTATCTGAGAAATTTGTTGTTGCATGCGGCTGAAAAAAAAGAGTGTGGCACTGCAGTCGTGGCTGTTACGCTAACATGTACAGCTGGAAGTACGGTCAGTTCTTCTAGGGACCAAATTTTCTTCATGCGTTCACGCCCCATGAATGTGGAAAAGCTGTACAGGCAATGACAGGTGAAAATGCACAGCCTTGGGGTCTGTGAATTTTTGTCACGTTATTACGAACAGTGCTGAGAACCGTGCCCTAATCGGTTGCTTCCTTTCCTGTGTTTTAAGAGGGCCTTGTTATGCAAACAATGCAAGCGATTTTATTCTTTTCAGTCATAGCACAGGACATGGCGACGCCTTAGCGCTCACGGAGATTAGCTAAACTGTTACATTTTCCGAGTTGGTGGCATCTTAACGTTGCAGCGATTTTCGGCAGCGGACATGAGGTTTCAACCATACTGAACGCTGCCTTTTCTGGATGGTTAGGCGTCTAGTTCCAAAATGTGGTATCTTGTAAGCTCTTCGCATTTGAAAAATGTTAAAAGAAGTTTCCACTTCGCGTGCAGTTTCCGAACACATTCCATTATGTGAAACTCGTGGAGGCAAGCGTTCCGGTTCAGTCTGCTGATCCCAGGAAGGCAGCGAAAGAAAAAGAATAAAGCTTACGCCAGTGTACGAGATCCCCTGCTCGTGCTGGACGTAGTACATTGGCGAAAGCAAGCATTTCCCAGAAAAACTGAAGCAGCACAAAGCGGATGCCAAACAAATGAACAAGGAAGGAAGCGTGGGTTGACAAGACTGACTTCGAGGGAACTATCCTTGCATCAACTGTCTACGATCAGTGACCCGGCGGATGACTAGCCGAAGGCTTAAAAAAGGCAAGCTGTGACTCACTCGCAGTCACACCTGCTGAAAGAACCAAGAAGATTCCCAAACATGTTTTTTTTTTCTGGTTGGCGTTCTTTCCCGAAAGTATATTCCTTGCCCAGCCAGATAGACCTGTCTAGAATGTTTTCTTTTGAACCCTGGTCACGAATGTGAGGGCAAAGCTTAACAGAAGACAGGTGGCGGCGGGAGGGTGGGTCTGGTGGTAGCTTTCTATTCCTAACAATGCCTGCTATGTCAGTCACCCTTGCCCTGCCTTTGGCCTATACACAGAATGAGGACGTCCTGAAAATGCGTAGCTGCGGGCTCTCCGATCAAGGAAATTGCATGTAAGCTTCCGCTGCGTGTATGCAAAGCGCTGTCTTTTGTTTGCATGTTTGATTTCAGTAATTGGTTCTGATATGGTGCCTGAAAAGCATGAGGAACCTCTGACAAGTAAAAAAAAATTATATCTTGAGGCCTCTTTCGGTGCAGGAACGCAGCCAAAGGCAGCGCGAATGCGCAAGTGCCTCAGTAAGACCATTTTATTTTTTTTTTCAGTTTTATGCTTTGCGGAAAAAATGTTCCCTATCGATGCTGCTTCCCATTCGCCGTATTGCCTTAACGTTTACGAAAGCGGCTCTCTGGAATTTGTGATTCCCTGAAAACCGCGTTTAGCCGCTGTCATCCGACAGGGTACAGGTATGTATTAGCTAGTTGATTACCTACTATGTTCTGCTAGCTAATCTTTTGTCATGAAAAACGTTTAAACTTCAATAATACCTACTTTATTGAAAAGTGCACTCTGAACGGTTGACTTCTACACTTGAAGCACGTCATACTTCAAGCTTAGAGGTGCAATTCCACTGATGCATTTGTTTTTCTAATCTTTCTTTCAGAAGGAGCCTGTATGTTGACAGCGAAGCATTTCAAGGTTCCCTCCTTGCTTTCAAGTGTGGCATCTCTATTTTCATTCCTTTGGGTATTTAAATTATGTACCCAAAGACAGCGTGGGTTAAGGCACTCTTCTTTTCTACAGGGGCCAAGACGTTGGTTCTCTGTAACCGTCGAAAGCAAGCTGCCGAACACATGTCTCAAATGTTTTGTACCCAATAAAATATTGTTTGAAATAAATCACTAAGTTCATCGACGCATTTATCCTGGAATATCAAGCTCTAAAATGAGCCTTCCATACGAATTCTTTATTTCAAATCGGCTTCCGCATCAAGTGAAGTAATATGCTCATCTGGGAATCATAAATGTAACCCTATAGTAAGAAAAATTTCTCCAAAAATTTCCTCTCAAAACTACTTAAAAGGAACAGGCACGTACTCCTGAAATGTACTATAAAAGTAGCTGCAAAGGAGTATATAATACTTCTATTAATTGCCATGCTAACTCCTTTGTGATCACAACTTTACTCCTAAATAAACTCCCGTCTGCAGAGCGGTAACACTTTACTCCTTCTAGCACTCCGAAAGTATCCCTTCAAGCAGAGGAGTAGACAATATACTCCTATTCTGAGGAGTATGAAAACCAATTTTCGGGAGTGCGCTACGCGATGAGCCATTTACTCCTATCCGGGTGTTTTTCGGTTTGCAGTGTACGAAAAACTGGTACTATCGGCGTCAAACGAAATATGAACAGCGGAGTGGGTGGCCAAAGGTCCAATTACGCCGTCTGCCTATCGCTGTTAGATATAGGCGCACTGATCCGGTTTGAGGTAGTTTTGCTTCTGTTTTATTTTTGTTTTGGCGTTCGTTTTCTTGCTTTGCCACTGGAGCGCCACATTCGCACTTTCCACCGAACGCAGCCCGATCGGTATTTTTCAGTGTTCGCATCGAAGCCATAAGCTGATAACAGACAACGTTACTAGATTACCTGGTTGATAACAGAGTTATGATGGAAGGAAAATAAAAGCGCCGCAGGCCAGGAAGCTGACAACACTCGCTTCACACACGCGGGCCACAACCGCTGCCGGCAGCGAAACCGCGATGAGCAAGTTGCGATCGGTTGAAAGCATGAATGTGGCGCTCCAGTGGAAAAGAGAGAAAAAGAACGTAAAAAAAAAATCAGACCCAGAATAATGCAGATCGGATGAGTGCGCCGATCTTTGATGACGAAAGGCAGACGGCGTACAGTCGCGGGTAAAAAAGATTAGCACACATGACGGAACACCAGAGCGCCGGAATGACAACACGTGGCGCTGCGAGTGGCGAAGAGGCTGATAACGAGAGTGCCGGGCCGTTCACATTCTACAATATTAGGGGGGTTCAACGGACTGCCACGGACAGCAAAATTACTGGCTAAAAGCAGGGCTATCATCTATTGTTCCCTCGAGTTCCTTTTGACTAACCATCGCGGACATAAAAAAACAGTAATAAAAAGATGCCATCTCTGCTCATGATAACCGAGCCAAAATAAATGCGGCAAGCGCAGTCACGTAGGGTCGGCACTTCAACGCTCGGGCGGTGAGCGCTTGATAAAGCTTACTTCCTGCCGTCCCCCCCTAGTCTGCAAAAATGGAAACGGCCCGTTAGGCAGGTCTGCGTACCGCAGCGCCGCGTGGTGAGATATACGCCTTCTGATCGCCAATGATCTGTGCTAATATTTTTTGCTCGCGACTGTACACTACATACGGACCTTTGTCCACACGCTCCGCTGTTCGCATTTCATTAGACACGTACATGCGCAGCATTCTTGGCCAAATTTTTGAATATTGAAATATTGTAGAGTACTGCTGTGTAAATATTGAAGCGCATGGTCTAATCTTCCGATGAGCAGCAATATCTTACTTTTAAAGTTTTGCCAGCGCTCGCACTGAGCAGTTGAGACTGCCATATAGTAAAAACATTAATAGCAAAAAACTGCCTGCCGACGGCAGATCTGCAGATATATTTATTGTTGTTGAGATATCTTGCGGTATGTGAACAAAATTGTGGTCATAAACTCTTTCCCGCTGAAAAAAGAAAAAGGGGCTGGGGGCTCAACTCAACTAAGCCAGGATATGCAGAGCGAAAGCTCTGTTAAGCATGGTTAGACACGGCGTAGCTTTGGTTCAGCTTTATTTTGAAGCGAAAAGCTTCACTAGGCTCGTCAACACCGCGCTTCGCGTGAGCCACCCCTCGGCGTCACCGCGGCGCGCGTTACGCCGCCACTTCTCCTCGCCACAGTTTTACCCCTCGCCGCTGCCGCGCGGTCGCCGTCGCCGTCCCAAGAAGAGAAGCTTCTTTCGCAAGACGTTGCGAGAACGCGTGAGCGGCTGCGGCCGTAGAAGAGGCGCAGACATTCGCCATGGAAGGAGGGAAAGAAGACCCAGAAGTGGTAGCCAGGGAGTTGGCTACTGCGCGCTCGCCTCCTGGCCACCGTTTGCCCTTTCGTTGCAGCCGCGTGTTTACCACAGTTCCTACGCGTACGGAAGGAGGGCTAATAACGCGCTTGTCTACACCGTTATCGTGGTGCTCCCAGTGCATTGTGCTCGAACTGCGACAGCCATGACGTCAAACAAAGCATAACTGAAGCTTTTCGCTTGTATATCCAGGCTTAACCAGAACTAAGCCACTGCCAATTTTTTTTCAAGATTTCAAGGAGAGCAAACTGTTTTAGCTACATCAAATCACGTGATGAATCATGTGCCACAAGTGCAAGAGCGAGAGTCCAGAGCGGCGGTCAGCGCAGCGGTGGACGTAACTGCCAAGCGCGCAGCTATGGCGTCGATGAAGAAGATCGAGGCACCTGCCATGCGCGATTTTGCACATGGGGCGCGCCTCCCGTTAGAGGTCGAATCCAAGGGCCAGTTGACCTTCAGGCTCAGCATGGGAGGAGTAGAGCTTTTCTCTCTAAAATGGTTTTGTCCAGAATTTCTCTGTATGAATAGGCTCTACGTCTCTAGGGGGCTGTTTGCTTTTTTGTTATGTAATAACTGGTCGTACTGATATCAGTGTGAAATGCCCTTTTGCGGAGTGAGCTGGACTTCCAACAAAGTAGGATATGGCCCGAGAACAGTTTGTAGCCCGCTGTGAGCTCAAGGGCACAGCTAGGACAAGTCAATCCAATTTTTGTTCTCAGTGAAATTCGGCTGTTTGGCTTTCATATCAGTCTGTGTTTGTTCAGTTGGAAAACACGCTTTCATTGCGTAGATATTTGAAGCTGAAAAGGGAATACTTTTTCCCGCGACTCGATTAGTTCAAACCCCTGGCTTTGATGATGACGGCAGGCAGAAGTTCGCATCTTTTCCAAGGCAATTTAGACTACCTCTTCCCCCGCACCCACTTCTCGGTCTAACTGGGTGTTGTAGATGGAAAAAACAAACATGTTGCCGCGGGAAGGAATCTGTCAGCAGCACTACTTAGGTGATTTGACTTTGTCCTCGCTTCTCTTTTCTAATTCGTCTCTCAATACGCATCGGCTGCAACGCCGAAATCGTGCGAATTGCAATTTACAAGTGGCGGTGAGGAGAGGGCATCTCTTGCCCCGTGTTTTCATTCCCGCGTCCTTTGTTTCACGAACGCGAAATGTCGTGATGCCTCTTTGTACAACGCTACAAAAGCAGAAGCAGTAGAGAATGTTGTGTTTACCGAGGAGAAAAATTTCACGGCCACGTGGCATTACCTGCTAAAAAAGAAAATCACAGGCTGGTCACAAGTGCGTAACGCGAGTTTGTGGGCGTTAGCTGTGCTCTGACAGCAAAGATGTTTCACAAACGTGTTCATTTTTTTTCTCTCTTAAAGTCAGACAGCTGGAGGTGAATCCGGACTTTCCCAGGACTGCAGTGATATCGTGCACTGTGCTTCGGTGGTGGGTTTCGAGCCAACCACTTTCCGCCGCCGAGGCCCAAGCCACTATATAGTCGGATACAACTCAAGAAGGCAGCGCCTTTTCCCCGTCAAAGGCTCCGCTCCCAGCCAATGGCGTCGGCCGATTCTCATGACGCTGCTAGGGTAACAATGCCGGGAGTGGTAGTTGAAATGGGAAAATCCCTTTCCTCTGTATGGTCAGGGATAGAACCTTCTCCCCATTGTGGCACCACTCCCTGCATTATCGCCCTAGCAGGGTCATGAGAATCTGCAGACACCATTGGTTGGAAGGGGGTGGCGGTGGTGATCTCTTTTATTACTCCCCAAAACAGGGGACCAGTCCAAGAACCGGTCGCGCTGACTTAGAGGAGGTCGGTGGGGATCTCTTGGGATGTCGCGTCCTCCACCGCGCGGTGGAAGGGGGTGCTTTGACGGGGAAAAGCCGCTGGGGATTGCCTTCCACCCCATCTCTATCTACCGTCTCCTGTAAAAGTGGAGGGAGGTTTTACACTCTCCACTTCGCCACCTGCGAACCGAAACGGGTGGCAGGTGGGTTGCGGACGCCGACGACGGAGCGGAATTGAGGAAAGAGCAAATAAGAGCTAACGCTCCAAACTTCGTAATGTCGATTCATTCTCTACATGAAAGTTAGTAATAACGGAGTAACTACTCATTGACATCCACCAAAGCGCAGCCATACGGCTACGGGTGGTTGTTAATGAGTAATCACTCCCTTGTTACAAATCTACCCCACCTTGGGTCTGCTGAATTTCTACGCCAAATTCATCAAAGATTTAGCCACAGTAGCTGCACCAATGTACGATCTGCTAAAAAAGGACAGGAGTTGGGCGTGGACGGACGAATGTTCAAGATCATTCGTGGAAGCCAAGCAGCGTATCGTAGACAGTCAAGTTCTGACTTTTTACGACGTGAAAAAGCCAATCGGTTTAAGCTGCGACGCGTCGGCCTACGGTCTTGGGGCAGTAATGTTTCACGTCATGCCTGATGGTTCGGAAAGACCCATTTCATTTGCCTCCAGAACATTGAGTGTAGCGGAGCGCAACTATGCGCAAGGCGAGAAGGAAGCCCTAGCATTAATTTTTGGTCTGAGCAGGTTGCATAGATACCTGTACGGGCGCAAATTCACGCTGTATACAGACCATCAACCACTGTTGGGGATCTTGGCATCAGATAAATCAATTTGACCTACATGAAATTTATTTGCATCCAGTTTTCTTAACTGTACCTTTCCTAAAATTTCCACTTCGTGCTCGAAAGAAACACCATTCCTTTCAATAACATTTTTTAGGAAGATGTCAGGCTTTGTTTATCCACGTGTAAAACGAACGACACAACTGGCCATACCATGTGCTTGTACAAACACGTGGTTCGATTTTGTTTCCTTGAATAAGGGCGAGTTTGGGTCAGACAGCAAGGCCTGACCCTTCCTGCCTCATTAGGAAAGAATTCTGCTACACGAAAAATTAGGCGCCAGTGGCATAGCTTTGCGGCATTGGGAACTTTCATTGCGTCACACCTCGAATGCGCGTGGGGTAGCGTGAAAAGTTGCCACATATCACGGGTAAAATAAAAATTTTACGTCACGCTCATTCCGATGCAGTGCACCTTATTCGTAAAGTCGCTTTTTGTCGTGTCCGGTCGCTGTGTTGAATGCAGCGAAAGACGCACACGGTACTTTTAGACTTCGTTTATTTACAGCTGAAGAGGGTGCGACCAGCGTCGACCGAGGCAGGAGCCGAACTGGCCGCCCGAAGAAAGGAGGGAGCTGAGAAGCGTCCACGGGAGGGAGTGGCTTCCCAGAACAGGAGGAGGGTGCGGGGGCGCACCGTGGGGGGGCATCTGGTGACAGCGTGCGACGAGGGGCAAGTGTCGTTAGGAGGGGAATGCGAGTGGTCGTTAGGAGGAGGATGCGAACTGTCGTTAGGAGGGGAATGCGAGTGGTCGTTAGGAGGGGGCGCACACACACAAAAGCAATACGGGGACACAACACTTTTTTACCATTTTGAAGTTTAAACGCTCTTTGCGCCCGAAATGAACAAGTGCCATTCATTGTCACACATAGCGGCGCTTGATGTCAAAACAGGCAACTTGTGTCCGCGGACGCTACTGAGAGACTGCATTTTACAGAAGGGGCAAGCGTAGAGCGGGGACGCTCGCTTTCTGCATAAGTGTGGTGGATTCTGAGACAGCAGCAGTCCTACAGTATCGTTCTTGTTTGTACGTGGTATGGCATTATAGGGAGTACTCACAGACGTCACAGTGGCCATCATTATGTTTCACGTGGAGCATGGCGAAAAGTCGCGCGCATAACTGATAGGCTTATCAGCATCTGCTCCGGCCTGCACCACTGAAGCTTCGCGCTGTACAATAAAATGGCGCCTCTGACATCACGTCAGTTACCCTTTCATAGTGAGGAGATAAGCGTCCAAAACACGAATGATGACTAAGTAGAGACACCGTACTCTTTTAGAAGGAGTGCGCTGGTATACAACATACTTCATTTTTACTCTCTTCTAGGCGGGAGCCGGAAAAATGTCCCCAGAAAAAACGTCCCCGGAAGATACATCCCCGGAAAAAACGTCCCCGGAGCAAACAACCCCAGAAAAAACGTCCCGATTTGCGAAGTAGGAAAAAATGTCCCCAAACGGGTGACATCAAACGTATCGTAAGCCGCCATAATTTGAGCATCCGGCCGCCTCGCATGTGTACATGCAGGCAACTTGCATGCATGCGACTCGCATGCATGTACGGTTCGCATGAGGCGGATACAAGTTGTTTGCCGGTGGTACGAGTCACTGATTTGTAAACGCAACGGCATGGCCAGAGCAACGCAAGTGTGGCAGTAGTTTATCGCTCAACGCTTGAAAGGTTTGCAACAAAACACATGATGAGAAGGACATTTCGATATACAAACTAAATACAAGAAATTATCATGGACTGCAGAAAGCAAGTGTAAAAAATATATATCTATCGTCAGATCATAACGAAGGCACTTGACATCATGACCGAACGTTTCTTGCTGGGCATCGTGTTTGTAGGCACAAGGACTGCGCGTGTCCTCTACACTATCATCGAGCTATCACATGACGCCGACGCAATATTTAGGGGTGGTAGTTCAGCGCTTATGCACTGCACCTGGAGACAGTTTTCTGTCAAGTGGGTTCCGGAAGAAATTTTTTTCTTCACTTGGGGACGTTTTTTCCTAGACGGTGCTTCCTCAGGGGACCTTTTTTCCAAGGACCTTTCTTCCGGGGATGTATGTTCCGGGGACGTTCTTTCCGGGGACGTTTCTTCCTATACACCCCTTCTAGGCGTATTCATGCTTAGAGTGTAGTGGAGCTCTGTGGATTAATTTCCACCACCTGAGTTTCAGTAACGTATACTGACGTCGCAGTGTACACGGGCGTGTTTGAATGCGGCCGCCGCGGTCGGAATCCAATGCCGCGACCTCGTGCTGCTCAGCCATTGTGCCCGTTATCGAATATTGCGCCGCCAAGGAGGATCGTTTGTGTTTCGTCTCTCTAGGAACAACCAAGTAATGGGCTTTTAAACAAGCGAAAGCTCCAAATGTTACCAGCAGAAGAAACAAACCGCCCTCTAGCTGGTCGCAGAAGGGCGGCTGCCCTGAATGCCACTTACCGCGATAAGCTGGGTGTACGGCAGGAGCGCCAACAGGGGTGTCCGCATGTGTCCCATGTACGCTACTGGAGCCATGGCGGTGAAGAGGGTAATCTGGAAGATCACGGAGTACGTCACTGCTCATTCGATGAGCACCGTCTCGGCTCCTGCTTCCGAATGTACAATTCAAGAACGAAGCGGAAAATTCCCCCAGAAGGAGGCCCTCCAGCATATGCGTCGACCGATTATTATGATCTCGTGGTTAATTCCCTTGAACCTCCTAGTGTGATATCCTAGGAATCTGGCAGATGCAAGGGAATTAACGGCGGATTAAGCGGATTAGCCTCGGTACCCTGACAATCGGTCGATGTCACTGGTTGGAGGGCTTGATCTGAGAGAATTTTCCGCTTCTTTCCTGATGTATCAGCAGCGCGATCGCAATTAAAACAGGAAGAAGAATATAGTGCAGAGCGCTGAACTTCCAACTATTATTTAAACAAAACTGAACCCGCACTTACATACACACACCAGGTAAAAGCCCACCAGGGGGAGAAATCAAGGCGCGCGATTTAACTGGGGCCCACACGATGTCGGCATCAAAAGATACAAGAATCCCACTTATACAATGAGTTCCATGAAATGAAGCACACGTCATTTGCACGCGTCACTTTGGAAATACTAAAGTATGCTTGGCGAAAGCCTTGTGGTCAACCCACTGCCGCTTCCCTGAACCGCTTGGCGCGGAATCACTGGGTCGCTTCGGAGCCATGCGTCTCACTCACTCAACTGCAACCAGACGCCTGGCGAAGGAGCGGCGGTGCAGCTGCCACCGCCGACGCGCGCGCGCTCGTTCTACCGCTACTGTGGGACGTCACTGTTGCTATGCATAGCTGCGCCCCCCACCGGCGCGCCGGTTGCTAAGTAGGGGAGGAGGTTGCGGTTTTGCTTTCTCCTTTCCCAGCTCCCGCTCTATTGCTTTCGCAGCTTAAAGGGTGTCCACTGCTGGTTACAAGGGTCAAAGGCGACGGCGACGCCGCGAAACGCAGAAACGAGCGCCTAGAGATGCGCTCTAAAAAAAAAAAACTCGAGGGGGTGTCACGTGACAAACTTGAAGCCTAGTAATAAATCTACAAAGGGAGAAAGTCGGCCTCTCTGTGACAGTATGTGGCGTGTTTTACTGGCCAGGTCCACGTCTCGGCCGTTATGCGAGGCTGATCTACGCGTTCACGACGAGAAAAGCGTTTTTAAAATTCACGAACTTTCAACGTGCAGCTGTGCTGCGAGAATAATTGGTATGGTTATTTTTTTAATGCGAGAGCAGTAGGACGGCCATGACGGCGAAAACTGTCCGGCGTCAGTGCGAAAGTGCACCTGCCAACCGAGACAGGTAGCGCTTAGTGGAGTTTCCGCTCTCCACCTCCACTCCTCCTCCTGCCACCTGCTGTGACACCTGCTAGAAAGAAACACTGGATATCATGACATTTATCCAGCATATTTATATATGATATAAAGAATTCGGCACAGAAAAATTTAAAAGGGAAGTGGTTGCTCATGGCAGTGAAACATACTTCCATCTGTCATAAGGGTGCCAAATAAAATACCAGAGGGGACAGCTAAGCTCCGCTTGTAACGGTGTAACACGGTGTAACGTGGTAGCGTTAGTAGGTTAATGCCCATATATGCAGAACTGGTAATTCTCTACTAAATATGCATAGAGCATTGCGAGTCCTCACACCACTCCTGGCGGTTAAGCGAGCTGACATTGGTGAAGCTTGTGAGACCCAGGTTGCTCTTCCCGAGCAACCTCTCACGAGCAACCATTATTTGAACTGCCACCTGCCACGGTGGTCAGTTTGCTCACAATCCGGTGGGTAGGATGCGATGACGCCACAAGTTCACGTGATCTAGGCTGTCGGAGCCATGGAGAAAAAAAAAACCTAGGAGGGAGCGTGACGTCATAATCATAAAAAAATATAATGGAAAGCATCATGGGAAATAGGCCCTCACGTGACAAGGCAGCGGTAGCTTTTAGCCGGATTTCGGTCTCGGTTTCGCTCTATAGCTGTGTGGCGCTGTGCTTCTGGGATACATCGGAGCACGGACGTTAACTAAAAAGCACCGCGACCCAAGCTGGTTGGCAGTATGGTATCTGTGGAGACCCTATTTCCCAAGAGTCAGTGCGCAAAAGGGCCCTCGGCAGGGTGTCAGAGGAGGATGGCTCGCAGAGGCAGAGCGTGTGACGTCACGCACCCTCCTAGTATTTTTTCCTCCATGGTCGGATCGGCCGCTCCTGGTGCTAGGGTTTAAACGGTAGACGCCGACGCGGGACGATTTTTTCCGACATGGGGTACTATAGTTCTCCCGCGTTAGGCGTTAAAATCAAAATTTATCCGTGAGTGCATTGACGTTCAATAAAGCGAAGAACAGAAGCTCACCTTTCGGTTAAATTCGGGCCTCTCAGAGAGGAGACCGAAGAGAACTTGGGATCCTTGGGACCAGCCAACGTACTGAAGACTGTCTCGCTCGGTGATGTTCAAAACTGTGTCTATCGTGACTGGCAGGTCATGCTTAACCATTTCGTCGAAACTGAAAAAGTAATGTGTGTATACTACAATGTGTTAGCGTCAGAGGATAACGTGTTATCGCTAAACGTCCGGGCAAAGGTAAGCCGTTGACCGTGCGGGTGTGAATCTTTGAAAAAACTTCCTATTTGGTCCTATTTGCCGTTAAAAGAGTTTCTGCGCAGCGCGTGCTTATGTGCTTGACAAGTCTCAGCGCAATGGGTAATTTTAAAATTTTCCTGCGGCGTAGAATGCAGCAGAGATGAGTCAGGGCTATAAAGTAACATATAGGTGTGTAGTCTGCGTGTTCTTGTGACGGTGGTTAATAGCCACGTCTGTAGACAGTTTAGAGCGACGTTCATATGAGGCGCTTCAAACGGAGCACGACAGTTGAATGCGCTCGAGTCGGACTTGTTAGGAAATGTCAGTGTGCCTGCTAATATTAGCTCGTATATTGTAATTAAAGCGTTTCTGCTCCAAGGTGGAGGTCGAAGTTCCTATACGTCGTAAATAGGAGATCTTTGTAAAGCACACCGTGTAAGGTTTCGGTGCAGATTAATCGGCGGGGCTGACCTGAAGTTCCAGAAGGCCGGATTATTCGTGGTGTATAGAATGTGGCTGGTGTAGACGTTGCCGCGGAAATTGCCCAGCCAAACGTCGTAGCCCGCGTCGGCGAGTAGAAATCCTGCGGGAAAGAGAAGGATGTATGGAAGGAATGATTCCGTTATTTGCGAACAAGAGCGAATGAAGGCCTTATAAAAGACTGTGTTGAGTGCAAAATTGATGCAATTATAACTTTGAAGAAAATGAATAGAAACGCATGAACTATACCAATATTTTCGTCAAGATCGGCGACCGCACCCCTTGCTATTTGCCCGCGTAAAACATCTAAGCCTCACTGTCTGGTCAGTTCTTCCGAACGCGCATTGCATTTTCGCCATCAGGCGACATTCTACAGGCCCGTGTACTGTGCGATGTCAGTGCACGTTAAAGAACCCCAGGTGGTCGAAATTTCCGGTGCCCTTCACTACGGCGTCCCTCATAGCCTGAGACTCTTTGGGACGTTAAACCCCCATAAACACGCAGTGCGTGGTGCCACTGTCATCTGAGGAGCAGCTCTTGTCGGTCAGGGGTTTGTGGCAGAAATATATATAACGACGAAAGAGCAAGCGAAAGGAAAATAATAAGAACAGCGGCTTATCTTGTACCTTCCGTAGCCATAGCTAGGTTAAACGACCCTCTGCTCATTGAAGCCTTCAGAGGTTGCACAGTGCTTAAAAACCGCATCAGCAAAGGGCGAAAAGAACCGCGTCCGCGCGTGCGTCCATCTTTCGAGAAGTTTTGACAAAATATTACTCATTGCTGACAAAGAGCGCGTAGCCTTGAGCGTGCTGCGTGATGCCCTCTCCACTCCCCTCGCGCGACGGCGGCGGCGGGTCGGAAAGAAGAGACTCGAATTCACTGGATACCTGTCTCCACGCCTGACCAATGGCGACGTGTGACCGGCGCGACAATGGGAGTGAAACTGTACAGTTAATACTTTGTGTATGTGCGCACATGCCTTGGTGCGAAGAAACGTACTATATATGAGAGACGTTGAGCGCTGTCTGTCAGCCCGCACGACTACCGGGTCGATACCACCCGCCCATCCATGGACCAGCGAGGCAGCGTGCGCCAGCCTTCGAGACGGCTCCGTCGTGGTCCTCCGGTCATCGGACTGTCGCAGTGCCCGGGGTGAACGAATTGTGTTCTTTTGTATTTATCTCTCTCCTGTGTTACTGCACTTTAGAAACGTGGAGGCTAACAAAGAGGGTTCAGCTTAAGTTAAGAAGAACGCAGCGAGCTATGGAAAGGAAAATGATAGGTGTAACGTTAAGGGATCGAAAGCGGGCGGAGTGGGTGAGAGAACAAACGCGCGTTAATGATATCCTAGTTGAAATCAAGAGGAAAAAGTGGGGTTGGGCAGGGCATGTAATGCGAAGACAGGATAACCGCTGGTTCTTAAGGGTAACGGAGTGGATTCCAAGAGAAGGCAAGCGTAGCGGGGGGCGGCAGGAAGTTAGGTGGTCTGATGAGATTAAGAAGTTTGAAGGGATACGGTGGCTGCAGCTGGCGAAGGACAGGGTTAGTTGGAGAGACATATAGGAGAGGCCTTTGCACTGCAGTGGGCGTAGTCAGGCTGATGATGATGATCTCTTGTATTGTGTCCTCTCTCTTGTGTTACTTTTCATGTGTTGCATTACTTTGTGGGGTCACTTCGTGTTATTACGAGAGTTAGAAAATCCTGTTATTGTCTCTTTCTGAATAAAGTTGCTTTGCTCGTGAACCTTTGGCTCCGACTCGTTCTCTGGGTGGCGACCTGCGAAAGTTGGGCACCAAACGACCGCCCCCCTCGTCACTTGGTAGCTCGTTTCTGGCTCAGCTTGCCACAATGAGTTGAGTGCATCTCCTTTGAGACCGAGACGGCTACCACCACACGCTCTAAGGGAGTCTGGGAGTGCAAGCAGAACTGCGGGAAGGTGACAACGGCATGATCGAGAAACAAAGTGTCATGGGTTCTTTACATTTTAAAAAGAGCGTACCTACTGAACGTCCCGCACACGTTTCCCATCATCATTGCCCTGATTCGCTCTTGTCGGTCGAGCATTTGCTCCGAACCAATAGCTATCGATGTGCATAATTTCGCGACTGTAGCTACTTTGGTTGCACTGTTTGAATTCGATCTAGTACTCAAGGCGCTCACCTAAGCTTTGGTGTGGGAAGTTGAGGACGAAGTCAGTGGAAGACATGGCCGTGCCGTGCATCAGAAGCACGGGCGTCTTATCGCCAGCGGCGTAGACTGTAGGCTCCGTGTCGTTCCGTCTCCCGTGGGGAATTCGCTGGATGCGCAGCAGGTAGCCGTCTTCGGTGCTTACCTCGTGCTCTTCCACGGGGTAGCCCTTGCTTGTTATAAGTTGGGACTTGAGGAGGAGAAAAATAAGTGAGGCAGTGAATAAGAAAACAAACAATGGTACCGACCTCTTCAGAGAATAACGCTGCAGTACAAACATGTTTGGTTGACTAGTCTATTACGTTACCACTCAATTAAGTGTGACCAACTGCGTGCTGATATGTGGGCACACAGGTGTTTTTGTGCCTCTCCATCATTAAATTGCAATCGCCGTCGCCAGGAAACAGGTGGGAGGATTAAATAGAGGGAAAAGTTACACTGCCGTCTATGCAAGTTCCTTAAAGAACGTTTCATCCATCAAGGACATGCTGGCAAGATGAAGTTCCTTACTTGGCTTCGCTAATGTTGTGCCGAAACCGTGTATTCTGACAGCTGCGCAGCGATTCAGTGGCTAGATCTAGCCACCGCAGCCCCAACGCTCTCCACCCTCTGCAGATTGAAGTCTTTTCCTTTATAAAAATGGTCTATAGACAGTCTATAGACTTCTTATTGACTCTACTGACTTCCTATAGATATTGCTTTTTGTATATTCATAGTCTATAGACTGTCTATGGGCAAAAGTCCAGTAAAAGTGTATGGCCATAAATCTATAGATTGTCTATACACTGTCTATGACATTTGTATTGTCTCTAGACTGTTCTCTAAGATTTGTTCACAGATAGTCTATAGACTTTATAGGCAGAAGTCTATAGACTGTCTAAAACTTTTTTGTAAGTGCTAATAGAAAGTGTTTTACTAGTCACCAAATTTAATGTTGCTCCATGGCAGACATTAGGCTCGTGTAGAAATTAGAAAGACATTCTTTTGATGTTTGCCCAGGGAAAAAGTTGCGCGCGTATTTTTGCGTTTGAATCCACGTTTTCGGTCCAACAGCAGCCAAGCCAAAGACCAAGATTTCATCTTCCCGGCATACCTTTGGTGGATGAAGTGCAGCGTTGCCAGTTTTCCATCCAGGTAGAGATGAGAAAAATCTGTACGAACCAGAGCTCTGGAGGAGAACGTCATGCTGGTGAAACATATGCGGGTCAAATCTTATTTCATCTCGCGTAGACTTTCTTGCGTGCTTACCGGAACTGAACGTCGGAATGAAGAGGCATAAAAAGGCTGTCAAGAAGCAAGTATACCGCGGTATGCTTTCTGCACGTAATGAAAAGGCTGCAGCACCGACTCACCACGTTTCGCGACGCATCCGAATCCATGTGGATCCTGCTGTGAGCGCAGTGAATGTTCCCCAGAACGAGTGCTACGGCGCGGCACAGTTGCTGCAACCTCATAACCTGTTTGAAGAAAACACCCCAGTCGAAAAACACAACAGAAAAAGATTCTGTCGTCACAACGAATTTTCTGTGATGTTTTTGACCAAAAAACTGTAGGAACAACAGAAATTTTTGCAATGATAACAAAATTTTTTTGTAGTTATTACAGAATGAAATTTTCGCAATGGCAACAGAATTTTTTGTAGTTACTACAGAACTGCAGAATACAGAAAAGTACTACAGCACTACAAAAAGTCATACAAAAAAAAACCAAAAATCTACCGTGACGACAAAACAAAGATTTTTCGTATTTTTGACGCGGTCATGTCTTTGTTCTCGATTGGGACGGTCCTATCGTCGTCGTATCTTAGGCTCTCATTTCCAAACACCTAATCATCGATGAGGGTATGTCGGGAATTACGATCGTTCATCATGTTAAGGTTTCGTCGGTGACAAAAACTCACATCGACTTTGTCTCCGGTCGCCCGAAGCTGTGTTGCAAATCACGGCGGGCGCTGGCCCCCTACTTGACAAGCACGAATAGCCGCTAGCCTTTTTGCAAACAGATTGTACAGGTACCGGCCTTACAATAACGGGTATGTTGCACACTCCACACTCCACACGACACAGAACGGGACGCTCGCGCTTTCATAATGAATCTGTTTCGTATATATGCTTGTACTGCCCTGGTTAGACATCTCCGGGCCATAAGGCCGCCTGTACAGCTGCGTAGTGGGGCGCTTCCGACGCCATAATTAATGTCCGAATGTGTGGATGGGCGAGGATGATGTTGCTGCTTCCGGTTTAAAGATTTGAACCTTCAAGGCTGAAATTAGACACAAAGCTCCAATGTACAGCGCAAGAGCGAACCTCTTGACCTCGGGGCTTTCGATTACAGCTGTATGCACCTAAGCCTTCCACCTCTCCTCATCGCGACTTTCCGCGTTTCCTCGTCTCCTCGTCTCCTCCACTTCCACACCCCATTGCGTTGAAAAAAAAAAAAATGTGCTCGTTTACGACGGCCTCAGAGAACCAATGCTTTTCATCCATGACACGAAGAGCTTATGCATGGTGACCAAAATTAATCTTCATAGGTTATATTTTTAAAGTTAGGCTCCTGCGAGAAACATGAAATCCACCTCTGCACTTAAGTTATGTTGTCAGGGGAACCCAAAGTTAGATGATAATTGTTACCGTCAGGCATCTAATTAACTACAAATGCAACAGCAGGTAACTGAAACCTTACTCCTAGTATCAATATTTATTGTCAACGAGCAGTAGAATTTGCTGGTGTAAAAATATGGAACAATATACCCTGCGCAATAAACATGCTCGAATGTTTCCAAAGGAACTTGAAGAACGCTATCTGCAGCTGCTTCCCCTCGCGTGATTTGCTTTCCCTTCATTCACATATTAGATAGCAAGCTTTATAAATTTTGTTTACTTCGTCACAACGTCAACCATGACAATGGGTTCTCAAAACAACGCAGAATGTTGTTTGCTGTTTAATACTATTCTCATTCACACCACTTTTGTTGCGAGAGCAACACTACGCGAGTCGCCGAGCCATTTCACGGAGCCGAGGAAAGGCCATACTGCGCATGCGCGAGGACGGCGCACAGGTGGTGCGCCGCCGCCGTCGCTGCGCGGGTGACCCAGAGGTGCCGCCGCCGCGCTCGCCAGTTGCGCATGCGCAGTAGCGGCGCATAGCTAGCGTGCCGGGGCCGCCGCCGCTGCCGCGCACTCCCCATCACTTCTTCTTTTCGAACGCCAAAGAAAATTGTAATGTGGCATTGATGTTTTGTGTGGTTAATTTTGAAAAAAAAGGAAGGCGTTTTTCTTTTTATTATATTTTCCTTTTTCTTGCTACTGCATAATTGTCTAATATTTACTACTTGGTGCTGCAAAATGCACACCCGTTGTTTTCTCTGAATTTTGTTCACTGTCATGACTTTTACCTTTCCTATTCATTGCCTGAATTCTAGCTTCGTGTCGGACCTGTCGCTATCCTTTGCCTATTGGTCCTGAAAGTTTTTTTTGTAATTTTTTGAATATTAAGATGAGAATAAAAATAGTGATGATGGAAAAAAAACAAATCGATTAACGAACTGCTTAGTGACTGCATTAAGCGGGGATTCAACAGGATAGCTAAGCGGGCGAGTTGGTGATACATTATGCAAAAAACAGCGCGAACAAACGGAGACGAAAAGAAGAATACACAGGAACAAGCGCAGGAACAGCGCTTGTTCCTGTGTATTCTTTCGTCCCCGTTTGTTCGCGCTGTTTTTTGCTTAAGCGGGGATGTTTGCATCGCAAAATTAGATGCAGTCGTTTTCTTGCACAATTCCATTTGGTACAATTCTCCTAGCACGCTTGAGTAACGAGAGAGTAGTTTCCAAATTTTAAGCTCTCTTAATTTGCGCATGCAATGCAGCGTGACAGTCGGCGCGAACTTCCTCCAGGCGTGAAGCGGCTTTTTGTCTGCCAACGGCGTAGAGCGACCGTTGACGCTGATAACTGTTTCCCTTATTGACTGCCACCGCCTGGCATTCGATATTACGATAAATGAGAGGGAACTTTGGGTCGAATATCGGGGAACACGCGTGCGCTACACCAGTTCTACCAAATGGAATTGTGTAGAAATGCAACCGCCTCTATTCTTCCAATATAAACATTTACGCTAGCCGCAGTCGCTAATAAGTTGCCTAATATATTTTATTTAGATGCCTGGCGGTGAGGAATATCTCAATTTCTTATGTGCTGTGAAAGATCTTGCTTACCTCTCTGTACCTAATGTGAAGAAACTTGCCGAGCTTAATTTTGACCGCTGTGTATAAAAAAGACGTTGCACGTGGGTCTGTTTCAAAGGCGAGCTCCTAATTCAAGACTTCGTCCAGTGCGGCTTTAAAACTCGCCATGAACAGCTATAGCGCCACGTTGTTGTAATCTGAACCGACATTGGTGTTTCAACCTAAGTCCTAAGCACACCATCATTCTCTAACTCTGGCCGATGTTAGTCACAAAGTTTCATGTGCGGAACAACGGACACAATTCTTTAACGCAATACTTCAGGCTGATATACAAAAACTGGGCTAGAAAGCATCTTGCGCTCTCTTTCTCTAGCAAACTGTAACCGTAACACAGCATCGGTACTGCTGCGCGTTACACTTCTGTTCAATATGACTACGGTTCGCCTGGTTTTAGTCGCTGGCATCGGCAACAGGCGTTGCATATCTGTGAGTATCCCGAAGATTAAACAAACAGAGGCCTTAAAATGTTGTCACGCTTTTTTTTGTGGAAAAACGTGGCAACATAATCTTTACACTTTCCTCCTTTGTGTGCGCAGGAAGTAGGTTGGTTGGTTTATGGGGTTTAATGTTGGTTGGTTGGTCTATGGGGTTTAACGTCCCAAAGCGACTAAGGCTATGAGAGACACCGTAGTGGAGGGCTCCGGAAATTTCGACCACCTGGGGTTCTTTAACGTGCACTGACATCGCACAGTACACGGGCCTCGAATTTCTCCTCCAAAGAAATTCAGCCGCCGCGGCCGGGATCGAACCCGCGTCTTTCGGGCCAGCAGCCGAGCACCATAGCCACTGAGCCACCGCGGCGGCGCGCAGGAAGTAAGCAAAAGGCCTTGAGAAAGGGCGCACATGTTTCCCCAATGACCGCCAGATAGCACTGAGAAAGTGGCGTTGTTCGTGCTGTTGCCATACACGTGGACAGTAGAAGCATCATACTGGAATACCCATTCATCATGAGTCTGCAGCGACTCGAAGGTCTGGTTTGGTTTGGTTTGTTGGGGTTTAACGTCCCAAAGCGACTGAGGCTATGAGAGACGTCGTAGTGAAGGGCTCCGGAAATTTCGACCACCTGGGGTTCTTTAACGTGCACTGACATCGCACAGTACACGGGCCTCTAGAATTTCTCCTTCATGGAAAGTCGGCCGACGCGGCCGGGATCGAACCCGCGTCTCAAAGGTCCCTTCACTGAACTGAGGGGAAAGAGATGTTAGTTTTCTTAGTGCGAAAGCACTAATCCGGAGGTTCAGAGCCTAGCAAAATCGTCTAGTGTACGAGGTCTGTTAGAAAAGTATCCGACCTTTGGCCGTAGAAAAAAAACTTGCATAACTGGACCGTTGCAAACCTAGCCACCTTCAAAGTGGTCTACTTGGGACTCCACACACTTCTCCCAGCGGTGCTGCCATTGTGCGAAGTATTCCGAAAAGGCCCTTTTTGGAATGGAGTTTAGCTCAGCTGTCGTTGCAGCCATAATGTTCTTCCTTGTCTGGAATCGCGCTCCTTTCAATGGCCTTTTAATTTTGGGAACCAGCCAGAAGTCGCAGGGGTCATATCAGGACAGTAAGGAGTCTGTTGAACTACAGGAGTCTTGTTTTTCGCCAGAAAATCTTAATCGAGTGCGAGGAATGTGCAGGAGCATTGTCGTGATGGGTGCGCCAATTTCCTGTTGACCTCAGCTCCGGGTTCTTGCGCCCCACAGCATCATGTAGGCAACGGAGGACATCCCTGTAGTACTCTTTGGTCATTGTTTGAGCCTGTGGAGTGCGTACTCGTGGTCTGCCACACAGAGGGTGTCAAAGAAAGCAGTCAGCATCACTTTCACATTGGTGCGCACTTGGCGGGCCTTCTTAAGTCTTGGTGACGTGGAATGTTTCCACTGTGACGACTGGGATCTGGTTTTCGGGTCGTACCTGTACACCCAAGACTCGTCACCAGTGATTTGATGTTGATGAAGTCGGGGTCACTGTTTGCGGAATCCAGCATGTCTTGTGAGACTGAATCACGAAGCTGATTTTGCTCCACCGTGAGCAGCTTCGGCACAAATTTCGCCGCAACTCTCTCCATGGCCAAATCTTCGGTGATAATGGAATGTTCGGAGAAATTGCTCATGTCCACCTCTTCCTCGATTTCTCGGATAGTCACGCGACGGTCCCGCATCACCGCAGCGTTCAGTTCGGCAATGACCTGGTCATTTTGGCATGTTGGTAGCCGATTGGAGCGTGGCTCGTTCTCCGCCGATGTGCGGCCATCTTTAAATCAATTGTACCACTTCTTAATCTGTGTGCTGCTCATAGCATCGTCACCGAAAGCCGTCTGAATATTTCGAATGGTTTCCACTTGGCTGTCGCCCAGTTTATGGCAAAATTTGATGCAGTAGCGCTGCTCCTCTCATTCCGCCATTTTCCTTGCAATAAAAAACCGACGAGAGCACTGCGCCCTGTCTCACTCAAATGCTGCGTCCGAGCGACTGACGCTATCGGCAGGCGGGAAAAAATTCGTGCATGCGCATGAAGGTTCAAGGTCGCCTGATCCAAGCGCGCTTGTTTCATATCCATCAGGTGTTCGCAAAAAAAAAATAAAGTCGGATACTTTTCTAACAGACCTCGTATGTCCGAGAAACTGTCCAAGCGTGAGTGCTCCGTTGTTGTTGTCAGCATTTGAAAAATGGCACATACCCACACTGGGGGATCGGTGAAGAATCGGGAGGCAAAGGTTTCTATTCACCTATACACAGTAAAGGCAAAGGACAAGCACACGGGAGCGCAACACCAGGGGAGTCTACCACAAGGAGGGCAGGGAGTGAAGCAAGATATGAGTTTGGATTGGAGAGATAGAGAGAAAGAGAAAAAAATGAAGGAATGAATAATTCAAAATGTAAAAATTCAGGGGGCACTTTGGCTCTCTAAAGTGCTGCAAGGCGAAAGCATTTCCTGGCCACTGTTTGTTTTTATTTACTTTTTTATTTTTCATATTTTGTTTTATTTATTTTTGTTCCTTTTCTTAATTTTATTGTTTTTTATTTTTATTTTCACATCTTATTTTACTTTGTTTTTATTTTTGTTTATTCTATTTTTTATTTTCCTTTTCTTGACTTTACTCCTTTTATTCTATTTATGAAGCCCATGCATACACTAGATGCGCCTTTATTCATGCTGGAACCTTGAGCCTTTTAAGCAGTGACGCCGAAAGGCAGACGAATCTGCCGACGCGTCTGTCGACACGGCTGCCGACGCGTCTATCGACACTTCTGCCGACACTTCTGCTGACGCGTCTGTCGACACGGCTGCCGACGCGTCTGTCGACACTCCTGCCGACGCGTCTGTCGACTCGGCTGCCGACGCGTCTGCTAACGACAGTATGAGGCATTAAAGGCTTTCGCCTTAATAAAGCTCCGTCCCGCGGCGCTGCCCGCTCATCATTGTCTTCTACGTAGCAAAGATCCGTGCTTTCGCACTGAAAAGAATGTGCTAAAAAAAAAACATTCTCTCTAGTTTTTTAATTTTTGTTCAGTAAACTTAAGCTGTGACAACGATGAACTGCTGCCAGAGAGGAGAAGAAAAAGAAAGAAGGGAAGAAAGGGAGAAATACAGAATAAAATGAAAAGAGCCACCGAAAATCAGTCTGAAAGGAACTAGTTAGACCACAGAACGTGATTATCAACACCGCTCATGTTCGCGTAACCTGTCCCAGTCTGCCAAAATTGCCGACGACGTTACGTAGTCGTCTTATCTGCATCGAGGGTAGTCTGCGGGACAGAAGTGAGGGTCACTAATATTTTATAAAAGGGCAAGGCGTCTTGGGTAGTCGGCGCGCCTGAAATCGCCATAGACAGACACAGCAGGCCTTTTGCCTTTCTTCCCTGATCGTCGACGTGCTGCTCACGGTACGAAATGTAGCCTTCCGGACTCACATTCTGAAAGAGACTCGTTACATGATGAGGCACTTCCCGCAAATCCGCCTGAGACCCCAGGCGCTCGCAAGCATATCACATGTGCGGTCAAAGCGTAGGAGGGGGTGGGTATCACTGCTAGCGCGCTTGTTTGACACAGTATAGGATACAAAAAAAGTAAAAAGCAACACCAGTTGACAACGTTGACCAGTGACCAGCCGCGTGCTGTATTACTCCTCTAAACAATCCTAGCTGTAGGCGAAATCAGCATTTGAATGTCGCACTCAGAGGTATCAAAACTCTTTCAGTTGTGATTCCTTGTGACTAGCTTTTTACTCAGGTGGGAAGAAAAGCTTTAGCAACGGACTGTTTCTTTGTAGTGGAGAAGCAGTGTGCCGTGATAATGAATGTGGGCTACGCCCACATTCATTACCACGGCACGCTGCTTCACGGCACTTTCATGCATTATCACGGCACTTAACGAACTTAACGATAGAAAGATGGGTTGGATAAATATGACGTTCACGAGAGGACAAGACGGGACAGTCCCATCCAGTCTTGTCCTTTCTAGCCAACGCCCCGTTTGTGCAACCCATCTTTCTGTCGTTATGAACCAATGTGACCAACAACGCCTCATCTTGCTGCGTACTTATGTTATAATCTGTTGTAACTGTTTTACTTTGGAACACGATATTCACGGCGGGTAAAAATTTAAGAGAACCATGCGCATAGAAATTATTCTGCGTTTAAAAAAGAAAAACACGTTACACTGCTATTTAGAAGCTCCCAGCAGTAATGACTTCACATTATTTTACTCGCTGAATGTCTTGTGCTCTCGAATGGGAGCAAGAAGGGCGTGGACTCTTTGTCAGGCATCCTTTTGCCTTTTAGTCTGCGCCCTAGGCAACTGTACCATTGAGTTGTCTAAATAAACACTTTGACTTTGACTTTGACAAATTATAACTCCCGCTCTTCTGCATCAGGAGTAAATTGCTCTTGCGACTCCAAACTTATCACTCATAGAATTGAAGAACCTGTTCTCGCTAGAGATAACCGGTTCGCACTCACGTTACCGTTCACTGCAGCTAAATGAAACGTGAGCAGAGGCAAGCTGCGAGTGTGGAAGGGCTAAGCGATGGAGACAGGTGCGCGGGTTACCTGTTTGCGGCGTCCCACAGCCCGCTGACCCGAAGAACAGCCTTGGCCAGGAAGTAACTGAGGACGGCGGTAGCAGCACGCGGTCCGCAGCTCCCATGCCCGCAGGGTGCCGCCAAACTGGCCTCCTGCGACAGCTTCGCCGCTTCTTCGCCGCCCGTTCTTCGGCTCGCGCGATTGCCACCGCTGGCCGGGTGTCTAATCCGGCTTTTAGAGAGCGCATTGCCGAAAGAAACGCAAGAAAAATGTGTGAGAAATTCGCAGGCTCCTTGGTAGGCTGCTGTCGGAGGGTGCCGCGTGGGCGCTGTGGATTCGTTTTCTTTGTTTTGATGATGGTGATGTAATCAGCTCTGACGTCTAACGAATATATCGCAATAAAACGATGCCAGTTTGAAAAAGAAATAAACAAATAAAACAGAAGTTGTGGCGATGAGAGATGGCGGGTTTTTAGCCATTTTGTTTTGCGAGGAGAATGACAATGCTATGCATTTTTTTTAAGATTTCAAAACAACCACGCTTTCAGCGATTCCAGCGTTTCCATTCATTGAGCCATGAGCCTCTTCTTGCTGCAGCGGATTTTCAACACCTGGCATTTCCTTGGAGTGTGCGGATGTGCAGTTCGAGACAATGTGAGGTGTCCATGACCCTTTTGTGCTGCAGGATACCGCGGCTAAATCTTTATTTATGCCGATCGAGGCTTTCGATATCCAACCTTTGTGAGTCTTGTGGCGAAATTGAGTCTATAGAACATTTTTTCCTCTCCTGCCGGCGGCTCGCTGCTCTCCGTAGGATTTACTTCGAGATACCCCTCGCTCCGCTTGGGCTTCCTCTATCTATGCCGATTCTCTTATCCTTCGGGGCAAGCGCAGGGGATATGCCCTGAAACCAGTGTGCGATTATATTCACGATTATATAATTTCATCTGGTAGATTCCTCTGCTAGAATGTGAATTCACAACTTTTCCTTCTCCGTATTTTTTGTTTTGTACAAATTCTAACTCTGCGTCCCAGAATTATAAAAATACTCCATTCCTTGTACATGAGTGCGTTTGTATCCGCTATGCACTCTGGCCAATCCCCCGCCGTGCGCATGTGCCATTAAGCCTGAGGAGATCATCATCCTCAAGCAATCATTATGGTACTTAGCGACTGTTGTCTAACGGGCAGCGATTTGCGCACACGTTGTAAAGCGCGTTGCCATTTTGTGCAAGCTGCACTTGCTCGAGAGCAATGATATAATGAGATTGATGGCGCTTTGTTCTGAAGGCAGCCTCTTTGGACGACATTTCAAGCTACAATGGTGCGAGTTGGTGGCTTCGGTAACACACCACCAAAACCCATCTCGGTCACGTTTTGGTGCCGGCCGGCGTAGCAAAAACAAGAAAACAAAAGAGAAGTGTTTGCTCATAGGCTGCTATTCCATGCTCGTTCCATATTTTATATTGCATATTTCATATTTTCCTTGTTGCTGAATGCACAAGGTCGAAGTGTTTCATCTAAAAAGTATGCGTTGGTGGGGTTTAAATGTAAGCCAAATGAATGGTACCTTGTGTCTATCAACGGGCCAATTAGTGTATAACTTCAATATTTACCGCTTTACAAAAGCCTACAATACTGAAAAAAGCGTTCATAATTCCTCAATCCTTCCTCCTGACGCGCACTAAGGGGCTTTCTTAAAGAAAGAACCCTACTTATATTGTTCACCTACATTAAGGTATTTGGCGGAAACTTAAGATGGGTGTCATTGATGACTACGATGCATGGACAAAATTTGCGGGGTGCGGATTCACGGAAAAAAGTTTATTACGGAACGGTTAGGCACAAGAGGTCGATAGAAGCAAAGAAGCGTGAGGAGACATGCATGTTCCGGTGGGCAGAAGAATAACATCTCACTTGCTAGCGAGGAAACGTAGAAATTATTATTTTTTTCGCAAATCTGCATCCCGGAAACTTCTATCCATGGCTGTGCAACACTTATCCTGGAGTTCCTTTGTAACAGTTAGAAGACCGAATCGCGTGCATTGCAGAGCACACAATACTGAACCCTTCAATGGCAGTCGGCTTTATCGCAGCGGCTAAAAAGCTGTTGCAGTTGCTACTGTCAAGGTTAACCCTGTTTGATGTGCAATCTAATGTGATTTGAAGGTGATCACTTTAGGCTTTACCTTCTCATAATTAACTTCTCTAACAGTAATATTCTTTAATTTCTCAAGAAATCTGCAACGAGTACGTGAATTTAGCTAGACGAAGGATTACTTTATCCAACACCGTCATGTTTGTTGCACACTGAGCGACCTTGAGTCCAGGAAAAATTTCTTGGCACATTTTAGCCAGAACGAGCGTCATAACCTTCAAATCGGGCAAGACTGTACAGTCAGACAGGAATAGCCCAGGGCAGTGGCACATCCCTTAACGAATGC
Source organism: Amblyomma mixtum (assembly GCF_055824585.1). Classification (NCBI taxonomy): domain Eukaryota; kingdom Metazoa; phylum Arthropoda; class Arachnida; order Ixodida; family Ixodidae; genus Amblyomma; species Amblyomma mixtum. The sequence goes on from NC_143013.1 coordinate 122,399,817, forward strand.
AACACCGCGCCATCAGCGAGGACTCACCGCTATCGATGAATCTGTAAAAGAGATGGAGTGCTTACGCGGAAGCCGATCTCTAATGCTGTCGCTCTGTACTCTTAAGGGTAGATTAACCGTCGTCCATTTTTTTTCTGCAGTGAGCAACACGCATCGCTCAGTCGACGTAGAGCGAGAGAAGACAGAGAAAGATGTTTATTTACAACTCCATACAGGCAGAATGGCCCAAGCTATAATCCTCTGGCCTGCTTTTCTGCACTAGGGCAGGGTTAGAGGAAAGGAAAGAGGGTTGTGTCTGCGAACATATTACGTTTGCGCCTAGCGATGGCTTTGGGCACAGGCCCGCGCTTCCTAGGACGTGTAGGTACGCCTTAACCGCCCGAGGAGCTTTCGAAGGTTCTCGTCATATGCTCATAAGCTCGCCCTCCTGGAGAGATCTGTTTTCTAAACGCGCAAATGAAGCATACGTGGGACTAACCAAAGTTACTTTATCCACAGTTTCATGGATGCACTGTATGCAGCTCAGAACGGAGAGTCCGCATGGGCAATTAAATTGGGTGACCTTTGGTGCAAGCCACGCCTAGTCTTAACCAATGCAGAAGGCTTGAGGTCGCTCTGATTGCGTCGCGGAAGGCTCAAAGTCAGATACTTGGATGAAATCTTTAAAGGCGGGTATGGCGAACTCCTGGTTGTGGCCAGCGTCCCCCGGACCCCCTGGGTGCAGTAGTGAGAAAATCATCATCACCATCATTAGCCTGACTACTCCCACTGCAGGGGAAAGGCCTCTCCCATGTCTCTGCAGTGAACCCTGTCCTGTACCAACCGCGGCCGCCCTATCCCGCAAACTTCCTAATCTCATCCGCCCGCATAACATTCTGCCGCCCCCTGCTACGCTTTCCTACTCTCTTGGAATCCACTCCGGAAAGTTGGCAGCTGTCAATCAAAGAAGACGAAGAAGATCTAACTGGCAATCGAAGGAGACTGCGGCGACGTATTCCTGAGACTGCGAGGTTTGTGGGCAGCACCAGCTTCTTTGTACATTGTCAAGGCAGGCTGCTTTGAAGAGGCCCAGCATACGTTGTCAGCGTCTCTCTGTTTTCCTGGGACATCCGTCGGATGGCGAACTGAAAGAGAATATGTGGCGGTGGAAAACAGGAGTATTCATTTTTGAAACAGCGCAACAAAGACGGGACGTGGAAACTGAGGGGTAAAGACAAACAGGCGCTGACTAACAACTGGGTTTATTGAAAAAAAAAAACACACAAATATATAGACAGAGTTAGGAAAGATTAATCGCCACCAGTCAACTCATGCCACATGTGACGCCAGATACCCAATCTCCCCTTCGGAAAGGGCGACCGATGGGCAACTAATGCACGTTGCGCCTTTCTCACGTATAAGAAAAGCTTCAATAACTTCTCGCGTCATCTTATCACAATGGCGGAACACGATATTGGTGTTCTTATAGTCGGGGGTACATTTGCATTTCTTGCAACGGAATGCACCTTTAGCGAGAGGGTCTCCTTCTGATTTTCTTTTTTCGTAATCTTTTTCGTGTTTACATTTGCACTTTCTGCAGTGGACCGCCACGTGTGACAGGGGGTCTTTTTTTCTGGTGTTCTCATGTTCCATGAGTCGCTTGTTGATGCATCTTCCTGTTTGGCCAATATATGTGGCGCCACACGAGAAGGGAATTTGGTATACTACCCCTACCTCGCAAGGTACATAAGGGGAAACATGGCGCACCTTTACCCCTCAGTTTCCACGTCCCGTCTTTGTTGCGGTGTTTCAAAAATGAATACGTACCAACTTGCCCAAATTTCTGCTTTACTAAACAGGAGTATGTTCGTCGCAGCTATCAGCGTAGAACCCCCCTCCATTGGGTGTACTGGGGACATTTTGGTTCGCCTGGATGCGAGCAAAGGGAAAGTTTGTGCACGGAGCCTCCGGCATTGAAGCGATGTGCAGCGCAAGCTTCGTGCGACGATGTAATTGGGCACCACCCTACGTTACATTTGTGTGCGCCGGTGTGGTTCGACAACTTGCGACTTCATGCCTAGTGGTGAGCTCGTAACACATAAACAAAATAAACACGACCGTCTTAAAATGCTTGGTGATTAAAAATACCGGGAGTTTTCGAAAAGTGTTATTTGTGCTCAATAGTAGACTTTATTTCAGTAAAACATTCCAAATCTGATATTTTGCTCTTTGTACTCGTTCAGGCGCATTTCCGCACTTCCACCTTTTTTGTTTTGTTGTCTTTGAAATCCTGCTTACCAGTAGTTTTGACGTCACCAGGAATCTTATTAACGCATGGCTCATCATGATTGCATCTTTCGCAATGCTTTTACAGCGAGAATCACACAGAAATTCGCCGAATAACGGCTCTACGTTGCAACTCTGTGGCAACGGCAATTCCATGCGTAGCACAAGTTCGTGGGTTCCATCGTTGGTGCGGCGGGCACACCTCGATGGAGGCAAAACGCAACATACCCATCAATTCTGGACAAAAGCATTTTTGAGCTGGAAACCTTCTTTGAACGCCATTTTTTTCATATAATGTAAGATTTCGCTATACCAATCAACGTATCCGCAGGTCACCACATGGCAGTTTTGAATTTTTTTTCTATTAACGTTTTTGCTGCCGGCAAAAGCGTTCCACATTGATTTTTTTAATGGCATCTTTAATGTTCGATACAATAGATGGAAACGCTTTATAAGAAATATTTTGCTACATATCACAATGAATCACTGCCTTGGATGTTTCCGTAAGGGTACTTTACAATTTTCCGATTTTCAAAATTTTGTCTAAAATTGTTGGACGTGATATTACGAGTGGGAGGACTGCCTCTTAGATGCCAGCCTGAAGCATTGCCTATACTTCCTTCCTGTCGCCAGCACATTCCGCCATCTTTCATCTTGGCATGCGTGGTTGACGCGTCGCACAAAGGGGACGACCAATCAGCTTTGGTGCGCCAAGCTATGGATGTCTGAGATGCTTAGTATGAATCCAAAATAAAGTGCTGGATAAGTCGCAGAAGTCAGGGAGAGCTCAGCTCAATCTACTGTTCAGTCAAAATTCCTTTCTTGTCACCGCGTGACAACTGACTGCGTAGTGGTCTAACAGCGCCACCGGTCTAACAGCGTCTTTACGCGTTAAGTGGACGCAGCGCAACCTCAGGTTAAGGGGACGAATGTGGCAGCACCATCTGTGGTAAGCAAACTTGTAGAGCCATCTCGAGCTAAGCAGGCTAAACTGGATGGGGCGTGGCTCGCTCTGGTGTTAACCCCCAGCGGACGTCGACGAGCCTCGCTCGTCATAAACATACGGACATTCCTGGCTAATGACGAGTCCAGCTTGTAATACTTTTTATGGCAATGAGTGTCCGGTTCGAGGTCTCATCCACTGGTTTTAATTTCACTGAGGGATTTTGGTCTTACCGGTGGAACAAAGGCAGTTCTATTAAAAAAAAATATCCTTTTTTGCGCTGTAGATAAAGTATATTACCTATTCTTGGAATAAAAAATTGCTACTTTTTTGTGGTTTTCGGAAAAAAAAAGGTTCGTTATGGGGCTAAAGCGACAGTGAGGAGGAGTGCATGAAGTTACTGAGTTCAGTAAAAGCTGATTTTCTGCCGTTTTCTTGGTATGAAAAAGTTTTTCCGGTGGCAAAAGGCGCAGTATGCCTGAGAGAAATGAATTAGAAAATTCTCCTGCCACTCGATTCAAAATCGTGACGCCTACACTGGAAAGAAGTGGTTTTCACCTTTCTGAAGGGAAAGAAAAAGCAGCCTGGCCGCTATGATCATGGCCAAAAAATGGGCGTCGACGCCCGCAGTTTACATGCGAAAACGACCGGTGAGGGTGACACCTGCGCTTCGTGTTATGGTCTTTTCTAGCTTAAATAAAGTCTGTTTTCGGTGAGAGTAGTCTCTGACTTATTAGGCCGCAGTACTGTACTATACAGTGAACGTAAGTTTGTCTTCAGTGTTCCTTTAAACCCAGTCGAAGAAAACCTCAGAACCCTCTCCAAAATATGGCAAAATATGTGGAGTTCTGTTGTAACAAGAGACTTTTTGTTGTTTTGTAGTAATTTTCTAGAGTACGTTTCCTTAGTTCTTCAGTCTTTTTCTATAGTAACCACACAAAATTCTGTTGTTAGTACAAGTTTTTGGTCAAAAGCATTAAAGGAAATGTGTTCTGACGACAGAAGTTTTTCTGTTGTGTTTTCTGACTGGGAAATGACCTAGAAACAACTCTCGCTCTACTAAACGAAACCGCCACCTAAATTCAAGTGTTTTACAAACAAGCTAGAGGTTCAAATTCGTTTAAACACAAAGTTAATCGTTATCTCTATTTTTATGTTCGCTGCAGATGAGAACTATTGAGTGCACCGAGTAATGACATAGCAAACCGTCTGCATTTGGGAAGAGTATGTTATGATACCTTTTATTGAGTCACTCAAAAAAACTCGTGATCGCCATGCAAAGAAGAAAAAAGTTAAATCCGCTTTACTTTTTTTTGTTAGCAGAATATGCTGCCCGAGATCACTGACATTTTTTATTGCCGATTTGAGGGCAAGGGTCTAAAGGCTTTCAAGCCAGAAAGTCTCATGTAGCTTTAGGTTACGCAATACGCCACTTCCATATATACTGCATATTCTGGCACATTGATGATTACCTAAAGAAAGTAATTAGATATACCTATGTAAACAGGTTTGTGGAATGAATGAATTCTGAAAGGGACCGAAGTGAGGTTCCCTGTGTCCACATAATGTGGCATGCTTCACTGCCGTTTCGGTAAACTTTTAGCCATGTGCAAGTCCTGATATATCTCACTTCGAAACAGCCACGTAGCAGAAGGCGGATTTACCCTTCCGTGTTGCGGGTACAAGCACAGGGGTCATCCAGAGCAGGTAATAAACTTGTGTAATGAATACATATTGTAGTGATTCCTAATTATGCTCGCATTGTCCGCAGCGTGACCTCCTGTGAACAAGCACAATCGTATAGGTGGTGTTAGGCCGCGCGGTGAAGTGAGAGCGGGTGCAGCAAAGAAGGTGTTGTCTTTCTGTCAAAACCAATGCAGAATCTTCCAGACTAGTAGACCGCCAGCCGAGTCACTCTGTCCTTCTTGCTTCATTCACTAAAAAGGTGGCGTTGGGTGCAATCAACTTGAATTTGTTGTGAAGTTCGAGCCGCCTCGCATTCCGTGCCAGCAGTTGGTTAGCTGTTTTTCTTGTTCACGCTGCACACCACCGAAGTCTTCTGCCCGATTACGCAGTACACCACAGCAGCCCTGCCAGTTTCAAGTATTTGCAGTCGTGCAATTGGAATCTCGCGCACTTCAACGAAAAATTGACGTATGTGCTATAACCGGAAAACCTTCATGTAGAAACTTTTTTTTTTATTTCCGAGTACCCTCAGGGTTCAACAGGAAATTACACAGGGGGAGGAGGAGGGATTGATGGGAAAGAAGTATCATAGGAGAGAATAAAGCAGAACAAAGGTGCGCAGCATTTATTTTTGAGAAAGAAAAAAAAAAACAATCATACACATCTAAACAGGGCGAAAAATTTCAAAGTATGACATAGAATGCATGAAAAAACGATATTAGTTTAGCACTGAGCAACAAAAAGCAATAAACACTATACAGAATCAGAAAATATTACGAAGTGCCAGGGTGCAAAGAAAAGTTAGTAGTGCAGGCTGAAAATGCGGCAAGTTCGGCAATTACGCGATGCTGGATGCCAAAGAATTCTACTAATTTATGGCCAGAACTCGCAAAATGAACGCACTCCTTACTTTGCCTTTCAAAAAGTACAATTATCCTGAGCGTTTTACCGGCGTAATGGACACACCCTTCAAATTTTCAGAGGTTTTTCGAGAAAAAAATGTTCATTCACTGATGAAAGTTAACACGGTACCCCAACATGAAACATTTCAGGTAAAGTTGAATAAGTAAAGTATTAACTGGTAACCCGCGAGCTATTTGCCATCAATCACAAACGGATGAACCATCACTGACCTAAACTGGAAAGGCGGTTATGTGTAATTAGACGACTGTTAGCCCGGTGCGAAGATGTTGAGGGCGAAAACTAGATGGAAGAGCACGCCGGCCAAAATAATCTGCGGGATGCAGGGTTCTCGTGCAGACTTGTGGATAGCCGTTATACATTCCCTGACGTAAACCTGAAAGGGGACCCTTTCTTTGCATGTTCGTAGCAACCCCAGAATTTCTGGCGACATGACTCGAGTGCTGTGGCGGAAGCGAAGTAGATGAATAGGCATAGTGTCAGGCTTTGGGCAGTATGGGCTAGATTCTGTCTGATTGTTGGTGCTGTCCTCCGTTGGGCATCATTCGATTGTGTTTCAGCGTCTGTCATATCCGATGTGAGGGCCAGTCCAGTACACTCTTATCACGAAATGAGTAAAGAGACAGTAAGCTCTCCTCCAACTCACTTTCTTTAATGCAAAGGAGTGCGATAGAGGGAAGTTTACTGCTTTTTTACTTGCGTACACGCGTATTCGTGTTCAGAGTGTATAGTCTCTGTGCAGTAGCTGCCATATTCTAGGTAATGGGTGTAAATGGCAATGCTGCGGTGTTTGTATTTCATTATCAGAAGCATCCCGATAAGAGGGTGGTGGTTAGAGAGTGCTGTCAGTATAGTGGTGGAAACGGTCAGGTAGCACCAGTTATAGGTTGAGGGTGGTAGAAAGATCTTAAGACAACCGGGGCATACGTAACACCCAGAAACAAACTTTAATTGTTACCCTTCGACGATGTTTCTTCTGGTTCACGACATGGCAGTTGTTGCATTAGCGATCGCCAGCTGGGCTATTTGTTCGCTGGTTTGGACAATGATTACGGTGTACGTGATGAGTGCGCCGGTCATCTGGAAAATTAAAAGTTATGTACAACTTTATTCACAGGCGATTTACAGAAGTCCCCATTTCATGTGTTACTCAGCCTTTAAAAACTACGGGGATGCTGAGTCATCCTAAGGGCGGAATGTGAGGGCATTATATTTCACATTTGTCGCAACTTCTGTGTGTGTCTGCCTCAGTTTCGTTGGTCCATCAACCGCCATATTCGGAGCGCTAGATGCAGTATCAGGTATCCGCTATGCTGTGACGGTACCGAAACTTGCATATATCGCAACTTGTGTTCACATTTTTGATTTCTGTTCTCTTTTTGATTTCTGTTTGATTTTTGATTTCTCCTCACATGTACACGAGATCTATCGAAGCAAATGTTATGCATAAATAAAGGTAGGGCTGTAAGAAGAAAACATGTTTTTGCATTATCAATTTGCGGGGTATTCAATTAACAGTTAGGTTTACAAATGCACTTTGTCAAAAGATTAGAGCCCAGGGGGTTTGCTTCTGGGCTGCATTGCTTTGCTCGTAATGCGACCTCAGCGTCCCAAATCTCTGGAAAGTAAGATTTTTGGCCCTGCTCTCTCCGATGCTTAGGACTTCCACAAGTGCTGCAGGAGCGCCAAAATAGTGCTTAGAAGCAAACCCCCTGGGCTCTAAACTTTGACAAAGGCTGTACCAATGGTAAAAATGTTATCGTTTTCATATGTCTTGTAACGGCCTTTACATGACGGGGTGATCCACTGTTATTTCCTGTGGCACGTTTAGGGAGCCTTTGCAAGGGGGCTTGACTATGTAGAAATCAAGGCGCACCTTCACCTCATATTCCATCTATATGGCCTGGAAATTTATGTCAGACACCCGCTAACTTTAAGAGCAAATATAAGTTTTACGAGCACTAACACAAGTAATGTCAATATCAGTGTTACCGTGGATGATAAGAGCCAACCATCATTAATATACTAATGGATTCACTAATGTGACATCATCTCCAACCCGAACAACGCCATCCAGCGTGTGTACCATTCATATTTTCATCGTTAATATTGACACAACTGCTCATTGTATTGACACACTCTCCTGTGGTGATAATGACCATTTTCCAATTTTTATGTTACTAAGGAAATAATATCTTTTTGCTGGAATCAGCCATACTTGATAAGAGCACGTCAAACAGCGAACTTAATGTCGTTAAAACGTAATAAAAACGCTGCTAATAACCTGAAAGAAGCTTACAAACTATTTGGTGAAATCCTGTCATCTCGATAACTAAAATGCAACCATGTGCCGTCAATGAGAGGTTGAGCTCGTGAGCGTTGCTCTTGTTAACGAACTGTATCCAGTAATAGTAATTGAACAAGATGTAATCTGCACTATGCATTCTATTTTGCAGTTTAAAACAAAATAATGCAACATTTCATTCTTTGCCTAGAATTACTAGGTACTAATGGTCTCTGAAGCAAATCTGAAAGATAGTGGGATCGTTTCTTTAATAGGAATCAAATTCGGTCCTTTTTTGCTATTTTTAAATTCGGGAATATTTAAAAAGGCAACTAAAATAAACATACCCGTCCAGAAGTACTAATTCTCCCTGACGGTACTAGACAGGACCGATGAATACTGAAGAAAAGCTTCAACCTCGGGTTCCCACCCCACCTCGTCACTTTATCGTCCTACAAGGCACCCCTTCTGGAACGGAGAACTTTTTGAACGATGCGTGCGGTTTTTTATTTTCTGCTTCCGAAATTTTTAACAACAGTCAACAACTCACTAGTTCTATGCCACCGGAAACAAAAAAAAAAAAACGTTGCATATAAATGGAGACAAAAAATGTAGTCGAAAAAAATTCTTGTATTGTTGTGCACTGATCAAGACTTGCAACATGTCGAAATTTCAAAAACGGTTATATTCGTGATATAATTTTGATACTCGTTTTCTTTTCCGTAAAAAATTAGCGTGTCTTAAAAAACTTGGTTCCGTTGGCCGGTGTGGACATATTTCAGATCACGCGTGAAAATTCTATTCAAAACGAAATAAAATTGCATGGCACCGCGACTACCACCCTTATCTGAACACATCCATTGTTTCTGACGAGAAAATTTCAACGAATTAGCCCACCGGCAAGTGTATTTTAATTGGGCTGAAAGCTTATGTTTTTCAAAGAACTCGGACGTAAGGACACTAGTTGCCAAAAGACACACATGTACGAAGTTCAATACAGCGAGACTTACCGTAACGATGAGCGGCTTGCTCAGTCGAAAGAAACCAGCACCGCTAATGCACATCCCTTCGGGGTCGATGGTGCCGTGGAAATGCAGAACCTGCGTGAAACAGAAAATGCAGACACATATTTTACCTCCTGGCGCGGAATCGGGATGAAAACAAAAGTACGAAAGAAAAGAAACACTGACCTCCCTGAAGTAGTCGCCTGTGGCGTTGACAGTCGTAGTGGCTCGAACAGATTCCTTCAACTTTTGTGCCTTGAAGAACAACATTGGTAAACAATGCAGTTTTTATTTTCGTGTGAATTGCTATATAAAGGTCGCGGGAGTTTCTCGGGATGCACCCTCAATGCCTTTTTTTGAAATGCGTAATGTTTTACCATTCGTTAAATTATATATCTACCGGTTGATAACACGGCATAAGACAAGCTTGAAGTTCAATAACAGGGCGTTTTTATCACTGTTTAATTTGAGACGACCTCCTGACGTACAATACTGTCTTCGCAACCGGGAGTCATGGTCTGTTCCGTTTTCTAGGACGGGCAATAGATGCAACAGCATTGAAAATTGCATAAGCAGGCTTCTAAGGGAATTAATCTCAAAAGATGCAAATGTATGCAGCATGAAACCAGCCGAACTTAAGGCGTATCTGCTGAACTTTGAATAAATGTGCGTTCAACCGATCACTGCTCAAGGTCGAAATAATCTTTGAAGCAGTTTTCTTTTGTGTACCTCATATCTTTCTGATTGTGATAACAATAATATATTGTTCCAGTACATGACTTCGCAATGCCTTTTTGTTGCACTGTACGCCAACAATTCGTAAGGACGCAGGGGTCCTGTCAAGCTGTTTTCTGACAACGTTTTGTCCCTGTGCCCTGCATTTCTTTGTATAGAAAGCAGAAATAAATATTTGATTTGATTTGGTTAAAAATCGACCCATACTTATTATCCAAAGATTTTCTCCACGCCAATGTTGCTGTTTTCTCTCCACTAGGTTTAAAACTTCTCGAAGGGGCGGTGTTTTTAATTTCACTCAAATCCTTTAAGTTGTCTAAATTTGTCAGAACTGCAGATTTTAATTCGGCTCATCAGGGGCAATGCTTACGAAATTCTTCTCAAATGACAAAAGCTGTCTCCAATTTCTGGTCTATCCAGCGAACAGCCTTTTTGCGTGAAATGACCGGTTTTAGCGCTTGGAGTTCGTAAGATTTTAGGTTGTGCCTGAAATTGCATGTGTTCATTTTTGACGTTTAAACCGCGTGGCCCGCTACTAGAAATTTACTAACAGGAATGTTGTAGCCTGCTGCACTATGACGTTCTGTAACTTCATACCCTCTTCAAAAACCATTTTTTTTTTGCAAGCCACATGGACTGCTTGGCGCACTTACCTCATCAGACAAAGACTGGCTGATGAATGACAGTTCCAAGAAGCTGATCGAGACGTACCAGGCATACAGACTATTCAGGCACACGTCTAAACGCATGAAACCATTCCTTAAGGGCGCGTAAAAAGCTACGCACTGCATCCAAAGCAACAATGCTGAAGAGAGGCTCAGGGCAGGATTCCAGATGGCGTTGATGAAAAATTTCATCTCCCTTATCTTCAACATGTTTTGCCGTACCGAATCTACCTTGAAAGATGTCCGTTGTTCGTCTCGCAGCGTTGCAAGGGCCATCTTTCCTGCGACAGTAGGTCCACATTCGTCGAAGGCTTTCTTCTGTGCCCGCACGTACCACACAAGGACTTGAGTGGTGGATCTCATGACGAGGTACATTAAAGAGTCGTAAAATAAGTAACCGCTAATGGAAACGAATCTGGCGGCCATTGCAGCTATAGTCCACCATGAAGGACTTGTATAGGACAGATGCTGAATGGTCGTGAAGACCATGATGCTAGACATTCCGACGGCTCCGGTCATAATGAGGAGCCTGAAGAAGTTGATAACACATTCGTATTTTCTTGAGTCGTGTGCTGGGGGAAGTGTGAATGCCGAGGATGCCTCATACCTGGCGCTCATACGAAAGAACTCAAGTAGCTGGCCGGAGCCAAATGTGATGGTCGCAAAGTTTATGAGGGCCTTGACCAGCAGAGCGATATTAAGTATTGCCGTGACAGCGCCGTTAAAGCTGTGGACGATGTCCATTCTCACGGCCATTTGTACGAGGTGCACAGCTTCGAAATACAGCACTACGATAAGCCACGCTAGAGAATAAAGGGTGTAAGGTGTGATCAACGGTGCCCTGGCCTGGCCCAACGGGTTATCGGCTAGGTTGTCGATGAAGTAGCATCCGAAGAGGCGGCACAGTCGGCGGCAGAGGCGGAAATTCTTAACCATGCAACAGTTCATCCTCCTCGTTTGCGAGTTTTGTATTTCACGGCAGCGCAAGGGGGCGAGACGGTTCCAGCTCCTCTCGCGGGGCCCTGCAGAAAAAACGGGATTTTTACCGCCATGTTCAGAAAATATAAAGTATGACGTTATCAAACATACCTTTCCGCAGCGAACTTTTTGTTGTTGCTTACTGGGAGCGAGCTCCGAAAAGTGTTTTAGCCGATTAAAATATTGGTTGAAATTTATAGTGAGACATCAGTTTGATTAACGCCTTTTACGACGCTTACAAGCAGTATTTTCTAGTGCACGCAGTAGTGTAGCCATTAGAGGGCGGAACATGCCCTGACTTCCACTGAGAAGTTAATAGTGGATCTAAAATAGCTGCGAAGTAGATATCATTTCAGTCTGAAACGGACTCCTGACCTTGAGCCTACTTTCTAGGGCAAAGTAAACGCTCGATTCCCAAACTACCGCATGGAGTAGAATATTAAAAAGAAAACGTTTCGTCCTTCAAATCTGCATTGTTAGTGCTTACCAACAACTGTCGTCATAATGGTACGGCTACGTCGAAAGTTTTCGTCCGCCCTACACGCGTGCATCTCAAGATTCGGTGGTTGAAAGACGTTATAAGGCATTCTACCAGCATCAGTTTAACAATTCGTGTTGCGAAAATCTAGTCACGTCACGACGTTCAGCGTTTCTCCCTCTGCTATGGGACTCGCTTTTCACGGCACTGATTCTTTTTGCCTTGCTAAAGATTCGCGCGCTGAAGAACCAATGGGAAAGTGCTTTCTTTCTCTGACGCAGAGTTCATTGCATTCGAGGCAGCCGTAACTTTCTCTACGCATAAACAGTGGTTCTGCGTGCCGCGGGCCGAAGCTACTGCGAACTTTCATCTGAACCACACTGAAAAAGAAAAGAAAGAGCTCCGAGCTGACGTTGCTTACCGCAGAACACGTCGAAGTCCGGTTGACAACCACGCAAGTGATGATTTTGAAAAAAGAAGTAGCTTGCAGGGGGATTTCACGTGAGTGTGGCAGAAAAATGCTGAAAGAAGCCTATGCAGCACAGCATACAGTATTAAGAGGGCGTATCATATACTTCTTTATTAATCGGCAAAAGCTTTGCGATTGATCGAACCTAGCACTGGTATCGACGGACGTCATTCGATATTTATGGCGTGTCCCCGCAGTCAGATCAATGGGGTTTTTCTAGAAAGGGTTCAGGAAAGCGAGGTCTCATATCCATAGGGCGGTCTTCTGGTGGACAAAAAAAGAGAAGTTAAAGAGATGAGTACTTTCTTCTGGAAAAAAAAAGTGCGTTTGGTGGGATAGGACGATCGAGGCGCGACTGATAAGTTTCTTCAATCGATGAACTCAATCCACAGTTTGGTAGCCACATGAATGTGTAAGCAGGTTGCTCTCATATGAAACTGGAGGGCTCAGGAAAGGACATTAATTCCATTTTTTTCCCAACTTGTTTACCACGACGTGCGGGGCGTGAATGGCGTCTGTGTTGAGTCTGCCGCGAGCTTACAGTACGACTTAGTTCAACAGTCACTCCTTCTGTCCGGCAACTGTGATAAATCGAAAGCATTAGATTGCCATGTTGACGCCGGAAGTGTCCGCAAAATGTGTCGCCGGAAGCTGGTCCCCTGTTTCGTCTCTAGTTATGTGGCATCATGGGTCATGTGTCATTAGGATAAAAAATAAGAAAACTGGGGTCTAGGCGAGAATCGAACCCGGGCCGCCGGCGTTCGAGATGACGCGACAGGATGACGTTAGATTCAGATAGTCGTGACGTCACACTCGAGCTGAGCCGCACTCGCTGGCACGTGCAAAGAGGGGCGACAAGCAACGATGCAGAGACGCGCGGCGCAATAACCGCGTGCTGCTCAAACTCTGCTTTCAGCAACAGATATCACAGATACAGACGAAATACTGGTTGACTTCAATGCGATGGCAGTGTTCACGAATACATTCGCCAAAATTTTGGGCAATCGTTCGTCGTACAGCATTCCGGGATGTGTGACAGCATTTCTCTTTGCCTATAGCTACACGGTCAATCACACTAAGCGCGAACACAGCTTCGCGTGGCTGCACACGTGCGGAGAACCATTGTGACTAAGCCGGTAGCAAACCCGTGCAAAGAGGCAGATGACACGAGTCACCATGTTGAGGTCCCTCTTCTCGTGCGCCACTGAGCATTGATTCATGAACGGGTTAGATGCAGTGGCACTTCGTAGGTACGCGGCCACGCGGAGCCGTGTTCACTCTAAGTGTGATTGACCCTGTACATGTTTTAGTCAAGTTAAAGGCTAGATTTCTAGACAGGGTTTCGGACCAATGACATATGCACCTACAATTGCATGCTCTCTCAAACTATATTTTTTTTTTTACCGTACTGTACCATTTAGGTGAAACTGCCACTCCGCGAATGAGAGAAACCAAGAATATACTACGAAGACACAAAAAGCGGAAACCTTAGTAGGTATGATTGCACATTTCGTAATTTAATCTCGCACCTATAATCTGGCACCGGCTTTGAGGTTTTTGCGTGATCAAATAGTCCTTCTTTGTATTGTCCTCAGAACTTTGAAGCGAGTGCCAAAAAAAGGCTTCATATTTAAGTCCAGTTTTCTGAGTAACACATGTGTTTTGTCTTCCATATAAACATCAACAAAGTAAAAAATGCGCTCATAATCAATTTTTGCGAAGAAAACACTTGAATGGTGTTTTTCTCAGTGTCCATTTTATGCAATCTAGAAGTGTTTCTGCGCTTAAGGTCTAGTGCACTGCACTCAACGGTTCTTCGGTGCTAGAAGAGGGAGAGGATACAAACCCAGCGTAATTGGAAAAATTTATTTTTACATTGAGCCAACTTCCCTTGCTGCGCAGATGGTTTTTAGTACATCCTGTTTCCTGCTTACGACGCTTATTACCGCTCCTGACCTTGCAGATTCAACCACCCCGCCCGAGGAGGAGGAGGATAAACTTTATTTCTGCCGACAAAAGTTGCAGCTGGTGTGGGGTTACAGCCTCATAAAGGGGCCATGAGCCCGTGGCGTTCGCCGTGGCCATGAGCCATGAGCCGTGGCCCTAAATGTCGCCGAACACCCCGCACGAAAAACAGTCTCATTGCTGCTATTGCCAGCTGCTAGGTTCAAAAACATTTCCGCGACAAAAACAAATGCCGATATAATTTTCAGATAGTTGTAGAAAAGAAACGAAATATTGCGGAGTCTGGTTCAGAGCTACTATATTCACCGAAGCGTTTTCTAAGAACGAAAATTCGAAATCTATCTCTTGCGGTGCGAATAACAGCACCAATGCCGATGACAGGTGCGATAACTGTCTGGTTTCTGTGTTACCTAGCCGGCAGTTAGGCCTTGCACTTTCCGGTTTTAACCGAAAAACACCGCTAAACATCTGCCGTTAAAAAAAAAATAATGCGGAATCATTTACAATTGCAAACTGCCGATTTCTCGATATGTTCCACTTTTGATGAAAAACTTGCCATTTGTTCTTCTTTAAATGCGCTATATAGGCCAGCAGACATTCAAAAAAGCAGTCCAAGAGGAGCGAGATGGTTGAGGCAAATTGGTAGTTAATGAAAAGCAACGCACCTTAGTGCTTATACTGCAGTGCACCAACTTGCCCAACAATGTGTTTCCAGCCTCTGTCCTGTCGTCTTCCCGGTTTCCTGTGTGCCTCTTCTTTTGGCCGAGGTTATTTTCCTTAATGCTCGAGAGTCCGCCGTGTCGGTCGCCGAAACGCGGCAGTCAGTGCCTCCGTTGCTGCAGCATTCATCACGCAGCAGCCGCCTCCGTTCCCCTGGTATCTGCCGCGCATCCCCAATCTTCTAGCCACTGCCTTCACCCTACGAATCCTCCTCACCCAGCTGGATCTCGGTCTACGCCGCTCCAGCACACACTCGCGCAAAGTAGGAGCCTTGTCATTTCTTAGAAACAAGCGGGCGTTACGCGATTCTTCTGCCCTCTTCTACAAGGCACACCCCAAACCGAATGGCGGCCAGATCAGGTGTTTAATAATAATAATAATAATAATAATAATAATAATAATAATAATAATAATAATAATAATAATAATAATAATAATAATAATAATAATAATAATAATAATAATAATAATAATAATAATAATTTTTATTTCCATCGGTATGATGGAGGAGGTTGTGGGTAAAAGCAGCTCGTAAACGGCAGCTTGACAAAGGCCCACAGCCACCCTCTACAGGGCAACAGCAGCAAGGCATGGAACGACACAGATATACACATCTAAACTCTTCGCGATTTAGCAGAGACAAAATAAAGTACAGTAGAAAGAAAAAAATGAAGAAAAAGCAACAACAATGCAATAAATACAGAGGGCACAAAGAGGAACAATAAACAAAAGATTAAATATACATATCATAGGAACACAGGTACAATTTTCAGGAGTGTATGCAGTGAAGCTGTCGTAATTCGCGTTTAGATATATTAAACAGGTCAGTCCCGGATTTTTTATAGTTGTTTAATAGTGTTGGAAGGGTGAAGGATAATTTTTCCATTGCGTAGTTGGTTCTAGGAGTTGGTACAATCCACTCCTCTTTATGACGGGTAGGGTAACAAACAGTTCTTTTTTCCAGTAAAGACAACTCATGCAAAGATTCAATATCATTGTTTAATTCGCGCTGGAATGCAAGTGTTAGCTTATAATTGTATAGATTGAATACTGGTATTATGTTTGCTTTTGGGAAAAGACCTTGCGAGTGAGGTCTGGTGAGCTCTGGTGCAAAGAACTGGCGTTTGGTCTCTGGTGCTGGTCGGCTTCTCCGGCGCCACTTTTGCCGGTCTTCTGACCTGTGCATACACTGCTGCAGCAAATAGCGTCCACCACTTTTTGGCCTGCGTAAGGGCACCCACATGAACACACAGAGCTAGTTCTTTGGGTGCGGAGGCTGCCCAACGGGCACGCACGAAGAAACTTTTCCTGTCCGTGTGGTGCCATCACTTCGCCACGGAGTGCAATCTTTTACCCCTACGAATAGGAACATCATAGGGATGAGAAGAAAACGGTAAAGTCCAAGTGTGTATGCGAGGAAATACCCCTGGCTTTGACAACCTTTTAAATTCGTCATCCATCGTCCCCAAGTACTGCCCCATCTCATCACTGTCAGTATAAAAGATGGAAAAAATGCCTGCACACGTCTAGAAGACGTTGAAGTAATGAGCGTTAGCTGTTTGGTAGCGCCGTCTATCGTCCATGTGATGATCTGCTACTTGATTAGGCTATTTTTCCATACTTTACGGCGAGCGTGCGCCTACCGCCTTGACGTCGGATATTTTTGACCAATTTGGGCCGAAAAAGTTTTTTCCGACTCTTTGGAGGGCCATTTTTCCTTAGCTCAATCAAGGCGGTAGGTGCCCGGTCGCCATGAGGTATGAAATTGTGAGCTGCCGAGTGCTGACGACATGGCCGCCATGTTAAGCCAAACCATAAGTAAATATTAACCTAATTAATTAGTGTCTAACATGTCCTCCTCATCGAGTCCATTACGAATATCCATTAGTTAGATCATGACATTGTCGATTAGTTAATTATAATCAATTAAATATAAGCAAAACCAGAACTAAATATTAACTTCATTAGTTAATTTTGGTGTTTAGCCGGTTGTACTCATATAGAGGATTGCAAATATCTCATTCGTTTTATTATGCCTCATTAATTACTGAATTAAAATCGATTAACAGTCACGTTACTAGTTACTTATGGTGTCAAACAATTAGTGACTTCACCAATCACCAATTAGATATACTAATGACGTCATCAATCAATCACTAGTTGGGTTGCTATATTGATTCACTCTGGGGGCCGCCATCTTGAATTCCTCGGACAGAAAATTTCACGCCGAAGAGAGCTTCAGACCCAAAAAAATCGAGAAACGTCATTAATAAGAGCTAACGCTCTTCTCACCGCAGCGTCAAGTCCACCTCAGGAGGCTTTGTCGCGGTTAATGTATGTTCGTTTAACTGCTACTTTGTTCTGTCTTGACGTTTAAAGTCTGAGTCAAGTGCGATGTTTCCGACAAACACTTCCTTCTGCACTGCAAGTGAGCATAACGCATGGGAATAATTTGGGCATGGGTCGCAAGCGCCGTACGGGAGCTCCACAAAAGAACGCGTCACACGTGTCGCACAAAGGAATGACGATGCTTTCGCCGTAGTGCCCATAATCTGCATATCTCTCTGGAAGGGCGTCAGCCCCCTCAAGAAGAGTGATGGGCTTCATGAAGAAGCTTGTGCTCCGCGGCCTCCACGGTGCCGTCTGCTGCCACGAGGTACTGCAATTACTTACCCCATGTATACGCCGAAGATCTGTCTGCACTGAGGGAATTGTGGGATGGTCACCCTCTTTTCCGACTGTTCACGAGACCCCAGAGCTGAGCGGGCGTCCGGAGCGGTTTTCGTGATGACTGCGTCCTCTGCTCAGACTCGGCTTCAGACGCGTAAAAGCTGCACACATACCCTTCGCCTGTCGCAGGCTAGAGATCATTGTCAATCGATCGATCGATCAATCAATCAATCAATAAATAAATCAATCAATCAATCAATCAATCAATAAATCAATAAATCAATTAATCAATCAATCAATCAATCAATCAATCAATCAATCAATCAATCAATCAATCAATCAATCAATCAATCAATCGATCGATCAATCAATCGATCAATCAATGTTTATTCATTTCTCCCTTCTAAAGAAAGATAAAGGAGCGCCAAACACGAGAAGGAAGGAAGGAAGCGACACACAACGTGTCCCATGTTTTGGGGTGGTTTACCTTTCTTTAGGATATTGTACCAGATTGCTCGAGTTTTCTGCCTTGACGCAGTTAATTGCTGCATTTGTAAGTAACCATAGAGGTACGGGGATCGATACCCCGCACCTCCACCAAAGATGTTACGGGGAAATACTATTTACATTTATTAACGAGTGCTAGGGGTTTAGAATGAATAGTTCCTAGCAGGGAGCACCAACGCGAACAGGGAGCCCCATCAACCTCGTCTACTTCGTTCGTCCCTTTCACACCAAACCAAACCAACCTTTCACATGGGAGGCTACTTCATCTACCACTTCCACTTCGCCTTAACAATATATTGATAATTAATAAGTGAAAGGATATCGCCTTTAATCTAGTATTCAGTCACTACTTCTTTACCTTCTTGATGCCACAACGCACGCACGAAAGGCTATGCTCAAGGCCGCACCAAAGCTTTGGACTCCATCTGGACTTCGTCATTAGACACACCGCGTCCTAAGCCTTGCTGCGACTCAAATACAGTAGTACATTGGATAGTTGGGCTAGTTGGTATTGGGTAGAAAACATCGCCAACGGACGAAAGACAGAAAAGAAGGAAACACACAGAAGAGCGCTGACTCGCAACTACATCTTTTATTTAGAAAAAAAAAAACATGTTTATAGCTAACAGTCACAAGACCTAATAGCTAACGTCTAAGAACGACATCAAAGGTCAAGTGCAGGCTATTCACGGTCTTCTAAGCATTTCTCCTTAGCTGTTAGTACAACGTGAAAAATAGAGGGGCGTCCCTCGAGTACGGATCTGAGGCCCCTGAGTAGTAGTCATCCTTTCCTGTCTTCTAACTGGTAAACTGGTTTTCAATTCTGCTTCTTTTTAAAATTTTTTGCCTCAGTGGCTGTCCCTATCATGTCCAGGATTTCCGAAAAGCCCTACGTGGTGTCATTGACCTCAGCGTTGTTAGTTTCATTGAACAGTTTCAGGTGTCACATGTGTGGATGATGACATGGAAGTCAGCTTTCTTTGCAGTTTATGGTCTAAAAGTTTGAAACAGTCGGCGTAAGTTCACAACAGCCTACACTGTTTCCGTGGAAGCGTGGCGTTGCGTGCCTTCAGAAAGAGCCACCGCTCCTCCCTGGAATCAGTGAGCAGCTTCGACCGCATCGACTACATTGTGGTTCCGCAAGAAAAGAAATTTAGGTTTGCGCACTGCCATTACAAAACTACACCACGTGATGCGAGAGCTGACATTAGAGTTAGTGTCAAAGTTTTTTTTTAAGGTTTACTACACTCAACAGGCCATGCATTTACCTAGAGAGAGAGAGAGAAAAAGAGAGGAACGGTAAGGCAGGGAGGTCAACGTGGCGGTGCAAAGGATGCTACCCAAAACATGGGACGGGGAACAGAGGGAGAGAAAGGCAGGGGGGAGAGGAATGTGAAATTATTTTTGCACATGTTCGTGGGCCATTGCTATAAGGGTATGGTACAGGGCGCACACTAAAGTTAGTAGTTGTGAACTCAACCCTAAGCCCTTTAATTAAGAATCTCAGTAGTGTCTTCACAGCTATTCTTTCTGATGAAGGTTTAGTCCGAGGAATCAGAATCTTGGCTTCCTTAAAGGTGCACTGAAGAGGAATCTGAACTCGTCTTTTTGCCGCGGGAACTCGATCTACACGTTCTGAGCATTCTTAGAAACTTCGATTTATTGCCCTGTGGGGCTGATTTTCCTAATTAAATCGAATTAACGTCCGGCTCCCGCCTTTTTTTGAATTCTCCCTCGTACGGTGGGCGGAGTCGACCAACGCGTGGAGTGCCTTGCAGCCAGCTCCGTGGAGGCTTTGCTTTCGCTTTATTTTGTTTTTTAGGTTTCCGTGTTTTTTAGGTTTAGTTTCATTCGCAGATAATATAGCCGCAAAATAAGCCCGCAGAAATAAAAATACGCGCGGACTATTTGCTTCTACGGACTACTACGTATTACTCTGCCGATGGCAGAGCGGCAAGCCGCCGCGGGACTGGCTGAGAGGCACTCCATGCGTTGGTCGTCTCCGCCCACCGTACGAGGGAGAATTAAAAAAAAGGCGGGAGCCGGACGTTAATTCGATTTAATTAGGAAATTCAGCCACACAGGACAATAAATCGAAGTTTCTAAGAATGCTCGGAACGTGCAGATTGAGTTCCCGCGGCAAAAAGACGAGTTCAGATTCCTCTTCAGTGCACCTTTAAGGGCACGAGGAACCAAGCGGAAGAGGGTGAGGGCCTTGGTGACGCGCTCACGCTAAAACCAATGGCAATCACGAAGTTGGTGGCCAATCGTTTCATCGCAGCTGTAGGCCTCACACGCTTGAGAGTCGGCCGTGATAATGAGGTGGGAATTGACATTTCTAAACGCCACCCCGAGCTACAGGTGACACAACAGCTTGGAATTGCAGTGGGAGACGCAGGGCGGTATATTCAATTGAAGTAAGTGGTCGAGGTGGTGAAAACGACGAGCTAAGCTTCCGGGGCCAGACCATGACGCTGAAGTAAGATTTCGAGCAAGCGTTGGGAAATATTTAGCTGCATTGGCTTTTGATTTATTTATTTATTGAATGGGCAATACATGGTACTGCCCGTGGGGCAGGACAAAAGGAGGTAATTAGTCTCCTGACGAGGCCCTGGCCCCACTGGGCGCAACCGCAGCGGATACAAAATACATGTAGGCAGTACACATACAATTGGCTATAACAATCATCACCGTACAAAAATGCACATGAACAAAATACATGTAGACAGTACACATACAACTGGATAACAGTCATCACCGCAAAAAAATGCACATGAACAAAATACATGTAGACAGTACACATACAATTGGATAACAGTCATCACCGCAAAAAAATGCACATGAACAAAATACATGTAGACAGTACACATACAATTGGATAACAATCATCACCGTACAGAAAATGCACATGAAGCAAGTTCAAAAAGAAAGAAACACATGTTATTGTTAAAACTTCGAACACAAATATAGAAACCAGAACATAATAGCTTTGCAATTAGAATTTGTTATTCATAGGTGTTTGGCCAGCTATTTAGAGTGAACAAAAGTTGTATTCTGCGTTTGAAAGTTCTCAGACTTCGACATGATTTTGCGATCTCGAAAATTTGTGGATAATTATTACATAGTTTCATAATTTGATAATCAGTTGTCTGTTTAGCGTAATTTGTCCTTGGTTTTTCTATGACAATGAAAGTCCTACGCAAATTATGACCAGTGTCTCTACTTAGATAGTGAGTAACAAATCGACTGTAATTACTTGATACTTCAGAGAATATGTAGGCAGATAATTTCTGTGTGTATATTTCGTGAAAGGGTAGGATATTTTGTGCTCTCATTAAGGTTACAGGGTGTACATTTTCTGTATATAGTGTTCTAATCGCCCTTCGCTGCAGTGCAGATAGCCTATCGTTATGGGTCTTAATTCCGGTTCCCCATATTAAGGCACAGTAATTAAAGTGTGAGTGTACAAGTGAATGATAAAGCTGCTTTTTGAGCCTGGCAGGGACAAAATTTCGAAGGCGGCATAACATTCCAATAGATCTCGCTACTTTCATTCTTATATTTTCTACATGATAGGACCATGTTAGGTTCGTCTGAAAAGTAACACCTAAAAAGGAATGACAATCTACGCGCTCAAGCAATGCATCATTAAAGTTCAGGTTTATATCGAAGACATTGGGCTTATTTTTTGAAGAAAATATCATGTATTTTGTTTTCTTTGTATTTATTTGAAGCTTGTCTGTTGATACCCATAAACTGAGTTTATGCAGCCATGCGTTTGACGTGGCCTCAAGTTCTTCAAGGCTCTCTCCGAAAAAAAAACACACTTGTGTCATCTGCATACAGCTTCTCCCGCTGACTAAATGTTAACGATGTCATTGATGTACAGAACGAATAACAGCGGCCCGAGTATAGAGCCCTGAGGAACGCCGTATGTAATGTTACCTTTCCCCGATGCAATGCCGTGTATGAATGTGAACTGGGACCTCGCAAGAAGATAACTGTGTATAAGACTTTGTGTGATGCCTCTAAAGCCATATGCTTCAAGCTTGTTGAACAAAATATGGTGCTGTATAGAATTGAATGCCTTTCCAAAATCCAAGTAAATTCAAACTGTAAATATTACGCTTCAATATTACGAATGATTTTGTCTTTAATGCGGAGCAGGGCCGTTTCGGTTGACTTTCCTTTTTGAAATCCGTACTGCTGTTCGACGATAACTTTCTTTGACAATAAAAAGGTACTAAATCGTTTATATAGCACACGCTCTGCAACTTTGGAGAACAGTGATAAGACTTAGATTGGTCTGTAATTGTTTAACTCATTGTATTTACCACCTTCGTGGATTAAAGTAACACGAGCAATTTTTAATCTTTGTGGAAAAACACCAAGGGATAACATTTGATTGTAAATATGGGTTAGGGGCTTCGCGATTACACTAGCAACTGCTTTAATCGGTAGGGCTTTAATATCATCTTCACCAGCTGCGGACTTGTTGTCAAGGGAACTTAACATAAAAATAACTTCATCTTCAGAAGTAGGAGCAAGAAATATACTGTCATTTACGACATCGTTAATATAGTATAAAGGGCTGCACTCTGGTTGGTTATCGGGTACGGTCATTGGAGCTCCGACATTTATGAAATAATCGTTAAACAGACTGGCTAACGGTTCGCGAGAATATATTTTTCCATTTATTTGTAGTTCAGACGGTAAGTCTGCTGTCGGGGCGCTGGTCAACTCGCGAAAAACTTTCCACGCTCTGCTGCTATTTCGCGCTAAGTTCTCAAGTTTACGTTGAAAAAACGCGTATTTGGCTTTTTTAAATCTGAATTTAACCTGTTCCTGAAGCGTTTAAATTCATGCAGTGTTTCAACGTCACGTGTTTTTAAAAACAAACTAAACATTTTTTCCTTTTGCTTGATGCGCTTATAGAGATCTTTAGTTATCCATGGTTTCCGGGCTTTTTTGTACTGAAGCACAGTTGATAAAGGAAAGGCAGCATTATAGCAGTGTTGCAGTGTGGAAATGAATGCATCCGATGACTGAGAGGGACCACTCTCAGAGTACACATTTACCCATTGTGAGCTAGCAACTAAAGACGTGAAGAAACATGCACTATGGTGATTAATATGTCTTGTAGTGTATTTTATACTCTGAGAATTTCCATCTATGGGAAGCGCTGAAAATATGAATAGATGGTCGCTAATATCAGAACACAGGACACCGGACAAAGTTGTATCCTTTGGAATGTTCGTAAAACACAGATCAATCAACGTTTTTGAATGCGTGGTTACTCTGGTGGCCTCGGTAATTAGGTTTTCACAACTATTTGCAAGCATAACTTCTAGAAGTTGGCATTTCGGTTGTTCAGCTGAAAACAGGTCAACATTGAAATCGCCGACAACAACCACATGCCATTTTTTGGCATTTGCAAGAACCATCAGTCTTTCTACAAAGCTAAGAAATTTATCAAGGATGCCATGGGGAGGCCGGTAAACTGCAAGAACGAGTACATTACGACACAGAATTGCAACTGTTTCAAAATCATTGTTCACGCATGTGAAATCTTGCAAACAATCAAACTGATGATGCTCCCGAACATAAATGGAAACGCCCCCACCGCGTCTTTCCGAGCGATAAACAGAAACGTGTCTATAATCACAAAAACTGAGTACCTCCGAGCTATCAGAATGCCAGGTTTCTGAGAAAACCAACAAGTCAAAAGCACACGCTATAAGACAAAGATACGTTTCGATTTCCACATGTTTGTTTCGGAGGCTTCTCGCGTTTATATGAAAGACAGAAATGTGCTTCCTACGCAACCAGTTTTCACTGCTATACAGTCTGTTAAAGGATTCTGTCGTGTAAGTGGCCATGATTTGATTTGGATGCCGCACTGGGCATGAACTGAGCGCTAGACAATTTGTTCGAAGTCATCTTCATTTGAGATCCTGACAGCAGTTGCACCAGGGCATTTGCGAACGAAGACTCGCCCTTCTGAAATCCAAACATACTGATACCAATTTTCTTTCGCTTTACGTTTTGCGAGCCATCGCAGACGCTTGTTGGCCGCCGTCAGGTTGTCAAAGAATATCACTCCGGGTTTCTTAGACTGCAATTGCTTCCTTCTTTCAAACCATTTTGATCTGAGAGTTCGCGACGGAAACCTGACAATTACCACATCTGGCCTGCCGGGTTTGGAGGGCAGTCTGTGCAATCCTTCAATGTCATCTTTGGACAGTTCTGCGATCTCAAGGTGCTGAGCTATGTTATTTACCTCTGTCAAGAGGTCCTCATCTTCTTGTGGCTTAAGACCGTGAATTTCAATGTATTACCTTCGACTGTATTGCTCTAGATCATTTATCTGTTGTTTTAGTCCAGGCACAGCTTTCAGTTCTGGTGAACTTTCCATAGCCTCTATCCGTCGACGCAAGTCGCTAATTTCATGGTCGTGCCTGGTTTGTGTGGTTCTTATGTCGTCATAAGTATCCGACCAATGCTGAACGGATTTCTCAATACTTGCTACAGTGTCCTGCAAGTTCATCAACTTATCCAATTGAGCTTCGAGTGCTGGAATTAGGGACAGTTTTCTGTTGTTTTCCGCCAGTTCTGCCAGTATATTTTCAGACGGATTTTGTGTTTCATGTTCGCTTGCAGAAGGCTTGCAAGATAAGCATTTTTGTTTTTTTCTAGTTGATTCTTTCATTTGTCGAAAGGACCGTTCTGATACGCCACTGCACTTGCCAAGATTGAACTGCAAGTCACATTCCGAACATGTCATTATCAAGTCGTCTGCATCAAAGATTTCATGGCAGGACGAGCACTTATCAGGCATAGCACACTTTTAGCAAGCGACGGCCTAAAAACCGAACAAGAAAAGACGGCAAGGGCAGGAGCAGTAGCAGTAGCTTATTTGGACTAATAGCAATTGAAATGAGGCAAAGTTTACCACAAACCTGCAATGAATTGCGGGATGCGTTTAGGCACAGGAACGTTGAACCATGCTTCCGCTACCGCTGCTGCCCAAGAAGTCGGCAGTGATATCCGGACAATGTTAGCGCTGTTAGGATCCTATAATTTAGGACAGCTTAAAAGGCGGTATTGAGAAAAACATTCATCATCATCACCATCAGCCTGACTACGCCCACTGCAGGCCACAGGCCTCTCCCATGTCTCTCCAATTAACCCTGTCCTTCGCCAGTTGTGGCCACCGTATCCCCGCAAACTTCTTAATCTCATCCGCCCACCTAACTTTCTGCCGTACCCTGCCTTCTCTTGGAATCCACTCCGTTACCCTTAAGGACCAGCGGTTATCTTGCCTTCGCAATAAATTTCGTGCCCAAGCCCATTTCTTCCTCTTGATTTCGACTAGGATATCATTAACGCGCGTTTGTTCTCCCACCCACTCCACCCGCTTCCGATCTATCATTTTTCTTTCCATAGCTCGCTTTCTTGTCCTTAACTTAAGCTGAACCCTCTTTGTTAGCCTCCACGTTTCTGCGCCATAGGTGAGTACCGGTAGGATACAGCTGTTGTATACTTTTCTCTTCAGGGATATTGGCCAACTGCCATTCTTGATCGGAGAGAACCTGCATGTGCGCTTCACTCCATTCTTATTCTTATAGTCATTTCCCTCTCATGATCCGGATCAGCGGTCACTACCTGCCCTTAAATAGACATATTCTCTTACTACTTCCAGCACCTCGCTACCAATTTCGAACTGCTGTTTCCTTGCTCGAATGTTGAACATTGCCATGCATTAAATAGTGATTCCGAAATTGCAAAGTTGAATAAAAATTTTACATAAAAAAAATGCTTAAATTTTTTCATTTTTCTGACGTTGTCGCTTTATGAGGGTTCTTAAAGAGCGTAATTCTATGGTCGTGTCTAATTACTTTTTGCTGCAAGAATAACGAAAAGACAATTCTGAGAGGGCAACTTTCTTTTTCCCGTTAGATGGACGATGGTACCACTCGAGTGTACAACAGCTTGAGAAAGTGATGTTTTTATTGGAAAAAGTAACCTGGCATTACTGATGTAAATACCATCGATAACGTAAAAACCAGAATGCACTCATTCTAGTGGAGTGGCTTCTGTGCGTGGATAACCACCACCTTCCGGTCCATGGCCTTTCTTTCATTGCATTCGACGCAAAGCTTCTCTGTGAACTGAATTACAAACTTCCGAAGTTCTTGTTTTTCCTCATCGTTGAGCAAAGGGTAGACGGCGTTGAACGACAGAAAATTCTCTGAAAAAAGGTAAAAGTAATATGAGTCCAACTGAATTGCGATAAAACATCCGTGTCACATGTGACGCTATCTGATAGAGGTATTTTTTTACCGAAACGAATCAAAGCGGTCACATGGTAACCCTGAACAGTGTTGCTTGGCGTCGTGCACAGGGTACTGAAAGCGCGCAATGACTGGGGTTCAGATAATGTAATTGCTGCCCCAGCGTGAGTCTGAATATTGCGCAAAATGTTCCGGTAGCACGCGCAGTAAGCCGTCGCAGAAAAGAGGCGGTGAGTTAGCAATAACTTTCTGCTACAGATTAAGTACAAAAATTTACAAGGACACCTGCTAATGGTATGCGTTGGCAGTCCGATAGAATTAGAAGCTGCAGATGCGTTCACCCTAGAAGATGCCACTTCTGTTCTGATGACGCCACTTTTCTCCAGCCAATGACAATTAACCGCTCCACTGATGTGACTCCCCTCAATCGAGCCCAAATTGTCTGTTTTGCTGACGTCACTTCTCTCGAGCCAATCGAAATCATCCGGTCTGGGGAGGTTACTTCCCTCCTGCTCATGAAAGTTACCAGCCTAATGAAGCCACTTCTCTTGAGCCAAATGGCGAATTTTATGACCGCCGACGTATTCTTTACTCCATCACGCTTTTATCCTCTCATTAGAAGAGGGACTGTGTGCCAGTTGAATTTGAAGCCAACAATAAATCGCCTGCTAGCATAGCTAAGACGCCGTTCTCTGCGGTAAAATATTAAAGTTAAGAAGCGAACTGCTTTTTGATTTGTCTTCATTGTAGGCATGGAGAATATTGCCACTTCATGCAAAAAAGAACTCACCGATGAAAGATGTGGGAGCGAAAATTAAAAGAAAGATATATTTGACATATTTAAAACGCCTCCTACAGCCCGATAGTGAGATGAAGAGCATTCGAAGCTTAATAATGCCTTTTTTTAGTGTGTTTTTGTGCGGCGCTGAGAGAATGCGTTTGACATCTGACTAAAACCGGTGCATCTTTCAAAACAACCCGTAAGGCAGCCATGCAGGAGAAAAATGCTCGACGGGCGTTTCCCTTTAGCAGCTGTAGCATTTGTCTGCCGTTGAAGGCAGTTTTTGTAGCGAAAGCTACATTGGCCACGAACTTGCGATTTCGCTGTGGCGGTGCTCCGAGGAGGCACAGAAACCGACCTTGAGCCGTTGCCTAGCAACCGCAGCAGCTGGCGGACGCCGCAGGCTCGCTGTGCCATCTGGCATGACGTCACACCGCGCGCCTCGCCACGGAGCCGCCTCGCCGCCGTTTGGTATGACGTCACACCGCTTGCCTCATCGTTACGCTCACTTTAGCTTTAACTACGTATGTCCTGGCATAGCCGAGCTAAACCACTGCCAATTTTGTATTTAGTTTTGCTAACACTAAAAATAGTCGTCTAGCGTGATGTAAACACTTCTTATATAAATCAAATGCTTGCGTTTCCACCACTCGGCTGTTATAGGGTAGCTATTTCTTGCGAAAATTTGTTTCCGAGAGCTATTTAGCAAATTGGGAAAGTTGGATACGAATGTCTCTTGGGCCTCTTTTTAATGCCGCAATACTTGCGAACATAATACGAGGATATCTCGCCAAGCGTTCCTGTCCTCCTGAATTTATATAAGCCATTTTTATAGTTCTCTAGACGCAAGATACTCACGAATCATTTCGTCTTTGGTGAGCTTTGCAGGAGGGTAAGAGAAAACCTCGCAGGCCAGTGGAATGAGATCGGTAAATTTGATGAAGTCCCTTGCGTATTTCCTCAAACATTCTACGTCTCTGATGCCACTTATTGTAGGCAAGAATTTCTTCAGAACCTGCGCAATAGAAACACGTGAGGATAAAAATCGCGTGAAATGAACAGAAAGAAAAAGTAAAAACAATCACCATGAAGGTTCCGTGAAAACTACTCGCAGATAATTTATGCCTGCAGGGGAAAATGATATTTTCACGTTTTCATTTGAATTAGCCAAACAATAAGTTTGGTTTCCCCTCATGGGTTCGTTGCACATGTCTGAAAAAATTGGCGGCAATATTTCGTGAACTCGTTTCTCGACTGGTATCTTTTAGAAGCAGTTTGATGTTTGCTTTTATTACGGGTGTACTGTGCTTTAATAAGTCGTCATTTCTTGTGGTTGGAAATTTTATTTCTTCTGACATTCACAGCAATAACATTCCAGATATGAGAGTGCTGTGTGGAAGGAAAAACATTTTCAGCAGTGCCAGCAAGAAACTTAGAAGCCTTAGGGCATACTTCGTGTAACTTTGCATTAAGGGTACTCTTACCCTCAGGCATAAAATGCTTCTCAGAGTTATTCTGATGAGAGCTTAAGGATCCCCAGTAGCTCCATTCCATACCTAGCAAAAGCTTCAACCTCGGAACAACACATTATCTCGTGTCGACCCAAAAATAATTATTCAGGGCACTTTTCTCTGCAGCAGCTTGGGAAATCCATGCTTTTTCTCGTGCGTTGAAGACAATCTGAAGAAATTTGGCAAATACTAATCGTTGCGGCTGTTTGTGCTTTCTTTCGGGTGGTTCACGGTGTATTTCAAGCAGGAGTGACCTCCAAGAAAAGTTGGCCACTACCGCTGCCGATGGCTAACCGTTCAAAGGAAAAAGATGCATACGGTTCCAGCTTCTAATGTTACTCGATCAGAATGGACCTTTTAACAAAAGGAAAGTAATCAAGTTAATGTCTGGAATTAACTTTTCTCTCGCACGTGAGCTTTGAAACTTGGCTAGCGTGAGCTTGATATTCTCAAACTACCGTATTTTTTTGCCAAATTAGTCGATCTGTCGTCTTAGTAGAGACATTATGTTCGGGAACCGGAAAAAAAAAAAAACTTGAAGGCGAAATGTCATATAGATCGGCGACCGAAAGATCTCAGCCATTAACATGTGACCAAATGTTCTCTTAAGTGATTAAGTGATTCTCTTTAAACTCGTGAAAATTGCCTTTTCCCTTGCCAACTTATTTTAGAAAAAAAAGTTTGCGAGAAAGGGCAAATTGCTAAAATGCAGTATTACCGGGGAATGGTTTTGGAGGAAGTTGGTATATTAGTGTTTTAGTATTGCTATTTTAGGGTCGCTATCTTGGCACAAGTGGAAATTTTTCTGCTACAAACGAAATGTTCCAAGTTTAAGTCCAACATTTTCAGCAATAAAAACAGGTACTGCCTTCCCGAAGAAACATCAGCGGAAACAAAAACTTGAAGGAGATCTGCGCAGTACCTGCTTAAGTAATGACCTTCTTTCAGAGCACTCGAGCAACTTACCTCGCGATACTTGCCCCACTGCGGGTGCTCCATCATATCCTTGTGAAGGTCATAGAAGTGGGAAGTCGTTAGTAGCACCATGAAAAACTCTCCCCCGGGCGCCATCAGTTTTTCGAAGTTCTGCATGGCCAGGCGCTGGTCCCTCACCCATTGCAGCATGAAGAACGAGTACACCCTTTGGAACTGGCCCTGCTCACGCACGAACCCATCTACATCTCCCACGATGTCCAGTGGCAGGTACTCGACCTTTGGGTGGGGAAACTTCTCGGCGGCGTGCTTGAGCATGTTTTCGGAATTGTCAGCCGCCACAAGTCGTCGACAAGGAGGGACACGAGGCAGCAAGTACCTGCGAGAAGAAGGGCACCGGGGCTAGCTGAATGGATGCTCATAACTCGGGGCGAGCGCTCACACGGGTTCTTTAGTGAATAATTCAAGGGAGAGGTGTGTGGAGCGCTTTTGTCGCAGTGAAAAACACAAAAAATTCGCAAACTTACGTGTTGTAGTGTTTCTAACGACGTCACGCATTGCGTTCTTACAAACACTACACCGTGAAAATGGAGTTACCAGCGATTGCGTGCAGGACTGCGATTCCACCTACTGAAGGCGCGACACCCGCCGTCGTGGAAGGCACTCAGATGTCAACGTTGCGTTTGTTATGAAGTAAGTCCGCAATCGGCGCAATTGTGTGCGACGTATTTTTGAAATTTAGCAATATAAGTTTTCTTAGAATTAATAGAAGCTCTCATTATTTTGCGTTAAGCTGACAAGCTTCAAAGTCCTTTCAAACACTTTCGTCCTAGAACCTTTGCGTATCGGAAAACACCAAAATACAACTGACGTACAATGAACGTAGCGTCTCGCCGGCAAGACGTTTACGCTCACAAATAGGACACGATCAATTTATGGAGCCTTCAGCGAATTTCCCATTTGCAAGACAATGTATCCCGGCAGCACATGTTATTGGCTCCCCAGTATTGGATATGTATTGACAAATAGCGATCCCACAAAGGGCGAGAGTGATGCCAGCCTTTTCCAATGTACTGCCGAATGCCTGAGCTGCTCGGGACCATTTGCGGCGGGTACAGGGAAAAATCGGTATTAGCAAAGTGCATAATGAAAGTTATCCACATGAAAAGAGAACGTATGCTCATCATAATAGGCTGAAAAAACGCGCTTATTGATATATACTAAGCGGCTTCACTCTACCGCAGTCTTGTTTTCTGCTGTATGTCTTGTATCTTGAAACTTCCGAGAACCACGCTTCATAAATGTTCGTATTCAAAAACTAAGAGCTTCGTTATTTCACCTCAAGGTAGCCGAGCGTACTTTCGGGGAGATCGAAACACCAGATGTCCGGATAACGGGTTTATTTCGACACAGGCTGGCACATGGCTTGACATATCTCCGATGTAAGCTCATAATGCCTATGCGCAGCTTCTTAATGACATCACCACAAGCCAGTGTTCTTAATCGTTGCTCTCGCGGCTTGTAGATAACTAGTTTTTATATGCCAGTGCTGATTATCCGCGTGTTTCGCGACCCACTTTTAGATGTCTTTATTCACTGCTTCTCCCAGTTTGCGTACAACGTTCCCCATATGCAGCATGCGCATCGCTCCATACTTGAACGTAAAATTTCCTGGTCCGCATCCGACGTCGATGAACTGCTGCTGCTCCTGGTCATCGCAGATCTTGAATGCATTGTGGAATGCGTCCAGTATGGCCGCGCTGGCAGCCGAGTACCGGTCGGAGCGCTCCTCGAACAGCTCCGCTTTGTGGTGCTCGGGCAAAGTCGATTCCATCTGCTGTGGCATTCTGGAGACGAGAAGAGGCAACGCAGTGTCTTCCGTATAATGCTCTAAGGTTTTTCTGCTCGCCCGTACAGTGTGTAACATTAGGAGGTTTGTAAACGTCGTCTGCTATGTCTGCCTTTTCTCTCGTGGCTGACTATTTCCATGCAGGGCTAATATTCTGCCATAAGGGAATACCACTCTTCGTATTGCCTGCAAAATGGGTCTTTCGTGGGGCCTAAAATTAAGAGTTCTTTGATGAAGGTCAGGAGGGGGCAGATGTACTTAATTGGGTATAACATCCATAGATGGGGTTAGTTTCGCACAATTTGGAAACTAAAGACACGAGATAATTGAAACTTTACATCCACTTATGATTTTGGGGCTCTAATAGAGATCGGTATAATATAGTCCCCCATTTCACGAGGCGCCTGATTTCCTGTGAAATTTAACGAATAGATGCCATTTGTTTTTAAATTTTTCGCATAATAAGGCGCTTCACAAGGCGATGGAGTGGAAAGTATAATACTTGTTACTTTGCCCGATTTACGCCTTAAATTAATAACATGCTTCGTGGAACACGGCGAGGCTTGACCGTGAGCGATGTTGAATTAAGAGTGCTAGGACGCGCCACGGTGGCGTAGCGCAGAAGCGACATTCTGGTGCTGAGTAAAACTTCGTTAAAGGGATCACCCATCTACAGCGAGTTTTATAGTGCGAGACATTTCATTGCAATGTGAACAGCGTCCGCCCAAAATTAATTTTGATGCATGCAATGCTTTTATTATCTACATTGGCGCTTTCCTGTTCGCGCATACTTTTTTCATTCGTCTGCAGATGATCATGTAGACGAACAAAAAGTGTTATCAAGGTGGGCTGAGAATCAGAAAAAATGAGCAAGAGAAAAAAGTGCACAAGCTTCACACTTGGTGACAGGATACAGGGATTTCAAAATTGGCTTTTAAGGGAGCTCCCGTAAAACACTGGAGCAAAAAAAAATGAAAGGGTACTCTACAAAGGATTTCATATGCCTTGGCTGGTTGCGCGACAATTTTGATACCGATTTAGGCGACGGCATAATATCATTGGGACTTCGTGAGTGTTTATAAACGGTTAAGATACTGGTTGCCAGCTGGGCATTTACCTTCAAATGAATTTTGTTTCGGTCCTCATCTGCAATGTAAAGGTTCTACAAATAGAAACCGTTCTATTTGTTTTCAGAATGAGGACATTTGTGTTTCAATTGATGTACTTAAGCGTGGAAAAGCAGGCCTGGGGAAGCAGTGGAGGAGCTAGAAGTCAAGAGACCAATCTTCTAGGTTAAGACTGAGTTCGAAGTGAGCTCTTTTATTACATGACTCCTGATAATACGCACGCCGCGGACTGAGGGCTTCTAGCTTAGCTCCAGAACACTTATAGCTTGTCGCTAATCCTTTTAGTGCTGTCCTGCGATTTTATGCTGAAGTCTGTAGTTGTTTCTTTGCTCTCAGGCCGTTTGATTAATGTGAAGCAATTTGCCAATCTTGGTCCTTTACTGACCGATCTCCTCCGCTACGGCCTCCGACCTGTGTTCTATTTGAACCCACCGCGTCAGGCCTCGCTTGTAGCGGGTTATGTGTGCAAGGCTAGGGAAAGAACTGCTTTATTTCAAGGACTGCTCGCTAAAATCCTCGCGTAAAGTTGGACGGCATCACGGCACATCACAAGCGCTCCTTTAAATGAGATCTGCAGTGAATGTGCGCATCGGGAAACCAGAAAATTGCTTTGAAAATTATTGCTTACATTCATTCCTACGGGCCTTAACAGGAGCTGCTACCCTCAATCGTGGAGAGTAGCGGCACAGCATCTTGCTTACGTCGAAGATCGATGTCGCTGTATAGCCTTCAATCATTACGAGAGATCAACTACTCAGTCAGAACATCAGCAGCTATGTAGGCCTTGCGGAATAAGTGTTCAGAGATGGTATATGCAAAGGTACTGGAATATACCTGTGGAGTGTGTACATCCAACTTAGTCCTCCATAAAGGATGTGAGATAATTCTAAAGAGGCAGGGTATAGGCAGGAAAACACAATCTCTCAAGTACTGTTGAGAGTGCGTTTACAAGAGATATTCAAATAACGTTGGGTACAGATGGGTACAAAGGTTGGCTTGCTGAGTAACTGCAGGGAGGAATTTAAGAGCATGATTATTGAGTCTCAGAGGGGTCTCAGAAGGGTACAACAATTTTCGACAGCCATCGAAGTATTGAAAGTTGTTAGATTATACATATGTTTAGGGCAGGCGATGACGGCATACCCGGACCACGAGGGTGTAACAACTAGCTGTCGTTGTTGTTGTCAGCCTTTGCTAAATAAGAATGGGGTGCAGCCCTCGTCCGTCTTTACTTTCCTCTTTCGTGCCGTCTTTTTTGCGCTGTGAGCAAAATGAACACGTAGAAACTAGCCCAATATTTCCACTTACCTCACTCTGCCAGTCTATCTCGACAGGCGGTGTTAAACACACCTGTATGGTGTATGTTACTGATACTCGCCTATAAAGTAGGGAGTTGGAGGCTATAAAAACGGCCGGAAATTGGCTATGGGCAGCGAAGCGGGGTATGGAAAGGAAATGCTACGTGTAACGTTAAGGCACTGGAAGAGGGCAGAGTGAGTCAGGGACAAACGCGGGTTAATGACGTCCTGGTAGAAATTAAGAAGAAGAAAGGGGCTTAGGCACGGTATGTTATGTGAAAGCAAGAAGACCGATGGTCTTCGAGTGCAACGGAATGGATGCCATGAGAAGAAAAGCGTAGCATTGGGGGGATTCGATTAGGTCGTCTGCGGGGATAAGCTGGCCACAGCTGGCGCTGGACAAAGTTAATTGGAGGGATCAAGGAGGGACCTTTACCCTGCAGCATACGTAGTTAGGCTGATGGTAGTGGTGATAGTGATGAAGATCTAGCCGCCGGGCGCAGGTTTAAGCATGAAATGCACTGCACATGGACGTAGCCCACTTAACATCGCCTTATAGAGCTGCTTGGATACGTGTGTCCGTATTATGCCAGTATTCATTTCATTTAGTTTTGATGCATATGCAAGTACACCCCATGTTCACCTCGTAACGTGCTTTCACAGTGGTAGCGCTGCAGCATTGTTGAAGGCCCTGTAACCTACCCATCCTTGTGAGATAAAAGTGATAGAAGGGCGCCGTTAGGGAGAAGCGCCACTTGAAGCGGCGCGGCGCTCAGTTAGCTATATTTAATGGCCGGGGAAATTCGAGTACGATATACTGTTCATTTTCCTTCTGCATTTCAACCGAATTTTCAAGGGGATAATCTGTTCGATCTAGGGGACGATTCGAAATATCAGAGTTCCACACATCCGGACTTGAGTGCATCGTGGACATGCATAATTTCCGGAAAACATTTGTAAGTGTATATTAGATAAATATTTCAGTTGATATTGCCGCGTCTACAACAATAGCCGCTCGGCGGCTGTTCGGCACGCAGCTCGTGCGCCACGCGGTTCGCTGCTGAAGAAGACGAAGCTCGACGTTCCATCCTGGCCGTCTCGGTGTGCGCTGGCATCATCTCGGTGTTGGCGTTCCTCTGCCGTCTGGACGCGGCGCTACCTGTACCAACTGCTACGTGACACTGGTGGAGGTGCGGGCTCGACGTCCCATGTCCAACACCTCTTCAGACAGCCGCTCATCGAGTCCCGACCAGCTACCCCTTGTCTGCACTCCCGTTCACCGCAGCAGCCGCCGCCTCCTGGGACTGGTCCCAGAGTTTGGTCTCCTCCCAAAAGAGGCACGCACTCATCGACCTGGTGAGCATACCACCATGGCTCAGGCTAGCGCTTCACACTTGACGCTCCAGCAACCCCGCGTGCCAGCCAGCTTCCATGGCGTCACTTTCGAAGACGTTGAAGACTGGCTTGACCAGTTTGAGCGGGTTGCCGATTTCAACCAATGGAGCCCTGCGCAGAAGCTGCGGAACGTGTATTTCGCCCTCGAAGACGGAGCCAAGATTTGGTTCGAGAACAGGGAGGCCGATCTCCAAAGCTGGGATACCTTCCGCCAGCAGGTCCGGGACACCTTTGCTAGCACGGACCGCCGGGATCGTGCGCGGCGCCTCCTGGACGCTCGCGTCCAAAAGCCTAATGAGACCGTTGCCATGTTCGCCGAGGACGTGACCCGTCTTTGTCGGCGCGCTGACCCAGATATGGCGGAATCCGCGAAGCTCCGCCACCTGATGCAAGGTGTGAAGGACCAACTCTTCGCTGGTTTGGTCCGGAATCCCCCGCAGACGGTAGCCGACTTCATCAAAGAGGCGACCGCCATTGAGCGGGCCTTGCATCAACGCTGCCGCCGAAATGACTCCTTGTGCGGTGAGCCAAGCGCCAGTGCGGCTTCTTTGAGCGTGTCCAGCGACAATGCGTCGCTGCGCGAGCTCATACGCGCTGTGGTCCGTGAAGAGCTGCAGAAACTGACCCTTGCCTCGTCTGACCCGACGGCTGCGGCTCTTACCGAGGTTGTGCGCGACGAGATTCGTCAAGCATTTTCACCGCCTCCTCCAGTCATGCCGGAGCCACGCCCCATGAGCTACGCCGCGGCTCTCCGTTCCGAGTTGCCACCTGTGCAACGCTTGCCGTACCACCCGCCGCCGCCAACCGCTCCGCCACCGTCATTCTACCAGCGGCCTCAGCGAGGACCTGCCATGCGTCCACCGGCCCGGAAGGCGGCTGTTTGGCGCACTTCTGATCAGCAGCCGCTCTGTTACCATTGCGGGGAAGCCGGCCACCTGTATCGCCGTTGCCCATACCGTGAAATCGGCCTCCGGGGTTTCCCACGTGACGCTCCTTGTCCCCGTTTCGGTGAGCGACCCCACGAAATAGAGGAGTACCTTGCTGCCCATGACACCACATCTAACCGCCGACCCCGATCTCCGTCTCCCGCACGCGTCACATCGCCCAGCCGCCAGGCTTTCTCAGATGGACTGCGGGGCCGGTCTCCAAGCCCGCGCCGGGGAAACTGAAAGCGGCGACCTCAGGGGGGAAGGTTGCTGACAGCGGATATAACGAAGACCCCCGAACGCCGCCGGAGCGCGATGCCGAGATCCCGATGCCGCCGCAGCACGATTCTGTGAACCCGAGTTTCCCTGACACCGATGCAGTTAGCGCCGACCTCCGCATTCACGTTGACGGGCACCCAGTGACTGCTTTAGTCGATACAGGCGCGGACTTTTCGATCATAAGCAAGCACCTCGCGGATCGCCTCAGCAAGGTAAAGACAGCCTGGGATGGACCTCAAATTCGTACTGCTGGGGGTCACCTCATGACGCCTGTCGGAAGATGCACTGCTCGAGTCACCATTGCCAATTCTGCTTTTGTTGGCACTTTTGTTGTTCTGCCGCACTGCTGCAAAGACCTGATCCTCGGAATGGACTTCTTGCGTGAGCATGGTGCCATCATAAACCTTCCTGATCGTCTGGTAACATTTTCGACCGCTGGAACGATTCCAGCCGACACCGAACCACGCAGAGTGGCCCTGCGCATAATCGACGCCGATGTGACCGTCCCTCCGCGATCCTGTGCCCTCGTTATCGTCATTTGTGACGACCTGTGCAGTGCTGACGGCGTAGCAGAACAGAACACTGCGCTTGTACTCTCTCATGGGGTCTGCGTCGCCAGAGGTATCGTCACGCTACGGAACGGCCTGGCAGATGTCCTTCTAACGAATTTCGGGACCGAACGGCAACACATCGCCAAGGGCACTGCGGTCGCATACTTCGAGGGCATCGCCGAAATTAACGACTGCCTTGCCCTCCAGAGCGAAACGTCCAATTCTTGCACACCTCAGCTGATCCTCGACGTGAACCCAGGCTTACCCCCAGCCGATAGGGAGAGCCTAGTCGGCCTACTGCATCAGTTCCAAGACTGTTTCTCGTCTACGTCGGCAGTCAAACAGACGCCTCTCGCTAAGCACCGCATCATTACGGACTGCAGTACCCGACCAATTCGGCAAAACCCATACCGTGTCTCACTGCGGGAGCGTGAAGCCATAGCTGAACAAGTCAAAGAGATGCTGCAGGATGGTGTTATTCAGCCGTCGAGGAGCCCGTGGGCTTCGCCTGTGGTTTTGGTTAAGAAGAAGGATGGTAGTCTGCGATTTTGCGTTGACTACCGGAAGCTTAACCAGGTTACCAAGAAAGACGTCTACCTTTTGCCACGCATTGACCACTCTCTTGACCGGCTGCGGCACGCGCGCTACTTTTCTTCGCTGGACTTAAAAAGTGGTTACTGGCAGGTCGAAGTTGACGAGCGGGATCGCGAGAAGACAGCGTTCGTGACGCCGGATGGCCTTTATGAGTTCAAGGTCCTTCCTTTCGGTTTGTGTTCAGCTCCAGCCACATTTCAGAGAATGATGGACGCTGTTTTGTCGGGCCTGAAATGGCAGACGTGCTTGGTATACCTGGACGACGTTGTTGTATTTTCGCCAACGTTCGAAGAACACCTCCAGCGCCTCTTGACCGTGCTACAGGCTATACGATCTGCCGGCCTGACGTTGAAGCCCGAGAAATGCCACTTTGGTTATGAGGAGCTCCTTTTCCTGGGCCATGTCGTCAGCCATCGTGGAGTCCGGCCGGATCCTGCTAAAACAGCTGCCGTCGCCAACTTTCCCACTCCTTCGGACAAGAAAACGGTCCGGCGTTTTTTGGGCCTTTGCGCGTATTACCGGCGGTTCATTGCCAACTTTTCCCGACTTGCTGCACCGTTGACGCATCTTACAAGAGAGGACGTCCCATTCACGTGGACAGAACAGCAGCAGCAGGCATTTGATGAATTACGGCGACGGTTACAAACCACGCCTGTCCTTGGTCATTTCGATTCTCGTGCGGAGACTCTCGTCCACACAGATGCCAGCAACGTGGGTCTCGGTGCTGTACTCGTCCAGTGGCAGGACGGCGCTGAGCGCGTAATAGCATACGCCAGCCGCACTCTGTCTCGTGCCGAATCTAATTATTCCACGACCGAAAAAGAATGCCTTGCCGTGGTATGGGCTGTGACAAAATTTCGACCTTACCTGTACGGCCGACATTTTCAAGTTGTAACCGACCACCACTCTCTCTGCTGGTTGACGAACTTACGGGATCCCTCTGGCCGCCTTGCGCGTTGGAGCTTACGCCTTCAGGAGTTTGACATGTCCATCGTCTATAAATCAGGGCGCCAGCACAACGATGCCGACTGCTTGTCCAGATATCCAGTCGAGGCTGCGCGCGACGACGACGAACCGGACTTTCCTCTCATCGCAGCCGTAGACGCAGCGACTATTTCCGGTCAGCAACGTGAGGACCCGGCGCTGAAACCTCTCATCGACTTCCTGGAAGCACGTACCGAGGAGGTTCCCCAGCCCTTCGCAAGAACCCAGTCCTCCTTTTGTCTGCGCAACAACGTGCTGTACAAAGCCAACTTTTCTCCAACCGGAAGCGACTACCTCCTCGTCGTTCCAGCGAATCTCCGTGAAGAAATCTTGCAGGCGTGTCACGACGAGCCCACCGCAGGTCACCTCGGCTACGCCCGCACTCTGGCTCGGATCAAAAAGAGCTATTACTGGCCTAAGCTTGCGGCGACTGTACGACACTATGTGCGCACGTGCCGTAATTGTCAACGACGAAAAACACCCCCTGTCAAGCCAGCTGGACTTTTACATGCCGTTCAAGTGCCCAGACTCCCGTTTGAGCAAGTTGGCATGGACCTTCTCGGCCCTTTTCCAACTTCATCTTCGGGAAACCGGTGGATTATCGTCGCTACTGATTACCTTACGCGCTACGCTGAATCCAAGGCCCTCCAGCGCGGCACAGCAGCCGAGGCTGCGAAATTTTTCGTGGAACGCATCGTCCTCCGTCATGGCGCTCCAGCACTAATTATCACGGATAGAGGCACCGCTTTCACTGCCAAACTCTTGGAATCCCTCATGCGGCTGAGTGGCACTACTCACAGGAAGACAACCGCCTACCATCCCCAGACGAATGGCCTGACCGAGCGCCTCAACAAAACTCTCGTCGACATGCTGTCCATGTATGTTGACGTTGAGCATCGATCTTGGGACAATATCCTGCCATATATTACTTTCGCGTATAACACGGCTCAACAGGAAACCACGCGGAGGACGCCCTTCTGTCTGTTGTACGGCCGCGAAGTGTCGACAATGTTGGAAGCAATGCTGCCCCATGATGGCCGCGACCCCGACGTTGGCGCCGAGGAGTTCACGCTTCGCGCAGAAGAAGCTCGACAACTTGCAAGAGTGCGCATCCTGAACCAACAAGACCGTGACGCCCGACGTTACAACCGCCGCCACAGACTGATGACGTTCGCCCCGGACGACAAAGTGTGGGTATGGACCCCCATTCGACGCCGTGGCCTTTCCGAAAAACTGCTCAAGCAGTATTTCGGCCCCTACCGAGTTCTCCGTCAGCTAAGCGACGTAACCTATGAAGTCCTCCCTGACGGGGCTTCCCGGACTACTCGCCGTCAGCAGAGACCAGAGATTGTTCATGTAGTGCGGATGAAGCCCTATTTTTCGCGAGACATTCAGTGACTACGTGCTGTGCGTTACTCTGTTTTTTTTTGTTTCTTTCTCCCTATTTTCTTGTTAAAGCATCGGGCCGATGCTCTTTCCGAGAGGGAGGGTAATGCCGCGTCTACAACAATAGCCGCTCGGCGGCTGTTCGGCACGCAGCTCGTGCGCCACGCGGTTCGCTGCTGAAGAAGACGAAGCTCGACGTTCCATCCTGGCCGTCTCGGTGTGCGCTGGCATCATCTCGGTGTTGGCGTTCCTCTGCCGTCTGGACGCGGCGCTACCTGTACCAACTGCTACGTGACAATATCAAATATGACA
The DNA here is from genome assembly GCF_055824585.1 of Amblyomma mixtum. Taxonomy (NCBI): domain Eukaryota; kingdom Metazoa; phylum Arthropoda; class Arachnida; order Ixodida; family Ixodidae; genus Amblyomma; species Amblyomma mixtum. The sequence continues at coordinate 122,440,327 of NC_143013.1, forward strand.
TAGACCAATACTCTGCTTGCGACACAGGATATTCTTTTGTTTAGTTCAACTCTTGGCTTGCAGAAACCTCCACTTACCTCTCGCAAATCTGCGACCTTGCGTTCTAGTGGCGATCGTCAACTAAAAGCAGCTGCCGTGCTTTACACAGCGTTTGTGTTCTCGAAGAGAACAACCTAATAAAAAAACAATTACAGAGAGTAGGAGAATTGCACCTGGCGAACTCGCTGTGTGATATGAGGATATACGGGCGGAGACAAAATTCACGGTACATTAAAGGCATAATGACAAGGTATCATAATGACGAGGTAGAATTACAGCTGGCGGACTCGGTGTGCGTTGTGAGCGTTGTGACGGAGCGTTGCGCTTCAGTGCAAGCGGCGACTGGTGAAAATAGAATTCACGATGCATTAAAGGCCTACTTGACCGAAATTTTTCAAACCGTAAAAAGGTTGTTTTTTCATAGTACACCCGCGTATTATGCTACCCACAAAACATTACTCTCCAGTTTCGAGCAGTTACGGTGCCAACGGGACGCAAAAATCGGAGTTTTCAATACCGAAACTGGAAAAACGGGCGCCATTGCCGCCCGCCGAAAGTGACGCATGTTTGAGACTGGAGTCCGGACAGGTTCGGAGCGTCTGCTCGTTGCGGCTCGTGCGAGCGCTGGTACCGGTAGCACGTCCAGCATTTTGAGCAATAAATACTGGTTATATGGGAGAAGACACATCTTAAAGCGGATGAAACGCCCTAGAAAAAGTTTTAAACTTGTTTTATTTGCTGTAGAAGACTAGAAAACTCCTCGCTCAACCTCCGCGCCGCAATGCTAGTGAGCGTTTTTTGCCTGGCAGTATTCGATTACAGCTTGTGCAAAGTTCGGACATAGCGGAGGAAGGAAACATATTCAAATGGAGGCCAAGTAGAAGTGCTTGTATTGTCAAGTCGGCTTTTTTGAGCGGGCACGCGCGTGCCAACAGCCCATGTGCGCTCTGCTGTGCGTGCAATATGGTTGTTGTCTTGATACAAAAAAAATTACCTGCTTTCTCGTTTTCCTTTTCATTTTCCTGTGCATAGGAATTTCGAACAGGTGCTATGAGCGCGAGGTAAATCAATTAAAACAGCTTGATGTCTAAAAAGGGAGCTCAAGAGAATTAAGCGCTGTGTTAAGCGAAAGAATATTCCGGAAGCAAAATTTGTGTTGCAAAATGAATATATTTTCTCTTCGAGGACCGTGGCATCAATGTAGTGCCGTTAGTGGGCTGTTTCATCTTTGCGCGTCTCGGTCAGGCAAGCCACTGCGCGTTTCAAATACGAGTACATGCCGGTTCATATGAACAAAGACTTATGCGCTGCGTTCATTACTGTATTTACCTAGAATCACTCAAAGGCCGTGTACTGCAGAGACGGAAACAATTTTCCAATCTTTTCTAACCACACAACTGGACAGAACGACATGGTTGCCGGACCCCAGTCGACCGTATATGCCTACCACGCAGATTGCCGGTAGGTATGCAGTGTATCTGTATCGACTGAGAACATACGATCAAAATTACGGGTTGTCTTCGTTTAAAAATATTAGCATTCAAATAACAAGCGTTCAGGTCTCTGAGGTCGAGACGTGCCTCGGATGGTAATGCTGAAGCTTCCTCTAATCGACCTCAAGTATGAACGGCGTGAGGCAGTAAGAAATTCGACGTTTTCAGTAACGCTCGTGTGGCGTTCCAGGATTCTCAGCCCGGCCTGCAAATCTTTGAGGCAGCAGATACACTGGGCGCACGACGGCATACTGCGCACTCGGCAGAGCTCTACCTGCAATAAACGCGTGCATATGTAGATTCCTTTTCAGAAGAAGCAGACCTCTCCTCAGACTTCTGCCTGGCGTAAACAACGTGACGTCAAAAGGGCGTTGCTCGATGAGCAAAGCCGTCCACTTTAGCTTCTGAACCGGCTAAGCTAGCTTGTCACGAGTGGTCTCCCGTCTTCTTTATTCTCCCGATTAGAGACGCCTCGCAGCATTTCTTCTCCCAATTATAGCCCTCTTGGTTCGTGGCATGCTTTGCCGATCGGGCCAGAAACACGTGCGTGCTCTGATGCATGATGGAGACCGGGAAAGGTCTATTGACAAAGCCCAACACACAAAAGGGGTTAGCGCGAGGCAGAAGCGTCAGTCACCCACCATCATCTTTTTTGAAGAGAGGCGAATTCACGTTAAAACCTGAACTCCAGACAGCTGACACCAGCTTTCGAGATCGGGGGTGAAGGGCAGTGGCCGAGAGGTACACATTTTGTTTTCCGCATTCCTCGTATTCCTTTCCGCGGCCACGCACTTCGTCGACATGATGCCAGCAGTTATTTTTCTCGGAGGCCATCGAGTTTCGCGGTGAAAACAGCCAGAAACGCGCCAGAAGTAGGGCTTACAAGGGGCGCTCACTCACTTCAGAACGCCTGAAACTGGCGAGCCGGCGATGCCGGTGTCTCAATGGTGCGTCATTTCCGGTCAGGTTTGTTAGTTGTCCAGCTCACCGCTAGGGGACTGCGTCGTCTGCTACAGAGGTTTTTGAACGCCTCTAACTAAAATTCTAGACGCTTCACAGCCCTAATATTAAATACATATATTGTTCACAACATGCACACTATATCGAGCGCAAAATTAGCCGAAGTAAACTTTCGGTCAAGTAGGCCTTTAAAGGCATAATTGCAAGGTAACAACTGAAAAGATGAGAACAAAAAGAGGTCGATGGCGGGGACGCAGCTGAAAGCATACCACGGTATGCTCCAGCTGCACTGAGTCGATATCGCAGTAACCTCGATTGGCGCTAAATAGGCACGCGGACAGTGAGGAGGATGGAAAAACTGGTCTTAGAAAAGAAACTGACATTCTTATACTGTACAGAAATAGTCATATGCTCATCTGCTTGTGCTGCTGGGGCAATGTATGAGCCGCAGTCGCGTCAAATGAAACAAAGCAAGAAAAAAGAAAAGATTAGGCGTGGTTCAAGAACTGTTGAGCCTCGTTAGAGAGCGAAAGCTGTAACGTTTCGGGCCACTATATATACGCGGCTTACCGTCAGTAACGTTGACGGGTGTATTTGTAAAGGCGCGTGCCCGGTCGCCGAGCGCTGCCAACCGCTCACTTCGGAGAATGCGCAAATCGATCACCAATTCGCGCACCGCTTGAATAGCCGTCTGCGAAGTCCCGTTAGCACTGTTTTCTGTACGGCCGCGTCAGTTCTCGCGCCTGTCGAACGAAACATGGCATGGAAGTATTCCGCGCTACAAAAGCTTGCTTTCATGCTATTGGTACACCGCCTGCGCCGTAAGCGCGGGCACTCCATGTATTTTCGAGACATTTTCGCGGAACTCGAAACCTCCGGCGAGCACAACCAGCTAGTCCAGGAACTACGGCAGAAGTACCCGTTGTACCATCTGAAATATTTCAGGCAAGCAGACTTCGCGCAAAGGGTGCGTATTATTCTTGGTGAGATTTTGAGTGCTCCGTTTAGCTCACTGTGAAGTGCGCGAGCTGCTCTTTTTATTATTACATAGATTCCGAACGTGGGTGCTTGAAAATTTATTGACGCTAACCGTTTTGCCTATTCTAAAACATGCATCGCTCACAAAGTCGCTTATTATGGTCTACACTCCTTGAGAAGTAGACATGGGCACTTACCTGGATCTTAGGTAATTAATGATAAACTGGGTTCGGCCGCAATGCCGTTCGGGCTGAGCTGTGCTCTAAACGGGCGGCGCTCCTCGTCGGTTGCTTTTCCAACCGACGAGGACACGGCCGCTGACAGAGAACAAGATGAGGAGGACATATATGTGGATGCATCCCTGAAAGACGGCGCCATATCAACGGCATGGCGCAGCCGTGAGAATCTCAATTTCAGCGGCTGCCGTACTATTGGAGCACCCGATGAGTGCATAAAGGAAAGGGAACTGCTCGCTATATATGGCGCTCTACTGCACGTGTAAAACGTTCTGGTCGGCAATAAATTGCTACAAACTCACGACGAGAACCAGTCCGCTCATAACGCGGCTCGGGAGAGTATCTCGTTCCTTCGTCCCCTTGAATACCCCGCCGTTACCGACGACCCTGCTGAAAACCGAGTAGGAAATTGGTCGAGTTGGGGAATCGAACCAGTGTCTCCAGAGTGCGAGACGAGCACGCTAACCACTCCGCCATGCCAGCTCGATGGTTTGTTGACTTAGAAGGGTGCTTTAGAGACATGTACTATGGTGTATATTAGTAATTATGAGCATGTAAATTACAGAACTCGCAGTTAAGTGAGTAGCAAAGTGCATTTCGGCTACTTTTCTGTTCCCTTGGCGTGGACGTAGCGCCATCAGGCAGCGCCCACTAAAACCACGTTCTCCTTCTCCTCGCAATGTACGCCACTGCCCCAAGAGATAGCGCGCGACGACAGCGCCTCCCGCTCGTCTCGTTCGGGCGCAGTGGGGCCGTGCGGGGACGCAGGAACCACGCGGTGAGCGGCGAACAACGCAGCGCACATCCAAGGCACATTCACCACGAAGCTTGCGACTTGCTGCCGGTTCGTTCGTCGCGGAAACTATGCTGGCGTCCCTGAAAATGGGTTTATCGAGAACGATCTGCCGACGAACGCTATCGCGTCATAGTTGGAATACCGAATACCGGCCGAAGTTGGAATACGCATGCTCAGTACGGGACCCTCATCAAGCTAGCCATTCTAACACCCTCGAATCAGTTAAGAATCGCGCTGCTAGATTTATTTTTTCGGTCTACTCGTATCACATCAGCGTCACTGCACTTAAATCTGAGCGTAATCCTACTAATCTCGAGTCGAGACGTTGCATCTTTAGGCTCTGCCTCCTTCATAAATTTTATCACAGCCCACTTGCAAGCTCATCGCTTATCAAGCCGTACCAACCATCCCAAAGCAGTCTACCCTCACCCAGCACAGACTACAGCTCATCTTCGCTCATTCTTCGTGCAAACTGCTCGAGACTGGAACAGCCTGCCAATCGACTCCGTGCACCACTCCGATCCACTGCACTTCAAGGCTGCCATCCAATCTCTCATTAGTGGAACATTCAGCCCATCCCTCATGTAATACCCCCGTTCTGGGGCATTTGACGTATTGATAATAAATAAATAAATAAATAAATAAATAAATAAATAAATAAATAAATAAATACCTTCAAGGCTGAGCTTGTGTGTCCCCTCCAGTTTTTTTTCTTTGTTTTATCTGTTGGCAACGTGGAATGGGCTTTGGTTATGAAAGTGATTTGAAGGTCAAACGCGCCCACGGCGTAACCATGACTTTACCTAGCTTAGTGAAGCTTTCTCTTTAAAAAAAAAATTGTCGACGGTTAAGTTACTTCCTAATGCGAAATTTGAGTGCAGCTCATCAGTTGTTTCAGCTTTTTGAGAGATTCAGGCAAATAATTCGAGCAAGACACGTATGTACAATTACAGACTTGTTATTTTTCACACATTTTCTTTCTTCAAGAAACACTCCACTAACAGTTCTTGATTGTCATCAAGGAAGCTTTGTGGTCGGAGAAATTGATGGATATATGCTAGACTTCCTGCACCAATGCCTGCTTCTCAAAGACGAGGTCTGCGCAAGTATTCCATGAGGTTGTCACAGCTGTGGAAGGCGTTACGAGCGAGAGGAACGGGATGTTCTCCCGCATAAAATGGTAGAAATTCGTGTTTGTCTTTATATCTAGAATAAAGTCCCCAACCACCCTGCCACCCTAGCAGGTCGCAGTTAATGGTTGAGTGTGAGAGCTCACTCGCCGTTGTCAGCGCTAAAGAATGCAACCCACATCTCTCTCTCATCACCCCACGCACCTATAAGCGTAATTCATGCGTCCGCTGACCCAGGGAGCCAGTTAGGCGCACTTCCTTTCCTTAAAATGATCGGAGTGTAAAACGTTGACAACGCCAACGCCATTGAACACAATGAACGCCGACGGCCTATGGCTTCAGCTCCGCGTTTCTGGCCCAGCGTTGTCAATGCCTGCAGCCCACATCACTATCTCGCTCTCTCATCACCCCACGTACCTATAAGCGCGATTCAGGCGTCCACAGACCCAGGGAGCTAGTTATGAGCACTTCTTTTCCTTAAAATGGCACAACGTTGTCAATGCCAAAGCATGCAGCGCACATCTGTCACAACCGCCACGTTGCTTAAAGCGCGATTGAGATGTTCACTGTTCCCAGAATGCAGTTAAGCGCCTTTCCTTTGCTTTCCAAGCTCCCTCTCTTCATTGGTTTCGCAGCTTAAAGCGCGACTAAGGTGTTCACTGCTGGTTACAACGGACAGCGGCGACGGCGACGCAGCGAAACGCAGAAACGGGCGCCAAAGAGCCCCGCTCTAAAATTGCAGTGTAAGCATGACTGATTTTCACTAGTGGCGTCGGACAATCGGCTGAGTTATAAATCGTTTTTGAAATGGGTCTCCTCCGCGTGACTCCACATCACTCTGCACAACAAAGCATTCTGTAAATTCTAAACTAGCTTTTGAGGACGAAATGGCGCAGTATCTGTCATATATCTCTGTGGACGCCTGAACCGCGCCGTAGAGGAAGGGAGGAACGTGGGAGGGAAAGAGAGAAAGAGCTGCCGTAGTGCAGGTCACCGGAATAATTTCGACCACCTGAGGATCTTTAACGTGAACTGAAATCGCACAGCACACGGGCGCCTTTTGCGTTCCGCCTTCATCGAAACGCTGCGGCCGCGGTCGAGTTCGAACCGGAGCACTCCGGTTCGGTAGATGAGCGCCTTTACCACTGAGCCACAGGGGCGGGTAGAAAGCATTCTGCCTCCGAGCTCACTAAGTGCAGAAGGAACCAGAGACGCACTCGCTCGCGAGTCAACGACACCAGACGTCAACGACGGCGAGCTGCGGCTGTCGCCGTAGCTTAGTTTGTCGAGCATTGGACGCGTAATTCGGAGGTGGTGGTTTCGGTTCCCATCGGCGACATGTGGTTATTTTGAAGCGCAGCTCTTTGGCGCCCGCTTTTGCGTTTCGCGGTGTCGGCGCCGCCGTCGCCGTTGTCCGTTTTAATCAGCTGTCAGGTTTTAAGCTGCGAAACCAGTGGAGCGGGAGCTCGGAAAGCAAAGGAAAGGCGCATAACTTCCATCTTGCAACAGCGGACACCTAAATCGTGCTTTATGCACTGAGCGCAGTGGCTCAGTGGTAAGGCGCTCGTCTACCGAGCCGGAGTACCCGGGTTCGAACCCGACCGCGTGTCGATGGAGACGAAACGCAAGAGGTGCCCGTGTGCTGTGCGATGTCAGTGCGCGTTAAAGATCCCCAGGTGACCGAAATTATTCCGGAGACCTCCACTGCGGCACCTCTTTCTCTCTTTCTTCTTTCACTCCCACCTTCCTCCATCTCCTTACGGCGCGGTTCAGGTGTCCTCCGAGATATGTGAGACAGATACTGCGCCATTTCCTTTCCTCAAAAACCAATTTACAATTTAGTAGCTACCTGGCGGTAGTGACAGATGTGCGTTGCATGCGTTGGCATTGACAACATTGTGCCATTTTAAGGAAAGGAAGTGTGCATAACTGGCTTCATGGGTGAGTGGACGCCTGAATCGCGGTTTTAGGTACGTGAGGTCATGATAGATGTGTGCTGCAGACATTGACAATGTTGTGCCAGAAATACGGCGCTGAAGACAGAGGCCGTCGGCGTTCATTGTGTTCAATGACGTTGGCGTTGAAAACGTTTTACACTCCGATCATTTTGAGAAAGGAAGTGCGTAACTGGCTCCCTGGATCAGCGGATGCCTGAATCGCACTTATAGGTACGTGGGGTGATGAGAGATGTCTGCGCTGCATGCGTTAGCGCTCACAGCGCTAGTGAGCGAATTCTCGCGATGAACTGCCACCGGCCTGGGTGGCAGGTTGTGTAATATATATATATATATATATATATATATATATATATATATATATATATATATATATATATATATATATATATATATATATATATATATATATATATATATATATACAGGTTGCGAGAGCATGAAGTACTTGACTGCTTAGAGGAGTATATAGCGAAGTATACGCTGCGTTAAAGGAAACATATTTATTCGACTCGACGTTTCGATCGGAAGACCGATCTTCTTCAGGAGTGATTTTACATTGTTAATGCATCCCCTTTTATAGGGGTGGGCGCAGAGCAGGTGAGAAACACAAAGCTCATAGCAGAGAAGTACACATAAAAAATACAGAGGGAGTGCGACCCCTTCCAACTTTCCACGAAAGTTGCTGCACGGTCACGCACCCTGTCGAGCCTCTCGGAGTTGGACGCGCCCGTCAATATGCAAGCCTGTGGTGCTTAACTAAGCAGAGGCCGCATCTGGACGTTGTATTTTCTTCAGGAGTACCTGTTCATCGCTTTTTTTTTGCCGGTGGGTTGCACTCCCTCTATATTTTTTTTATGTGTATTTCTCTGCTATGAGCTTTGTGTTTCTCACCTGTTCTGCGCCCACCCCTATAAAAGGGGATGTAGTAACAAAGTAAAATCACTCCTGAAGAAGATCGGTCTTCCGATCGAAACGCCGAGTCGAATAAATATGTTTCCTTTAACGAAGCGTATACTTCGCTATATATATATATATATATATATATATATATATATATATATATGAGTGTGCGTGTGTTTCCCTCCCTGTAATGACCCTCATCAGAGGGTTAAATGTATAAATAAATAAATATGCATTCAAATAAGTGCTCCTTTCATGCTCGTTGGTTTCGGAGATTGTTGGCTTCCTTCGTATAAGCGCATGAACGAAAGCAGAAATGGTGTCATGATCTGCCCGTAGGCTACCCTAATTGATATGAAGCAGGTCGATTAAAGGACGCGAGAAAAAACGAGCGGTGGGCAAATGCGATCGCATTTTTCCTTCGTCATCTTTATTTTTAAAACCTTTTCCCGTGCTCAATTTACCGTCGTGGAAAATTCGCTGGCCCACCCTCCCCCTCCTCGTCAGCTCGTTATGTCCTTGGACCCCCCCCCCCCCCTCCTCGTCAGCTCGTTATGTCCTTGGACCCCCCCCCCCCCCCTCAGCCTCACACTCACCTCGCAAAATATATGTGCCCTCCGAAGGCCTCACCTCCGCCTTCAGGACTCTCAAACGTCCACTTTATTTTTCACGCCGGCCACCTGTGCCGACATTACACACTAATAAACTTGCAGTACAAGTCCTTGGAGCGGTAGTTGACTGAAAGAGCGGTGAACTGGCTGCGCGAAGCTTTTAATGTGTAATAAAAGCTTACACCTACACCAGTAACGGTGAGCACGACCGTATCAATCGCTCGGGCTGTCCTCTGTAATTTCCTGCGGCGCTGAGCTTTATTGCGGATGCATGGTCCCGTTCCCTCCTTTGCGCTTTCTTGTAAGCAATAGCCGCTACGAACCGCCTAGAGAGAAACAAGCTCTGAGGTCAAAGTCAAGTTGGCTAGTATCCATAAGTTTACACATTATAATAAAAAGAAGCAGTACCGTCCCTGAAAATAGAGGTGTTAGGGACAAGAAAAGATACAAAAAAGGGCAGTGTCGCCACCATCGATCGTTTTGGCAAGAAGCTTGGGCAACAGAAGTTCGTTCCGCGTGTTGATCTCTGAAGTTATACTACCACGTTATTCAGTCCCAAAAGGTGGTCAATAGTCTTTTTCGGTATTGTCGTCAGAACTTTGTAGCGAGTGCCGGAGAAAACAAGTTTTATCTTTAGTACAGTTTTCTGAGTTGCATATACGTCTTTATCTGCCAAGCAGACAACAACATATTTAGAAGGACACTCATAATCGATTCTTAGGAGGAAAAAAAATTACTGGTGGTTTTCTCAGTTTCGATTTCGTGCAAGTTAGAAGTTATTCTGCGCTTATAGTCTAATGTACTGCACTCAAATGCTCTTCAGTGCTCGAGGAGGGACAGAATACAACTGCAGCATAATTCTATTTTTTTTTTTTACACTGAGCTAACTTCTCTTGCTGCGCAGCCGGTTTTTAGTATATCCTGTTTCCTGCTTGAGACGCTTATTGCCGCTCCTGACCTTGCGAATGCAACCACCCCGCACGAAAAATGATCTCATTGCGGTTATTGCCGGCTGCTAGGTTTAAAACCACTTCTGCGACAAAAAACAATGCCGATATAATTTTGAGAGAGTCGCAGGAAAGAAACGCAATATTCTGGACTCTGGTTGAAAGTTACTATATCCTCGAAATGTTTCTATAAGAGAAATTTTGAAATGTATCTGGTGCAGTGCGAATAACAGCACCACTGCCAGTGACAGGTGCGATAACTGCTTGGTTTCTGTGTTACGTTGCCCGTAGTTACGCTTTGTACGTTCTGGGTTTAACTTATAAACACCGATGTCAGTGCACGTTAAAGAACCCCAGGTGGTCGAAATTATCCGGAGCCCTTCACTACGGCGTCCCCCATAGCCTCAGTCGCTTTGGGACGTTGAACCCCAATAAACCAAAGCAATAAACCAAACCAATATACATCCGCTGGTAGAAAAAATAACGCAATCGTTTAAAATCGGAAAACGGCGGTTTCTAGATATGCTAGCGCGAGACTAGGTTCCACTTGTGCTGCAAAACTTGCAATTCGTTCTTTTTTAAATGCGAGGATCACCGGACCAGCAAGCACTCAACAAAGCGGAGTCCATAGAGAAGCAAGATGATCGAGGCTAATTGGCAATTAATGAAAAGCGATGCACCTTAATGTTTACTGCAATGCACCAAGTAGCCCAACAACATGTTTCCAGCCTCTTTCCTGCCGTCTTCCCGGTTTCCTGTGCGCCTCTTCTTCGGCCGGAGTTTTTTTCCTTAATGCTCGAGACTCCGCCGCATCAGATGCCGAAACGCGGCAGTCAATGCCTCCGTTGCTGCAGCAATCATCACGCAGCACCCGCCTCCGTTCCCATGGCATCTGTCGGCAATCCCCAATATTCAGCCACTCCCTTTACCCTATGCATCCTCCTTACCCAACTGGATCTTGGTCTCCGCCGCTCCAGCACACACTTGCGGAAAGGAGGAGCCTTGTCATTTCTTAGAAACAAGCCGGCGTTACGCGATTCTTCAGCTCTCTTCTACCAGGCACGCCCCGTTCGGGGTGGCGGCCAGATGAGGCGTTGAAAAGAGGTGAGCTCTGGTGCAAGGAACTGGCGTTTGGTCTCTGGTGATGGCCGGCCTCTCCGGCGCCATTTTTGCCGGTCTTCCCACAAGTGCATACAGTGCTGCGGCACATAGCATCCACCACTCTTCGGCCTGCGTAAGGGCACCCACATGAACACACAGAGCTAGTTCCTTGTGTGTGCAGGATGCCCAACGGGCACGCACGAAAGAAACTTTTCCTGTACGACTTGTGGCGACAGCTTTTCGCCCCGTAGTGATAGCTTTTTCTTCTGCGAATGTAAATATCATCAGGATGGGAGGAAAACGGTCAAGTCCAAATGACTGTGAGGAGGAATACCCGTGATTCTGACACCGTTTTGGATTCGTCGTCCGTCGTTCGCAAGTACTGCCGCATCACATCAGTGTCAGTATAAAAGATGGAAAAAGGGGCTGCTAGGATCACCGAGCACATCTCATCGAAGCGTCATGTCCACCTCAAGAGGCATCGTTGCGATTGGTGTATGTTCGTTTAACACTTACTTTCTTCTGTCTTGAGGTTTCAAAACTCAGTTCAGTGCGGTGTTTTCGACAAACACTTCCTTCTGCATTGCAAGTGAGCATAGCATATGGAAATTATTTTAGGCGCCTGTCGCAAGTACCATAGCAGAGCTCCAGGGAAGAATGCATCACACATGTCGCACAAAAGAGACATGATGCCTGCGCCGTAGTGCCGATAATCTGCTTAGCTCTCTGCAAGGGAGGCATACCGCTCAAGAAGACTGATGGCCTTCATGGAGAGCTGTTCTGCAACTTGTGCCCCGCGGCCTGCACTATGCCGTCTGCTGCCATGATGTACTGCAGTTACCCCATGTATACGCTGAAGACTGTCTGCACAGAGAAATTGTGCGGGAATTGTGAGGGAATCATACATCTAAAAGCTGCACACAGACCCTTTACTTGTCATACACTGTGGATCATAGCACTTCAACCAACCGATCGTCCGACGGACCGACCGACCGACCGATAAATAAATAAATAAATAAATAAATAAATAAATAAATAAATAAATAAATAAATAAATAAATAAATAAATAAATAAATAAATAAATAAATAAATAAACAGATAAATAAATAAATAAATAAATAAATAAATAAATAAATAAATAAATAAATAAATAACGGCAATTTATTGATTGTTGCATTTGTAAATAACAATAATATATTGCTGATCAATCAGTCAAACAATCGCGTCTTTGAAGAAATATTCAGTCACTACTTTATTATGTCCTTGGTGCCACAATGCAAGAAAGGTTATACTGAAGGCGGCACCGAAGCTGTGGACTCCATCTGGGCTTCGTCACTAGACACACCGCGTCCTAAGCCTCGCTGCAACTCAAGTACAGTAGATTGGATAATTGGGCTAGTTGGTGTGTTCTCTCTTTGGGTAGAAAACAGCGCGAACAGACGAAAGCCAGAAAAGAAGGAAACACACAGACGAGCGCTGACTCACAGCTACATTTTTTTATTGAGAAAAAACATATTCATAGCTAACGGTCACATGACCTAAGAGCTCCCGTGCATATGCCGAGAATGCAATCTAAGAACGGCATCATAGGTCAAGTACACTCTGTGCAATGCCTTTTAAGAATTCCTCCTTAACTGGTAGTACAGCGACAAAAATAGAGGGGCGTCCCTTGAGTGCGCACCTAAGGCTTCTGAGTAGAAGTAGTCGTTCGATGCAAGCTGGTACATCGTGTACGGTCGAGGCGGTCTTTAGCTACCTCTTGCGGCAGCACTTTGCTGCAAGTGTAGGGCGCGTAGCACGGATTGATGCCGTTTGGTATGCGTGTTGCACATTCGTAGTCGCGGCCCAGAGAGCGCGTGTTTTGTTTTTAAATAGAGCTAACATCAAACATTAGGAGCTGATGCGGATAGGTGCTTACACAGTTACAGGGAGTTTCAACTGAACACTCACACAATTTTTAAAGGTAGTTTTTTTGCAGTTTGAGGAGCGCTTTTTTCGCATAGCATTTCAGCGGTGTAGTTGATCAAGGTACAGTAAAGGCGTGCTAACTAGCAGGTTGGTTAACTAGTATTGAATAGCTAACTTTTTGACTACTTCTGTTAGGCTACTTAATTATTGAAAGGCGCGGAGGCTACCGCAATTAATATCCATATAAGTTTTTAATATTTCGAAAATGCGGTTACCCTCGGTGCTGCGGCCAAACATATCTTTGCTATTTCGACGAGTTACCTGCACCAGAGATATTGCTTTGCCTGCAAGCTTCTCGAAAGCTCTTGTATTTTGGCGCGGTGTAGACAAAACTTGAAGGCCATTTCGCCAAGGGTAATCGTGTTTCCTAAATAATAAAAAAATGACATACATATTACTTACGGTGAGCTACACGCCTTTCTATAGTCAAGAAGCACAACAGAAATAGTTAAAAAGTTCAATATCAGTTAGCAACCTGTTAGTCCGCCAGTCTGCGTTGTATTATCATGTAATACACCGCAGTCAACGCTATGCCGACAAAACTGCTCTACAAACTGAAAAAGCCTATATTTAGAAATTCGCATCAAGTCTTACAGTGAAACACCCTGTATAGGTCATCAGAGCAGCAAGACGACAAAAACAAGAAAACAAAAATAAACAGAACACAAATACACAGAGAAAATAAATACATATGAATGAATATAAAAAGCATATCACAACTTGCAATACAACACAACCTTAAAGTTGCTGCAAATGCTTACGTATTGGTTGAGTAATTAGTCTGCACACAACAATGGAAGCTATTCGCTTCTTCTGCCTGAAGCAATCCAATTCTTTTTTCATCGCAAGGAGCAGGGCCTGAAGGTTACTGTTTAGGAGCGGCATGTTGCGAAAGCTTGAGGTGCTGTTGTGGGCATGAAATGCGCGTTGGAGGGAGGAAAGGGATGCTGCTGTTTAAATACTTGTGCAGGTGTCAGGCAGATTTCTGGGGTGTGTTGAGAGCACACTTTCAGAAAGTGCGCACATAGCTAATTTCAGGGCGAACATTTTCAAACGCCTCGTTAAACGCTCAGTGACACCTGACTTTTGGCGCGGACCGTACTATGTTGGCTTTTAATGATCTTTCCCTCTTGTTTTAGAAACTAAATTTAACAGAATAATTCGCAGTCCAGTGCTTGGTATGCCTGCTAATACCCAACTTTAGGAATACACGAGTTCTGCGCTTTGTTTTTTGTCAAGTTTACACAACGAGCATCTCTGCCGTACAAACACTCTGCACTCGTTTCGGTGCGTAATTCGCGTGACAACAGCAGCATGGGGACGTAGTGTCTATGCCATGTCTATGCGGAGTTCTCGCTATTCTAAGTGTCACGACTTTTTCTTCTTCCCAGTGGCGCCACACTTTCAAAGAAAGGCATCTCAGGCAGAGGTACAGAACGAGGACGCCACGGTTAGCACAAGCATGCACATTTCATGCACGCGACGAGCCAACCAAACAAGTAAAAAACGAAATTAAAAAAAAAGAAGATTCGGCAGAGGCCTGTCTGGTTTGGAAAGGAATTTATTTTCTGTCATCCAAAACCAGAAAAGTGTCCACAAGAATGAAACAAACAATTTTTTCTAGTCTAGAGTTATGCTAGGCGGCATATTGTACAGAGGGCAAAACGCTTGCCTAGAACACACTCTGGGCGTGTTTCGGGATGAACACGCGATATCTAGCGATCTCAATTGGTTAAACATGCTCTGGATATAAGCATGGGCAGTTAAACTGTTAGGATTTAATCGTCATTTTTTGCCTTCCTGGTCGCAGCTGCTTTGGAAGCTGCGGGACACACAGTTCGGCCGTTCTAGGCATGTGTTTTGCCCTCTGTACATCTGTTGAGTCATCAGTTGTAAGGTAGGTGAAAAAAAAACACTGCAAACATTCCCATTAACCTTACGGCATACGCCAGCAGTAATGGATACCGTACCGTCCTTTCCCGTCTTCCAACTGGTAAGCTGCTTTTCAACTCCGCTTCTTTTTATAAATGTGGACCTCAATGGCTGTCCCTGCCATGTCCAGGATTTCCGAAATGCCTTACGTGGTGTCATTGACCATGACGCTGAAGGAATGTTTCGGGCAAGCATTCGGAAATATTTTGTTGCGGTGGCTTTTTGCAGTGATATCCGGACAATAGCACTGTTAATAACCTATACTTCACGAAAGTTCAAAAGGATTTATTGAGAAAAACATTGCCATGATTTAAATAATGATTCCCAATTCTGAGGTTGAATAACATTTTACATAGCAAAATGGCTAAAATATTTCATTTTTCTGAAGTTTGGGCGTATATGTGGGTTCAGAATGAGTGTAATTCAATTGTCGTCTCTAATTACTTTTTGCTGCAAGAACAACGAAAAGGACAATTCTTAGAGGGCGACTTTCTTTTCCCCGTTAGATGGACGATGGTACCAGTTGAGTGTACAACAGATTGAGAAAGGATTGCTTTAATTCGAAATAGTTACCTGGCACTACTGATGTAAAGTCTCGATAACGTAAAAGACAGAATGCTCTCATTCTAGTGGAGAGGCTTCTGTGCATGGATAGCCACCACCTTCCGGCCCATGGCTTTTCTTTCATTGTATTCGACCCAAAGCTTCTCTGTGAACTGAGTTACAAACTTCCGGAGGTCTTGTTTCTCCTCATCATTGAGCAAAGGGTAGACGGCGTTGAAGGACAGGAAATTTTCTGAAAAGCGGTAAAGAAAATTAAAGAAAATATGAGTCCTACTGAATTGCGATAAACCATCCGTGTCACATGTTACGTTATCGAATAAATGTATAGTTTACCGAATCGAAGGAAACCTCTCGCATGATAACCCTGAACAATGTTGTATGGCGTCGTGCACAGGGTCCTGACAGCGCACAATGATTGGGGTTGAAATAGTGTAATTGCTGTCCCAACGCGGTTCTGAATATTTCGCAAAATGTTCCAGTAGCACGCGCAATAAGTCTTCGTAGAAAAGCGTAGGTCAGTTAGAAACATTTTCAGCTACAGATTAAGTACAAAGTTCACAAGGACACCTGCTAATAGTAAGCGTTGGCAATGTGATAGCATCTGAAGCTGCTGATGCCTTCACCCTAGAACACGTCACTTCAAGTCTGGTGACGCCACTTTCCTCCGGCCAATGGGAATTATCCGGTCCGCTGGCACGACCCCCCCCCCCCCCCAATCCAGTCGGAATTATATATTCTGGTGACGTCACTTCCCTCGAGCGAATAGGAATTATCCGGTCTGGGGAGGTCACTTCCCTCGAGCAAGTAGGGATTATCTGGTCTGGGGAAGTCACGTCCCTCGAGTGAAAAGGAATTATCCGGTCTGGGGAAGTCACTTCCCTCGAGAAAGTAGGAATTATCTGGTCTGGGGAAGTCACGTCCCTCGAGCGAATAGGAATTATCCGGTCTGGAAAAGTCACTTCCCTCGAGCAAGTTGGGATTATCTGGTCTGGGGAAGTCACGTCCCTGGAGCAAATAGGAATTATCCGGTCTGGAAAAGTCACTTCCCTCGAGCAAGTAGGGATTATCTGGTCTGGGGAAGTCACGTCCCTCGAGCGAATAGGAATTATCCGGTCTGGGGAGGTCACTTCCCTACGGCTCATGGGAATTATCAGTCTAATGAAGCTACTTCTCTTGAGCCAAATGGCGAATTTTATGACCGCCGACGCATTCTTTGCTCCATCACGCTTTTAATCCTCTCTCATTAAAACAAGGACGGCGAGCCAGTTGAATTTGAAGCCAACAACAAACCGCCTTCTAGCATAGTAAGATGCCGTTCTGTGCTGTAAAATAATAAAATTAAGAAGAAAACTGCTTTTTGATTTGTTTTCATTGTAGGCATGGAGAAAATTGCCATTTCATGCGAAAGAGAACTCACTGATGAAAGATGTAGCGGCGAAAATGAAAAGAAAGATATATTTGACGAATATAAAACGCATCCTGCAACCTGAGAGGGAAACGGTGAGCATGCAAATATTATTAATGCTTTTTTTAGTGTGTGTCTTAGAATGGTGCAGAGAGAATGCGCTTGACGTCTCACTAAAACTTAGTGCACCTTTCAATAGAACTCGAAAGGCAGCCATGCAAGGGAAAAAAAATTTCCGAAAACACATTGGAAGTTCTAAAGCATGCTTGTCGAAAGTCTTGAGGTCAACCCTTTGCCGCTTCCCCGAATCGCTTGGCGCGGAATCACTGGGCCGCTTCGGAGCCATGCGTCTCACTCACTCGACTGCAACGAGACGTCTGGCGAAGGAGCGGCAGTGCAGCTGCCACCGCCGACGCGCGAGCGCTCGTTCTACCTCTACTCTGTGACGTCACAGTTGCTATGGACAGCTGCGCCACCCATCGGCGCGCCGGTTACCAAGGAGGGGAGGTGGTTGCGCCGCTGAGCGGAGGAGAGGCCACAGTTGGCACGATTCCAGCCCACGGACGGACACCGCGAGCATGAGCCATTAAAGGCTTTCGCCTTAAAATACTGGCCGGGCGTTTCCTTTAGCAGTAGTAGCAGGTGTCTGCCGTCCACAGCAGATTTTTTTTGCAGTGTTGCTAACATTAAAAATAGTCGCCTAGCGTTATGTAAACACTTCTTATGTAAATCAAATGCGTGCGTTTTCACAACTCGACTGTTATAAGGTTCTTTATTTCCTGCGAAACAATTAGTTTGAGGCAGTTATTTAGCAAATTGGGAAAGTTGGGTACGAATCCCTCTTAGACAATTTTTTCACCTCGTCAGACTTGCCAACACAATACGAATTAGAAAGGCAGAGGCACGAGGATATTGTCTCATCAAGCGTTTTTTTCCTCGCCCCTTTACATTAACCATTTTTATAGTTATCTAGACGCAAGATACTCACGAATCATTTCGTCTTTGGTCAGCTTCGCAGGAGGGTAAGAGAAAACCTCGCAGGCCAGTGGAATGAGATCGGTAAATTTGATGAGGTCCCTTGCGTATTTCCTCAAACATTCTACGTCTCTCGTGCCACTTATTGCAGGCATAAATTTTTGAAGAACCTGGGCAGTAGAAACACACGAATATAAAAATTGCGGGAAATGAACACAAAGACAAACTAATAACAATCACCAAGAAGGTTGCGTGAAAACTGTCGCAGAAAATTTAGGCCGGCAGCAAAAGGTGATATTTTCACGTTTTTCTTTAAAATATCCAAACAATACATTTCTTTTCACCACAGGAGCTCGTGGCACATCTCTGAAAAAATTGGCGACAATATTTCGTGAACTGGTTCCTCGAGTGGTATCCTTTTGAGCCAGTTTGTTGTTTGCTTCTTTCACGGGTGTAAATTGTGCTTTAATATTTCGTCATTTCTTGTCTTTGGAAATTTTGTTTTGTAGCGACATTCAGAGCAAAAACAATTCGGATATGTGAGTGCTGTGTGCAAAGAAAAACGTTCTCAGCAGCAATTAACAAACTCTGGGGCATACTTCGTATACTTTTGCACTAAGGGTACTCTTACTCTTAGGCATAAAATTTGTATAAGCTCTTCTGACGGCATTTCAAGGAGCCTGAGAAGGTGAATACTGTGACGAAATTTTGGATGCTGTAGCAAAATATACACCCTGTGCCCACACAAAAATGATTATTCAGGGCACTTTTCTTTGCGGCAGCTTGGAAAATTCATGCTGTTTCTCGTGCGTTAGATTATAGCATATTTTCATTGATATTTGCTTTCCCTCCGGAATAATACAGGCAATGTGAAGGAATTTGACAAATACTAGTCGCGTCGGCTGTTGGTGCTTCTGTTCTCCTGCTTCATGGCGCATTTCAAGCAGGAGTGACCACTGACCAAAGTTGGCCACTACCACCGCCTGTGGCTGACGGTTAAAAGAAAAAATACATATGGTTCTAGCTTCAAGTGTTACAGATCAGAATGAGCCTTTTAGTAAAAGGAAAGGAAACAAGTAACTGTCTGGCATTATCTTGTATCTTGGCTAGCGTGAGCTTGATGTTCTCAAATTGCAGTATTTATTGCCAAATTATTCTGTCGTCTTAGTGGGCACTTAATTTTCGGGACCTGGAAAAAAATAAACTTGAAGTTGAAATGTCTTAAAGGTCGCCCACCGAAAGCCCTCAGCCGTTAACATGTGATTAAGCGCAGATTATCTTTAAACTCGGGACTATCACCGGCCCGCTTTCCAACCTTGTTTAGAAAAATAAGTTTCTGAAAAAGGGAAAGTTCCTAAAATGTAATATCACCGGGGAAGGGTTTTGGAGGAAGTTGCTATTTATTGTTTTAGTGTTGCTATTTTAGTGTCGCTATTTTGGCGCAAGTGGGAATTCAGCTGCTGCAAACGAAATGTTCGAAGTTTAAGTCCAACATTTTCGGCAATAAATACAGGTATTGCCTTCCCGAAGAAACATCAGCGGGAACAAAAACTTGAAGGAGGTCTGCGCAGCACCTGCTTAAGTAATGACCTTCTTTCAGAGCACTCGGGCAACTTACCTCGCGATACTTGCTCCACTGCGGGTGCTCCATCATATCCTTGTAAAGGTCAGTGAAGTTGGAAGTTGTTAGCAGCACCATGAAAAACTCTCCCCCGGGTGTCATCAGTTTTTCGAAGTTCTGCATGGCCAGACGCTGGTCTCTCACCCATTGCAGCATGAAGAACGAGTACACCCTTTGGAACTGGCCCTGCTCTCGCACGAACCCCTCCACATCTCCCACGATGTCCAGCGGCAGGTACTCGACCTTTGGGTGCGGAAACTTCTCGGCGGCGTGCTTGAGCATGTTTTCGGAATTGTCAGCCGCCACAAGTCGCCGACAAGGAGGGACACGAGGTAGCAAGTACCTGCATGGAGAAGGGTACCAGGGCTAGTTGCACGAATGTTCATAGCTAGGGGCTAGCACTCACACGTGTTCGTTAGTTGCTGTGTTGTTGTTGTTGGGACTGAGAGATGGATGCAAAGCAAAGTGCACGGGCCTGCCGACTGGCACGAGCCGAGCTACCACTGCTGCTACGTGTAGGAAGAGGAGAGTTAAAAGATAAGAGGAAAGAGTGAAAGAAGAGACGCGCGTCGCAGCAACCGCGTCCGCCGAAGCGAATACGCTGGCTTAAACAGCTCGTGTGGGTGTGGGCTCACTCTGTCAATGCCGGAAATGAGGCCGCCAATAACATAGCCCGAGGACTTATTTGCCGGGCAAATTGCGACCCCAGCCGGGATTTCTCGAGGGAGCGGGCACACACGTTCTCACAACTAACTCAACAAGCACGCCTTGCCCGTCGTCTCTATCCCCTCCCCACCACCGCCTATCCCACTCCCAACAAATCCTCTGCGGGCGACTCCAGACCCGAATTCTTCCTACCCCTCAGCTTCTATCCTACTTCCACCCTGTTTCCCCAGAGTGCACTCCCTGCGGAGAATCGCACGCCAGCCTGGACCACATCCTCTTCGGCTGCCCTGCCGATCCTCCCCCGCAGGGACAGCCCGCCATCGGTACATGGGAGGAATGGGAGGCCCTCCTTGCGTCGCAGGACCCGGACACGCAACTTCGCTGTGTGAACCGGGGTGCCAGTGCCATGGCCCTATGTAGCCTGGACAATGCTCGTAATGTGAGCTCTGTGCGGTGGCCCTGAGACCTTGCATGGTCCAAACTCGCTTGCATAATAAAGTTTTCCATCCATCCACCTGAAGATCTCGTTTCCCGCACAAAAAAGGCTTCTTTAGTGAAGAATACAAAGGAGAGGTGTGTGAACCGCTTTTGTCACAGTGAACTACTGCGATTCCACCACTGAAGGCGCGACACCCGCCGGCGTGGAAATGACTCAAATGTCAACGTTGCCTTTGCTATGAAAGTAAATACGCCATCGGCGCATTTGTCTACGATGTATTTTTTTTTAAATTTTGGCAATATATGTTTTGTTAGAATTAATAGAAGTTGTCAATATTTTCCGCTAAGCTGACACGCTTCAAGGTGCCTTCAAATACATTAATCCTTGGACCTTTGGGTATCGCAAAACTTCAAAATACAACGGACGTATAGTGTACACAACAGTTGCTCGCCGGCCAGACATTTACGTTCGCAAATGGGACACCAGGAATTTATTTAGCCTTCAGCGAATTTCTCATCTGCGTGGCAATGTATCCCAGCAGCAGAGCTAATGGAAACAATATTGGAAATGTATTGGCACAGGACAATCCTCTTAAGGGCCAGAGTGATACCATTCTTTTCCAATGATGGACTAATTGCCTATAGTGATGGGGACCATTTGTGCCGTATACAGAGAAAAAATCGGTATTTGCAAGGTACACAATGAAAGTTATCCACCTGAAAAGGGAACATCTGCTCATGATAATAAGCTAAAAAAACGGCCTTTATTAATATATATTAAGCGGCTTCAGTGTATCGTAGTGTCGTTTATTGCTCTATGTCCTGTATTCTGAAACTTCCGAGATGTACGTTTCACAAATGTTGGTATTTAAAAACAAAAAGCTTCGTTGTTTCTCCTCACGGTAACTTAGTGTACTTTCGGGGAGATCGAAACACCAGATGGCCGGATAACGGGTTTTTTTTCCACCCAGGTTGTCACATGGCTTGACATATCTCTGATGTAAGCTCTTAAGGCCCATGCGCAGCTTATTAATGACATTATCAGAAGCCAGTGTTCTTAAGCGTTGCACTCGTGGCTTGTAGATAACTAGTTTTAGTGCGCAGCTCTTTGGCGCACGCTTCTGGGTTTCACGGCGTCGCCGTCGCCGTTGTCCGTTGTAACCAGCAGTGGACTCCTTAGTCGCTCTTTAAGCTGTGAAACGAATAGAGCGGGAGTTTGGAAAGCAAAGAAAAGGCGCATAACTGCCCTCTTGGAATTGTAGACACCTCAATCGTGTTTTAAGCCATAGGCCTTCGGCGTTCATTCTGAGCATTGCCGTTGGCGTTGACAACGTTTTGCACTCCGACCATTTAAAGGAAAGGAAGTGCGCATAACTGTCTCCTGGGTCAGTAGACGCCAGAAATGCGCTTGTAGGTACGTGGGGTGATGAGAGAGAGATGTGGGCTGCATGCGTTAGCGCTGACAGTGGTGAGCGAACACTCGCGATCAACTATTAACTGCCACCTGCGAGGGTGGTAATGTGGGTGGGGACTTTAATGTGGAAATAAAGACAAACAGGAATTTTTAGCGCTCATAGAGGAGAACCTCAGAAGAGATGAAGCTTGGGAATGTTGGTAAGCCATACTTAAGGGAAAAAAATAGCGCACACGAGAATACGGGACAAGCGAGGAGACACAGACAAGCGCTAACTTTCAACAGACGGTTTATTGCAAAATCGGGAGCATATATACACATGTCTAGAAAGGCACGATTTATTTCGTGTAAAGGCGTCTGAGGCTGTACAGACTGTGTTCAAGCAGATGAAACGCGTACCGCTAACAAAGGTTAAGGCGCGGGCAAAAAAGCTTTGCGACAAGCTTAGCCTGACGAACGCCGTTAAGGGAATAGATAATAGCGACAAAGATACACTGGAGATGTTTTTTTCGGCTAAGACGCATAAGATAGAATGCACATTTCGCGTAATTATCTCAGAGTCTGGTTCGTGGCAGAAGTGCGTTGCGGACTATCTGCAATCCAATTTGAAACTCGTCTGTGTTATTGATCCTTTATTAACCAGGGATTCCGCAGCCGTTATTGACTTCCTCAGAGCCAATGACCAGAAAAACATTGCTGCTTTTTCAGTAGACATAAAAGATTTGTTTTACTCGTTGCCCCATGAAGGGCTGCTGTCTTGCGTCGAGGATGCTATCGACAATAGTGGCGCTGTCGACTTTCAAAATGCTTGTGGCGTGAGCACGGAAGGTTTTTTAGAACTTTTATCCGTTTACCTCACTTCTACTTTTGTTACCTTTAACAACAACGTTTTCCTGCAAAAGCAAGGTGTTTGCATCGGATCCTGCATCGCACCGATTTTGAGTGACTTGTTTTTAGCTCGTTGTGACAAGGCTCTTTTTGAGCGACTAACTGATCTAGAGATTTTAAAGATCTTTCGTTATCTGGATGACTTTTTAATTCTTCTTGACCTGTCTGTTTTTACTGACCCTCTTGTCGGACGATCTAATCTTCTCGTTAGTAGCCACCCTTTTGTCCCACCCTTTTGTCACGCACATTTTGAATTCTTTTGATGATTGTTTTCAGCCGCTGACATTCACGTCTGAAATGCCTGAGCATGACAGCATTAGGTTCTTAGTCCTGCGGCTGCGGTTCCGTAAGTACCATGCCTGTTGGATATACGAGCCCAGAGCTAACAAGCCCCGTTTGCTATACAGTTCAGCGCATTCTAAACTTGTCAAAAGAAATATCGTTATTTCGGTCCTGTCCAATGCTCTTGACAAGTCTTGCCGGCATACGTTCGAGGAGGGCTTGGACATGCAAGTTACACGTTTGCAGGGCGCGGGCTAACCGACTCACGTGATAGCGTCGGTTGCTGAATGCTTACATAGCAAAAGGAAGGAAGCTTCTCGCCTGAGTCATGAACAAAGAGCAGAGGACAGGAAAAAGAAAAAAGATAGAAGAGAAAAAGAAAAGTTGGCGGTGATACCTTGCATGCATAAGGTATCACACAACCTCAAGAAGGTGGGTCAGCGGTCTCATGTTAAGGTCGTGTTCACGGCTCCTGAGAGGCGGGGAAGATTGTGCAGAATGAGTTGCCCTGTCAAAAAGCGTAGACCCGACTGTACTATCACACATAGGCAGACCTACGTCCATTGTCGGCTGGGGGTAGTCTACAAGGTCCCCTTGTCATGCGGTAGATTCTACATCGGGCAAACGGGCAGATGCCTCAACGTGCGCCTAAAAAAGCTTGCGAAGAAAGTCAGAGGTGGTGTCGACGGGCATCTGGCTTTGCATTGCAAGACATGTGACTGTCACCCTTCATGCCGTCCAATGTTTGAAGATACTGTAATCTTGTAGCATCACCGCGACCAACTTACCAAGGAGATTGTTGAAGCGTCGAACATCGTGCGTTCTGGACCGAATTGTGTCAGGGAAACTTCTGTTAATTTGTCAAAAAAAGAGCTTGCATATCTGGCACGATAAGCAGATGGCTTCTGGGGGTGTGTGTTTCTTGTTATCTTCGTTCCTGTTCTTTGTTGCCTTTCTGGACATGTGTATATATGCTCCCGATTTTGCAATAAACCGTCTGTTGAAAGTTAGCGCTTGTCTGTGTCTCCTCGCTTGTCCCGTATTCTCGTGTGCGCTATTTTTTTCTCTTAAGGAGAACCTCCTGTTCCCCTCGCTCGTAACGCGTACCACGGCTGTGACAACCTCGCGAAATACTTGAATATACAGGGTCTGTTATGAAAGTAGTAGGACTGGTTTTTTCCTGGGCGAATGGGCGGACGAAAGGTTGTCTGCGTGCGCAGGATCGGTAAAAGGGGATATTGGGAACGCTGGGGAAAATCGGCAGTCTGCTCTCGGCCGTTGAAGAGAGGAGGTCTCTTGTACTCTGGACCCCTGTCGAAACGCCTCGTCACGCAGAATCATGGAGTGTTTACTAGATCAACGATACGTGATCAAATTTTGTGTAAAGCATGGTAAAACGGGCAAAGAGAGTCATGACATGATTAAGGAGGCCTACGGGGATGCTGCCATGGGTAGATCAGGTGTTTTTGAGTGGCTCAAGTTGTTCTAAGAAGGTAGGGAAAGAGTGGAAGACGACGACCGCTCCGGACGCTCATCGACCAGCAAGACCAACGAAAATGTGTCGTGGTGAAAAATTTACTTAACAGTGATCGCAGGATGAGTATCAGAATGATTGCTAATGACTTTAGCATTCCTGAAATCCAAGTTTTTGAGATCGTGACAGAAAACATAGCCACCAGGAAAGTGTGCGCGAAGTTTGTGCCGCGAGTGTTGTCAGAGGACCAAAAGGCCAGCCGGAAAGCGATCTGACAGGATCTTCTTCATCACGTGAATGAGGACCCCGATTTTTTTTGGATAACGTAGTGACCTGTTACGCGATGTGGGTGTTTGAATACGACACGGAGAGCAAGCGGCAGAGGTCATAATGACCCACTCCTTCTTCCCCACGCCCCAAGAAAGCGCGATAGAGCAAATGGAAGGAAAAGTCCGTGCTCATTTGCTTTTTTTGATCGACATGGAGTCATCCACAAAGAGTTCGTACCACCCAGACAAACAGTTAATGCAGTTTTTTACGTGGAAGTCCTCAGAAGACTGCCAAACGCATTGTTCGTGTCCGCTCAGCCATCGCCAACAAATGGCGGCTGCACCATGACAACGCGCCGAGCCACACAGGGTTCCTCGTAATGGAGTATCTTGCCTAGCACAAGGTGGCAACGCTGCCTCGCCCCCCCCCCCCCCCCCCCCCCCCCCCTCCCTCCCTAGAGCACCGACATGACCCCGCCAGACTTTTTTCTATTCCCGAGAATAAAGTCGACGCTCAAGGAGAAGCATCACGGATTGGTAAAAGCGGTTCAACAGGCCGTGACGAGGGAGCTAAACAGCATTCCGGTGCAGGCGTTCCTGGACGCGTACGAAAACTGGAAAACTCATTGGCAGCAGTGTGCAGATGCGGAAGGGTGCTCTTTTGAAAAATACTGTTCGTTTGTACTATTATCATGAATAAAATTTCGAAAAAAAAATCAGTCCTACTACTTTCAGAACAGACCCTGTACCTTGTCTTTAAGAATAAGAACCAGGCATTGGTGCTGCAAGTGCAGCATATATCCATCTGTTTTTCGGACCGCAAAGTTTCCTTAATGACAGTCAAGAACCGTTAGTGGAGTGTTTCTTGAAGAGAGAAAATTTGAGAATAATAACATGTCTGTAATTGTACATGCATATCTTGCTCGAATTATTTGCCTCAATCTATCGAAAAGCTGAAACAACTGGTGAGATGCGCTCAAATTTCGCGTTAGGAGGTAACGTAATCGTCGGCAATATATTTATATGTCAGTGCTGATTATCTCGGCGTTTAACGACCAACTTTTAGATGTCTTTATTCACTGCTTCTCCCAGTTCGCGCATAACATTCCCCACATGCAGCAAGCGCATCGCTTCATACTTGAACGTAAAATTTCCTGGTCCGCATCCGACGTCGATGAACTGCTGCTGCTCCTGGTCATCGCAGATCTTGAATGCATTGTGGAATGCATCCAGTATGGCCGCGCTGGCAGCCGAGTACCGGTCGGAGCGCTCCTCGAACAGCTCCGCTTTGTGGTGCTCGGGCAAAGTCGGTTCCATCTGCTGTGGCATTCTGGAGACGAGAAGAGGCAACGCAGTGTCTTCCGTATAACACAGTGTGTAACATTAGGAGACTTGCGAACCTCGTCTGCTCAGTCTACCTTTTCTCTCGTGCCTGACTTTACTTCTATGCAGGGTTAATATCTTGCCATAAGGGAAT
The DNA here is from genome assembly GCF_055824585.1 of Amblyomma mixtum. Taxonomy (NCBI): domain Eukaryota; kingdom Metazoa; phylum Arthropoda; class Arachnida; order Ixodida; family Ixodidae; genus Amblyomma; species Amblyomma mixtum. Next base: position 122,466,850 of record NC_143013.1, read on the forward strand.
ATAGCTCTTCGTATTGCTTGAAAATTGGGTCTTTCGTATGACCTAAAAATAAGACGTCTTTGATGAAGGTCGAGGGGAGGCAGAGGTGCTCAATTGGGTACAACATTCACAGATGGGCGTTGGTTTCGCACAATTTGAGATCCAAAGATAAGAGATAATTGAAACTTTACGCTGACTTATGATTTTGGGAGCTGTAATAGAGATCTCGGCTTATCATATTCCCCGATTTCAGGAGGCGCCTGATTTAGTGTGAAATGTAACAAATAGATGCCATCTGACGTTAGATTTTTCGCATAATAAGGTGCTTTACAAGGGGATAGAGTGGAAAGTGCAGTACTTGTTATCTTGCCCGATTTACGCCTTAAAATAATAACATGCATCGTGGAACACGGCGAGGTTTGACCGCGAGTAGTGTTGAATCTAGAGTGCTAGGAGGCGCCATGGTGGCGTAGCACAGCTGCGACATTCTGATGCTGAGGAAAACTTCGTTAAAGGGATCACCCCTCTACAGCGAGTTTTATAGCGGAAGACATTTCAGTGGAACTCAAACAGTTTCCCAAAGGAACTAATTTTGATGGATGAAAAGCTTTTGTTTTCTACATCGCGCTTTCCTATTTGTGCATATATGTGAAAAAAATTCGCCTGCAGATGTCAATATAGACGAGCAAAAATGTTGTTCAGGTGGGCTTGGAATGAAAAAAAAATGACAAAGAGAAAAGTGCGCAAGGTTGAAACTTGGTAACAATATACAGGGATTTCAAAACTGGATTTTAAAGAAGCTCCCGTAATAGAGTGTAGCAAAAAAAGTGAAAAGGTTACATTTCGAATTAGTGGCTATGTCATTATATAAGGGAAATAGTATATATTAACCTCCAAATTCCTGATGTGCAGTGCAAACAACGCTACATCGTTGGTTGAAAAGAAACGTAAACGCCGTTTATCATTTCTGCCTTTAATGGAAGTTTTCCGGGCTAACTGGCAAATAGCGGTTTTATCCATAATTATTTCAAAGTTCGGTTTTCGAGATGAATTAAGTACAATCCAAACGTATGTTTGATCAATCGCGCTAGAACCGGCACCGAAAATGCTGAAAATTTGCGCCAGAAACTTCCACAAAAACCACTCTCTTAAAGAGAAAAATTATATAGCATTGAGGTTGCCTGCTGTGATGCGTACAATGAGCACCTAAGTTTATTGTAATTTCCCCTCCAAATCTCGGGTTAGAACCGGTTCTATTGCACTCATATGGTATGCATTAGCCAGCTTCTAGACTTTTAGAGTACCTTGAATTGGATTATCCTATGGGGTCATACTAATACAACCCACAAATACACCTTTACGTGTTTTTGGGGTGGGTAAGCTTGCAGAATTCTGGGGCTCCTTAAGAATTTTTTTTTATTTGAGGAGGGGGGGGGGGGCACATAAAAAATTTTGAGGGGGCTCACATCTTCAATTTTGGTGTTGCCCTATCATTGGTACACTGCTGATCACTTGTTGTTGTTGAAGTCACGACACTCTCAATCGGATTCATAGATGACAGGTTGTTCCCATTTCCCTAGTGGTGAAGTCGTTCAACGGTTAATCGATGCGCCACTACCCCGGCAGGTGGCAGTCGTGGTACACAGCCGCCGGAGGCGCTTGTGAGACCCAGCGCCGCGCCACATTGGGCACGTGGCAACTGCATTCAGTTTGGCAACTCTGGGTAGGTTGTCATCTCCCATGATGGAGGGGTTGTGATATCGTCTCAAGATCACGTGACTTTTCTAAGAAGATCAGAGAATTTCGTGGTTGATTTGAAACTTGCGGTGCTTTGATTGATATATTTTTGTCACGTGAACCTGATGACGTCATTAAGAAATTAATCAATCAAGGAATTTAGTTGCGGAGGAGCCGCAACCTGCACGACGACAGCAAAAAAACTGTATTTTTGACATGTAACCATGACGTAGTCATAAATCAGTGCTTCAACGTTGTTCCCTCTCATACTGCTCGCGGCTGTACTTGCCTTATGTAGAACAAAAGTGCTAAAACCCAGCCACGCTGTGGGACCTCTACCTTGAATTGAGTCTTGGACCTCATCTACAAAGTAAAGGTTCTACAAATAGAAACAGTTTTATTTTTTTTCTGAATGAGGACATTTTTTCTTTCGGTTGACGGACTTAGGCGAAGAAAAGCAGGCCTGGGGAAGCAGCGGAAGAGTTAGGGGCCAAGAGATCAATCTTCTAGGTTAAGACTGATTAGGAAGCCAGCTCTCTTCCTACATGACTCTTGGCAAGATGAGCGCCGCGGACTGCTCCAAGGCTTTTAGCTTACCTGCCGAACACTTATAGCTTGCCGCTAATCCTTTTATTGCTCTCTTGTGATTTTATGCGGAAGTCCGTAGTTGTTTCTTTGCTCTCAGGCCATTTTATTAATGTGAAGCAATTTGCCAACCTTGGTCCTTTACTGAGCGAGCTCCTCCTCTACGGGCTCCGTCCTGTGTCCTAAATGAACATACTGTGTGAACATGGGTGCAACAGTTTACGGCAGCCGTCCAAGTATTGGACGTTGTTAGAGGATAAATACGTTTAGGTCAGGTAGTGACCGCATAGCCGGACCACTAGGATGTAACGGCTAGTTGAATAAGTATGAGGAGGGGTGCATTTGGTAGGTACTCTCAGGTCGTGAATTGCAGTCCACCAGCTTGCCTCGAGAGGCGATGTGTTTAAGAGTTTTATCTTACTGGTAGTGGCTAAACAGCAGAAAGTTGGAGGGTAACGAAAAGACTAGAAATTACATAAAGATAGCGGAGCTGGGTATGGAAAGGAAACTCATACGGGTAACGTTAAGGCACAGGAAGAGGGTAGAGTGCGTTAGGGAGCAAATGTGGGTTAATGACGTCCTGGTAGAAGTTAAGAAGAAATTGGTTTGGGCAGGACATGTTATGGGAAGGTAATATGACCGATGGTTCCTTAGGGCAACGGAATAGATGCCAGGAGAAGACAGGCGTAGCAATGGGCATATTCGATTAGGTTGTCTGCGGGGATAAACTGGCCACAGCTGGCACTGGACAAGGTTAATGGAGGGATATTGGAGGTGCCTTTGCCCTGCAGCATACGTAGTTAGGCTGATGGTGATGGTGATGATCTAGTCACCGGGCGTAGGTTTAATCAAGCATGAAATGCATTGCATCTGGTCGTAGGCCATTTTACATCGGCTTATAAATGATAGTAGTTGGGCGTCGGTATTGGCCACGGTAAAGCTGCTGGGCCACGTGGGTCCGTATTATGTAAATATTCATTTCATTTATTTGTGAGACAGCATCCAGCAATGTCTAAGGCCGCGTAACCTACCCGTCTTTGTGAGCTAAAAGTGATCAAAAAGTGCTGTTGGGAGAAGCGCCGTTGGGAGAAGCGCAGCGGCAGGGCGCTGAGTTCTATATAGTTAACGGGCGGTGAAATTGGAGTGCGAAATACTGCCACACCTTCCTATACATTTACAAAGGTTTTCAAGGGCATCATCTTTCGATGTAAAGGGCAGTTCTAAATACCAGAGGTCGCGACAGGTACGGAATCGACTTTATTTCGGACGTGTAAAATTGGCGGAAAACATTTGCAAGTCTATATTAGGCAAATATTTCAATTGATATAGAATGTCACATATATCCATCCTCTTTTTGTGACCCACAGTTCCCCTCTATTTAGTTCAACTCGTAGCTTGCAAAAACTTCCACTTACCTCTCGAAAAATTGCAAGCGTGTGTTGAGTGGTGATCCTCAACTACAAGCTGTACTACGCAGCTGTACAGGATTTATTCTCTCGGGGGAAAACGAGCTCATAAAAAAACAAGTGCAGAGAATAGAAGAATTACAGCTTGCGGACTCGCTGTGCGATAAGAGGATATCCTGGCGGAGAGTTGCGCCTCAGTAAAAGCGGCGACTGGAAAAAAAATTCACGGTACGTTGAGGGCATAATTGCAAGGTAACAAAGAAAAGATGAGAACAAAAAGATGTTGACGGCCTTGATGCAGCTGAAAGCATACGACCGTAGGCGCCAGCTAAAGCATGTCGATATCGCAGTAACCTTGATTGGCGCAAAATAGGCATGCACACAGGGAGGATGATCGAAAAGAAACTTGACTGGCAGCTGATATTACTGAATTGAAATCGCTGTTGAATTGAAATCTGCTTGTGGTGCTGGTGCAGGCTGTAAGCTGCAGTCGCGTAAAGTAAAATAAAGCAGCAAAAAAAATTGCAGTCTATTTCGTTGTCGCGAGTAGACGTACGCATGAATTGGTCTTCACTTCCGGCGTACCACGCTCTCGGCTGAGTTATAGTAAGTGCAGCCTCATTTTTGAAATGGATCTCCTCCACGTCATTGCATGCCACTCCGCACAACGGAGCATTGCTGCCTCCGAGCTCGGTCAAGTGCAGCAAGAACCAGACACACACGCGCACGAGTCAAAGACAAAGGACTGTGTACCCCGCGGGAACTTTTTTGGCAGTGAGCCGTCGCGGTGGCTCAGTGGTAGTGATGCTCCACTGCTTACCCGAAAGACACGGGTTCGATCCCGGCCGCCGCAGTCACATTTCGATGCAGGCGAAATGCTGAAGACCAGTGTACTGTGCGATGTCACTGCACGTTAAGGAATTCCAAATAGCCCACATTCCGGCGCCCTTCACCACGGCGTGCTTGGGACGCCTTGGGATTTTAAACTCCATAAACCAAACCTTTTAAGGCTGTGAAGCGGAAGGTACAGAGCTGAAGCTTGCCCTCTCATCGTACGCAGCGGTATTGAACCCAGGCTCACTCTAAGTTTCTTTATTAAAACATGGCATTGCCGCGAATATTCGTACTGTTTGTTTGTTCACGCTCAAAGCCGCCGGCACTAGGCTTTATCATTTTGATTGTGACGCGAGATGCAACCAGACTCATTTCGAGTGATCGCCGCTGCGTGCAGCTGCTTCCACTTTGATCCAGACTGCTTTGGTTGCTTTGTCGCCAGGTCAGCATGGTTCCTTCATCAGCGCTAAATTGAACGGGCCAAGAGCGGCAAACATTGTGTTCGACGACACCTGACCACGCTTGTTCGCCGCAGCGGAGTCATTCAGTTTTTTTTTTCAGCTCCGCCCAATAAGCAATTTCTTTTGGATTATGGACTGCCAGACTGCCGTCAAAGCGACGTGATAGCGTAAAGTTAACAATTGTTATTTAAGGCAGTTTACAATTACAACAACCTTGAAAGTTAAGGCAAAAAATACGGAGAGCACTTAGGATTGATTACAGGCTGTGAATGCGAAAGCACGAATGGTCGTTAGTTTATATGTCGTCGGTTGGTAGCCTCGGGGTAGCCTCCAACTTGACTTGCAGCTGTACTCTATGTGCAACGAGATCGTGTGACAATGCTCCGAAAGCTGTATGATGAACGGTTGCGAGAAAAGTTTGATACGAATTTAGGGGACGGCATAATAATGTTGCTACATCGTCAGTTTTTATAGTCCGTTGAAATCCCTGTCACAAGTTATGCTCAAATTTGACTAGGAGATGTATGCTTTGCGAAAGAAGAAATCATAAGAGATCTCCCTGCACGCTATACGATCAATGGCTGCGTCACAATTTTGATACGAATGTCGGGAAAACTGACACCGCATGGAGGTCCACCAGTGTGCTGTACGCGCAAATAGCGTGTCGGAGGTGGTGAGGGGGGGAGAGAGAGAGAAACAACTTTATTTCCATAGAATGTTTGGATTTAGGGCAGGTGGGCTTGTGCGGCCCCCAGGTGGGGACGACTTCCTCGGCCCATGAAACGAGTGCCAGTTCGGTGCTTGTGTGGTCTTCCGAGGAGTTGGTTTCATCCCTCCTCGTAGGGAGCTGGCAGTAAAGTTCAAAGGGTCGGATTTCCCGCGCAACCCCAGAGGACGTGCGCCTGGGTAGCGATTTGTCCATAGTTACAATTTCGGCAGACGGGCTCGTATTCCCCGTCTGCGGTGAGTGAAAGTGTAGAATGGATAAGGATCGAGTGTGTGTGTGTCTGCAACCTGCGAAAGCACATGCCCAGGACCCCACCCATGCAGCCACCCTTGCTATTGATGTTTTATGGACGCCCTGCATCGGTTCGTTCTTAAGCCCCCAGCGGGGGCTCAGTGGTTTAGTTGCTCTGATGCTGAGCTCGAGGACGCGTTCTCCACCACGACCGCGGTGAACACGACTGGATGGAAGCGAAACGCAAAAGGCGCCGTGTGGTGTAGGACGTCAGTGCACGGTAAAGAACCCCAAGCGGTCGAAATTCTTCCGGAGGCCTCGAATACGGCACCTCTTTCTTTCTTCCCGCTTTCATTCTCTCCGTCCTCCCTTCCCTGATGATGCAGCTGAGGTGCTCACTGAAAAGAGAGAGCTATAGCGTCTTTCTTTTGCTCAAAACAAGTTTTAGAGCGGAAACTCTACACGATTCAGTACGAGATCTCTGATTCCCTGCCTCGTTATGACTTTGAAATAACCTTGTCATGCCTACCATAGCAACAGCGTGATTGTAAGCTAAACAGTGTGTGCCACTTCGGCAAAATTCGCTATGACCACACCATTCTGGCATGGTCTTTGGTATTCACCTCGGGCCACCCCCAACATTTGGCTCCCTCATGCCTCAAATTTGACCTCGGCAGGTTTGGACCAAAATTGATGTTATGCCATAGCTGACCACGGCCAACACGATGGTCACCTGTAAGTTTGACCCAGGCCGCTCCAAAAATTTCGCCCATCCACCCCCGAAACTAAAACTTGGTTAGCTCCAAATTTTGCTTGGGACATTGCCGAAATTTGACCTTGGCAGGTTTGAACCTGAATCGATGTTCAGGCATAAATGACCTCGCCCAACGCGAAGGAGTTCTCCGTCTTTGGCCCAAGTCACATATAAGTTTGACCCAAAGCCAAAATTTGGTCTTTGTCGATTTGTACCGCAATCGATGCCCAATCTTAATTGAGGATTCCAGACAGGATGGTGACCTCCAAATTTGTCGCTAGTCATTGCCGAAATTTTCCCTTAGCGATTTGGAAATGCTTTCGCTCTTGAATAGGGAAGTTTAAAGCCTGATAATTTTTTGTGCAGTGTTCAGCCGCAAGCTGGGGCGCACCGGAACAGAGCCTTGAAAAATGAGTAATCTGCGACCGATCAGAGGAAATGTCCGTAGCAGACACGGTGTGACAGCACTGCCGTCAGCAACTCCATTTTCGCCGTCGGCCGGTAGGTAAATGCGTCGGCGAAGATAGAGTTGCCGGCGGCGGCGCTGTGGCACCGTGTCTGCTGCGGAAATTGCATCTCATTCCATCTAATCTCAGAAGCAAATAAGACTTACCCGCACTGTTGCCCACGGTCTTTGTCACGGTCCCGGAACAAGAACCGGAACAAAACAAGAACGAGACACCGGTGCAGAGGCGACGGCGCCGGAAACGCTCGCAGCGGTCATTTCGCTAGTGGGTACAGCCTCCGGCCTGCGTGTGAAACGGTTGATGATGCAGAAGAGGTAGAGACGACCCTGAGAAACTGGCAATAGTGCCAAAACGCCCAGATGCGTATGTTCGAAACGATGGCCTGGTAGAAGAATAGCCTGGTGTGGGATTTTGTTTTGTCGGAATACATTCATCGCCTTGCAGGGAAGACATGTGCTCGTACTCTCGCGAACATCACTGTTGATACCAAGCTATAGATATTGCTCCGTGATAAGATATCGCCCGGCCCTCGCTCCTGAATGAAAAATACAGATCTAATGGCACGACACAACAGTGTAGGAAAAAATGTCACGAAACCGTTGCTGGACTTGCGCACCATTATGATTCATGCGTGCACGGTGGGCCACATAAACTGGACTCAGGTAAATGGGGTAAATGCGGATATGTGCGCTTGAATGACGTCAATGGACGATATGCGAAATGCGCAGCGCCATCTCTCGGCGCTCCGAGAACTAAGTCCTCCATGTTGGTACGGTACAGAAAACGAAACCGCTGCCCAGCGTTGGGTTAAAACGGCTGCGCTTCGTTTGAAAAGTAAAATGCCGATGCAGTGTTGCGCTACCCTCACCACTGTGAAAAGACACTACGATGCGTGCCAGAACTACGTGCGTTCCAGCTTTTCGCTTTTCTATTTTTTTACTCCGTCCCAACGTTTTAGCAACACAAAACGCCATGCGAGGTATCATGTGTTAGCACGCGGATCAGTGCGCAGCTTTCGCTTTCTGCGCTGATTTTTCACAAATCTCTCGAGGTGATTTGCGTTTAAAATAAAATAAGGACCACAGCCTTTGTTGTCTCTGAGCAAATTTAGAAGCCGATTTCGTGCATTTATCAACTCTCCGGTCAGGTGTGAATATATATAGACGCATACTTGAACAACGTAATAGAGAAGGTAATTTTTTTGAGCGGGCCAATCGCTTGTGCCGTGGCGAAATAAGTTCACTCGAAGAGTCATATGCCGATTACTGCTTAGTTTGCTACGTGTTCAGTCAAGTTTTTCCCGTGTTCAATTAGTTTTAGAAGGGCGAGCAAACTTTCTGGACCATACGCATATGTTATGCGCGTTAAGGAGTCTTTGTGAAGCAATACACCCTACGTATAAAAACTAAGTGCGAATGCTTTATTTCTTGAGGATTCATATACCTTCGATATCTGCGGCGACGAAAATATATAAAAAAAGAAGCGAATAATATAGCTACTTTATTATGAAGGAGGGGCGCATTTCTAAGCTAGAAAGTACGTGCAACAGTGTTCTGAAAACGCTTCAGGCCATCAGATTTTATTATCGTTGTGGCAAGCTCCAACAGCTTGCTTCGCAACAAAGACATTTTTGCAAGTTTGGGAGTAAGCTAATTAAGTTTCGGAAGCAACCGAACATGCTAATTTCGCCCCTGCACACACAGCTTGACCAGCGTGTCGAGTCCGTGCATGCACCTACAGCTGTAGCATCTTTCTCTAATCAAGCCGCCGCGGTGGCTCAGTGCTTATCTGAAAAAAAAAAAAAGCTGTGTCTTTGCTTACAATATTTTGAATTATATGTGCATGCCTACTTTCCTCTTGTTAATGTCCACTGACTGCGTCTTAAGCAGGACGCGGTTTCAACGAATTGTGGCGAAAATCAACCGACGCCGGGCTCTGAAACGGTGACGTTGAAAACCGCGGATGCGCATTGCACATTACCGTAAAGGAATCGAATTACGCAGCTGGTCGAGGGTCTTGTGTGATTATACTGCAATGCACGAAGCTCCTGGCGTCGGCGCGAACTAAAGTTCGCACTGTCAAAGAAGTTTGTCAACACACGTGCGCACTGACCGCAAAATAACAGCTCGCTACCGTACCAGATGAATTCGCGTCCACCTGGGAATAAAATAGCCATGATAATGCGTGATGCTTGAACTGGTGCTTTAATGCGAGCATTAAAACGACGACAGCTAACGGTCACGGTTCGACTTTCCAACCCACTTTCGAATGCCGATTATTGCGATCATCAGCGCCAGACTTCAAGCGAAGCTGAGGACGCGGTAGGAGTAAGCTGGCGCTTACTGCAAGCACCTACATTTGGTCAAAGATCAGCTGTGAAAACAACGCAGCAGCTGAAGCTTGCCTGTTGAAATTCCACTCGCAAGAAGAAAGTACGCATAGCAAACGATGCACCACCTCGACGAGCTCGACCGAGCCAAGATGGAAACCTGAAGTTGTGGGCGCGGTGTTGCCAGACCGCCAAGCAATTTCGCATATCGTCTATTGTGGGTTCAAGCTGCGACCAACTAGGCGGCACCAGGCTATCACTTAATTACCACCCCAACTTTTTCCTTTTAGCTACTGTGCAAGCATGATTAAAATCACGTTCTCCTCCTAACCACTGCTGCTGACTCCGTTTAGCTCGATGCGCTTAGGGGCGGTGCCGCCTATTTAGCGCCCCAGGTGCTTGACTGGTTACCCCCTGCTATACCATGGAAAGTAAGCCAGCCGGTGGGCAGGTGAGCAGTGGTGCAGGAGCACAAAGCAGGTGCTATGGCAGGTGTTGGCATCGGTGGGACTTAGCTTGGGTTGCGACCAAGGTTGCTCTTCCCGAGCAGCCTTTAAGGATTAAATGGGCTGCCTTCTGACACGGTGGTAGGTTTCCCACAAGCCGGTAGGAAGGTGAGCAGCCTGCCGCAAAACCGGTTTCAGACAAACAGACAGAGAAACGGACGAACACAAAACGCCCAATATCGGGGAATGACTGCTATAAGTGGTACCGCACTAAAACATCCCTTTATGCTCCTTGGCTTTGGTGACTGTTGGCTTCCTTCATCGAAGAGCATCAGCGAAAGGAGAAATGGTGTCATGATTTGACCGCAGGCTATGCGCATTGATATGAAGCTGGTCGATTATAATGCGTGGGCAAATATTTCACTTGGGAATATATGCGCCTTGAAAACATGAGCGTTGGGAGACGCCTCTACATTTTCCCTTCGTCATCATCATCATCATCATCATCATCAGCCTGACTACACCCACTGCAGGGCAAAGGCCTCTCCCATGTCTCTCCAACTGACCCTGTCCTTTGCCAGTTGCCGCCACTGTATCCCCGCAAACTTCTTAATCTCATCCGCCCACCTAACTTTCTGCCGTCCTCTGCTACGTTTGCTTTCTCTTGGAATCCACTCGGTAACCCTTAAGGACCAGCGGTTATCTTGCCTTCGCATTACATGCCCTGCCCAAGCCCATTTCGTCCTCTTGATTTCAACTAAGATGTCATTAACCCGCGTTTGTTCCCTCAACCACTCCGCCATTTTCCGATCTCTTAACGTTGCACCTATCTTTTTCCTTTCCATAGCTCGCTGCGTTGTTCTTAACTTAAGCTGAACCCTCTTTGTTAGCCTCCACGTTTCTGCCCCATAGGTCAGTACCTGTAGTACACAGCTGTTGTGTACTTTTCTCTTCAGGGATATTGGTAAGCTACCGTTCATGATCTGAGAGAATCTGCCATATACGCTCCACCCCATTCTTATTCTTCTAGTTATTTCCCTCTCATGATCCGGATCTGCGGTCACTACCTGCCAACTTCCTTCGTCAACTTTATATTTAAAACCTTTTGTCGGGCTCAGTCTTATCTTCATTTTGCGAACTTTGCTGACCCACTCTCCCCCTCGTCGTCAGTCGTCAGTTATGTCCTTCGACCCTCCCTCAGCCTCACACTCACATCGCAAAAAATGTCTGCCCTCCGAAGGCCTCACTTCCGCTTTCAGGACTCTGAACCTTCCAGTTTGGTTTTTCACACTGGCCACCTGTGCCGACATACACACTAATAAACTTAGACACAACACCAAGATACACACACACAGGTCCTGTGTGTGTGTATCTTGGTGTTGTGTCTGAGAGTACAAGTCCTCTGAGCGGTGAGCGAGAGAACAGTGAACTGGCCATGCGAAGCTTTTATTGTCTAATAAAACCTTACACCTACAGCTGTACCGATGAAAACGACCGAATCAATCGCCCTGGCTGTCCTCTGTAATTTCCTGCGGCGCTGAGCTTTAATGCGGATGCGCCGTTTCCGTTCCCTCTTTTGTGCTGTCTCTTAAGCATTAACCGCTACGAACCGCCTATAGTTTAAGCGTTAAACAAGACCTCAGGTCTAATTCAAGTTGGTCTGTACCCACAGATTTACACTTTGCAATAAGAAAAAGCACTACATTCATTGAATTGAGGTGTTACAAACAAGAAAATATAAAAAAAGCACGAGTATAACCACAATCGATAGTTTTTTTCGCGCGTTGACCTGTGAGGTAAGGCTACAACGTTATTCAGTTCTAAAAGTCTTTTCGGTATTGTCCTCACAACTTTGAAGAGGGTGTCGGAGAAAACAGGTTTCATCTTCGTGTCTAGCTTTCTTAGCAACGTATGCGTCTCTATCATAGTCAGAAAGACGCTCATAATTTATTAGGAAGAAAAAAAATGAATGCTGTTATTCGCAGAGTTCAGTTGTAATGTAAAACTGTTTATGCGCTTATCGTTTAATATGCTGCACTCAACGGCTCTCCTGGGCTAGATAAGGGAAAGAATACAAACACAGCCTAAATGAAAGCATTTTTTTTTACCTGGCTCTAACTTCAATGTCTGCGCAGTCGGTGCTTAGTACATCCTGTTTCCTGCCTGAGAGGCTTATTTGCTGCTCGTGACCATAAAGATTAAACCACAGGGTACGAAAAAAATTGTAATAGCTATTATTGCCAGCTGCTAGGTTGAAAAAAACCTTTCCAAGAGAAATAATACGCCGATATATTTGTAAGTGAGAGTTACAACCAAGGAACAGAGTATTCTGAAGTATGGTTCATGTCTTCCTTATTAACTTTTTCCATGAAAGGAAATTTGAAATGTTTCGCGTTCAAAGCTACTTATTTATTGTATTCATCTTTACACACTGTAATCTCATAGAGGGTTTTTAGCAAGGTGGGAATACATTAAAAAAAAAGAGAATACATTTCAAGGGAGGGGGATTACATGAAAACAACGTCAGGTTGAGCAGTGCAATCAAGAAAAAAAAACAAGCACAATAAAACAATCATGTCAAAAACGAATAGACAACAATCAGATGACATTCAAACATTTTCAGGGATGACTTAAGAACTTCATTGTTGGTAAGTAAGTTCAAGTCAGTGGCAGTTGCTGGGAAAATCAGTGCTTCAAGGTGGCCGCCGCGGTGGCTAAGTGGTTATGGTGCTCGGCTGCTGACCCGAAAGACGCGAGTTCGATCCCGGCCGTGGCGGTCGAATTTCGATGGAGGCGAAATTCTAGAGGCCCGTGTACTGTGCGTTGTCAGTGCACGTTAAAGAACCCCGGACGGTTGAAATTTCAGGAGCTCTTCACTACGGCGTCCCTCATAACCTCAGTTGCTTTAGGACACTAAACCCCCAATAAAACAAAAAAAAAAATACTTAAAGATGTTATTATTTTTTGCGAGAAGGAGTTATTGTCAGATTATGACGCCACCTTGGGTCATACCCGGATGAAAACGAAATAATTCTTGCGAAATCTGCGTTGTAATGACCGTTAATTAGTAGATACAGACATTTAAGACGCGACACACGACTTCAGTAAATAGCGAAACTAAACCTACTCTTGATAGTAAAGCGCTTCCATATGCTTTCCGGAAGGGGTTGCATATGAAGCGAACGGCTCTTTCTGGCACACTTTAAATTTTATTCATATGATTGACGTATGCGGATGCAAATTATGGCAGCATACTGTGGTATTGGAAGCACGATGGAAATGTATGCAAGTAGACGAATTCTAGGAGTGGAAAGTTTAAAGGCCCTTCGAAGAAAAAACAATTTCTAATTAGCATTAGCTATCACATAATCTACTTTTTTATTCTGCTGGAGACTTTTCGTAATTCAAAAACATAAATACTTATATTGGGACACCCCCTTGAATATGCTTTGGTTTCAGGAGTACTGGAATTGTAAAGGTTTCTTTTTGGCGGGTGTTTTGATATGTACAGTTTCTTCAAAATTCACGATGTAACGCCAAGCGAAAACTTTAGCAAATGAATTATTTAAAACTGTTTGGTCCGTAGCACTTGTAACTTTAAAATAGAGAACATTCATAAGGACGCAATTTAATTTTAACAAAAGTGTCTTGCACAGTGTCGTTAATATAAAAAGACATAAAAGGGGTCCAAGCACAGAACATTGGGGAACGCCAGAGTCAACCAAAAGTGCATTAGAGTGTTCGTTATTGAATACAAGCAATTGATGGCGATCGTTAATGTAGGCAGATATCCATTGTATGAGCTGAAAATTTTTGAGCAATTTTTTTCGACTGGAAGAATAGTTCTTTGTCAATAACCTTGTTGAATACTTTAGAGAAATTTATGAAAATAGCGTCTAACTGGTTACTGTTATTTATTGATGTGCACCACTGCCGTAACAGGTGTGATGTTATGGTGTTATGTATGATGAGCACCACTGCCGGAGACAGGTGCGATAACTGCTTGGTTTATGTGTAACCTTGCCTGTAGTTATGTCATGTGTTCTTGTAAATGTGAATGTATCTGGTAACCTTGGCATGTGTACAAGTGTAAATAAAATTTTTTCTAAAGAGGCTGTGTTTACCTCACAGTTAGAACCGAAAAACTCCGATAAACATCGACGGAAAAAGAAAATCAAATAAGGAACAGTGTAAAATAGGAAAACTCCGCTTTCTAGACACGTTGGCGCGAGACTAGGTTCCACTTGTGCTGCAAAAGTTGCCATTCGTTCCCCCTTTAAATGCGCGGATATGAACCAGCAGGCGCTGAAAAAAGCAGTCCAAGAGAAGCGAGACGGCCGAGGCTTATTGGTAATTAATGAAAAGCGATGCACCTCAGTGTTTACTGCAATGCACCAAGAAGTCCAACAATGTGTTTCCAGCCTTTCTACTGTCGTCTTCCGGGTTTCCTGTGTGTCTCTTCTTTCGGCAGGGGTTGTTTTCCTTAACGCTCGAGACTCCGCCGCTATCGGTCGCCGAAACGCGCCCGTCAGTGCCTCCGTTGCTGTAGCATAGTGCACTGCACGCGCTCGGGCCGGCCCGAAAGCCCGGGTCCGGCCCTGCCCGCGGGCCGGGCCGGGCCTAGACATGATCTGTTTTGTCGGGCCTGGGCCGGGCCCGGGCCTGAAGTTGCGGGCCCGGGCAAGGCTTGGGCTTAAAGCTGTGGACCCGAGCCGGGCTTGGGTCCGTACAGAGTGGGCTGGTGTCCTACTATTCATTCACTATTGCAGAGTGAAGTACAGTGGTGAGCAGCCTTGTCTAGAGCGCTCGGGCGGTGCACTTCCTTGCAAACAAATCCAGATTTTGTGGCAGCCTCTAGGGTCCAGCTGCAACGCTTGTACGGAAGTAGCGCCAGATAGCCTCGTAAACAAAGCAGGCACGAAAACTTTGCCCTGTAATGAGAGGCTGCTCTCTAATTTCGGTTTTTGTTACCAAGTGCGCACTGCTCAAGCGCTCTAGACAAGGCTGCTCACCACTGTACACAACTGCGTCATTGGAGCAGCGACACGGATGAGCTATTGGCTATAGTACGCTCCGAGAAAAAAAACTAAGTTTTATTCATTGACTTATTTATTTCCTTAATTCCACGCCGCGGTGGCTTAGTGGTCAAGGCGCTTTATTACTGAGCCGGGGAACCAGGGTTTGCTCCTAGCCTCGGCGGCCGCATTTAAATTTCGGCGGCAAGCATGACAGCCATGTACTTTGTAGTATCATTGCTCGTTGAAGAAACCCAGGTGGTCGAAATGATCCGGAGCCCTCTGCTTCGGTGCCTCTCACAGCCTGACTCCCCTTGGGCCCTTAAAGCCCCAAAACATAGCTTTTATTTTATAGCTATATTTTTCTCATGTGAGAAAATTCAAAAACTAAAGCGCGTTTGGCTTCTTTTTGATGAGCTGACCGGAATGTCTCGTAAATGAAATAGCCACAAAAGCTCGCGAGAGTTTGTAAATCTCATCTCATAACCACATCTATCCCTCCTCGCTTCTTCAGCCTGGTTGTCATGACAAGTGTTTTGCCCTGTAAGTTATCACGTGGTTCGCGCATTATCTTCTGCTCCACCAGTAAGAGTAAAAATTCAACCGGTCTTAATTGGCCATTGATCGTTCGACATCCCAAAACTTACCTATACACTATTAGAAATGCATTCGGGAAGAACATATTAGTTTGGGACGCTTATAGACTTCAGTCTATACCAATTATGGTAAATCGACGTCGTCTTTTCAAGCCATTTCAATTTGGAACACATTGCCACCCAATCTAAAAACATCAATTTCCTTGCCTGAATTCAAAAACAAGCTCAAAGTACCTTTATTGGAATGCTGATGTGTTATTCTCTTTTTGTGTACATTACCTGCGTTATTGTCATTTTTGACCTTGTTTTTGTGAAGTACTGATTTTATATTTTCTATATTTTGTATTTATCCGCTAACTATGCTGTAATAATTTCTTGTATTATTGATTTATCGAGGGTCCCGGTGCAGTCTTTGATTTTGGGACCCTCGTCTGTACATTTATGATGTTTTGAAAAAAAAAAAGAAAAAAAAACACACCTTGAAATACTCAATCGAGCCTTTTAGCTTTTCGTTACTGCTGAAAGGCGACCAGTTCGGTTATGAGTTCAACCAGTGAGATCGCGTTCACTAAAACAATGTCATCCCACTGCTTGCTAGGCAGCTTTAATGTTTATACTTCCCAGGCGGCAAAATGTAACTGATTAAAATCATGGGGAATGCAAAGTAGTCTATTACGCGCGTATGCAGCCCTTTTCATTTGGCTCTCGGAACTCCCGAGTTTATCTTTGCGCACCTACACGAAATCACTGTCCAAAAGACGGGCCTGGCGAGCACTACTCTTAATCACTTCCTTCTGGGTTAAAAAAACCAAATTTCTGCAAGCCAAACTGTGCTTTCAGAACCTTTGTCCGCTAGTTTCTTATCGGTCTAGTAGCAGTCTACTTGCTCAGAGTGAGCAGTATACCTCAAGCGTTACTGTGAAACGGGCCGGGCCGGGCCCGGGCTGGGCTTCACTGCGCTATTCACAGGCCGGGCCGGGCTCGCTAGAGCGATAATTTAGCGGGACTCGGCCGGCTCGGGCTTCAGGTCTCTGGCCCGGGCCGGGCTTGGGCCTCAGACTGAGGCCCGTGCAGTGCTCTACTAGCAACCACCACGCAGCACCTGCCTCCGTTCCCCTGGTATCTCCCCACGCGTCCCCAATCTTCTAGCGACTCCCTTCACCCTACGAATCCTCCTCACCCAGCTGGATCTTGGTCTACGCCGCTCCAGCAGACACACGCGCAAAGGAAGTTCTTAGAAACAAGCGGGCATTACGCGATTCTTCTGCCCTCTTCTACCAGGCACGCCCCCTTCGGGATGGCGGCCAGATGAGGCGTTGAAAAGAGGCTTCTTCGGGTGCAAGGAACTGGCTTTTGGTCTCCGCTGCTGGCGGGCCCCTCCGGCGCCACTTTTGTCGGCCTTCCCACCGGTGCATAGAGTGCTGCGACACATAGCGTCCACCACTCTTTGGGCTGCGTAAGCGCACCCACACGAACACATAGAGCTTGTTCTCCGTGCACGGAGGCATCCCAATGGGCATGAACGAAGGACATTGTTCGCCCAACCGCGGTGGCTCAGTGGTTATGGTGCTCGGCTGCTCATCCGAAAGACGCGGGTTCGATCCTGGCCGCGGTGGCCGAATTTAGGCGGAGGCGAAATTCTAGAGGCCCGTGTACTGTGCGATGTCAGTGCACGTTAAAGAACCCCAGGTGGTTGAAATTTCCGGAGCCCTTCACTACGGCGTCCCTCATAGCCTGAGTTTCTTTGAGACGGTAAACCCCAATAAACCAACCAAATGGAAGGACACTTTTCCTATCCTTGTGGCGACAGCTTTTTGCCCCGCAGTGATAGATTTTTCCTGTGCGAATAAGAATATTACCAGGACAGGATGAAACGGTTAAGTACAAATGATTATGAAAAGGAATACCCGTTATTCTGACACATTTTTAGATTCGCCTTCCGCAAGTACTACCGCATCACATTACTGTCAGTATAATAGATGGGAAAGGAGGCTACTAGGAGCACTTCTCATCGAAGCATCGCGTCCACTTCAAGAGGCCTCGTCACGATGAGTGTATATTCGTTTAGCTACGGCTATGTTCTGTCTTGAGGTTTCAAGATTGAGTTCCGTGCGATGTTTTCGGAAAACACTTCATTGTGCACTGCAAGTCAGCATGAAGTGTAGAAGTTATTTCAGGCGATGGTCGCAGTTGCGGTATCGGAGGTCTATGGAAGAATGCATCACATGTGTAGCACAAAGCAGAGATGATGCCTCCGGCCGGCGCAGTACACAGAATCTGCATAGCTCTCTGGAAGGGCGGCATCCCCCTGAAGAAGACCGACGTGCTTCGTGGAGAGCTGTTCAGCAGCTTATGCACCTCGGCCTGCACGATGCCATCTGCCTTCATGATGCACTGCAATTCCTTTCCCGATGTATGTGCTAAGATCTGTCTGCAATGAGGGAATTGTGCGATGGTCACTGCCTTTCCCCGGGTGTAGACGAGACACCCGACCTGCGTGGCCGTCCGGCGGTTGCTGTTCTGATGACTTTCTTCCTACCTGAGGCTCTCCGGTGGAAGGCATTTACGGCAGATCTGCAGGTGCTTCAGTAATGTAATGGTGTTGGCGTGGTTATGCTTATTATGCAAGGTTTTCTAAGAAAGATTGGGAACCGTTTTCGTGTTGTCTCCGTCCTCTGCGTAGACGCGGTATCAGACATGTAAAAGCTCCCACATTGGCCATGGAGCCTTGTACTTCAATCAATCAATCAATCAATCAATCAATCAATCAATCAATCAATCAATCAATCAATCAATCAATCAATCAATCAATCAATCAATCAATCAATCAATCAATCAATCAATCAATCAATCAATCAATAAACCAATCAATAAATCAGTTGTCATTTATTAACTAATGACTAATACCATATTATTATTATTATTATTATTATTATTATTATTATTATTATTATTATTATTATTATTATTATTATTATTATTATTATCTTTAGTATCATATTATTATTGTTATTATTATTATTAGCGTTAATATCATATTGTTACGGAACTTATGCCGGGTCGCGACGCAACATACGCCGGGCCGTGCTGTGGAGCAAGAGAAGAAGGAAGACGAAGGGAACAGCGCAGGAGAAGAGGTCGACGAAGGGGCGCGTACTCCAGGCTGGGACTGGCTCGACGCTGGCCGTTCACCGTTTCACTGTTGGCTTCCATATCCCCGTTCATCCTGTAAATAAACCCATTCCATTCGTCACGATATTATTGTTATTATTATTAGCGTTAATATCATATTCATAATGTATGAGTCAAAAAATCGCGTCATTGATCAAATATTAAGCAACTGTTTTATTACTTCCTTCATGCTACACTGCAAGAAAGGTTATACAGAAAGAGGCACCAAAGTTGTGGACTCTATCTTAACTTCTACATTAGTGACACTGCGTTTTACGCCCTGCTATAACACATGCAGACGCTGTGCATGATCTTCTTAATGAGATTAAATTAAAAATTAACCGTGTTTTGAAAGTTTTTTGATAATATTTCTTCTAAGGTATGCCTCTGCCTTTGATAGGTAGTGTGCTCATCTGCTGCTGATACCTAATTTGATATACATTAAAAATTGACAGTTGTTCCAAAATATATTTGGACTAGCGAATTTTGTAATTTGTATACCCCAGCACGACACCTTCGCCCGCGAGAACATTTACTTTGCTTCGTTCGCGGACCAAGTCCACAGAACGTATGCGGCCCTACAGTGTACCTTTAGGGTTCAACAGCTTGCCTGATGGTGCCTTTGTGTTAACAAGCCGAAAACTTCTAAATAAACTGTTTTATCCAATAGCGTTCCGGTCCTTTTGTGTTTTTCCGTTTGTGTTGAATTTGTCTTTTTTGCTGTCTCGAAAAAGTAAGGAACTTATTAAAAAAAATAGTTATGTATATCAGTACTACTGACGTCGGAAACTGCCAGGCACTGCCTCTGAAGACTTCCTTGGATTTGGAGGGCCTGAAATTGTACTATTTTTTTGAAAATAAACAGCGTATTATTATTATTAATCTATGCATTTCTTCTTAAGTGTGACTGCAACAAATGCAAGGACCCTCCTTGAGTACGCGCCTAAAGCTTCTGAGCAGGAGTGGTCATTTTATGCAAGCTGGTACTACATTGTGTATGGTCGAGACGGGTTTTGGCTACCTCTTGCGGCAGCTCTTTGCCGCACGTGTAGGGTGTGTAGCGTGGATCGGTGCCGTTTGGTATCGTCGCATGTTGCACAGTGGTTGTGGTGGACCAAACACCGCATGTTTTGTTTTTAAATAGAACTAACGTCAAACATTAGAGTTGATTTTTTTTCACTACTACTCCACGAGCGAAACATTGGATGCTCATTTTATCCGAAAGCGGCTAACTTCAAACATTAGGAGTTGATTTTTTGCCTTTTTCTCTGCGTGCGAAACTTTGGATGCTTATTTCATTCGAAAAGCGGTACAGAACTGTGTCAGTGATACTTCCTCTGCTCTTCACGATATGGAGATCAGTTTTCTTTCATACCTCAGATGTTAACTTCCTGGGTGCTCATTTCCAAGATCCGCTATGAGATGGCATTTGCGCTGGTCAGCGAACATATATACATTTGGTTTGATGTTTCCTTGAATAAATCGGTTGTGACTGGGCTCCTGTTTTGTCTTGTGTGCTCCCTTGTTTAGTCGGGTGCGTGTTTTGTTTATGGTTTCGGGGGTTTGACGTCCCAAAACCACTCACGCTATGAGAGACGACGCAGTGAAAGGCTCCGATTATTTCGACCACCTAGGGTTCTTTAAAATGCAGTGACATCGCACAGTACACGGGCCTCTAGAATTTCGCCTCCATCGAAATTGGATCGCCGCAGTCGGTATCAAAGCCACGTCTTTCGGGTCAGCAGCCGAGCGCCGTAACCACTTAGCCACCGGGGCGGCTAGGGTGCGTGTTTTGTGTTAAATGAGAGAAATATAAGGCCTACAGAGTCGTATATCGCAAATACAAGAAGAAGACAAAAACAAGGAAACAAAAAGAAACAGCAGAGGAAATACGCACTGAAAATAATAAATAACTGAATATATGAAGCATCAGAACTTGCAGTACAATGCGTCGATGATGTCGCTACACGCGCTTACGCAGTGATCGAGTAAACATCCTGAAAATACAATGGCCGTTTCTGTGCATAAAGCAATCGAATTTTGTGTTCATTGCAAGGAGCAGGGCCTGAAGCTTACGGTTTAGAAGCGGCATGTTCCGAAAGCTTGAGGTGGTGTTGTGAACATAAAAGGTGCGTCGAAGAGAGGAAGGGGACGTTGCTTTTTAAATATTTGTGCAGGTGTCAGGCAGATTTCTGGGGTGTATTGAGAGCGCACTTCCAGGACGTTCGCACATAGCGCAATTTCACAGAGCATGTGCTGTCCCGAGTCCAGTTTGAATTTCCCGCCCGGGCACCAGCTTCATCTGCGAACACTGGACTTCTCTCCTCCCCGCTCTTTCTCTTCCTCCTCACCATGCGCCTTCGCTCTCGCCCGCGTTATCTCTCCCTCTTTACACCTCCCTCCGGGGTGTCATCTTACGTAACTCGTGTCTCTTTCGTTCCTTCTACCGCGCTGCACGACTGTGGCGGCACCGCGTTTTTACAAGTTGTAAATGCCTGGATAAATGTTGGATTTTCCTTGTGTTTGCGACCTGTCATCTATCTGAGGAGTGGCCGCAGCCCCAACGCGTGCCACGGAATCATAATAGAGCACATTTCCAAATGCCGCGTTAAACGCTTAGTGACACCTGACTTTTGGTGCGGACCGAACTATGTCGGCTTTTAATGATCTTTCTCTCTTGGTTTAGGTATCAAATTAAAAAAAAATAATTCGCAGTCCTATCCTAGTATGCCTGGAGTACTGCATTGAAAGAATGCATGAGTTTGGCGCGGTGTTTTCTTGCCGTGTGTACACAGCGAGCACTGTTGCTAAACAGACATTTTGCACTCGTTTTGGTTACGTCATTGGCTTGGCAACAGCAGCATGGTGACGTAGTGTCTATGCAATGTCTATGTGGAGTTCTCGCATATTCTAAGTGTCACGCTTTTCTTCACCCCAGTGGCGTCACACCCTATAGTGAGGCCCGTGAGGTGGAAGTATAGAATAATGATGCCAGGGCTAGCACAAGTAGGTATATTTAATGCGCACGACGAGAGAACCAACCAAACAAGCGGAAAACGAGAATTCAAGAGAAAAAATTCGATAGAGGTCTGTCTGCTAGGGAAAAGAATTTGATTTCCATCATCATTATTGAATTATGTTACGTCGCTGACTGTACAACATCTGTAGATCCACCAGTTGCTTAGGTAGATAAAAAATCAGAAGCATTGCCAGGGCCTTAAGGCATGTGCCAGCAGTGATGGTTACCGTACCGTTACATTCAGTCTTCTGACCAGTAAGCTGGTTTACAACTCCGTCTCTTTTACATGCGTACCTCATTTGGCTGTCCCTATTTTGTTCAGGACCTCCGAAATGCCCTACGTGGTGCCACTGACCGCAGCGGCGTTAGTTTCATCGGACAGTTTCAGGTGTCACATGTGTTTATGATGACATGGAATGCAGGGTGTATTGCAGTTCATTTTCTAGAAGCTTGAAACATTTGGCGTACGTTCAGACAGTCTACACTTCTGACGTCCAAACGTGGCGTTCTGTGCGTTCAGAAAGAGCTGCCAGTCCTCCCTGGAAGGAGCGGGCTGCTCACCGCATCGACTACATTCTGCGTCCTCATAGAAAGCAAATAAGATGTGTGCATTGTCATGGGAAGACTGCCCACATGACGCTAAATGTGACGTTAAAGTCGATGTCAAATGATTCAAGCTTTGCTGCACGCAAGAGGTCGCGCATTTCTTTTGAGAGAGAGAAACCCAGGAGATTAACTAGGCAACGCCCAGTATGCTGCCCTACGCACGAAAAAGGGAACACGTGGGGACGAAATGAAAGGAAAAGATGAAAAGGAATTAAATTGTGGAGGTGTCCGTAGGCCATTGCAGTAAGGGTATAGTACAGGGCACCCACTGAAGTCTTATAGCTTTGAACTCAAGCCTGTGCCCTTTAGGAATTTTAATAGAGCCTTCATATGTTTTCCCTGAGATGAAGGTTTAGTTGAAGGCCCCATAATCTTGGCTTCTCGAGCTCTTCTTTCTTTTTTGTAATACAAATTTCCTTCTTTGTTCGATCCTGATAATTTACATTTTTATTGGCGTTTCCGGTTTTCGGCATATCGGGGATGCAGGTCGAGGCAGCCCTTAACGCGATAGCGTTAGGAAGACCATAAAGGCGAAAACAATCTGCCAGTGTCGGCGGCCTCTGTTTGAAACCTGCCTTTGCTGGGTGATCACAAAATGAACAAGGGAGGGGAAAACCTCAGGTTGCTTGAGCCAACGTTTCGACAAGACGACTTGTCTTCGTCTGGGCAAAGCGTTCAAAGAGAGATTTGTCTCTCTCCACCTGCCACGGGTCAACCATCCCCCTGACCTGTTACCCCTCTCCTATTCCCCGTCTTCATCTGTAGGGAATATTAGGGGGACGCCGCACGAAGCATGACTCGGCGAAAATGAGAGCGACTGAGAACAGAATGACAAAGACAACGGCAGGCCTGCAAGCAAAATATGCAGTCTATCGAAGAACTGTGTGTGCAAAAATGAAGCTTGTGTTAACTACTCTCTCTAGCATAGCTCGGGAAGATAAATCTGCATCTCACAAGCCCTACCGGTGGCTATGTTTGAAACAGTCACCTGCCAACAGAGTGCTGCTGTAGCAGCGGTCTAAGAATGTTGCACATTTTGCCTAGTTGCGTAGTAGACGCTAGAAGAGAATCAGAATTAGAATATTGCCAGTACCCAAAGAGCAGCGCAGACAGGCGTAGGTAAAAGGGGAGAACCCAAGGATGAGGCCCGTCCTTCAATTCCAGAGTCAGGTTTAGCCCGAGCGCTCGTGAGCGCAAACAGCCGCTGTGCCGTCATTTTCACTAAGCGAGGAGGTCGAGCGGTGCTAAACACGTGGCACTATCCTCCTCCCCGCCACGTAAGGACAACATAGTGTCGCTGCGAAATGAGCTACCTACAACTAAGAAAAAAAGGAAAGTAGAGGTTAGTTGAACTATACAATCTGTGCTAGTTGGGAGGCATGGAGAGTCAAGTCCGCACTTGCGCGAACGTGATAAGGGTGGAAAACACAGCGTGAACAGTGCTTCTCACGCGCCAGCGGCTGCTTAGTAGTTGTTCCGGCTAAGCTTGGAGGCCGCGCAGTGCTAGGCGCGAGGGGATGTATTGGAGAGTGAAAGACAATGAACTGTGCAGCTGAGCTAGAATTGACTGCCGAGTGAAAGAATCATGCTGTCGGATTTCCTCCGCATCATTCAAATTGAATGCTCCTAATTTTCCTTTTTTGGATTCAGTTAATTCAGTAAATTCCGTAGAAGTGCCTTACGTAAAAATACTGGCAGATACCTGTTACAGCTGCACAGCTATCAAACTCCTCCATATAAGACAACAATAGAATTCAAATAAGAAAGGGTGTCAGGCAGGGAGACGCGATCTCGACAATGTTTTGTGCTACATGTTTGGAGGAGGTATTCCGAGTCCTGGATTGGGAATAGTTGGGGAAAAGCGTTAATGGAGAATACATTATTAATCTGCGATTCGCTGATGACATTTCCGTGCTGTCACTCAAGGGATAAATTGCAAACTATGACCAATCACTTACGCAGGCAGAGCAGAACAGTGGATAAAAATTAATATGCTGAAAACAAAGTAATGCTCAACATTCTCGAAATAGAATAGCACTTCACAACTGATAGCGCGGCTCTGGAAGTGGTTAGCGAACACGTCTTCTAAGGGCAGATAGTGACAGCAGATCCAGATCACGAAAGAGAAATAACTAGATGTTTGGGACGTTAAACCCCATAAAATAAACCAAACCAGAAATAACTAGATGAATAAGGATGGGGTGGAGCGCATTTGGCAGGTTCTCTCAGATCATGAATGACAGTTTAGCAATATCCCTCAAGGGAAAAGTATGCACCAGCTGTATCTCACCCGTGCTCACCTATTGGGCAGAAACGTGGAGGCTAACGGAAAGGGTTCAACTTAAATTGAGGACAGCGCAACGAGCTATGGAAAGGAAAAAGATACGTGTAATGTTAGGGGACAGGAAGAGGATCAAGGGGGTCAGACAGCGAACGCGGGTTAATGATATGCTAGTAGACATCAAGAAGAGATCAGCTTAGGCATGGCATGCAATGCGAAGGCAAGATAACAAATGGTCGTTAAAAGTAACTGCGACATTGCAACTAAGGTGGAAAGCACAAGGAAAGCTACAAAAGGAACCGACGGGACAGCACGCTAGACTTCAACTGACGTTTTAATGCACACATAACAGATTTTTACGCTTGTATTCGCCGCATGCTCAGGAGACTGTACCCCCGCCCCCTTCTCTTTATCACGAAGCAGGTTGTCATAACATTTAAACCAAATTGAGGCGCACGTTTTTCGACAGACAGATTATCTCTTTTTCGTGAGGGCTACTGAGGGTGTGCTCACGCACTTGTCCCCTGCCTTATCAATGCAAAATGCTTCAAATATCTCCCTATCACCCTGCCTATGAAGCCGCCTCAGCACTCTCGTGTGGCTAAAGAACGGAACGCATTTTTCTTCATTACCGCCTGTTGTTTTTACTTTGCATTCGCGGCAATGTGCGGCAATGTTGACAGCCCCACAAAAGCTTTCTAGGGTGTGCCGAATGGTGAACAATGCTTACCAGGCAAAAACCTGCGCAACAAAACACGCCACGCGGTTTGTGAACTGCACCATCGGTGTGGTGTATCTTATCCCACTGACCTGTGGTAAGTGTTATATTGGACAAACAGGCCAGTGCCTGAAGGAAAGGCTACGAAAACACCGGACTACAGTCGCAGCTCTGATG
This sequence comes from Amblyomma mixtum, assembly GCF_055824585.1. Lineage (NCBI taxonomy): Eukaryota > Metazoa > Arthropoda > Arachnida > Ixodida > Ixodidae > Amblyomma > Amblyomma mixtum. Next base: position 122,492,389 of record NC_143013.1, read on the forward strand.
GCGGGGGGCCATTTGGCCGCACATTGCCGCAAATGCAACGTAAAAACAACAGGCGGTAATGAAGAAAAATGCGTTCCGCTCTTTAGCCACACGAGAGCGCTGAGGCGGCTTCATAGGCAGGGTGATAGGGAGATATTTGAAGCGTTTTGCATTGATAAGGCAGGGGACAAGTGCTTGAGCTCACCCTCAGTAGCCCTCACAAAAAAAGAGATAATCTATCTGTCGAAAAACTTGCGCCTCAATTTGGTTTAAATGTTTACTCTTTGTTATGACAACCTGCTTCCTGATAAAGAGAAGGGGGCGGGGGTACAGTCTCGTGAGCATGCGCCGAATACAAGTGTAATAATCTGTTATGTGTGCATTAAAACGTCACTTGAAGTCTAGCGTGCTGTCCCGTCGGTTCCTTTTGTCGCTGTCCTTGTGCTTTCCACGCTAGTTGCAATGTCGCAGTCACTAACGAATACACACCAACTAGCCCAACTGTCTTCCATGATTAAAAGTAACAGACTAGATATCAAGAAAAGACAAACCAAACAGCACATGCTATCGGTCCCATGGATGGTTTTACTCTGGGCGCTTGTTGGACCGGCCTTTCCAATATTGGGCTGATTAATTGTGCTGCTTGGGAAGCGCATCAGGGGGTGGAATGTAGTTTGGCCTGTTAAGGTGGCCGCAGCTGGCACATAAAAGAGTTAACTGAAGAAGTTTGACAGAAGTCTTTGCACTGCAGTGGCCGTAGTCGGCAGGGTCGCGATGACAGTGATGAATAGACGTCCTTCAGCGAGCTTAGTGCGAGCAGTATAAATGACCTGCTTTGGTGGGCATAATTCGGGTCACTCTGACCAGCCTGCAGGGACTGTTCATTTGTGTCCCACACGATGCCATTCTGTGAAGCCTACACGGGCTGACTAAGGGGTACAAACCTGTGCTGATGTGGGTAGTCCACGTGCAGTCTAGCGTTTCCTGGTTGAGCACACTGAAAATTTTATGAAGTGTGCTCCAGTTATTTATCATGATTAAGACGACTGGGAGCTCCAGACGGGTAGGTTTTTATACACGACTTAAAGCCACTCATTTATTCACATGGATGTCACAGCTTGGTCAATAGATATAATCTTTACACAGTAAGATGCAGGCATCGTGGTTTGTAAAGCCAAACCTCGGCAGATATAGACCAAACGTCAGTATTACGTCGGCAACGTCAGATCGACGTTGCTTCCACTGGGGTCTGCAACATTTTGGGAAAGGAATGCTTTTATTCGAAAAAGTTTTCTGGTATTACTGATAAAAAGTCTGGTGTTAGTGTAAAAAGAAGCATGCACTCAGTCTAGTGGAGAGGTTTCTGCGCATGGATAACCACCACCTTCCGATCCATGGCCCTTCTTTCATTAGATTCGACCCAAAGCTTCTCTGTGAACTCAGTTACAAACTTCAAGAGGGCTTGTTTCTCCTCGTCGTTGAGCAAAGGGTAGACGGCGTTGAAGGAGAGAAAATTCCCTGAAAAGGATAAAAGAAATTTTAGCCCATCTGCACTACGATCAAAGCTCCTTGTCACTTGTTACGTTATCGAATAAAGGTGCTGTCTTACGAAACAAACCAAAGCTGTCACCTGATAACCCTGAACAATGTTGTCTTGCACGTGCACAAGGGACTCGGATAGCGCAATCGCTGTCCCAAAGCTTCTCTGAATATTGCGCAAAATGTTGCGGTAGCACGCACACCAACTCGTCACAGAAAAGAGCTGGCGAGTGAGCGGAAGTTTACAGCAACAAATTGAGTACAAAATTTCACATGGTACACCAAATTACCCTGTGCGTTGGCAATGCGATACAATTGGCAATTGGCAATGCGATGTTTTTAACGAAAGGGACGTCACATCCGTTTGGGTACCGTCACTTCTCTCGAGCTAAATTGAATTATCCGGTCTGGCGAAGTCCCTTGTTCCAGCGAAAGAGCGAATTTTATGGCAGATGACACATTCTTTTCTCTGTCAGGCTTTTATTGCCATCGCATTTAAAGGATCACGTGACAGGTGAATTTGAAGCCTACCGGAAATTGCCTTCTGGCAGAGTTTAGATGGCGTTCTTTGCTAAAAAATTATAAAATTTGTAAATTTGGCTGTAATTTGAGGCAGGGAAAAACTTGCTGTCTCATGCGAGAAAGAACTCGAAGATGAGCTATAGCTGCGAAAATTAAGAAAACAGATATATTTTACGAATTTAACACGCCTCCTGCAGCCTGAGTGTAGGATGAAGAGCATTAGAAGCTGATTAGTTCATGTTTTTAGAGCGCATCTTTGAGTGGAGCGGAAAGGATGCGTTTGACTGACTAAAGCCAGTGGACCTTTAAGAAGAATGCGAAAGGCAGCCATAGAGGTAAAAAATAATGGACGGGCGTTTCCCGTTAGCAGTTTTGGCATGTGTCTCCCGTCAATGGTAGTTTTTTCTTCGCAGTTTTGCAAGCATTCAGAGCAGTCGCCTAGCATGTTGTGCTCATTTTTTTTACATAAAAATGTGCGGCGCTTCCAACACTCGGATGCACTAAGGTAATCTATTTGTTGCGAAACAATTAATTTCAGAGAGTTGTTTAGCAGGTTGCGAAAGTTGGTTCGAATTCCTTTTAAACCGTTCTTTCATCTCCTAAGACATGCAGATATAGAACTAAATAGCAAGAGAAAAGAGCGGAGATATCTCATCAAGCTTTTTTTCTCTCGGCCCTTGATAACAGCCATTTTTAGAGTTCTGCAGGTGCAAGATACTCACGAATCATTTCGTCTTTGGTCCGCTTTGCAGCAGGGTATGAGAAAACCTCGCAGGCCAATGGAATGAGATCGGTAAATTCTATGAGGGCCCTTGCGTATTTCCTCAAACATTCTGTGTCTCTCGTGCCACTTATTGCAGGCATAAATTTTTCGATAACCTGCGGAGTAGATACACGTGAGAAGGAAAATGGCGTGGAATGAACACAAAGTAAAAAGAGAAATAAACACCAAGAAATTTGCGTGATAACTATTCGCAGAAAATTTGTTCTCGCAGCATAAAGGGTGACATTTTCACGTATTTTTTTACAATTAGTTCCTCCAAAAAAAAACCCGGTTTTCAACTCAGAACCTCGTGGGGCATGTCTCGAAAATTTGGTGGGAACATTTCGCGATCTCTTTACTCGAATGGTATTGGGTTGAGTCAGTTTGATGTTTTCGTCTATTATGAATATAAAGTATGCTTTAACGTGTCGCCATTTCTTGCAACTTGAAATTTTGTTTTGTTGCGACATTCACAGCAATAAAATTTTGGACCTGAGAGCGCAGTGCGTAAAGAAAAAAATCCTTCAGCAGAACTGGCAGGAAACTGAAAGGCCCTAGGGCACACTTCGTATGCTTTTGCGTATAAGGTATTCTTACACGTCGGCTTAAAATGCGTCTCACAGTTCTGATGTCAGTGTAAAGGGCGCCAGAAGCTTTATGTCGCAACGAAATGTTCAATGCCGTAACAAAATATTCTCTTGTGTAGACGTCAAATAGATTATTCCGGGCACTTTTTCCTTGCAGCAGCTTGGAAAATTCATGCAGTTTCCCCTGCTTTACTTCATAATATTTTCTCATTAGTATTTTCTCTCCTCCTGGAAGAATGAAAGCCAATATGAAGGAATTTACTAAACACTACTCGTTGCGCCATTGTATGTTTAATGTCACGTGCTGCACAGCGTATTTCAAGCGGGGCCGACCAGAGAGCAAAGTCGTCCACTATAATCACCTGTGGCTAACTGTTCAAAGAAAAATGCATTTACTAATCCACTTTGAAGTATTACTCAATCAGAATGCGCGTTTTAATGGAACGAAAGGAAAGAAGTGGTTATGTAGCATGAGGTTATATGTCAGGCGTGAGTTGCGCAACTATGTCTTCTGTGTGAACTCGATATTCCCAAACTACCGTTTTTATTCCCAAATTAGTCGATCTGTTCTCTTGGTGGACCCTCTTTGCTCGGAAACTGGAAGAAAATAAACTTAGGTTCAAATGTCTTATGGGTCACCCAAAGAAAATTCACAGCCGTTAACATGAGGTTATGTGTTGGGCAGAGCGCATCGCATATCGCTATCGGCAATTAATGGCAGTGATTTATATAGCCGCTTTGTGATACCTTTATGCGATGAAAATTCCCGCATGGCCTGGCTATTCTTTAAATCCCCGTGAAATTCACTGAGATCTCCTTTTTCTTTTATGCCCTAATTTATAGAAAAAAGTTACTGAAAAAGGAAACATTCTTCCGAAAGGAAACCGTGACGTAGTTTTGGAGGAAGTTGCGATTTTAGCATTTAATAAGTCATTTGAGGCAAAGCCGGCAGTAGTGCTGCGCCCATCTTGGTTGCAGCGGGTATCAAATTATGGAAGTTTTTCGAAAAGTGCCAACCGCATTGGAGACTGACACATTAAACACCACGTTTATAAGACGTCCTCACTAGAGGAAGTGCAACGGCTACAGTTAAAGAGCCAGTGAGCGCAGATCGAAGTTTGCCGCTATCGATAGTTTATGTATTTATTTATTTACTTATTTATTTATTTCATTACCCTCAGTGCCAGAGGGCATTACAGAGGGGAGTGGATTACACACGAAAGTGAAACGAAAAATACAGCTGTAAATACACTTAATAATTAGACATAAATGAAGCCCACAGAAAAAGAACGAACAAACAGGTTACGTCAAAACAAGTAAAAAATTAGCAGCGCATATCGCAGCATGAAAACAACAACAAAAAGCAACAGCATACAATAAAAACAAACGACAAGAGAAATCACGTTCAAAAGGCAGTAACACGCGCATATAAAACAAGTGGAACAACCGTAAAAAGAAAAAAAAAAGATGACAGTGTTAAAGATTCTCGAGTTTATGACAGCAGCAGGTTGGTTAAAGCAGATTTAAACATAGAATTATCAGAAATTTCGACGATAGATCCGGGAAGGTGATTCCAGCTTACAGACGTACTTGGGATGAATGAATTGTGATAATGGTTGGTTTGACATGAAGGAATACCAACCTTATGACGATGGTCAATGCGATGTGAAATGTAAAAGGGTGGTAACATCACTTTATTCTTAAGAATGGCCGCCGCGGTGGCTCAGCGGTTATGGTGCTCGGCTGCTGACCCGAAAGACGCGGGTTCGATCCCGGCCGCGGCGGCTAGAATTTCTTTGGAGGAGAAATTCTAGAGGCCCGTGTACTGTGCGTTGTCAGTGCACGTTAAAGAACCCCAGGGGGTCGAAATTTCCGGAGCCCTCCACTACGGCGTCTCTCAAAGCCTTAGTAGCTTTGGGACGTTAAACCCCATAAATAAACAAACAAACATTCTTAAGAATGGGATTATCGTATAGTTGACCGCCTTTAATGAAAAATGGGGCAATTACACTGTGCACGGCCCTTTTAAAACCAAGTATGGACCAAAAAATGAAATACAGGTACCGCCAGCACAACTTTTTTTTTTTTTTTGCCAGCAGACTGCGATTACTCAAGACAGAACTTGTGTGTGGATCTGAGAGGTTGGCTCTCACAAAAGGTCACTTCCAAACAGTGAGCATGGAATCCCTTTCGCTTTGACGCCACGAATAGAAATTCAGTTACGTGAAACAAAATATTACAACTTTAAATCAAGCTTTTTCACCGATAAATACTTCCCTTGCTGCCGAACAAACAATATCGTGAGCAAAACTTGATGCAGGTCTTCTCAGTGCCTACTTAAAGGATGATGTTTCGGAGCACTCAGGCAAATTACCTCGCGATACTTGCTCCACTGCGGGTGCTCCATCATAACTTTGTTCAGGTCAGCGAAGTGGGAAGTCGTCAGTAGCACCATGAAAAACTCTCCACCGGGCGCCATCAGTTTTTCGAAGTTCTGCATGGCCAGGCGCTGTTCCCTCACCCATTGCAGCATGAAGAACGAGTACACCCTTTGGAACTGGCCCTGCTCACGCACGAACCCATCCACATCTCCCACGATGTCCAGCGGCAGGTACTCAACCTTAGGGTGCGGAAACTTCTGAGCGGCAAGCTTGAGCATGTTTTCGGAATAGTCAGCCGCCACGAGCCGCCGACAAGGAGGGACCCGAGGCAGCAAGTACCTGCAGGGAGAAGGACACGGGGGCTAGCTGCACGGATGCTCATAGCTAGGGGCTAGCACTGGAACAAGCTTTTTTAGTAAAGAATACAGGGAGAGGAGAGCAGACCGTTTTTGTCACAGTGAAAAAGAAAAGAAATTCGGGCTCTCAAGTGTTTGTAACGGCGTCACGCATTGCGCGGTTAGTCTACTTATAATGCTGGACATTGAAAGGAATTTGGGACAGCACCCAGCCTAAGCCACTCAGCATAGCGGCCTATTAGTTCTGTTCTAAAGTCACTCGGCCATTCTTCTTTTTACATCTTATATGATGTCAACTCGCTATTATTGAATGGCTAAAGCCATGCACGTCATGGTGGCGGCCAGAGAGGCACACTAAAAAGTCGCTTTTGCTTTAAATGTGATCCATCGAGACATCTTGAAAGGCCCAGGGAAAGCAGTGAGCACGATGTAGACTTGTTACGCTTAAGTAATAGTTGCTTTTAGTTCCCGTTCCCGGCAAACTGAGGCAAGCGTTGTCCGTGAACCGTGGTCAACACGAGAGAGAACACAACGCCGAACCGGTGGAAGAATACGACGGGTAACTTGAAGCGAACTATGCGAAACTTTCTGTCCGCACGCTAAAGAAACAGGCGTGCCGCGAGCGGAAGCTTGCCTTGAGGACCTTGAGAGCTTCTCCTAGAACTGCGATGATTGCTTTGGTAGGAGAAGCGTGTAGCTCAACGATTTCCGCTCCGCATCACCCGTTAGCGGCGGCAAAACTAACTGAAACATCAGGGCCGAATGCGTTTTTCACGGAAGCGAATAAAGAATGGGTGCAACAGTTTGTAATGCGTGTTTTTGTTTTTACTTTATGATTTTTGTTGCGTTAGCTTTGACATATTCTGTCGAGTGTTTCATTGAACGTCACACTTTCCGGTAAAATATCTTTATTCTTGCACTTTTGGGCATCGAAAGTGAGTGGGTTTTAGAATATCCAAAATTAAAGTATAGCGAACGTACAATGAACATGGGGCTGAGTGAGTAAGGTTTTGATGCTCGCAAAAGTGACATCAGTGTTTAAGCAGCGTTCAGCTAATTTTCTATTCACTTGGGAGTGCTTCATTTAAGGTGGCCAGTGAGAGAAAGAAGCATATGAAAAATGCGTAATGAAAAGTTTTCGTTTGAAAAGAGACCATATGGCCATAATAATACGCCGAAAAATCTCGTGGACCCACACACTCATTCACACGATTTATAATTACGAACAGAGGTTTTTGCATAACTTGGTTTAAGTGTGAAAAAGCTAGTTATCTACGCTATGCGCTCTATTTTTAAACTTCCAAAAACTACGCTTCCTAATAAACGAGTACTTTTAAAGGACTTGCAATTTCATCTCGCGATCGGCAAGTCTGTTTTCGAAGGTGAAATCGCCGGATGTTTATGTTTGAACACGCGGTTTTGTTGACACAGTTTGTTGCGTAGCTCGACATATACAGAATGTTAGCTCAGATGCACCTTGTGCTGTTTCCCAATTACGTTATCATGAACCAGTGTGCTTAAACGTTATACTCGCGACTTAGCTCTGGGGTGTTTTGCGGATATGTCAGCGCTTATTAGTCCTCAGTTTTACGCGGCGCTTTCTATTTATCTATTTAGTGCTTCTCTCATTTGACGCCCGAAAATTTGTGTACGAAGTGTTCCGAATTTAGCATTTTCATCGCTCCATACTTGAACGTAAAATTGCCTGGTCCGCATCCGACGTCGATAAACTGCTGCTGGTCTTGGTCATCGCAGATCTTGAATGCATTGTGGAATGCGTCCAGTATGGCCGCGCTGGCAGCCGCGTACCGCTCTGATCGCTCCTCGTACAGTTCTGGTTCGTGGTGCTCGGGCAGCGTTGCTTCTGGTGATTTGGCTTCCATCTGCTCTGACGTTCTGGGTACGAGAAGACGCAGTGCAGTTTCATTAGTACGAGGTTCTAAGGTTGTTCGACACGTCGTCCCGTGTGGAACAAAATAATATTTGAAAAACTCAGCCTACTTCTAAGCCTGCTGCTTATCCCTTGCTTTCTCTTACCTTTATGCCGGGATATTAAGACGGCATACTGTTGTCAGTGTGAACTAGTCAGATCAAAGAGGCTCAATGGAACATTGCTTTTCGTTGTGCCTAAAAAATGAGACCGTTATTAGGGAGGATACCTAAATGACAGTCTGGGGGAGAAAGGGGGGGGGGGGGGGTTACAGTCACTGACCAGGGGCGTAGCCAGGAGGGGGGGGGGGCAAAGGGGGTATCAGCCCCCCCCCCCCCCCGCCCTAAATTTTTTTGAACTCTCACCAACCGCAGCATGGCCCAAGTACATATCGCGACTTCTGCTATCATATTTTTGTTCTTGCCTGGATCGTCTGTCTTTCCTTGTGTAATGTTTGCTGTCTGTGATTGCGCAAGATGCTTATTTGCCTTGTTTGACCCATTATATAGAGTGACATTTGCTTAAATAAGTAGATTTAATGGAGACATACGTCAATTTAAATATCTTGTTGCGAGATTCTGTGTATACATACAGGGACCTTTTTTCCAGTGGCACTTTTTTGTCCTCTATCAAATTTTATCTTCACATTTCTAATACTCCATTTTATCTTCGCACTTCTAATGTATTTTTGCAGAACTGCCCGTTTATATATATGCTCGCTGTTGCGACTAAAATTTCGGTGCAATTACTCGCAATGCATGACCGGTGACAGCTGCTGCTGCGCGGTACACTGGAACGAAGGGCAGCATCGTTGGAATTTTTCCCTGGGCCATGCACATGTACAAAAATGTAAAGGTTCTGGAACGACAAAGATTTATCAAAATATTTGCTCTCTACTTGCTCATTTTATGGCCTTTACGTTTTTCATACACGCGGCATGCACTGCTTCACTGGTTTCGGTCTGATATAGCTCTAGACTTCGTGTGATATTTATTACATACGGAAAAACATTGAAGAATTGGTATCAGTTATGTCTGCCACGATTTTTAAGACATACGAAAACATTGTTTCATTTAAAAAATACATATTTCACTTGTTTAGACAGTGCGCTGCGTTATTTAATACACAAAGGCACTGTCAATGCCAATGCAGCTATTATTCTTGGGTTTGATACCTCCACAAATACTATAAGGAGGCCGCGCTGCAACATGAGCCCTTCCAGCGAACAAAATTTCTGGCTACGCCACAGTCGCTGACCGCTGAGCGCTGACCGCATGAGGCGATGATTCGCGACGATACGCCGGCGACGTCATCACGTGATGGTCTGGCAGTGGCCGACGCTCTGTCGCTCATGGCATTCCTCAGCTTCTGGGTCCGCGGGAAATACCGCCGATGTCCCGGAAGCAGCTCCCAAGACAAGTCCAAGTACCACATAGCTTTGCGGGTTTCGCATCTAGCTACTTTTCGAGCGAGGTGAGCTCTTCCATCGCCGTTTCAGCGAAGCTGCCGACACTCGCCTCGTCATGAGAATACTAGAGGAGGCACTGTCAAGAGCCATGCATCGAAACAATTCAGTGAAGGCATGCTAGTATTAGGGCGACAAGAAAGGGTGTTGCTGCGTATATCTTGATCACTTCCTACTCGCCTCCCTGTGCAGCGAAAAATATAGTTCAGCGCCACTGCGCTCTGCCACTTAAAAATGAAATTCATTATAAAAGAGGGATTTTCATAATCATATTTATCAATCATTACGCCGTTTCGCCTTAAATAACGAGGTACTAGCGTAGTTACCCTTCCCTGATAACGAGAGTTGACAGAATGTCGAAGTGGCGGCAATTGATGCCACTCTCAAAACGTGTAGCTCTATCGCAAAGTCTCGCCGCTTCGTGCAGGTGTACAAGCGGCAGCGGTAGGTGGCGACTGTCGCCATCGAAAGTCGCGTTCTGAGGAGCATGGCCTCATGCTCTTCAGAACGCGACGTTCGATGGCGATTCATGCTGTTCCCACTTTAGTTTCGCGCAAGTTGAGTTAACCTGCACAGTGACTTCTTATTGTGGCTGTTGCCGTGGAGACCGGTGCTTCTTACTTCCCGTTTTGAGCAGGTTACTAATTTGACCTTGAATTTAACAGACAGATGTTTCACTTGAGTTTTAGTACGCTATTACTAATACTGGCCATTCCCCGGATTTAGCCGTTGTGTGTTTGTCGGTTTTTCTCCCTGTTTGTCTGAAGCCGGTTTTGTGGTAGGCTGTTCACCTGCCCACCGTGTCCGGCGGAAGCTCATTTAATTGTGAGAGGCTGCCCGGGAAGAGCAACCTGGGTCGCATCCCACCACAAGTAACCCAAGTTTCACCAATGGCAGCACCTGCCGTAGAAGAGCAGTGGCGCATGTTAACTTGGCCGCTGCACCACTGAGCCAGGAGTGGTAGGAAAACTCCCAGGGATCTATGTATGGAGAGAATGACCAGTTACGCATATATGGACATTAACCTATCATTGCTATCCGAACAACTGTCATCCGTCAACACTGGATCTGAACACCAGAACCGAAGGGAAAAGCGAAATGCTGGCGCACCTAATTCGCATCTCCAAACTACGCTTCATGCTTCATGATACGTTTCAGAAGGAAGTGGAGGGGGAAGTACGGTAGTTGTTACTTTGGTTGATTCATTCCCCAAATAAAGGAAAATATCCATCGTGATACGCGGCGTGGCTCTTGTGTGCTAGGACACACAGTGGCGGATTAGCGCGGCTTCGACGTTCTGCTGCTGAGGTTGACTTCGGTAGAACGATCGCTCCTCTACTGCGAGTTTTATAGCGCACGTTGGAGAGGAGGAATAACCGCGAACCTGACAGGACTGAAGAGCGAGAAGAGGACAGTGGTAAGAGGACGAGTGGTAACTAGCAACTGAAGTTTATTGAAGAAAGACATGTAGCATCAAAGGTTGCATCTGCGCATAGCGTACGAGAACGGAGATGGTGACACCTGGAACACACGAGATAGTTAATGAAATACATCGAAAGGAACAACTATCTCGTGTGTTCCACGTGACACTATCTCCGTTCTCGTACGCTATGCGCAGATGCAACCTTTGCTGCTACATGTCTTTTTTCAATAAACTTCAGTTGCTAGTTACCGCTCGTCCTGTCCTCTTCTCGTTGTTCAGTCCTGTCAAGTTCGCGGTTATTCCTCCTCTCCAACATGTCAGAACAACTGGGCCAAAGCTTCCCCTTGTTAAACTTTATAGCGCACATTTACCGGGACACGGAAGGAGTCCCAGGAAATGAATTTTATGCACTGGATGCATTTGTAATCTAAATTAGAGTTTCAATATTTCCGCAAGTTTTTGACCATCCGCTTACGAACAGACATCATCATCATCATCAGCCTGACTACACCCACTGCAGGGCAAAGGCCTCTCCCATGTCTCTCCAATTAACCCTGTCCTTTGTCAGTTGCCGCCACTGTATCCCTGCAAACTTCTTAATCTCATCCGCCCACCTAACTTTCTGCCGTCCCCTGCTACGTTTGCTTTCTCTTGGAATCCACTCCGTTACCCTTAAGGACCAGCGGTTATCTTGCCTTCGCATTACATGCCCTGCCCAAGCCCATTTCTTCCTCTTGATTTCAACTAAGATGTCATTAACCCGCGTTTGTTCCCTCACCCACTCCGCCCTCTTCCGATCTCTTAACGTTACACCTATCATTTTCCTTTCCATAGCTCGCTGCGTTGTTCTTAACTTAAGCTGAACCCTCTTTGTTAGCCTCCACGTTTCTGCCCCATAGGTGAGTACCGGTAGGATACAGCTGTTGTATACTTTTCTCTTCAGGGATATTGGTAAGCTACCATTCATGATCTGAGAGAACCTACCATATGCGCTCCACCCCATTCGTATTCTTCTAGTTATTTCCCTCTCATGATCCGGATCTGCGGTCACTACCTGCCCTAAGTAGACATATTCTCTTACTACTTCCAGCACCTCGCTACCAATTGCGAACTGCTGTTCCCTTGCTAGGCTGTTGAACATTACTTTGGTTTTCTGCATGTTAATTCTTAGCCCCACCGTTCTGCTCTGCCTGTCTAACTGATTGATCATGCTTTGCAGTTCTTGTCCTGAGTGGCTTAGCAAGGCAATGTCATCAGCGAATCGCAAATTACTCAGGTATTCTCCATTAACTCTTATCCCCAACTGTTCCCATTCCAGTCCCCGGAATACCTCCTGTAAGCAGGCAGTGAGGAGCATTGGCGAGATCGTGTCTCCCTGCCTGACCCCTTTCCGTATTGGAATTTTATTGCTGACTTTATGGAGAACTATAGTAGCTGTGCAGTCGTTATAAATATCTTCCAATATTTTCACATAACACTCTTCTACACCCTGATTCCGCAATGCCTGCATGACAGCTGAGGTTTCCACCGAGTCAAATGCTTTCTCGTAATCAATGAAGGCTATATATAAGGGTTGGTTATATTCTGCGCATTTCTCTATCACCTGATTGATAGTGTGAATGTGGTCTATTGTCGAGTATCCTTTACGAAAGCCTGCCTGATCATTTGGTTGACTAAAGTCCAAGGTTGTCCTGACTCTATTAGCGATTACCTTAGTAAATACCTTGTAGGCAACGGACAATAAGCTGATTGGTCTGTAATTTTTCAAGTCCTTCACATCTCCTTTCTTATGAAATAAGATAATGTTAGCGTTCTTCCAAGCTTCTGGTACTCTCGAGGTCACAAGGCATTGCGTATAGAGGGTGGCTAGTTTTTGTAGCACAATCTCTCCTCCGTCCTTCAACAAATCTGCTGTTACCTGATCCTCACCAGCTGCTTTCCCTCTTTGCATTGCTCCTAAGGCTTTCTTTACTTCCTCCTTCGTTACTGGCAGGATGTCCCATTGCTGTGCTTGACTGCCTCCCTCAGTAACTTGATGATTACATTCGCTACTGTATAGATTTGTGTAGAACTCTTCGGCTAATTCAACTATCTTATCCATATTGCTGATGACATTGCCCTGTTTGTCTTTTAGCGCATACATCTGGTTTTTACCTATGCCCAGTTTTCTCCTCACTGATTTTAGGCTACCGCCGTTCCTTAGAGCATGCTCAATTTTCTCCATGTTAAACTTTCTTATGTCGGCTACGTTGCGCTTATTTATTGACTTCGATAGCTCTGCTAGTTCTATCCTGTCTGTGGAGTTAGACGTCCTCATGCTTTGGCGTTTCTTAATCAGATCTTTGGTCTCCTGAGATAGCTTGCTGGTATCCTGTCGAACCATCCTACCACCTACTTCTGCGGCGCACTCTGTAACGATAGCTGTAAGATTATCATTCATTGTTTCAACACTGCGGTCGTCTTCATCAGTTAAAGCGGAAAATCTGTTTTGCAGCGACATTCTGAATTCCTCTACCTTCCCTCTTAATGCTAACTCGTTAATAGCCTTTCGCTTCACCAGTTTCCTCCGTTCCCTCTTCAAATCTAAGCTAACACGAGACCTTACCATTCTGTGGTCGCTACAACGGGCCTTACTGAGGACCTCCACATCCTCTACGATGCCAGGGTGTGCGCACAATATGAAATCTATTTCATTTTTAGTCTCACCATTGGGGCTCTTCCAAGTCCACTTCCTGTTTGCTCGTTTGCGGAAGAAGGTATTCATAATCCGTAAATTATTTCTATCTGCGAACTCTACTAATAACTCTCCCCTACTGTTCCTAGAACCTAGTACGAACAGACATGTTGATGTACATAAAATTCTATCCGTGTTTGCTGAGAATAACAAGAAATGAAGAACAGAAAACAGCGGTTCGCAGGGACAACGACATGGTCCAAGCATACAGAGGTGTTTATGCATGGTGTTTTAAGAGAGCGGCAGTAAACGTGGTGCATCGAAAGGATAGAAAAAGGAGTTCTATGAAGGAATACGTATGCCGTTATATCTCGGGGAAGTAGGATATATTAATGCACAAGTTTTTGAGCCACAGTATAAAGAACAAGGAACACCACGCAGTCCTTTGAAAAAGAAACGTAAACACGCATCTCGCGTTTGTCATCTCTGCTTTTAATCAAAGTTTGTTGGGCTCATGTAGCAGTTTTATCCTGTAATAAATGAAATTTTGGTTCTCGTGATGAATTATATGCTTGTAAAATTGTGGCATGTTCAGCCCTCTAAACCCAGCAGCAAAATGTGTTGAGAAATGTGCCCCACCACGCTTTCTAGGCTGTTTTCATTAGTGCTGGAGTACCAGGGTGTAGAACCGGGAACGAAAATGAACGAAAAACCTGCAACGAACTGCCATGTTTACAGGTAATCCCTACCGAATCAAGCCTAAATATATATTTTTTCTTCCTCTTGGAACTGAATGCCGAGCGGAACAAATTGTAGGAAGCGTTCGGAACCGATTCAGGACATGGTTCAACCCCACGTTTAGGGCGTCATACAGTATATTTTATTCACACACAATCGGAGGACTTACAGCGCAGATTTAATAGGCAAGACTGTCCTATGCAGTGGGGAAATGCCACCTAATCTGTGAGATCAGAAAAATGGGAGCGCAGTGGAGTCTATAGGAAACAGACTTCGCTCATTCAGAATGGGTCTTCCGCAATCTCAAGACGATCTATATCAAAACCACTGAAAGCTTCCGTTCTTCTTTTTCGCCCGTTTGCTGAAAAATAGACTGGGATTGATAGAACTGCTCTCATTCGTACTTCACCGAATGGGAACATCATTTGTTCATCTATGTGATATACTTCCCATATGTAAAACGTAGGTGCAACGATCTAGCCGCCTGTAGGACAATTACCTTTGAAGATAATCGTTTTCTCAGACTTAAGCTGCAGTAAAAGATGTACAAACAGAAGCAGTTATTTTTTTGGAATGCAGACATCTGTGGTTTCTGGGGATGGAAATAAGGATGGAAAGCCAGGCTTGGGGTAGCAGTAGAGTATCTAGGAGCCAAGTAGTCGTGCTTCCTTAGAAACAAGTGATATAGGAAGCGAGTTCTCTTCTTACGTAACTCTGCATAAGAGGAGCGTCGCGGATGTTTCGAGCGCTTTTAGCTTACCTTGGCAACATTTAGCCTGCAAGTACCTCTCTTAGAGTGTAGTGGGATTTTATGCTGAAGTGAGTAGTTGTTTTCGCGCTTCGAAACCGATCAGAAATATGAACTAACTTGCCAGTTTGGAATCTTTACTGACCGATCTCTTTCACTGCGGACTCCGTCCTTCATCCTATGCGAACTATTTTAACCCGGCATGTCTGGCCTTGCTTGTTGCGGCTTATGTGTGCAAGAGTAGGGAGAAAATCTTTTTATTTGAAAGATTGCTCGCTAAGCGCCTGCCGTAATGTCGGAAGGCATCATGGCGCATGAAGATAGGCTACTTTAAAACAGATCTTCTGTGAACATGCGTACCTGAAGCTCGAAAACTACTGTAAAAAAAATTCTTTTGTTTTTTTACTACGATGCCATAACTCGAGTTGTTACCCCCAACCGGCGACTGTAGCGCCACCGCATCTTGAAAACGTCATACATCAGTGTAATTGTGTAACCTTCATAGATTACGACAAGTCATTTGACTCAGTCAGAACCTCTGCAGCTATGCCCGCATTGCGGAACCAGTGTATAGAGGAAGCACATGTAAGAGTACGGGAAAATATCTCTAGCGATGGCACAGACGCCAGAGTCCTCCATAAATATAGCGATACAATCATAACGAGAAAAGGTATTAGGCATGGAGACAAATCATTCCAGTTCTATTGAGCATGCGCTTACTGGAGTTATTCAACGAGCTTCTAGTCCGTTGTGAAAAATGTTGTCTTGGCGAGAAACTCGGGGGAAGAATTGTAGAGCATGATTGTGGACCTAGACATGCAAAACGAGAGGTGGGTCTAAATCATTACGCAGAAAATTAAGTAATGTTCAGCAGACTCAGAACGATACAGCAGTTTGCGATACGCATCGAAGCACTGAAAGTCGTGCAGAGAGAGAGGGAGAGAGACAGAAGGACGGAAAAGCAGGGAGGCTAACCAGGCGATGCCCAGCAGGCTGCCCTACTCGTGGGCAGGGCAACAAATGAAAAAAAAAATAGGCAAAAGAGTGGCAAGGAAATGAGTTTTTGAAGTGTCCATCGACCACTATGACAAGGGGGCTGAGGGCGCACACTTAAAGCTTAAAGTTTATAGACAGGAACACAAAACCGAGTACTTTAAAAACCTCAGGAGCGCTTTCATCGCTCTGCTTTGTGAGGAAGGTTTTATCCAAGGCCTTAGGATCTTGGATTCTGTTAGAGGAAGAGAGTCCAAGCGCCGGAGAGTAGCAGCCAGGAAGGCACGCTCTCGCTCAAAACGAGGGCAGTCACAGAGTAGGAGCCCGGTCGTTCTATCGCTACCGCAGTGCTCAAGACTGGAGAGTCTGCCATTGCGATGAGATTAGAATAGGCGTTTCTGAACGCCACTGCCACACTGCCAGCAACAGGCGGCACAACAGCGTAGTATCACAGCGGGGAGGCAGGATGATATTTGAAGTTGAAGCAAGGGGTCGAAGTGGTGCGAGCGGGGTGTCCAACCTCCAGAGGCAGACCACGACTGTACAGTCACGTTTCGAGCGAGCAGTCGAAGGTGCCTTGCTGCGTCCACTCTTGTTAGTGGCATGCGGACAATGTTGGTTGTACCATGAGCCGATCCAGCAGCATCGTCAGCTATGGCTTTGCCAATAATGCCACTATGGCCTGGTACCCACTGGAAATAATTTCGTGACCCTGTTCTATTTCCTGGTGGTGGCGATGTCGTACCTCCGCTACAGTTGCTCATGGCTGCTGTGGCTCAAGGTAGATTGAAGACATTGTGGGCAGCTTTAGAATCGCAGAAAACTGCCCATTTTTGCGGTGATTGTTGAGAGATGTACTTTACCGCCGCAAGAAGTGCGGCCAATTCTGCTCCAGTAGAGGTAGTCCGATGCGAAATTTGTTGCTGAAGTTTGGTCTGTTTCAAGGAACGACCACGGCGCATGCAGAACTATTAGAGGGTAACAAGCCATCCGTGTAGACGTGAGTACGGTCGTAATATTCAAAGGGAAGCATGGGCATTGTCAGTTGCAAAGATGCACTAAAGAGAAATCCCAACTCTTTCTACTGCAGGAAATTGATGTGGACTTTCGATGCATTCTTAGAAACTTGGAATTATTGTCCCGTGCGGCCGATTTACTTAATTTAAACCGGATTAAAGGTTTCGGCTCCTGCCCTTTTTCGAACTCATCGCCGAAGGTAGGAGGAGACAACTAACGCCTTTAGTGCCTTTAAGGCAGTCGCGTGGCGGCTTCGCTTTGGCTTTTATTTTCTTTGTTAGGTTTCCGTGAATAAATAGATCCAGTCAGGGACCGAATAGCTGCAAATTAGGCACACGGAAATAAAAATACGCGTAGACTCTTTGCTTTCACCTATCGCTACGTATCACTTCTCTGATGGTAAAGCCGGAAGCCGACACGGGGCTGTTTGAAAGCCCCTCTACACGTTGGTTCACTCCTCCTACCGTCAGTGGTGAGTTAAATAAAGAATGGTGAGAGCCGAGGCGTTTAATTCGATTTAAATTAAGAAAATCAATAATTCGAAGCTTCTAAGGATGCTGGGAACGTGTAGATCAAGTTCCCGCGGTAAAAAGACGAGTACAGATTCCTCCTCAGTGCACCTTTAAGGGCTGGCATTGATAAATTTGATTTCTTCGCTATTTCTGAAATAGCAAGTCGCACACATGGGAGCCGCAGACACTACAGTGGAGAGGGAGGTCGTGCTGTCGAGGTGAACTGTTTTTGGATGGACGACTGTTGCATTGCTGTTACCCTTGCAAATGCGGAATGAGGTCTCTGCAGAGGCACAGGCGCAAGGTGATGCTGTGGAATCCTTAAATATGACGTATGTGCATTCGCAGGGAGTCTAATGCAATATACGTCGAAATCGGATGGTCTTTGGCGAGTGCAATGCTTCCCAGTGTTGATGCGCTCCGAGGGAGACCCAGGCATGTGCGAAGGGACTGACCCTGCACTGTCTGGAGGGCACGCATATCAGTCTTGCACGAGTTTTAGAGTACAGGTGTACTGTACCACAAGAATCCCAGAAATAGTGCTCTGTACAACTGCAACATTGACTTGACTATGGAGCCCTACAATTTTTCACCTAAATATTAGAGTAAGTTAGCGATAAATGTTAGCTTTGTTTTCAGTAGGGTGCAATGCGGGCTCCATGAGAGGTTGTGGGCTATCAGGATCCATAAGAAACGATGAGATTTTAAGTAAGAAATGATGTGACCATCGATGCATATCGAATATGAAATCATAATTTTGCGTGTAAATGCCACTAGCGCGCACTTTTATAGTGAAACGCTGTGATCTTGCATCTGGAGATGGGAAGAAGTTATCTTTGGTGCCCGCTGAAGTCTTGCACGCACCCTGAGACGTGTCACAGAGGACGCCCAGATGCAGATGTCATTGGCATACATAGATATCTCGATGGTGCTAGGGAGTTTTTCTGGGAGGGCGATGAGAGCCAGAATAAACAAAGTATGGCTAAGGACATCATCCTGAGGCACGCCAGGGTAGGCATAATACGCAGATGTTGGGCCATCTTCATACTGGACAAAGAATGATCTTTTGGTAAGATAGCTCACTATCCACGCAAACAACTGACCACCGATTCCCACTGTTTTCAGAGCATAAAAGATGGCTTCATGGGACATGTTGTCGTAGGCACCTTTTCCACTAAGAAAGAGGGCCGCGGACAATCGTTTCATTCGCTTCTGTTTTTGAACCATGGATACGAGATCAACGACGTTGTCAATAGAGGAGCGGCTCCACCGAAAACCGGCCATACCATTGGGGTATATGTTATAGTGCTTGAGATACCACTCAAGGCGTGACAGAATCATCCTCTCCATGACCTTTCCCACGCGACTGGCCAAAGCTGTTGGCCTGTACGACGTGAGCGGTAGCGGAGGCTTCCTTCATTTTAGGGGGGGGGGGGGGGGGGGGGTATCAGCCGACTCGATTTCCATTCGTGAGGAAGGACGCCGTCGAGCCAAGAGGGCTTATAACATGTGAGGAACTCTTCTCGAGTGTTGTGGCCAAGCTGGGACAGCGCAGCATATGTGATTCCATGTGCCTCTGGTGAAGACGAACGCCGACATCCCGTAAGAGTAGCGCCGAGTTCCTCACGAGAAAAAATGACATCCATAGCCGATGCCCGTGAGGCAGGAGGAACACGCCAGGAATACTGAAGCAGTGGTTACACCCACAATTTTTTTGCAGAAGTCCGTTGCTACCTCAATCTGCTGTCAATCTTGATAGACAGCCAACACATACAATGGCTGTGTTTGCAGTGAGAGCATACGAAGGTTCCACACAGTACGCTTTATGAGGGATATGGGCTTGCGGGGATCCAAGTGCTGACAGAAGGACTTCCGGAGCTAGTGCGCCAGCCTATCCATTCTTCGATTAATTTTTTTTCTGCTTACGTCTAGCCTCTCGGAGATCATTTAAGCACTTGGTTCATTTGTATCGCCTTTCTGCTCGCCACTGAAGAGCACGTAGGCGGTCTTGTTTGATATCAAGCCACTCCGTATTTTTGATGACGTGATGTGACTTCTTGCAACTTGCATAGTGTTAGCCATAGTGTCCTCCAGCCTGCCAGTGAGGGCTTCTTTGCATGTCTCCATATGTTTTTGAAATACCGCCCAGTCTATTTGCGCGAGTTTCGCAGGGGCGAATGCACTAAGTCCATTTATTTTGATTTAGGTAGGAATGTGGTGACCCCCATGTGTCTCCACATGACAAAACCAGTGAACACTCCTGTGGAAAGACCCTGAAACTAATGTCAGCTTCGGGCAAGTGCTATAGGAACAGCCACGCAGGTAAGTCAGACTGCTGTCATTCATCTCATTACAAAATCGCCACTAATGATCCAAGGAGCACGCGTTGCCTTTAAGATGGCTTTCAGCCTTTCACAGCCCAATTGAGAGTAGGGTGACACATATGCTGCAGTCAGTGAGAATTCTACTGTTCTTGTCTTGACAATGAAACACGCGTATTTATTGTCACTGTGAGGTACAACTGGGCAGGAAATGTACGTCATGTCACTGCAGATGTATACCAAGACTTGGCTGCGCTCCCCGCATGTAGGGGCGAAGATTGGTACCTGGAGATCCTGATTGCCTGCGATAAGTAGGGCTCGCAGATTACCAATATTGGTAAGTATTTAGTGAGGTCCTAAGGACGCAAACTTGAGATTCACGACCTCAGGCCTCTTACGTTCCACTGGAAGATCGCGATGCCCATAACTTCCCCACGAAAGGCGGGAAGGCGGCTAGCCATTGCGGTTTAAAGTCCCTGAAGTGCTCAGCCCATGGAGTCCAGTACTAGTAAGACGCTTCGAGCAGTTGAGGATTGCAGAGGCCTAATGGCATTGACCACCGCCCTTAAGATCATGAGGGTTTCGCGGTCTTGTTCCGGAAGCCCGGCCGCAGCGGCCGATGGGCTCAATGATTGGAGCTTACGCTGAGGGGTCTCAGGAGGACAATGGCGGAAGCCCTGACCAAGAATTCGAACTTTATAACATCTGGCTGCCCTTGTCCACAGAGCGCGGATGGAGCATACTGGGACGAAACGGAACAGGAGTTGGAAGAGGGTGAGGAGGAGGCGGAAGCAGTGCTTCGGCGTGGCTGTCATTGGCAGCAGCCTGTCTGGATTTCCTCTCGCGTCGGGCACGTTTCCTGCAACAACGAGTTGTCTCGGGCCATTTGGCTTAGGTCAGCACGCTCTTCGGTCTGCCGCGGGCAATCTCTAGATGAGTCGTCATGAGGACCACTGCAGTTTGAACACCTTAGAACTTGTGCTGTGCATGTATCAGCGTCATGAGGTTCGGCACAGCGGGAGCACACACTCTCGTTGCCGCAGACTCCCCTAACATGTCCCAATTTCATACATTTCTTGCATTGTAGGGTCTTAGGTACAAATGGCCCAACAGCGTGATGAAATTGCTTACCTTCACATGTGACGGAAGGCTCACGCCTTTGAAGACGATCTTCACACAGCGAGATTTGCCAAGACGTGAAACTCGGAGGATCACGGTGCCTTCATTTCGTGGCTACACGAGTATGGGCAGATTTTCTTTCATGATAGCCTCGTCGACTTGTAGGTGACG
The DNA here is from genome assembly GCF_055824585.1 of Amblyomma mixtum. Taxonomy (NCBI): domain Eukaryota; kingdom Metazoa; phylum Arthropoda; class Arachnida; order Ixodida; family Ixodidae; genus Amblyomma; species Amblyomma mixtum. The sequence continues at coordinate 122,513,627 of NC_143013.1, forward strand.
CCAGAAGAAACTTCCTCGCCGAGCGGGATAACTGTATGAGCCGACATGCTTTCGAGGTCTGTGATGGCCCGCAGTCATTCGAGCGTAGACGCATAATGGACGTCAACTGCAACGATGATTTTGTGCAAGTTGAAGAGAACGTCTTTAATTTCATTTGGCACAAGGTCCTCAAGTTGCACAGAGACAGCTTGCCTGTCAAGCCGCCTCATGTGAGATCGATGCGCAGGCAGGTTGAGAATTGTGTGCTTCGGTGCTTGGCCATTTTCTTCTCCGTGGACTAGTTCGATGGCGAGCTGGCTCTTAATAGCCTTTTTTTGGTCCTGCGGCTGGGGTACGTCTCAAATACGCCTTCACTACTGTCCTCGCTGATGTACTGTATGGTATCCTTGCAGTCGGGGTCGCTGGGAAGGCTGCAACGCTTCCTCGAAGAACTCGAGGAAGGAGCCGCTGTCTGGTGGGATGCCAAGGGGGATCCAGATCCATCTCCCTATTACGGGGGACGGCGTCCCCACAATACACATGCAAAAAACACTAAAAAACACTGGAGATGATCAGAAACCAATTCCACAAAGCTGCAAATCGTCGTCGTCCAGGTGGAAAAGCGCAAAGTGGTGCAAACTGCATGTACTTAGGGCACGTAGTGGTTACTCATCCGGGCACGAGAGCGAAAATATTTAGGCAGGGTTCAGCCACTGTTGTAACCAAAGGTCGAGCATAGTATTTTGGCAATCGCCTCGGACAAATTTTTTGCTCGCCATCGTCTTGGCAATTCTCAATTATAGTTGGACATCGCTTTTCTTTTTTTAAATAGGCCAAGGTAATATTTCAGTGGTGGCACCAGCCAAATTTTGGAAAGTATCCGGGGAAAATTTGGAGGTCCCCATAGTGTTGGACACGCTAAGTTATGGTTGGACATAGATTTTGGTATAAATCGTTTAAGGTCAAATTTCAAGGGTGGGCTGGGCCATACTTTTGGAAATCACCCAGTTCAAATTTGGAGGTCGTCGTCGTGTGGGGCACGATACATTATGGTTGGACATCGCTTTTGGTCCAAATCGGCCCAAGTAAAACTTCAGGGGTGGGCCGGGCCAAATTTTTAGAAATGTCTGGGGCCAAATTTGGAGATTGCCATCGTGTCTGGCAAGTTCAGTTATGGGTGGACATCGATTTTGGGTGTAAATCGGCTAACGTAAATTTTTCAATCTGTTGCTATGTTGTGCTTCTCAAGGATCAACCAAGTTCAAATCACGTTGAGATTGGTGAGCGACTTTTGCGCTGGTGCAGCTACCGCTCTGATACCTTGGAGGATAAGAATTCTGTAGCGTGCATCTGGCAGGTACTCTAAGATTATGAATGGCAGTTTGTATCCCTCAATAGAAAACAGGACACCAGCTGTACCATACCAGCTCTCAGCTATGGGGCAGATGAGTGGAAACTAGCGAGAACTGTGGAAAGGAAAGATAGGTGTAACTTAAAGAGGTACAGAGTAGAGTGTGCGAGGGAACAAATGCGAGATAACGACATCTTAGTCCAAGTCAAGATGAGAAAATGGACAGGGTCAGGGCGCGTAATGCGAAGGGAGGATAACCGTTGGTTGTTAAGGACAGCGGTCTCAACCAGAGGCAAGAATGGTAGGGGCGGTAGAAGGTTAGGTGAGAGGATGAAACTCGGAAGCTTTCGGGGATAAGCTGGCCAGAGCTGACACTGGTCATGGTTCATTGTGGAATATAGAAAAGGCCTTTGTCCTGCCGTTCAAATAGGCTGACTTTGATGTTGATGATGATATGGTCGTCAAAAATAGGTTCAAGCATAAAATATGATGAAAGAAGCGTGTAGCCTATTTTTGGAAGACTCATAATTGCTGGTAATAATACGCCGGTACTGCTCACTGTGTATGGCTGCTTTAAATTTTAATTTAAATTGCCTACACTTCTCAATCACATGATAAAGGATGCTAACATTGACATATCAGATATATCACCAAAACAACTGCGTTTATTGTTTGTATAATGTTGTTATATGATTTTCTTGTTCTTCTTGCCTGTTTTATACTTACTTTTTCAACGATGTTGTCATATCCGACTATGCTCTCTTGCCGCACGCTTCTGTCCTACCCCGCGTGTTGGGAGGTCAGGGCTTTTGAAGCTGTTCACACAGCTTTTCTCCTGTCCTCCTCGCAGCATCTTTTTGTTGTGGAATAAATTTCAATTTCAATTTCAACCTGCCGCGCTTTCGCCGCTTTGATTCTTCGAGCTGGGGAGAAAAATCGTCTTATAAACTTTTGCCTGTTTTTAGAAAATGGCATCGCAGAATTGCTGCGGCATCAGTAGATAATCTTCAGCCGTCAGCTTACGGCCGATACAAACAGTCTGTCTTCATTATCGGTGGGACGCGTCGTCTGTGATGCTGAATTGAAATTACTAATTTTAAGAGAAAGGCGATGCGTAGGGACGCATAGACAGCAAATTCGAAACGCAGGATGACGCCTAAGAAACGCTGCTGTTTAGTCCGCTGGCACTATCTGGGTCACTTCCGAGGAGTCCGTCACTCGTCAGGTTGAAGCCTCGCTGCAACTCTGGTAAAGCTCGGTGGGGCGTTGGACCAGCTGCAGACAGTCGGAGGAAGCTGGGGTAAGCTCAGAAGAGCGTCGCGCCAGCTGCAGTTGAGTGGAAGAGGGTGAGAAGATGAAGAACCAGGATCAAGGTTACTTCCACATGCAGATGCTGGAAAGAAGAGGCGATGGATGAAGTCGCTGGAAGAAAATGCCGTACAACAAATGGCAATCACGATGAAGCCGGGCCTTCGACAGATTCCGAAGCCGAATGACATGCACGGTGTGCCGAACCACACCGCAAAAGAAGAGAGCGCCAACGAGAATCATCCGATAGAGGAGATATAGCGAGGCAGCAAGCCGAAGCTGAGCGAAGAAGACAGTAAAACCTTGCTAAACAGGATGCGGAAGCGGATGAAGAGCGAGAAATAAGAGGCAAATGATGAAGTCGCCAGAGGAGCCTGCAGTCGAGAGGCGTGCACAAGTGGTTTCAGAGACCGTCGAACAGAGAGGACAGCGACTCTAATCGCAACAAGCAGCTCAGGCGGCTTAACGCAAGGGGAAAGCCGAGGAACGACTGCAAGAACATGGGTACATTTCGAATTTTCAAGCTTATAAAAAGCTAAACAAAGATAAACAACGCTAAACGAGGGTAAACATGCTTGCGCACCTAGGTCGCATCTAGCTGCAGCTAAAAAATCGGGGTCAGTTTTTTTTGTTTAGACCTAGATATTTCCACATCGAACATCTGTGTTGTCTGTCTTTTGCCCCACGCTCGGCCAGGTTCCAGGTGTTATTTTTCCACCCGAGCCCCTGTGATTGTGGAGTGACATTCGCAGCATTACCGAGCACGGCTACATTTAAAGGCTTTACGATGGAGAGGACAGCTGTCACTACTCATGATTGGTTTGTCCCATATTTTTTTGTCATATTCCATGGCCCTTCCATTCAGCGTGAAAAGAAAATCGAATCCACAGCAAACTTCAAAATGAAAACTAATGAATTACACGCGTGATGGGGCGATGTATTTAGGCACTTGAGCCCTTTGCCCTAACTGCATTACTAAAATTTAACGATTTCAGCTGGTGAATTACTCAGTTGAAGAAATATTAAATAGCACTGCTTAGTATGCACTAATTACTCTAACAACATGATTGAAGGTGTTTACGTTGTGCTCCGGTGTAAATTAACACGTTGGCTAAAGTTGCGTGGACGCCTAGGACCTTATTCTGTAAGTATTCATTTTATTCGCTTGTGACGTAGCCGCAAGCACACACCGCGTTCACCTCGTAACATGGTTTCACAGCGCTAGCAGGGGCCGAAAGTCGTGTAGCCGACCCGTCACTGTAGGCGAAAAGTGATATTAAAGAGCGCAGTTAGGAGAAACGCAACTTGAAGGTGCTCGACGCTCAGTTCAATATTTCAAATGAATGGTGAAATTCGAGGTCGATATACTGCCCGACTTGTCCATACTTTGAAGCAGAATTTTCAAGGGGATAATCTGTTTATTCGGTATAGACAATAATTTGAAATATCATAATTCGATAGATCTGGACTCGACTGTATGAGGGCAAGATTCACCCTGCCCATCCTAACACCAATCCCACTTCTGATTTTATTTCGCCAGCAATGGGAAATATAAAGATTCCGCTGCTAATGCGCGCGCAGGAAAGTACACATGCCATGAATAACAAAGATACATGATACATCAGATACATCTTATCGTGTGGCAGAGAAAAGATCACATTCCGCTTTGTACAAATGAATAGAGGTATCGCTTACACAAAATTCACCCTTTTTCTTTATATGGTACGCTTCTAGTAGTTCACGTGCAGTTTGATCTTTGCTTTTTCCTAGAATCTTTGCACCGTCAAAATGAGGCGAACAATCCTGGCAAGACCTGCAATGTTTTACTAAGTTAACATCTTCATCGTTCTTAAAATTCCTTTCATGCTCCCTCAATCGATCATTGACACATCTGCCAGACTGGCCGACATAGGCTTTCCCGCATGACAGTGGAATTTCATACACCACTCCTGACTGGCACTGTACATGGGGCGTGGTATGCTTTTTCCCGCATCCAGATTTTGTAGCCTCCTTACCGGAGATACGAGGGCACAGTTGGCCAAGCTTTTTCGGAGCCGAAAAAACGAGTGGCACCCCAAACCTATTCGCTACTTTTTTCAAGTTATGCGAGACTGCGTGCAGGTAGGGGGCAACTTCCGGACGCACAGTGCGCTCAACTTCCCTCGTCTTCGTGGACGTCGTGCTCTTCTTTACCTTTTTCAGGACGGCTGTTGCCGAAACCCTCCTGAAAAAGGTAAAGAAGAGCACGACGTCCACGAAGACGAGGGAAGTTGAGCGCACTGTGCGTCCGGAAGTTGCCCCCTACCTGCACGCAGTCTCGCATAACTTGAAAAAAGTAGCGAATAGGTTTGGGGTGCCACTCGTTTTTTCGGCTCCGAAAAAGCTTGGCCAACTGTGCCCTCGTATCTCCGGTAAGGAGGCTACAAAATCTGGATGCGGGAAAAAGCATACCACGCCCCATGTACAGTGCCAGTCAGGAGTGGTGTATGAAATTCCACTGTCATGCGGGAAAGCCTATGTCGGCCAGTCTGGCAGATGTGTCAATGATCGATTGAGGGAGCATGAAAGGAATTTTAAGAACGATGAAGATGTTAACTTAGTAAAACATTGCAGGTCTTGCCAGGATTGTTCGCCTCATTTTGACGGTGCAAAGATTCTAGGAAAAAGCAAAGATCAAACTGCACGTGAACTACTAGAAGCGTACCATATAAAGAAAAAGGGTGAATTTTGTGTAAGCGATACCTCTATTCATTTGTACAAAGCGGAATGTGATCTTTTCTCGGCCACACGATAAGATGTATCTGATGTATCATGTATCTTTGTTATTCATGGCATGTGTACTTTCCTGCGCGCGCATTAGCAGCGGAATCCCACTTCACATCCTCCTCCTCTCACCAGACCTTCCTCCTCAGAATAAAGGACCTATTTAACCCCCCCAATGATGAACGCTTTGCCCAGGCGAAGACAATTCTCCTTGTCGAAACGTTGGCAAGCACTCTAACACATCCCCTCCCTTATTCACCTAGTGCGCGCCAAAAAATCATCTACCTGCTCTCTGCCTACCCCGGAAAAAATTTGGAAGTTTATATTAAATAATTAAATAGTGCCACATGCACCAATCCCCTGTTTGTGACACGTGTTTTTCCTTTGTTTAGCTCAACTAACTCTTATAGTTCTAACTCTAATGGCCTTTTAAAACGTCACCTTCGACATGCTCCGGCACACGTGCGTAAACTTGTTTATATTACATTAATTCCACCTAAAATTGAGTACGCGTCAGCCATATGGAACCCAGATCAAGCCTACATCAAAGATAACATAGAATCCCTGCAAACCAGTGCTGCTCGTTTCATTTATTCTGACTACTCACGTTTTACTAGCGTCACGGTGTTAAAAGCTCGTGCTGAACTTGGCAGCCGGCGTAAACATCGGCGTAAACTGGCTCGCTTAACCCTCAACAAAATTTACCACCATCCACTGCTTCAAGACGATTTCTTTCAGCTACCCTCAGCAGTGTTTTCACGCCGTGACCATCCTTTCAAGATAAAACGCATCACATGTTACACTTCAAGTTTTGCCAAATTATTCATACCTGAAACCATTATTGATCGGAACCGGCTGCCTTCCACAATCGCAACTAAAACGAATGCGACATCATTTCATGAACTTTTAAAAAATCAAAGCGATGTGGGGTTTTCTTCTAGTTCTGTTCTGTTCCCCGTAATGCGTTTGAGTTTTGTTTTTTCGTTCTGTTTATTATGTTTTTTTTTTCATTCTGTGCATTCTACGTTTTGTTGTTCCGCCACATTTTGATACCTGCTGACCACCAGTTATTGTTCTTTTCTTAATTGTTGCTCCGTTCCTTTTATATTCATGTACGAATTTTTACCATCCCCAATCTAATACCCTCGTGAAGGGCCTTAAGGGGTAACTTGAAATAAAGAAATAAAACTCGCAACCTGCAAAAATCTCCACTTACCTCTCGCAAACCTACGGCAGTGCGTTCCAGTGGTGACCCCCCAACTAAAAGTTGCGGCAGTGTTCATTCTCGTGCCGGGAAACAACGTAAAAAAAACAAGTACAAGGAGACGGTGAATGACAGTTGGCGGGCACGCTGTCCGTTATGAGAGTATCCAGGCGGAGAGTCGCGCTTCACCCCATGTAGGCCAAAATGGTTTCACGATTCATTAATGGCATAGTGACAGACAAACAAAAATGATAAAATCAAAAGAGGTCGATGGCCGCTGTACAGCTGAAAGCATGCTAAGGTACATGCGAGCTGCACAGTATTGACGCCGCAGGCATCTTGACTAGCGTAAAATAGACACGCACACAGGGAGAAAATTGAAACTGGACTTACTACTGACATTTTATACTGAACATAAATATTTATATGGTCATGTGCTTGTGCTGTTGGGGCCACCGGTAAGCTGCATTCGCGCCAACTAATAAAAAGCAACAAAAAAGAAAATTGCTAACATTTCTTTCTGTGTCCGTACTTAAGAAGAGGAGTCACTTTCACAACATTTCATTGCTGAAGTACGAAACCTGCCTCAAGATATTGCTGAACGATCTTCGTTAGTATGATAGAACTATTTCTGCAAGTATTATTCAAAAATTTACCGTTTCAATAAGATTAGCAACATCAGCTGCGTCTGCAATGTTTGCGAACACGATCGGGTAGTTACAATTCTGTAATTCAGAAAGCTTCGAAGAAGTAATGTGGGAAAAATTTTTAAAGAAATTTATCGCTTAATAAGGCTGCACAGTGTTTGTTTAAACCTCTTGATTACCTGTGTCCTGAAATGTTATTCAGTTTTCAGAAGGTTAACTACAGGCAAGAATTTACGGGCGTTTGTTTTTAACGTGAGTGGCAGTGTATTGGAGGGGAAGTAACGCTTTGCGCTTTTTGGAGTGGTTATATGCGCACGAGAGGCAAGTTTGTATGTCGTCGAACGTGAGTTTGTAGGAAATGCCTTCGCTGCACAATAGAAGCATTTTGTTTTTCTGTTAGAAAGGCGTCTGATGTGGGCGTTGTGCCACGAGGCATGGGAGAGGTGATAGTGTGGTTTGGAACGTATCCATGGGTTAGGTACTTTACTTTCGACGCAAAACTGTCCCAGTTTGTCTCAAAGGTACGGTCATGGAAGTTGGTTCAGACTGGATTAGGTTTTTCATGTTTCTGCATGCGCTCTCCAGCCCTGAGTGCCCATATTAACGAGGATAGATTTAGAGGAACGTGTGTGTAGAGTTCTGTCAGCCGGCCTCAATTCACGTTAGGCCTTTATTTGTCATGTTTCACCTGCTTGCGCAAATAAAATTTAGCTTTTTATATGCAGGTGTCATACCGAGAGAAAAGCATGAGAACCAGAAACTAGCTTAGCTGTACCGTGTATCTCAGGAAAATGAGTGTACACGTATGTACGCTAGAAGTACCGGGTTACTCCCCGTGGAACTGATCTTCTTCTTCTCCTCATTCGCCTCTTTATAATGGCACATACCCACGTGGGGGGATTGGCCAAGGTGTAGTGGTATACGTAAGAAAATTTTCATAGGATTAAACGTGAATTTTGAAAAATGTATCCATGAAAAACGACAGAAGAATATTTGAAGTGAAATAACAAAGCACATTTTCTAGTAATTTGCCACATCATCTTCATTACTACACAGGTACACTACATTTCTCGGATTGCAAAATTTTTGGCCGAACGCATGTTCGAGTCTGCAACGGGAGCATTGTTTCAAGGTGCTTTCAATGGAATGTGGTTCGCATCATTGTACCTTATTTTTGCCCGGAATGTCTAACACGCTGTTTTACACAGCAGTGGCGGAGATTTGTCTTTTCTCTTCATCTCCTGTGCCATTTTCGGCCCTCATGAGACCAACCTGTAGTTTAAACTCCGCAAGTTGAATCTGTGAACCCTTTTCAAACCCTGTGCTAGCACACGACGCGCCAACCGCAGATACAGCGGCAACCTCACAGTCCTGGGGGCAACGCATGTGGACACACCGACAATAACTCTGCACATATTGCAACAAAATTTCAATATGAGCAAGGCCGTCTATTGCTCTTGTTAAAATAGAGGCAAACTGAACCGATGAATGAACGGTTACGAAAACGCTGACTAAAAAAGGTAGGCATGTACCTGATGCTACGACATCTAAAGAATGGCTTGTTTTTTGCTCTGCTGCTGCTTTTGTCGCAGCAGATGCTGCCATCTAGGAAGGCTATAACAAAAACGACGATGTGGTGCGACTGCTTGATTGTACTTTGGGAGCTCCACGTCGTATACAAGAGTTATATGTAGATACATGTGGCTGCTGGGGTACAAAGATTAGTTTGATACTGGCAGCCTTGGAAGTCCAAGACCTGCTTAGGCTGCGCATTTAATCTAGGCAAGCGGCGTCACTGTTATTACACTCCACCATTTTAATGAAAGCGCGTCGGATAAAACGTTTTAAACGTAGGCCTTGGAAAATCCAAAGCGTTGGTCATTCACAGTGGAAAAAACGGATGTGCTGCGAATGACAGAGGTATTTGGTTATTAAGCCTTGACGTTTTTTCTCATTCGTACAGCCAGTACCCTAGCCCAATTTCCTCGGAATGCAAGAACAACAGAAACAGGTGCCGTGGAAAGCGGAATGAAGAGAAGCCAAAGAGAAAATAAGCAGAATAGAGGTTGAAAACAATTAGCGACACTTCCGGAGCAAAGTCGACTTTCATTTAAACAAGATTTAAACAATATGTCAATTTGATTTCATAAACCACCCTACCTCTTTTCCATCCACTATGACTATCATAAATAATGTATATATGCATATTTAATATTTTCTGTGCTATATGAGATGCCTGTTGTGTCCTTTCTTGTTTCAGTTTCGTTTCTTTCAGTGTACATATCGCCATCGTCATTCAATATGATTTCCTATATAAGTGGCTTGACTGTGACGAATAAAGGAGAGTGTTTCTGCATACTGCGCTTGCGTGGTCCCGTGTCATGCGTCTGGTCTGAACTAGACACCACATATTGGCGAGGAGGATGAACCGCCTACGGTGCAAGGCGACACGGAGCCCTTGCAGCCACGATCTCATCGGCGGCCAGGAGTAACGCAAGAACGCCGGAGGTGCGCAAGAACGCCGGAGGTGCGCAAGAACGCCGGAGGTGCGCAAGAACGCCGGAGGTGCGCAAGAACGCCGGAGGTGCGCAAGAACGCCGGAGGTGCGCAGGAACGCCGGAGGAGCGCAAGAACGCAGATAAGTGAAATTTGCTCACACCACATATTGCGAGGATCAGTATCGGAGCCATGTCACTCGGGTGTTTCCCAGCACCGCCCCCTTTCTTGCCTGCATCCGGTGACCCGGCTGTGCCTTGGCAGCAGTGGAAACGCGTATTCCTGAATTTCCTGGAGGCCATTGGCGGCGATGAACTGAAGCCGAAGCGTTGCAAGGCAATGCTGCTAAACTCGCTCGGGGTTGAAGGCCAGCGAATATTCTACAGCATCCTTGCACAAGGAGCAGACGTGACTGCGGACGCCAAGGCCGGGGACAAGGAGGAAGAGGCGGACCAGTTCAAGGACGCGCTTGCTGCACTGGATACGCATTTCGCGAGCGCTACGAATGATTTGGTGGAGCGGCGCCGGTTTCGCCAAAGACGACAACTGCCTGGGGAGACATTTCAAGCATTTACAAACAGTCTTCGGGACCTTGCGTCTACTTGCAATTTTGGCAGTGCTACCGATAGCATGTTTCGAGACCAATTACTGGAAGGCACTTCGTCACGAACAACACGTGAACGCATGCTTTATGAAGGGTCTTCGCTTACATTGCAGCGTGCTGTTGACATCGGGAAGCAAATTGAGCAAACACAACAAGAGCTCGGGGAATTCGCGCATAGCACTGTGAACAAGATTCAAGATGTGCGAAAAAGGTCAGACGCTGAGCAAGGAAGTTGCTACAGGTGCGGCTCGTCATCGCATATGGCTAACTCGACTGCATGTCCGGCGAGGAACAAGCGTTGCCACTCTTGTGGAAAAATTGGTCACTTTTCAAGCATGTGCAAATCGAAGAAAAAGAAATATGCCGTTCGAAAGCCCGAGAAGGCCAACGCCGTCACGGTACTTCAAATCGGTGACCGTAATGCGTCGGCGAAGGATATTCGAGCCAACATTTCTATCGGGAAGATAAGATTGTCGTTGATTGTCGACACAGGCGCTACGGTTTCTTTGCTCAGTGAAGAGCACTACCAGAAATATCTAGCTGACACGTACTCATTACGACCGCCGACTGCCAATTTGTGCAACTATTCCGGAGAACAAATCATGTTAAGCGGTTGCTTTCTTGCTGACGTATCTTACAAGGGAAACAGAGCCAGTGTGCTTTTTCATGTCACAACCAAGGGCACTTCGCTGCTGGGGCTTGATGCCGTTCGGAGCCTGGGAATCACTATCAACGGCTCAACCTTGAATTGCTGCCAGGTGACATGCCCTGATTCACTGCCTTCAGAATTTACGCACCAGTTTGCGCACTTGTTCACGGAACAGTTAGGGCATGTGAAAGGCTTTGTTCACCATGTTAACTGTCGTTCATCTGTGAAACCAGTCGTTGCGAAACTCCGACGCCTGCCGCTCACGCTACGGCAACAGGTATCGGTAGAGATACAACGCCTGCTGGCCGAAGATATAATTGAACCTGTCGACGCATCGGAGTGGATTTCACCGATCGTCGTCGTGAGGAAGAAGGACGGTTCAATTAGGTTGTGTGTGGACCTACGTGAAGTGAACAAGGCAGTAATTGCCGATGCTTTTCCTCTTCCGCATACAGAGGAATTACTTCATCAACTAGCTGGAGGAACGTGCTTCTCAAAGCTCGACTTAGCGTCGGCATACCACCAGCTAGAACTGACTCCGGAAAGTCGGGGACTAACCACCTTTATCACACACGAAGGATTGTTTCGTTTTAAGAGAGTGTGTTTTGGCCTTGCATCTGCCCCTTCAGCCTTTCAGAGAATGATGCAGCATATTTTGAAAGACTGTAAAGGCGTACTTTGTTACATTGATGATGTGATTGTGTGGGGCAAGACACGTGAGGAGCACCACAAGAATCTACACCAGGTGCTAGAACGCATTGGTGATTCAGGTTTGAAGCTCAACCAGAAATGCACATTTGCTGTTTCAGAACTATCCTTTTTAGGGCATACGGTGAGCTCAAAAGGGCTCACACCATTGCAGTCTAAGGTTGACGCTATTGTCAAAGTGCCTGCTCCTCACGATGTTGCCACTTTGAGGTCATTTTTGGGTCTCGCTGGTTACTATGCTCGATTTGTGCCGCGATTTGCTGATCTCGTCGAGCCGCTTAGAAGGCTCCTGCGGTCTGGTCAACAGTTCACGTGGGATGATGCGGCTGAGCGTAGCTTCCAGCTTGTTAAGACAGCTTTGTCTTCAAGCCCAGTCATACAAATGTTTAACCCAGACCTTGATGTAATTGTTACGACAGATGCTTCTGATAAGGGTCTGGGAGCCGTTCTTCAGCAACGCGATGGTGACAGCGTACGCACGGTGGCCTTCGCATCACGTGCCCTGACTCCTGCTGAGCGGAAGTACTCCGCTGGGGAACGGGAGGCCCTTGCTTGTCTCTTCGCGTGCGAGCGCTGGCACGTCTACTTGTGGGGTAGAAAATTTTTGTTACGTACGGACCACCAGGCACTGGTGACGTTACTTTCAGCTGCCGGTACAGGACGCCGACCTTTGCGTATATTGAGATGGTCAGCTCGACTTTTGTACTATAACTTCGACGTAGAGTACCAAAAGGGATCGCAAAATGTCGTGGCCGATGCGCTTTCACGCCTACCTCTTGACTGTGATTCGCAGCAGACGATGCAGGAAGAAATTGTGTCCGTTGTATCAGAGTGCCTAACAAAGGAACGGCTGCAGGTGGCCACTGCTGCAGACAGCACACTGCAACAGGTTGTTGTGCACGTGGTACATGGTTGGGCGCCTAGAAAAGCTTTGCCAGCAGAAGTACTGCCGTACTTTAACGTGCGGGAAGAGCTTTCTTTCGTTGATGGCCTTTTGATGCGCGGCGAGCAGGTAGTTGTTCCGAGTGAATTAACCTCACTCCTGGTTGGTTTTGCGCACGAAGGTCACCCAGGAATTGTGAGGACGAAGCAGAGACTACGTGATCTTTACTGGTGGCCGCGTTTGAATAAACAGGTAGAAGAAGCAATTCATTTTTGTCATATCTGCCAGGCCGCGGACAAGTCCGCTAAACCGTCGTTTGCACCGCTGCAGCCGGTGACGTTTACAGCGCTACCATGGCAGAAGCTAGCAATGGATATAGTGGGACCGATTGACTGGGCCCCTTCAAACTGTAGGTACATGATATCGCTGATCGATTATCATTCCAAGTGGCCTGAGGTTGCCTTTTCATCTACAGTAACGTCACAGAGTGTGGTCGATTTTTTGCAGACTGTGTTCAGCCGAGAAGGCTATCCGGAAGAAATTGTCACAGATAATGGGCCTCAGTTTAGATCGCAAATGTTTGAAACATTCTTGAGAGAGAGGGGTATTGCGCATCGTTATTCTTCTCTGTACTATCCACAGGGAAACGGCGCGATTGAACGTTTTAATCGCGTGCTGAAAGATTTCATGCAGGTTGCCCGATTGGAACAACGGCCCCTCCAGGCTGCTGTGGTTGACTATCTCGGCATATATAGGTCCACGCCGCATGCGACAACGGGTGTGTCGCCAGCTAAGTTGCTCCACGGGCGTCAGCCAAGGACAAGACTCAATACAGTGGGTTTGCCGACAAGAGAGGGTGTCCATGCCGGTTCGAATGTTCCTGCTAGGGTTAAGGCGAAGCAGATGTATGCAAAACAGTATACGGACAGGAGGCGAGGTGCGAAAAGACCAGCCTTTAGAGTAGGGGACTTCGTTCGTGTACGCAAGCCAGCAGGCGGTGGGAAAGCGTCGGTAAATTACATGGGACCTTTCAAGATTGTCGGCAGAAAAGGCAAAAATAGCTTTTTGATGAGCGACGGTCGTTGCTGGAACGCGTCTAAACTAGCTCGGGTTCCCTGCAATCAATCGCAGACAATAGAACAATGGGCATGGGAATTGCCTCATCACTACTCGGGTACCGCTGGGCCTGAAAGCCGCGCAGGCGCTGAACAGGGTGAATTGTTGCGATTGCCGGAAACAAGTGCTGAAGTTAATGAAGAAGTGGTTGCTCCTTTATAGGATTCGGTGGAGCAACCTTTGCGTCGAAGCACTAGGGTACGCCGACCTGTAGAAAGATTTGGGTTTTCTTTACCTGAACAATAAGTGTTTAGTTCGTGTTATTTTGGTTGTTGTAAATTACTATGTTGTATTTTCAAGCGGGAGGCGATGTTGTGTCCTTTCTTGTTTCAGTTTCGTTTCTTTCAGTGTACATATCGCCATCGTCATTCAATATGATTTCCTATATAAGTGGCTTGACTGTGACGAATAAAGGAGAGTGTTTCTGCATACTGCGCTTGCGTGGTCCCGTGTCATGCGTCTGGTCTGAACCAGACATCACAATGCCATGTTGAGTATTCTTTATATGTATGTATGTATAATACATATTTTCTTTTAAGTGCCACTGTGTTCATTTGAACGTATGTAAATAATATGCATATAACTTGTTTTTTTTTTTGCTAATAATTTGACCCCTTTTCATGCAATTTTCATATGGAACGAACATTTTTTCCCTATTTGTACACACTTGTACTCTATATATCCGCAATGTATATTTAGTATTACTAGCATGATGTATTTTGCGCGCTCTGCTGAAAGCGCTACTTGAGGCAGGAGCCTCTATCAGGCCTTATGCCTTTAGTTCCTGCTCCACTTTCCCTGTAGAAAGAATTCAAATAAAGAAAGAAGGAGCGAATTTTAAGTTCAGTTTCAGAGCGTAATACCACTACCTTCTAAGCGACAAAGCCTAATGCCGGTGCTTTTAGTGCGTGCATGTGTGCATGTGCCCACTATTTGGGATAGCACACGACCAATCACTTGTGCAGGGAAGGGGAGATGGGTTGTGCCGGAGATGCACTTCGTGTGAAGGTTCGATTGGTGTGCGTGTAATGGCTATAAGGATGAAAAATACGTTTTGTCCGAGCCAGCATTACGGCCGTATAAAAATAGAGCTCAGCAGCAGCCATTGCGTTCTCAGCTTTCGAGTCACAAGTGACACTGTGGACGAAGGACTAGAGAAGGTCCGTCGACGAGTGCGACTTTTAGAAAGGCTAGCGTTTGAGATAAATTTACTCGCTAGATAAAAACACTTTGTCCCGGCTGTGCAACACCGATTATGTTATTAAGATCGACCATGACATTGAATTTACCTGGAGACGGAATTAAATCTTTCGCTCAAGATTTTACTGCAAGAGGAATTCTAGTTTTATATCGCCCGTGGCAGTAAGGCACGGCTGCAAAGTGTCACCTCGTAGTCATTTTTGTTTATTACGCAGTCCAATGCACACCTTAAAATTTGTGGAAAATCATTGCCACGAAAAGTTGGTTATTTCGTGTGCTTTACTTACCTAGCTGCATATGGAGATAATGGCTTGAGTAGCGTTGTTCACGGAGAAAATTCCACATGTTGGACCCCTATGCGAGGTTTCGTTGGCGCAGCACGAGAGCGCGCCACTCAGTGTCGTGAATAGTATGGATACCCGAAGATGATGAAGTGAATACTGATGATGAAGATGATGAAGTGGTCCCGAACATGGAGCGACAGATGTCACACGTTGTCCACTCGAAGACGGTTAAGTGGATGAGGGATTTGGCGACGCCTTAGGAGAGCGTGCCAGACAGTGCTCTTTTACAGAGCTCTTGAAGGTGGCTTTACATTACTCTTTTCTGGAACTGGATGAACAGAGCCGGCTGTGAAATAACTGCGAAGTTCTCGAATTGCCAAAGCACACAGACCCTGCGTCTCGGTAAGGCCTATTAAGTTGTCCGCGGTGAGCCTATTAATACTGATGCGGGTAGACGACGACGACAAAGAGCGATGGCACGAGTGCGAAGAGTAGAAGACGACAAAGAAGTTCGGACTGTGTTCTCGGTGCCGCTCGCAGCTGTTCTTGTCTATTTGTAAATATCTGTAAATATATTCTTTCCCGCAACATATTTGGTGGAGGTGCGGATTTCCCCTACGTCTACCGACGACGGAGCTCCGCAGCGGCCGCCAGTTGCCTGCACTCATCATGACCCAAGACGCCGTCCAGCAAACCTCAGCCCCGGCCATGACATCACTCGTTCTTTCCCCCCCTCGTGACCCTGGGACATTTTCTGGTACCGACAACACTGACGTCGACGACTGGATCAACATGTACTAGCGAGTGAGTAACTACAACCGCTGGGATCCGACCCTTATGCTCGCAAATGTAATATTCTATCTAAAAGACACCGCCCGGGTCTGGTATGAGACGCACGAAGACCATCTGACCAGCTGGGACGTGTGCAAAGAGAAACTCCGCGAATTGTTTGGACGGCCGCTCGGCCGAACGCTTGCCGCTAAGAAGGACCTCGCCTCCCGAGCTCAAACATCTACGGAGTCCTATGTCTCGTACATTCAGGATGTGCTGGCCCTCTGTCACAAAGTTGACGCCAACATGCCCGAGTCTGACAAAGTCAGCCACGTGTTGAAGGGAATCGCCGACGATGACTTCAACTTGCTCATATACAAGAACTGCACTACAGTCGACGGAATTATTAAGGAATGTCGACGCTTCGAGGAAGCCAAAAGCAGGCGTATTAGCCAGCCGTACACACGCCTCCCCAACACCGCTGCGACATCTTCATGTGAAGACCTGCGACACCGGGAAACTCCAGCGCCCCCAGAAAATGTGACCCGCATCATCCGACGCGAGCTCGAAGCTATGTCCCCTGCCCCCCTGCATCTACATGATGGCGACAACCGCTTGCCTACCATCTCTCTGGTACAAGCTGTCGTCCGCCAAGAGCTTGCAAACCTTGGTTTCCAGCCCGTCAGCCCTGTACGGTTTTCACCACCACCCGAAATCACTGCGATTGCTCCTGGACGGCCTTCGTACTTCTCTCCACGTCGCCGAAACCCTAACGATTGGCGGACAACCGACGACAGGCCCATTTGTTTCCATTGCCACCGCATTGGCCACATCTCCCGCCACTGTCGAAATTATTGGCCCCGTCGCAGCACATACCGTCCTCTCAGCTCCCACCGCGACGACGAACAGCCTAGCCACTACACGCCCCCTCCAGCCCAGCACAGTGCTACAGTCGACGGCCAGATTCCCCGCTCCAGCCGCTCCCCGTCCCCCCTGCGTCGACAGTCTCGTTCGCCCCAACGCCGTCGCTCCTCTCCTGGCCCCTACGGACGCTCGCAAGCGGAAAACTAGACGCTGCAGTGTCTGGAGGTGATGCTGCAGTACAGCCCCAGTCCCAAAATCCTCGATTAGCCCTTCGCGCACACCATAATTTGCTCGCCATTCATGTCGATGGAGTGCCTGTGCGAGCCCTGATCGATACAGGCGCGCACGTATCCGTCATGAGTTCAGCCCTACGACGCCGCCTCCGAAAAGTACTGACCCCTGCACCCAAAGCCGTTCTCCGCGTTGCCGACGGCGGAACGCCTCATGTTGTTGGAATATGCACAGCCCGTGTGACCATATCCGGCCGCCATACATCCGTTCTGTTCTCTGTTCTGGACCAGTGCCCTCATGAAGTCATTCTTGGCCTCGACTTCCTGTCTGAGCATTCAGCCCTCATTGACTGCGCCACTAATGTTGTTCAGCTTGACCTTCCTCTTTCTGCTGAGTCGCCGTCCCCAGTTATACACCGTCTTTGTGCTGTCGACTTTGTCCGTCTACCGGCTCAAGCCGCAACTTACATTTCTTTCTCATCTGTTCCCCCTGTACCTGATGGTCACTACGTAGTCACTCCGGAACTTGACGTCGCCCTGACGCGCAGCATTGCGCTTCCACACATTGTATTTACAATGTAGGAAGCATTGTACATTGTATTTACAATGCATTTACATTGTATTTACAATGTATTTACAACCGAGCGTACCTTCCGGTCCTGAACTTTGGTTCATCCATCCAACCGCTCCCACAAGGCATCTCACTGGCCACGCTGTGCCCTGCTGCCGAATGGGTGATATCAGTGGTGGACAGCTGCTTACCTTCCACTCAGCAATGCCGGCTGCCTGCGGCCCCATCAACAGTGAACCCAACGGACGACTACGCCGACATGATCGCTTCTGACCTACCGCCGATGCAAGCTCGCGATCTTAGGTGCCTCTTATCATCTTTCCGCGACATCTTCGACTTTGATAGCCGTGTTTTGGCTCGGACCTCTGTGGTGACGCATCACATAAACACCGGTGATTCCGCTCCTCTCCGCAGACGTCTGTACCGAGTGTCCAGCGCCGAACGCACCGTCATAAATCAAGAGGTGGACAAGATGCTCGCAAAAGACATCATCGAGCCCTCGTCAAGTCCATGGGCTTCACCAGTCGTCCTGGTGAAAAAGAAGGACGGCAGCTGGCGCTTCTGCGTTGATTATCGTCACCTCAACCGCATCACAAAAAAAGACGTATATCCACTCCCGAGGATCGATGATGCATTAGATTGCCTCCACGGCGCCAAATATTTCTCTTCAATTGATCTTCGATCGGGGTACTGGCAAATTGCCGTTGATTAAAAGGACCGCGAGAAGACCGCCTTCGTGACGCCTGATGGCTTATACCAGTTTAAAGTCATGCCGTTCGGCCTCTGTAACGCCCCGGCTACCTTCGAACGAATGATGGACTCCCTTCTTCGTGGCTTTAAATGGTCCACTTGCCTCTGTT
The DNA here is from genome assembly GCF_055824585.1 of Amblyomma mixtum. Taxonomy (NCBI): domain Eukaryota; kingdom Metazoa; phylum Arthropoda; class Arachnida; order Ixodida; family Ixodidae; genus Amblyomma; species Amblyomma mixtum. The sequence goes on from NC_143013.1 coordinate 122,532,115, forward strand.
ACCTGGACGATGTTGTGGTTTTCTCGCCTACTTTTGCCACGCACCTCGAGCGCCTCTCCAATATTCTGACAGTGTTTCGTAACGCCGGACTTCAGCTGAACTCATCGAAATGCAAGTTCGGTCGCCGCCAACTGACTATTCTCGGACACCTCGTTGACGCTTCTGGTGTACGCCCAGATCCCATCAAAATTCAAGCTGTGAAGGACTTTCCTCTTCCAAGGTCGTCGAAAGATGTGCGCAGCTTTGTCGGCTTGTGCTCGTATTTTCGCCGTTTTATCAAAGATTTCGCAGGCATCGCTCGTCCCCTCACCGATCTTCTGAAGAACGACACCCCCTTTACCTGGGGCCCTGCTCAAGAGAACTCATTTTCATCCCTCGTCCATTTGCTGACCACTCCGCCCATCTTAGCACATTTTGACCCGTCGTCTCCCACAGAGGTTCGCACGGACGCCTCCGGATATGGCATCGGCGCCGTCCTAGCCCAACGTCAACAGGGTCAAGATCGAGTCATCGCTTATGCCAGCCGCCTACTTTCAGCCGCAGAGCAAAATTACACCATTACTGAGCGCGAGTGTCTTGCCCTTGTCTGGGCAGTAGCTAAATTCAGACCCTACCTGTTCGGCCGTTCATTCGCTGTTGTCACTGATCACCACGCTCTCTGTTGGCTGTCTTCACTAAAAGATCCCACCGGTCGCCTTGGTCGCTGGGCATTGCGCCTCCAAGAATACTCATACTCCGTCGTGTACAAGTCAGGGCGCCATCACCAGGACGCTGACTGTTTATCCCGATACCCTGTGGAACCACCTGACCTAGAGGACGCTGAGACCCTGCCCTGCCTCTTAGCTATCTCCGATCTTGCCGATATTGCCAACGAACAGCGCCACGACTCATCTTTACGTCCTATCTTTGATGGCATCCGTTCTGCAAACCGATCTCAGTCTCTGAACCTTTATGTGCTCCAGAACGGCATTTTGTATCGCCGAAACCTACGCTCCGATGGCCCTCCGCTCATGCTCGTGATACCCCAACGTCTACGCTCTTCTGTCCTTGAAGAACGGCACGATCTGCCGACAGCCGGTCACCTTGGCGTGTCCCGCACGTACGCTCGGGTGCGGCATCGCTTCTTTTGGCCTGGTCTCTATCGTTCCGTCAAGCGTTAGGTGGCCGCTTGCGACCTGTGTCAACGTCGGAAAAGGCCCTCCACTTTGCCTGCCGGTCTTCTGCAACCCATCGACATACCTTCGGAACCTTTTCACCGTGTTGGCCTCGACCTTCTTGGCCCTTTTCCGACGTCCCTCTCCGGCAACAAGTGGATCGCTGTCGCAACTGATTGTACGACTCGGTACGCCATCACGCGTGCTTTGCCGTCCAGCTGCGCTACCGATGTTGCCAATTTTCTTCTGCACGACGTCATCCTTCACCACGGCGCCCCTCGTCAACTGCTCACCGACCGCGGTCGTTATTTTCTATCCAGAGTAGTTCACAACATTCTTCGTTCGTGTGACACGCAGCACCAGCTCGCGACAGCTTACCACCCACAAACAAATGGGCTTACGGAAAGGTTCAACCGCACGCTCACCGACATGTTAGCCATGTACGTATCGCCAGACTACCGAGATTGGGACGCAGCCTTGCCTTATGTGACATTTGCATATAACTCTTCCCTTCATGACAGCACAGGCTATTCTCCTTTCTACCTTTTGTTTGGTAGGCATCCCACCTTGCCTCTGGACACACTCTTGCCGCCTTCTTCAGCCCCCACCACTGCTTACGCTCGGGACGCCATCTCCCAGGCCACGCTGGCGCACCAAATAGCCCGTAGTAGGCTCCAAGCCTCTCAAGTTTCCCAGAAGTCAGCCTACGACCGCCGTCACCAGGCCGTCGAATTTACCCCAGGATCACTCGTCCTTCTCTGGACGCCCTCTCGCAGCGTGGGTCTCTCCGAGAAGCTCCTTTCGCACTAACGTGGCCCTTACCGTGTCGTGCGCCGTGTTACCGACGTGAACTATGAAATTGCTCCCCTTGAAACTTCGCCATCGTCCCCTGGCGCCACCACCGACATCGTCCACGTCTGTCGCCTTAAACCTTACCACGACGCTCATACGTCGCCGCCCTAACGCCGAGACGGCGTTTCAGCAGCCGGGGGTCCTGATGCGGGTAGACGACGACGACGACAAAGAGCGATGGCACGAGTGCGAAGAGTAGAAGACGACAACGAAGTTCGGACTGTGTTCTCGGTGCCGCTCGCAGCTGTTCTTGTCTATTTGTAAATATCTGTAAATATATTCTTTCCCGCAACAATACCATTGCGTAAGTCGGCGCTGTGGCTGAGTGGTTATGGCGCTCGGTGGCTGACCCGAAAGAGGCGGGTTCGATCCCGGCCACGCCGGTTGCATTTCGATGGAGGCGAAATGCTAGAGGCCTGTGTACTGTGCGGTGTCAGTGCACGTTGAAGAACCCCAAGCGGGCAAAAATTTGCCGATCCCTCCACTACGGCATCCCTGATAGAATGAGTCGCTTTTTTACGTTAAGCCCCATGAAGCAAAAATCTATTAATACTATTTCGGCATCCAATCATTTGCCAGATTCCATATAATCTATTTATATATGCTAGAATCATATAAGGTAGCACAAGGAAACACGTTCCCCGAACTACCAATGCTCACTGCTAAGATTTACAATGCTACTTGTTCCACTTCCGTTGCCTTCCTGCACCTTTGCAAGATCTTTTTAAAATATTTTTACAGGTGCGTGAATCTGTTCAAATGTAGTTTCTATTTAAAAATATTTTAATGTAAAAGGAAATATGTTCGCTGAAAACACGGTTTCACATACTTGACAGGTTTGAAAATATACCGCAGATATGCAGTTAAATAGATGCCCGGATATACGGCACACAACAGGAGCTGATCACCCTTCAATACGAGTGGCACCCCCCCCCCCCCCCCCCCCCCCCCCCCCACCCTAAGAAATGAAGTCAACTGCGTATTGTGAGCTTTTGCAAAGCGTTTGTTATGCAGGGCCTCAGAATTATCAGTCAAGAATAGCGGCCATCGTTGCAAAGAGAGTCAGGACGTCGCTGGAAGTTTGCAGGTGACAGACATAACGTGTTTCTTTGAACAAGTCAAACTGCTAACTCGCGCAACATGTATCAAACGCTCCACTTGAAAGCGACGCCGGTGTGCAGTCTGTGCATAGCCGCTTCAGCAGAGTGATGGACATTGATAGCAGAGTGGATGACAACAAACCTTCGGCTGACACAGTTTCAGGACAGCTCCTGACACCGTAAATTTGGGTCGCTGGGGAAAAAAAAAGACGCTGAGCTGTCCCAGTATTTTCAAGCCACGCATTCTGAGCGATCACGCCTGACATCCGGCTTAATGGCCTCTGCTTACCAACCTTTTTTTGTGTTTCGTCGTCAAGCTGTCATACTGGGCCTGTCGGGAATTCGTCTCATCCATGTTTGTTTTGCACAGTTTCTTTCATACCAACTCGTCTAACAGTGTGCTCTCCTGTTCTGGGATGTACGTACAGTCTTTGCCAAAAGTAACAGGGCAGAGGTGGTTTGTTTCTTAGCAACGTAGCGAAGCACTTACGGCAGTCTTTAAGCTATGGATCTGTGTAAAGTAAGGCGAGCCCCTTTCCTCACGTTTCGACACCTTTCGGTCTTTAGGAGTGCTGTAACAACTCCGTTATATGGCTGAGAAGCAAGAACCTACTGCTCGGTTACTTTTGGCAAATGGGGTGCCTTCATCGGAACCCGAGCATCAATGTCGTGTTATTCGACTGTATTCTGCGCCCGCGTACCGTGCGACTGTATAATTATGCAATAGTTTTTTTGAAAAGACACGCAATTAGCCGGTATAAGAGCTGCAGGGCACCTCATGCGCTCGGTGCACGCCTCTTTGAAGGCTCTATCCATGCACGTAAAACAAGAATTACCCTAAGTGGTCATGTCACCTTAGGAAGTGTGCCACAAGAGAGTTTTCGGTCCGCACCCCCTAACTCCCCCGCACACGCGCACACACCCTCACTTCCTCGCGCACACAGGCACGCACGCACGCACACACGCGCACACACACACACACACACACACACACACACACACACACACACACACACACACACACACACACGCACACACACACACACACGCACACACACACACACACACACACACACACACGCACACACACACACACGCACACACACACACACACACACACACGCACACACACACACGCACACACACACACACACACGCACACACACACACACACACACACGCACACACACACACACACGCGCACACGCACACGCACACGCACACACACACACACACGCACACACGCACACGCACGCACACACGCACACACACACACGCACGCACGCACGCACGCACGCACACACCCACACACACGCGCACACGCACACGCACACACACACACACACACACGCACACACACACACGCACACACACACACGCGCACACACACACACGCGCACACACACACACACACACACACGCACGCACGCATCACTTGCCACCAGAATAAAATAATTCAACACGTCAGGTTCGACTAAGCTGCATATTTTGTTGACAAAAATCAGTGGGGCTGAATTTCTTTGGAGGAGAAATTCGAGGCCCGTGTACTGTGCGATGTCAGTGCACGTTAGAGAACTCCAGGTGGTCGAAATTTCCAGAGCCCTCCACTACGGCGTCTTTTATAGCCTTAGTCGCTTTGGGACGTTAAACCTCATAAACCAAACCAAACAAAAATCAGTGCAGGAAGTGTAATAAACATCCTTAGGTGTCCGAACTGAATTTAAAAAAACTATTGGTGAAAATGGGCTCATACATTTCCAAAAGTATTTATCCGTTTGAGATCTTGCGATCTTACGAACATCGCTCTCCGAAGCCAGTCTTAACTGCGCTGTCCCTCTCTTGTGACTCTCGAATTGTCTCCACCTGCACGATTTCATGGAGTCATAGTAAATGCTTAAGTGACGAGCCTGCCTCCAGATACTTGGTGTCGTTCGGACGCTAGCCAGTACACAGGAGACTCCTACTGGCCATGGCTTACCACCGATGTTGTTCATTGCCCTTGAAGCTGGCGGGGCTGCCTGCATGAAAATGCCGTCGAAAAAATTATAGGCACTTACCCCAATAGCACGGGAAGAAACAGCGTTAGCTGGTTCACTAAATAATTAATGAAGTGAGAACGCCATGCACAGAGAGTTTGGTGATGACTGCCTTGATGGTAATGGCGGGTACACTTTAAAAAAAAAAGTTACTTTCAAGAATGCGCAGATTCCATTCGGTCGCAGCATTTATTGTCCTATCTGTAGTTTCCGTTTCTTGAATCTTGATTAAGTTGTTTCGAGCTCAAGAAAATGTGTCATGGCCGGAATTACACTTCCACTTCATAGCCTGCTGCACTTCATATCGGTGCACAAGTTTTGTGATGCGGACGCAGTTGTACTGGCTTAGAGAGTGTAACCTGTTCGTGCAACATTGGCATTGAAGTGATCAGAAAAAAAAACAATCGGTGAAGTGTGATCAAAACTCCCAGATTTCCGGTTGTTCTCCTTAGACGCGTTTCTTGGCGTGTGGAGGCTTTATAGCTCTGACTGCACCCACACCAGACGAAGAGGATGGTGGCTCGAGACGCGAGGCCTGGACTAACAGCCGGACTGACAGCAGTGCTTTGAGATTAATTACATTCTAAGATGAGGCAACACTTATAACATTGCGCGTCAACCTTCAGAATATCAGGGGAGCCTTGTGAGCTTGTGAGTAGCTTTAGTATAGGTTATGTGTTCGCGCTGACACACCGGTACCTTCAGCCTTTCACTCACTTGTCTCCTCTACAATGAGCATAAGCAAACGCACCTACAGCATTCTGTGCGCTTGCTTTTATTGCGCATGAGACGACATATATAGTACGACGCGATGTCGTCTGGAAAGCCCAGTTTCTAACTTCTTTCACCACTAAAGGGTGAAGTGGCACCACAGCTCGTGAACGGAAAAACAAGGCGTCCGAGCATAAATCAGACGTGTAAGGTGTTTGGTTTAGGTTTATGGGGGGTTAAAGTCCCAAAGCGACTCAGGCTATGAGAGACGCCGTAGTGAAGGGCTCCGGAAATTTCGGCCACCTGGGATTAATTAACTTGCACTGATATCGCACAGTACAGGGGCCTCTAGATTTTCCCCTCCATCGACATTCCACCGCCGCGGCCGAGATCGAAGCCGCATCTTTCGGGTCAGCAGCCGAGCGCCGTAACCATTGAGCCACCGCGGCGGCACAAAGTGTTTGGCATGCGTTGTGTTCTTCGAGCTCGCCAAGGGTATAGCGACGCGTGGTCGTAATTTATATGCAGCCCTTAAATTGCCTTCATTCTAATCAATACTGCTGCACTCAAAAACTTCAGGTTAAGCAATGCTGGATTCATTCGACAGGCAGGTTTATACTCAGCGTAATTTCATCCACAATGAAGGACAGTTTACAGAGGGTCAAGCTAAGACCTATAAGCATTCTTATGCCAGTAGGAACATGGTAAAAAAGTTTGTGAGGGCTGCGGGTGCCTACAGCACCCGCCAATGGGGTAAGTGGGAGGGGTAGGTTAGAAAGGAATTACAATAGATGTATATACGAGACATAAAAGTGATGAAGCTAACCACATGGAGGGTCGGGATGGAGCGCAAATTTAATGTAATGCATATTGCAGCGAGAATTTGCGTACTGTTTTCATTTCATAATTTATGGAAAAAGAAGGAGTTCGGAAATAGTGGTTTGTCGCCGTTATATTAAACACAACTGCACACGGGCCTGGAAAAATCACCAATTCAAGAAGATTTTATTCGAAACGGTTGTTTGACAAATTATGCAGAAATAACCATGCATTTGTCTAGTTGAGTGGTTTCTGGGCGTGGATAACAATCATCTTTCGGTCCATGATTTCTCCTTCATGCGCGGACACCCAAATCTTCTCTGTGAACTCTGTTATAAACATACGAAGCTCCTCTTTTTCTTCATCATTCAGGAAAGGCTTGATGTGGTTGAATAAAAATAAATCATCTGGAAAAAGATTAGTACGGATGTTAGAAAGCCGATAATGTCTTTCAAATTTCGAACGAAATTTGAGGTTTAGCAGTAGCGTCTACCCTGTTCCGAAGTAATATCGAAGTGTATCTTAAATGCAGTGAGAAACTTTGTATTTTAGTCGACAGAGCGCTTAAAACAGCCTCTATAAATATGCTGGATAGACTGCAGCGTCTTCCACTGACGGCACTTATGCCTGAATACTGTTAACAGTTTTCTCTGCCAACATGAGCACCGTGAATCCTCGTGAAAAACTGGGCGCTAATTAGCCAACTTCAGTTACCCATTGAGTACGAAGAGCATTAACACTGTAGTGAAGTGTCAAATGTTAGACCGCAACCTCAGAAGCAGGATTTTGACTTTCTCGCAGTTTGGCGTTCTACTTCATCTCGTCGTCAAGAATGAGCGCAAAACTTCGAATGAGTCAAAATAAAGCCGCATCGGGTTGTAGGAAGGATCACAGATGGTGGTAGGCGCACTCGGGATTTGGTGATGCTCTTGAGACGTTCATGTGGGCGCTGTCCAGCAAATACAAAAAAAGACGAGCTTTGGCAGCAGGTGAAGCGGGCAAGAGCGGCGGCTAAAGGCAATGGGCTCCTGGAACGAGGGCCCTCCCAACTAACTACGATTTATCATGCAGATTAAACATTTGTCGCGCACACACATACCCTCCGCCGCCGACCCCATCTTTTCTTCGACCTGGGCTGCTCTGCCAGCTCGACAGCACCGTCGGTATTCTTTGCCGCTTTTAGTTCATGTTTTTTCATGTATTGAATGCTGAAGATCTTCGAGTCTAAGCAGAGTGGCATTACGAAAAAAGCGAACAATAAAAAAATCTGACAAAAATACCTTTTACGTTCAAATTTATGAAGTTTTGCTTACCGTCAATAGCCGTTTATGACATACCTTTGATTGGTAACGCTACACAGCATTCAGCAGCTTTTATGTCTCGTGCTGGGTACCACAGATAGCATCCCTAGAGGCCTTCGCTGCTTGACACGCAACAGCTCTCGCCTGTCTTCTTCCAACGTAATGACTTGTTGGGCTCTCTTGTCCGCCTTTTCATCTTAATTGGTGGCTGCATAAAACTACTGCTGGCGTGATATGCCTGCCTGGGTATCGAGTGACTCATTCGGCTCCAGGGCGCTGTCACAACATCACCACTGGGAGCGAACATTTTAAAGCCAAGAAATAACAAATAAACATCACCGCAAGGAGGATTTAGCTGCTAGAAAGTCCAACATATATGCCGCTTTGAACGCACGATTCAGCACTGCGATATATTGGAAAGCGAGAGTGTCCGGTTTGCGCCCGCGCTGGTTCAAATCCCATTCAGGGCTATGGTGCGAGGGTGTTTTTACAGCCTCAGCTGTTATTCTTTCTTTCCTCGATTTGACCGCGTTGTCGGCGGCTTCAACAACATAAAACCTCTTGCACCAGCTGTACGCTTACCAGCGACTTGGCTTACCAGCGACTTAACAGTGAGAAGCGGCAGAAAGTTCTAGCAACCCATGCAGGACCCCAGGTGAGAGAGGGAACGTAACGCGGCCTAGAGGGAACTAGTGGAGGTTACACCCGGAGATGCTGGCAGGACGAAAAAACAAGTCCGATTTGTTGGCAACCACATAATAGGGTGAAGCTAGCTACACAGGTCAGAGCCTGGTTGCGGAACAACCCGTTCCTGCAACTGAAATCACAGGGAATGAAGGCCTGACCAGAGATACGCTTCGTCAAGAAAGTAAAAATGTAGCTGCTGCCGAGGTAGTAGACACTGAAGAGAAGGCCAACATGACGCTCCAATTTTAGCCCGAGTGTACCTTCATGAAGCCGCCACAAGAGAAAATAGGTAGGACCTCATCGAAAAGTTCAAGCGCTGCACGTTTGAATTTTGAAGTGGTGACCGTCAGAAAGAACGGTCAAAAGGGAAAGATTACGAAAGCTCCGAGGTAACTGTAGCTGAGGAAAGTGCACCCAGTGAATAACTGGAAACTGTTCCAGGTAAACTGTCGAGGACCAAAGAGGCCTTTTCCGGTGAGAAATGCAAGAAAAATTTTGCCTGCCAGGAAGGAAAACTGCAGTTCAAGGAATGAAACACGACTCCTTTGAAACTAAGGAAACATTTTTGACTAGAAGTGAGGAGAACAGTTCTGCAATGACTTCTGAGCAGTTTCAGAGCACTGAGCAAAAGCAAGAGTCACAGAGAGGAAAAAAGGAGAAAATATCGAAAAAGGAAGTTCAGCCCCCAAACAACGGAAAGGGATATAACTATTAGCTTCATCGCGAGAACACTTCTCGGATGATGCAGGCAAAGATGAACCGGGCTTGTCCCAAAGAAGAGTTTGGAAGAAAGTCTAAAGAAAGAGAAATGAGTTGGACATCACCGAATCAGGTGAAGCAGCAGAAGCCCTGGAGGAAGGTCAGGAAGAAACTGGAAGGAAACAGAACTTTGCTAAAAACAGCTGAGTCGGGTGTAAGCGAGGTGCACGAACATCGCAAAAAGGTTACAAAGAAGCTGAGACAATAGAAGCCAGCGTTCAGTAGGAACTGTCTGCAGGCGAAAGTGCAGAACGAATAGCGCACACGAACGAGAAAACACGTGAAGGGGAGCCATCATGTGTGAACTGGCGTTAGCTTTTTTCTCAGCCGACGCGCTATTCACAAGAAAAAGGGAGTCGATGTCTGGCCATAAAACCTGACAGCTGTACGAATACGAAGCGGAGCCAGAACAGCATAAGAGCAGCCATAGTAGAGGGTGGAAGAGCAGAGCTCTTTAAGAGCCAGTTGAGATAAACCTGGATGAATTTAATTTTTTCCTGCTTCTATCTGCACCAAACCCTGGCCAATACCCCCCCCCCCCCCCTCCCCCCCCCCCCCCCCCGTGGGTATATGCCATCGTTTTTGAGGCAACAACAACGACAGGAGGACAAGCCAGAGTCGCGTGCAAAAAGAATCAAGAGCGCTACCGAAAGCTTGAGGGGAACAGTTATGTTTCGAGCCGAGTTCATAAGCCAAATGTGGGATGACAGGAGCAAGCATGCCGTGTATTCCTGTGCTCGCAGTTTGGAAACTTGTGTTACAATGAGTCCGAGTTGTTGGATGTTGTTTGGTGTACCTTGACAATCGCATTGTGTTATGTATATGGAAACATGATTGTACTGACGTATGTACCTCGAGAGTTGTCGTTCGGATTTGTGAACGCATGTATGTCACATGCGTGCGATTTTTGTGCTTTGTGAATATTGTAGTGCAATAACCTAAAGGGATGGGCAGGGTCGCAATATATAGCGCACATTCGGAAGACAGGCACGACGCGGAAGGAATCTCGCCAATGCGGTGCCGTAGAGAATTCTAGAACAGAGAAAAAACGAACTCCAAGAGATCGCCTAGCCTTGGGTGTGTTGCTGCCCTCTCCATTTCACTCGCCGCAGTGGTGCCAAAGGAAATACGTCCCGGGCCCGCCGTCGAACAATCGAGAAGTTTGGAGTAAATGCTACCCATTACCAACAGAGAGGGTGTAGCCTTGAGCGTGCATGGTAATGCCCTCTACAGTTTGCTTGCGCGTCGGCGGATCGCAAAAAAGAAACAGAATTTTCTGGAAAACGGTCTCTACGCCTGACCGATGGGGTGCTCGCCCGGCTCGATAAAGATAGAGCAAACGTATGCGAAGAAACGCGAAGAAACGAACAGCTGTGGTGCGCGCTTTATTATGAAGTACGCTGAGAGCTGTCAGTCAGCTCTTACCGGTATTTAAGCTTCCGAGAAGCGCTCCAGCATGACGACAGGGTAAACACCACTCACTCAGCCACGCACCAGCAACGCAGCTTGCGGCAGCCTGCGAGACGGCTCCGTCGTGATCGTCCGGTCGTCGGACACTAGGAGAGCCCGGTGAAAAAATTGTGTTTTGTTTGTTTATATCTCTATTGTTTTAGTGCACTTAAGGTGCAAGGCCTTTTGTCGTATTGTAGTCTGTATCGACTGCTACTTTGCACGAGCTGCATTGTATTGCAGATTCCTTCGCATGTCCCCGTACGGGGGATTAGAATATCTGTATCGTCTCTTTACTCTGTAAACTTTGTTCTGTTTGTGAACCTTTGGCTACGACCCATTCCCTGGCTTGCGAGCGGCGAAAGCTGGGCACCAAACGATCACCCTCCTTTTTCAATCGGTAAGTGGTTTCTGGCTGAGTTTGCCACGCTGAGTCGAGGGCACCTCCTTTGAGATCGAGACCGCTACCCCATACACTCTAAGTGTGTCTGGGAGTGCACGCCATAAGTGCGCGAAGGTGGCAAAGGTAAAAGCAATACCTCTTAAAAAGAGGGCTGCGTGGCATAACATGTTGTTTCCAAGATATGCTGCGGAAAGAAAGCAATGCATATCTTTTTAAATAACCAGCTTTACTTACGAATCATTTCGTCTTTGGTCTTGTTTATAGAAGGATATGAAAGCACCTCGCAGGCCAGTGGAGTAAGCGTCGTAAACTTGATGAGCTCTGCTGCGTATTTCCTCAAGGACACTTTATCCTGCGCAGCACTGATCACAGGCATGCATTCTTCTAGAACCTGTGAAATAAAAACTTATCAACTGAGGAATTGCACAAAGAAACTGTTACGGCCTCATCGGAGCGCTTGCAGTTTCAAACCCCCGCATGATAATGTCACATTGTGGCGTCTGCAGTCCGGAGAGCAGTGAGGCAGCCAAAACGGCTTCTATAGAAAACTCTTTATGTGGGCTGACTAGAGCCCGCAAATGCCTGAGTGAGTCGGCCGCTGCGTAGTTGCTCGGCGGTCGTCGAACCGAAAGCCCACCGCTCTCAGCCGTGTTCAATTTAAAGCTGGTAGCGAACTTTCGAGATAAAGCGTGCAAAGTTACTAGAACACTCTGGAACAACATAGAATCGGCTCCACCCAGATGCGATCAATCCAGATAAATCTAGTCGCGTCTGGCATCAGAAACAAAGCGATAAAGTGGCGTGCCGGCAGTTTTGAAGATTGAAAAACAAACACTACACAGATTCGCGGCATTACTTTCCTCAAAGAAGCATCAATCCGATGCTTTAAAACATAAGGTGACTACAAACAAATAAAAGGGTTTGTGCAAAAATAAACACCGAGTGTGGAAACACAGCGTCCCATAGCGCACATAAGGGGATACAGACGGACGACATGGACAGCTTCTGGTCGTACGTGGCGCCGCTGAGTTGCAGTCGTTTGGTCAGGGACGACTTGACAGTCCAGTCTACCTAGCCGACGAAGTACCTGGTACGGGCCGAAATAGCGGCGCTAAAGCTTTTCACTCGATCCGCGGCGGCGAACCGGCGTCCAAGCCCAGACTCGGTGTCCTGGCTTCTATTCCGCGTTGCGTCTTCACAAGTTGTACTCCCCGGCGTCAGTCCGCTGCTGGCCTTTGATCCGTAATTAGGCAAGTATTCAGGCTTCTTCTGCCCGCTCACGGTAGGCGGCAACGTCGGTGGTATCTTCGGTAACGTTGGGCAGAATGGCGTCTAGCATGGTCGTGGCCTCCCTGCCATGGACAAGCCTAAAATGCGTCATCTGCGTGGTCTCCTGCGTGAGGTGTTGAAGGCGAAGACGACGTAAGGCAGGACGATTTCCCAGTTGTGTTCGGCGTCGATATTCTTGGCGAGCATATTGGCGATGGTTTTGTAGAGGCGCACGGCCAGTTCGTTGGTCTGCGGATGGTATGCAGTTGTCCTCCGGTAGCTGGTTTGGCTGTAACGCAGGATGGCCTGCGTCAGTTTTGGAGTGGGTGCTGTTACTCTGTCCGTGATGAACGTGATGAACGCCGTCCGTGATGAACGCCCAAGAAGAACGCAATGCCCAAAAATCTGACGACTGCAGCTGCTGCTGTTCCGTTCGATTGGGCTTTTGCCTCGGCGTAGCGGGTCAAGTAGTCAGTCGCTATGATGATCCACTTATTTTTAGGTGTTGCTTCTGAAAAGGGCCAAGGAATTCCATGCCGATCGGCTGAAAGGGCCTTGAGGGGGGTTCATGGGGTTCAGAAATCCTGCATGTCGAGTGAGAGGGGTTTTCGTGTCTCTCAGTCTCGGCAGGTTTACGCATAATGTTGAACATTGGCAGATAGTCGAGGACAGTAATACTTGTCCGAGTTATGCAGCTGTCGACTCGTCGTGTGAAGCCTGAAGAGCTTCGCGCAGACATGTAGGCACAATAAGGAGGGGGGCTTTTTGTTCGCTGCGAAGTTCTTCATGAGGATATCATTCTGTACACACTATGAAGACAATCCTCGCTCTAATGAGGCGGGCAGTGAAGAAACCTTGCCTGCCAAGTACTCGATGAGGCGTTTTAGGTCGGGGTTCAAGCGTTGCTGCTGTGTAAAAGAGCTGGAGCTGTTGGGTCCCGTGAAGGCGTCCTCATCTTCGTGCGGTCGTGGTGTATCTGAAGGGGCTCGTGACAGGCAGTCGGCGACAGAGTGTTTGAGTCCGGACTTGCAAAAGACGGTGACGTCAAAATCCTGGAGGCGCAGGCTCTACCTAGAGGAGTATGCGCCAAACCGCCTATCGCGCTCACGATCGCCGTCAGTCCTGCGGTTTGTTTCGTTACGCCGCATCTACTCAGCCGCGCTACGAGGAAGGTCTCCCAGCCCCGTAGGGGAAACTAAAGACAACAACCTTTGGAGGTAAGGTTACTCACGAGTGAAACGCCGAAGATCCTTCAACGAGCCCGCCGCATGAAGACACCGCTCGAGATACGACGATGCCGCATACGACAACCTCAACCACGATGCTGACCGCCTTCAAAGCGACCCTCTACACCACCACCACCACACCACCTCAAAATGGCAGAGCAACTGCCTCGGCTTCGGAAGGTGGTGGGTTCGACTGCGGCTGCCGGCCGGGTACCCACAGGTTTCGTCAAAATGGAAACTAGCTATGTCCCGGCCTGGTGCTCGGCTTCCTAGGGTTGGATCGCTTGTGAAAAGAGCCTGTGCCTTCAAATACCGCCAGTGTGGGCTTGATGAAAAGGGCCACAAGTGAACTTCTGCCACAGGAGGCGGATTTAGGGTTGATTGAGGGCGCAATGAATCACTGGCCCGCCAGGGCAACAGTTTTGTCGAAGACCCTTTTCCAAACCATCTCACCTCAGAATATCCAAGCACCAGGTAGGGGGGACACTTGTGTCCATTAGAAAACTGGTGTGTACCCGGCCTCACTGGGAATCGAGCCAAGAACTTTTAGAATGCGAGGCGGACGCACTGCCACAAGACTATCGCTTCGGTTTTTGTGGCTGTTGCCCTCATCACCTGCTGAGGGCGGCAGCTACATCCGTTAGCACCTCCGCGGGATGTCACGTAGGGCTGACTGCAGTCCGGAGAGCAGGAAAACAGCGGAAATGGTTTCTAAACAAAACTGTTTATTTGGGATGAGTTGCGCTCGCAATGAATTTAATGATCGGGTGGCATCATAGGAACAAGCGTGGCCGTGCTCATTTTAAAGCTGATAGCGAACTTTAGAGATAAAGGTTGCAGAGTTACAGGGTCACACTAGAACGACGTAGGCTAGGCTCCGCCTGGACGCGATTAACCGAGATAAATCTGGTCACGTGTTACATCTAAACGAAATCGATAAAGTGGTGTGCCCACAGCTTTGAAGAATGAACAAACACTACAATGATTCGCGTCAATATATTATGCATAAATTTCACTTCGAAGTTACAAAACCCCCTTTCTCGAGAACCGAAGATGCATAGAAAAATATGGAAATAATACTTGTCCTGTACACTTCTCCACTGCTTTCGTTGCCAGCAATTTGGAAATTTCTTCGTCTGACAATATAAGTTAGCGGTTGTGATCAGTATAGTTGGTTATTATGATTAGTGAAGAAGAGCTCATTGTATGTGCATGTCGTGGGAACACAGAAAACTGCTTGAGGGGAACTGAAAATAAAAGCCTCTAAAAGTAGCATCCGAAGCTTGTATCTTATTGTATGGTATTAGGTGCATCTACACCGCAGCTAAATATACGCCGTAAGGGCGGGAACTGCTCTAGTTTGCATCGATGTCTTGGTGGAATATACGAACCACCGTGCCTTAAGTCCAGCGTTTATAAGCAGTACATGGCGCTTTTGCGTGTTAATACCTTATGGGCTTATTAAAGCCCATTAGAGGAAATAGAGATGAATAAATTGTGGGTCTGACTCGTACTGAAATAGGCCAAACTTTAAAGATAAGTGAACATCTTATTCAGACTAATACACCCTGATCGAAACGGCCATTTTGGAAAGACGGATGTGCAGGGTGCTGCACAAGCTTACCTTGGTGTACTTTGTCCAACGAGGAGAATGCATCATAGCCTTGTACAGATCATGTATCAGGGAACCTCCCAGCATGAGCAGGAAAAACTCTCCACTAGGAGCGAGCAGTTTCTCGAAGTTGCGCATTGCCAGACGTTTGTCTTTGACCCAATGCAACATGGCGAATGAGTAAACCCTTTGGAACTGGCCCTGTTCAGCAACAAAGCCTTCTACATTTCCCACAATGTCCAGTTGTAGGTAGTCGATCTTTGGGTGCGGGTATTTCTTGGCGGCTATCTTGACCAAGTTGTCCGAAACGTCAGATGCAACAAGCCGCCGGCATGGAGAGCAGCGGGGCAGAAGGTGCCTGCAAGTAAAAGGAACACTTACGGGAATGTCCGCTAGTTTAGTAGAACTAGTAGAGGTAGTAAAAGATCCTGTTCCGCAATAAAGAGCACCCGAAAATCATGCATCGGTTCTTTCGTCTGCCGCAATACAGTAGTGGTGCGGCGAGGTTCTCCTATAACCTCAACTTACTATGTGACATCACCAATCACACTAGAAATGCAGTACAACAATAACTGATCGGCACGTTGGTCAGACATGATTTCTTGTGAAAGAGCGCCACGGCACAAGGCCAGATGACAAGAAGAGACGATACGCAGCGCTGCCTAACAACAGAAGTTTATTCAGGAAGCCATGCTTATGAAGGCGCCAGCGACACTGAAAAACAAAGTGTTGCTGGCGTCTTTATAAGCATGGTTTCCTGAATAAACTTATGTTGCTAGTCAGCGCTGCGTATCGTCTCTTCTTGTCATCTGGCCTTGTGTCGTGGCGCTCTTTCACAAGAAAACAAAATAGAAATGCAGAAAAAAGGACGAAGCGCGATCAAGGTGCTTTTTTATTGTGGTAAAATGAATTCGGTAAAAGGCAGAAGAAAGCAATGAGCGTAATGTAGTGCATGAAATTAAGTTTTATGGAGCATTTGTTTCCAATAAAACAAGCTTTTTATTCCTTGATAAAATCGATTGGTCCCTACATAACAACTTGTGACAAACCTACTTACAGTTATAATTTTTTTTGACAACGCAGCATACATTTTCAAAAACAGAGCGAAAATATGTGAAATAACTTGTAGCAACATAGCATAGTGGGCGAGTTAAAGATAAATATGTGAAATTTTGTTCCTATATGAAACACTGTGTAGGCTTCGAAACATAATGACTTTTAACGATTTTCGAATCGTCAGTGACATTTTCCGGTTTCAGCGAACTTCGAAGCAAACCATGAGTTAAGGGAACAAGGCGGATATGATAAATTAGAAAGATACCGGTGAAAACAGTTCTTCCGCAATATAACCAAGACCTTTCCTATATCCTAATGCTGAGAGCGATAAAATGACCGCATGATTCGTTATAACCACTATTAGTGATAAGAATGTCGACCTAAATCTTCAGTGTTGTTTGCAATCAGTCCAGCAAAACAATGTACTTTGTTCTGCACGTTCATTTCTGAACTTGTGAAAATATCTTGTATTTTTGACATCATCTCATTTTCAATCTTGCATTATGCTATGTACCACTGCCTCAATGCGAAAAAAAGTATCACAGAAACCAAGCACTTATTGCTGCTCTAGATCCACCTCCCTACCTCGCATCCAGCCTAAGAACGGCCACCAACCACCCTCGCTTCTACCTCCGCCAATCTCAATCCTCCAGAAAAATTGTCAGGTGTGTGCCGCTTCGGCTGAGAGCGAAAGCATTCATAAGAGTAGAAGCGTCAAAGTAATAATCGACGTTCAATCGAAAACTCACACAATTTACGCATGAGATGTCTAATCGTTCTGTGAGTTTTTGGTTAAAGTGAACGTTATTCTTCGAACTCACGATAAAAATGATTCTTTCTCGAAGTGAAGCCTTTGGTATTAAGCCTTTATTATCAGTCCTTGTGGTGATACGTAGCACTGGCGCCTTGAATCTGCGCGGCCTAGAACGCCTTGAATAGATTTAGAGTGTACTCAGCTTTACGCGAGCTGTTTAATTGATTAAAACAGTGCAACCACTAGTTCTTGTACGAAGTGCAATATTTTAGACGAAGATCTACTGCTGCATCTTAGCCGGTGCGCCATACTTGAACGACAAATCTCCGATTCCACATCCGACGTCGATGAATTGTTGGTCCTCCTGGTCATCGCAGATCATAAACGCACTGTGGAACGCGTCCAGGATGGCTGCGTTGGCAGTGGTGTAGACCTCGGAGCGCGCCTGGAACATTTCGGCTTCGTTTTGCTCGATCACGGCTCTCACCACTGACAGCTGTTTGTCTGCCTGGGGGGACGACATTCTGAAACGGAAAAGAAGCAATGCTTGGTGTGTTAAAAACTATACGTTCTTTCACGCACATGAAATACAAAATTTCTGAAGCTCTTTATATCCATCTTCTAAATTCACTCTTGCTATCACTTCGATTAAAAAAAAATCAGTTTCCAGTGCGTTCATACATTGTCTGACAAGATGCGTTAGATAGGTATGCAGGTTTATGCGGGGCTGATATATCTCCGTATGGGCTCGCCTGTGTTTAAAGAGCTGCTTCTAGAGGTTTGGTGTGAAGCCGTTTCAACCTCTCGGGATTGCACAGGACCAAAGTGTTCTGTACTAACTTACGCGCTCAAATTAGTGCGAAAGCACTACTCCAGACGTACCTACCCTGAGCAAAAATCTTGTCAGCTTGTATTGTCTTGTGCTGCGAACTAACTCGAGCTTACCCGAGCTAACTCGCGTAAGCTCGAGTTAGTTTGGAACAGCATCGCGCTAGCTGCAGCCAATGGAGGGTGGAAGCTCGGGTAAGTTCGGAGGAGCGTCGCGGCAGCTGTAGCCAATGGGAAGCAGGTGGCAGTTATACTAAAGACTGGTCGCAAGTGGTTCCTCGGAAACAGCAGCATGGGTCGCACAATCGCTACCGGTGGCTGTGATAGAAACAGCCACCTCTCAATGCAGTGGCGCATCGCTTAACTGCAGCGCCATTGTGCTGATAGTAGCATGAGGACTCGCCGTAATCTACGATTTTTAAGTAGAAAATGTCCAGTTCTGCATATATAGGCGTTAACCCACTAATGATATCGCGTCATACGCTCAAGGGAGAGCTTAAGTGCCCCCTCCAATTGAAGAAGAATGAACACCTGCTTTCGCACGTCTACTCAGCTTGGCTACGTTAACACCTACGACTTTTTGTCTGCTACGCTATTTATTTTTTCTGAACTTTTTCAATAAGCAGTTATTTAATAAGGGAGTAATTACTCATTGGCATCCACCCGAGCGCAGCCAACACTGGCTGGCTGGAACACTTTGGCTGCGCTCGGGTGGATGCCAATGAGTAATTACTCCCTTATTACAAATCTACTCCACCTTGGGGGATTCCCCTAAACATTTGACCAACACTGTTCCCACTTCGAGTTATTGATCAATTCGATCTCGCCCTACCATAAGCTTGCCGTCCTGGTTAGCTCAATTGGTAGAGCGACTGCTCCGGTGTAGCGGTGGTCCTGGGTTCGAACCCCGGACCAGGACGAATTTTTCTTTAACTACGAAGTTTCTGAGAAAGCTGTATAGCTTTCCTTTGTAGCCGTATGGCTGCGCTCGGGTGGATGCCAATGAGTAATTACTCCCTTATTACAAATCTACTCCACCTTGGGGGATTCCCCTAAACATTTGACTAAGCAGTTATTTATGTAGCGATCACCATTAGATTCCGTGTTTCTTTTACTTAACGCCGCATTCGACCGGCAATTAACGCTGTGAATTCTGATCACATAACCTACCCCTTGCTTGTTTGGCTGGACGATTGAACAAGAAATTCTTCACGCAAACAAGCTTACTCGCCCAGGAATATCTCACACAAACTAGCATGTTGCGGTCCAGTTTGCTTGAAAAGCAATCTACCAACGCTACTTGACTGGAGTTTCAGGAAACACGCATGAAACAGTAACATTTCTGTCTCTCGTTTGCGCTGCACGAAACTGAACTAGTTTCAGAAATTTCTTCTCCAGAAACGAAGCCACACAACGAAACAAAGACGACACACACACACACACACACACACACACACACACACACACACACACACACACACACACACACACACACACACACACACACACACACACACACACACACACACACACACACACACACACACACACACACACACACACACACACACACACACACACACACACACACACACACACACACACACACACACACACACACACACACACACACACACACACACACACACACACACACACACACACACACACACACACACACACACACACACACACACACACACACACACACACACACACACACACACACACACACACACACACACACACACACACACACACACACACACACACACACACACACACACACACACACACACACACACACACACACACACACACACACACACACACACACACACACACACACACACACACACACACACACACACACACACACACACACACACACACACACACACACACACACACACACACACACACACACACACACACACACACACACACACACACACACACACACACACACACACACACACACACACACACACACACACACACACACACACACACACACACACACACACACACACACACACACACACACACACACACACACACACACACACACACACACACACACACACACACACACACACACACACACACACACACACACACACACACACACACACACACACACACACACACACACACACACACACACACACACACACACACACACACACACACACACACACACACACACACACACACACACACACACACACACACACACACACACACACACACACACACACACACACACACACACACACACACACACACACACACACACACACACACACACACACACACACACACACACACACACACACACACACACACACACACACACACACACACACACACACACACACACACACACACACACACACACACACACACACACACACACACACACACACACACACACACACACACACACACACACACACACACACACACACACACACACACACACACACACACACACACACACACACACACACACACACACACACACACACACACACACACACACACACACACACACACACACACACACACACACACACACACACACACACACACACACACACACACACACACACACACACACACACACACACACACACACACACACACACACACACACACACACACACACAGGCACTGACTTTCAACGCTTTCTCGGCGCCGATGTGCGCGTGCAAAGGAGCGCGGGCAGGGAAGGCGTAGCGGTGGCAGTGCTCAGTAGAGCGTCCATAAGCCCCCGAATCTGGGATACCAATCAAAATAGCCTGGCCTAAGCGCAGCAACCAGCCGCCCTTCGTTTTGAAAAAAAAAAAAAAGCATATGCACTTGATATCGTTTTGTGTGCCTGTTCATTTTTATCGAGTGCATATGTACGAGCTGCGAAGAAGCTACTGAAGAAGACACCAAGGGACGGCCGAGGGACGGCCAGCAACAAAGATTGCATATCTGCGGGGGAGACTGAGCAGATGCATTGCTGAGTGTTTAGTAGGATTCTAAAATCTTGTAGCTAGAGCCGTTCACGGGAACATGCCTTGAGTCGTCGTGTAACTGAAACCGATTGTAGTTGTATTTGTGGTAAAAACCTGCAGAGAGAGAGAGAGACAAGAAAAAGGAAGGAAAGAGAAGAGAGGTGAAGAAGGGGGAAAATGGAGACATGACGGCCTTGCCAAAACGCTTTTTGTAAGCACCGGCCTAGTTTAGCCGGTAAATATAGACGTCGCATTCATTCTTTGCGAGGGCCGCCGTGATGGCACAGTGGTTATGGCACTCTGCTACTGACCCGAAAGATGCGGGTTCGATCCCGGCCGCGGTGGTCGAATTTCGATGCAGGCGAAATTCCAAAGGCCCATGTACTGTGCGATGTAAGTGCACCAGGTGGTCGAAATTTCCGGAGCCCTTCACTGCGGCGTCCCTCATTGCCTGTGTCGCTTTGGGACGCTAAGCCCGCATAAACCATTCTTTGCGAATTCATGGCAAACAATGATGGCTACCAGACCAAAAGCCTTAAAGTCCCAGCTTATCAATTAAAACTGGATATCCTCTCAGTTTCCTCTTTAAGACGCACATTGGGGGCGCTTTCGCACGTGCGCACGAGGTACTATGTCTGCAGCTATACTGCTGGGGTCGCTGATGTGATGAGGTAAGTATAGGATATGTCTGAAAAGCAAGCAGGCCTACTAGCCGACGCATACAGAAACGGAAGCAGGACTACTACGACGTCAACGTAGTGGAAGTAGAAAGGCGATTGCTCGTTAGGCCGCACTCGTGTGGTGTACATCGTCTCGCTTCTGCCCGTATTTGAGC
Organism: Amblyomma mixtum; assembly: GCF_055824585.1. NCBI lineage: Eukaryota > Metazoa > Arthropoda > Arachnida > Ixodida > Ixodidae > Amblyomma > Amblyomma mixtum. The sequence goes on from NC_143013.1 coordinate 122,553,974, forward strand.
TCGCCTGCACAGACGAGCTCGTCCTCTTTCCAAAGTCGTCTAGCGGGATGTGCTGTGTGGTCGCACCACAAGGTCAGAAAACTCCAAATGACGTCATCAGCAAAGAAGAAAATTTCTTCCAAAGGTACCGAAAATTCATCCAAGCAATTTCAGAGTGCGAGCCGAGCACGCAAGACATCAGAACTATTTGACGAAATGAATACCAGGACAAGCTTTACCGGACACCAAGGCTCGCCTTCTTTTTCAATATATCAGGGAACACCTTAGAGTTTTTTTAAGAGCTTCCAAGACTATGACAGCCTTCGCAGCTAAGCTTTCTCTCGACCACGTTTGAGACGACCGTACTTGATGCTAGTGTTTGTCATACAACCACATATGCTTACGAGCTCCACAAAAACGGTATGGTTGAGCGGACTAAGGGGATGTTGAAAGCTCTGCGCCCACTGAAAAGCTTACAACTGATACCGTTGCAGTTTGGCACGTTGGTATAACATGACATGAAAGATTAAGCCCACAGCAAGACGAGGACGGTAAAGAAAAACCGGATCCATACGAGAGATGACTTGCAATAATTCATTATGAACCGCAGAACGGAATATACTCGTACATCGAAAAGTCGTTGCCTGACATGACACATGCGCAGCCAGCAAAATAATCAATGAAAATGGAAGCATTGGAATTAATTCCTTCGAATACAGTGCGATAGAAAGCTTGGGCACGAATATTTCCTAACGGGTCGAGCAGCTCTCCCTCGATGATTTCGTGCGTCAGTTGATAGCTGCTTTTTGTGGTGATGATGCAATCCCTATAGATTCTTGAGCAGTTCGATTTCGCACTGGCGTCTTCGCTTGTCCTAGAACTAGGAACTGCACTAGGGTCAGCACGTCATTCACATTTCCTACAGTGCACATTGAGGAACTCCTCCGCACCTCCCCCTCACATTTCTGTGGTGCTAACGGAGGCGATCATTCACATACCTCCCATACGTCTTTACGCAAGAAATCGGTAAACTATAAAAGACTGATTGTGCACATTTCCTGAACTTCTCCTTGTGGTTCTTTGTGCACCCAAGCTTGTGACAGGTGCCGTCATTAGTCATCCTGTGATTTTTTGAGCTTCTCTGTAGTGGAAAAACAACGTTAACATTCGTCCTTTGCCCAATCTTTTTCAATCGATGTGACAACCCATGAATGTACAGTCAGGGACAAAAGTCTCCGGACCACGTGTTCCTCTAACGAAGCCGATAGCTCTGCTATTAGTCGGCGGCTGTAGACCACACTTGTGGAGGTAAAAGTTAAATTTTTGTTCTTTCATCTCCACAAGTGCGGTCTCCAGCCGCTGTCTGATAGTAGAGCTATAAGCTTCGTTTGAGGAACACGTGGTCCGGAGACTTTTGTCCCCGACTGTACGTAATCGCCGCGATCGAGTTTCTGCTTTCTAGCAGAAGCCTCGAAGGTGCCAGGCTTTTCTGACGACTCACGTTTTAGGATGCTTCAGAGACAATGACCGTCGATAAGAGGAGGATTACTCCTGAAGTGCGGTCGCTCGTCCGAAAAGTTTTTCGGCGTTCCAAGGAGGAGGACTCTGCCCGATGTGTGTCGGATGGCCTGGACGCTTCAAACTGTTGCAAGGTTCAAGTATCGATGGTATCGGTGAAACGTGTTGTGACTTTTTTTAAAGGTCATGCGCTTTTAATTTTACTAGCCTAAAAGCAGGTGGGCTTCGCTGTTACTTCTTTTACGTCTCTTAGAAGCGGTCTGAGATGTTTTTACCCTCGAAACAATGCATCCGTATCAAAAGCAAAATCCCGAGCTAAAAAACTGCAGTAGTCTGGAGCTAGTAAACTTTCTCAAGGTCATAGAAGCAAGTAGCTTGAATTTCCTAGAGGTATTTTACCATGAAAACTCACAAGGCTGACGCGACGCTCCCAGGGAAACGCAGCATTTTAGGCCCCCATTCCAAGTGAAGAACTGCTAAGCTGTTTTAGATTACATGGAGTCATCAACTCGAATGAACCTAAAAGCCTTTTACGCAGATATTAAGGACCTGTTCCATTCGTTACAACAACCTAGCATGCTTTCTTGTTCAAGAGTTTCGTTACCACAATCTAGCATGCTTTCTTGTGTTAAGACTGTCGATAGGTTTGGAAATGTAGCTTCCCAGAATGCACCCGGAACGTTGAGCAGTGGCGTTTTAGAACTTCTCAGTTTTTCTTTCGATCTGCTTTTATTCAGTGGGACGGGAGGCCATATCTGCAAGACGGTGGAATGTATAAATTTCTTTTGTCGTCCCATTCTCAGTGATTTGCTTTTAGCATAGCTGGACAGGTGCCTTAGCAGCCGCCTTGCAGAATTTAATCTAAGCAAGGCTTCTAGGTGTGTCGATGACTTGCTAATATTCCTTGACTGCAGCTCAGGCTCATTTAAATGTCTAGCCAATAACACACTAACTTTCGTACGCTCAGGATTATTGTCGCTAGAAACAGCTTATGAGATGCCTTCACATGGCAGCATCAGTTTTATAGGTATTAGACTTTTCTTTTGGAAAGAACATGCTAACTGGAAGTACGAACCATGCGCCAGCAAGCGATTGCTCCTGTATAGCTCTGCTGATTCCAAACTTGCTCAGCCGGGACTTTTAAACTTATGTGTTTCTAACACCTTCCATGAGTCTTACCTCTACACGCAACTGCTTCTGGGTACCACACTCATGTCCTGGTCAGTGCCTCCGAATGTATAAAACGTGAGTCTTGAAAATAGACTGACGCTTTGCAGGCTTCTGCTAGAAAGCAGACAAGCGCGCTGATTTCGTATATTCACAGCTTGTCAAATTGAATAAAAATATTGCGCGCTTCAGACAAGCTCCACAAGCTGTGTAGAATGACAAATCCTGCCACCTTCCACCAGATTTACCGCAAAAAGAACCCCAAGAAAAAGAACATCAAATGTGCGGAACGAGTCGTCTATAGCTTACCAGTTTCTTGTCGAAAGACATATGTAGGCCATAACGGGAAGTGTGTGAATGATCGCCTCCGTTAAATGCGAGGGGCAGGTGTGAGGGCTCCCTGGATGCGCACTGTACGAAATGTAAACCAAGTGCTGAACCCAGTGCAGTATCTTGTTCTAGGCTAAGGGAAAACCAAAGTCCGAAATCAAAGTGTTCACCAATCGACAAATATTGCACCACCATTAGAAAAAGCTGCAGCCAACTGACACGCAAAATATGGAGAAAGAGTTGACTCACCTGGGAGGGGATATGTAGTGTCCAAGCTTTCTATCGCGCTGTCTTCGAAGGAATTGAAATATTTCCCTTGTCTTCGATTATTTTTCTGGCTGCATGTGCATGATGTCAGGACACGACTTTCCTTTATATTCAGCTCTGCGGTTCGTAATAAATGGTTGCGAATTAGCGCTCTTGTGTTTCCCGTCTTTTTTCACTGTCGTCATCTGGTCGTGCGCTTGAACTTTCATCTCTTGTGACTTGATTCCAAGAAATGACCCTTGGTTGCAAGGAAGCTCACAGTTTTAGGCCTAGTGCTCTCCAAGGACGGAGCTCTTTCCAATTCTACCAAATTTCGCGTAGTCATTCAGTTTACTTGATAAATGGTAAGGAAGGACGCGAGCGCCACCTTCAGTCGGAAAAATTATTTTCGCTGCTTCGTTCGAATTCTTTTCTCCCCTGCAAGCCATTTGACGACACCAGCTGCTGGTCACCACAATCTGGGCTTTATCAACCACATGAGATGCCGCATTCATTGCACACCTGCACATTCCAGCATCGCCCCCGATCTTCCCCTACTGGGACCCCGGCCAGGTATCTGAATCAATACTGATTTCAGCGTTGTTGGCCTCGGCGCAGTTGTTGTCCGAATGAAGGAAAGCATCGGCGAATATGTTGTTTTCGGCAGCCGCACATTGAGAAAAGCCGTAATGGGTTATTCCTTTACGGAATAGAAATGCTGAGAAATCATTTAAGGGATTCAAAAGTTTCGCCTGTACACATACGGTCACCCATCCTTTGTCGTTACTGATCTTCATGCCATTTGGTGGCTTTGCCATCGCCAAAAGATCCACCTGGCAGTTTTGCTCACTGGCCCTTTGTTTACAAGAAAACCACTGTCGTGCCCGGTACAGGTTTTACTTTAAGAATTTAGATATCATTAGGGCTATGCCTCTCAGTCCTAGCATGTGGCCTTGAGACTGCTTATCTCTCAACCTACAGTTGCTCGTGGCTCTGCAATGACTACATGCCTGTTAAGCAGAGCAGGCGCCTTGGGATCGTCTTCCTGCTAGCCCTCCTGTATGTGCTATCCACGCATCCTGCGTTTCAGGATCGCCGCCGTCATCCCTCCCACTCTATCTAACCTGAAGACATGTTGTACAGCTGCAACTATGCCTCTTAGACGAGCGCAAAAGCCCAGTTGTGACTCCGCAGTATATACTCGCTTCCTGTAGTGGTTTTCCTCCAGTATGTTCAGTCTTGCCCTAAATGCTAGCGCGGTAATACAGCTACTCGCCGTGCCAACTCTACGCCGCAGTTTGTGGTGTGATCAACCCGAGCATTTAGCTTATCGGAACTGATATTTACAGCCTACTTCCCGGCTTGCTCATCGGAACAGTGCACCCATTCGAACACTGCTTGCCAAACTTATCGTTACCATCCTAATCACTGCATGAACCAGCAACTTTTACCCTTCACCATCTCGTTCTGCGGAACTGCAGTCCGTCAAAAACTTCGATGATGAAAGAGGGTATCGTATGGACCATACTACGAGCGTTCTGCTTCAGGAATGCTGCACTATTCACTGCCCTGCTGCAGCCTTCTTCCTACAAACCAGAGGTATGACTGAACGTTCCAACCGTGCATTCAATGACCGGTTCGCCTTTTATAAGGCACCAGACCACCCTGAGTGGGACCGGATGGTTGCTTTTCTTATGTACGCTTACATCAGCATGACGCAGAGCGCCCCTGCTTTCTTCCTAATTTTTCTTTTCCGGATGTGAGTCCGTCTACACCATGGATATCGTGCTCCCTTATCACCCTGAAGTGTCAATATCCACGATCTTTTCTCAAGCCGTCACGTACGCCAAAAAGTTCCTTCAGCCTGCTCAACCATTCGGGACAGGGCGGTTGTCCCCAAAACCATCCTCACGCCACGTTCTACTGGGTTCCGCCCTGCATCCTAGATTCACTCATGTGGCTTTTGGCCCTTCCAACATCCCTGGTCTCTGCACTAACCTTCATGGCAAGTAACATCGGCTCATACCATATAACTTACCAGACCACTCCTTTGAACAATAATACTGAGCGACTTGCGCGTAGCAACTTCTTCGTCGTCGAGGTCGCAAAAATGCGCACGTCGTCCGCCTGATGGCCCAGCGAGCGCATGAGGCCTGTTTTGCGCAAGTCGACGAAGGTCCTTGAGAGCGCTGGTCGCTTCAAGAATGACCGCGTGCACTGGCCGATTCGAGGTTCATGACTGCAGTGGTAACATAACCGCTCTAATAAAACGACTTCTTAGAATGCGCGCGCAATACCTACGAAGACGCAACATAATTTGTGCCTCTCCCGAAAACTGGAGTCGCCGCTGCGGTTCAGTAGTTAAGGCACTCGGCTGCTGACCAGAAAGACGCAGGTTCGATCCTATCCGCGGAGGTCGAACGTCAATCAAGGCGAAATTCTAGAGGCCCGTGTACTGTGCGACGTCAGTGCAAATTGAAGAACCCCAGGTGGTCGAAATTTCCGGAGCCCATTACTACGGCGTCCCTCACGGCCTGAGTCGTTATATGACGTTAAACATCCATAAACCAAAGCAGTCCTGAAAACCGCTAGAAAAAAAGTCAGTGCTCTACAAGAGCTGATTCCTGCCAGTGTGCAGACCCTCAGCTGGTTAATTGTTTCCCGAATTGTCCAGCTGTGACAAAACAATATCTCATTTCTAGAAGGTCAGTAACTGGTCTCTGCCGATGTGGATGCCTAACACCGACACAAAAACCGTACTGGATATCCCTGCATGATATCCTGCTAGTTGAAATTATAGTTGCGTGGCATCAGCTCAGAATGATTCAAGTGATTACATCGTTCCATCAAATTATTCAAATTTGTTCATTTATGGACATACGGATTGAAACTACAAGTCCTAAACAGAAACATTAATTTCTCTTTAGCGTTTTGCAAGCCATTCATGACGTCATATTTCTTTCTTAAGCCGTGGCAGTTCCTCATTAGCTTTCGTCTGAGCGTCAAAGGAGCATGTGTATTGAGCGTGTGCTTTACTCTGCGGTTGCCAAATTATAAAAAGAAATATTTGCAACAATGCTAGGGGAATATTATAAGCTATTGCATTAGTATTAATTTATTTATTTCCATCAACGAAAGCAGAGACAGGGCAAAAAGCGGCAGAAGCAGCTTGACTAAGCCTTGTTTACTACTATGGAGCATTACACGGTGCACAACCCGACAAACATAACGTAACTATGCAAACAAATTTAAAGCTAGTGCACTGCAAATTTATGTAAACAAGAAAAGCAAGAAAAATGTAAAGCTGCTACATGTGGCAGGAATCTGCACCTATATAATATTGTTACATTAGGCGGTGCATGCATTGATATGCGCATGAGGACGGAAAAAGAAGCTCGTGAGTTTTGGAGAAGACGATGGTCGAGCAGTGTCGGCTGGTGCCTGTTGAAAACGCCTGTTGTTTGAAAGGCTTGTCTTTGTCTTCCGTTCCCGCTGTCTGCAATCCCAAGCGGAACTACCCCGTAACACCTTGTTGGAGGTGCTGCGTAGTTCCGCTTGGGATTGCAGAGAGCGGACACGGATTAGTTCGTCGTTCCGCCAGCGCCTCAAAAAAGTTCTTACACCCGCTAACACCTCTACAGTTCGTGTTGCTGATGGAAACACTGCTACCATCATCGGAATGTGCACTGCGCGTTAGCATCGCCGGCCACCACGTCCCTGTGCTCTTCGCCGTCCTTACTATTTGTCCTCAAGACGTCATTTTAGGCCTAGACTTTTTAACAGCCCATTCCGCTCTCATCGACTGTTCCTCCGGATGTTCAATTCGTTGCGTCACAAGACTACCGGCTACTCCCCCTTCTATCTTCTATACGGCCATGAACCTCTGCTTCCTTTTGACAGCCTGCTCCCTTCTGTCGCCACTGCCAGCTCATATGCTCGTGACGCCATAGCCCGAGCTGAGCTGCCCGCGTTGTTGCTCGCAACCGACTCACAGCCTCCCAGCACTTCCAGAAACGTCGCTATGATTCCTCTCATCGCAACACCCAGTATTTTTGCGGCTCTCTCGTGCTGCTTTGGACCCCAGCTCGCCGCGTTGGCCTCTCGGAAAAGCATTTACCCCGTTATACAGGACCCTACCGTATTTTACAACAAGTGACTCCAGTGACATACGAAATTGCGCCCTTGCGCCCTGCACGCCATACCTCTACACCTCGCACCGAGACGGTCGATGCTGTACGCCTCAAGCCGTACTACACGGACCCTGGTTTGGACGCTAGTACGCACGGGGATGGTGCTTTTCAGCCGGCGGGGTAGTGTTGCATTAGGCGGTGCATGCACTGATATGCGCATAAGGAAGGAAGAAGAACAAGATCGTGAGTTTTGGAGAAGACGACGGTCGAGCAGTGTCGGCTGGTGCCTGCTGAATACGCCTGTTGTTTGAAAGCCCTGTCTTCCGTGTCCGCTCTCTGCAATCCCAAGCGCAACTACCCCGTAACAATATGATCTGCAAGGGGTCAAAACCCTCACTCACCTCTTTTGATTTCACTAAGAGCGTTCCGACAGCAGTTGGCGGGTCTTGTACAGCCGGCTCGAGTGCAGTGGTACAGGGCTTGTGCAGGCAAACGACTATTAAATCAAGAAAGAAAAAAACAGTAAGCCAACGAACGTGTCACAGCTGGCTGAGAAAGCGTTAGGAGTGGAACGTTTGTTTGTGGTGATATGACACTCCCTGAATGGCGTGGAATAAAATAAGTCTATGGTTAGAATGACGGCAAAAAGAAACTTAAAAAAATAGTCCAATTATAGCCTACACTCGAGAGCTGCACGCAGCAACATGGAATTCCACCTCTCAGCCGGGCCATTTTTTTTTTGTTCATTTCGTTCAGGTGACGAGAACATCCCCGTGTATGACGTGTCAAGGTGACAATTTCACAGTCTACTCCTGACCCAAATAGTGTGACGCTTTACGCTGGTACCTTTTAATCTGAGTTTATTACGTCAGTATGCAAGTGTGCGAATGCCTCAAAATAACAATCAAGATAGAAACAAGTTTGAGTACACACAGCTGTACAGTGTAGGTACCAGCGTAGCAAGGAGCTTCAACCCAGGAATAAAATTAAAATCGCGTCATGTGCTTAGAGTCACACAACTTGATATGAAATCTTGTTTATCTATTGCTTATTCAAGTGTACAACAGCTTATTAATCCATTCTGTTAATCCTATGACGTGCAATGATATTCTTCGGTCGGGAATAAAATCAAACTTCCGGCAAAGGAGGTATTTATCCTACTACCTTGAATTAAGTCGTGAAAGCATTAGCCCTGATTTCTCGCTAGCACTCTTGGACCGAATTCAACTGAGCGTTGAAGAGGTGTGCTTTTCAGAACCATTCGTTTGCCCTAGTCAAGACTTGATCTAACTAAACGAATATCAATTTAAAGGGTGGACTCAAAATATACAGGTACAAAATATTTCTTGAGAAAAATTTGTAATTGTAAAGGTCTGAACGCGCACATAGAATTACACTGTGCAGCCAAAACCTGAAATATCGTTATAAGCTACAAAACCAGGTTGGAAATTTGTTTGAATAGAGGGAACGATTCGGTGCACTGACGAGCAACTCAGACTGCAGCAGTTGTCGGAAGTGATTTTGCGAGAGCTAAGTCATTACAGCAGCTGGCTAAGCCTGGCAGCTATGGACGACAATGAGATTCCTTTACGTACTTATAAAGAGGCGATTGCCGATAACCCTCTTAGGTTTCAACAAAGCTGGAACTAGTTTACTGTTTAAGCCCCATTTGAGGCAGCAAAACCGCAGCGAAGTATAGTTGCATACATTTTTAACGAAGTCGAAGGCGGCTCACAATTTCATTGTTATGGATTCTGTTAGGACACAGCCGCAGATGGCCCCGAGTCGCACCTGTCAGATGCCAGCGAGATTCCTATAACTGGGCAGGCAGAGGAAAACACAGTTGGGCAGGTGTGATAAAAGATTCCCATAATGACTTCTGAGAAATGGACGCAACTCTTTTCTTCTTCCTTTTACATCCCGGGCGACGCCTTTAGTGCTTGCTAATATGTTGCCCAAGACTGTACACAGAGTGCTCAGGGCTGCGACATCGCCCTTCGCTGACCTACTACTCCGTACTGGATGCAACCGCTTGTGTCAAGAATTCCTCCCAGTTGGTTAGCGGTCAGAGGAAATCGTTTCATGATATAGCTTTCCATCACTGTCACTCACTTTGGCCTTGTGAAACAAGCGTCGCATCTATATCGTGAACAACACGATATGCACACTGTCAAACGGACTAACCAAAGGAGTATCAGAAACTGCACGTGGCACCTGAAAAGAAACGTGTGCCCACAGGGAGCCATGGGCAGCGATGAGGTTGTAGAATGGTGCGACTCCAAAGATGTTGGAAACTTTGTCGAAGAGCAGCGGGTCGCGCGCACAGCGCTTCGTGACACCGTTCAATAAGTTGCCTGCTCGCGTTTCTTCAGAGATGTCTGCTTTGGGCTCGGAAATTTGCCACGTCGAAGCCAAGCAGTCGTCGGGAAAAACGCTTCATAGGTACTCCACTTGAGGACAGAAAGGATTCGAGTTTTACACGCGGCTCGTCAGAGCCAAGTATGTGGTGTCATTTCAGTTTTACGCATTCATTCTCTAGGGGGACATTGGGTAGGGAGTGGTGACGGAACCGGCAGTCAGTAAGGTACCAAAACGCTTCCAAAACAAACTCTTTATCGGAGCTCACTTGCACGCACAGAGAGCTGAACAACTCGTCGGCGGTGTTAGCAAGAAGAGTGCTAGGTGGTCGTCGATGAACAGAATTACCGTCCCTTTTGGATGTCCTTAAATTAAAAGTGGCGAGGAATTTTCACTATACGGCGTGCAAAACAACCTCCACAATGTTGAACAACGTAGAATCATTTGCGGACGGCTGTGGTAACATCTCGAGTCACAAAGTGAGACAGTCGCGATCCGGCGCTTTGAGCATGATCAAACAAACCGTACTAAGGTTCTCGGGCTTACCCCCCTTCTTGAGGAAGCATCGGCCCGATGGTTTTACGGAAGAAAGGTGCGCAAAAATAAAAGCGAAAAATGCAAAAAACGAACGTTGAGAGTGCAAACACAAAGCGCTCATTAGCGCGCACGATATGGATTAAGGCGCGCAACATGTACGACCTCCGGGCGTGCGTGGCACCGCTGGGATCATGCAATTCCGTCACGAACGAATTCGTAGTGGAATACTACAATACGACGAAGGATCTAGTACGGGCCGAAGTAGCGGCGCAAAAGCTGTTCACACGGTACGCAGCGGGGAATGAGCGCCCAAAGCTATAAACGGTCAGCAGTCTAGAGTTTCATGTGCCTTCCGCACATATTGCAGTGTAGGGCGTTGATGCGCTGCTGGTGCGTAATAGGTAGCCGGGCAAACCTTCGGGCCTTCTCTACGCGCTGAATGTAGGCGCTGTAGCCTGCCTTCGCTATTGACGGTGTCAAGATTGGTTGTGACCCTCCTACCATAGAGAAGACTAACTGGTGTCATCCTTGCAGTATCGTCGGCTACTTTGTTGTATATCAAAACGACGAACAGAAAAATGACATCTCAGGTCTTGTCAAAAGCGTAGCTTTTTGGGCTTGTTGGTGCATGATCATAGCGATATAATAGCGCAGATTAAGACAGGACACACGAAGCTTTATTGTATTGCCATATCTGCACAAGATTTCTCATAATCTTAAAAGGATTGGACAGCGGGCAAACGCAACTGTCGTATTTTCGGCGCCAAAAAAACTTGCCTCGTTGTGCAAGATTGGGAAAAGCAACAGCAACAGAACACGTGGATGCACAACTCGTCATCAGAAGCCGTACGTGCCATGCATTGAAGGTGTCGTGTATAAAATACCGTTATCATGCGGGGGCCATTACATCGGCCAGACGGGGAGATGCCTCAATCAACGATTAATGGAACACGCACGCGACATCAAGAACGGCAAAGAGAAATCACTTGTTGATCATATTCATTTATGCGAATCAAAAGCATGCAAACCATTTTTTGAGAAAACTGCTGTCCTTGCAAAAAGTAGGGACATGCTTACGCGGTTAATAATTGAAGCAGAGAAGATAAATTCTTCGAGAGAGACATGTATAAGCACTCCTTCTATCTTTTTATCGGATAAGGAGCTATCATTTCTCAGAAAACGTTACTGATAGCACAGGTGATGACGTGGTTTTGGTGTTAAATATGTTGCATGTGTGTAATAAAAATTTTGTTGGAAGTTAGCGCTCGTGTTGTTCGTGTCTTCTTCGTGTGTCCTGTCTTAATCTGCGCTATTATATCGCTATGATCAGGTCTTGTGTTCGGCGTCGGCAACCATGGCCTGCATATCAGCGGTCGTTTTGTTTAAGCGTTCCGTTAGCCCGTTAGAGCCACCGTGATGGCGCAGTGGTTAAGGCGCTCGGCTGCTGACCCGAAAGACGCGGGTTCGATCCCGGCCGTGACGGTCGAATTCCGATAAGGGCGAAATTCTAGGGGCCCGTGTACAGTGCGATGTCAGTGCGCGTTAGAGAGCACCAGGTGGTCGATATTTCCGGAGCCCTTTACTACGCCGTCCCTCATATCCTGACTCGCTTCGGGACGTTAGACCCCCATAAAGCATGAACCGTTAGCCCATTAGTGCGGGATACGCCATCGTCATCGGGTTGCTTGGGTGAGCTTTGCAGTAAATGCTGTTCCCCCACCCGTCATAAGAACTTCGGGGGCACCGCGGGAAAGGAGAACGTTTTCAACAAAGAATTTGTCAATTTCCGCAGCGCTACCCTGGGGCAGGAATTTCGCTTCAGCCTAGCAGCTCAAGTAGTAGGTTGCTACTGTTATTCAAATAGGTCAATTTCGATCGGTTGGAAAGCTCTTTGTGCTGGCTGATTTCGGTGTAAAAAAGCTCACAAAGGTTCAACGCTGCTGAACCAGATGTCGAGAGATAGTACCGGCGGTAGAAGCCCCAACGCTGGTTTCAATGCTTTGTTATTCCTTTGCCCGGCCGGGAGCTCTGGCTGTGCACGAGCAGGCGTTGCATCGAACACAATCAGCGTTCTGTTCAACGCATAAAAGTGCACCGGTGTTCTATGCAGAACCCGCCCAGCGTTTCGGTGGCAGTTCACGCTAAATATCCCCAGGTGGTTGAAATTATTCCGGAGACTTTCACTATGGCACCTCTTTCCATTCTTCTTTCACTCCATCCATTTCACTCCTTTCACTCCATCCAGTGAAGAGATTTCAAATGTTGCCGAATTAGTCAAGTACCCTATGCAAACATATAGTGAACATAAAGTGGCTATGAAATGCCGCCTGGGCGCAAAATATAACCCCGAACAAGGTAGCAATAAAGCCGAGATAATTCTTTTTCTCGATTGTCTTTGAGCGGCTGTTTGTGAGACAGTGGTCAGCAGTGTGTTTCTTGCACTGCGTTGCCTGGTTACATACTGCAGTGTGTTTGTTTACTGACAAGCATTAACTCGTGTACTCGGTTGTTTTGCATTTACAGGTGCATCATCTACCTAGATGAAACCTGCGTCAACGCAGGGCACACAAAAGAATATGTCAGGCAGGACAAGACTGTGAAGTCATCTCAGAATGCCTTCCTGAAAGATTTAACAACGGGATTGGCTAGGCCTTTGCGCAAGGGGGCCCGTTTGATCCTTGTACATGCTGGGAACAGTACAACAGGACTCGTGGAAGATGCTGCTGACTTGTTCAGAGCAAAAGAGGAGAAACACGCTCACTAACACTATGGGATCGATGGCAACTACTTTGAGAAGTGGTTCACCGACAAGCTTTTGCCAAACATTCCGGCCAATAGCATTGTCGTCATGGACAATGCTCCATATCATAGCGTGGCTTTTGAAAAAGCACCTACCAAGTCTACACGCAAAGCTGGTATTCAGCTTTGGCTCACAAAGAAAGGTGTTCCGTGGTGACAGGACATGGTGAGGGCAGAACTGCTGGAGCTCTCTCAAAAGGTAAATACACCCAGCGTTGTGTACCGCATCGACACCCTGGCGGCTACCCATGGCCACGAAGTGCTTTGTTTACCACCATACCACTGCGAGTTCAATCCCATAGAGCTTGCTTGGAGCCAGGTGAAAAGACACATCGCAAGTCGCAACAAATGTTTCACTTTGGCTGAAGTGGAAAAACTCATGCCAGAAGCACTGGCATCTGTAAGCCAGGAAAACTGGCAAAACTGTTGTGTTCATGCGAAGCAAGTTGAGGCTGAAGCATGGCGACGCGATGTGAATGCTGACGCTGAAATTGAACCGATTGTCTTCAGCATTTCTGACCCTTGAAACTTCTCCTCTGATGAGTCGAGCACTGATTTCAGTGATGAAGTTTTAAGTGGCATCGAGGAACTTGTCTGACTTCGAATTGATGTGTAATACACATGCTACCGAGGAAAGAGAGAGGACTCATCGGCATGCTGTGATCACCTTTGTGCGTGTGTGGTTGGAAATGTGAAATATGTGTGCATGTGGGTGTGTGTGTTGATCAGACTACCGAGGAAATTGTAACATGTCGATCAAATCATTGCATCATTGCAATTCATTGCATCAAATTGTATCGGGCAGTAACTTGTAGTGTAGGTGGTGAGGTGGTCGTATTAATAGTGTCTGTATAGAAGTAGAATTTGTAAGGGAGTGCGAATAGTACTTTTTCCAATTAGAATATGAATAGTGGTACACGTCGTCAATAATGAGGAGTAATTACTCATTGACGTCCACCCGAGCGCAGCCATACGGCCACAAAGGAAAGCTATACAGCTTTCACAGAAACTTCGTAGTTAAAGAAAAATTCGTCCTGGTCCGGGGTTCGAACCCGGGACCACCGCTAGACCAGAGCAGTCGCTCTACCAATTGAGCTAATCGGGACGGCAAGCTTATGGTAGGGCGAGAGCGAATTGATCAATAACTCGAAGTTTATGGTTTATGGTTTATTGGGGTTTAACGTCCCAAAGCGACTGAGGCTATGAGAGACGCCGTAGTGAAGGGCTCCGGAAATATCGACCACCTGGGGTTCTTTAACGTGCACTGACATCGCACAGCACACGAGCCTCTAGAATTTCGCCTTCAAGAAATTCAGCCGCCGCGGCCGGGATCGAACCCGCGTCTTTTGGGTCAGCAGCCGAGCGCCGTAACCACTGAGCCACCGCGGCGGGGCTAATAACTCGAAGTGGGAACAGTGTTGACCAAATATTTAGGGGAATCCCCCAAGGTGGAGTAGATCTGTAATAAGGGAGTAATTACTCATTGACGTCCCCCCGAGCGCAGCCATACGGCCACAAAGGAAAGCTATACAGCTTTCACAGAAACTTCGTAGTTAAAGAAAAATTCGTCCTGGTCCGGGGTTCAAACCCAGGAGCCCCGCTACACCGGAGCAGTCGCTCTACCAATTGAGCTAACCGGGACGGCAAGTTTTTCTTAAACCACGAAGTTTCTGTGAAAGCTGTATAGCTTTCCTTTGTGGCCGTATGGCTGCGCTCGGGTGGACGTCAATGAGTAATTACTCCCTTATTACAAATCTACTCCACCTTGGGCGATTCCCCTAAATATTTGGTCAACGTCCTCAATGTGCGCAGTTTTTGGAAGATTGATTGCAGAAAAATACGTTGGAGGTTAATCAAGCGGTGTGTCAATTATTCGAAAAGTATCTGAAAATTTGAGAGTAAATTAGATTCATTTAAAATAATTTTGAACATGTACTGTTTAATTCGTTTGACTAACTGAACAGAATTTTATTCAATGTGCTGTTCAAAAATTTCGTACATTCACACACCCCTAGGAATGGGTCTCATTTCGTGTGCGAGGGTTGGGAATGGTATGTATGGGTGTCTGATCTTCATGTCCTGAAAATGGTCTTGGTTTGGTGTTGGCTTACAGTACTGTCAATCTCTGGTCGTTTTTACATGTTATGCAGTGCCAGTGTTGAGGTAGCCAGTACTATATGTTTTGTTCTTAATTATTTGCAGGTGTGAATTATTTCAAGCTGGCTCTTGCTCATTTCACTGTGAATTTGTTTGTTTTGAGTCATGTCTTTGTTAGTACATTTGTCAGGTTTTCGTTTTAAGAAATAGTGTTGTTCGATGGCTGCACATTTTTGTTTTCCAATTTTAGAGCACTTGACTCATTGTGTGTTGGTGTACCTCCACTGCACGTGTCCTTTAATTTGTATGCACTGTGATCCATGCCGCTGACTGTTTCCAGAATAAACCATTTCTCGCCAACCCTGTGGGATCAACATTCTTTATTGTCTTGTCTCATTTATTGTTTGCTCTTTCGAAATATTTTTTCCTAGTGTTGTACAACTTTTTCTGTATTCTTACTTGAGGCTCCCAGAGCTTGGAATTCGTTTTACCTGGCTGCATTAAAATCCTGTTTGAGCAGCTTCTGCTCTTCTAGGAGAGCAGGGAAATCGAGACAAGCTTACATGCCTCTGTATTGCCCTCATGTACATTTGTGCACGACAACAAATCTGTAACTCTTGAGGCAGTACTATTTTCTGTCAATGTGTGAATCAACACCATGTTATAAATTTAACACTTAACACGGGAGAACAGGCCATATCGAGGTGGAGTGTAAAAATAATTTGACCCATCAGACAGCTTAAATATACTTCTCTTTTTCCGCATATAATAGCCAAGTTATAGAGCTCTCTTCAAGGACAAAGGAAAACGTGCTTTGCTCAAGAACGAAAAATATCTTAACAAATATTGCAGATATGCACAATAATGTTACCCATATACAGTCAGAAAATAGGCGATTAAGCAGTCTAGAATAAGTTTTCTGCGCTCCTGTATAATAAACCAGCATTCTAAATTTACAGACATCTTGCTTCTGAACTTTGCGATCAGTAAAAAATAATTGCTCTCGCCAAGTCCTTTGGGCTACTCTACAGCACAGTGCCAAAGTCGGTCCCAGACTCTTTTGGCGAAGACTGGATCAGCCTCTAACCAGTTGCACGGAACAATTCATAACATGCCAGGTACCTTAAGAGAGGCACACAAAAGAGTGTGTTCCTTGGCAACGGCGAAATCAAAAGTTGCAGACGGCCACTTGTTAATCGGGCCACGGCGGAGCACTCATCACTGTGCTAATTAAACCCGACGAATGAACGTCACCTTTCGCACAAATCTCTCGCTTGCATCTAAAAAGTATAGTCACAATGCTACAGAATCGGGAATAAAGCCGCCACTGCTGACCAAAAGCCGGTGCGAGGTCACTGACAACGAATTTGGGACAGCTCGCGTTAACGCGGTATGCATCAAATGAACAGATGCATGCAGTTCATTGCAGAACACGGCATAATATTCAAGTGATTCTGAACAAAACGAGTTTTCTCATTCAAGTCAGGCGAAATGCAACTTGAGATGAAAAAAGAATGTGCGAAAAAAAAAAGCTTCACCACGCGGGATTTGAACACACGAACCACCATTGCCTGTCGACTCTCCGGAGCGACGCGTTAGTTTAAAAAGAAACACGGCCACAGAACAGCGCGTAGTCATACACCTCTCTTTATTTTCTTTTTGCGGACTACTTCCGTAGCCTTCACAGCGTTACACTTGATATATGAAACGGAGTATAGCCCTATGCCGCAGGCCGCGCTTCTGCAAGCTACTCTCGCCTACTGAGTCGAGGAATATACGCAGCATAACCATCTCTTCGACGACGGTCCAACTGCTCAAGAAACTTCCTCCTGTGGCTTTTATGGGCCCTCTACAAGCCATGTCCTTTCCTGCCGGCTGCAGCGGAAGACAGCCTCTAAGACAGCTGAGCTTCACGGTATTAAAGAATGTTTTAGGGCACAGCTCTCAGGCGCCCGTTTCTGCGTTTTTTGGCGTCGCCGTTGTCCGTTGTGATCAGGAGAAGGTAAAAGCGCAACCTCCTCTCCTCCTTAGCAAGAAACAAAAAAAAAAAACAGCGCTGCGTGGACGGCTCTCGCCGGTGCGCGTCGTAAAACGGGGGGAGGAGGAACCCCTGGAGAGCGACTAGCCTTGTGTGTGTGGATGCCCCCTCTCTCACCGCTCGCCGACGCGGCACGCGGGGGGATTTCCGTCGATTGTTCTAGACTGTCCAAGTCGTTTCTACGCGATGTTGACAGAGAAGGCGTAGACTTGCGTGCGCTAAGAGATGCCCTCCACCTCTTCACTCGTGCGACGGCAACGGCGCCACGACATAAAGTTCCAGATGCCCCTCGAAACCACTCACGGCTTTGACCAATGAGGACAGACGCCCAGCGCGAGAAGGAGACTGCACAGCTGACACTGTGTGTATGTGCACGCCTGCCTTGGCGCGAAGAACAGACAGACGTGGAGCAAGCCTATAAGAAGGGCGTTGACCGCCCGAGCCGCCATTTAAGCTTTCGTGAACAAATTGTGTTGTGTTTGTTTGCTTCTTTGTCTTGTGGTAGTGCACTTTACATGCAATAAATCTTTTGCATTGCAATCTCTCTCAACTGTAACTTTGTACGAGTTGCAGTGTTTTGTTAATCACTTTGTATGTGCTTGTACTGGTGATTGTGAAATCCTCTGTATCGTCTCATTGCTGTATAAACTTTGTTTTGTGAACCTTTGGCTACAACCCATTCTCTGGCTTGCGACCGGCGAAAGGTGGGCACCAAGCGACCAGAACCTCTTTTCACTTGGTATCTGGTCTCCGCTGAGTTTGCCACACTGAATCGAGGGCATCTCCTTTTTGTCCGACACCGCTACCCCCCCCACGCTCTAAGGGTGTCTGGGAACGCACGCAACAAGTGCCTGAAGTTCGGTGACAAGCGCCCGAACCGGAACACATAGCCTCCGTTGGTAACTGCGACCCACCTGCCTGCATAAACAGTTTACTCTCTGCAAGTTCTTTGTCAGCCATGAGCGAGGCAACTGGTGGAAGTCCGTCTTCGGCCGCTGCTGCTAAACGAGCAGCGCCGTCGTCGGCGGAATTCAGAGGTTTGTACTTCCGTCAGCGTCGTCGAAATGATCCAGGAGTGCGCTTCGCTGAGGCACAGGTTAAGCGCCGCCGCCGAGAAGACCCTGCCTTTCACGCCGCCGAAGTGGGGCATTAATGTAGATATAAAGACAAGCGGGAATTTCTTATCACTTATGCGGAAGAACATCCTGTTCCTCTCGCTCTTAACGGCTCCCACAGCTGTGACAACCTCGCGAAATACTTACGCTGACCTCATTTTTGAGAACAAGGTATCGGCGCAGCAAGTCGAGCTATACCCATCTACTTCTCCGTCCTTAAAGCTTCCTTCATAACAATCAAAAATTGTTAGCGGAGTGTTTCTTAAGGAAGGAATATGAACGAAAGATGACAAGTTGTCTGAAATTGTACATGCATGTCTTGCTCAAAACCTTTGCCTCAATCTATAAAAAAGGTGAAACAGCTGATGAGCTGCACTCAAAGTTCGCATTAGGAAGTAACGTAATCATCGGCAATTTTTTCCTATATCCTGCGCCAAACCGCCGCCGGAAAACCCGGTACTCTACCAACCTCACAGCGTCTCTGCAGATCCTGTCCAACCTACTGAAGAAAACCAGTAATCAGCCGGCTTCCCTTGATATTGGGTATCTACATAATTCGGCTACTGCCGCAGGGCACTGCATAACATTTCAGTGGGTACCACCACCCTGTGGCATCCTGGCCAATGAAAAATCAGATGAAGCTGCCCGTAAAAGCCACCGACATCGGAGCTCCATTCGAAGTTTCTTCACGAAATTTGATGCATCCCAAATGGATAGAAGATTTGCTTCCGAAGAAACATATCAGCTATGGAGCTTGCTGACACATCACTACCAATTTCTTTCTTTCATCATTACCAATTTGATACATACGGAAAGCAACAGCCACCGAAACAAAAAGCATAGAGCATGTTTTTTTTTCCAATTTGTGGCGTTATGTCACTGGAGATTAAAAGTGCAAATATTCAATAACATTAAGACAATGCATAAGAAAGCCGAAGAAAAAGCAACCATATGCCACCGGTGGGTCCAAAAACACGACCTCCGAATTTCGCGTCCGCTGTTCTACCAACTGAGCTACGTTGATGGCTGTTCAATCTTCTGCTTCGGGTATTTATGTGAAGTGTAAGTGAACGTTGAGAGTGTTCACCAGTGCCACACTCGTCCATAGCGGCGGACGTAGTGTGTCCTGTATTACGGCGAGTGACGCGTGGCAACGTGGTGGAACGGTTAGGTTAGCTGTGCGAGCTCTCTCTTATGCTACCTATGGCATCTAGGCTCGCAGGCTCGAGGCCCTCGTTAAACTGTTAAGCCTACAATTCAAGGGAAAAGAGATGCTCGTTATGACATACATGATGGAAGCCAACAGCCACCGAAACCATGAAGCATAGGGGATGTTTTTTACACTTCGCATTAATTAATTGGATAGCTATAGTGTCAATATTCAGTCCCTTAAAGGAAACTACTAAGAAAGCAGAAGAAAAAACAACGACATACCGCCGCTGGGATCCGAACCCACGACTTCCGAAGTTTCTCTGTAGGTAGTCAAGTGCGCCCGGAGCTGAGGTTGTAGTACCACTATTTGATTTGCACAGAGCAAACAGGAAGCCGTACGATAGCAGCTAAAAGCGGAAATTGAGTTTCCGTTGAGAGGTCAAATATTTTAGTACTATTGATGCTTTCTGTAGAAAGGAAGAAGGAATTTTCTTTTTTACTTAATTTTCAGGAATAGCTGTTCTTACCCAGCTACCCAGGTCGTCGCATTCTGTGCGTCAGCGTACGCTGCGGTTGGCGTTGAAAAACAAGTACCGTGCGCTGACCCCTATACAATACGAGGCATAATCAGTGTAAGCTGGCTCGTGGCGTGTTTAATGCAGTGACGACGTCGTGCATATTGGTATAAAAATTCTGTTTCTGTTACTGGACGGCTACAAAAAGCGCTCTATGGTCTGAGAGATATCTGTGCACGAACTGCCACAGCTTGTCTCGTTTCGCGTTCGCGGGCAGTGTCCCGAATGTGCACCCTGCGTCTGACCCGGCGCACGTTTGCGTGCTCTTGTCTCCTGCTTACATGTAGCGTCTCGAAAACCACTCTACGCCACAACATTTAGTGCATGCTTTCCCCTCCTCGCTAAGCAGCTTAAAGTCCCACGCAGCCAGTGGCGTAGCCAGAAATTTTGTTCGGGGGGGTCTCATGCTGTAGCGTGGCCTCCTCATAGAATTTGTGGAGGGATCAAACAGAAGAATGGTAACTGCATTGCCATTGCCACTGACAAAGCCACTGTGTATTAGATAACGCTACGCACTGTCTAGAAAAGTGTAATATGCATTTTTTAAATAAAAGAATATGTTCGTATGCCATAAAAACCTCGGCAACATAACTGATACCAATGCTTCCATATTTTTGCGCATTTAATAACTAAAGAAAACATCACACGAAGTCTAGAACTTTCTCAGTTTGAAACCAGCAGAGCAGTGTATGCCGCTGATATGAAAACGTATTAAAGGCCATGAAATGAGCAAATAGAGGATAAATATATTAAAGAATCTTTATCGTTCAAGAACCTTAACATTTTTGTACATACATATGCAACGGCCAGGGAAAAACTCAACGACTCTGTCCTTTGTTTCAGTGTACTGCGCAGAAGCAGTTGCTACCGGTCATGTATTGCGAGTAACCGCACCGCAAGTTTAGTCGCAACAGCGATCAGTTGTATAAACGTGGAGTTCTGCAAAATATACCTTGGAAGTGCGAAGATACAACTTGATAAAAGACAGAAAAGCGTCACTGGAAACAAAGCAACTGCATGTATATACAAAACGTCGCAACAAGAAATTTAAATACACGTATGTCTCCATTAATGTACAGTCTTTGTCAAAAGTAACCACGCTACATCGTTTGCGTCTAGCTTGTACAGTAGAGCCCTTACAGCTTCCCTGAAGCTGAAATGGTAGTTTATTTATTTATTTATTTATTTATTTATTTATTTATTTATTTATTTATTTATTTATTTATTTATTTATTGTACCCTCAGGGCCCGAAGGCATTACAGAGGGGAGTGGGAATACAAAAAATTTCAGTCTAAACAGCAACACAAGAGAAAACAAAAATAAACCAGGAATACATGACAAATTGAAAACACAGGAAGGCAATAAAATTAGAATGCAGTAGGGATATTAAAACAGTGTGTAGACAGTGAAAGGCAATTTTTATACAGTAATAAACGACACATACTCAGAAAGAAACATTAAGGACTTGACGAAATGCATTGTTATCAGAAATACCTGCGATGTCGTGGGGAAGGTGATTCCAGCTGGCACAAGTTCGAGGTATGAATGAGTCATGAAAACATTTGGTGTGACAAGATGGAATTCCAACTTTATGACGGTGATCAACGCGTGCTGATATGTAACATGGTCTTGACAGTAACTTAGGATTGAGAAAGCTGTTGTGGTAAATTTTATGAAAAAGACACAATGAGGCTATTGATCTGCGGTGGGAAAGAAGTGGTAGGGACAAACTTGATTTCATGGCGGTTACACTGCTTGTTCGGTGATAATTAGAAAGAATGAAACGGCATGCGCGGTTCTGCACAGCTTCCAAATCTGAAACAAGTGAATCGATGCCAGGGCTCCAGACAGATGCAGCATATTCTAACTTGGACCGTACCAATGTTTTATAAAATGAAGAGGGGTTTATTGGCAAGTTCGAAGGACTGGCAGCGAAACGATGGCACAGGCTGTTCGAGTAGCGGCGGCACCAGAACAGAACCAAGAGCGAGCTCGAGCTCTCCACGCGCGCGGCCGCCGGAATCGGAGGACGCACAAATCGCTTCGTCGTCGTTGGTGCTGGCGCTCTGCCTTCTTCATTGCAACTGCCCCGGCGAAAACAGGGAGCCATCCTGGCGACTCAGGGCGAGCAGATGACGACAGGGTCGTAGTATGGTTTTAGCCGGCTCACGTGAACAATTTCGCGGCCGCGACGGCGGTGGTCCGAGGAAGGCGTGACCGGTTCGACTATGTAGTTCACAGGTGAAGTGCGCTGCACGACACGGTAGGGACCGAGGTACTTAGCCGCAAACTTGGATGCAGCCGGCACAGACAGCCAGACGAGCGAGTCAGTTGGAAAGTCATGGGTGGGCTTGCCTTGGTCAGTCTCATATTTGCGGAGGCTTTGAGTGGCGGATGTCAACGAGCGAGCCAGCTGGCGGCACTGCTCGGCATGACGGGCAGCGTCGGAGAAAAAGGTGCATTCAGAACTGTCGGGGTTGTAAGGAAGGATAGTATCC
Organism: Amblyomma mixtum; assembly: GCF_055824585.1. Taxonomy (NCBI): domain Eukaryota; kingdom Metazoa; phylum Arthropoda; class Arachnida; order Ixodida; family Ixodidae; genus Amblyomma; species Amblyomma mixtum. The sequence continues at coordinate 122,576,514 of NC_143013.1, forward strand.
AGAAGACAGGAAGGTTCACGGCCGTATAAAAGAAAGTAAGGGGAAAATCCGGTGGTGGCCTGGGAAGCAGTATTGTATGCATGAGTTACGAATGGTAGGACTTGATCCCAATTAGTGGCGTCAGAGGAAATATACATGGCGAGCATGTCACCAAGAGTCCGGTTGAATCTTTCAGTGAGGCCGTTCGTTTGTGGATGATAGGCGGTGGTCGTGCGATGAACTGTGTGGCACGCATCCAGAACCTCGTGAACGACTTCGGATAAGAAAACGCGGCCGCGATCGCTGAGTAGTTCCCGAGGGGCCCCGTGGCGTAGGACGAAGTGATGAAGGAAAAAGGATGCGACGTCGCGAGCAGTAGCCGAGGGCAGGGCGGCCGTCTCCGCGTATCTTGTGAGGTGGTCCACGGCTACGATAATCCAGCGATTCCCGGCAGGCGTGCACGGGAGCGGACCATACAGGTCGATGCCCACGCGATCGAAGGGACGAGCTGGGCAAGGCAATGGCTGTAACGGGCCGGCGGAAAGACGAGGTGGTGACTTCCGCTGCTGACAGGCGGTGCACGAGCGTATATAGCGGCGGACAAAAGTGTACATTCCGCGCCAGTAGTATCGCTGACGCAGACGCTCGTAGGTTTTCAGCAATCCAGCATGTGCACATTGTGGGTCGGCATGGTGATGCATACAAACATCAGAGCGAAGGTGGCGAGGGATGACCAAGAGCCATTTGCGGCCATCCGGGCGATAGTTGCGGCGATACAGTACAGAGTCTCGAATTGTGAAATGGCAAGCTTGACGACGAAGTGACCGAGGGAACGATGCCGTAGACGGTGCGCTGAGGAGGTCGAGGAGCGAAGAAATCCATGGGTCTCGTCGTTGTTCGAAAGGGAGATCCGTGGCGGTGAGAGCGGCCAGCGTCGAGTCGGATATGGACGAAACGGGCGCAGGAGATGGCAAAGGTGAGCGCGACAAGGCGTCAGCGTCGGAATGTTTGCGGCCCGACCGATACACAACGTTAATGGCATATTCCTGCAGACGAAGGGCCCAGCGGCCGAGGCGTCCAGAAGGGTCTTTCAGTGTAGCCAACCAGCAGAGGGCATGGTGATCAGTAACAACGTCCAGGGGGCGGCCGTATAAGTAGGGACGAAATTTTGTTAACGCCCACACTATGGCGAGGCACTCCTTTTCTGTAACAGTGTAATTGGCTTCCGCTTTGGTGAGGGCACGGCTGGCGTAAGCAACAACGTATTCGGAAAAGCCCGGTTTACGCTGCGCAAGGACTGCCCCGAGGCCGATGCCGCTGGCGTCGGTGTGGAGCTCAGTAGGCGCGCTGGGGTCGTAATGGCGAAGGATCGGTGGTGAAGTCAGAAGACGACGGAGTGTATTGAAAGCATCGTCGCAGGTTGAGTTCCAAGCAGATAGCTTGGTGGGACCATTCAAAAGCTTTGTAAGCGGCGCAATGATAGAGGCGAAGTTGCGCACAAAACGGCGGAAATACGAGCACAGGCCCACGAAGCTTCGCAGCTCTTTAACAGAAGTCGGCTTGGGAAAGTGCGTGACAGCACGTAGCTTCTCTGGATCGGGCAGGACGCCATCCTTGGAGACAACGTGGCCGAGTATGGTCAGCTGGCGGGCGCCAAATCGGCATTTCTTTAGGTTCAGTTGGAGACCGGCGCCGGTGAGACAGGTCAGTACCTTGTGCAACCGCGTGAGATGAGTCGGAAAATCGGGCGAAAAAACGACAACATCGTCTAGGTAGCATAGGCAAATATTCCACTTTAGTCCACGCAAGATATTGTCCATCATTCTCTCAAACGTAGCGGGAGCGTTGCAGAGTCCGAATGGCATGACGGTAAACTCATAAAGGCCGTCAGGTGTGACGAAACCGGTTTTAGGGCGGTCCGACTCAGCCATGGGCACTTGCCAATAGCCGGATCGGAGATCCAAGGAAGAGAAGAACTCGGCTCCTTGCAAACAGTCGAGGGCGTCGTCAATACGTGGTAGCGGGTAGACGTCCTTGCGCGTAATTTTGTTCAGGCGGCGGTAGTCAACGCAAAATCGAATCGAACCATCCTTCTTTTTGACCAGCACGACGGGAGACGACCACGGACTAGAAGAGGGCTGAATAACGCCGCGCTGCAGCATGTCGTCAACCTGCTCAGCGATGACGCGGCGCTCCGGAGGCGACACACGATAGGGCCGCTGGCGTAGAGGGGCATGAGTTCCGGTGTCGATGTGGTGGACAATAGTGGTCGCGCGGCCCAGGGAAGTTGTCTGGTGGTCGAATGATGAGCGGAACTTGTTAAGCAGGGCGAGGAGCTGCTCGCGGTGAGGTGGGTCGAGGTCGCTGGCAACTGAGCGGTGAAAAATCGCCGAGGACAGCGGGTCGCAGGTAGCGTTAGGCAGCGTGAGGGCGGCGATTGGTGTACTTTCGGAAAGAGCATCATCGTCGAAGGGTGCGATCAGGTCAACGGGTTCAACATGTCCAAGGCACTCTCCACGGAGCAACCTGAACCCAGAGGGTGAGGGATTCGAGACGACGATCGCGGCGGCACCGTGGCGCATGTCGACGACGGCAAACGGAAGAGGAAGGTGTCGGCGAGAAGCAAAGATAGGCGAAGGGGCGAAGAGTACAGGCTCGCAGGAACCAGAAATTGAGGAAACGGGAACGAGCACGGCACTGCCGGGGGGAACATCGGTGTCGGCGGCGACAACGCATTTGGCACCAGAGCAAGGCGGCTCTTCGTCGACGGGCGCATCGCAGAGCATGGAAAAGGAGACGTGAGCACGGGCACAGTCTATGACGGCATGGTGGCGCGATAGAAAATCCCAGCCAAGGATGAGGTCATGGGAGCAAGAGCTGAGCACTAAAAATTCGACGACATATAAAACGTCCGCGATGACGACACGTGCCGTGCAAGCGGCAGAAGGATGAATGGGCTCGGCGCTAGCGGTGCAAAGAGAGAGTCCAGAAGTAGAAGTGGTGACTTTACGAAGTGAACGGCAGAAGCTTTCGTCTATCACGGAAACGGCAGCACCAGTGTCCACAAGCGCAAGTGCTCGAATGCCGTCAACTAACACGTCTAAAAAGTTCGGTGGTGAAAGGCGAGGTCTTGAGCAGGTCGAAGTGTGCGCAGTTCGTGCCCCCAGAACTGCGGCTCCTAGTTTTCCGGGTTGTCAGTCATGTTACGACGCCGCATAGGTGACAAAGACCGACGACGAGGGGAAGGTGACCGATCAGAAGGGACGTGGGGCCGGCGTGGCAAGTGGTCAGCAAAAGCCTCCCCAGGCAGCCCTGAAGGTGTGCGAGCGGCGCGAGACGGGTAGTAGTTCGGCACAGCGGGCACAGGCGCAGCCAGAACCTGACGACAGTGGCGGGCGACGTGGCCTGGTAGACCGCACGTGTAACAAATCGGCCGGTTGTCAGCAGTGCGCCAAGAACTGTAGGAAGCAGGCGCCGGTCGGAGCCGGGGAGCACGAGGTGTAGGCGGCGTTGTCCGGACGTATGGAAAAGCCAGTGGTTGCGGTGGTAGGGCGACGGCTTCGGCATACGTGAGAGGCGCACGCATAGGGGCAGGCGGCGTAGCAATAGGAGTGCCGTAGCTCAAAGGTGCAGCGACGGGGGCCCCAGGTAGCACACGGCAGCGGGCCAATATTGGAAATCCACTGGCAAAGCGTGGCCCTAACTAGGCCCAGAGTTGCCAGTGAGCATCCGATATTGGTTGTGCCACTCCTTAGCACATCCAACAATGGCCCTGGTTGTCCATCGCTTTACCAGTATTGGCTGAGCCATAATTAGATCCTGGCTATCATGGGCCAGGTTAGCCAGGATTGCCCCACTGTTTGCCATTGCTGGCTGTGCCATCATCGAATCCTGGCTATCATGGGCCATGTTAGCCAGTGTTGTTCCACTCTTTGCCAGAATTGGCTATGCCATTTCCGGGAGCTGGCTATATTGGCCTAGGATTGCCACCGCTTATCCAGTGTTCAAAGTATACTGGCAAACGTTGGTAAACATTGTGTCATCCATTAAAATGGGTTCAAAATTATTTTTATTGTCGAGTACCATATCGGCAGTTCATAATTTTCGAACGCGCTAAAACATGCGAGTTCAAAGATTTGGTTTTATTTATTATTATATTTTAACCGAACACTTTTGCACTTTGTGAGCAAAGCTACCCATGATTCCGTTGGAAAAGCTGCACTCTGGTTGCGCAGTGAGCAGCAATAATACGTTTAGGAGAATTGCGATCGAAGTCCTGTTGATCAGAATTAACGTTCTGATTACACCCGACACGCCTTCAACAAAAATTGTCAACAGGTGCCTTCAACAAAAATCAAATAAGTTTCATTTGATTAAATTTTTGGAATAAAAAAATCACTTTTTTTTGTTCGCTCTAGGAATTCACTGCCGCAGTACGCAGCTGGTGTCTGCTTCAGGGAGATCGCGATACAAACGTAATAGATTAGAGCAAGTGCATTCGCTAAACCGAAATTGTGCTCAGTTTTGGCAACGTCCAGAAACGAAGCAGTCGCCTCGTAATTTCGAATTATGCGTTGCGCTCGTGAAATATTAGGCGGATGCTTCATAAACGCACGCGGACACGTGCTAAGCGATTCCTACGCTTCCCTACGTCTTGCCCTGTGATCGCGCCTTTCCCGTGTTTTCTGATTTGCTATTTCCTTCCTTTTCTGCAAATCGTTGTATTGGAAATTTTTGTTTTTGACTATTTTATTCTTCTGTTGCGTAATTTGCATTGGGGGCTATATAGCTCTTGCTCACGTCTTTGCATATTTACTCGCAGGTTCTTTTTTTCTTTCGAACATCACCTTTATTGATGAAAACCATCGAAAGTAGTTGCGAACCACAATTCAACATGCCTTTGTTTGTTTTTGCTTTTTTTGCGCGAAACTTCCACCCCAACAAACAATTTGAGGATTCTTCGACGACCACTGAATAAATGGACTGACAACTGGCGTTAGACGTATCTTAACCTAGCTTGTTTGGCGCATGTACGGTACATGAAACTATGAAAGAGCGCGCATTCTGCTTGGATATTTTTTTTGCTTTATATTTTTGTTATGTGGTAACATTTTAAGCTATCTTGAACTGACAGAAGCCACATCATACGGCCCCACAAAATACGCGAGTGTCTCAAGTCGTTTTGGCGAAATGCATCTTGAAGCTCCAAGTTTTTCACTTCAAAATTTTCAGGCTTTTGCTGCAGCTTTGTAGCAATACTTTGACGCTTCCGTGTTTCCCATCCACTTCTCTCTTGTAGATATTGCTTTCTGTACTGCCTGTGGCCATGTGACTCATTCTCCAAAAATTCCAAACCCTTTTCACGTGTTCTGGCCTCTTTCCCTCTCTCTTTCAAGTCTTCAAGTCCAATATCTCCCCACCTGTTCTCCCGGCCGTGCCCTTTTCCAGGGAGCGGGCTAACCCCCCACCCCGCGAAGCGCTATTTTTTCTTTTTGGTTGTCACTTTCTCAAACCTGTTTTCCCTCGCACGCAGCTACGCGCTTCGCTGTTCCTCCACCTCCCTGTCTCCACCTTTCAGCTCGAGGACTTTTCTCGGAACCACAAAACCTGTTTAAAGGAAAATTACTCTCTCCCCTCCAGCCAACCCCCCCCCCCCCCACACACACACCATCGTCTCCACTGCTCGTCTTGGAACCGCGCGACTCATCACAATAAGACATTCTTGACTGCACGGCGGAGCTCAACCACGTGCACAACCAACGCGACGAAAATGCATGCACACTCGAGCTAGTACCGTTCATAGTCTGTGCACGCGAAAAGCCACACTCATATATTAGGAGAGCTCCGACGCTGTTCGTACCGCCTGCAAGATCTTTTGTAAGTACTAAAACTCTTTTACCTTGATATACGCCTGGAAGTTAAAGTGGTTTTTGTAGTAAATGTTGCTTCGACTACATGCGCCTTTATTTTTTAGGCAGGAGAAGAGAGCGAGTCAAAAAGCACGAGGACGACTTCTGTGTACCCACTCTCATTGCGAAATGGCTTGCTTGACGTCGTGCGCAGTGGAATTGTGGCCGAATGGTGAGAATTTAATTTTTCGTCTTTGGTGAGATGAACTCACTAAAGATTCACTACTTTGGCTAACAGCGGGTTTGAACTCATATGACTTGAGATAGGATGCATTCGGGAATATGTCCTTTACCGCTTATGCACGACGGAAATCAGAACCGCTTAATTAATTTTCCACTGCAGACTAGTTGGTAAGGATATGTGTAATACTTTCGTAGTGTTTCTTTTTGCCTTCTACTCTTGCAGACTCAATAGAAAATCCGCAATTACTGGTTAAAGCTTTTGCCCAAGTTCTCTCGCAATGAGAAAGGGCATTACTCTGGACTATAAGACTAGTATTTTTGTGTGGTTTTCAAGTTGCAGTTTCGAATCCAACTATAGCATGCATGCGAAGCAACTAAGGTAAAACAAAGGTGCCCTGAGTTCCTCGCGTTCAGCGTATTTCGTCAAAAATCGCAAGCCGCATTTTTAACCCCATTAAATAAAACTAATCAAAAATGTTGTTTTGACGTCCATGTGGAAGAGACGCTACAACCTGTGCATGTTTACTGGAATAAAAAATTACTTCGCAATTTAGAGATACGAGTTATATTAAAACAAAATAATACATTAATCTGTTTTCAATATCACATTAATTTGCTTATCTCGCATTGAATATATTTACTGGGAGTGCGACACGACGCATTAAACTAAATTAAACCATTTGGTATAAGGGAAGTTTAGTAAATTAAATTCCACTTTGCGCAACTAATGTGGTGCTGGTTCTTAAGAATAAATTAAAAATTATCCTGTAAAATATGTTGCTAGTGTCTTCACGATGACTGTGTTTCACAAAATTCGGTGTTATTTAATCATTTTTGTTTTTGTTCTGTTATGGCCATAATTCAACTTACCATGACATCATGCATCTCTTTGCAGGCTTGGCGCTTCGTGAGGCCATCGTGCAAGAACTGGACAGGAATTTCTTTGAATGCAGTCCAGCAGTCCCCATGCAAGTGGAGTGCAACGATTACTTTGGATATGACTGATCAGTTCAATGGAGGACAGCTCCGTTGAGCGCTTTATGGATGCCTTAGCCGTGCCGCAGCAGCTTGCCGAGATGCTTTGTCCAACCTGATCGGCACGCACCAAACTTGAAAATAAATTGTTTTCCCACAGCCTCTGCCACCATGCTCTTGGGCCCCTTTTCTTTACTCCCCACGGTGGCTGGTGGTAGCGCAAACCATCCTGTGTGCGCTAGAAGCGTGATTCTTGTAACTCAAAGCAATAAACGGGTCTTTTTTCTGGAATTCTTTCGCAACCTCATTTATGAATATTTGCTAGGTAGAATGGTATGTATGTACATCCATCCACAGTGCCGGTCATTGCCGAGTGGGTTAATTGCATGTGCCAGCGTTCGAAAGCTGGATGCCATTATTCGAAAGCTGGAAACCATTATTCGAAAGCTGGAAACCATTATTCGAAAGCTGGATGCCAATATTCGAAAGCTGGAAACCATTATTCGAAAGCTGGCTACCAATGTTTGAAAGTTGGCTACCAATGTTTCAAAATTGGATGCCAGTATGAGACCTTTGCTGGTCCATGCTGCAGAACGAACATCGGGACTGCGTTGGCCGCTTGATCGGCCGAGCGTTGGCCCAAAACTGGCATGAAAGTAAGGCCAATGTGTGAAGTGGTAGCGCTCGGCACAAATGCCAGTGTAGGACCGATGTTCGTGCCAAGTTTTGCCAACACTTGCGCGACGTTCGGCCAATGTTGTTGTGCTGCCTGGGGCGGTCTGCATCGAGAGGAGGTTGACTTCAGGAGCCAGTGGAGCCGGAGCCGGCTGCCGACGAACGGGAAGCGCATCGGCTACCTCCTGTGCTATAGTCTGCCGTATCTCAGGGGTCAGGGTATGGGGCGTAGAGTGCGCGCCAGAGAGTAGCGAAAGCTGCCGGGCCACGTCATGACGCACGAAGTCTTTGATGTGATCCAAAAGGTCACTATTGACGGCCAGGCCGGAGATGGACTCAGCAGGTGCGGGCGGGCGACGAGCGTTAAGTCGCTGCTTGCGCAACTCGTCGAAGCTCTGGCACAGGTTGTACACGGAGGCGACGGTTGTGGGACTTTTGGCCACCAGCATATGGAAAGCGTCGTCGTCGATGCCCTTCATAATATGGTTGATCTTGTCGGCCTCAAGCATAGACGGGTCGACACGCTTGCATAGATCGACCACATCTTCGATGTAGGCGGTGAAACTTTCACCCGCACACTGAACACGAGCGCGCAAGCATTGCTCAGCGCTAAGTTTACGCACGGCGGGACGGCCAAAAACTTCGGCAAACGTTGTCTTGAAAGTAGGCCATGTTGGAATATCAGCCTCGTGATTGCGAAACCAGAGATTCGCGACGTCGCTCAGGTAAAATATTACGTTGTTTAGTTTCATGCGGTCATCCCAATTGTTGTGACGGCTCACCCGCTCATACGAAGCCAGCCAATCCTCGACATCCTGGTCGCAGTGCCCGTTGAAAACGACGGGGTCTCTCTGCCGGACGGCACCGGAGCAAATGACGGGCTGCGATGGGACTGCTGGCTGCTGGCTTTCGTTGGTCGTCGCCATCGGAATTGTGCGGCTGCGGAGCTCCACGTTGGTAGTGTACTAGGCGAACCCGCACGCTCCACCAAATGAAGAGGGGTTTATTGGCAAGTTCGAAGGACTGGCAGCGAAACGATGGCACAGGCTGTTCGAGTAGCGGCGGCACCAGAACAGAACCAAGAGCGAGCTCGAGCTCTCCACGCGCGCGGCCGCCGGAATCGGAGGACGCACAAATCGCTTCGTCGTCGTTGGTGCTGGCGCTCTGCCTTCTTCATTGCAAAAGTAATAATTTTATTGAACTAGATGAACGTGAGAAATTTCTGCGAAGGTACCCAAGCATGCGATCAGCGTTATTTATTATGTATTCAACGTGAGTTTTCCAAGACAGGTTACAAGAAACGTAAACACCCAGATATTTATAACATGACACGGTTTCGAGAGACACGTTGTTAATGTGATAAGAGGAAGGGGCATTAGAGAGACGAGAAATGCGTACATGTTTACACTTATTAATGTTTAGTTGCATGTTCCAAATAAAACACAAGTCAAGAATCTTGTTAATATCGGATTGAAGACAAGAGACATCATTATCATCTTTAATTTCGCGGTAAATAACACAATCATCGGCAAAAAGATTAATTGAAGAAGAAATGTTAGCCGGTAAGTCATTTATATAGATGAGAAAGAGGAGGGGCCCAAGAACTGACCCCTGAGGCACTCCGGAACGGACAGGCAAAGAATGCGAGTTTATATTGTTCGCTGTTACGAATTGTGAACGGTTAGAAAGAAAGCATTGTAGCCATGCAAGGACATTAGGGTCTATGTTAAGATTGCTTAATTTAAGAAAGAGAAGCTCATGCGAAACAGTGTCAAACGCTTTCGAGAAGTCCAAAAATATGCAGTCTGCCTGAGACCCGTGGTCAAGGATGCAATGAAGGTCATGTGTGAAACATATTAGCTGAGTTTCGCATGAAAAAGACTTACGAAAACCATGCTGGGCAATGCTGAAAAAGGAGTTAGATTCTAAAAAAGAGATGAGATGAGAATATATGACGTGTTCCATGATCTTGCACGGAATACTAGTGAGCGATATAGGTCTAAAGTTATCAGGAGAATGTTTATTTCCGGACTTATGCAGTGGAATCACCTTCCCAATTTTCCAATCATTGGGAATACAACCTGTTATAAGAGACTGGTCAAACAATTTAGTAAGAATTATGGAACAATAGAACTTTGTATTAATTAAGAACTTCGAATTAATATTGTCAACACCGCAGGAAGAGGAAACCTTAAGATTTTCTATGATGCACTGGATGCCTGACGCGTCGAATATAACTGGATCCATAGGAAGAGCATCAAAAACAGGGCACACGCGATGAACAAGAGAAACAGTGCTAGAAAATGCCGCAGCAAATGTATTGTTTAGAACAGAAGAACATTCGTATGGAGGAAAGGCAACACCATCAGAAGAAGTAAGTAGAATTGTGGAAGCGTCTTTCTTATTAACTACATTCCAAAATTGTTTAGGATTATTGACCAGCATAGCAGGCAGGGTGTGGTTAAAAAATGTGTCCTTTGCGTTTTTTAGCGCACCTTTGTACTCTGCAGCTGCGGAAAAGTAGGCCTCCCATCGTTGTTTAGAATTAAACAACTTCGCAGAGCGGAACAAGCGCTTCTTTTTATTGCAGAGTCTTTTTAAAACATTATTAAACCAGGGTGATTCGCGATCGCACTTCAGAGATCTTAATGGTACAAAAGTGTTAATGAGATGTTCAACGATATCCTTGAACAAATCCCAGTTAGTGTAAACAGAACGCTGTGAAAAGCCTGGTAAGTAATCGTCCAAAAAACGAGCTAGTTCGCAGTTAATAGCGTTAAAGTCAGCCCGTTTATAATCTCTAATTTGTTTAGTCTGACTAACTCGGATAGATACAGGAATTTGTACATCAAAATGGAGCAAAGAATGATCACTGAGACCTGGTAGGTAAAAAATCGAAGGGATAAGATCAGGCACGTTAGTTAGAACAAGATCTAAAACATTCGATGAGGATAAAGTAGTTCGAGTAGGTTTAGAGACTAACTGCGAAAGATTGAAATCCATACAAGTTGACAAAAACTTTTTACACTCCGTAGAAAAAGAGCTGAGATAAGGTGATGTATTAGTCCACACGATACTAGGGTAGTTAAAGTCGCCAGCTAAGACAATAGGTGTACTCGGAAATCGTACAGTGATCATGTTAAGGGAATCATGCAGTTCATCAACGAATGTTGGGCTCGAGGACGGGGGACGGTAACATATACCCAAAATCATTCTCTTAAAACGTACACTAAGTTCCACCCAAACCAGTTCCAGGTTAGTTGGAATATTAATAGGCGTTGCTACAAAGTTTTCCGCGACAGCTATTAAAACACCTCCTCCAGATCTCTCACTTCTGTCAGATCTAAACACGTTATAGCGTTTTTTACAGTCAAATAGTTCAATGTCCGCTATCTTGGAAGAAAGCCATGTTTCGGTTAGTAAGACATCAGCATCACACGAATCAATGATAGGATTAAGTTCATCCCGCTTGGGTAGTAAGCTTCGTATGTTGGAAAAAAGAAAAGAAAGCGAGTTGCCAGTATCGGACACCGGCCCACTGCCCCTCGCGCAGCCCTACGGCGCGTAGGTCGAGCCAGAGGTACCGTGATTTGACTGCTGATTGTGGACTGGCGAAGGAGACAATCGATCAGTCTGCTCAGCATGTGACGAAGCAGCGCTACCGTGACTCGAGTTACTATCAAGAAAAGTTGCTGATGCCCGAAGATTAGCCTCCATGAAAACGCAGTCGCGAGCAGGGTTATAACTGTAGCATTTCTTCTTAATGTACAGTTTGTTGTACCTAAGCTTGTAAAATGAGTCCTGACCCTTAGCGAACTGAAGCAGCTTTTTCCTGGCCTGACGCGTTTCTAACGAGTAATCTTCACTTACGGTGATACCTTCATCTTTAAGTTTGGCTGACTGGGATAGAATTTGTTGCTTTGTTTTAAAGGAGCAGAACTTCACGATGACCGGGCGACATTTATCATCCCTAAATGTACCAATCCTATGAGTACGTTCAAACGCATCCTTCGTAAGCGCCGGACTGAAGCAGTTAGAGATAACGCTCAAAAGCTTGTCTTCCGTTCCTTCCCATGTTTCCGTTGGACTGTCACGTAAGCCAAAAAACAATAGATTGTCTCTTCGCTGCCTGTCTTCAAGCTGTGACTGACTAAGCCGCAATTTGGCATTCTCGCTAATCAGGTTATCAGCGAGTTCGCGCAGGGTCAGCAGCTCTTGTTGAGCCTCGTCAGAAGCAGACGCTTGAAGTTCAACTGCCGACAGCCTCGCATCGATATCGGAGATATTCTTTTTCATAGATTCCTGATTTTCTTTTATTTCAGATATGGAAGCAATTAATCGTGGCTGTTCGGTTTCCATTCTAGCAGTGCGTGAGTTAACGTTCTGTAATAAAGTTAACACGTCATTAAGCTTTTCCTGTACAGAGTCATCCGTTTCACTGTTCTTAGAACGCGTACCAAGGCCAGGGTTAAGTTCGACATCACCCGACTGCAGAACCAGCTGAGCACACACATCAAATGACTGCACAAGCAAACCTAATAGCACTTGTGGGCGTGGGAACAGCACAAGACAAACATTGCTAGATTTCTTTGCAAACATAGGAACGTCATTACTAACCTGCATGAACAAACGCATGCTGTCAAGCAACCGTGCCACGATGCTGTTCACACGCCCACTGGAAGGCGCGGGCCGCTGGCGTTCGTTTATATCCACAGGAAATGGTGATGTCGTTGGCGATGAGCTGAACTTCTGCGAAGGAGCCACGGTCCAAGAGGGTTGCCAGGACGGGTCATATGAAGCCAGGTCAGCATAACAGCAGTACGGAGCAGGTGCAATCCAAGTGATGTCTGTTGGAGCGGTAGATGCCACGTAGATCTGAAGATATCCCGCTATCTGCATGAACAAACGCATGCTGTCAAGCAACCGTGCCACGATGCTGTTCACACGCCCACTGGAAGGCGCGGGCCGCTGGCGTTCGTTTATATCCACAGGAAATGGTGATGTCGTTGGCGATGAGCTGAACTTCTGCGAAGGAGCCACGGTCCAAGAGGGTTGCCAGGACGGGTCATATGAAGCCAGGTCAGCATAACAGCAGTACGGAGCAGGTGCAATCCAAGTGATGTCTGTTGGAGCGGTAGATGCCACGTAGATCTGAAGATATCCCGCTATCTGCATGAACAAACGCATGCTGTCAAGCAACCGTGCCACGATGCTGTTCACACGCCCAAAGGTAAGAAGTGGTAAGAAGTGGTAAAGGTAAGAAGTGGGGGTCTTCTTCTCACACCTTTCAATCTTTAGGAAAGCCACAAGGGCTCCACTATACAAATTAGAAGCAAACCATGCAGCCTGGTTACTCTTGACAAAGACGGTACGTATCCAATCAAAAGTCACTCTATATAACTCGTCAAACAAGGCAAATAAACATCTTGCGCAATCACAGATATTAAACTTTGCACACGGAAGGACAGACGATCCAGGCAAGAACAAAACTATGATAGCAGAAGTCGCGATATGTACGTGGGCCACGCTGGGGTAGGCGACAGTTTGAAAATATTTCGAAGGGGTGGGGGCTGAAGCCCCATAAGCCCCCTCCCCCCCCCCCCCCCCCCGTCACAGCGGTCTGAAGAAAAAGGGCTCTCAGTCCATGACCTCGTTAGTCGCCGCTATCTTCTCGGCACGATCGATAAGCCGGCGCGGTATGGTCGGCTCCGTGCTTAAAGGGAATCTTCCCAAGGGGAAGGGGTGCGGAGGGTTATGGGTGGGATGCAGCCGAATGGGCTAATGCAGGCCCAAACGATACGATACAATGTAGGTCGGTGTTCTTGGCAGCTCGGGCGTTAGTACGGGTTGATGGTGGGGAAGAACTAGTTTTTTATATAGGTTGGGATACGTGTGAATTTGAAGTTAACGCCATGCCACAGCTTCGACCTTGGTCTGTGTTGGGTGCGGTGGTGGCACTGTTTTTTGCGTGCGATAATATTCGGTGATGTAAGTGTGAGTGTGCAGAGCCGCGAAGGTGCCCTCTGTGTCTGCTCTCACCTCCGCTTCACCCTACAGCGCCCGGAAGGTTTCTGCGCGGGTGAGTGCGTTAGCACTCTCTTTGCCGGGAAGGGAGGCTTGACCAGGGGTCCAAACGATGCGCACGGAGGGGAATATATCGGGATTGACTATTGAGAGCGTGCGCGCAGCCCGAAAAGATAAAGTACTTTTCGCGAAGGTGCGGCACGCAGTCTGTGAGTCTGTAATTATTGTGTATGTCGGACAGGCGTGGTGTTCCTCATGTGTGGCCATGTGGTGAATGGAAGCCAGTGCTACCACTATGGCGTCTTCTCAGCCGTCCAGTTCTAGCTCATGCCCCGAACGGGGCCCGTAGTCTGAATTGAGCCAGTGGCGTTTGCAACCGCTAGTCTCTTAGCGTCTACACCGGGCGGGTATTTCGCCGCATAGGCACCTTCATATGCTCGCCCGAAACGTAACTGTACGGATGTGGTCTACCCCTGGAGTTTGGACACCCCGCTCTCACCACTTCGACCTCTTGCTTCAACTTCATGTACCATTCGGCCTCCCCCGCGGTGATACCTGTAGCAACGGAGTTGTCCGTTCGGCGTTTTAATCACTCGCCACCACACACATTCTTTTTCTACAACACAACAACCACCATTTATTTACATGGATGAGAAAAGGCGGCACACTACATCACCGACCACGGCTAGTCCACAACACCACACACACTCCTAACACACACCTAACCCACACTGACAACCCATCTCCGTCCCCACCGCGACCGTCCCGACCCTTTCCCAGAAAGGGCATATAATTCCTCCGAGGTTGTTGTGCGGGGAGGTTAGGCGCGTTCGGCGCCCACTGGTCTCAAGGTAAGGGGGCTACCACCGTCCGATCTAACACTCCCCCCCCCCCCAGAATGCGTGGAGCGCATTCTGTGTGTGTGTTCTGTGTGTGTGTGTGTGAGCGCAGGAATGTGTGTTATTCTCCCTGCCGTTGAACACCTTCTCCCCTCTCCCGAGCTTCCACAGCAGGCGGGGAAGGGGTTCTCTAACTAGCACCAGCTGGCCGACTTTAGGCGAAGGAGCCTGCGCTTGGTGCGTCGCGTAAGCCGATCTCAACTCACGGAGGTATTCCGCTCTCCAGGCCTCCCAGAATCGGTACTAGAACATTTTTCTCTGCCGCCCTAACGAACGAAGCATCTCAGGGGTCTAAGCGGGCGGCTCCCCATCCGCCGTCGGCAGAGTCGTTAGCCCTCTCCCAAGGAGAAAGCTTGATGGGGCTAGGGGGTCGCCCTCTCCGACCTCATTGTACACATAAGTCAATGGCCGAGAATTTACCACGGCTTCAATTCGCCAAGGATGGTGGCTAAGCGTTCAGCTTCTAGGCATTTCTTTCCAATAACTTTTCTTAATGCCATCTTCACTGAGCACACCATCCTTCTATAGAAACCACCCCACCATGGCACCCGGCCAACAATAAAGCGCCACTCAACTTCTGCACATGCACATGCAATATGATCCACGACATCTGGGTGGCTCAGCGTATTCCACAGTTCGGTCAGTTCCTTTGCTGCTCGCTTGAAGGTCTGCTCGTTGTCCGAATAAATGGTACGGTCCCGTCGGAGCTCTCAGTGGCGGAGCACTGAACCGCTGACAAGAGGCACAAGCACAAAGCACCGTTTTCACGGGATCTCCGCCGCGCAGTTGCACGGGTGTGTCCCTCTCTGCGACGTGCAGCATTTTGCGGTGTCCGTCGATTGACAGGAGAGCGGAACACCGATGGTCCTTCAGCAGGACGATGGGGTTCTTTTCGTGGCTTCCATGGTAGGCCAACTTCACACCTGTCATTGTGTGCAGTGATGCCGTTCTCAAACCTTCGTACCACTTCGTTCTCGCTTGGGTTTTCTGCGGGTTTGTCGTTTTCCTCTAATGTGGCCCGCAGAACGGTCGCCTGGGCGCAACTCAGTACCGCGGAAGACGAACTGCTCTTTCCGTGCACCGCCCATCCGAACATCGTCTCCGACGCGGTCAGGCTGCCTTTTAGACGACGAGTTTGGCCTGTCACCGCTCCCTAGTAATGGTCCGATACGATCAGAATATTAACTGAGCGGTGTTCTAGCTCGTTCAGGTCGTCGCCTAAACTGCATCCAAGGTAGTCTAATTCTTCCATGATGCTTTCATCTGGGCTTGGGAGATCCTGTTGACAGATAGTCGGTGTTTCGAGAGCGTCGATCTCGTACCTTCTGTTGTTTCGCCTGCTTCGCAAAGTCAGCCGAACCCTTCGAGAGGTACGTTCTTCTTTACCGCCTCCAAACACGCCGACTGTTAAGATTTCGGTACCGAGCAGCTTGCAGTTCAGCTCCTTTGATAGCTGTTCAGTAATAAAGGAGCGCTGGCTACCAGTGTCAAACATCATTCTAGTCAGTTTTCTCTTCTTCTGACTATCGGCCCATGCTGTCACAGTTTGGAGCAGAACCGCTGGTGTCGCGCCACACTGCGTTGCTAGTAGGCTCACTGGACTAGAGCTTTCGTTTACGTCCTTCTGTGTCTCATGCGATCGAGCGTCTCGCCGGTCGGGAATGAAGCTCGGGTCGCACATCGTTGAGGCATGCCTGCCGCGACACTTGCTGCAAGATAGCGTGCTCTTGCACATCCTTGCTGTATGTTTTGGCCTCGTACATCGGAAACGTCGGCCGTGCTCCCGTAGCATGCGTTTCTTCTCCGACAGCTCCTTTGCGGTGGTGCAATTCTCCGTTGCATGCTGTTTTGACTTGCACAGGAAGCATTCCACGTCCTTCATTGCGCCATGCATGCCTGCCGCCGACGAGTGTCGATGCTTGCCAGGACAATCTGCACTCCTCACCAGTTCATGCGCATGATTGCGGGACATGGACTTACCAGTTGCGTCGTTGTGTTGCTCATTGCCTGCCTTTTCTCGGCACTCAACTTCGATCCGAAGGAATTCCAGAAGTGCGCGCAGCTCTTTCTCATGCACCGACTCTGTTCTTGTCTCGGAGCTAGTGTCGGTGTTTGAGGTGTTGCCGTTGCTGGAGCCCTCTGCGTCCTTCGAAGCCATCATCCTGTTGTACAGCAGGCTCAGGTCGGTCGGAAGCGCCCGGAGCACAAGAGGGTAGAGCATCGCGCAGTACGATTCTTCGCCCACATCCAGTGCCTTGAGGCCTGGCATGTGACCCTGAAGGCTGTCGTACCAACGCCGCAGAGTGTGGGCACTGCCTGTCGATGACACCTGTGCGGCAGCCATGAGGTCTTCCATCTGGTCCTGGATGAGGATGGCTTGATTAGCGAATCGCTGCTTCAGGATGTCAATGGCGTGGTTGTAGCACTCCGCCGTCAGTTGTAACCCCTCGATGGAAGACGTTCCGTCTGCTGTCAGGGCAGATCGCAAATACTGGAATTTCTCTGCTGGTGATAGGTCCGAATTCTTGTGGATCGATGTTTCAAATGGCTCCAAAATGGCTGCCAATTCCTTCTTTCGCCGTTAAATTTCAGGAGTTCCAATTTGGGGAGTCTTGTCTTGGCAGCCGTTCTTGTCGTGCTTCGATCTTCGTTCAAGTTGCTGCCCACGTTCGTTCCGTCTGTGCTGTGTTTCGCTGCAGACTTCAGCTTGGCTAGAGAAGTCACGATCTTGTCGCCGTATTCGATGATGGTTGCAAACTCTGCGTCGGCTTCCTGTTCGGTGATCAGAGGCTCGATCGCGGTGTCTACATCGTTCAGTTGACGTTGAGTCAATTGCAGACGCTCGATAGTAACCTACAGGTCCTCGGCATTCGGCGCGGTAGACTTCAGCAGTGCTTCTGCCTCACCAACCAGACGCGTTGCTTGAGTTGGCAGGGCCTTCCTCTTTCTCTTCGAGATCTCCATGTCTTTCGAGGAGTCGATCTTGGTGATCCGTTGATGTTGCAGAATCGTTCTCCCGGGTTTGGGCACCAGAAATTAATGTAGCAACGGAGTTGTCCGTTCGGCGCTTTAATCACTCGCCACCACACACATTCTTTTTCTACAACACAACAACCACCATTCATTTACATGGATGAGAAAAGGCGGCACACTACATCACCGACCACGGCAAGTCCACAACACCACACACACTCCTAACACACACCTAACCCACACTGACAACCCCATCTCCGTCCCCACCACGACCGTCCCGACCCTTTCCCAGAAAGGGCATATAATCCCTCCGAGGTCGTTGTGCGGGGGGGTTCGGCGCGTTCAGCGCCCACTGGTCTGAAGGTAAGGGGGTAATGCCCTGTGCGGCTACCAACGTCCGTTCTAACAATACTATGCTGTTGTGCCGCCTGTGGCTGCGAGTGGCGTTCACAAACGCCTATTCCAATCTCATCGCAATGGCAGACTCTCCAGCGTGTGAGCAGTGCGGTTGTGATGAAACGATCGGACACCTCCTCTGTGACTGCCCTCGTTTTGAGCGAGCGCGGTTTCCTGACTGCTGCTCTGTACCGCTTGGACTCGCGTCCTCTAACAGGGTACAACATTCTGTGGCCTTGGACACAACCTTCCTCACAAAGAAAAGCGGTGAAGGCGCTCCTGAGATTCTTAAGGGACTCGGGGTTGTATTCCCGTCTATAATCTTTAAGTTTTCAGTGCGCGCCCTCTGTCCCCATGACATAGTGGTCGCTGGACACTTGGAAAACTGATTTCCTTGCCGTTCTTTTTCCCTTTTCCCCTTTGTTCCCCACCCCAAGTGTAGGGTAGCCTACTGGGGATCGCCTGGTTAACTTCCCTGCCTTTCCGTTCATTTCCCTCTCTCCCTCTCTCTTGGTCAGAGCCGTATTGAATAATGATTGAGTTGACTGTGGCTGTCCACCGGCTGGCGTTGAGCTCGAGGTGCATGTTTGTTGTGACTGGCGTGACTGTGTTGTTAGCTGCGAGTTAGGTCAGGATGGCGCGGTACCTCTGCGGCAACGGAGTCGTAGCGTCCGGGTAGCCGAGTAGGCGCAGGACGGCCCGGCCTATTCTCGCGTCTCGAAGACGCGTGAGCTGGCCGATCCTTTGGGCTTCCACCAGCTCTTCTGCCGAGTTGTGTATGCCCGACTGGAGAAGGCAGTGTGTCAAAATTTACGGGGGAGTGTGAGGGCTGTCGACCGCCGATCGCAGCAGGAAATTCAGGCGATTCAGCTCGCTTCAAATTAGTCTTTGATAAGGTGCGTTGAATGTAACAGAGCTATTTAGCAACGCCTGCTAGGTTCGCATGGTGTCACTTCACTTGAGCCCCCAGCGTCTGCTGCAGATGCGGTGGATCAAGTGTGTACATTGATCCACCGATCCACCGAAAAGATGCGATGGGTCAAGCTGTATATTGTAGGCCACCCAGCCGCAAGGCTGTAGGTACAGGTCCAGCACCGGCAGTCGGTCTACTCTAAAGATGGGAGTTCCTTCGAGGTGGACGTCGATATCGGGGCCGACTATCGAAGACCGTCAATATCGGTGCCGACTACGTGGGTCCTCGAGCGCGCACGGATAATAAGCAGTTTTGACTTTTAAGGTGCGCACATAAGCCGCCTCTCAGTAGCGTAGTTTTGCGTCACCTCTATGGCTTCTTGAAGGCTATCTTGGATGTGTTCATCCAAGTCCCTTCATCCATATCTGATGTTGTCGGCGTAAAGGGCATGCTGCAGATCAGGTTTCTAGAGAGCAGGGGGGGGGGAGGCCAGCCATCGCAGCGTAAAACAAAGTGGGCAATTGCCTCGAGGCCTGCGGGGTGCCCAGACCTGAGAGGCGGATATGCTCTTAGCGGTTCCTTGCCACCAAAGCAAGGAAGCTTCGGACGCCAGTGGAAGGCGAAGGACAGGAGACGGCTTTTCACAGCAATTTTTTTCACAGCTAAAATTAGCCTGTGCCGTTTGTTGCAGCGTCACATGCGAAAGAACGCAGGCCTCTCCACTCAAAGATCCCTCTCTCGCTCCTCAGACAGACAGACAGACAGATAGACAGCAAAATGGAGCCTGAGCAGACAGACCTCCATACTCACCATAGCTATAAAGCGGTATCACTGGCTCAGAAAAAAGAATACGCCTATGCTCGTTCCTTCGGGAGATGCTATATGCGAATGCAATGGCTGTACCAAAGAGGCGTGCGTAACTCTCGCCCACGGAAAACGTGGCGGACACTTCAGCTCCGCCTCTGAGGGTACGACGCGATAGAGTTAATGGGCCCCGTCGCCGGCTCCTCCTGCCTGCGATGGCACGACACTGTTTCCATATTATGTAGGAACAAAAACAGGACGTACTCATAAAACCTCACTTTAACCAAGCCGTACAAAAGTCGCTGCAAAACAAGTGCACTGGATTCCTCCCCAGATCCCCGAAGAAGTGCTGATACCCCAATTACAGCGCTTGGGGAGCGTTAAAAAGGTGCTCCGTGAAAAGTGGAGCCCGGTGTGTGAGCGCTCGGGCGGCTCTCCTGGCTCAGAAGCTCATAAACCGCTTCTGCGGTTCCGCGAAATCCTAATTCATTATTGCGACAGCCACCGTCTCTACCCAGTGCCTGCCAAGGGGCTGAGTAAGGCGGAGGAGCGAACTCTGCGGCGCCTGCAGACAGGAACTCTTCTCTGTCCTGCCATAGCAAAACACTTCGATCCGAACACAGATGGGCGCTGCCCGCACTGTGGAGAGATCTGCGATATCTTACACATGGTGTGGGCATGTACTCAGAATCCCCACCCTCCCCCCACCCCCACCCCCACCCGAGAGGCATGGGAGACTGCCTTCCTCAACTGCTCCACACTGGAGTCTCAAAGGGCTCTAGTAAAGCGGGCGCGAGACGGGGCCTCGTCGTGCGGTGTCCTGGACTAAGGATACCGACCATGTAGCAGGGTTTTTTGACCCTCAAACTCTCTTTGCATATTAATGTTTATCACCACCACCACCGTGAAAAGTGGCATCGCCCGGGCCACAAACATATTGGTTCACGTACGCGATTAGTACAGATCACACCGCAGGAACCGACATAGCTTGATGGGATTCCCCGCTAGGTCACCATCATGGCTGCCTTGTCCTAATCGCAGTGCCGGCAGAGCACCACTTTGTCTTTAATGTCGGGAAACTAGACATCTACGCCGGCAATGTTCAGCCTCTTGGTGGGATGCTTGTCGCGCTATCGGTCACCAGGAAGGGGTTTGCGTCCAGTTGTCCGCTGCCAGAAATAGGCAGAACGCTGCCAAGCAACCTTTAGAGGATAATTTCGATGCAGAAGACATGAAACTCATGGCACTGCCCCAAGGCTTTCCAGCAGACAGCCGCCATTACTCCTGTGATGATTTAGCTCTACAGCATACCGAGAACGCCGCTTCCTTCCTACAGGAAACAGGACAGCGACTCGTCGTAATAGCTGGACCCCCACACTCTCTAACTTAGATGGTTGGTGTTTGTGTAATCAGAGACGAGAAGCATGTGCAGCACACGCCGAAGTGGTGGATGTGGCGCTTCAGACAGCAAGCACCCCAACAGCCCCAGTTAGTGGTGTCGACGAACCTGCGGTCCTTTCAACAATCACGGAAGCGAAAACTCCGAAAAACCGAGAACAGGAAGGGACACTTAAGCTCCACCGTAGGGTATGACGCGGTAGCGTAGTGGGTTAATTCCCATACATGCAAAAAGTCGTTCTCTACCTTTCATTCATATGCATCTGGGAGTCCTCATACCACTCCTTGCGCAGTGGTGCAGCGGTCGAACAATGTGCCACTGGCGTGCCACGACAGGCAGTCCCAGTGGTGGGCCTTGTGCAGTCCAGGATGCTCTTCTCGAGGACCAGTCATTAATTTAACTGCCACCTCCCACGGTGCCAGTTTGATCACCATCCCGTGGACAGGTTGTGCGCTGGCACAAAATGACGTGACCTAGGTGTTCCACCAGCAGCCTATGTTTATCTCTGGGGGCAACCGTCAGAGATGGGCCCGGGATTTTTCGGTCACAGAGCCGACGCAGGCGACGCCGGCACCGCACTTTCTGCGTAACGGTGGTCTTTAGCGCTATCGCGTTAAAAACCAGCCTCTGACCAACAGAAAGGGCTGCGGCTAGCGAGGGCAGAAAAAAGGCTGCCGGAGGGAGCGACCGGAAATGGCTCTGCCGACCAAAAGGACGACAGCGACAGCAGGTCAGGCAGCGCAAACCTTACTTACTCCATCTATGCCAATGGCGCACCCAGCTTTACGGAGGGGAAGAGAGAAGGCCTCCACGCTGTAAGCCGAGAAAAGCCCTTGCTGCAGCCAGCGAGCCGGGTAAGGTAGGGAGGGGCACCGCTCTTGTAGTGACAGGGTGCGTTAGTAGTCCGTTAAGTTCCTCCACACAATGGCTGCTTCTCTGAAGTCTCTCAAAACTGGTCACCTTTAGCGTGGTGAGCCTCATCAAAACAAAAAGGAAATGATGGCTCCTGGATCTAATTAACCAAAAATATGGATGTCGCCCTGCTACAGGCGACAAAAATTTAAACGCCGGATGACGCAAAATTTTTCGTCGGTTGCTTCGGAGCGAGCATTTCTGCCTTGTCTACACTCTTTTGGGAGGCGAGCTATCGCGTTTTGTGGTATTCACGCTCCAAATGAGGCTGCGGCATATTCCGAGCTCTTTGGAACTCTCCGCCATTTTCTTACCCGGAGCCGCATACTTTGGGGTGGGGTGGGGGGGGGGGGGGACTTCAAGCGCGTCCTCAACGTGACCGATAATGCGGGTGGGTGAGGCGGAATGCATGCGTCGGCGCGGCTGCTCAGAAACGTCTTGAGTGACTGCGGTCTGTCAGACGTGGCATTACGACAAGCGTGGTCAACGGCGCACTGTACCTGCTGGGGAGCCATGTTTCAGGGTTTCTTCGATCGCATTTACGCCTCCTCTGACGGGGGGAACGCTGCGTTCGCCGAAGAGTTCGGACGTGCCTCACATGTGCTCCGTGATTTTGGGGTCCTTTGACCCGGTTAATCCCATCGGACTATCGAAATTTTGGTCGGAATCGACGTCGGAAGTGAAGAGGACCACGAGGATACCAATTTCAAGCCGGTGGGTCCATTTTTTCGGATTTTATCCGCATTTGAAGTTCCCACGTGGTCGGCAAGGCGTTAAGTACGGGGCTCCGCGGCCTTCCCGGCTTCGGCCCGCGGTGAAGACGCATCGGAGCGATGTCCCGAACGAGAAATCCGAGCTACGACCAACCCGTGACCTTAGGACCGACAAGATTTTCGGCTGAATCCCAGGAAAACATGGAAGAAGACTTCCACGACACCATCGAAGTGGCCCACATGCAGCAAGACCGAGACGGCCTCGCTGCAGCAGGGATCCAAGCCCCGGGAAGCAGCACCTCACCGATCCAACGCTCACAAGTAAGCGGAATCGACAGAGAAAAAGAAGACGACTGGATAGTCGCCATGTCGAAGAAACAAAGGAAACGCCAAGATGGCGGCGGCAAGCAGCAAGTTTTGGCGGGAAACGGCCTAGATTGCGCGCCTTTTTCAGGGGCGACGAAGAACGCAGCTGGCGCGCCAGCTGCGGCGGAGAAGAACGAGAGGGAGGGAGCGCCGAGGCGACGCCTGCCTCCGCTCCCCAGAGACGACTTTAAAATCGTCCTCCGGCCGAGAGGACTCGCAGTCAGAGACTTGCACCAACACCACGTGGCGCGGGCGGTAGTCGCGGCTACCGAGCGGGGATGTAAGGAAGAAGACCTGATCATCCGGCTGCGCAATGGATCGAACATCATAATTGTGAGCACCAGCAACGAAGAAGCGGCCAAGAAGATTATGCGCATCAAGCAGCTGAGCTTCGGAGGCAAGAACTACGCCGTAAACGCACACGTGGCGGCGCCGGAAGGCACGCTACGCGGGGTGATCCACGGAGTGGATCCGGAGACTTCGACCGAGGAACTCAAGGCAAGCCTCAGAGTTCGCACGCAAGGCGTGAAGATCCTAACAGCCAGAATGCTCGGGAGATCCAGCACGGCCGTCATCACCTTCGACGGCCCCACCCTCCCGAAGCAAGTTCTCTACCACAGCGGAGAATTTTGGTGCTACCCGTACCGGCCCACGAGGCAGGTATGCTACACCTGCGGCCAACAAGGGCACCGAATGGACGTCTGCCCGAATCCGGAGACTAGGGCCTGCAGACAGTGCGGACTCCAGAACCCGGCGGCAGACCACCAATGCACACCCAAATGCCTGCTGTGTGGCGGCGACCACGTGGCGGGCACGAGAGACTGCAAACAGCGACTCAAGTCGGCGAGCGAGCTGCGGTGGGGCCCCCTGCAGCAGCAACGCCGTAGCCGGGGCCGCAGCCGGGGAAGAAAACCAAGATGGTTTCGTGACGAGAGTCAGGAGTCGGGCCGGAGCAGCCGCGGGGGCAGCCGGAACCGGAGCCAGAGCCGGGGATCCGCAAGGGACGAGTCCTTCCCACCCTTGGGCGGCAACGGCAAGCAACAGCAGAAGCAGACGCAAGGGCAGCAACAGCAAAAGAAGAAGAGCGGCGGCGTTAAGGTGAGCTGGGGAGACGGCCCTCCTAAATCACTCTTTGCTCCGCACTCGAACACAAACAACACACAAACCGCACGCGAGAAACAGCTAGCGGAGGAAAATAAGACACTTAAATGTGAACTTGAGCAGCTTAGGAAGCAGCTAAGCGAGGTTATCAGAGAACTACGTGAATCGAGGACAGGCTATGCACCGCCTAGGACTCAGACCCCACCGCCTAGGGCGATGGAGACGGGGCAACAACACCACGAGGAAGGGACCTACAACGATGAGCTTAAAACCTTCATGATGAACATGCAGAGGCAGATGCAAGAGCAGATGCAGCAGTTAAAAAGCGAAATGCAGCAGGGACAACAAAAGTTTGCCCTGTTAGAACAGAATGTCAGGACGCACATCAAGAGCCAAAACACACAGAGAAAAACCAATGATGCTAGAGACAGACTACTTAACGAACGCAGGTTCGGCACAGAAACCCCCAACGCAAACAATGGTAACCCATCATGGCAGAACGCCTCCAACAATTAGAGATGTGGCAGTGGAACTGCAGGGGGTACAGGCAAAAACAAGGCCTCCTGCAGCAATTCATCTATGCCAGAGGAACCCCACCAGACGTAATTATGCTACAGGAAACAAACTGCACCCCTACGCTTAGGGGCTACACGTGTCAGGAAAATGGCCGTACGGCAACTCTCATTAGCAAACAAGTAGTAGCCATAGCACATAACGAAATAGAGGACACCCGGATCGAACACGTGATCACGGAGATAATCCCCAAAAAGAAAGCACGATCTAAAAGCACTTATATTATAAATCTATACAGCCCGCCAAGACAGAAAGATGGGGACTTTATTAGGCTCTTTACGGAGGCGAAAAAGTTAGCGGGGAACAACACCCTAGTAATAGCAGGTGATTTCAACGCCAAGAGCTCGAGGTGGGGCTACCATAAAGACGACAAGAAGGGACGTGGCATTTGCGCTGCAGCAGAACAGGCAGAGTGCGAATTGCTAACCGACGAACACCACCCAACTAGACAGGGGAACAGCGTCAGTCCAGACACGTGCCCTGACTTAACCTTCGTAAGGGGCGCCAGACAAGCAGAATGGGAGAACCTGCTCGAGAACCTTGGAAGCGACCACCACATAATAAGGATCAGCACAACCGCAAACAATATCAAGCGGAAAATAGGCAAGGTCCGCCTAACGGACTGGGACGCCTTCAGAGCACACTGCAAGCAGATCAAGGGCGACATTGTATCTGCGGAGGAGTGGAGCCAGCAACTCAGACAGATCCAAGAACTCTATACTAAAGAGGTGGATAGAACCGAACAAACTCCGGAGGTGGACAAGCGGCTCCTCAAGCTATGGGAGGCGAGACGCGGGCTCACCAAGCATTGGAAAAGACAGAAGTTCAATAGGAAGCTAAAGATTAAAATAGCCGAAATAACTAAACAAGCGGAGGAGTATGCAACGCAGCTGGCTAGGCAAGGATGGCAGCAATTCAGCAACGCGCTGAACGGCACCCTCAGCACGGCCAGGACGTGGCAGATCATCAAGTCCCTCATGGACCCGAGCAAGAACAAATCAGAAAGCGGCAAATCGATTCAGAGGCTGGTGCACCAGTACACGGGCACGGACGAACAGCTACTCGAGGAAGTCCGGGTCAAATGCTACGGCAGAGACCAGGTCGAAAGCTACCAAGAAGAGTACCAGGGCGAAGAGAATCCAACCATGGATCGGCCCATAACGAGAGAGGAAGTCGTCGAGGCGATCAGGTCGGCAACAAAAAACACAGCAGCGGGGGCGGACAGAATCAAGAACTCGCTCATAAGAAACCTCAGCGATGGAGCCATAGATCAGCTCACAGCCTACTTCAACAAGCTCTGGCAAGAAGGAACAGTGCCGGCCGAGTGGAAACACGCGGTAGTGGTAATGATCCCGAAGCCAGGCAAGAAACTCCAGGTCGAGAACCTCAGGCCGATCTCCCTCACGTCGTGCCTGGGCAAGATGTACGAGAAAGTAATCACAAAAAGGATCCAGTCGCACCTAGAGAAGAACCAACTGTACCCAGACAGCATGTACGGGTTCAGAGCCCACCTGTCTACGCAGGACGTACTACTCCAACTCAAGGAGGAAGTACTCGAGAAAATGCCGAGAAGTGGCGAAAACGTTGTCATGGCCCTCGACATAAAGGGAGCCTTCGACAACGTGAGCCACGCCGCCATCATGGAAGGCATCAACAACACCAACTGCGGG
The DNA here is from genome assembly GCF_055824585.1 of Amblyomma mixtum. Taxonomy (NCBI): domain Eukaryota; kingdom Metazoa; phylum Arthropoda; class Arachnida; order Ixodida; family Ixodidae; genus Amblyomma; species Amblyomma mixtum. The sequence goes on from NC_143013.1 coordinate 122,602,978, forward strand.
GGAAGAACCCACGACTACATCAGGGCCTTCCTGAGCGACAGAACAGCGACCGTGGGACTAGGCGAGCTGAGAAGCGACGTCTTCACCACGCCTTGCAAAGGAACACCCCAAGGCTCCGTGATATCGCCCGTCCTGTTCAATATGGCGATGCTCGGGCTAGCAAGACGACTCAAGGAAATCCCGGGCATCCAACACGCGATGTATGCCGACGACATCACGGTGTGGGTCACCCAAGGATCGTTAGGGGAGAAGCAAGACAGACTACAAGAAGCTGCGACCTGCGTAGAGACCTACGTCAGGGAGAGAGGCCTGAGATGTTCGACGGAGAAGTCGGAAATCATCAGGATCGGAAGAAATCCTACCAAAGCCTCGCTGGAAGTAGTTATAGAGGGGCAACTGATCCAAGAACAGAACATGGTACGAATCCTAGGCATGTGGCTGCAGAGCAGCCGAAAATGCAGCCATACCATCAGCCTGCTGAGAAGAGCCGCGGAGCAGGTTGGCAGAATGATCAGTAGAGTCTCGCAGAGAAGGTACGGGATGAAAGAAGAAGATACCCTCAAACTCGTCAACAGCCTAATCGTTAGCAGAGTTATGTACTCCTTGCCCTACCACGCAACAACAAAGGCGGAGCGAGAGCAAGCCGACTGTATTCTCAGGAAGGCATACAAGATTGCTCTACACCTGCCCAGAAACGCATCAAACGAGAAGCTACTCCAACTCGGGATCAGCAATACCTTCGATGAGCTTGCCGAGGCTCAATTGGGGGCACAACTCATCAGACTCAGAGGCTCCTCTACGGGAAGGGCGCTCCTGAGAAGGTTGGGTCGGAACACGTGCGGACTGGTAGACAGATACGCGGACGTACCGGACGACCTTAGAAAGACCTTTAATGTAGGACCCCTGCCTAAAAACATGGATCCTAACCTACACGAGGACAGACGAAAAGCAAGGGCCGAGCAGATAGAAAGGAGGCTAGGCCGATCAGAGAACACAGTCTATACGGACGCCTCCATGTACGTACATGCAGGGAAGCGCTTAGCCGCTACGGTGGTAGTTAATAGCACAGGAGACATGGCCACATGCACCTCAGTGGAGGTCGTGGGCATAACGGAGGCCGAGGAAATTGCCGTCGCGCTGGCGGTAGCAGAAGGCTATAGGAAAGGCCGATCCCTAAACATCTTAACAGACTCGAAAGACACGTGTAAAAACTATACGAAGGGCAGAATTAGCGGCATGGCCCTCAGGATAATCAGTGGGGCAGCAGTCTCTGCTGAGAAGACACCCATACAACACATAATCTGGGTCCCAGGCCACGCAGGCGTAGCGGGGAACGAAAGAGCAGACAGCCTAGCTCGAGGGCTTACATACCGAGCAGGCATGTCAGATGTTCTGGAGCTTCAGCTACTAGCATGCGAGGGGGGATACACAGAGACATTACAACTATACAGGGGGACTAGATTCAAGTACCCACCACCACACAAAGCCCTCACGAGGGAGGAAGCAGTCGGCTGGCGTAGGCTACAAACAAACTCCTTCCCCAACTTGTACATCTATAACAAGATGTCACCAACACAATACAGAGCAAACTGCCCCTGGTGCGGCGACACACCCACACTATACCACATCACATGGGAGTGCGAACGAAATAAAGCATTCCACCAACACGAATTCCCGAGTTCGGAGCAATGGGAGAGCCGGCTCACCAGCAGCGAGCTCGCGGCCCAAAGGGCCTTAGTGCGGCACGCTACTGATGCAGCGCGACTCAGTGGAGCCCTGGACTAGGGGCCCAACCTTGCTGAAGAGAAGCCTCAAGTCGCCGGCGCCACGAAAGACGACGGAGGCTTCGAATCCGCGAATCTCTTAAAAGATCTCAATAAAAGTTTTCTACTACTACTACTACTACTCCTCTGACGTGCTCGTGCGTGTTCACCACTAAGTCGCCGCAACCATAAGTTTCTCTGGCCACGGTGTTGTTTCATGCTCGTTAGATACTGATACATGTCGCTGAGAGCCGTGTTTAGAAGGACGCTTTTTATGAACAGTACTATTCTTTGTAATTACAGGTTTAAAGACAAATTCAACAAAGTTTAAAAGGAAAGGACGAGACGGCTAGGCTTACTTCTAGGCTTAGTTACGGTGCAGTGGCATTTGTTTAAAAGAAAAGTCGAAAGTATCGCCGCAGAGATGGGCTCGAAAATAGTCGCTTCCGATAAAAGTAAACATCGGCAGCTCAAATGCACGCTTGAATGCCTCGTCGAGGCCAACGAGTAGAGGCCCGGGGAATAGGCCCAGGGAATGTCGTGAGGAAGTTCGGAAAGTTAAGAAGGAAATCCATGCCGAGTTTGTATCGCGGTACTGAATAGCACGATTCGCAGTCGGGAGCAAAATGTGCAGTACAGGGTGCAGGCCATCGGCACTTTGAATAGGAGGATGCCGCTCGGAAGAAAATTTGGAGGCGGCCTTAGTAGCACGCTCAAGGGTACGCTCTCTCCGTCGGCAATGAGCAAAATTTACCCACACCCAAACACATTCCGTTTGGCGCCGCGCCAGCGAGCGATGTGGAGAGGGCAGCAACACACACAAGGTTAGGCGCTCTCTGGGGTTTCTTTTTCCCGTGTTCTAGCAGTGCGCGCTGGCGAGATTTCTTCAGCGCGCCCCCGGTTTTTTTAATATGCACCGAATTTTCTGACACTGCCTCTTCCCTTAAGATTATTGTGAAACAATATTCGCAAAGCAAAAAATTAACGCGCACATGCATGCACTCACAAACTCAATGGCGAATGCCAAAATACATACATCACTACAATGATGTTTTCGTTTAAGACACTTGACAGCTGCCAAAACGCACTTAAATACACGCCGCAATTCCGCAAAACATTAACAGAGCTCTCAACCCGGAGCACACAAATTGAAGGCATGCTTGCACAAATATTCCCTACTTGGACTTCCGTAATGATGAGGATCTTTACACCGGCTCCTGGTCGCAACATGGGTTTCTTCGACTCGCGACTCATTTACCATGTAAATGTGGGCTTCTGCCCTTTCCCCTTCGGAAATTTCCAGTATATACCCTTCATACAACAAGGATTCGGCCCGGCATGCACATGTGAAGAGGACAATAGACAGGTCCCAGGGCACATGCAACAAAATATATAAGCTCACAATAAGGACCGGCGTGAACACACTTTTGGTCACATTTCGGAATTTGCCATTAGGACTGAAGGATGGCTGACGCAATGTTCAGTAGCGTGAGGAACATGTCTACAACCTGCCCTGAGCTGAGCTTGGCAGGAATTCTGGGCACCTTGTCTTCATGGGCGCTTGATGTAAAAAATAGCGCACAGGGAACACACGGCACGGAAAGTAAACTCTCTTTCTTTCGCTTTTCCTTACTTCCCTCTGCGCTTTGATTCGCTGTGGTCAATCGCTGTCCTTTCCGTGCACTTCTTGCGGCTTTCTATTTGAATGCCACACCTTAGATGCAAAAAAGGTTTTCTCTTCCGCGCAGCATTTGTCTGATTTTACCTTTCTTCCTTCTTTGGTGCTTCTTTTATTGCTTGTGTGCTTGAGCTAGCACGCCCGCGCCTCCCTCGCCACTTCCTTTTCCACGGCGATCACTGCCACGTTCCAACTCACAGGATGCGGATTTCTCTGCCTCGTGGCTACCTCTTTACGGGTGCTTATGAAACTTTGCTCTCTTTATATTACCCAGGATAAGGTCGTAAATAGGCCGCTCCATTCACAGTGCAGTCAGTTTGCCGCTGTAGTACAGAGTCGGCGCGTGTACTCTAGCTTCCGGCAAACGCTGAAATGAGCCGTCCACTAGCCGCACAAGGTTCTTCGTTCCAGTGAGGTCCTTGTCCCGTACCAAGCTGCGTTTTATAATTAGAGCGCTGCTTCCTATGTCCCGCAAGACTGGCATTGATTATTTTTCCTACCTTCTCTTCTAGGACCTGCATCCTGCTCATTACGGCTACAGACCACACGTTCACTACGGCATTCAGGACTTGAACCTTTATGCCGTCCTTCAGTTCCACGAAGCCGTTCTCATCTTCTTCCCCCAGGTGGTCACCTGAGGAGGTCCGTATGCACGATACCTGAGGAACGGACTTGCCTGCGATCAGACAAGCCGCGGCTTTGTGCCCCTTCTGGCCGCACTTACAACACACTGCTGGGGTACTATTCGTAGCGCTGTGGCGGCAATTAGGTGCGCAGCGGCCTGACCTGTTGCACAGGTAGCATTTCGGTGAAGGCTTTGGGCTAAACCAGACGTCCCGGTCTTCGAATTTTTCGCCATTCTCTGGATTTGCATTCTTAATTTCCCTCAGATTTGCTTCTCGCTGAGCTTCAAGAAATTGATCGGCAAGTTTTAGCATATTGGAGAGAGTACTGGCCGATCTCTCCTTCAGGTACAGCGACAATTTTGGGTGACAGCTGCTCAGAAATTCTTGCTTGATGAGCACCTCATGGAGTGCACTGTACTCCTGTGTAATTTCTGAAAGTTCCGTCCATCCTTCAAAATAATTAGGAGACACTTTGGCGACTAAAGTGGTGCAAGGCGGAAAGCCTGAGTAATGCATTCTGTCACGAATGTGGTTGTGAATGATGATTCGAGTAAAGTGCCGCCAGCGAATGACGCGTCCATTGGTTGTCTGCTTGTGTCACTGATTTGTGATTGAGATGTTAAGCTTCGCCTGAAAGAGTGGAACGCGACAGCGTCTTGCAACGCTGCCAAGGAGTCCACAGAACGCCATCGCCCGTTCGGCTCTACGCCTTGCTCGACGGTAAATTTGTTTTTGAGGAAAGGAAAGGTATCTCTCTCGCATATCTCGGTGGACACCTGAACCTCGCCGTAAGGGAAGGGAGGAAGATGGGAGTGAACTAAGACGCCGTATTAGCTAGACGCGCCTTTGTTCATTCAAGACCATTAAGCTGTCATGGCGGAGTGGTTAGCGTGCTCGTGTCGCACTCTGGAGACCCTGGTTCGAGTCCCCAACTGGACGAATTTCGTACACGGTTTTATTGATTTATATGGTCTGACTTGAAAGGCTAATTAGGCTAATTGATATTTCGATTATTGCAATTCCATCCATCGCCTTCTGTAATTCACCTGTCAAATGTTGGAACTGTCTAGAATGTTCGACACAATGTATATGAAACGTGTAGAAACGTATATATATCTGTGGCATCCGGTTAGCAGCCTTCCGGCTGCGGCCGTGTATCTGTATTTTTCAGCCAGCGTCCGTTCCGGCGGACGCGGTTGTTGCGACGCGCGTCTTTACTGTCTTTTACTCTGCCTTCTTATCTTTCAACTCTCTTCTATCTGCACGTGGCAGCGGTGGTGGCTCGGCTTGAGCCAGTTGGCAGGCCCGTGCACTTTCCTTTTCATCCTTCTCTCAGTCGCAACCAACCAACCAACGTCTAAATCTGTTTTTTCAGCCAGCGTCCGGACGCGGTTGTTGCGACGCACGTCTTTTTCTCTCTCTTTTTATCTTTCGTCATATCTTTCAACTCTCTTCAATCTGCACGTGGCAGCGGTGGTGGCTCTGCTGAGCCAGTAGGTAGGCCCGTGCAATTTCCTTTTCATTCTGCTCTCAGTCGCACCCACCGTCTAAATGGGTTACCTGTTCTTCCAGCCACCGTCCTGTTCGGCGGACGCGGTTGTTGCGACGCGCTTCTCTTGTTTTCTTTTTTTTCCTGTCATCTTCTAAGGCATCTCTGTTTGAACGCGGCGGCGGCTCGCCTCGAGCTAGTCGGCAGGCACGTGCACCTTCCCTTCCTCAAAACGACGTCCAACTATTTGTAGTAGGTAAGCATGACTTTCACATTTCATGATACTAGTTAATGCATGGTTATGTGATAGTTAACGTGACCTTAACTAGTACACTGATTAATTAGTGTTAGGGTACACCCGCAGTGCACAATCCCACATGCTACTTCTTAACGTCACGACCATTTCGACCAATCTGAAACGAGGACAAATTTGCTAACAGGTCTTGGTCACGACAGCATGAGCCATTAAAGGCTTTCGCCTTAATAGTGGCTGAATCCCGCCATATACTGGGTTGCCGTTTCCTCAGCTATGGGCTTCCCGGTCCTGAATTTATCTCGAAATCCCTCGGAGGTGCCTGGCAATCTTTTAAGCAAAGCGGCCTTTACCTTGCTGTAGCTTGCTGCGTCTTCAGGAGACAGTCGCCCGAATGCACTTAGGGCTTCACCGCGAAGACACGTGCTAAGAACGCTAGCGCGTTTACTGCGTCTGACCAATTCTTCCTTCCCGCGACCCTTTCGGAAGTTCTAATCGCATCGAAAGAATGCGAAGCCCAAGTTAGCAGCAGTATAAGTAATGATCCGCTGGGGATGGATCGTCTGATTTCAATATACATACTTCTAACTGAGCAATGCCACGTGCCTTCAGGATTAGCGATATAAGTCCTACGTACTACTCTTACATCGGATTAAGCCAAGATCTACCTCGAGCCGCCCGAACCCACTCGCGCGAATCTTGGAACCAAGCTGTATCGGTGACCGCTAAAACTGTACGGTGCGCGCCAGCCAGTCTGGCAACGTGCTCGGGCACTTCCGGTGAGCGGGCAATAAACGTCAGTTGTTTCATGGCTACCGCACGTGTCGGTCTCTTGTATACATGGTGTCAGAAGTGACCAGTTCCCGCGCCAAAAAATGACGGAGCCTCCGGCTCCAGAGCCGTTACGTTTCGGGGATTATGTGGCGGTCAACTGGACTCGATTCAGGCAGCGGGTAGAGCTCTACTTCATCGCCACTGAGTCAACAGAACCAGGAAGACAACGCAGCAACGCCCAGAAAGCCGCCAATTTGCTTCACCTCGCCGGTCAAGACGCAATAGATGTTTACAACACCTTCGATCTTACCGCTGAAGACAAGAAGGACTACGACAAGCTAGTGCAAGCTTTTGAAGCCTACTGCCTACCGCAGAGCAATGAGACGTTCGAGCGCTGCGTGTTCCGGAACCGCACGCAAGCCGAAGGTGAGCCGTTCGAGCACTTCAATCGAGACTTGCAACTGAAATAGAAGACCTGCAATTTTGACACCCTTTGGGAATCTATGCTGCGTGACCAAATAGTGTACGGCACATCTAGTAGCACGCTGAGGGAAAAGCTTCTAGCCAAAATGACTTGACGCTCACCGCAGCCGTCGAGTGGGCAAAGGCTGAGGAAATCGCTGCCGCACAAAGCAAAGTGTGGAGTGAAGACAAAAGCGTCGACGCAGTGGGTGAGGAGAAAAACAAGCATCAGCAGCACAGGAACGACGCGCTGGGTTGCGGCAAAGAGAGACACCAAGAAAAGAAATGCGGCTACTGCAACCGCTCGCATAGGCCTCGCGAGTGTCCAGCATATGGGGAAAAATGTGCTAGGTGCGGAAAGCAGAATCATTTCGCAGTTTGCTGCAGAGCAAGAGCAGCGGATGTTAACGAGGTTGCCGAGCGGCCAGACGACGACGACGGCTTTACCGTGCTGCACGTATCTACAGCTTGCAAGAAAGCGAGCGCTGCTGATGCGCGCGACAGGGAGGTAGCGACTCGTATTTCGGGACGGGAAGTGCGGCTGAAAGTCGACACCGGCGCGCAGGCCAACCTGCTGCCGCGCGGCTTGTTTGAAGCCCTGGGAACCAAGCAGCAGCCAGAGCCAGCCAGGGCCGTACTACGCAGCTACGGCGGGAATGAAATCGTGCACATGGGAAAGGTATGACTCCCGGTTCGGATTGGCGCCGACACTCGACTAGTGGAATTCTTTGTTGTGAAGAAGGGCCGTCAGGCGATCTTGGGACTGCAGGCTTGTGAGCAGTTTGGTCTTGTCAACAGAATCAGAGCAGTAAAAAAAGATGAGGCTTTGTCCGAGTGCGTTCGCCGGCAGTATCCCAAGTTGTTCACGGGCATCGGAAAACTGAAGCGGGAATACAGCATGACTCTTCAAGATTGCGCCCGTCCAGTCGCCGAGCCAGCGTGGCGGGTACCTCACGCAATTCGATCGCGGCTGAAAGAGGAGCTTGATCGCCTGGAGGCTGCAGGCATCATTGCTAAGGTGCGAGAGCCATCTGACTGGGTAAGCCCACTTGTTATTGTTCGAAAGAAGAACGGCCAACTTCGCGTTTGCATGGACCCCAAAAAAGTGGACGAGGCTTTGAAGTGGGAACACTTTCAGCTTCCGCGCAGGGAAGAGATAGAAAGTGAACTGGCAGGAGCGAAATATTTCAGCACGCTTGACGCCAATAGTGGATTCCACCAAATCCCGCTTGATGACATGTCCTCGAGAATTTGCACATTTAGCAGTCCATTTGGTCGTTACCGGTTCCTAAGGCTGCCTTTTGGTATTTCATCGGCTCCAGAGATATTTCAAAGGACAATGACAGAGATTTTCGACGAACTACCAGGGGTACGCATCTACATCGATGACATTTTGGTTTGGTGTGCCTCATGGGAAGAGCACCAGGAAAGACTGTACAGAGCCTTGGAAACGGCCAGTGCTGCTGGCCTAACTCTTAATTGGGACAAATGTAGGTTCGGAGTGAAACAGATCGACTTCCTTGGAGACAGAATAAGTGAACAAGGCATCAAACCAAACCCAGAACTGATAGAGTGTCTAGCCCATTGCCAGAAGCCAGCTACGAAAAAGGAAGTCCAGAGGCTACTTGGAGCAGTCAACTATTTCAGCAAGTACTTGCCGAACTTAGCAAGTTATACAGAATCACTTCGTGGTCGGTTGCGGGAGGACTGTCTTTGAATGGACTAGAGCGCACGACATCGAGTGGACCCGTCTAAACGAAATGCTCACGCAAGCTCCTGTACTTGCTATATTTGATCCATCTTTACCTACAAAGCTGTCCACTGACGCATCCGCCTTTGCATTGGGCGCAGCCCTTTCCCAGCAGCATGGTAGCGACTGACGGCCTGTGGGCTATGCGTCAAAGGTCCTGACAGAGACTAGCGCAGATACGCACAGACTGAAAAGGAAGCCCTTGGAATAATGTTTGGCTGTGAGAAGTTTAATGAGTTTGTCTTGGGCCAAAGAATAACTATAGAGACCGATCACAGTCCATTGATATCTATCTCGAAGAAGGGACTCGGAGACATCCCGCCTCGACTTCAAAGGCTTTTCCTGCGACTGCTGAAATACGACTACCTGTTGCAATTTGTTCCTGGGAAGAAACTGGTTAATGCTGACACTCTTTCCAGGATGAAAGGGAAACGCTTGTCAGATAACTTCTCAGATGACCTAGAAGTACACGCCATAAGTGTCTTGGAGGACCGGGTGAGCAAGAGAACAATGGACAAATTGAAAGATGCCACGGCTAGGGACCCGGAGCTGCAGCAAATCATGGCAAAATTGCAGGCGTCACAGTCTTTGAACGGGGAGTGGAAAACGCACACCAGTGAACTCTCGGTGGTAGAAGGTGTGTTGTTGAAAGGTACCAAAGTTGTCATTCCTTCTGAGCTTCGAAAGGAAATGCTTTGTCGGTTTCATTGAGGGCATCTGGGCATAGCGAAATGCACATCACGAGCACGCAGCCTCATGTACTGGCCCAGGATGGCAGCTGAAATAAGAGAAATGGCCCTGCGGTGTCCGACTTGTCACACACTTGCTTACAAACAGCCTGCTGAACCTCTGCTGTTAGGGGATACGCCCAGTCGCCCCTGGTACAGGGTGGGAGCTGACTTGTGCGAGCATGCTGGGAAGCATTACCTTGTTGTGTACGATGCCTACTCTAACTATCCGGAGGTGGAGGAGTTGAACGGCACCACAACTACTGAGGTCATAAACAAACTATCTCGGATATTTGCACGTTATGACATTCCCCACGAAGTCTGCACTGATGGAGGTCCCCAATTCACAGCCAAGGAATTTAAAGACTTTGCAGTGATGTTTGACTTTGAACACATCATTTCCAGCCCTTATTATCCGAAATCGAATGGACTCGCGGAGAAAGGCGTACAAATAATCAAGAGGCTACTCAAGAAGGCAGGATCATCAAAGGAGGAGTTTTGGCTTGGCCTCCTCAACTATCGTGCGTCTCCGCTGGAAGACTGTGTCTCACCATCCAAGTATCTCATGGGTCGCGACAGCAGAACGCCGCTCCCGGACCCCTGCTCGGATTCAGCTCAGCAGCTCTCAAAACCTCGAAAACATAAGCAGGATACGAACAAAGGACAGCAGCTCCCGCCATTGCAGCCTGGAGACAGCGTTCGGATTAGGTCTGGAAGCAAGTGGGGCACAAAAGCTATAGTTTTAGATCTTGTGGCCTCCCGATCATACAGAGTAATAACAGAGGATGGAAGCGAATTTAGAAGGAACCGTCAAGACTTGCGAAAAACGAGAGAGGTTTGCAACCCAACATCACAACAGCTTCATCCTACAGGACGCAACGCTCGAGACGTAGAAAGTCGCCCAGTGTTGCAGAGAGCGACAAGATCCCAACAGGCCCTCATGCTTGTTGACACTCCGTTATCGAATGCAAGATCAACAGCCCCAGCAAGGGAGCAGTGTACACCATCTAGACTACTAAGACCGCCTACAGCACACTCGCCAGCAGCAGGAGAAAGGGGTTCCGCAGAGTTTGCTCCTCTCCCACCCCCTAGGCCAGCTGGAGTGCTGGGTGCAGCCGAACCAAGCGTGTCGCCCAAGCAACAAACACGGGAGCAGCCAGCGGTGCAACCTCGAGGGGGAGCAGCAGAGACTGCTACAGAACAACTACATCCTCTGGACCGACTAGAGTGGTTGGTGCAGAACTAAGACGGTCCTCAAGACTCAGAAGGCCTCCCCGCCGGTTGGCCTACCAGAATTAAGGCGCCCCGTCCTGCATATCACCCGTTCCCTATTGTGAAGGACTGACTCTATAGTCACCTTCTCAATGTTTAAACAAAGGAGGATGTATCGGTGACCGCTAAAACTGTACGGTGCGCGCCAGCCAGTCTGGCAACGTGCTCGGGCACTTCCGGTGAGCGGGAAATAAACGTCAGTTGGTTCATGGCTACCGCACGAGTCGGTCTCTTGTATACACAAGCACAACGCGAAGCTTTGTCTTGGCGCACGAAAGGCGCGAAGCGAGTGATGTTGTTACAAAGCACGGATGAGAGCGCTGTAATCGCGGCGCATCCGGGCGCACGGAGCGCGCTGTCACGTGGCATTTTTAAAACTCCGCAGGTTTTCATTTTTCCCGAATAAAAACGGCCACGCTAAGTCTATCTTGTTGGAAGTGCCTGGATTGGACAATATTTGTGGAGCTCCACAACTTTCCTGTTGACGACTGAATGTTTCAAGCTATATCGAAAAAGTTTATTTATCTCGACTAATTATTCAAATAGGACGAGCAAAGAAAATGGTAGTGTAACATTAGATAAACCCTAACAACACACATGCAATTTCAGTTCTGAAGAACGCTTAGGTTTTTTTAAAAAACCTTGGTCCAAGTTAGCTGGGGCACCCTGTATCTGGGACTGTACGGCTGGTGAGGCCGAGGAAGTACCCGTTGCTCTAGCGGTGGCGGAGGGCTATACAACCGGGAGGTCGGTAACTATACTCTCGGATTTTCAGAGAGTCTGCCGAGATTACAAGAATGGCAGGATAGGTTGCCACACGCTCCGTATACTCCTCGCATCGAAGGACATAATTAAAAACCACGAAGAAAACGACAAGATCACACACAAAAATGTGTGGGTACCGGGACAAACTTCCATGGCAGGGAACCAAGAGGCCGACAGGATAGCTCGAGGATACATTACTTTCCGAGCATCCGAGCCAGCACCCAAGAATTGCTCGGCCACGCTAGAAAACTATAGAGGCAGAAGAATGCGATATCCCTTGCCGCACAAATTTCTCAAGAGAGAGGAAGCTGTCACTTGGAGACAATTACAGACAGACTCTTACCGCATCCTACATATAAAAAAATGCACCCTACGATATACGCGGACAAATTTCCCTGGTGCGACGAAAAACCCACTATATATCACATCACATGTGCCTGCCAAAACATAGAAGTGGTCCTCAATATTGTAGTGCCGGCGCCCACATTTCGCTGGCTGGCCTCTCTGGAAACAAGCGCTGCGCGCCCGCCGTCGCTCAAAGCAGGCCCAGACTCTCTCGGACATGTCGCGACGTGCAGCGTGACTCATCCCGCCACGCCGGCGCCGACACGGACCCTTCCTCCTCCCCTCCTCTCCGTCGGTGCGGGCTCCTCCGACGCGTCGCCGGCCGTCGCCTCTCGACCATTGGTCTAATTTGAACGGTGGTCAGTGCCGTGACCTGATTGGAGGATTTCAACTGCTGGCTGCCGCAACCGACAGCGGTGGCTTTAAAAACGGAGCCGCGCTGAGCCCGCGCAGCAGACGGGCAGCAGAAGAGCCATCACGCCGGAGCTACGCTCGCCGCCGGGGCCGCTCTTCTTCTTTGTGCTAGCCCGTGGTGCTCTTGGCCCTTGTATCATGTAAAAGCCCTTGTACATATTGTACATAAAAGTGATTTTACTCACCGTCGCCTCGACCGTTTCCTGGCTCGGACACCCAGTCCCAACAGTGGTGGCAGCGGTGGGATGCCCCAGACCCAACGATATACAAAACCAGAGTGCGGAACAATGGGAAACTCTTCTCTCCAGCTGTGAATAAAAAAACTGCTGTGAAGACCAAAAAGTTCTGGTACAGCGAGCTCATTGGGCGTCAGGCCAGTGGAGCCCTGGAATGAGGGCAACCGACCATCCGCTAGAGGTGGAGAACGTCGACAGAGAAGACTCCTGGGAATAACACTAAGGAGAAAACGTCTATGAAGATGCTACAAAACCGCAGAAAAAACACAAGAGTGCAATAAAGTTTTCCCTTCCTGCCCTTTTAGGTAAGCTTTTGTAACAATCTTCGCTCCCCGCGGTCCATATATAGGGTTCCAAATTTTTGGCTGTACAGGCTTCCTTATGTGAAAGTCTTTTGCAAGTTTTCACTTCAGTCAATCGGTGTATAGGTACATAAATTCGTTGCCCTGCCAGTTGCTGCGTTTCACTCCTCTCAATATACGGTAGTGCAGCTCTCAGCGAAGCCATTGAACATGACTTCTATTTCTGAGCAAAACATTCTCAGGTAATATGATGGTGACTGAAATCACCATTGAACTATTGAAATTAAGAACGGTAAAAATGCGAATGCCGGTCATTACTACATATTTTATTACGGTGTTCTTGTTACAATGCTCTAAGATACTGAACTGCTCTATACTGAACTGCACGAACAAAATCGCTCGAGATATATTTCGAAATAAGATCAAATATGGAAAATATCAAGAAAAGACAAACTATTCGTCGCGCATTGTGTGATCACTGCTGTATGGTGTTCATGTTAGACCAGCGGATATCTTCTCGGCCAGCCCCTCAGTATCCCCTGGACCTGAAGTAGTGGTCGTTGACGGTGAAACACAGGTGCGCTGCGTGTATGGCGCCGGTGACTGCAGCCACAGTCTGCGGAGAAAAAAAGCGGACAGCGGTTTGCACGGCTCACGTATTCACAAAAATAGCAGTGCATTTCGACCATTTGCTTTGTAGTACTTACATTATTGTCGCAACAATAGACACAACCATCTTTGTCCTAAAGTTATATTACGAATTCCTTCAATGGGTGACAGTCTGTTCCTAGTTGGGACAGCAACGAACCCCAAGCGTTCAAGGGAGCCACAGTGTGCTCCGCAATTGAATGCGCGGCGTAGAATCTATCTCACGTCTAAACCGGTGAATTGTTAGACCTCCAATTTCGCGCACAAATAGAATTTCTTGGGCAGAATTGTTCTGTGCCCCATTTGTTCGGGGTACTTGCCGGAATCAATATGAAAAAGTCGGATATTCGCATGGACTGTGGCGATGATGAAATGAAAATGGGCGCTTTCACAGCACTTGCACCGGTGGCGCCATCTCGTTTGTAGGCCGTGAAGATTCAGCAAATGAGGTGGGAGAATGTTTTGCGGGAGGTATGACGATGCTGTACGACGAAAGTGTTCAAACTTAGTGCAATTTTGGGCAAACTGAGCTTTCTGTAATCGTTGGTAAAGAACTTGCTGAAGAGTCTTCAAGGCTCCCGCAAAATACCCCCAAGAAAAACTTTCGTTTCGGCGAGTTGGTTCATCTTTGAACGGGTACGTGCTTGCGCGAAGAAGACGGGCAACAAAGAAACACACACGACTTATAAAGAGCGCAACTTCCAACTGGTTTATTTTCTTAGAAGGCAAAAGCGTTTATACCGGCGCTGAGCAGTCACAAGATTAACAGCAAATATACGCACTGTTCATGTCAGCACCCGCCGCCAAATGTGCCACCAGATAGCAAAACGTGTAAAATTGATATCCTTCAATACAATAAACAAATAAAAGAAAAGACCATGACACATACAAAAGGAAAGATGAAGCATGAGGTGAACGATGAATATAGCATAAAAAACATCTCTTAGCAAAAGCAGTGTCAAAGTAAATAAAAACAATAAAGCGGTCCATGCGTAAAAATTTGCTAATCGTAGCAAAAGAAGTGTCAGAAAGTAAAAAACAACTATGACCGTGGGTTGTATTTGTAGCACAGATGGCATTCGGAATCACCAAAGATGATCTGTATATCCAAGAACTGGATGCAGTTGCCTTGAGGGAATTCCCAGGTGAACTTCCCTAGGGAATTTCCTCAAGGCAACTGCATCCAGTTCTTGGATATACAGATCATCTTTGGTGATTCCGAATGCCATCTGTGCTACAAATACAACCCACGGTCAAAGAAGAGTCTCCTTCCGTATCAGAGTGTCCACTCTAAATTGATAAAACGTGGCATAGTCACGGCTCTTCCTCGAGCAGCGCTCTTCAAAAGTTTTCCGCACCTCATAAAAAACAGCTTCGAAAATCAGGTCGCCCGTCTCGAGAAAGCAGGTTACCCTTACGACGTCATCAGGAGTGTTACTGTGAGTCTTCTACAGAAGATAAAAGAAAGAACCAAGAAGCCTTCGAGTCCCACAGTCCCCAGACAACGCATGAAGGTTATTCCGTATATTCACAAAATCTCCCACAACTTAAAGAAGATAGGCCAGAGACATGACGCGAAGGTTCTTTTCTCAGCTCCCAATCGTCTGCCTAGTATTTCCACTGTCATGTCCAGGAAGTGGGAGTCATGTGAAAAAAAAGCATGAAAAAAGGTATGTAGGGTGCGCCACCAACGTAGTGTACAGCATTCCTCTAACTTGTGGTTGTGTATACTTTGGAAAAACGGAAAAATGCGTCAACGACAGACTGCGCGAACATGAAAGGACAGTACAAAACAGTGAAAGACGCCGCCTGCCAGAGCATGTCGTGACTCATAAATGCAAGCCTTTGTTCAGCAGTACCTCGATCCTGGCACATGCAAAAACTAAACTTAGGAGAGAAATAATAGAAGCCTTTCATATTACTAACACTGGTGACAAATGAATTAGCACTCCTTCTGTCGTACTGCTGGGCAAAGAGATAACAATCTTAGATGGACAGCGTGATTTCCTTTTCTTGATTGCCTTACCTTAGTTTTTCTTGGTGGTTTTTGTTGGCCTAGCCTTCGATTGGTGTTTCGTCAAATCAGCCCTTCTCCACCGGTTTTATCACGTTACAGGCCCGTTCGGCTTCTAGCTGTTTTTTACTTTTTGACACTGCTTTTGCTAGGGTGAGCAAATGTTTACGCATTGACCGCTTTACTGTTTTTATTTACTTTGACACTGCTTTTGCTAAGAGATGTTTTTTATGCTATGTTCATCGTTCAGCTCATGCTTTATCTTCCCTTTTGTATGTGTTATGGTCTTTTCTTGTATTTGTTTATTGTATTCAAGGATATCAATTTTACACGTTTCGCTATCTGGTGGCACACTTGGCGGCGGGTGCTGACATGAACAGTGCGTATATTTGCTGTTAATCTTGTCATACGAAAATAAACCAGTTGGAAGTTGCGCTCTGTATATGTTGTGTGTGTTTCTTTGTTGTCCAGTCTTCTTCTCGCAAGCACGTACCCGTTCAAAAATACCCCTGTCCTTCGCCTAATCTCCACGATCGACCAATGAGATGGCGCCATCGATGCAATCGCTGAGAGAGCTGCCTCTTTCGTTTCGTTGCCGCCACAGACAATGCGAACATCCGACTTTTTCTGGTTGATTCAGGAAAGTACCCCGCACAAATGTGCTGTTAAAGAATTCTGCAGACCAAATGCCATTTCTGTGCGATATTGGAGCTCGAACAATTGAACGGTTCAGCTGTGAAGTGCATTCTATGGCGCGAGTTTAATTTTTGAACAGTGTGTGCGGGGTCTGAGCATGCTATTTCGGGATGTCGTCCCTTTTGCTTGTTTTAACGAGACACTAAAGAAACTGCACCATACTTTTTTCTTAATTAAACCAGATATTTGGCATTTTATCCTTTGTTGACGCTTGGTATCTAGAAAAGGTACTTTGGCTGCTAACAAATGTTTTAAAAGATAGAAAAATAATTTTCCCAACCATGCCCTTTACAGGAGCACCGAGTACAAATTCATGGATGTTGAAAGGTATACAGTTTGAACTTTTGCGGCTGTGTTGATGTTTGTTCGCCAGCAAGATGCACTTCTTGCCACGAAAATTCGATGTTAAAAAAAAAATTGCCCAGCTTGACTGACTGAACATCGAGAACGCTTATATTAATAGCGAAGCTGCATGCTTGGCGAGTGGCTTCTCTCTCACGAGGCTCGAAATCTTACCCCCCACTACGCTTGCGCATGACTTCGGTATCTCTATCGCGGGCATCTGGACTTGATCGACGACGCCGTGACCGTTCGCGCGCCAGCTGTCGCTCCAATCGGGCGGCTTCTTCCGGAGAGCGCGCGACTTTTTCCATTTTCGAAGTATTCTAGAAACGAGCGCCAAGCGCACTCGTGTATATAAGCGCGCTCCTTCGAACCATCTCTAGGGTGCGCGCTCTCCAATTGGCCGAGTCTTCTCCTCTCCTTGACTGCACCCACCTGCGCCTAGCGCCAGTTCCTTCTCCCCATTACGCTGCACCTGTGTTTGGCACTTGCTCTCTCTCCTCCCAGTAATCTTTACTTGTGCTTGGCTCTTGCTCTCTCTCTCGCTAAGCTGCCTTCTCTTCACATCGCTGCGCCTGGGTTACCACGCCTTGTCCCATGAAAGCCTTGACCAAGGACAGCTTCGCTGTTAACATTTTAGAGCGCAGCTCGTTAGTGCCAATTCAGTGTTGAGCGACATGCCTTGGCGTAACCTATCGAAAAAAAAGCACAGCCCTAGGTGAAGAGAGCGAACGCAGAGTGCAGCGAAGGGGAAAAAATTGGCAGTGGTTTAGCTCTGGTTAAACCTGGAGGTTGACGAAAGCAACGAGGAGAGAGAGAGAGGCGATGGAGAGCGCGCGGCAGCGGCGGCGGCCCCGGCACGCTAGCTATGCGCCACTGCTGCGCATGCGCAACTGGCGAGCGCGGCGGCGGCACCTCTGAGTCACCCGCGCAGCGACGGCGGCGGCGCACCAGCTGCGCGCCTTGTGTCGTCGCTGCTCCTCGCGCATGCGCAGTACAGCCTTTCGTGAGCTCCGCGAAATGGCTAAGCGACTAGCGTAGTGTCGCTTTCGCAACAAAAAGCGATAGCGAAAAGGGCGAGAGGAGGAGGCGGATGAGGTGGGTAGAGCGTTAGCATGAGCAGGAAAGCGGAGGTGAAGGGTACGGCGAAAGGTATGCAGCGAGCGCGTCACGAGGAGTGCAAGTTTCTGCTGCCGCTAGCTCAGTGGTGGCTCCCTAGTGGCCCGTTGCTTGATCCTATATCTGTCTGCGGCGACTGCTGTGAAAACCTGCTAGTCCTCAGGCGCTGGCTCCCGTGATCACATGATTTGCGAGGCAGTCGTGGCACGCTTTTCGTGCCAGCCGGGGCGCTCCTCTTCCACATATCATTGCCACAACACATATCATTGCCACTTATCCTCTTCCATAACCTCCTCTTCCACATATCATTGCCTTATTATATCGCCAAATTAAAATACCTCAAGAGCTGCGCTCAAGTTTCGCGTTAGGGCGCATCGTAATTGCTGGTGAATTCCTTTTCCCGCCACCGGATTCAAACACGCTATGGTTTGGTTTATTGGGGTTTAACGTCCCAAAGCAACTCAGGCTATGAGGGTCGCCGTAGTGAAGGGCTCCTGAAATTTCGACCACCTGGGGTTCTTTAACGTGTACTGACATCGCACAGTACGCGAGCCTCTAGAATTTCGCCTCCATTAAAATGCAGCCGCCGCGGCCGGGATCGAACCCGCGTCTTTCGGCTCAGCAGCCGAGCGCCGTAATCACTGAGCCACCACGGCGGGGCACACACGCTATGTGAAAAATGGAAAGGACAGTATGATCACTGGCTGGAAGTCAACCATATTGTGCAGTAGCCTGAGAGATCTGAAGAAAGACGGATATTCATCACTGCCAATGGGAAAAACGGCACGTGGCTGCGATACCCGTTTTCCATGTTTAGCATTTTTTAGCTAACAAAAGCTCTGTTTCGAAAAGAACGTACACTTTTTGTCGTTAGAAGAAATTAACTAATCGATACAGCTCAATTTCAGTTTGTTATCATATGAAAAACGTAGAAGTAATGTTATTACGGAATAAGATGACTTACAACACCATAATAAGATGACAAAACAAAGTGAAATGGACGCAGATATGCAAGGCGTATGTCACCCCCTGCCACTCATGCCCAAAAATTGTGGACAGAAGCAGTTTTCAACGGAAAAAAACTTATGAACGCCAAGCTATTTTATATACTGTAAGATTTCACGATAACAATCAATATATCCGTAGATCTCCCGTCGGCAGGTTTTGATTTGTTTTTGCTATCCTGAAAAGCTTTCCCCAATAGTTTTTCATGGTAGTCTTAACTCCTAAATGTGAGGAATGGAAAAGCTTTACAAGAAAGATTTGCGACATGATGGAAGAATCGACCATTACCTTCAATATGTTTACAACTGTACCTACAATTTTATAACATTCAAATTTTTTTTCAAGAATGTTGGACATGTTAAGAATATTGAAGTTCTACATTATTCTTATCTTGCCAGATAATGCACACAGTGCGGGGTATTCCTATCAGAGTTGGGCGACTACACAGCACTCTAGCTGCAGCATTTGGTAAAAAATTTGCAGAGCTCGGCATACCGATATTATAGCCCTGTATTCTTCGCCCCGCCGCCGTGGCTCAGTGGTTACGGCGCTCGGCTGCTGACCCGAAAGACACGGGTTAGATCCCTGTCGCGGCGGCTGAATTTCGATGAAGGCGAAATTCTAGAGGCCCGTGTGCTGTGCGATGTCAGTGCACGTTAAAGAACCCCGGGTGGTGGAAATTTCCGAAGCCCTTCACTACGGCGTCCCTCATAGCTTGAGTCGCTTTGGGACGATAAACCCCAATCAACCAGTGAACCAATAGCCCTGTATTCTCCCGTTGAAGAAGCCGCAGGATGCGAATTCCTCTGCACTCGTCAGAACTTCCCAAGCCGTAGGCCACCCGTCGCCACCAACCTTCTCTCTCCTTCCTCTGCCCTAAACGTGCAGGAGGAGATTAGCCTCCCTCCACTTCGTCGCCGGCAAATAGCGGAAGGTGGCCGCCACGTACAACAGTTTGCTGTTGGTAACTAAGTACAAATAAATTGAAGTAGTTTAATTTGAATCAATTAAAATAACCTAATTTCCCGCCTGCCCCACTATGTAAGGTGGAAATAAATTAGTTCACTTACTAATTAAGATCTTACGGATGAGGTCACAGAGGTTCCGTGCTAAAATGCAGGGCTAAATGACTAAACCAATTGTATACATTAGCTTTGTATGCAAAGCGTACTGAGCGAAGGTCAAAGGGGGGCACACATCCGAATACTCACGCCCGCGAACTTATTCGCGTGGTTGCCAAGTATGTAGATGCCGCTGCCGAGCACGAGGAGCGTGGCTGTGGCTTCAAAAAGCAGGAACTGCATGCGCGTGAGAAAAGCAGAAGAAATCAGTCGCACTAGGAGGATAGGAAAATGCGATAGCTAGGTTCTAGTGTCGGAGAGTTCTAATGCTCCTCCTGCTGAATAAAATTTCATGTACTGCATTAACAAAGAGCGCTTGTATTCTCGGGAAAAGTCGTTAACCTGCGCAATAGTTAACGAAAGTATAACTGCCGCTATTTTACTCTTCGCAGCGTGCTTTGAGTTCGTATGTTTTGCGTGTGGCATTCTTCTTGTAAACAGGTGAGGAGCTAAGTATATGCAGAAGCAGTGATAGAGCCTCTAACCTCCGCCATGCGCACCATGTGGGGAGTTCTCAGAGGTGTCTAAATCACCCATTTAATATATTGAATAAGGCTTTAATGACATCGGGCAGGAAGGCTACGATAGCCTTTGCGTTAGTGAAGTCTGGAAAAACTGTTCACAAAGAACAGCTCTTACTTTCAATGAGTGTACCTTAGTGAAAAGTTTGATGCAGGTGTATCTAAAAATTACAACTTCTTTCCTTTCTATGCAGTTGCAGAATAAGCGCCAGGAAATGGAGCCCACCAACTGATCGGGTAGACGTGCAGACTTGTAAGAGATACAATAGCAACGAAGATGTGTGAGCGATATTTATGTACCACTGCTTATACCGTAACCATCCGTAACCTTTCCTCCAGTCACTGGCATGCTCATGGGCGCTCAGAAAGATAAGCTCTTACGTTGGTTATGGACCAACGAGATAATTGTGCCACGGGAAGTTAGTTGTTTTCTTGGGTTGTCACGAGACTGGACCTATATAAGTCAGTTCAAAGGCAATAAACCACAATGCCAGTCAGCGCCTGTGTTTGTGTCAATCTTTATTGCCCGTGTCCGACTGCGCTGTTGTTGTCAAGATGTGTTACCAACAAGCCATCCACTATATATCGTTGCCGGTGAACTGGTTTCTGAATAAGTGAACGAATCGTGAACGACAAAGTGGCTGTGCGCTGGACGACGACGACGCTGACAGTGTGAAGCTGGGCCCTTGGAGTCTGAGCTGAGTGCTGGCCATCTCAGTGCAGCAGTCAGTACAGGCTTACCTTAACCGTAATACCGTAACATCCCCGTAACATCCCTTGGTAGAGGTCACGGGCTCGAGCCGACATGCTGGCGACCCGATGAGCCGACCCGTCGAGATGGCTACCGACCCGGCTCCCCCGTCTGCGCCTGCCACGCTTAACTGTCGTCGTAGCCCACCCTCGCGACCCGGGCACATTCTGCGGTACAGATAGCGTGGACGTCGAGGACTGGCTCTCGATTTATGAGCGTGTTAGCCAGCACAACAGGTGGGACGCCACGCTGATGCTGGCCAATGTGATTTTTTATCTTGCGGGCACCGCACGCGTCTGGTTCGAAACCCACGAAGAAGAAATTGCCACGTGGGATGTGTGCAAACAGAAGCTCCGCGACCTGTTTGGGAAACCAGTTTGCCGTCAGCTTGCTGCCAAAAAAAGAACTTGCCACTAGCGCCCAAACGGCGACTGAATCATAAATTACCTACATCCAAGACGTCTTTGCACTGTGCCGAAAGGTCGATAACATGAGCGAGGACGATAAGGTAGGCCACATTCTCAAAGGCATTGCCAACGATGCCTTCCATCTTCTACAATGCCGGGACTGCTCTACGGTTGACTCCGCTCTGCAGGTGTGTCGACGCTTTGAGCAGGCCAAGCGCCGGCGCATTGCACACCGCTTTGACCGCCTGCCTAACACAGCTGCCAGTTCCACGTTCTAGTTCCACAGCGTAACTCGCATCGTACTCCGTGAACTGGAGGCCCTGGCTCCTGTTACGACCAACGCGCCCTTGTCGGACAAAACCCTCGCCACGATATCACTTATTCCAGCTCTCGTCCGCCAGGAGGTCGCCAACTTTGGCATGATCGCTAGCCACCCCGACGAACCTCGGAGTGCGAGCCCCATCTCTCCCGTGGTCGCTACAGCTACGACCCGCAACACCTTCGTCCCAAGATACCGATACCGCAATTCAGGTGCGTGGCGTACCCCTGATGACCGGCCGATGTGTTTCACGTGCTCGCGCGTAGGCCACATCTCACGCCACTGCCGCAGCCGTTGGTCCGCACCACCCCGACCTTTGCCCTACGTTGACCGCCGCTAAGACTATGGACCCCGTCGCTTTATGCCTCGGAATGACCCACCCAGCGCCGAGTTCACATCGCCTCCTCGTAGATCCAGCCATTCTCCCTCCCTGACAGCCCACCTCTTCCGGACCGCTGTTACTCACCGTGCTCTGCAGGCCGCCTCGCGGGAAACCAGCCAGCGCAGCTCCCGGAGGTGATGCTGCATTGGTGCCCCGACCTGCAAATCCTCTACTGCCCTAGCCTTCGCCCAGTTATCTCCTCGATGTCTTTGTGGATGGTTTTCTTGTTTCTGCCCTCATTGACACTGGTGCCCAAGTCTTGGTTCTCAGCTCATCTTTTTGCTGTCGCCTCAAAAAAGTCCAGACCCCTGCCGCTTCGCCCACTGTTCGCGTTGCCGATGGCAGCCCTGCTGCCGTCACTGGCCTATGCACTGTCCGTGTCACTGTTGCCGATCATCACATCGCAGTTATGTTCACCGTCCTAGAACGCTGCCCTCACAATGTGATCATTGGTATTGACTTTCTAACGGCTCACCTTGCCCTTATCGTCTGCCCCAGCAGCCTTCTTCGATTCGACCTGCCTCTCTGCTCAGCTGACGCACCCTCAAGCTCCGCGCCCCGCCTTCGCTCCACCAAGTACGTTCGCCTGCCCCCGACTCTGCCGTTTACCTGCCTATGTCACCGTTTCCTGCTGTTCCTGATGGTGATTATCTTGCCTGCCCACTCGCCGATGTCGTTCTCTCCCGCAATGTTGTTCTTCCGCACCTCATTGTGGGTGTCACCAAGAATAGCACCTACCTTCCTGTCCTCAACTTCAGCTTGTCAGCACAAGTTCTTCCTGCAGGCATATCGCTTGCTACTTTGTCTTCTGTCACCGACTGTACCATCACTGCTCTCTCATCTGGACCGCCTTTTACTGTCTCGCAAGCGCCCGACATCGCGGTCGACGTTCCGCAATCCATTTCTGCGATGATTGCTTCTGACCCTAGCACCGAGCACGCACAGGATCTTCAAAACGTTTTGGTGTCCTACACTGACATTTTTGACTTTGCTCCTGCTCCTCTGGGTCAAACATCGGTAGTGACTCACCGCATTGACACCGACGGTGCCAGACCTATACACCGCAGGCCTTATCGCGTGTTGCTACCAGAGCGCCAGGTCATCCAGCGGGAGGTCAATAAGATGTTGGCCAACGACATAATCGAGTCTTCCCACAGCCCTTGGGCATCTCCTGTCATGCTCGTGAAAAAGAAAGACCAGGGTTGGCGCTTTTGCGTCGACTATCAGCATCTAAACAAGGTCACGAAAAGACGTCTATCCCCTTCCGCGCATAGATGATGCCCTGGACAGTTTACATGGCGCCCGCTACTTTTCTTCCATCGACCTTCGTAGCGGGTATTGTCAGATCTGTGTTGACTCAAGAGACCGCGAGAAAACAGCTTTCGTCACCCCTGGTGGGTTTACCAATTTAATGTCATGCCTTTCGGACTCTGTAACGCGCCTGCCACAATTGAACGGATGATGGACTCGTTACTCCGCGGCTTCAAGTAGGCGACCTGTCTTTGTTACTTAGATGATGTAATTGTTTTCTCGCCCTCCTTTGAAACCCACCTGCTTCGCCTTTCGTCCATCTTGGCACTTTTCCGCCGAGCAGATCTTCAACTCAACTAAAAGAATGCTCTTTAGGCCACCGCGAGCTTAAAGTCCTCGGCCATTTGGTGAATGCAAGTGGCATAAACCCAACCCTGGTAAAGTTCGTGCCGTCAGTGCTTTTTCCTGTCCCCGCTCGCCCAGCGATGTCCGCAGTTCCATCGGTCTCTGCTCCTACTTTCGCCGGTTCGTCCCGAACTTCGCAGGCGTCGCTCGCCCTCTCACCGATCTGTTGCAGAAAGGAATTCTTTTTTTCTGGGGACTAGAGCAGGCTACTGAATTCTCTAGCCTTATCGCAGTCCTCACCAACCCACCTGTCTTGGCCCATTTCAACCCGTCTGCCCCGACTGAACTTCGCACCGATGCAAGTGGTCAGGGAATTGGCGCCATCCTTGCTCAGCCACAACGCGGCCAGCACTGCGGGATTGAGTACGCAAGCCGTCTTCTGTCTTCCGCAGAGAAGAATTACTCCATCACAGAACGCGAGTGCCTGGCTCTTGTTTAGGCCATTGGAGAATTCCGCACATACTTGTTTGGTCGACCATTCACTGTTATAACCGACCACCACGCCCTGTGGTGGCTCTCCTCTCTCAAGGACGCTACTGGCCGTCTTGGCCGGTGGCCACTGAGATTGCAATGATAGACCTTTTCCGTGGTTCACAAGTCCTGTCGCCCCCATCAAGATGCAGCTTGCCTGTCATGCTATCCCGTCAATCCCCTTGCTCTACAGACTGAGTCGGACGCCTGTGTCCTCTCCGTCTCCGAGCTCCCCCACATTGCCGACGAACAGCGTTTGGATCCCACCATCGCCCGAGCAGATGCCGCCCGCCAGGTTGCTAGTCACCAGCTCTCCGCCCCTCAAGAGGCTCAAAAACACCGCTACGATGGCGTGCACGGTGATGTGCGCTACCCTGCCAGATCTCTCGTCTTGCTGTGGCTCCCATCTCGTCGTGTGGGGTTATGTGAAAAACTTCAGCCGCGCTACATAGGTGCTTATCGTGTATCACGGGCAGGGACCTACGTAACCTATGAGATCACCCCGCTCCACCCAAAGTCCCCGTCCGCTCCACTGACATCCGAAGTCGTTCACGTGGCTCGCCTAAAGCCCTGTCACCCACCCTCGACATCGCACGCCTAACACGCACCGGGACGATCCCCTCAGCCGAGGGCGATAGTGTTACCGGTGGACTGTTTACTGAATAAGTGAACGAATCGTGAACGACAAGGTGGCTGTGCGCTGGACGACGACGACGCTGACAGTGTGAAGCTGTGGCCTTGGATTCTGAGCTGAGTGCTGGCCATCGCAGCGCAGCCGTCAATAAAGACTTACCGTAACCGTAATACCGTAACATCCCTGTAACAATATTAGGCTTCTTCCTCTATACATTTATGTGCAGTACAATCGTTCGGGACCCGAACAGAGGCGAGAAGATGGTTATTTTCATTAGTCACTGAAAAAATGTCAGTACCGGCCGATTTTTATGCGTGCAATAAAGCCTGTATTTCCGCCTTGAAGTAATTATTTTTCTCGTCTCATATTTTTCCAGCCCAACCACCACGTGCTACTTCCATCTGTTACGACAACGCTGACAGCCTTGCAAAAGGCGACTGAAGAGTGTTTTTTCCTGACCGTTGTCTCGCCCATTCGACGAAGAAAAGATGGACCGCCTTCGGCTTCATTGTGAAATGCATCTGCGGGTAGCACGAACCTCTAGCTTTCGAAAGGACCGAGTCCCTACTCACGTAGAAGGTGGCGTGCAGCAGGAAGTAGGTGCTGTCGGAGAGCGCGGCCGAGAGAAGCATCTCGGCACAGTGCAGGCTGCTTTGCAACGATGCGCACTGGGCCAGCCACAGTTGCCATGGCTCCGGAGACGGCAGCCGCAGCGACCACGAGCTGTACAGTAGCGACAGTAGCGCCATGTTTCCTGCCTGGGATAAACACCGGGCACAACGGGCCCTTCAGAAGGCATACGCATGATGTTTGGATGCTGAAGAAAGCAAACATAACAAAGGCGGGTCAAAGCACAAGGGGACCAAACAGGCCGCTTAGCCCTGTTATGTCCGTCACATTCTGAAGTATCCCGTCTATGCTCTCTTCAGTTGTTCCGCCACCGGACATGCGCAAGCTTTGCTGCAAACGCTAGCAGGTACAATGTACTTCTTCAGATGATAGATGTCCCATGGATTTTGGCAATACTTTACGCCAATTGATGACAAGAACAAGAGTGTTCTATATCGACTCCAAAGCGCTAGTGTCCCGCCTCTGTTATGTCTCCTTGTAATCGAAAGAAATAAGACCTTTTTACTTCTGGGGTTAAACCAAATAGGCGATATTTGGGCTGAACATATCTCACGGACGTGTAGCGATAGTGGTCCCAGAGAATAACTGAACTCGCTGTGTAATCCTTACCATCTCGAAGCAGAGGAACCAGTTGTGCGTCTTAGGCGCACTGTTTCCAAGGAGAGAGCGCTCCACTTCAGTGACGAAAGCCGACGCATTCTTCACAGCCAGCACTAAGAGAAGAAACACATATACATGTAATGTGATTCGCCCTTCTACCTTTCTATACTTGCAACGCCTGCGGCAATCATGGTCTATTCCATCCTGCGGTTTCATCGGTTAGAGGAAAGTTGGACGCATTACGCCGCGAACATGAAAGCTTATGACCTTATTTTGGGTAGCTACGGCGAAACACCAAGATTTGTAACGCACTGGTAATGCACTCAGTGCATTATCAAAATGTCAAAATGTCCAGTATGCAGTAAACCGTACTGGCGCCCATGAACAGCGGTCGCTACTGACTCTACGGAGTGCGGATAAACTTCCGCGCCTGTAAAATAGTAGAATGCACGGTTGGAGCAACTTTAGCCGCCATTTAAATATACTTAAAAAAAAAACAGCACATTTTTACCGATTCCAGGCGCTGTCGATGCTAAGTTACTAATATACTGAATCATATTGTGCTTCTGTTTTGGGTCAGTCGTCTACACTTCGCACCAATACATACATACAAGCCCCTGTCGCTATCCTGCCATGCCAGGTTCACTGGGATTCTGCGTGTGTAAGTGCTGTCCTGCTACGTGTATCAGCGGATCTTTTGGGAAAAGAGCGTCATGACTGTTGGAAATCTTTCAGTTTTTACCGGGTGAAACGGGCGACTTGACCCTCACCACTATACCAATCTACGACATATTTTCAGCCTCCGGCAAGCAACAGTCTGCCTGAAGCTAAAAAATTATTCCTACTCACACCCTTATTAGGGACCCCTCCACCCCTTCCATCCATACCCAATGCGAACAGAGGCTGATTAACCAGGAATGCTCGTTTAAATAGCGCAGAAGAGGGCACGATAAGCCAGGAAAGAAACATACAACGTAGGGCCACCTGGGTTTTGCAGTACAGCAAAAAGAAATATTAGCCATCAGGCCAAGTTTCTGCACTTGATCTGAAGGGTTAAAACAGCTTGCGTTGAAGGGTCAGTGAATCGTTCCGCCGTCAAACAACGTAATTCTCGTCGTGTAGTAAAGGCCACTTGCAGCCCCTTTTTTTCCTCGGCCACCGATAGCATAGAAGTCGGTAAGGAACGATTTCATGTTTTCTTTATCGGCGAAAACATTTTCCAGGCATTTGCCCCGAACTGACATTTACTATGAACAAACAAAAATCGCGGCTTCTCAGTCAGCGACCGCAAAATATTTACAGCAGCAAGAGCTATAGTTGGTCGACCGGGCGAAGCAGGCAGTTGTGAATGCTGTGGACCAGAAATGGGGCTGCACAAGGGGTACCTGTAACATTCATTTCTTACCAGTCATCTTCCAGTCACATTAGCAGAAAAAATTCGCTCTTTTTCTTGCAACAGGCAGCTAATGTTTCAAGACAGTGTGTATTGCCATGAAAGCCGGTTGAGTCATTGAGGAGCTAAACACTCTAGCGCCTGATGAACAGCCTTTTTGCCAGTGAAAGAAACAAAATTATTACTTTTTTCACAACCACATGGATAACGATTTTAATATGCAGCACCAGTTCGTCTACCAACCATGTTCTATTTTTTCCCTCCAAAAAAAGTAGGAGTTAGTGCTCGGCTTTGAAGGGCGGGCAATCCCTTTTTCATTAAAATTTATTAAAGAGAGAGAGATCGAGCTTTGACTGCTGCACAAAATCCATCCTAGCTGTATGTTTCTTCCGCTATGCGGACTTTAAAGGTGAAGCAAGTAGTCCTCATACCATTACAGCGGATAAGACTGGCTAAGTCACTCTGGCTCACCACTCTTACGCAGCTTTCCAATGGCAGCTTTTAAGATGACCGCGCGAAAGGTTAGTGCCCTTCGCACCTAGTTTTAAACGTAGAAACTGTTCTTGAGATATTCTAGTACTTAACATTGAATCTCTTCTCTGGGGCTTCGAAACCGTCGATAAAATCCCGCCAGTAACGCTGTCATCTTGTTTATAGAAATGATGCTCTCATTACGTGTCGCGACCTCACCACCGTAACACTTCGCCAACATATGCGCTGTCATAATTTTTCCGCCTAGGAGCGAAACGCTCAGCGGGCGAGAGGATATTTGAGGCTGAATTCTCGAAGCAGCTGACAAGTAAGACAGATTAGTGACTCGCCTGCACCCTTTATATCGCCAGTCATGATGACCCAGAACTTCAAATCTAAAGTTGTGGTCAGTCATGCTCCTTTCGAAAATGGTGCCGCCACGTGCAGCTGATGTTGTATTGCAAGCCAATAATGACATAGAATATGGAAAGCTGATCTACCTATTTCGTAGATATACAATTGGCTTCTTCCAAGCTATGGTGCATAGCCGGAAAATCCAAATAGCATCGTACAATCACAGCTGATGGCTGCCCATCGAATGGGTGAAAGAAAAATTCTTTTTGGCCCCTTGTGGAACGCCAAACTCCGGATCGGATCCATATGGGCGTGGCGATTTGTGTTCTTGCTATAAGCAGAAGGTACAGGCTGGCATTGAAAGTGGCGGGACTGAAATGAGCAATGTTATTTCCGTGTCATGGCAGCATGACATTTAACGGTGTCACGTGTGTAATACTTTCGGCACTCTTTGCCTTGTCGTCTCCAGTATCACAGCAGAGAAAGGAAAGGCCTGCTGGCATTGTACAAGCTCATTTAGATGGAAGTCCAGGACCAACCTCCCCGCATGATGGGCTGGCTCTTTCAGAAGTATTTAAATAGTACTAGACTACTCCGGCGAAAGTAACGGAAGCTCCAATTCCAATTGTGCCATTGAGATAAAAGATAGTGATTCAATATTAAAAATGTGCAGTTGATTGAAGATGACACTTTCGTTGTTTATTGGCCTAGGCAATTCACCCTGGCTAGGAGAGAAACGGCGAGCGCATACCAGGTGCAGCAGCTAAACGCTTTTAAAGTAAACAAAAGATGTGCTTTGCATAAAAAAGATAACTTCATGCGGCCTGTACACCTTGAAGGTTTGGTTTGGTTTATGGGGTTTAACGTCCCAAAGCGACTAAGGCTATGAGAGACGCCGTAGTGGAGGGCTCCGGAAATTTCGATCACCTGGGGTTCTTTTACGTGCACTGACATCGCACTGTACACGGGCCTCTAGAATTTCTCCTCCAAAGAAATTCAACCGCCGCGGCCGGGGTCGAACCCGCGGCTTTCGGGTCAGCAGCCGAGCACCATAACCACTGAGCCACCGCGGCGGCGTACACCTTGAAGGTAATTTGGACCTGCTCTGCTCCACGTAAATTGTACCACGACAACCTAATGGAGCCAGGACATTCTCAAGGCTGTTTGGCAATGCTGAGCAAATTAGAGTGCATGTAGAAGGCAATGTCATAACGACAGTCCCGGGGCTGTTCCTTGTACTCTGGCCTGGCATCAACTAGCCACACTTTGAACCGCTGTTTCTTCGAATATGTAAATAATTTGCCAGTATAAGAGCAGGTTATGTCAAAATTCAGGCTTTTTGTGAAATCTGAACGAGTGTAGAGTGGTAGCCTCGGTAAAAGTATAACGGTGTCTTACCTGGAAACGCAGCGTCCATGGTGTTGTTGCTGTAGTGTCTCTTCTTTGTCGTCAGTCCCGCCACGTGCGAGCACCCTGGCCAATCCCCCGCCGTGGGTATGTGCCATTCAGCCCGAGGACATCATCATCATCATCATTTGAGGCGGCGACGCTTCGAGTCTAATGGTTGTTGTTGTTGTTGTCCTCTAGAAAATGGCGCATACCCACTGCGGGGGATTGGCCAAGACACAGGCGGCAACTGATAGGTGTACAAAATGTTAAACAAGAAAATAATGGTGGGGAAAAATAAAATAGGTGGCACAAAGGCTGCCTTGCAAATTCCTCTTTTTGCCTTTATATTTCATGTGGCCTCACTTTTGCCTGACCAGGCTTTCTTTTATTTTCACTAACTACTCGGCTGTAGAAGGCAGCACCGAAGTTTACTGATGCCGAAATGCATTCGAGGGCTGGCTCTCGGGATTTCATCGAATAGACTTTTGCATAGGCGGCGCACATATCATGAAATCGACAACAAAAAATTTAATGTATGGATAAATTTTTCGTCAAGGTCTCCTCTATAATAATACACAGTACCCACGTCTTCGAACCGGGACTCTGCATGTAAACATGGGCCTGCAGTAAGGAGGATAGGTTTTCCTATGATATCCATGTGCATGCTTGGTAGAAGAGGTAGACGTAGATGAGAAAGAACATTGCCTCGCCTCAATACTGTCGCTGGTGTGGCAGTTCTAGTGAGAAGAATAGTAGTGGGTTGGGGCGGTAATCTTCCACAAATCACCACAGCACTCGGAGGTCTCGGGAATAATTTCGACCATCTGGGGCTCTTTAACGTGCACCGACATCGCACAGCACACGGGCGCCTCTTGCGTCCCGTGTGCTTTATTTCGCCTTCCGGAAATAAATGACACACGGGTTCTTACCCTGTTCCCGCACTTTAAAATTCCCTGTAAATGAACCAAGTATTCATTAGGTTCTTTAACGAGAGGTAGAGACTGTGCTGGGTTTTCGTTTAAAATGTCGTTCTTGAGCTCCATTAAGGAAGTGCAACCACCATCTTTACTCGGATAATCAATGAACGTTTTGAAAGCATTTCCTGGAAAATTTTAATAGTGCGTTCATTACGTGGGGTTAAATATTGAGAGCAAAATTAGAAGCGCCAAGAACGGTACAAGACGTATACTGGCGGAAAACATTTTTCATCAGATACGACCCTCGTCCTGAATATAGGAAAACCAGTCTGCATCCCAGTTTTCGTGCTAGAGATGATAGCCAAAACTTTTTTATCTTAAATCTGCACTTACAACCCGCGAACCGGCGCATAGTGCTCAGAAAACGCATCAGTTTTTGTGGCAAGTCTTCCAGCACTTAGCGCGAAGCCCAAAAGCAAGATGCTACTGAAAACCTTAATATGGCATGTTGAGCAGAGAAACTGTCTTTGATCAGACGTAGTTTCTATTGTTTCTCGGATTCTTTGCGGAACATTCTCATTCGGTGTTGCTGCTTTCTGGTCAAGTATTGTGCTGTAGGCAATGAACAGATTACGCTTCTGCTCTTCCGCAGTTACATAGCTGTTCAAAAAACTGTGCAGGCCAGGGTCATGTTACAACCGGCCGACCTCTCTTCCTTTTCTCTCATTAAAATTCCTTCTCTCTCTGTGCTTGGTAGCATTCAACCTCACAACGAGCAGTCTGTGCGCCAGAATATGGACGTGGCTCTATTACGCGAAGAGAACGTCTTTACTTTTTAAGAACTCTAGAGAGGGCATGCCTATTATGGAAGGAAACACGATGCTCACCTCTTTGAACACACTTCGAATTGGGAGAGAGGATGGTTTTCGGCCCGAGAAACTCGCGGATTGTAATAAGATGTATAGCTTCGTATACGCGGTGGAACCGCAATTAGGAACGTCGGCACCAATGAAGTCCCTTTCTTGGCGCTCTTCCTGCTGCTTTCTCCAAGGATACAGGGGTGCGCATCGCATAAATAGACACCTTTAGCATACCGTGTACCTTGTTACCGTTAGCGGAATAAAGGGAGCCCGGCTACCGCCGGTGAGCAGGCGCTGATTGGTCCCGATGGTGCAGGCGCGCGCGTAGCTGCCGGGTACGTGGCGCCATCTGACGATGACAAGGATATTTGTGCATGCCTTGGCTGCGCCTCAGTGATTCGCAGCTTCTCGTGTTTCAGTGTTACTAGAACCATTGGATCCAGCAACACTGTTTTGTCCTATGACGTCATCACGCTTGTACTTGCGAGTTTGGCAAGTACACGCGTTTATCGGAAGGATAACAAGGCAGGAAGACGCAATGCCTAAACATCATGGATAGACACGTTCAAAAGAAAGTTTCAACAGTGTGGCAGTGGAACTGCCGCGGCTTCCAACGCAAACGAGCGCTCGTGCAACAGCACCTAGAGCACAGTAATGAAAAAGCTCTAGCCATAGCCCTCAAAGAAACGGGAAAGGGCATGACTAAAATGACGGGATATCAGGGGTTTCACAGTGACCGAGGAGAAAGATCCCGAGTTACTTTACCCGAGTTCGGTTTAAAGAAACGTTGCGGCAATTGAACACGAAATAAAGTGCCGTGATATCGAGGCCGTTTTAATCGAAATACTCACCGGTCGCAAGGGAGAACCCAGTATTGTCTTCCTAAATTTATAGAGCACCCCGCAGCAGAAAAAAGTCCGTTTTCACGCACTATTCCGCAAAGCCATAAAGGCAGCAGGAACTAACCCCCTGGTGATAGTTGGAGATTTTAATGCGGCCCACCAAGAATGGGGCTACAACAGACAGGACCCAAAAGGAAGGCGATTATGGGAGGACGTAGAGGAACTAGGTCTTACTCTACAAACAGACCCTTGCTGTCCGTCCAGAGTGAGAAATAGCGTCTGTAGACACCACCCCAGACCTCACCCTTAGCAAAAACGTGAGAGAAATGAACTGGAAAAACACAGAACTCAACTTAAGCAGTGATCACTTCGTCTTAGCGCTAGCTCTCGGCAAGGGCGTTAAGACGCGTCGCCTAAAGAAACCCATAATCACTGAATGTTACAAATTTAAGAAAATTAGAGAGGAAAATGAAAAAAGGAGAACAGATCCGAAACATAGACGAATGTGCTGAGGCGCTAAAGAAACACGCCGATAAAGCTACCACAGTCCTACAAGAGGATGATGCGCCAGTGATAGCCGACAACAAACACCTTCATATGTGGGAAGCAAAGCGTAGCATGGAAAAACCACTGCGCTCGCAAAGATGGAATAGAAACCTTCGACGTAGGATAGCTAGACATAACAAAGAGATTGAGGACTACGCAATCAAGCTTTGTGAACAGTATTGGTGCAGCAGATGTGATGAAATGGAGGGTGGCATGAGTCTCTCCAAGACGTGGAATCTACTAAGACATCTGCTAGATCCAGATAATTTGAAAAACCAAGCATGAATAAGGCAAGCGAAGGCCAGGCATGCGTTCGAAGGGACAGACACAGAACTCATGGCAAAGTTAGTGGACCTTTACACTGGTAACAAGCAAACCTCCCCTCTCCCGGGCTACGACGGTCCTTCAAACGAGGTCCTAGACGCACCGATCTCGGAAGCGGAGGTGCGCGCCGAAATAGTCTAAAAACCAAATCGGCTCCGGGACCGGACGGGATTACCAACAAAATCCTGAGAAACTTAGACGACGAATCTGTAAAAGGTCTCACACAGTATATGCAGGGAGTATGGGACAAAGGTTGCCTCCCGCACCAGTGGAAAACGCCAAATATAGTCCTTATCCTCAAGCCAGGCAAACCCCCGAAATTTGAGACCCATCTCCTTAACATCATGTATAGGGAAACTAATGGAACGCGTAATCCAAACTAGGCTAACACGCTTAATGGAGCAAAACGACTTGTGGCCGCACGAAATGGTTAAGTTTCGGCCCGGCCTGCGTACACAGGACGTGATGCTCCGTCTAAAACACGACATCATAGAATCTAGAACCAAAGATGCAAAGGTGATATTAGGCCTAGATCTGACCAAGGCCTTCGATAATGTGACTCACGCAGCGATTCGCGCTGGCCTCCAAGAAATTGGGGTTGGTAAGAAAACATATGATTACATAAAGGACTTTCTATCAGACAGAACAGTCAAAATGAAATTTCATGACTTAGACTCCCCCACCATCCGACTGGGGAGCAGGGGTACGCCGCAGGGATCGGTGGAAAATTTGAAATTCAGCATGTACGCGGATGACGTCAATCTCTGGATCAACCAGGGCAGCGACGCGAGCATAGAGGAACGCTTGCAGGCAGCAGCGGACATTGTCGTGTCCTATGCGGCCGAGAGGGGCCCCTCATGCTCTCCGCAGAAATCTGAACTCCTTATATACAATCCAAAAGCGCTCAGGTGCAAGCGAGAAATAAATCTCAGTATCAAAGTCGACGGCCAAACGGTGCCAAGGGGCGAACAGATTATAATCCTGGGGCTTTTCCTACAAGCCGACGGATACAATGATACAACAATTAAGCAGCTAGACAATTACACCGCACATGTAACTAGGATATGCAGAAGAGTCACGCTCAAAGGTCGGGGCCTAAAAGAGCGTAGCCTCCTGAAACTGATGCAGGCCTACATTATCAGCCGCATATGCTATACTACTCCATACCTGAACATTAGGACAGATGAAAAACACAGAATAGACGCACTTATCAGGCGATGCGTGAAGAGGGCGCTGGGGCTTCCCATTACGACTTCGACGGGCCGCCTCCTGGAAGTGGAGGTGCATAATAATTGGACTGAATTGGCGGAAGCAGTGCATATGGCGCAGCTAGAAAGACTGAGCCGAAATAACACGGGCAGAACCATTCTGGGCTGAGTGGGGCTGCAATCAGACAGGGGTGCGAGTGACAAAACAGATATTCCCCTAAAATGTCGCGAAAACATACTCGCACCCCCTCTTCCCAAAAACATGAACCCGACCTATAACAAGGAACGCAGACCATAAAGTGCGGAAGCGCTTACGAAGCCAATGGAAAATAAGAAACCTGAGGAAGTCGCCTATATAGACGCGTCTAGCGGAAAGTCGGGGACGGCAGTCTCCACGGTGGTCAACGGCCGTGGCGCACCAGTCACCGCCGCATGCATTAGAAGCCGAAACATAGATACAGCTGAGGAAGTTGCAATAGCGCTCGCATGCGTTGGAACGAAAGCAAACATCATAATTAGCGACAGGAAAACGGCTGTCTGGAATTTTGGCAAAGGAAGGGTCTCGAAAGAGGCAAACAAAATTTTAGCAAGTTCGGAATTACACCGTAAAATTACGATAATCTTGACCGCCGCACACGAATCAGTCCCAGGCAATGAGGCTACACACGAGTTAGCCCGAGCTCTCTACTTCCGGGTAACCGTAGAGCCGCCCGGCAGTCGGGAACTGGATGAGCGCGCGCCACCACCGGACCGAACTTTAAGCAACAGAGAGGCTGTCGCTTGGCGACGCTTGCAAGCTGGGAATTTCCCAAATCCCGTCTGGTTGTTCCTCACGCGAATAGACGATAGACCTGATGATAAGTGTAAAATCTGCGGAGATAGGGGCACTCTTGATCATATAATCTGGCAATGTCCTGACTCCCCAGGCGTTAGGAAGAACATTAAAAGTAGAGATGCCTGGGAGGCCTTGCTGCGAAGCGAGTCCCCCGCCGACCAGCAACAAGTCATCCGCCTCGCGACGGAAGCCGCGAAGAAACACTGCAACTTCGCCTGTCTTTAGTCGCGGAGGCCCCGGCCCCCGCCCCTTGAGCCTGCGTGCCAGGGGCGGGGAGTAGGGGGCCTCCTACATCGGTGGAAAATAAAGTTCTACTACTATTACTACTACTTGCGAGTTTGGCCTGTGGCGGCGATACCTGCATTTTGGTTCTTGCTCTTTTCTATATTACAAGAGCTTTGTTGTCAGTATGAGTGGGGTTTTTGTAATCAGGAGCTGGCATTCTGTCGATACAAGCCAACTTCAATTTCTTCTCAGTGTCCCATTAATATGATTATATTAAGTTAAAATGATTGTTAGTATCACTGATAATATCAGTGTAGCAATAGCTCTTATCCTGGTGCATTGTGTTGTAGTTTTGTGTGGCTAAAACAGTGCTGCATTTTTAATGTCATTTTCTCCGCGTCTGTCGCAGGCGTGTTTTTCTTTCTGCAAGGTTTTTTTTTATTTTTTTGCCTTTCCTCCTATAGTTCATGGGTTTTCTGAGTATATTGCATCATTTGCCTCAATTACTGTATTTCATCTCTTGGTTTTAAGATGTTTCCATTATTTCTGGGATTCTTTACGGAACATTCTTATTGAATATTGTTACTTTCGGGTCAAGTATTGTGCGGTAGGCAATCAAGAGATTGCTCTTTTGTTATTCCTTCATTGCATAGCTGTTCAAAAAGAGTGGTTGGTAGTGTTCAAGGAGAAGGACGTGGCTCTATTACGCAAAAAGACCATTTCTACTTTTTAAGAAATCTAAAGCGGGTATGCCCATTATGAAAGTAAATACGATACTGTCCTCTTTGAGCGCACTACGCATTGGAAGGTAGGATGGCTTTCGGCCCGAGAAACACGCGGTTTGTTACAAGATGCACATCTTCGGATGTGAGTTGGAACCGCAATTAGGAAAGTCGGCACCAATGAAATCTTCTTCTTGGCGCTCTTGCTGCTGCTTTCTCCAAGGCCAGAGGGGCAGGCATCTCATAAATTAGTGTCATCAAGCTCGAATACAAACTACAGTTTTTTATTAAAGCAAAGGTGGAAAACAAGCACTGCAACATTACTTTATTTGCGACGCTCATACCAAACCAATGATACGTTTTCCGACCCGGAAAGGATTGTTACTTCTACCGCAAGCAGTTCCCGTGGCGTATAAACATTCGTATCCTCTAATATCGTGCGCTGATGAAAGTGGCTGCAGCCACATAAGTGCACATGGCTTGCGTCCAGGGTTACTGCAAATTGCAGTAAGTTATGAATTGTTTTAAAACAGCTTTCGAGTTAATGTTGCTCAAGCACGCCTTGTATTTATGCTGTGTTTTTGTTGCGCACCGTCCTTTAAATATCCTAGAACGCTTGAATAAACTGCACATGGCCTGGAATGTTTTCCAGCAGTTTGTTTCGTACTTAGCGTTACGCACCGTCGTTTAAATATCCTAGAACGCTGGAATAAACTGCACATGGCCTGGAATGTTTACCAGCAGTTTGTTTCGTACTTAGCGTTCATGTGTTGCAGGAAATAAACGATCCAATTCACCTGTTCCAATCCGGCTGAAGGATTAAAACAAAGTAGCGACCACAGCACTTCCATTATATCATTATGCGCAGTTTTAATCGTCAGTCTGCTAACGTAGCCCGTATATTAGGGACAGAAACTAAGAGCTAAGTTTTATATTTCGAACTTTTTCGCCGCAACGAGGGGGTTGCGAATCAGCAGTGGTCCTCTTTCACCGGGCCCCTTTTCCTTCTCCTATTTTCTCGTTTTCTTTTTGCCGATATTAAACGGTAGTTTTTATGGGGGCTTAATGAAACTTGTTTCCGGGGCTAGTTGGTGATGCATTTATTTTTTCTTGAAATTGAAAGAGCTGCGCCGGTCCCGTCATGCCTATCTGCGTAGTCGTCTAAAAATGTAGCGCTCTTACGAGACATTGGTCAAATGCTAGTGGAACCCGCAAAGGTGCAGTAGATTTGTGATAAGAGTGCAATTGCTCATTGACATCCACTCAAGCACAGCCATACGGCTACAAGGAAAGCTTTGCAGATTCCACATACAGATTTTTTGTTAAAAAATCTCTGCCCGGTCCAGGGTTCGAGCCCGGGACCACACGAAGGGTGAACGCGAGATTCCGCTGCAGGTATCTGACCTCCTGAATGCGGTGTTCGCTGCGCCAAATGCCGCGCCCTCTCTGCAGTGAAGATCGTACAGCGCAAGTACTAGTCGGCGCAACTGTATCAAGAGGACGTGAAGGCTCTGCGGTGAGTAGCACGACGGGGCGTGCGGCGCCGCGTCATTCCACTCTCTTCTTCGTTCTACCTTTCTCTACGCCGACGACGCCGCTGAACCGAATAACATACCCTCAAGAGCTAGCTGCCTCTGTTTAAAAGTGACGTGGTAGTGACGAACCGATCTGGAAGAAAAATTCAGGGGGCACTTTGACTGTCTAAAGTGGGTAGAGGCGGAAGCGTTTTCCGCACCACCTTCGCTGCTTCTGTGGCACCGGTGGCGTCACATATAATTGAGCACTAAGTACTAAGTGATGACAAATCACTAATTAATTGTTAATTACTGATTAATGCCTGAATACTAATTAACTGCTAATTAATGACGCTTAAGCTTCGCCTTTAGGAGTGGAACGCGACAGCGCGTTGTAGCGCTGCCAGGGAGTCCACGGAACACCACCCGTTCAGCGCGATGCCTTGCCCTTTGAACGCAACGCTTTTTGAGGAAAGGAAATGGCGCAGTAATTCTCTGTCATCTCGGTGGACACCTGAACTGCACCGTAGAGGAAGGGAGGAAGTGGGAGTGAAAGAAGATAGATAAAGAGGAGCCGTAATGAAGAAAATGAAAATTGTATTTGAGGAAAGGAAATTACGCAGTAACTGTCTCACAAAATTCAGGGGGGGGGGGGGGGGGCACTTTTTTGACCTAAAGTGTGGTCACTGATGCCCCTAAGAGTGGAACGCGACAGCGTCTTGCCACGCTGCCAAGGAGTCCATAGAACGCCATCGCCCATTCGGTTCTACGCCTCGCTCGTCAGTAAATTGGTTTTTCAGGAAAGGAAATGTATCTGTCTCTCATTTGTCGGTGGACACCTAAGCCTCGCGGGAAGGGAATGGAGGAGGATGAGAGTGAGTGAAGACACGGTATTCACAAGACGCGCCTTTGTTCATTCCAAACCATCGAGCTGGCATGGCCGAGTGGATAGCGTGCTCGTCTCTCACGCCGAAGACCGGGGTTCGATTCCTGAGCTCGACCAATTTCTTAATCGGTTTTATTTATATATATGGCCTGACTAGTAAAGCTAATTAGGCTAACTGGGTAATTAAGCACTTAACTAAGCTCAGTCCCACTTACTTGGAGCATCACTATACGATCCCTTCAATTGGTTGCATGGTTACTAGCCAAAGTACAATTGGCCCCGTTTGAAATTCGCGCACTGTGACGTCACGACCGTTTCCACCAATTGAAAAGCGTGACATTTTCTGTCGACAACTGCTGCTTACAACGATGAGACATTAAAGGCTTCCGCCTTAAAAAAAGAAAGTCATCCCGTATTGCACTTTCCCAATGTGTGTTTCTTGCTAATCGCCCTGTTTCTCGATTTATGTACTTACGCACTGAGTCCTCATAGGTATGTGGTGTTAAAAGCTTCACAGGTGCACAAAGGCTATCGAGACATGGGATATGGGCTATGAGCAATGGTTTGAACAGTTATTGCTTTGGCCGTCAAGGCTCCGATTGTCTATGGCAAGCCCGGGAAGCCTTACATACGCTTAACAACACGGTGAACGGCAGCTAGGCATCATGCTGCTGCCGAAAATTCGCCACGAGACGTACGAATATTGCCGCGAATCTTTGCGCTGTTTGTTTATTCCTCGAAGCTGCCGGCACGCGACTTTATCGGTTTGTTGCTGATGTAAGACATGACCAGATTTATTTCGATAGATCGAATCCAGGCGGAGCTGATTCTATGTTGTTCTAGAATGTTATGGCAACTTTTCACGCCGCATCCCGAAAGTTCGCTATCAGCTATAAAATGAGCACGGCCGAGAGTGGCGGCAGTTCTGTGCGACGACCGCCGAGCACGCTTGTTGCTAAACCGCCGCCAAATAATTCAGTGCTTTGCGGGCGAAACCAGCCCAAATAAAGAGTTTTGTTTGGAAGCCATTTTCGTTGTCTTGCTGTTCGCCGGGCTGCCGTCACCACTACGTGACACTATGACAGCCGACAATCCCTGGCGCACTTTGTACGCGACAAGAACGGTTTGAAAGGCGCGATGTATCAAAAAGATACGCGGAAAGTCACAAAAATCAACGAAAACGTGGCATGTGGCATATATAGGGGGAATTTATATGGTGTAAAGTAATATACGACATTTATATCGGGTAATCAGCAGTGTAATTACTTCTTCGTAGACGAAATATTACTTTGCAGAAAGTACAAAGATATGCCTTCATTGGGTTCTGAACTCACGTCCACCGCATATCATGCATGCTGCTTACGCACCACAGCGAAGAATACAACTGCTTCGTTATTTATATGCATGCTAGCTTTTCTGGGTGCAATGCTGCGCGGAAGGGGATGCTAATAAGAGACTAGCAGAAACTCCTGCAGAATAAAAGTGGAATCAGTGTTGCTGAAAGAGCAAAGAAAACATTCGATGTCTTAAAATACTGCCATTGTATTGAGGTCTAAAGTAAGGTTAATGTAAAGAACACTGTGAAATTCAAGAACCAAATTCCTAACGTGTTGTCGAGCAAGCAGCTAGGCACTTTTCTCAACGTTTCTCATGAGCGAATAAATTGGGTGGCGGACAATATACTAAATGTTGAGAAAAGTGCCTAGCCGCTTGCTCGACAACACATTAGGAATTTGGTTCTTGAATTTCACAGTGTTCCTTACACTAACTTTACTTTAGACCTCAATACAATTTCAGTATTTTAAGGCATCGAATGTTTTCTTTGCTCTTTCAGAAAAACTGATTCTACTTTTACTCTGCAGGAGGTTCTGCTAGTTTTTTATTAGCATCTCCTTACACGCAGCATTGCACCCAAATAAGCTAGCATGCATATAAATAACGAACCAGTTGTGTTCTTCGCTGTGGTGTGTAAGCAGCATGCATGATATGCGGTGGACGTGAGTTCGGAACCCAATGAAGGTATATCTTTCTACTTTCTGCAAAGTGATATTTCGTGTACGAAGAAGTAATTACATGGCTGCTTACCCCAATCAAATGTCATATATTACATTACAGCATACAAATTCCCCCTAGAGATTCCACATGCCACGTTTTCGTTGATTTTTGTGACTGTTCGCGTATCCTTTTGATACATCACGCCTTTCAAACCTTTCTTGTCGCGTACAAAGTGCGCCAGGGATTGTCGGCTGTCATATTGTCACGTAGTGGTGACTGCAGCCCGGCGAACAGGAAGACAACGAAAATGGCTTCCAAACAAAACTCTTTATTTGGGCTGACTTTCGCCCACAAAGCACTGAATGAATTGGCGGCGGCTTAGCAACAAGCGTGCTCGGCGGTCGTCGCACAGAATTGCCGCCACTCTCGGCCGTGCTCATTTTATAGCTGATAGCGAGCTTTCGGGATGCGGCGTGCAAAGTTGCCATAACATTCTGGAACAACATAGAATCAGCTCCGCCTGGATTCGATCTATCGAGATAAATCTGGTCACGACTTACATCACCAACAAAGCGATAAAGTCGCGTGCCGGCAGCTTCGAGGAATAAAGAAACAGTGCAAAGACTCGTGGCAATATTCGTACGCCTCGTGACGAATTTTCGGCTGCAGCACGATGCCTAGCTGCCGCTCACCGTGTTGTTAAGCGCATTTCAGGCTTCCTGGGCGTGCCATAGACAATCGGAGCCTTGACGGCTAAAGCAATAACTGTTCAAACCACTGCTCACAGCCCACATCCCATGTCTCGATAGCCTTTGTGCACCTTTGAGGCTTTTAACACCACATACCTATGAGAACTCAGCCGGCAAGTACATAATTCGAGGAACAGCGCAATTAGCAAGAAACACATATAGGGAAAGTGCAATATGGAATGACTTTCTTTTTTTTCCACACTGGTTCGTCCCTATCACGTCACTTTTATACAGAGGCAGCTGTTAAGGGTATGTTCTTCGGTTAAGCGGCGTCGTCGGCGTACACAAAGGAAGAATGAAGAAGAGAGTGGAATGACGCGGCGCCGCTCGCCCTACCGCGCTACTCACCGCAGACCCTTGACGCCCTCTTGACGCAGTAGCGCCAACCAGTACTTGCGCTGTACGCTCCTCACTGCAGAGAGGGCGCGGCTTTTGCCGCAGCGAACACCGCATTCAGGAGGTCAGATACCTGCAGCGGAATCTCGCGTTCACCCTTCGTGTGGTCCCAGTCTCGAACCCTGGACCGGGCAGAGATTTTTTTTAACAAGAAATTGTATGTGGAAGCTGCAAAACTTTCCTTGAAGCCGTATGGCTGCGCCTGGGTGGATGTCAATGAGCAATTGCACCCTTATCGCAAAACTACTGCACCTTGGGGGATTCCTCTAGCATTTGACCAATGTCTCGTAAGGGCGCTAGATTTTTAGACGACTACACAGATAGGCATGACAGGACAGGCGCAGCTCTTTCAATTTGAAGAAAAAAAATGCATCACCATGGTGATGGTGATGCCGGGGCTAGTTGCAACTAGCCCCGGCAACATGTTTTATTAAGTCCACATAAAAACTTCCGTTTAATATCGGCAAAAAGCAAACGAGAAAATAGTAGAAGGAAAAGGGGCCCGGTTTATGAGGACCACTGCTGATTTGCAACCCCCTCTTTCCGGCAAAAAAGTTCGAAATATAAAACTTAGCTGTTAGTTTCTGTCTCTAATTTACAGGCTAAGTTAGCAGATTGATGATAAAAACAGGTCTTGATGATATAATGGAAGTATTATAGACGCTACTTTGTTTTACTCCTACATCCCGTTTGGAAGCGGTGAATTGGACCGTCACATGAACGCTAAGTACGAAACAAACTGCTGGAAAACATTCGAGGCGATGTGCAGTTTTTTCTAGCATTCTAGAATATTTCAACGATGGTCCGCAACAAAAAGTCAGCTTAAATACAAGGCGTCTTTCTGCAACATTAATACGAAAGCTGTTTTACAGAAATTAATAACTTACGGGAATTTATGGTAACCCTGGCTGCCCGCCTTGTGGACTTATGTTGTTGCTGGCACTTTCAGCAGCGCACAATAATAGGGGATAAGAATGTTTATATGACACGGGAACTGCTTGCGGTAGAAGTAACGAGCCTTTCCGGGTCG
Organism: Amblyomma mixtum; assembly: GCF_055824585.1. NCBI lineage: Eukaryota > Metazoa > Arthropoda > Arachnida > Ixodida > Ixodidae > Amblyomma > Amblyomma mixtum. The sequence goes on from NC_143013.1 coordinate 122,645,807, forward strand.
GAAAACGCACCATTGGTTTGTTATGAGCGTCGCAAAGAAACTAATGCTCCAGTGCTAGCTAGCACCTTTGTTTTAATGAAAAACGGTATTTCGCAATCGAGTTTACAGCACTAATTTTTGCGATGCGTGCCCCTCTGGCCTTGGAGAAAGCAGCAGCAAGAGCGCCAAGAAAATGATTTCGTTGGTGCCGACGTTCCTAATTGCGTTTCCACCTCATAACCGAAGCTGTGCATTTTGTAACAAACCGCATGTTTCTGGAGCCGAAAACCATCCTCTCAATGCAAAGTGCGCTCGAAGAGATTAGTATCGTATTTACTTCCATAATGGCCATACCCTCTATAGCGTTCTTAAAGAGTAAAAATGTTCTTTTCGCGTAATAAAGCCACGTCCTTCTTCTGGCGCACAGAGTGCTCATTGTGGGATTGAATGCAACCAAGCACAGTTGTTTGAACAGCTATGCAATTACGGAATAACAAGAGCGCAATCTGTTGATTTCCTACTTGACCCGAAATACTTGACCCGAAAGAAACAATATCCAATAAGAATGTCCCGCAAAGAATCCGAGAAAAAATAGAAACTATGTCTGCTCACAGAGAGTTTCTCCGCGCAACATGCCATATTAAGGTTTGCAGTAGTATCTTGCTGTTGGGATTTGCGCTGAGTGCTGGAAGACGTGCCACAAAAACTGATGCGTTTTCTGAGCATTATGCGCCGGTTAGCTGGTTATAAGCACGGGTTTAAGATAAAAATTGTTGGCTATGCTCTCGAGCGCGGAAACTGGGCTGCAGAGTGGTTTATTTTTATTCAGGATGAGAATCGTATCTGATGAAGTATGTTTTCCGCCAGTATATGCTTTCTTCCGTTTTTACCGCTTACAATTTTGCTCTCAATATTTTACTCCACGTCGTCAACGCACTCTTCAAATTTTCCAGGAAGTGATTTCTACACTTTCGTTGACTATCTGAGTAGATATGGTTGCTGCACTCCAATTACAGGGCTCAAAACACATTTTTAACCAGAACCCATCATCCTTTTTACCTTTCGTAAAACAATTACTTGATACCTGTGTCATGTCCAGGAAATTTTAATGTGTGCGAACAGGGTAAGCACCCGTGTGTTTTTCTTACCTCTCTGGTCTCTCAGCCTCGCGCTGTTAGTGCAGCATTCTTTCTCGGACAGCTTACAGCTTTTAACGGTTGCAATGTCTGCAATGAGGCCGCGTTGTTGGGTCACAACATTTACTTTGTTACTTTTACAGTCCCTCCCATTTCACCCGATGACATTCCAGTGCTAAGTGCTGCGAAATATTACTTTGGCCGCTGTTGACGCGACTATAAAACTTTAGCATAACACGTCATGGATATTTTTGGTAACCTAAAGAAGATAGTCACCTCCTGACTAAAACTTTTTATTCGAAATAAAATAAAGAAGACGGCCAAACATACATTGTGGATATGAAGGAGCGTAATATATTTAAAAAGAATTGGAGCGAGAAACCAAGAGGGGTTTGGCTTCTAAATATTATACGGAAATTCGTTAATACCGATTCTAAGAATAATGCGCACCCCTTCAATTTCCCCTTCGACAGTACATTGTCCACTTTCCTAGCACCATTAAATACGTACACCAAATTTCCTGTTGTGATTCTTTCCTACCCTGTCGAAGATAATATGTTGATTAAACTAGCAAATCTTACGACTTCGCTAATATCGAGTGACACATCTAATGCGTTTTTCTCAGTGATTTGCAGATTGCGAAATACCTCTGAGTATTGTGTCACCTATCAATTGCATTCCGGCGTCTTGCAGCTGAGTGGAAATTAGATGAAATGGTGCCTGCGCGTAAAAATAGAAAATTACCGTATGTCCTAGGCCCGGATCAGTTTATTTACTACCTTGGTCAGAAAGAAGAAAAGCTGTCTAGAAAATTCGGGCGCTCCTCTGTTTCTTGCAGACCACGCATCTGTGCTCGTGATTCGGATTAGGCCTTCTCCTTTTGTGCCCGTAGATAATCGCTTCTTTTTAATATCTACATCATCACACTTCATAACCTTCATTCTTGGCCTCTTCCTCAGTGGAGAGTAGCAAGGCAGATAATGATCCATGAGGTCGGCCTCACTCCATTTCTCTTAAACAAACCTTTCCCAGTTCCAATTTCCGTATCAGCTTGTTGTGTTGCGTAACGCTTACTCTATTTTGTGCAGATCACTTGATGCAGTCGCTAAAAAGCAGATAAATACAGTGTTTTCCCTGTTATATTGCTTGCAGTGCAATGCAACAAACACATCAGTCTCGAGGGTGTATTGATGATTTATGAGCGAAAACCAAAAGGAAAACATGTTTGAGCGGAGAAAACGCTTGGTGGAACTTCTACAGAAGTGAACTGCCACCGAATGTCTGGTGATTTGTGGAAGATTACCGCGCCTACCCACTGCTATTCTTTTCACTAGAGGTTCCACACAAGCGACAGTAATGATGATGATGATGTCCTCAGGCTTAATGGCATATACGAGCGGCGGGGGATTGGCCAGGGTATTCAAGCGAGACAATGTTCTTTCTCGTCTACGTCTGCCTCTTTTTCCAAGCGTGCACATGGATAACATAGGAAAAGACATCCTCCCAGCTACATGCCCATGTATACATGCAGAATCCGGGTTCAAAGACGCGGGTACTCTGTATTATTATAGAGGAGACGTCGAGGATAAATTTCTCCATACATTAAATTTATTGTTGTCGAGATCATGACATCTGCGGCATCGATGCAAAAGTCTATTCGATAAAATCTGACGAGCCAGCCCTCGAATGCATTACGGCATTAGAAAACTTCGGTGCTGACTTATACAGCCGAGTAGGAAGTGAAAATAAATGAAAGCTTGCACAGGGAAAAGTGAGGCCAGGTGAAATGTAAAGGCAAAAAGGGGAATTTGCAAGGCAGTCTTTGTGCCACCTCTGAAACCATTCGACCCGAAGCATCACCACCTGAAATGCTCGCACGAGGCAGGACTGACGATAAGGAAGAGAGACTACCATGCTGTGCACCATGGACGCTGCGTTTCCAGGTATGACACTCTTATACTTTTACCGAGGCTACCACTCTACACTCGTTCAGATTTCACGAAAAGCCTATATTTTTACATAATTTGCTCTTATACTGGCAAAAGAAGCACATATTTCAAGAAAAGGCGGTTCAAAATGTGGCTAGTTGGTGCCAGGCCAGACTACAAGAAACAGCCCCAAGACTGCCGTTCTGACACAGCATTCTACATGCACTCTAATTTGCTCAGGATTGCCAAACAGTCTTTAGAATGTCTTGGCTTTATTAGATTGTCGTGGTACAATTTATCTGCAGCAGAGCAGGTCCAAATTACCTCGAGGGTGTACAGGCCACACGAAGTTATCTTATTTATGCAATCCACATCTTTTGTTTACTTTGAAGTGTCTAGCTGCTGCACCTGGTATGAGCTCGCCATTTCTCTCCTAGCCAGGGTGAATTGCTCTAGGCCAATAAACAATGTCTCGTCCTCAATAACCTAAACATTTTTAATTTTCAAATACTTTCGTTTATATCAATGGCACAGTTGGAATTGGAGCTTCCTATAGTTTAGCCGGAGTAGGTTAGTACTCTTTAAATACTTCTGAAAGAGCCAGCCCATCATGCGGGGAGGTTGGCCCAGGACTGCCATCTAAATGAGCTTTGCTTAATGTTGATTCTACATGCACTCTAATTTGCTCAGCATTGCCAAACAGTCTTGAGAATGTTTTGGTACTATTAGAGTGTTGCGGTACAATTTACCTGGAGCAGAGCAGGTCCAAATCGCCTTCAGGGTGTGCAGGCCGCATGAAGTGATCTTATTTACGCAAAGCCCATCTTTAGTTTACTTTAAAGCGTTTAGCTGCTGCACCTTGCATGCGCTCGCCATTTCTCTCCTAGCCAGGGTGAATTGCATCAGGCCAATAAACAACGAAAGCCTCGTCTTCAGTCACCTAAACATTATTAATTTTCAATTACTCACCTTTATCTCAATGGCACAGTTGGAAATGGAGCTTCCGACAGTTTCCCCGGAGTAGGCTAGTACTAATTAAATACTTCTGAAAGAGCCAGCCCATCATGCGGGGAGGTTGGCCCAGGACTGCCATCTAAATGAGCTTCGACAATGCCAGCAGGTCTTGCCTTTCTCTGCTCTGACACTGGACACGACAGGGCAAAGAGTGCCGAAAGTATTACACACGTGACACCGATGAATTTCATGCTGCCATGACATGGAAATAACATTGCTCATTTCAGTCCCCGCCACTAACAATGCCAGCCTGTACCTTCTGCTTATAGCGAGAACACAAATCACCACGCCTATAGGGATCCAATCCGGAGTTCGGCGTTCCACATGTGCCTAAAAAAATTCAGGGGGCACTTTGACTGTCTAAAGTGGGCAGAGGCGGAAGCGTTTTCCGCACCACCTTTGCTGTTTCTGTGGCACTGGTGGCGTCACATATATTTGAGTACTAATTACTAAGTCATGGCAAATCACTAATTAATTGTTAATTACTGATTAATGCCTGAATGCTAATTAACTGCTAATTAATGACGCTTAAGCTTCGCCTTTAGGAGTGGAACGCGACAGCGCGTTGTAGCGCTGCCAGGGAGTCCACGGAACACCACCACCCGTTCGGCGCGATGCCTTGCCCTTTGAACGCAACGCTTTTTGAGGAAAGGAAATGGAGCAGTAATTCTCTGTCATCTCAGTGGACACCTGAACCGCACCGTAGAGGAAGGGAGGTGGGAGTGAAAGAATAAAAGAGGAGCCGTAATGAAGAAAATGAAAATTGTATTTGAGGAAAGGAAATTACGCAGTAACTGTCTCACATATCTCGGTGGACACCAGTCAAAATTCAGGGGGGGGGGGGCACTTTTTTGACCTAAAGTGTGGTCATTGATGTGTGGTTAAGATGTTAAGCTTCGCCCCTAAGAGTGGAACGCGACAGCGTCTTGCAACGCTGCCAAGGAGTCCATAGAACGCCATCGCCCATTCGGTTCTACGCCTCGCTCGTCGGTAAATTGGTTTTTGAGGAAAGGAAATGTATCTCTCTCTCATTTGTCCGTGGACACCTAAACCTCGCTGGAAGGGAATGGAGGAGGATGAGAGTGAGTGAAGACACCGTATTCACTAGACGCGCCTTTGTTCATTCCAAACCATCGAGCGGGCATGGCGGAGTGGATAGCGTGCTCGTCTCTCACGCCGAAGACAGGGGTTCGATTCCTGAGCTCGACCAATTTCTTAATCGCTTTTATTTATTTATATGGCCTGACTAGTAAGGCTAATTAGTCTAATTGGGTAATTAAGCAATTAACTAAGCTCAGTCCCACTTACTTGGAGCATCACTATACGATACCTTCTATTGGTTGTATGGTTACTAGCCAAAGTGCAATTGGCCCCGTTTGAAATTCGCGCACTGTGACGTCACGACCGTTTCCACCAATTGAAAAGCGTGACATTTTCTGTCGACAACTGCTGCTTACAACGATGAGACATTAAAGGCTTCCGCCTTAAAAGAATTTTTCTTCCACCCATCCGACGGGCAGCCATCAGCTGTGACTGTACGATGCTATGTCTAGTTTCCGGCTGTGCACCGTAGCTTGGAAGAAGCCAATTGTATATCTACGAAATAGGTAGATGAGCTGTCTATACCCTGTGCCATGGTTGGCTGGCAATACAACATCAGCTGCACGTGGCGCCAACATTTTCGAAAGAAGCATGATTGACCACAACTTTAGCTATGAAATTCTGGGTCATCATGACTGCCGATATGAAGGGTGCAGGCGAGTCACGAATCTGTCGTACGTGTGAGCTGCTTCGAGAATTCAGACTCAGATATCCTCTCGCCCCCTGAACGTTTCGCTCCTAGGCGCAAAAATTATGACAGCGCATAAGTAGGCGAAGTGTTACCGCGGTGAGGTCGCGACACGTAATGAGAGCATCATTTCTGTAAACAAACAGACAGCGTTACTGGCGTGTTTTCATCGACAATTTCGAAGCCCCGGAGCAGAGATTCAAGGTCAAGTACTGTAATATCTCAAGAACAGTTTGTTTTCAAGACTAGGTGCGTAGGTCACTAACCTTTCGCGCGGTCATCTTAAAGACGGCCATTGGAAAGCTTTGGCACGGGGCTGTCCAGCCCTCGTCATGGTGATTAGGTCGTGTTCTAGTCGTGCTAAGTCAGGTTTATCTTTCCGCTTCATCTAATCAGTTGTTGCTGAGCATGCGCGTTTGGTTCCTCGAGCTCGGAAATTCGCTTCATGTTTTTCAGTTGTAAGTTAGCGCTGGTCCTGTGTCTTGTGTCTCTCTCGTCTCTGTCTTTTTTTCGCTCTACGCCTCCCTTAAACATGCTTTACCAACTGGCCCGGAACACCACTATGCTCATTGGAAAGCTACATAAGAGTGGTGATTTGGGCTTGTTGGACTTAGGTAGTCTTATCCGCTGTAATAGTATGAGGACTACTTGCTTCACCTTTGAAGTCCGCATAGCGGAAGAAACATCCACCTAAGATCGATTGTGTGCAGCAGTCAAAGCTCTATCCCTCTCTCTTTCATAAATTTTCAGGAAAAAGACATTGCCTGCCCTGCCCATTAGAGCCGAGCACTAACTACCTACTTTCTTCGACGGGAACAAATAGAGTATGGTTGGTAGACAAACTGGTGCTTCATATTAAAATCGTTCTCCATGCGGTTGTGAAAAAATGTAATGACTTCGTTTCTTTCACTGGCAAAAAAGTTTTCATCAGGCGCTACAGTGTTTAGCTTCTCAGTGACTGAAGCGGCTTTCATGCCAATATACACTTTCTCGAAACATTAGCTGCCTGTTGCAAGAAAAAGAGCGAATTTTATCTGCTAATGTGACTGGAAAATGACAGGTACGAAAAGAATGTTACAGGTACCCCTGGTGCAGCCCCATTTCTGGACCGCAGCGTTCACAACTGCCTGCTTTGCCCGATCGACCAGCTGTTGCTATTCGGAATATTTTGCTACCGCTGACCGAGTAGCAGCGTTTTGTTATTCGTTCATAGTAAATGTCAGTTCAGAGCAAATGCCTCAAAAAGGTTGTCGCCGATAAAGAAAACATGCAATCCCCCCCACCGACTTCTATGCTATCGTTGGCCGAGGAAAAAAAGGGGTTAAGTTGCTTTTACTGTACGACGAGAATTATGTTGTTTGGAGGCAGAACGAATCACTGACCCGTCAGCGCAAACGCTTTTAACCCTTCAGCCGAAGTGCAGGAACTTGGCCTGGTGGGTAAAACTTGTTTTTGTACAACTGCAAAATCCCGATGGCCTTACATTGTATGTTTCATTCTTTGCTTATCATTCCCTCTTTAGCGCTGATCAAACGAGCATTCCTGGTAAATTAGCCTCTGTTCGCATTGGGTACGGATGAAAGGGGCGGAGGGGTCCCTAATAAGGGTATGAATAAAGCGCGAGGAGGACGGTGGAGAAGTATTAATTTTCGAGCTGTAGCCGGACTGTTGCTTGCCGGAGGCTGAAAATATGTAGTAGATTGGTATAATGGTGAGCATCAGGTCACACATTATACCCGGTAAAAACAAAGATTTCCAGCACTCATGGCGCTGTTTCCGGAAAGATCCGTTGAGACAAGTAGCAGGAAAGCACTTACACACGCAGAATCCCGATGAACCTGGCATGGGAGGATAGCGACAGGGGCTTGTATGTATATATTGGTGCGAAGTGTAGGCGAGTGATCCAAAACAGAAGCATCGTGTTACTCAGTATATTAGTAACCTAGCATCGACAGAGCTTGGAATCACTAAGATGTGTTCTTTGTTTTTTAATGTAATTTTAAAAGGCGGCTAAAGTTTCTCCAACTATGCATTCTACTTATTGACAGGCGCAGAAGTTTGTCCACACTCCGTAGAGTAATTAGCGACCGCAGTTCATGGGCGCCGGGGCGGTTTACTGCGTACTGCACATATTGGCTTAGAGCGCATTATCAGTGCGTTAGAAGTCCTTGTCTTTCGCCGTAGGGAACTATGATATTGTCATAAGCTTTCATGTTAGCTGCGCAATGCGTCCAACGTTCTCCTAACCGATGAAACCGCAGAATGGAATAGACCATGAGTGCCGCACAGCATTACGAGTATAGAGAGGTAGAAGGGCGAATCACATAACTTGTTTATGTGTTTCTTCTCTTAGTGTTGGCTGTGAAGAATGCGTCGGCTTTCGTCACCGAAGTGGAGCGCTCTCTCCTTGGAAACAGTGCGCCTAAAACGCACAACTGGTTCCTTTGCTTCGAGATGGTAAGGATTGTTCAGCTGGTTCAGTGATTCTCTAGGGCCACTATCGCTACACGTCCGTCAGTGAGGCTCAGCCCAAATATAGCCTATTCGGTTTAACGCGAGCAGTCAAAAGTTCTTATTGATTTCGATCACCACGAGAAATACATAGGCGGGAAACTAGTGGTTTGGAGTAGATATAGCACACTCTTGTTCTCGTCGTTTATAGGCCTGATATATTGCAAAAATCCATGTTACATCTATGATCTGGAGAAGGACATTGTACCTTCTGACGTTCGCTTCAGCAAGTTTGCACATGTCTGGCGGCGGAACAACTGACCAGAGCAAAGACGGGAGACTTGAGAACATGACATATACAGCAGGACTAAAAGGCCTGCTGGACCCCTTGTGCTGTGACTCGTCTTTGTTGTGTTTGCTTTTTTCAGCATCCCCACATCAGCGTATGCCTCATGAAGGCCTGTTGTGTCCGCTGTTTATCCCAGGCAGGAAACATGGCGCTACTGTCGCTGCTGTACAGCCCGTGGTCGCTGCGGCTGCCGTCTCCGGAGCTATGACAACTGTGGCTGGCCCAGTGCGCTTCGCTGCAAAGCAGCCTACACTGTGCCGAGATGCTTCTCTCGGCTGCGCTCTCCGACAGCACCTACTTCCTGCTGCACGCCACCTTCTACGTGAGTAGGAACTCGGTCCATTCGCAAGATATATGTTCGTGCTACTCGGAGATGCATTGAGGTTACCGCTTTGACAATGGAACTGAAGGCGCCGCGTCTTTTCTGCGTAGAATGCGCGACACACCTGTCAGCAGAACCCTCTTCAGTCACATTTTTCAAAGCTGTCAGCGTTCACGTCACAGACGGCAGTAACACATGGCGGTTGGGCTGTAGAAATATCAGACGAGGTAAATATTTTCTTCAAGGCGGAGATACAATCTATGTTTCACGCATAAAAATCAGCCGATATTGGTATTTTTTCAGTGACTAGAAACAATCATTTTCACACCTCTGTTCGCGTCGAGAACGTTGGTACTGAACATGAATGTATAGAGGAAGAAGATAACGTGTGCACGTTGAAGTATTGAATGTGATTAATGTTTTTTAGAACACTGCCTGCTGCGGTACCGATGCGTATACGATGGGTTTCTCTAGATTGCAAGAAGAAAGTCGAACACAAGATCAAAAGCGAACCTAACAAACGAATTTCTTGAGGGCTTTCCTCACTCCAGTCTCCTGATTCAGTTTTTCATAGCATATTAAGCTTCCTCACTGCTATTTTTGAACTGCTCCTCCACAACCATACATAGACCTGAGAAAATACACCTTTAGCATGTAGTGTACTGTATTACCGGTGTACCAGGAGTACGCGCCATCAGTGCGCATGCGCAATCGCCTTTAGGGCGCCAGATGACGCCAGGTGCCCGACAGCTGCGCGCAGGCCCGCCGCATCGAGGCCAACCAGTACGTGCGCAGTGGTTCTGGGCGGGCTCCGGGTGTTCCAGTAACGGTAAGGGCTTGGTGCGTTTTTGAGGGCAGCGGCTACTTACCGAACATATGGGCTGTATAATGCGCATTCATGCCAGCTTCATCGCAATTGTCACCACCAATTTCCAGTTCACATTAGCTACAGGCGCTTTACGGTTACAAAACCTATCGCATAGACTTCACGCCATGCAAGCAATACTACCGTATGGATTTCTAGTCGAAAGTGTGGAGATTCGAACGGGAAGCTTCCCGCATAAGAAAGAAGACACTCTTGCTCTTTTCGCCGTGTCCTTTGTTTAACAAAGCCACGAGAGCTGTGCAGATGTACTCCCACAAGCGGTCTTACTACTTGTCGCATGCACCCGCCGCGGTGGCTCAAAGGCTATGACTTCAGCAGCTGAGTTTAAATTCTCGAGTTCAAGCCTCGGCCGCGGTGACCGCATTTCAATGGAGGAGAAATGCAAAAACGCACACATGCTGTGCGATGTGAATGCAGAGTGAAAAACTCTACATGGTCGAATTTAAACCAGGGCCCTCCACTTCGACACCTCTCAAAGCACATGAGCAGCTTCGGGACGTTAAACCACACATACTGAACCATACCATACCACATGCGAGGCAGATATTCAGCTGCGTCCATCTTCCACGCGATGCCCGCATGCTCCGTTCTCTTTCAACGTGGTGGCTGCGTAGCGCGTGACCATTCCCCCGGTGGCAGAGAAAGATGGACCTCGAGGCAGTCAGGGTGACCGACGGTGGCAGCGCTTGAGACGATCGAGCCACATGAATCACTTGGGTCTTGCGAGAGCCGCGATCGTTCGCGGTAACTTTGGCATAATAGCTCGAAGGTGTAAATGCCTTCGTGAAACGAGAAGGGAAAGATGGTGTCCGGAAATGGTCGCGGCATCCTGGCATAGAGTTCGTAGAAAGAAGAATATCCGGTTCGCTCATGCTACGTAGTGTTTTATGCGAACGTCACAAATAGTACCACGGCGGACCAGATCCGGTGATCCGATCCCACATACATGGACAGCATGTCAGTGAGGGGGCGGTTTGTGCTCTTTATAGAGAGCACAAACCGCCCCCTCACTGACATGCTGTCCATGTATGTGGGATCGGATTGGTATGTGGGTGGTTGGTAGGCGTGGAGTGGCGGTAGTTAGAGTCGCACAGCCTAAGTAATTCTTCCACGACGTCAGCAGTAAACTGCCGGCCACGGTCACTGGTGATAACATGGGGAGCACCATGACGAAGGATAATAGAGTGAAGAAGAAAAGATGACACAACACTTGCCTTCACTGATACGAGTGCTGCAATTTCCACGTATCTGGTCAAATAGTCGACAGACTATAACCCACCGGCGTTCTTCTAAGACTTGGCAAAGGGGCCAAGAAAGTCGATGCCAGTTTTTCAAGAGGCCTGAATGGTGGCTTGGCCGGCTGCAGAAGGCCTAGAGGAGGGGCTGTGCTTGGCTTTACACCTTCACATTGGGGACCGCTTGCGATGCATTGTATAGTGGCCTTATACATGTTGGGCCACGAGAAGCGTTGACGAAGTTTGTGCCATGTAAGGGAGAACCCAAGATGGCCCTATGGGGTGTCGTCTTGCGTGGCGAGCAGCACATCACTGGGAAGAGTCTCTGGGACAACAAAAGGCACAGGAGAGCCATCGACCAAATAGTTCTTTTTGTAAAGGATTCCGTCTTCAAAGGTGAACCGTAGACTGTGCTCTTGTGTGGGCCGCAGCAAGGAAAAGTTTGCGATGCGAGATCGTTCTATTGCTCGCGCAGAAAAGCTTCTCTGTCTGGGAACGGTGGGGAGAGCGAACCCAAACGCCCATTGAAGTCCGCCTCCTCGCTAGATGTAGGCGGCAACGGATGATGCAACAAGCAGTCTGCAGCAGTGTGGCGGCCAACACCTCTGTAGGCGACAGAAAAGTCATATTGCCGCGAATCTTTGTAGCGTTCGTTTGTAGTATTTGTTTGTTCATGCTTCAAGGCTGCCGACGTGCCGCTTTATCGCTTCGTTTGTGACGCAAGAGGCGCCTAGATTTATCTCGATTGATCGCATCCGGACGGAGCCGCTTCTAGTTTGCGCCAGAAGGTTCTAGTAACTTCCTAAGCTTTATCTCGAATGTTCGCTATCAGCTTTAAAAAGAGCACGGCTGACAGCGGCGGGCATTCTGTTCGCCGACCGCCGAGCACGCTAGTTGCTACGCCGCCGCCGAGTGATTCAGTTCTTTGCGGGCACAAGTCAGCCCAAATAAAGAGTTTCGTTTCGAAGACATCCTCGTTATTTTTCTATTCGCCGGACTGCAGTCCCCACTACGTGACAATATTTTGCAAGCACCAAGGCCAACGCGCCAGACGACCAGACCGATCGCGCAGGGCTGTGAGTCACCATACAATGATGATAGGTTACGATCGTAAACGGATTTCCATACAAGCGCGGGCAGAACTTGTATAGTCTTTGTCAAAAGTTTAGAGCCCAGGGGGATTGCTTCTGAGCCTCGCAGTGGGACTCCTGTAACATTAGTGGTAGTCCTACCCATTGGAAGAGGTAGGACCGGAAATCTTACCTTCAGCAAATTTGGAGCGCTTGAGATGTATTACGAACCAAACAGTGTGACTCAAAAGAAAACCCCATGGGCTCCAAACTTTTGACAAAGGCTGTACATGATTTGTGCGTTACATTTTGTACCTGTCATTTACCTGTGCACTCTGTGCAGCTTCTAGATATCTTTGTACATAGTTCAAAGTGAGCTGCGACTTTTTTGTTTGCATTTTGTTTTTTACATAGTTGAGACGACCGCCTTGAAAGATCGTGCATGTCTCTCGCCTACAAAGAAGGTGTAGCGCGGCGCGTGCGCTCGAGTGACCAGAATAAAGATCGCATCATGTCTGGCTCGCTAGGGTGAGCGCAACTTGTCAACCTTAGAGTTCCTACTTGAAGGGCGGACACAGCACAGCCGTGACAGCCTTACTGTGACGCATACTCCAGAATAAATTTATTTTGCGTACCCATAATAGTGCCCGGTGACTATAGCGTCCGTGTATAGAGAGCTGCACAGCTGCGTGGCATAGGCAGTGGTACATAAATATCGCTCACACATCTTTGTTTCTATTGCATCTTTTACAAGTCTGCACGTCTACCCCATTAGTTGGTGGGCTCCACTTCCTGGGGCTTATTCTGCATCTGTAGAGAAAGGAGGCAGGTTGTAATTTTTAGATATACCTGCATCAAACTTTTGTCTAAAGTATTCTCAAAGTAAGAGCTATTCTCTGTGAACAATTTTTTCAAACTTCACTAATGCGAAGGCTATCATAGTCTTCCTGCCTGATGTCATTAAAGGTTGACTCATTCAATTAAATGGGCGATTTAAAAACCTCTGAGAACTTCCCAACCGGCGCGTATGGCGGAGGATATAGACTCTATCACTGCATATACCTAACTCCCCAGCGTTTGCAAGAGGAATGCGATACGCAAAACATACGACCTCAAAGCATGCTGTGACTAGCAAAATAGCGGCAATTGTACTTTTGCTAACTATTGCGCAGCTTAACGGCTCTTGCCGAGAATAGAAGCCATCTTTGTTAATACAGTACAGTGGTGAGCAGCCTTGTCTAGAGCGCTTGAGCAGTGCGCACTTGGTAACAAAAACCGAAATTAGAGAGCAGCCCCTCATTACAGGGCAAAGTTTTCGTGCCTGCTTTGTTTACGAGGCTATCTGGCGCTACTTCCGTGCAGGAGTTGCAGCTAGACCCTAGAGGCTGCCACAAAATCTGGACTTGTTTGCAAGGAAGTGCACCGCCCGAGCGCTCTAGACAAGGCTGCTCACCACTGTACATGAAATTTTATTCAGCAGGAGGAGCATTAGAACTCTCCTACACTAGAACCCAGCCGTCGCACTTTCCTATCCTCCAAGTGCGAGTGATTTATTCTGGTTTTCTCACACGCATGCAGTTCCTGCTTTTTGAAGCCACAGCCACGCTCCTCGTGCTCGGCAGCGGCATGTACATACTTGGCAACCACGCGAATAAGTTCGCGGGCGTGAGTATTCGGATGTGTGCCCCCCTTTGACCTTCGCTCAGTACGCTTTGCACAGAAAGCTAATGTACAATTGGTTTAGCCATTTAGACCTCCATTCTGCCGCGGTACCTCTGTGACCTCATCCGTAAGATCCTAATTAGGTGGGACAGGCGGCAAATTATTAATTTCAGTGGAAATAAATTAAATTGCGTAAATTTATTTGTACTTAGCTACCAACAGCAAACTGTTGCATGTGGCGGCAACCTTCGGCTATTTCCCGACGACGAAGTGGAGAGAGGCTAATCTGTTCCTGCACGTTTAGCCCAGAGGAGGGAGAGAGAAGGTAGGAGGCGACGGGTGGCCTACGGCTCGGGAAGTTATGACGAGTGCAGAGGAATTCGCATCCTGCGGCTTCTTCAACGGAGAATTACAGGGCTGCATCTCGGTATGCCGAGCTCTACAAATTCTTTACCATGCGCCGCAGCTAGAGTGCTGTGTAGTCCCAACATTAAGGGAGTACCCCGAACCCTATATATTATCTGTGCACTACCCAACTCAAATAGGAACACCCGAACTGTGTGGGTTACCTGTACAAGATAAGAAAAATGTCGAACTTCAATATTCTAAACATGTCCAACATTCTTGAAAAAAAAATTAATATTGGAAAATTGCAAGGTACAGTTTGGAAATATTTTTATTTGTTTATTTTTTATTTATTTATTCACAGATGCGTCCAGCGCCCGAAGGCATTATTGCAGGTGGGGGGGCGTACAACTTAATCAAGCACTATACGTGCTATAGTCGGGTGATGAGACATTCAAACACACGGAACAGCTATAAAATAGAGCAAAATCAGGCACGCACACGCACACATTAATGATACAGAGTTAAGGTTATGGGAATCAATGAACAAGACCACGAATAAATGCACGAAACGCTTTAACAGATGTGCAGTCAACGACGTTTTTGGGGAGTTTGTTCCAAACTGATATGATATGCGGAAAGAAAGAGTTCTGATAAACGGTTGTTCGACATTTGATTTCACGCACCTTAAACTCATGATCACAACGTGCAGATACAAAATGTGGCTGCTCAACGTACAGAGTTTTGTCAATCCCGGTTTTGCTGAAATAGATGCGATAGAACATTTCTAGTTTACTGCGCATGCGCCTATTACTGAGAAGTTCCCAACCAAGAGATTCATTTATTGCTGAAACGCTGTGTCGAAAGACGTAATCATTGACGACAAAACGGGCTGCACGGTTCTGTACGCGTTCTAAACCATCCGATAACGTAATCATACATGGATCCCACACCACGCTAGCATACTCAAGAATAGGTCTAATGTGTGTGAGGTACAGTAATTTTTTATACTTGTTGGGGCTTTATGGAAATTATGCCGGAAGAAGTTCAACATTCTGGATGCTTTACCTACCATATATTCAGTGTGGGTAGTGGTCGATTCTTCCCACGTGTAGGAAAGTCTTTCTTTTAAAGCTTTCCCATCGCTCACATTGAGCAGTTAGGACTGCCATGAAAAATTATTGGGGAACGCTTTTGACGATAGCAAAAAACAAATGACAACCTGCCGAGGTCTCCGGATATATCGATTGTTATTGTGAAACCTTACAGTATATAAAAAAATTGCGTTCATAGGCTTTTTCCATTGAAAAACACTTCTGTCCTCAATTTTTGGGTATGAGTGGCAGGGGTGACTTTTTGCCTGCATTTCACTTTTTTTTTGCCTATTTAAAGTCAGCTTATTCCGTAACAACATTAAGTGTACCTTCACCTTCTGAAAACAAACTGAAATTGTGCTGTGTCGATTAGTTAATTTGTTCTAACTACAAAAACGGCTACGTTTTTTCGAACCGGAGCTTTTGTTAGCTAAAAATGGCTAAACATGAAAAGCAGGTATCTCAGCCACGTGCTGTTTTCCCGATAGGCAGCAATAAATATCCTACTGCAGGTCTTTAAGGCTACTGCACAATATTGTTGACTTTCAACCAGGGATCATGCTGTCCTTCTCGCTTTTCACATAGCGTGTCTGAAACCGGTGGCGGGAAAATTCACCAGCAACTATGATGCTCCCTAATGCGGAACTTCAGCGCTTCTCTTCAGGTATATTAATATTGCGATACACTAAAGCAACGATATGTGGAAGAGGAGGTTCTGTGTGGCCTGGGTGGCCCGCAGAATCCGTCTCGCTCAGAACTTATCACAGCAGCCGGCGACAACAGAGTGGAGCGTGCCACGACTGCCTCACAAATGGAGAGATCACGGGAGCCAGCGCCTAAGTGAGGCCTAGGAGCGTTTCACAGCAACCGCCGCGGACAGTTATCGGATCATGCAACGGGCCACTCGGGAGCCACCATTGAGCGAGCGGCAGCAGAAACTTGCACTCCTGGGGACGCGCTCGCTGCATACTTTTCGCCATACCCTTCTCCGCCTTCCTGCTCATGCTTTCGCTCTACCCACCTCATCCGCTTTCTCCTCGCGCTCTTTTCGCTATCGCATTTTTAAAGCGAAGGCTTTACTACTTGCACTTTCAGCCTTTGCCGTGGCGCGGCGGAGCCACCATTGACCTTTAGTTGACCTCTGTGTGACGTCATGTGTGACATCACGCCGAAGAGAACGGCGACCGACTCGCGCCGTCGTGAGCCGCGGCGGTGCCACCAACGGCGCCTAACTCCTGCTCTCTCCGCTAGAAGCGCAACAGGTGCTTTCTGACGTCACGCCGAAGAGAACGGCGACCGACTCGCGCCGTCGCAAGCCGCGGCGGTGCCACCACCGGCGCCTAACTCCTGCGCTTTCCGCTAGGAGCGCAACCGGTGCTTTGTTTTATGCGGAGCATATTAACGTAGGTTTCGGGCCTTCGCGCGACGCCCAGCGGTGGCCACCATTGACCTTGAAGTGAGATTACATGATGTGACGTCACGTGATGACGTCACACCGGCTGCAGATGGGGCCTCATATCGCGCCGTCGGTATAGTGCCTAGAATATACTGGCTAGTGTGCTGAGCGCGGGCGGCGCGGTGGCACCCGCGGTGATGCCTGCCGCGGCGGCCGCGTAGCGGCGCTGTGGTGCGGGAGGGTGTAGGGTGAGCGCGCGCGTCGGGGCGAGCCAGTTTCTCGCACGCGTCGCGCCTCTGAGGGTTGGAAAGGGCTAACCAAACCAAGTGTAAGCACACGGGAGCGTAAGCGGTTGATGGGATTCAAGCTAAAAAAAAAACACGTTTCACAAAACGCACAATTCGGTTTAATAGAAAGTATGTTTAATCAAAGGGGAAGTGCGTGTTGGGGTAAGGCTTTTTGGCCAACAGAAAGTGCGTATTCAATTGCAGTGGCAACAGATAGGCACTGTCACAGATAGCCAGCAACAGATAGACACTGTGCAGGCTTCACCTACACACATTAACTTTTAGTGTGATAGAGTAGCACATTTTATACTTGCCAAAGCGGCAGGATATCAAACTTACAGCTTTTGAGTATATTAGTACGGAAACAGATAAAACACTACGTTATTATGAATCCATTGCAGCCTATAATTTATATAAATTTTAAAAGTTCCAAGTAAAGAGAACTTGTTACGATTACGGCTGAACGTGTCCATGCTTTTGGTCTTTTCGCTTAAAGCCTGAAAAACCTTCGTGTTTTTTTGCAAGTATTTTCGCCCAGGTAAAATCATAATGTTCTGCTTCCGAAGGTGCTCGCAGAGCTTTGGGCTCCTCATTAGCAAACATTCCACAATCCAGGCATCATCATAAGGCATGCCTCTCAGAGACTTTCGTCTTACGGCCAGGAAACAAGCTCTCACAGCTAACTGCTGCTTCTTCGGGAGTGACTGCATTTTTGCTTCGAGTGTTTCTTCGCTCAGTGCATTGTTTTGCTCCTTCATTTGAGTCACATGTTGCTGAGCATTGGCAACGCTTTTCTTTGTCTTTCTCAAAGCACGAGGAAATTTCTTGATTTTTTTTTGTCACTGCAAGGATCTTTCGTCTTTTTTTTGTACATGTTGTTCTGCGAGAGCTTCCGTAAATATTTGCATTGCAAGCAAGACGCTCCTTTTCTATCGGTGGTCAGCAAGCATTTCTCTGCAAAGTGCATAGTTCTGTATGAAGTGTGCTAGCCTGCAACATGAATCATGCCGCATCCATTACAAAGGCCACGCAGAGCCATTTCTTAGATTAATCGGCCTCATGACGGGATGTAAGCACGCGCTTTTCCTTTTCTCTTCCTCGGAAATAAATTGTGGCAATTACAGAACCGTGCTCACGCAAAGTTTTTACAAAAGTCACCATTCTTTCGATGAATTGTTTCGAGAAGTCACCAGTTTCGGTCTCGCAACAGACATAAGTTAAAGCGCCATTTGACGCAGCAGGCAACTTCATCCATGTCACCGGAATCAGAATTACATCGAACGGGTGCCGAACATCACTTGGGCACGGACACTGCAGTATCGCTTCGCTATCACACACCGGTCCAGTAGCAATGTCTGTCTGCTCGGAATCGGAACGCCTCTGGAGTTCCTCTGATGCGCCTTCACGAGCGACGCAATGAGGGTCAACCCGCGTATCATCCCCGTCGACTGCAGAGCACAAACCGGGATCCACCAGCTCAACATTTCGCTTCCGTTATTTAGGTGCCGGTCCTTGGTCGCAAATGTTTCGCACCTTCTTTTTCACCGTCTTTTTAGGCACAAGATGAGGTGGATAATTTTCGAATACTGTAGGGACAGCATCGGGCTTCAGGCGTGAGTTCATTCACGACGCCGTTCACCGTAATCTTGAAAAGATCTTTCGATGCATTCGTTCTCGAAATGTTTTCATCTTATTTTCCCATTCAGCATGCCGTTCTGGGTTCGCCTGTGCAGTGAACAAAGATACCTTTTCTTCACCGATAACCGCTTCGACACAACGGAACAAAACACGTCCTCTCTTTGCATTGCCGCTTTGCCTTTAACATTTCAGGATGTTTTTGCTCACGTTTAGCGTCTTCCAGCTTCACAATCCAAGAGATGATGTCTGTCAAACATTGATTTCACACGAGCAATCGCGCGAGGCTGCCGTATCGGCGCGACAGCAGACGACAGGAGTCCGGCAGCTTTCGCGCACCCTCCCGACCGGCAGCGCCCCTTGCGGCCTCTCCGCGCGGGCATCGCGGCGGGGGCGTCGCCCTCCCGTACGAAACGCGCGCGCTGCGCACACTAGCCAGTATATTCTAGCCTCTAGGCACTATACCGTCGGACGTCGCCCGGCGGAGGCCTCCACGCTTCGGTTCGCGCCGTCGCGCGCGACGCGGCGGCGGCGCCACCGTCGCTGCATCACGTGATATGTGACGTCACGCCAGGGATGAAGCGGCGCGCGCCCGCCGTCGCGTCAGAGTCTTTGCCCGCAACCGCGCCAGCGTCTTAGCGCCGGGCGTGTATGCGGTCAAGATGCCTCCAAACGCTAAGGACGTTAATAATAATGTTGCAAAACGAAGGCTGCTTCGCATCCACTGGGCTTAACCTTGATAAGCCTCCAACTTTTTAACCTTTCTGGACATAAGCGGTGCATACAATAACGTAAACAGGGAACTCCTGTGGAGCATATTGAAAGATTTAGGTATCGGTCATGAGGTAATTGATCTTCTACAGGAAATCTACCGAGATAATGAGGTTGAAATTACATGGGAAGGGAAAAATGTACCACAACTGAGGGGGTGCACAAAGGATTAAGGCAAGGTTGTCCTCTATCACCGCTGCTGTTCATGCTCTACGTGATAAGTATGGAAAGAAGGCTAGAAGAAAGTAATCTAGGTTATAATCTGTCGTACAGATTAGGCGGAAATGTAGTTGAGCAGCGACTCCCGGGTTTTAAGTATGCGGACGATATTGTACTGTTAGCAGATAGCCAGGAAGATTTACAAACTTTGGTTAATTGCTGTGGAGACGAAGGAGACGCTCTAGGATTCAGTTTTAGCGCAACTAAATCAGGTGTGATGATTTTTAACGATACAACTGATCAGGGGCTTACAATACAAGGCCACGTAATACCCAAAGTGGCCGAATACAAATACCTCGGGATATGGCTAAACGAAGGGCAGATATACACGGAAAAGCATGAACAGGCTCTTAGGGCAAAAGGACGAAGAGACGCTGGGATAATGAAACAAATGGCATTATGGGGGTACAAATAATATGAAGTACTAAGAGGTATTTGGAAAGGAATAATGGTGCCGGCACTTACTTTCGGCAATACGGTTCTGTGCTTAAGGGCAAAAGTTCAGTCGAGATTAGACGTAAATCAGAGAGCATGTTGGAAGATTAGCACTAGGTGCCCATGGCAAAACCACAATCGAGGCAGTGCAAGGGGATATGGGCTGGGCATCGTTCGAAGCACGGGAAGCTAAGAGTAAGATACTATATGAAGAACGCCTGAGGAAATTGGATGACAACAGGTGGGCAGCTAAGGTATTTAAATATTTATACAGAAAGAGCGTTTACTCACAGTGGCGGAAAATAACTAGAAAACTAACCAGTAAGTATGCCGTTCATGAGGACGGAGAAAGAAAGCATTAAACGACAGGTTAAAAACGCAGAAGTTAAAAATTGGATGAATTCAATGGAAAAGAAATATAGTGTAGAACTATATCGATACTGGAAAAGGCAGATCAGGAAAGAATTTTTCTATGATAACTCAAGAGGCAGTGCCCTACTTTTTGAAGCTAGGTCAGGGTGCCTTAGAACGCGCAGTTACAAAAAGAAATTTAATGAAGAAGATGACACATGTGCAGTGTGTGGTAGATCTGTGGAAACAATTGAACACCTCATAATCAAATGTGATGGTATCCACCCGGATGTCGATGCAGGCACAGTCACTCTTCCTGAGGCCCTAGGGTTTAAAGATAACAATGGTCATGTAAATAAATCTGCAGTGGAAGTTAGCAAAAAGCGATTGGGGGATTGGTGGCTGAAAAGCAGAGATGTGGCATAAGGTTAGAATTGTAGGAAACCGTAGGTAGAGATGATGGCGAATCTTAATAAGAATTGCGAACACAGTAAACAGAAAAAAATAGTAAAGAAAGAAAAGCTGAGCATGGTGGCAATTGCCACCACCCCGTTTCAAAGGGGGCGCTCCTATC